>NC_068911.1:89063503-90313503 GCF_023091745.1 Budorcas taxicolor | reverse complement strand
TATATCATCAACTTTTGTAGGCACTTATTCTGTGCCATATATCGAGTTGGCCCAAAAGTTCATTTTGGCTTTTCTGTAAGATGTTTCCAGATGAACTTTTGGGCCAACCAAATACATACACATTTTACATCATCCCAGTGTACTGCAAAGCACTTCTTATTATCCATCACTTTAGAAATGAGAAAATTGTGACTTAAAATGTTAAGTAATATGTCCAGTGTTTCTTACTGAATGAATGGCAAGTGAGTTAAAACCTAGGCTGTCTTATTAGAAATCCTACACAATGATTCACTATTTGAAACTACAAATCATTTTTGATTATGAGTTTAATAATGCCTTTGTGTCTATTGGTCAAGAATGATCTCACAATATTTTCTGATTTTTCTGCATTTGTGCTTTGAATAATTCTGAAAAGATATTTGTTTCATTAAGGAAAAGGCAAAGATGGAGAAGATAGCATAACCTCAATTTGAAATAGTCTGATCACACATGCCAATATTTTACAGCTCTATAATAGCATATTTGCAACTATTTAACTATCCAATTTCACTTTGCTACTGTGATCTTAAATTCTCAAGATTTCAAATTCTCTAAACATGAATTCACATACTACTGTTTATCTTACTTTTTTCTTAATATTCTTCTGTTTTGAAAATAAATATTATCTAGAATGCCATGTCTAGAATGCCTTGGAAATATCCAAGTTTCTATAAACTTAGCATAGGTATCGATTTTATAAACACCTTATCTATTGCATGTATACATTTTGAATCCATTAAGCTATATAAAAATATCGTGTAAAGGTAAAGCCAGGAACTGGAAGTAATTTTCTGGAAAGCTTTGAATACTGCCAACATGATTATGTAAGAAAAAAATTAGATTAATAGGATGTTTTTATTTAAATATTAAAGTTGTAAACTTTATAATTTAGAGTTTTAATTTAGGTATGACTGTCTGAATAGTCAGCATAGAATAAAATCCTGTGTTCCTTACTTGATGGTCACATGGGTATATTTGGATTGGAAAACTTCAGATTCATTTTAGTTACAGATGGTTGTCATAAAGAATACTAAAAAAAAATGGTCATAACGCAATTGGCCAATAAACACACCAAAAACAATAAAATGCACCTGGAACAAACTGATTTTAATAGCATATACCACCCATGGTAAGCATCAGTATCAGTTTCAGCAATAAATAAATGGGTACGAACTAGGGCAGCTGTTACGTTTTGGTCAGAAATGCTAGACATGAGTTGGGAGTAAGAGAAGAAAACTTGGAGAAAAATATATCATTTTTCTATAAGACAGTGAGCGTGCCTTACATAACATACTGAATACGACTCCCCACCCTGGAATGTCTGTAATGCCTAAAGTCAGTCTTCTAGTTTTTCTGATTGATTTCAGTGTCCAAGTGGAAAATACATACTTGGCTGTGCTCTTTGGCCCCTAAAGCTACGATCATGCTCCATTTCACCCACTAGAGACAATAATGAATGAGCGCCAAAGAGCCATAGGCATCAGTCTGATTTCTCTATAGCTCAGAAGGATAACTGATGAGCTGTTTCCTCTCACTTCCCCATGACATAAACAAGTGCCGCACATCCATCCAACTTGGCCTTCAACCTCATACATGAGATTCCCAGCAGAAAAATTTTCTTCTATTGGTAGTTGAATAAAATCCCTTTGCATAAGTTTCTACTTACTATTATAATAATATTATATTTATTAATGCATATTACTATCAGTCATTGTAAACCCATTTTAGAACTAACACCTCATTTAATGTTCACAACAATTCCCAAAGTAGGTTTTGTGTTATGACTGTTTTATGAGTGAGGATTATCAAGTGGGCTTAAGAAGCATCACTACAAACAAAGCTAGTGGAGGTGATGGAATTTCAGCTGAACTATTTCAAATCCTAAAAGATGATGCTGTTAAAGTGCTGCACTCAGTATACCAGCAAATTTGGAAAGCTCAGCAGTGGCCACAGGACTGGAAAAGGTCAGTTTTCACGCTAATCCCAAAGAAAGGCAATGCCAAAGAGTGTTCAAACTACCACACAACTGCACTCATCTCACATGCTAGTAAAGTAATGCTCAAAATTCTCCAAGCCAGGATTCAATAGTAAATGAACTGAGAACTTTCAGATGTTCAAGCTGGACTTAGAAAAGGCAGAGGAACCAGAGATCAAATTGCCAACATCTGCTGGATCATCAAAAAAGCCAGAGAGTTCCAGAAAAACATCTACTTCTGCTTTATTGATTACAACAAAATATTTGATTGTGTAGATCACAACAAACTGTGGAAAATTCTGAAAGAGATGGGAATACTAGACCACCTGACCTACCTCCTGAGAAATATGTATACAAGTCAAGAAGCAACAATTAAAATTGGACATGGAACAACAGACTGGTTCCAAATAGGGAAAGGAGTACATCAAGGCTGTATATTGTCACCCTGCTTATTTAACTTATATGCAGAGTACATCATTAGAAATGCTAGGCTTGAAGAAGCACAAGCTGGAATCAAGATTGCCGGGAGAAATATCAATAACCTCACATATGCAGATGACACCACCCTTATGGCAGAAAGTGAAGAAGAGCTAAAGAGCCTCTTAATGAAAGTGAAAGAGGAAAGCGAAAAAGCTGCTTAAAGCTCAACATTCAGAAAACGAAGATCATGGCATCCAGTCCCATCACTTCATGGCAAACAGATGCAGAAGCAATGGAAACAATGACAGACTTTATTGTTTTGGGCTCCCAAATCACTGCAGATGGTAACTGCAGCCATGAAATTAAAGATGCTTGTTCCTTGGAAGAAAAGTTATGACCAATCTAGACAGCATATTAAAAAGCCGAGACATTACTTTACCAACAAAGGTCCATCTAGTAAAACCTAAGGTTTTTCCAGTAGTCATTTATGGATGTGAGAGTTGGACTCTAAAGAAAGCTGAGCACTGAAGAATTGATGCTTTTGAACTGTGGTGTTGGAGAAGACTCTTGAGAGTCCCTTGGACATCAAGGAGATCCAACCAGTCCATCCTAAAGGAAATCAGTCCTGAATGTTCATTCAGGAAGGACTGATGCTGAAACTGAAACTCTAATATTTTGGCCAGAACAGACTCCTTGGAAAAGACCCTGATGCTGGGAAAGATTGGAGGTAGGGGGAGAAGGGGATGACAGAAGATAAGATGGTTGGATGGCATCACCAACTTGATGGACATGAGTTTGAACAAGCTCCGGGAGCTGGTGATGGACAGGGAGGCCTGGCATGCTGCAGTCCATGGGGTCGCAGAGTCGGACATGACTAAGTGACTGAATTGAACTGAACTGATTATAAGAATATGAAAAGTTAAATATCTCCTTCAAGAGTACCCCGTTGTATGTAGTAAGCTAGGACTGAAATCCAGGTGCCCACGTGACATTTGAACTGAGATCTGGAACCCAAGAACCAATAGGAACCAATGCACCAATGGAGGGTGCTATAATGAGGACCACACTACAAGTAAGTCATTTTGTGCAACTTAAATGTAGGTCATGAATGAGGAAAGAATGACTTTGGTAGAGACAAGCTGTTCAGTCTCGTTGACTGGCTTGTCCAGAAATTCATGGGCAAGCTCATTGGCCATAGAAAGTCATGGAGTTTTTGGGAGTTTGGCAAGGGAAAACTGTTTGAAATGTTTAAAGAGGGCAATAATGTGATTGGAGCTGCATTTATAATTGTAAGACAGTCACTGGCTCCTTCTCTAGTTCAGATGAAATAATGCTGTTTTTCAATTGTTAAGTTGTGTCTGTCTCTTTGCCACCCTGTGGACTGCAGCACGCCAGGCTCCCCTGTCCTCCACTATCTCCTTGAGTTTGCTCAGGTTCATGTCCATTGAGGTGGTGATGCTTTCTAACCATCTCATCCTCTGCCACCCTCTTCTCCTTTTGCCTTCAATCTTTCCCAGATCAGGGTCTTTTCCAGTGAGTTGGCTCTTCGCATCAGGTGGCCAAAGTATTGGAGTTTCAGCTTCAGCATTAGTCCTTCCAATGAATATTCTGGGTTGATTTCCTTTAGAATTGACTGGTTTGCTCTCCATGTAGTCCAGGGGATTGTCAATTATCCAGCACCACAATTCAAAGGAATCAATTCTTTGGCCTTCAGCCTTCTTTATAGTCCAACTCTCACATCTATACATGACTACTGGAAAAACCATAGTTTTGACTATGAAAAGTTAGAATTCACAGCATGTAGACTTAAAAGGAGGTTTGAAGGAAAGAGATAAATTCAAGATATTGGCTTTAGTGATCAGGTAGAAAGTAGTGCTATTAAATAAGAGGGAGAACTAATGGAGGAAAAGGAAAAGACTGCATATATTTTGGGTACATGCCACGGGTTTCTCCTGGTGGATGTGCCTTCAGTTCAGTTCAGTCGCTCAATTGTGTCTGACTCTTTGCGACCCCATGAATCGCAGCATGCCAGGCCTCCCTGTCCATCACCAACTCCCGGAGTTCACTCAGACTCACTCACGTTCATCGAGTCAGTGATGCCATCCAGCCATCTCATCCTCTGTCATCCCCTTCTCCTCCTGCCTCCAATACCTCCCAGCATCAGAGTTTTTTCCAATGAGTCAACTCTTTGCATGAGGTAGCCAAAGTACTGGAGTTTCAGCTTTAGCATCTTCCTTCCAAAGAAATCTCAGGGCTGATCTTTAGGATGGACTGGTTGGATCTCCTTGCAGTCCAAGGGACTCTCAAGAGTCTTCTCCAACACCACAGTTCAAAAGCATCAATTCTTTGGCACTCAGCTTTCTTCACAGTCCAACTCTCACATCCATACATGACCACAGGAAAAACCATAACCTTGACTAGATGGACCTTAGTCAGCAAAGTAATGTCTCTGCTTTTGAATATGCTCTCTAGGTTGGTTAAAACTTTTCTCTCAAGGAGTAAGCGTCTTTTAATTTCATGGCTGCAATCACCATCTGCAGTGATTTTGGGGCCCCAAAAAATAAAGTCTGACACCGTTTCCACTGACAATGTTTCCACCATATGACCCAGCAATTTCACTCCTAGGCATATATCCTGAGGAAACCAAAATTGAAAGAGACACGTGTATTCCATTGTTCATTGCAGCACTATTTACAATAGCCAGAACATAGAAGCAACCTAGATGTCCATTGACAGATGAATGGATAAAGAAGCTGTGGTATGTATACACAATGGAATATTACTCAGCCATAACAAGGAACATATTTGGGTCAGTTCTAATGAAGTGGATGAACCTAGAACCTATTATACAGAGTGAAGTGAGTCAGAAAGAGAAAGATAAATACCGTATTCTAGTGCATATATGCAGAATCTAGAAAAGTAGTACTGAAGAATTTACTTACAGGGCAGCAGTGGAGAAACAGACACAGAGAATAGACTTATGGACATGGGGAGAGGGGAGGAGAGGGTGAGAGGCATGGAAAGAGTAACATGGAAACTTACATCACCATATGTAAAATAGATAGCCAGCAGGAATTTGCTGTGTGGCTCAGGAAACTCAAACAGGGGCTCTGTATCAACCTAGAGGGGTGAGATGGGAAGGGAGATGGGAAGGAGTTTCAAAAGGGAGGGGATATGTGTATACCTATGGCTGATTCTTGTTGAGGTTTGACGGAAAACAGCAAAGTTCTGTAAAACAATTATCCTTCAATAAAAAATAAATAAATTTTAAAGAAATAAAAGAAATGAGGTGGCTTAGAAATAATCCCATGTCATGGATAGAATAATGTCCTCTTTTCCCAAGGAGAACAGTACGAGGAAATAATTGTTTTAAAATGTAAGATCCAAACAAGACATCTGATTTAAATTGTGGAAAGCACCATTAGCACCACCAACATAAATTAGAGGTAAAAGACTTGCTGGGTCAGGCATGTGTCCTTTTAACCAGGTACCATGGAGACAGGCACCATAGAAACAGGTAAATCTTATGTTTTCCTTTTTTTTTAAGCTCTTGAACTTAGGATGCAATTGCTTTAGCTTTGTTTGTATATATAGACCTTTTGGCAGACTATGAACAATCATTTAGATAATTCAAAAATTTTAAGGCACACTTCTTTTTCTCTTTAGAGAGAATATGAATTTTAACTCAGTTTAATGGCAATTGTCTCAGTTACTCAAATACACTGGAAGAAAGATGCTGGCAGATGTTAAAATCAGGTTGTTTCTGTTGATTAGTCTTTAGGGACTCTTATGATGGAGGATATTCAAATGAATATACCACAGTAGTTAATATGCCCATTCCCTCTTTAAGGCCTTATCTAATGTAGAAAGTGACTCTAAAACATTAAAAAAAGAAAAGCCCCCTTTTCTCCTGTAGAAATATAAGACGGCAATTACTGAATACAGAAAAGAAAATACAAGATCAAAAATGCCTCCTAAATAATCAAAAAGGATGAAAGAAAATTTAATGTTTCCATAATGTTAAGTACTGAGTTCAGTTTCTTGAAGAGTGGCAGTCCACAGACCATGCTTGTCTAAACACCTGGGAGTTTAGTTGGCTAATATATCTGATTCCCAAAGTGTTTGTCACAAAGAGTTGTTTTGTATTTCCTCGGGTTTTCCATTTGGCTAGCTTTTTTATCTTACTCTGGACTGCAATCATATCAAAGCGGTTTTGAGATTCCTTCTGATTTTACTTTTTGATCAAATAAATCAATGGATTCATCTACACTCTAAACAATGTGTGCCTGGTCCTCCTGGGACTCTCCTGACTGTGCTATCAAGCAGTGGTTGAGTCTCAAGAGTCTGAAAGTTAACACCCAAAGAATTCCTAGAATTCCTTTCACGCCACAGCTGCTGCCTCCATCCCAAGAATGGGTTCTATGTACAATCAGTTTTAGATCTTCCTGGTAGAGGTCTGTTGAGAAGTAGCAGAGATCAATGTACTTTAAGGGCTATGACCTTGGTTTTGCTAACCTATGTACACTTCACATATATATAACGTGAATACCCCTTAGTCTTATAAACATGAGCGTTCTTATGAAGGTATAGTAATATTAATAGAGTTAATGTAGTTAACAATATAGTCCAAATAATGATGGGTTCTATCCCCCATTCCCGGCCCTTAATTTTCCCAGCTGTTGTATCTCAGAGTCCTCTCAATGTGTTTCTTTATAAGAAGATATCAGGAAATACTTCCTTACACAAGGCTTTAGTCGTGTAGTGATTTATCCTTATTACAGGAAAGCAGTGCGCCGAGACAGTAGCCATTGCTCTGAAGCACGTTGGCCGAGGGTCACTGCATCCTTTCCTTGAAAATACCTGCTTTGTTTGCACTGAAGGGAAAAAAATAACTCTGCTTGGAGCTCCTTTGTTCAGAAAGCCTGCTTGCTTGATATATGTCCTCTAATCTATTTAGGGAGGGACTTGCTCTTTGTTTAAGATCTAATGGGATTTCCCCTGGGTGAAGTTTAATGGGATTAGGCAACAGAAGGTTGTGAGAAGATTTCATCAATGTCTTTCAATCTCTGGCCCAGAAAAGGTTCTAAAAAGGATAAAGATGTATCCTCCTTTTGCTATAAACACTCCATTGAGTGTCCCTACTGATGACCAGCTACAGGTTATGGATCAAATCCATCTTTGTCCCCTCCCATTATCAAACAAGCCATTCCAGGTCAGAGTGACAGGACCACTTGAACCAAGAATACTACTTTCTTGGAAAAAACAAAACCAAGCAGAACAAAAAAGCTTGAAAGAAGGCAGTGTAAGGAATATTTTTGGAGTGTTGAATCTGATAGGAAAACAAACCACATGAAATCGTTTAATCCACTTCTATCTCTTATTGTAGTGAAATATTTGTCTCTATGAGATTTAAGAGAAATGATCAGTCCTTGATGAATGAATCTTCCCTAATTTTCCAAGAAAAAGTTGTCTATTTGTGTTCTTCTTGCTGGTGAATTACTAAAGTTACCTTTTATTGCCTTTTCCAGTTATTTATCTCTAGGAAAATCTCTACTTCAGTGATCTCTGGTTTGTCAGAAAAAAGAATGAAATTGGTTTTTGTCACTACTGACTCTGAAACTCAACAAAATGAACAAAGATTACAAAAAATAGAGAATAAAAGAAAGAAACTCTGTTTTCAATAAAGGTGGGAAAGGCCTACAACCACATACACACATTTATAAGGTTAGCTGAGAGGTCCAACAGGACAATCCTAAGGGCAGACTCACACCCTGGAGACTTGTGACAATGTCTCAGCTCTGGCAGACATTATCCACTTGACAGACATTCCTTATACACACTACCTCCCTCTTGATGCCTCTGCCCCTGGCTTTATTCTTTGTCAGTAGATCTTGGATTTGTGTGTGTATATGGTCGTCATGAATTTCAGATGTTAATTATGATTAGTCTTGGGCCATTGACATAATTCATCTTTGTCACTGAGTTGAGATTGACAAGTGACAGAGGTCTAAAAAATGGGTGTGACAGCGTTCTCCTGGAAGACTTTTGTTCACCTTAAAAAGGAACACAGATAGGTGAATCCTGTTACTGCCTCTGAATACTACTATCTGCATGTGATTCCTGGAAATATAGCCAAGGTCTGAAGACCTTGAAAGGAGTCAGCCTGAAGGGAAAGTGAACAAGTCAGATTTGGCAGTAGGGAAAGATGCAGTGGATCTGAGCCCACTGAGAACCACCCTGCAAATGTCCACCTGTTGAGTCTTCATTACGTACACCATGTATGTCATGGTCATTTAACCTCTCTTATCTGAGCTAACGTCATTCCAAGGTACATAATAATTCAAGAGGCATTTATTCCGTAAGATTTACTGATCTTGGTGAAAACAAAAAAACCCTCTGATGGACCCATTGCTCCTTTATTATAATGACAGAGTGACAAGGGGGTTGAGGCCAATCTATGAAAGCATCCCTCAGCTCTGGTCCATCAGATGGGGATGTGGGAAAGGGCTGAGCAGAGCATAAAGAATCTTTTCAGATCCATTGTTAACAGTAGGCAAATGTAGAGACTTAGTTTTAGATCAGAATTTAAATGTTTGAAGCTTTGAAAATGTAGAAATAATAATATATCTCGATGTGGACCATTTTTAGAGTTTACTGAATTATTTTATGTTTTGGCTTTTTGGCCACAAGGCAAATGGAATCTTAGCTCCCCGACCCTCGAACCCACACCCCCTGCATTGGAAGGCAAAGTCTTAACCACTGGACCACCAGGGAAATCCATGTTAACTAACTCTTGAATATGGAGAATGGTGGAAAAAATGTAATTGGACTAAATTTCCAGCCTTACATATTAGAGAGTTGATTAATATAGCTTAAAACAGACAAATCAAGAAATAGATCTTGGAATTTCCCTGGTAGTCCAGTGGTTGAGACTTCACCTTTCAATGCAGGGGGTGTGGGTTCAACCCCTGGTCAGGGAGCTAAGATCTCCCATGCCATGCAGACAAACAAAGAAACAAAATAAAACAGAAGCAGTGTTGTAACAAATTCAATAAAGACTTAAAAAAAAAGTAGAAGTATATCTTTAAATATATTATTTCAAGATATAAGGAGATCCATAAAGAAAATTTAAATTAAGAACAAAATAACTAAAATAAAGAAAGAGAGTGGAGGAGAAAAGAGGAAGAAAATATGAGTGTTTCAGTTTACTCAAGGAGAAAGTCATTATGGACTCTCTCAAACTGAAAGAGACAGAGACAGAGAGAAATTAAGATTATTGTTAAAATGTATAAACATCATCTTCAATATCTAAAAGCATAGTACATACCTTCCAAGCCATTGGTGGGAAACATACCCAAAGCAAAACATTTATGGGTCATAGATTTTTTAAAATAGATAATTTAGAAAACAATGACAACAAATCATATAAAAACTAAGAACAAATATATCTATCATGCCAATAAATGCAAATAAGATGAACTGAACCATTAAAAGAACAAGACTCTGAGATTGGAGAGAAACCTTAAGACCTCAGGGCGCTAGCGAAGTGCTGTCCAGGTATAAGTGGGGAAGATAGCCTTTCCATTCCCAGTTTTAAGTTGTATTTTTTCATTTATTCTCCAAAGTTCCGCTGCTTTTGCTTAGAACGTTTTAGCTCACAGAGTCTTTCATGGAAACATTTTCTTCGGCTTAAGGCTCTACCCTTTCTGTTGAGAATCAAGACTATTTCAAGCTGGTTTAGAGAGATGCCATGTCATCTTTTTCAATTGCTTTGAGTTTCCTAATTTTTTTCCTGACACCAGTTCAAAAATATCTTTCCTTTTTTCACGCCCTCAAAGAAAAGTCCAGGCACACATCAAGCTGTAAGCTATAAACTGCCCATCTTATTCAAGAACATAAAGACTTTGTTTTTGAAATGGAGCAGTTGGGATACTCTGTCACACTAGCATCATAACTCGTTTGAGTTAATTTATCACCAATGTGGTAGGCAATGAACTAGTAAGTCATGAAGATGGTGCAGGCTGCATGTTATAGGCTATGAGATTTACAGTTAGGTTAAAAAATAACAAACATATTCCATGAGTATAGAAATGAATGTCACTGCATTCATATGGACACGTCAGCTTCAGTGTTTCAACAGAATGAGTGGGTAAAATTCATTAAAGTAACACACACTTCTAAGGAGCAAAGCAGTTTGAATGGTTATGAGAAATATTTATTAATAAAGGCTTGTGCATGCAAAGTTGCTTCAGTTGTGTCTGATTCTTTGCGACCCTACGGACCATAGTCTGCCAGGCTTTTCTGTCCATGGGATTCTCCAGGCAAGAGTGCTAGAGTGGGTTGCCATGCACTCCTCCAGAGGATCAACCCAGGGTTGAACCTGTGTCTCTTATGTCTCCTACATTGGCAGGCGGGTTCTTTACCACTAGCCCCACCCAGGAAGCCTAAATAAAAGTTTGGTGTGTATATTTTTTAAAATTGGAAAACCACAGATGGGCAGGTCCCATTCCATTCCAGCTTTGAAAGAGTGGTTCTCCACCTCAGTGAGGACATCTGGATGAGGCAATCAGATGCCGGATGTGTTGCAATTCCTCAGCAATAATAGTTAAAGTGTAGACATTTGAGAATGATTTACTGAATAAAAACCAGAACAGGTTCAAGGTTATCTATTTAACATCACTCTTCTTACATTTTGATATGCTGTCTTGAGCTTAAATAAAAGGTATTTAGGCCTAGCTACTCCTTAGAGAATCCCAAATAAATCTGTATGTACCCATGGGCATGTGTATAAACCATCGGTTTAAATACTGTTGCTTGGAAAACAACCTAAAAGAACAATTTGAAAGGCACTGACAGCAAATGAGAGAGGAGTGTCAGAGGGGTCAACTAGGACACTGCCCCAGGAATGCTTGGATTTCCCGAGAAAACCTGAAGTAGCTATGAATAGTTCTTAAAGAAAATAAACACCTGGGAAAATTACTGGGAACAACTTGTAAATCCTCTTGCTTCGTTTGTCCAAGTAACTGAGCCGGCCCACCCCAAGAGGCATAAAATCTGTGGAGTTTGCCTTCCCTCGGAGGTGGAATACAAACCCTGAGTAACCTAGGACTGCAGTCTTTTGTAAGCAACTATAATTTTATTGATTTTCATCTGTTACCCAAGTCTTGTTAAGAGAAATGAGAGGTATGCCAAAGCAAACAGAAAGACACGTAGACTGCCATCTGAGTTTTATGTTATGTAGGTTACGCCTGTTGATGGAATTTGAAATTGGAGGTTGCCAGGAAGCCAGAAGGAAAGTTCAGAATGATATATGCTCTCATAGAACAAACAGTACTCCTTTTTCTAATTTCTACTTTTTTTGCCCCATGGAACTTTATCCATCTTCTGGTAATAAAAGACAACACATGATTCATTTATCAATGCAAATGATTTTAGTATTGTGTGTAATGGCTAAATATGATCAGTCTTTGACATAAGCTTTTCCCCCCTATGAACTCCAGTGAAATAGTTGAGGTTTTACTATACTAAAGTTTTCCTTAGTGCAATAGTTGAGGTTTTATTATACTGAAGTTTTCCTTTTAAGATATATAGAAAACAGTCAAGACTTTTAGAAGTTAAAATCATTTAGCATTTCATTGAAAAAAGCTAAATTTCTATGGAGGATAAAAACTGGATCATTTGCTTTTTATTAGTTTTTAGTATTTCATAGAAGATTAGAGTTCACAGTACAGGAAGTCTCTATAAACCACTCTTAACCAGCTTCTCTATCTCCCTCTACTCCTTTTATTCATGCATTTACAATTCAATATAAATCATATTTTTACATAAAATGTCTCAGGTATTTTAAGACATTGATTCCCTTGACATTTCCCTCCCTAGTCTAAATCTCTAGAGCACCTAAACTCTCCTCTATTTTTACAAATCTGGACATTGCTTTACAGAGAAATAATTTGCCTTAACAAATGCCTACTTGAAACAATGTACATGAAAATGCTGTAAGAAACTGTCTCTATTATATAAATGATATATATGTATTGACTTTCACTCTCTAATAGACCCATGCTTACCATATAGATGGTAATAGAGAAGATAAGGTTATTTTAGCAATAAAAATAGAAGCTCCATAAGTTTGTTGAGAAAGTATTTTGTTCCTGATGCTTGCTGGGAATGCAAAGATGAAAAGGCACAATCTCTGTCATCAAAGGGCTTAGAGATAAATGTGAGAGGGCCCCATCCAACAGATAATTGCAATGGCCTAAATCTGTGTCAAGGTCTTCAGTCCCACAAGGTCACAGAGAGGCCCCACACCAAACAAGGAATCAGAAGCGCAGCTCTGAAGGCATGATGCCTTATTCTGACTTGTGAATGCTGGTTCTAAAGCATCAGACAGAAGAGCTGCGGTGGACAGGGTGCTCCAGGAAAAGAGGGAGAACCATGAGCAAGGCCTCCAGGCCAGAACCAGTGTGTCTTGTGGGGAACACTCAGCAGTTCTGGGTTGCTGAACAGAATCATGGAAGGGAATTGGGATGGGAGATGACACTGAAAATAAAGGAAGAGCTTAAAGAGTGGCAAAGAGCTTACACTTTATTTTGTAGAGGAGAATGAGCTATGAAAGAGTTTAATCCTGAAAGGGTCATCATTAGGTTTGTGTTCTCCAGTTTATTAGACAAGTCTCTTAACTATCTGGAGTTTTGATTTTCTTATCTATAAAGTTTGTCAGGAGAAAGGTGGAGTAGAGAATTTCCAAGAGCTTTATGGTTTGAAGATTTGGAAAATGAATTCAAACAAGAAAAAACTTGCATTTTTATAGTTGGTCGTAAAAGTTAAAACCAGAGAGAGCTTTATGTTGTTACATTCTTATATAGGATCATGATTCCATGGGCCCACCGTCTTCTCAATAGGAAACTCTGTTTAAACCAAGTGGGCTTCCAGGGCTCTATGTATGTGTGTGCGATGGGGAGGGGAATCCGGGGTCGAGAGAAGGGGAGGGGTAAGAGTGAAGCCTGTTTACTGTTGAGAGTGAAGTCATATATAGTAGGAATGCTAAAGGATATTCAAGGAAAATTACTTCTAATGGTAAAAGATTTGATAATCCGTGAGTACTGCTATCATCATTGGCATAGGAAAAAATGGCTACAGATGTTCTTAAATGCATTTTTTATGTACTGTCTTTTCTTCCCGAATATTTTTCCTGTTTGAATGGCCAGAAAATAATCACCTCTCTCTGTTGAATTTATGTGCAGATCAACACTCTTGGATTGTTTCTCCTTTCTTCTGCTGCTGCTTGACAAGGTGAAGAACTGTCATAAGTATTCATCTTCAAATATACCTTTGTCCTTCAGGGCAAGTTTTCAACGAAATCTTGAAAGTCATACTTCAACCAAGCCTCCTATACCTTAACAAATGTATGTTCAAAAACACCAAAGAGGGGGCTTCCCTGGTGGCTCAGTGGTAAAGAATCCATCTGCCAATCCAGGAGACATGAGTTTGACCCCTGATCCAGGAAGATCCCACATGCTGCGGAGCAACTAAGCCCATGCACCACAGCCACTGAGCCTGCTTGCTGCAGCTGCTGAAGCCCATGCATTCTGGGGCCCTCATACCACGAAGAGAGCAGCCCTGCTTGCTACAGCTAGAGAAAAGCCTGTGCAGCAATGAAGGCCCAGCACAGCCAAAAATAAGGAAATAAATGAAAAATTATTTTAAAAAGACACACACACCAAAGAATCACTCTCTCTCTCACACACACACACACACACACACACACACACACACACACTTACTTCCCCAAGCACACTGTGGACTTGCCCTCCCCACTCATAGAATCTGACCTGGTTTTAAAGTATAATGTAGTGGTTTACAATGTTGATAATGAACGCTTTGAGATATGAATTCGTGTTCTTTATAAAAAAATCAAAGTGATTTAAAATCAGGTACCCCAAACCTGCTCATTTTGTCCCTTTGTTTAATATCTATTTTTGTGAGAATTTTTGGTGAGTTTACTGGAAATTAGTTGAAATAGTCTACTCTTATTCTGTGTTGACCTGTGTAATGCTAGTTGAAATGGCTTATGTATATATTTTGAAGGAAAATGCCACTTTTGCTGAAATTGGCAATAAAAATACTCATTCTCTATTTTCTCCCTGTCTATTTGAACATATTCCTGTGCATAAATATCTATGATGGATTTAATAGAAACATAAGCCATATATGTGCCCATATCATTGAAACATTATGCATCTGCCTATTACCTATGGCTCATACTTTTATCTATAGACCTAGACCTAAAAACCAGAGTGCCCAAGACTGAAGAACCTGTTTAGATGTACTTTTGTGATGAAGGCACTGTGATGTCCAGAAATCACAATGGAAGAAAGAATACGACCTTGTTTAATCCTTGCCCAGATTGTGTTCTCCAGTATTCCAGTTTCAGTACACACATAGCCTATCTGTTTGCATCAGAACAATGGCTGTCTGGTTATGAACTCAGAATACAAATTATCAGTCATCCTGGGTCTGCCTTTGATCCATAGCCTTCCACTTCAGACATTCAGCACAGTACTTGCCAAGTAATATCAATCATTCTATTTTTGCTGTGTCCCTGGTAAGAGATGGCATTTGTTTCCCTGATTCAGAAGATAAGTCAGACGTGATTAGGGGGGAAAAAAAAGTGAAAAAAATTAAGCCTTGTTGAAAAATTTTTGAGCTGAAAATGTAACACGTTGAACGTCTTTTATTAAGTGGAATTATAGAAAAATTTTAGTTATTTGAAATGAAAGAGCATGACCAAAAATAATAGAGAATCAAAAAGAAATGTGAATTTTAATCTAAAGCCACATGTGTCACTTTGCATGAGTAGCTGAGTTAATTGCCAGAGTGTTTCCTCAGGTAGGCTGACTCCACTGCTCTTGCTCTCATGAAGAATGTCTTTGTTCCAGCAGTACCAGGTTTGTTCCACAGATCTCTTCAGGTGGGAAACAGGTTTCCATTAAGAAATTAAATACTGCTTTTCCCATTTTCATACAGAAATTGAAATCTGCAAATAGCTTCAATGGTTTATTCTTTTTCTTTCCCAGAAACCAATTTTTTTTTCAATAGATACTGAACCCAACAACTGCTCCCATAGCCTGTTCTAATCTGGAAATTATTCATAAGCAATCTGGGTTAAACCAAATCATTTCCCCAACCTAAAAGCTCAAACAGTATGCACGTGTATGCATGTGATGATAGCTTTTGAACTTGTGACACTAGAATTCAACTTCTGACATGCTGAAACAGTATGTGAAAACATCATTTAAATGTCTCTAAGGCTTGTATGCCTTTTGACTGGTCCCCGAACACAAGCCATCAGCCCTTCCCAAGCAGAGTGCATGGGAAACAACCTACCTACAAAGAAGAAACCTAAAGTAGAGCCACAGGAAAGCTATAAAATATATGTCCTCAATCCCAACAAAGTCACAAATTTAAAGGAGCTAAACTTCCCAACTGAATGAAATGTGAATAAAAAGCTGCTTTTTCAAAACTGGACAAAATGGGACATGAGTGGAGACAGAATTCCTGGCAAAGCTAGCTAAAACACTAGACAAACTGCAAAGCAAGGGGAAGTAGATGTCATCTCTTAATGGGTGGTGTGGAGTGCTACTCCTGGGAAAGGAAATGATGGAGGCCATCTTTGGAGACTGTCTACCACCAGGGCACACAAAGCACCCAGTTCTATTTACCAAAACTTGAGTAATCACTCCATATATACTGGTGGTTCCTCATTGTGTCTTTCGCCCTATTCTCACTTTCTCCAATGAACTGAACTATTACTAAATATCATTAAATGTCTGCTAGAAGGCCTAGAGGAGCTATCCCACATTGAGGGGCAGAAAGGGTGGCAGTGAGGAGATACCCCTCGTCCAAGGTAAGGAGCAGCAGTTGCACTTTGCTGGAGCAGCCGTGAAGAGATACCCCACGCCCAAGGTAAGAGAAATACAAGTAAGATGGTAGGTGTTGCAAGAGAGCATCAGAGAGCAGACACACTGAAACCATACTCACAGAAAACTAGTCAATCTAACACACTAGGACCACAGCCTTGTCTAACTCAATGAAACTAAGCCATGCCCGCAGGGCAACCCAAGAAGGGCGGGTCATGGTGGAGAGGTCTGACAGAATGTGGTTCACTGGAGAAGGGAATGGCAAACCACTTCAGTATTCTTGCCTTGAGAACCCCATGAACAGTATGAAAAGGCAAAATGATAGGATACTGAAAGAGGAACTCCCCAGGTCATTAGGTGCCCAATATGCTACTGGAGGTCAGTGGAGAAATAACTCCAGAAAGAATGAAAGGACAGAGCCAAAACAAAAACAATACCCAGCTGTGGATGTGACTGGTGATAGAAGCAAGGTCCGATGCTGTAAAGAGCAATATTGCATAGGAACCTGGAATGTCAGGTCCATGAATCAAGGCAAATTGGAAGTGGTCAGACAAGTGATGGCAAGAGTGAACGTTGACATTCTAGGAATCAGCGAACTAAAAATGTACTGGAATGGGTGAATTTAACTCAGATGACCATTATATCTACTACTGCGGGCAGGAATCCCCTAGAAGAAATGGAGTAGCCATCATGGTCAACAAAAGAGTCCGAAATGCAGTACTTGGATGCAATCTCAAAAATGACAGAATGACCTCTGTTCGTTTCCAAGGCAAACCATTCAATATCAGAGTAATCCAAGTCTATGCCCCAACCAGTAACGCTGAAGAAGCTGAAGTTGAACAGTTCAATGAAGACCTACAAGACCTTTTAGAACTAACACCCAAAAAAGATGTCTTTTTCATTATAGGGGACAGGAATGCAAAAGTAGGAAGTCAAGAAACACCTGGAGTAACAGGCAAATTTGGCCTTGGAATGTGGAATGAAGCAGGGCAAAGACTAATAGAGTTTTGCCAAGAAAATACACTGGTCATAGCAAACACCCTCTTCCAACAACACAAGAGAAGACTACACATGGACATCACCAGATGGTCAATACCGAAATCAGATTGATTATATTCTTTGCAGCCAAAGATGGAGAAGCTCTACATAGTCAACAAAAACAAGACCAGGAACTGACTGTGGCTCAGATCATGAACTCCTTATTACTAAATTCAGACTTAAATTGAAGAAAGTAGGGAAAACCGCTAGACCATTCAGGTATGACCTAAATCAAATCCCTTATGATTATACAGTGGAAGTGAGAAATAGATTTAAGGGCCTAGATCTGATTGATAAGAGTGCCTGATGAACTACGGGATGAGGTTTGTGACATTGTACAGGAGACAGGGATCAGGACCATCCCCATGGAAAAGAAATGCAAAAAAGCAAAATGGCTGTCTGGGGATGACTTACAAATAGCTGTGAAAAGAAGAGAAGTGAAAAGCAAAGGAGAAAAGGAAAGATGTAAGCATCTGAATGCAGAGTTCCAGAGAACAGCAAGAAGAGATAAGAAAGCCTTCCTCAGCGATCAATGCAAAGAAATAGAGGAAAAGAGCAGAATGGGAAAGACTAGAGATCTCTTCAAGAAAATTAGAGCTACCAAGGGAACATTTCATGCAAAGATGGGCTCAATAAAGGACAGAAATGGTATGGACCTAACAGAAGCAGAAGATATTAAGAAGAGGTAACAAGAATACACAGAAGAACTGTACAAAAAAGATCTTCATGACCCGGATAATCACCATGGTGTGATCACTCATCTAGAGCCAGACATCCTGGAATGTGAAGTCAAGTGGGCCTTAGAAAGCATCACTATGAACAAAGCTAGCGGAGGTGATGGAATTCCAGTTGAGCTATTTCAAATCTTGAAAGATGATGCTGTGAAAGTGCTGCACTCAATATGCCGGCAAATTTGGAAAACTCAGCAGTGGCCACAGGACTGGAAAAGGTCAGTTTTCATTCCTATCAAAAAGAAAGGCAATGCAAAGAATGCTCAAACTACTGCACAATTGCACTCATCTCACATGCTAGTAAAGTAATGCTCAAAGTTCTCCAAGCCAGGCTTCAGCAATATGTAAACCATGAACTCCGTGATGTTCAAGCTGGTCTTAGCAAAAGCAGAGGAACCAGAGATCAAATTGCCAACATCCGCTGGATCATGGAAAAAGCAAGAGAGTTCCAGAAAAATATCTATTTCTGCTTTATTGACTATGCCAAAGCCTTTGGCTGTGTGGATCACAATAAACTGTGGAAAATTCTGAAAGAGATGGGAATACCAGGCCACCTGACCTGCCTCTTGAGAAATCTGTATGCAGGTCAGGAAGCAACAGTTAGAACTGGACATGGAACAACAGACTGGTTCCAAATAGGAAAAGGAGTACGTCAAGGCTGTATATTGTAACCCTGCTTATTTAAATTCTATGCAGAGTACATCATGAGAAACGTTGGACTGGAAGAAACACAAGCTGGAATCAAGATTGCCAGGAGAAATATCAATCACCTCAGATATGCAGATGACACCACCCTTATGGCAGAAAGTGAAGAGGAACTCAAAAGCCTCTTGATGAAAGTAAAAGTGGAGAGTGAAAAAGTTGGCTTAAACCTCAACATTCAAAAATGAAGATCATGGCATCTGGTCCCATCACTTCATGAGAAATAGATGGGGAAACAGTGGAAATAGTATCAGACTTTATTTTTTTGGGCTCCAAAATCACTGCAGATGATGATTGCAGCCATGAAATTAAAAGACGCTTACTCCTTGGAAGAAAAGTTGTGACCAACCTAGATAGCATATTCAAAAGCAGAGACATTACTTTGCTGACTAAGGTCCGTCTAGTCAAGGCTATGGTTTTTCCTGTGTTCATGTATGGATGTGAGAGTTGGACTGTGAAGAAGGCTGAGCACCGAAGAATCGATGCTTTTGAACTGTGGTGTTGGAGAAGACTCTTGAGAGTCCTTTGGACTGCAAGGAGATCCAACCAGTCCATTCTGAAGGAGATCAGCCCTGGGATTTCTTTGGAAGGAATGATGCTAAAGCTGAAACTCCAATACTTTGGCCACCTCATGCAAAGAGTTGACTCATTGGAAAGACTCTGATGCTGGGAGGGACTGGGGGCAGGAGGGGAAGGTGAACTCCGGGAGATGGTGATGAACAGGGAGGCCTGGCATGCTGCGATTCATGGGGTCACAAAGAGTCAGACATGACTGAGTGACTGAACTGAACTGAATAATGCAAGAACATTCCCTTTTCTCCACACCCGCTCCAGCATTTATTGTTTGTAGACTTTTTGATGAGGGCCATTCTGACCAGTGATATCTTATTGTGGTTTTGATTTGCATTTCTCTAATAATGCATCATGTTGAGCATCTTTTCATGTGTTTGTCAGCCATCTGTGTATCTTCTTTGGAGAAATGTCTGTTTAGGTCTTTTCCCCACTTTTTGATTGGGTTGTTTGTTTTTCTGTAAATCATCTCATTTCTTTTAAATAGTCTGTCTCATTTCTTCTTCTGCCCACCAAAATGTGTATATAGCATATCAATCTAAAACAGTCTATGATAGTAATTGAATGTCTTCCTATCAGTTCAGTTCAGTTCAGTCGCTCAGTCGTGTCCAACTCTCTGCGACCCCATGAACCATAGCACACCAGGCCTCCCTGTCCATCACCAAAGTGATCAAAATACCTCTCCCTTTAAACAATAGAATCCATTAAAGATTCTATTAATAAAATAATAGAATCCATTTATTACCATTGGCTGCTTTGATTTTGCTTACAGTTAAATCCAGGATTCGTCTTTTACTTTTCTTGGGCATATAGTTTTTCTTTTTGGGCTATTGTTAATCACATGTTTGAAAGTAAACACTGAAAGATGAAAATTCATGTTAACATAAACACATTAACATTTAAAAAATTAGATTCAGTAGAATGAATCTGAAGAGAATGATAGTAATAACAATACTATTGCTGTAGAAGATAAATCAATGAATTTGATCTAAAGTAGAATCAGGATGAATCTTAGATTGACTCTATCGTTATGACCATAGTCTTGAAATGAGACAAAAGGTAGCAAAAAAGAATTTACTAAGCACTGGGCACTGTTCTGAGAAAGAACTTTATACATATTAGCTTATTTAATCTTGGTATCAATCCCATGAGGTAGGTGATTAGCTCTATTTTGCCCCAGGGAGAAAACGAGGCTCAAAGAAGTGAAGGAACTTGCTCAAAGTTATGCAGTTGGAGCCTGAACATGAACTGAGGCTGCCTGGCTACAGTCTGAATTTTGTACAACCACACAGGCTGTACTGTGTACTAACCATTATACTGGGAGGAGAAACAGGAGGTAAAAATGAAAATGAATGCCAGAAAATGGATCCACTGCTGGAGTATTTCCCTCCCCATATTTTTAGCCCAGCCTCTGCCCTGTGATGCTGTTTCCTGGCCCCACCTACATTTTCTACCATAGATTCTCTACTACATGAGCTTGCTTCTCCTCATGCTTAATTCCCCACCTCCCCGCAATCTTCATGTCAGAGAAATCAAACAATCTCAAATATCCATCTTGGGGACAGAGAAGATACATTGAGGTTTGTCACAAAGAAAGTCCATTTTTGGAATTTCAATTCTATTTTCGGGAAAACTGGAGCTTTGTAATACTTGGGGGAAATAGTCTTTTTTTTTTTTCCATCATCTGAAAACCGTGCA
The DNA here is from genome assembly GCF_023091745.1 of Budorcas taxicolor. Classification (NCBI taxonomy): domain Eukaryota; kingdom Metazoa; phylum Chordata; class Mammalia; order Artiodactyla; family Bovidae; genus Budorcas; species Budorcas taxicolor. The sequence continues at coordinate 90,292,411 of NC_068911.1, read as the reverse complement.
TCTTAATGAGGCAGAGGGTCACATGAGAGAGTTCTTTAGGTGGGTGACCATGAACTTGTCATGAACTGTTGTCCTAATTCAACATTTTGTCATGATTGACTAGCATGTCCTAATTGTCATGAATTATCCTAACTGGTACACTTCTGGGGAGGCAAAGGCTGTGCTCTCAGCAATGATGTGAGGACAACAGGCAAGAGATGGGACTGTGTTGGGCAAGATGGGTTAACTGATTATCCTACCTTTAATGACTGAAAAGAGGCGCAAAGATGACTGTAGGGAAACAAATGTCACTTTTTCTCTTGACACTGGACATGTTAAAATTTACATTAAATATGTTTATATTGTTTCTAGTTCTGTTCATTCCCTAGTCTCACCATCCCCAAGTGAATTTATTATTGTTGCTATTATCATTTCATTGATTGGGAAATTACTATTGAACTGGCACTGTGCTGAGGACTTAATTTGTATTGTCTTACTTATACCTGATCACTACAAGGAGATCAAACCAGTCAATCAAAGGAAATTAACCCTGAATATTCATTGGTAGGACTGATGCTGAACCTGAAACTCCAATACTTTGGCCACCTGATGTGAACAGTTGACTCACTGGAAAAGACCCTGATACTGGGAAAGATTGAGGGCAAGAGGAGAAGGGGTTGACAGAGGATGAGATAGTTGGATGGTATCACTGACTCAATGGACATGAATTTGAGCAAACTTTAGGGGATAGTATAGGACAGGGAGGCCTGGCATGCTGCACTCCAAGGGGTCGCTAAGATTTAGGTATGACTTAATGATTAAACAACAAAAACATACCTCATCACAATCTCACATGATAGTAATATGAGTGGAATTTACATTTTGGAAATGAAAATAAAGTGACTTGGTCAAGGTAACACAGCTTAGATATGATAGAACCAAGTCTTGTACATATAAGAAGTGAGTGCAAAGCCCATTCATACTCAACTACTATAGTCTATGCCTGTCAAGTTATTTGACCTTAGAATATTTTTTAGTGTATAATATTGATTTTCTCCACCAAGAACTTATGAGATACAATTTGTCTTAGAGTATGCAAAAATGACTATCACATCAGTTCAGTTTAGTCACTCGGTCGTGTCCTACTCTTTGCGACCTCATGAATCGCAGCACGCCAGGCCTCCCTGTCCATCACCAACTCCCAGAGTTCACTCAGACTCACATCCATTGAGTCAGTGATGCCATTCAGCCATCTCATCCTCTGTCGTCCCCTTCTCCTCCCGTCTTCAATCTTTCCTAGCCTCAGGGTTTTTTCCAATGAGTCAGTTCTTTGTATCAGGTGGCCAAAGTACTGGAGTTTCAGCTTCAGCATCATTCCTTCCAAAGAAATCCCTGGGGCTGATCTCCTTTAGAATGGACTGGTTGGATCTCCTTGCAGTCCAAGGGATTCTCAAGAGTCTTCTCCAACACCACAGTTCAAAAGCATCAATTCTTTGGTGCTCAGCCTTTTTCATAGTCCAACTCACATCCATACATGACCGCAGGAAAAACCATAGCCTTGACTAGACGGACCTTAGTCAGCAAAGTAATGTCTCTGCTTTTGAATATGCTATCTAGGTTGGTCACAACTTTTCTTCCAAGGAGTAAGCGTCTTTTAATTTCATGGCTGCAATCATCATCTGCAGTGATTTTGGAGCCCCCAAAACTAAAATCTGCCACTGTTTCCACTGTTTCCCATCTATTTCTCATGAAGTGATGGGACCAGATGCCATGTCTTCGTTTTCTGAATGTTGAGCTTTAAGCCAACTTTTTCACTCTCCTCTTTCGCTTTCATCAAGAGGCTTTTGAGTTCCTCTTCACTTTCTGCCATAAGGGTGGTGTCATCTGCATATCTGAGGTTGTTGATATTTCTCCCGGCAATCTTGATTCCAGCCTGTGTTTCTTCCAGTCCAGCATTTCTCATGATGTACTCTGCATAGAAGTTTAAAAAGCAGGGTGACAATATATAGCCTTGATGTACTCCTTTTCCTATTTGGAACCAGTCTGTTGTTCCATGTCCAGTTCTAACTGTTGCTTCCTGACCTGCATACAGATTTCTTAAGAGGCAGGTCAGGTGGTCTGGTATTCCCATCTCTTTCAGAATTTTCCACAGTTTATTGTGATCCACACAGCCAAAGGCTTTGGCATAGTCAACAAAGCAGAAATAGATGTTTTTCTGGAATTCTCTTGCCTTTTCCATGATCCAGCAGATGTTGGCAGTTTGATCTCTGGTTCCTCTGCCTTTTCTAAAACCAGCTTGAACATCAGGAAGATACATTTATTACCAAGAGAAAAAATTAAAAATTTGGTTACTACTATTAAAGTAACATTGAGTAAAATCACAAATTCACATTTAAATAAAGGTGCAGGTTCCATGGCATGTGATTATTCATAGACAATATTCCATGAAGTGGTTGACTGATGCCTAAAATGCTGATTTGCATCACACACAGATCACATAGGCATATGATCACTTCTTTTTTTTTGATCATTTCTTAAAGTCAAAACTATTCCATAATGTGAATAATTACATAAATGTGCAGCAACAGCCGCTTACATAATACTTTATACTTGTATGGTGTTTCCTGTGTGTGAGGCACTGTTCTAAGCCCTTTGCTTATAGTAATTCAATTTATCCTCACAACCTTCCCAAGATAAAAACTATGGTATGCCTCATTCTGACATATAGAAACATTAAATAACCAGCCCAACGAAGGTTTAGACAGTCCTGACTCCAGATAAGGGCTGGTAATTCCATGTTATATCAACCTTCACAGCAGTTTTCATGTATTTGTTATTGGACTGTGTGGAAATGGAAGATAAATTTTAAAATCTTCTGAAATACGTGCTTGCTCCAGTTTATTCGTTTTCCAGGAAATATACATATGTATATGTGCTCATACCCTACTCAGTCACTTCAGTCATGTCCGACGCTTTGCAACCCCATGGACTATACTGGAGTAGTTGCCATGCCCTTTTCCAGGGGATCTTCTCAACCCAGAGATCGAACCCACATCTCCTGTGTCTCCTGCACTGCAAGCAGATTCTTCACCACTGAGCCACAGTGGGGGCGGGGGGAGGGGTGGAATAAAAAGGAGACTAGAGCTTTTCCCAGTGGTAAGTGAGATCAAGAGTGAGTATCTGAGACTGGTGTTTAAGCAAAGAGGGTGAAAAAATGTCAAGTGCATAAATGAAGACGTGCATTCTCTCTATTCTCATGATGCACATGTGACATCACCAACTGAATTTTGAGACCGAGTTTTTGCTTCATTTTTCCTCTCTAGTTATACTCTTCCCTGTGTTTCTTATGACTAGCTTCCATTGCCTTGATGCAATCATCTAGAGGTTAGCTCCTCCAAGTGTGGGCTGTGGGTCAGCAGCACCCACATCTTCCGGGCACTTGGGACAAATGTAGATTCTTGGGCCCCAGCCCGACTCCCAACTGACTTGGAATCTGTCATCTAACAAGATGCCAAGAGATTTGCTAAGTATATGAAAGTCTGAGAAGCACTTGTCTACAAAACCACGTTGAAATCCTTCCCTAATGACTAATGTTTTCTTTTTAAATTTTTAGAAGTAAACAAATCGAGGCAAAATCAAAGCCAGCCATCTCTGTGGAGGAAGTGGGAGGTGGGAGGCAGGAAGGGTGCCTGGGTGAAGAGATATAAATGAGACTCTGTTCCTTGCCTGCTCTTTCAGCATCCTCCTTTGAACCCAAATCACCGCCCATGCATACAGTCAATTCTCAGGATAAATACACAGCTACACAGAATAGTGAAGTCTGTAAGATTTACATCCAGGACAGTGTAGTAGGGAAGATTAAATCTCAGAAGAGGTGCCTGCAAGTCAGTATTGGTAACAAGAAGTTTTCTTAACCCAATTAACATATAGCTAGGAATTTGTGGACTGGTTAACTAGGTCAAATGTTCCAAAGGATTCAAAACACAAAGGAAAGTAGAATGAGGCTGAAAGTTACTGTGGGTCTACCATGTGCTTTCTAGACAAAATATTGCTAAATCCTCACAAAATAGCTGATGATGCCCTTATCTCCTTTAACAGATTAGGACACTGAAGCACAGAGAGGTAAATAAAATTGAACACAGTCACACAGTAAGTTGAGGCTGGTTGAACTCTGGTTCTCTGACTACTAACCAGTGTCCTAACTGTCACCCAAAGCTGGAGGTATAAAAGAAAGCAGGCAGAGACTTTCATAAAACTGAATACCTCCTGCCTCATTTTGTCTTTCTATTTTGCTTTAACTTGACAAGAACTGTTTCCAAAGTCCACTTCTGGTGAATTAGCTACAGTAGATGGGATCTTCTGTTTAAATGAAAATCACAAAAGACTTGTAAAGTGTGGTCCCCGCCATGGTGGAGTTTACAATTTAACTAAGCTGAGAAATTAATCTGTATGTGAAAACCAAAGAGGGATACAACTTGGACAGTTGCCAGCTGTTAACAGAGAGGAAATCAGAGAGGAGATCAATTAAGTCATTGTAGTTATCCGAGAAATTTTTGAAATGAAATGGACCCTGGGATAAGATCTAGAGATTCCGCACTCAGGTGTAAGTGTCATTGAGTTAATGTGATTCTAGACCTTTAGCCCCGCACCCTTGAGAGAAGATTAGACTGGTTCCTTTTTGTACTTCCAACTAAGATTGCATTTGGAGAAGGGTCCCCTGGCTAAAACCATGAAATAACCACCTTAATTTTATTTTTAATAAAGGTGAGCTGGTTAAGTAATGGACTGGAGGGAGGTGATACTTGGAGCAGATAAAGATGGAATGGGATACTGAAAGGATGTAGAGAGGGTGCCATGGGGAAATGAGTCCATGTCAGAACGTTGCCTAGCACTGGCCATGGCCATATTACTAACGTGTGTCAACCCGTCACTAACATTGAAAAGTCAGTTACCAACTAAGTGGAATGTTCAACAGGAAAATAGTTTGGGCAGGACTGTTCAGTCCTTGGCTGAATTCAAACTGTGTCCTGCCAACCTGACTTCCTCAACCACCCAGTCCTTGGTGGGGTCAGCAGCCTTACCTAGAGCTCTGGGGACAACAAATTGGTGCCATAACTGATCGGTGTCACATTGCCTGGACTCCTAAATGATATTACCTTGAGGAATTCCTACTGTGGTTACACATAATCTTGTCTGGGGACTCAGAATTTGGGGACTTCAGAGCCTGACTCCTAAAAACAGGAAAGACACATCAATAAAGGATCTAAGAGAACAGCTACTGGAAATCACCCCTGCAGTCTAAATGCTGGTTTCCTACCTGTGAATGTAGAGCCTGTTACCTAACGTCTCTATTCATGCAACGTATCTTTGCCTGTACCTACTAAGTGCAAGGTGGGACAAGAATATCTACCCAGTAGGGCTGTTGTGAGTATTAAACTGGATAATGCTTGTAAACTATTTAGCCCAGTGTCTGAAACACAGTAATTGCTCTATAAATGGTAGCCATTATGTTAACCAATAATCAAAGAAACTTCCACATTGTTGTGAAAAAGCACAATCCATTTTTAAATGGAAATAACTGTAGAACACCTGCATGCAAAGATCTAGCCTGCACAATTTGGATTTCTAATGTACAGTTCAGGTCAAATCTTCTTTCCCAGACCTTCAAGAGCCCATTTAAATTTTTCTGTATACTGGAATTCTGCTGAATTCAGTCTTATTCCAATAATAATAATAGTATATTTTATGAAGCTTTAAAAAACATTTTCACATTCATTAACTCTAAATGAATCCTTGCCAGTAGGTTGGAAATCCCCTTGTTTTATAGAGATTTTGGTATGCAAAATTTGTTTTAAATGAATTTGGCTTGGGTCAGCAACTGAGGTAAAACAATTAAAATGTCCAATTTGAGTGAATTCTTGGTAACTTTCCAATATGCCGTTAGTTTTCATAATCAAGCTGTTATGTGATCTTTTTTTTTCATTATGCATAAGCAAATACACTCAATTTGAAGCAATTATTATCTGTGGCACAATATAATCAAAAAGTGACTGCTATTTGTTGAAGGATTCTTTGTTTGCCAAGATTATTAATAAAGTTATGCCAGGAGCACACGCAGTGCTGTTTGGCACTCAGCAGCTGGCTCTGGCAACGGGAAGATAAATCAGAATTCTTGAGGCTTGTATTTTTCAATATTCCTGCCAGTGTGTGTATTGGAGAACATTTCATCTTAAATAACACTAATTGCCTTAATTGGCTTAAGGCTAACAAGCCCACGGTGCTGTTGGTATGTTATCAGAGCACTGGATTTACTGGGGGAAACCTATAGTCTTACATATTTTGTGGTCCAGGTGTAACACAGAGAACAAGGCTGTTGGTGTCCATGAGTAAGCCCTCATGTGTTATGGAGGAGTGGGGTGTGGAGAGGATTAGAAGCCCCCTCTGATCAACCTAAGGTGACAACTTGTCACATAACCATCCAAGGTAAATAATTCCATTTAGAGGGCCCATGGAGGAATATTAACCTGTTTTGACTAATTTCCAGATCGATCTGTGAGCAAGAAAGCACTTGCTTGCTTACAGGACAGTTGTGTTTGCAATGGACAGAACATGGTTTTGCTTTCCCATGGCCAACAATAAGTTTAATAACACCTGCAGAAATAAAACCGCCATCCTATTTTTTCATGATCCAGAGACAAAAACTTTGACCCTCTCTTCACTGATATTGAATCTTTTAGTTTTGCTTATAGTCAGGGGTATCATTCCAAAGGACAGCCTGGCAGTGGGTGAAATCAGAGCCAAGGGGAACACTGCCACCACCGTTCTTCATGAACACCTCTCCTTGCTTGCAGATGCCAGAAGTTACAGAGAAAGGGGTTTGACCCTTCTTAAAATACAAATTCCCAAAGAGGCCAGGTGAACTTTTAGACATTTATATCTAATATGCTTGAGTTTAAATGCCAGCAAGGAACATGAAGGAAACGCTCTTGGGATGCTCCCAACAGAAGGGGACAACAGGCAGGCCTAAATAGGAAAGAGAGCTCAAGATACTGGGGTCACCGCCCCGCGCCCCCCGCCCCCCGCCCCGAACAACTGTCATGCACCATCATTCTCAAGTACTATGGTTTGCTTTATTCACTGATTAGTCTAATTTAAGTCAAAAAAACAATTGCTGATGATGCCAAATGCATTTAAGGAATCATTTTTCTGCTTAGTGGTGTTAAAATTACATGTGATTCAGGAGAAGTGAGGAGTGAAAGGACTAAGATGATAACATTTGCCATTTGTAGCTGGAAACAGAGTTGGAATTTCAACTTAGGAAGAATCAGAAGTATGTCTGATCAAATGGGGGAAACTTAGCATCTTGGGCACCAACAGAGGGGCGAAAGTGCCTGAAAATCACGGCTGTGGTATTTCAGGTGCCTCATACATCTGTGCCAGACTCACCAATGCCACCTCAGTGTGCAGAGTGTCTGCTTCTCAGGAGATGAAGAGGCAGGTCTCAGCCTTAGTCCTGCTCCTGTGTGACCTCATGGTAGTCTCACTGGGGAAAGCTGAAGTCTCTTCTGTCTTGAGAAAAACCTAAATCACACAAGGGCACAAAGGCAGAGATCACTTTTGTATGGAAATTTTACAGATGCGGGGAGAGGAAATAAAGACCGAAGCCAGAAAATCTCTCTAAATGATAGAGTGGTTTGATCTATCAATATTTCACCCTCTTCTGGTGTTCTTATTAAATCTGAAGTTTATAATCACTTCCCACTCATGCTCATGAGCAATTAAGAGCATCTGCCAACACTATAAATGCAAAATAAAAGTGAGTAATGAAACCGATGATGGAGCAGGGACTTGTTCATGTTTTTAATCTATAGATTTAGGACCACATGCTCAATCATTAAAAGCAGCAGTTATGTTTCATCTTCAAGAGCAGTTTTAAAATATTAAAGTAAATTTTTAAAAAAAAAGTGTAATTAGAGATTTTTCTGTCCCGACTAAAAGGATTTCTCACTATGTCAATCAGGTTGAAAAACTGCACAGGATGACATCATTCTGAAGGAAACAATTTTTAAGGTACTTGCATTGCAGTTCTACCTCTTTGGAGGCTAGCATAGAATATACTTATAAAATGTAAATGCATTTAGTTTTTCATTCATTCAACAAAAATCTATTAAGTGGTCACTATCAACAAGGCATCAACCTGGGCCCTTAGGATATTAAGCTGATTAAGGCCAAGACCTCTGCCTCAGGGTGGCTCATTGGTTTATTGGGCATCCTACAAAAGTTAGGATACTTTTGGTTATAGGTAATATTTTTAGCTTATTTAAAGGGCATTGGGATATATAACAGAAAAGCCAGACACAGCATAGGCTTAATGGTGGGCTGATTCAATGTCATCAAGAACCCAAATCCTTTCTGACTCCATTCTGCACAACCCATGGTAAAGCCACTTCATCTTCTGGCTGATTGTCCTAAAGTTCATGAGAGCCTGCCAGTAGCATGTGTTTACATGCAGTGGAAGAAATAGTATCCTTTAGCTCTTAAGAATAATAAAATCCCTTGCCACAAAACCTAAACCATCCTGTATGTATTTCACTGGCCCAAATAGACTCAGATCTGCACTATCCCTTAATGATATCCCAGGTAAGCAGGTTGGGATTGCCATAATTGACTTAGCCTAGTTATGGTCCTCCCCTGCAGCAGGGACCCATCAGATTTCCTTGGGTCATGTTGGCTCTTTGGGAAAGGGTTTCTAATAGGCAAGAGGAGAAGAATAGTTCTGGATTATATCCTTTTCCTCATTATCTGCCGTAACACTGCACGCTATTTCAGTAATGTGGAACTTGACTGGCAGATGATATGATTTCTGAAGGACAGTGTTTCTCCCAAACTAGTGGTTCTCAAATGTGACAACCTGGAATGTCTATTAATACACAATTTGTTGGACCCCAGACCTTGCCTGGAAAATCCACGGACAGAGGAGCCTGGTAGGTTGCAGTCCATGAGGTCGCTAAGAGTCGGACGTGACTGAGCAACTTCACTTTCACTTTTCACTTCCGTGCATTGGAGAAGGAAATGGCAACCCACTCCAGTGTTCTTGCCTGGAGAATCCCCGGGACAGGGGACCCTGGTGGGCTGCCGTCTGTGGGCTCGCACAGAGTCGGACACGGTTGAAGTGACTTAGCAGCAGCAGCAGCAGACCAGAATTGCTCAGAGGTGTGGTCTGAGTAGTTGCATTTCTAGCAAGTTGCTTGTAAGGCTGACACTGCTGACAACTTTGTCAAGATGATGCCTCTAATAGCAAGTTGGCAGCCTTTGATATGCTAAGATTACCATGAGAGTTATACAAAATTTACTTCAGATTTTGACAACACTGTCCTTGGGGCAGACAGTTTTTGATTTACTATTGTTTACATGGCTGATTAGCCGTGAAGACATCCTTCTTTCCATTGGCCATGGCCTATTACATAAAAAGCCTTGAAAATATACACGTGTATATATATATATATATATATATGTATATATATATATATATATATATTTTAATTCTATGTTCCCCCATTGGTTTTATTTATTTTTTTAAGCTTTTTATTTTGTATTGGGGCAGAGTCAGTTAACAAACAATGTTGTGATAGTTTCGGGTTAATGTCACAGGGACTCAGCCATACATATACAGGTATCCATTCTCCCCCAAACTCCCCTCCCAGCTGGGAAGAGCCTCAGATATCTTTTGAAAGATATTGCTGCTGTTACTATAATAAAAATCATCTCCTAAAATTATTTTTAAAGCTGTTAGTGCACGTGTAACGTATAAGCTTGTTTTACAGCTAAGCTTTAAGAAAGTTACAATTCATATTTCTGCAATTTGTAAAATATCTTTTATTGTATAAATCGGGCTCTCATACACTGACAAGCAGAAGTGTATTACTGAAAATATTGGAAAACTAAATTGCTTGGTGAATAAAAAGATCATAATGCATCGACTCTTCACAGGCTAAGTACTGACTATTTTTTGACATTGAATAAAACAATATAAACCGTATCTTCACTCTCCAATTTTTTTAATAGTAATTTGTTTAACTTAAGCCTAAAGTTGGCTGATCCCTGTCACTGTACAGTTGTTAGGTTTTCCAAAACTTTTTGAGTTGGCAGTGGAACCCCTTAAAGAGGTAATTCTAAGGAACCCAGATAAATACAGGGTGTCACAGAAAAGGTGCCTGCTATGGGCCAGGTACTGTTCTGGGGAGTGCATTTACGCTATTTCATTTAATAAAGTTAAAAATACAAAAGGGAAAATCCACAACAAATGGGATTTCTCCTTATATTCTTTTATGAATTGGAGCTTTTCTCTTGGTGATCTCCCAGGTGGCTCAGACAGTAAAGAATCTGCCTGCAGAGCAGGAGACCCAGGTTTGATCCTACTCACCCTTCAAATATCTGTTCAAATGCCTCTTTCTCAGGGAAAACTTGCTGGACCATGAAGATTTATGAAACGAATACGTGAACACAAACATTTAACAATTTACCATAGGCTAGTCATATGTGCTATGATCTTTAATCCTTCTGTCAACTGATCAGCCTGCAAGGAGTAGCCTGTCCTTGGCGTGTGAGGACTGTAATGTGCTCAATATTGTACCTGGGCAGTGCCAAACATGGGACCTCCCGTACTTCCAGCAAACAAAGAAGGATGTTTTCAATTTCTACAGAGCAAACAGGATTACTGTGCACTGTCTACCTGGATTACGAATGGTTTAGAATTATCTAGGAAGAGGTGTATTTTATTTACCCATACATGAACACTGACAGTGAAAGATGTAGGTTCTTTTATTTTTCTTTCTCAGTGCTTGACTCTGTATTGAACTTAAAGAAATCTAATAGATATGAAATGCTTTAATATAAAAAAGTACAAAATAATATAAAATGATTTTTATTAATAAATGTTTGATAAATGACTTAAAGATGATGCTTAAGGAATATCTTGAGATTTTTCTAAACTCTGTGTGCAACAGAAAATTTGAATTTTGACAGAAAAAGATGACCATGACTTAAGAAAAGGAAATAATTTAAGATCCACTACATAAATTACCTTCAGGGAAAATCTTTCAAAATTTAATTAAGAATTAAACTTTTTTAAAGAACAACTTCTATAATGCTTGGGAGAAGCCTGAATTTAAGACACTGTCCTTCCTCCTGGTTGAGCCATAGCATTTAGTTGCACCATTTTCATTGTGTTGTATATTCTTCACATCCACAATTTAATGGAGCCTTTGTCAAATAGAGTTTAGTTCTTTACCCAAAGGAGTTGTACAAGTTCAATATTATGGCTTAGTCTTAAATAAATCCTAAATTATATGTATTCTTATGATTCTAAGACATTCCTGGGTTCTATTTAAGCTCCTCATTTTCTAATGAATAACCAATAAGATATGGTTTAAAAAAATTATATAAAGATAACAGAAAAAAATTAGAATGAAATGTCACCATTCAGCTCTTTAAAAAACGTGGGGACACAGTGAGGGACACTATTGCTTTTATTACATTTTAAAGTCTGCTGTATTTACCATTTCCCAACGTACAATATTTCAGGAAACATGTCATTTTTTAAGGGTTCCATTATAATTTATGAAGATAAGTTCATGTGGTATAACACTGTAATGAATTTTTTGGTGGAAATTAATTAGATGTGTGAATGTGTGAATGCTAACATTTATTTACATCCCAGGCTAAACGTACAAAGGAGTGTATGTTAGGCACACAATTAGAAGCAATGATGCATTAAATTGGCCTCGCCAAGAAATAGCATTAATTTTAAGAGTGCAATGGAAGCTACTTGGAAAATCCAAGATAAGATTTTTTTTCTCCCCATCTGCCTCTTTTCAGACTCCTTGTCTACCTAAGCTACTTCTTTATAAAAAAGCTGTTGGAAAATTTAGAATAGAGAAGGAAAGTATATTTTCCACCTCACATCATACACCTGCCTAATATTCTAATTAACCTATGGACTTCCTCCCAACCCCTTTTGATTTGCGCTACACAAGCAATATCTAACAACTCCTTTTGCAAACAGTCAGCAACCTTTCTAAACAGGGAGGAAATTCCTCACAGACAGAAACCTTCAGTTACTGTGTTCTTTTTTAAAGTGTTCCTTTACTTAAACAACAACAGTCCAGAAACAACAATAAATTTTTGGGGTTCTCTTATTTGAGGATTCAGTTCAGTTCAGTTCAGTTGCTTAGTCATGTCCGACTGTGACCCCGTGAACCGCAGCACACCAGGCCTCCCTGTCCATCACCAACTCCCGGAGTGCTCCCAAACCCACGTCTATTGAGTCGGTGATGCCATCCAACCATCTCATCCTCTGCTGTCCCCTTCTCCTCCTGCCCTCAATCTTTCCCAGCATCAGGGTTTTTTCTAATGAGTCAGCTCTTCGCATCAGGTGGCCAAAGTATTGGAGTTTCAGCTTCAACATCAGTCCTTCCAATGAACACCTAGGACTGATCTGCTTTAGGATGGACTGGTTGGATCTCCTTGCAATCCAAGGGACTCTCAAGAGTCTTCTGTAACACCACAGTTCAAAGCATCAATTCTTCTGCACTCAGCTTTCTTTATAGTCCAACTCTCACATCCATGCATGACCACTGGAACAACCATAGCCTTGACTAGATGGCCCTTGTTGGCAAAGTAATGTCTCTGCTTTTTAATATGCTGTTTAGGTGGGTCATAACTTTCCTTCCAAGGAATAAGCATCTTTTAATTTCATGGCTGCAATCACCATCTGCAGTGATTTTGGAGCCCAGAAAAAAAAGTCAGCCACTATTTCCCCATCTATTTGCCATGAAGTGATGGGACCATGAAGTGATGGGAGAAAACCATTAGACCATTCAGGTATGATCTAAATCAAATCCCTTATGATTATACAGTGGAAGTGAGAAATAGATTTAAGGGACTAGATCTGATAGACAGAGTGCCTGATGAACTATGGACAGAGATTCATGAGATTGTACAGGAGACAGGAATCAAGACCATCCCCAAGAAAAAGAAATGCAAAAAAGCGAAATGGCTTTCTGAGGAGGCCTTATAAATAGCTGTGAAAAGAAGGGAAGTGAAAAACAAAGGAGAAAAGGGAAGATATACACATTTGAATGCACAGTTCCAAAGAATAGCAAGGAAAGATAAGAAAGCCTTCCTCAGCGATCAATGCAAAGAAATAGAGGAAAACAATAGAATGGGAAAGACTAGAGATCTCTTCCAGAAAATTAGAGATACCAAGGGAACATTTCATGCAAAGATGGGCTCAATAAAGGACAGAAATGGTATGGACTTAACAGAAGCAGAAGATATTAAGAAGAGGAGGCAAAAATACACAGAAGAACTATACAAAAAAGATCTTAATGACTCAAATAAAAATGATGGTGTGATCACTCACCTAGACCAGACATCCTGGAATGTGAAGTCAAGTGGGCCTTAGGAAGCATCACTACGAACAAATCTAGTGGAGTTGATGGAATTCCAGTTGAGCTATTTCAAATCTTGAAAGATGATGCTGTGAAAGTGCTGCACTCAATATGCCAGCAAATTTGGAAAACTCAGCAGTGGCCACAGGACTGGAAAAGGTCAGTTTTCATTCCAATCCCAAAGAAAGGCAATGCCAAAGAATGCTCAAACTACCACACAATTGCACTCATCTCACATGCTAGTAAAGTAATGCTCAAAATTCTCCAAGCCAGGCTTCAGCAATACGTGAACCGTGAACTTCCTGATGTCCAAGCTGGTTTTAGAAAAGGCAGAGGAACCGGAGTTCAAATTGCCAACATCCGCTGGATCATGGAAAAAGCAAGAAGTTTCCAGAAAAACATCTACTTCTACTTTATTGACTATGCCAAAGCCTTTGACTGTGTGGATCACAATCAACTGTGGAAAATTCTGAAAGAGATGGGAATACCAGACCACCTGACCTGCCTCTTGAGAAACCTGTATGCAGGTCAGGAAGCAACAGTTAGAACTGGACATGGAACAACAGACTGGTTCCAAATAGGAAAAGGAGTATGTCAAGGCTATATCTTGTCACCCTACTTATTTAACTTATATGCAGAGTACGTCATGAGAAATGCTGGGCTGGAGGAAGCACAAGCTGGAATCAAGTTTGAGGATTAGCTCTTGGTAGACAGAAACCATGAAACTGCAGAACCAGTTAGAGGGATTTCTTTTAAGGACCGTTCTGGTTGATATTCCTGGGATTGTTTTTAATTTGTGCTGGGAATTTATTGGAAATTGTTGTGATTGGAATTTATTAGAAATTAAGGAAAATATTAGAACAATATTTTATTGTTCTAATGCTCACTTATTCCACACTATAGATAACTAGTAAGAATAATGGCTATCATTTATTGAGTTTTAACTATTTGTGAGCCCTGGGCTAGTGAATTACATGGATTGTCTAAATTAATTCCCTCACAAATACTATGCATGCATAGGTTTTATTTACATCTCCACTTTATCAGAGTCAAAGAGTGGGGTTCAGAGGTTGAATACCTTAAACTCAATAGCTGGTAAGTGGTTAAACTGGGATTTGAGCCTATGTCTATCTAGCCAATAAGCCAATCAGCCAAACCTAAATGTTTGGGGGCAATTTTCATTATAATCCATAAAGATACTGGCTTATTATGTTTTAGTTTACTTGTAATTTCCATTTAATGAATATCTTGTTAAACCCTCTAAAACAAATTTCACATATACATAGTACAAGAAACAAAAAAACTTGAATAATGAAAATATTATTTGCTGTCCTGAACAGAGGAAGCATATGATTGGGATAAATGTCTTGCAGCAATCTAAGTCTGCAAACTTTGAATTACAAATCAGTAATTTATACATTCTGTATAAATTTACTTATCGTGTAATGAGACCTCCTCCTTAAATCCAAATGCCCATATTCCACTAATATTCTTGATAACCAAGAACAGAAAAGAAATATAGCAGTTGGTGAACTCAGTTTCAAGACTGAGAGTATGCATTAACCTAAATGACGCTTGCAAGTCAAGTAACATATTTCAGTAAATAAAAGATGATCTCAGGCAGCTCAGAATTTTAAATGTTTCACCTTATAAAGAAATGCATGTAAGAAAAATAGCAAATTTCATGATTTCTGAAAATGTGAACATGATCTACACTTGTAGCCTACACCCACCTGGACTTTGGTTCTTGCAAAGGCAGTGGGAATTTTGTGACACCTCAAGGCAATGAGGAAATCTCCATTACTGTCGCACATGCAGCTGTCGGAGAAGGCAATGGCACCCCACTCCAGTACTCTTGCCTGGAAAATCCCATGGACGGAGGAGCCTGGTGGGCTGCAGTCCATGGGGTTGCTAAGTGTCGGGGATGACTGAGTGACTTTACTTTCACTTTTCACTTTAATGCACTGGAGAAGGAAATGGCAACCCACTCCAGTGGTCTTGCCTGGAGAATCCCAGGGACGGGGGAGCCAGGTGGGCTGCCATCTGTGGGGTCGCACAGAGTCGGACACGAATGAAGTGACTTAGCAGCAGCATGCAGCTGTAGTATAAACACATAAGACCTCATCACACCACTCCTCTCTCTACAGCTTCTAGATGTAGCATCTGTGGCACTGATGGATTTGGTCAATATTAGATGTGCTCTCCAAATGATTTGTTGCATAGGAAAAAGACAAATAATGATATACAAAACACACAGAGTTATATTCTAAAAGCAGGAGAGGAGTGAAAATTAAATTATTCTTTTAATCCTAGCAAGAACTGAAGCTTTGGGTCACAGTTTCCTTGTTTGCACATACAATTGTATGGCAAAGTTATTACAAACTTCCTCATGACTTTAATCTCATAATTAGACTAATTTTGTATCAACAGATATAAAATTCAAAGCTAATTGTACAGCCTAACTTTATTTGTTCAGTAGATAGTGTTAAGCATCTACAGATAAACATTGACAGAGGCCTGGAGGTGGGAAAGTGAGTAAAAAAGTAAAATCTGGTCTTGCTTTAATTTTATACATGATATTTTTAAATGATTGCATTGTTTTACTTTAAAAAATTATGTATTTTTGATTGAAGGACAATTGCTTTACAATATTGGTTTGATTTCTGCCATACATCAACATGAATTAGCCATAGGTGTACGTATGTCCCTTCCCTCTTGAACCTCCCTCCCACGACCCACCCTTTCCCATCCCTTTAAGTTGTAGAATCCCCGTTTGAGTTCCTTGAGTCATAAAGCAAACTCCCATTGGCTATCGATTTTATATATGGTAGTGTATATGCTTCTATGCTACTCTCTCCATTTGTCTTACCCTCTCCTTCCTCCCCACTGCCCGTGTCCATCAAATCCATTTCTTGAATAAAACCTGCTATTATAAATTTATAAAGAGTGGTGAACCACCTCCAAAATCAAATCAGAAAACTCATAGAAGGACAAGGACCTCATAGATTATCAAGTCTGTTCATTTGTGCCTCTAATGTACAGAGGCAAAATGTTGTATTATACATTATATCTGTATAATACAATTAGATATAAATTATTATCATGAGTCTTCTTGAAAATTCTCGCTTTTCCTTTTGTCTTTCAAACTTGAAATTGTCCTGCTTTAAGTCTCTCACTTGTCTTTAGTTGACTTGGTAAAGATGTGATTGTAATATTCCCTGCCTGGAAAATACATCTGAAACAGGTTGAAGAAAAGCAACCAGAAATGATTCAGGCAAGCTGGAATTCTGTAATAGTTGTAGGTGATAGAAAGAGTTCAGGTTTGGATATCAGGACTGGGATTGATTGCTCGATTTTTAACTCACTTGATCAGAAGTTCTGAAGCTTTATAGTTGGAGGGCTTGTTAAACCTCATCTCTGGACCACCCAGCTGGAGTCTCTCTCTCTCAATAGATCTGGGTGAGGCCTGAGAATTTGCAATTCTATCACATTTCTGGGTGATATCAAAGATGCTGAAGTTGGGTCTTGGCACTATGGATCACAGGATAATTTGTTTCAACTTGCCACGCTTAAGGTTCTTGGTCTCTAAAGGGAATGCCATTATCTTTATGGTCTTACTGTCAAGAAGAATGCTCTGAGCACATTCCTGGCATGAAATATTTGCTCAAAAAAAATGTTTATTCCCAATCCTGCATTAATTTACAACTCTGAAATATTTAGGACTACCTAAATAATCAAAGGTTTCCTGATGGCTCAGATGATAAAGAATCTGCCTGCAGTGCAAGAAACCTGTGTTCAGTCCTTGGACCAGGAAGATCCCCTGGAGAAGGGAATGGCAACTCACTCCAGTATTCTTGCCTGGAGAATCCCATGGACAGAGGAGTCTGGTGGACTTCAGTCCATGGGGTCACAAAGAGTTGGACACGACTGAATGAGTGACACAAATAATCCATACACAACAAAAATGCAGGTATAGGTATATACAAAGGGTTTTTTGTTTGCTTGCTTGTTTGCTTTTTTTTTGGTCACTGTGATTTGATTATTCCTGAAGTTTCCATTCTTATAAAAAATAATTTTGATTGCTCTTTTTATTGTTTTTTATCCCTCACATAAATATTGAATATGAAATTCATATAAAAACAAAATCTCTAATATGGGATCCTGATATACACTATTTACAAATAGAAGAGAATTTGGGGGCTTGATGGTATCTTACAGATAATCCAGTTAACCTGTTCATTTTATAGATGGAAAAACTTGTCTAAAATCACAAAGCCATTTAGTGATTAGAATCCCAGGTCACTCAGGTCAAACCAGCCGAGTGCTGGGTCACGACCTCCTGAAAAAGACTTCACAACATCTATTTTTTCCCTTACTATTTAGCAATATTTTTATTAAATAATAAAATTTAATAAATTTTAAACAGGAAGGAGAGGTGAGCTAATTGCATGAGGCTTCTCCAGGGCCCTCCCATGGGGCAGGCGTGACAAGGAAGTTTTAGTGTTTCTAATCACTGGGTGTGTTGGATTAAAAATGGGGAGACCCATCTATAGTAGGTGTGGAAAACAAACCTGGTCCCTAGGGGGTGATTGAGAGGGCCTCTGAGGACCTGGGTAAGGGCAACATTCACTCCTACTGGGACAGGGAAGGTGGGTCAGCCTCCTGAGGCAGGTGCTCAGGTGAAGGCCACTCCTGTGGACCACCACCCTCACCATGCCTTCTCCAAGCTTCTGTTTGGCCTCTTGTTGCTAAACAATGATGGTATCTTCCCTTCAGTCTGTAGGAAGTGGTGTTCTGGTACCCATAGCCTGTGATACGCAGGCCCCAGTGATGAGATCAGCAGGGAAGTGAGGGTAGCAGGGCTGTGTCCACTGGCTCAGATCCACAAGCTCTCCTTAAGCTCAAGAAAATGAATAACATTCACTCTTACCATTTCCCTTATCATCCTTAAGTACAGGATCTCTTTTTTGAATAATGTTGAGCTGTACTGTGACTTTCTTTCCAAACATTTCTATATGAAGCTGCCTTTGGAATAAAGGGTCCTCCAAGGGCAAGATACCTACAGAGATTTTTAGCAATACTCATGTGCCAAATTTCCTTGTCTCCTAGCACACTCCTTCTGTGGTATGGTGCAGTTGTTGTTCAGTCACTCAGTTGTGTCCGACTCCTTGTGACCCCATGGACTGTAGCACACCAGGCTTCCCTGTCCTTCCCTATCTCCCAGAGTTTGTTCAAATTCATGTTCATTGAGTCAGTGATGCCATCCAACCATCTCATCTCCTGTCACCCTCTTCTCCTGCCCTCAATCTTTCCCAGCATCAGGGTCTTTTCCAAACAGCTGGCTCTTTGCATCAGCTGGCCAAAGTATTGGAACTTCAGCTTCAACATCAGTCCTTCCAATGAATATTCGGGGTTGATTTCCTTTAAGATTGACTGGTTTGATCTCCTTGCAGTCCAAGGGACTCTCAAGAGTCTTCTCTGTCACCACAATTCAAAAGCATTAATTCTTTAGCTCTCAGCCTTCTTTGAGGTCCAACTCTCACATCCATACATGACTACTACAAAAACCATAACTTTGACTATGCGAACTTTTGTTGGCAAAATGATGTCTCTGCTTTTTAATTCACTGTCTAGGTTTGCCATAGTTTTCCTTCCAAGGAGCAAGTGTCTTTTAATTTCATGGCTGCCGTCACTGTCCACAGTGATTTTGGAGCCCAAGAAAACAAAATCTAGCATTGTTTCCGCATTTTCCTCTTCTATTTGCCATGAAGTGATGGGACCGGATGTCATGATCTTAGTTTTTTGAATGCTGAGTTTTAAGCCGGCTTTTTCACTCTCCTCTTTCACCCTTAATTCACCTTTTCGCTCCTTAGTTTCTCTTCACTTGTGTTGGAGTTATTTTGTCTCTTTTTTTAGAGCAAGGAAATGAGAGACAGGAATCTCAGACATTAGTAGACAAGAAAGACACTCCAATGTTTCTGTTTCCCCTTTTGCTGGGATCTTATTTAAGATATTATTAAATCCATCCAAGAATGGAGCAAAGTCCAGTCTGGAAATATTGACCCTGATTGCCATCAAGGGAAAAGGTAAAGTGGCTACTAAGGACCAAATGTTTATGTCCTCCCAAATTCACATATTGGAATCCTAATTCTCAGTGGTATGGATTTGGAGCTGAGGTCTTCGGTAAATAATTAGTAAGACAAGGTCATGGGGTGGAGCCCTCGTGATGGGATTAATAAAATAAAAAGAAGAGACACCAGGTCTTCCTCTCTGCTCTCCACTATATGAGGATACGACAGTGAGAAGACCCTCAGAGAGCAAGGAAGAGGTGTGTCACCCACCACGGAATCTTCTGAGACCTTGATGTTGGATTTCTCAGCCTTCAGAATGATAAGAAATAAGACCCTGGTGTTTAAGCCCCTCCATTGCTCCCCACCCCCAGTCTGTGGTGATTTTTTAAGCAGCCCCAGCTGACTAACATAAGGGCTTCTCAGTGGCTCAGACGGTAAAGAATCTGCCTGCAATGCAGGAGACCCAGGTTCAGTCCCTGGGTTGGAAAGATCTCCTGAAGAAAGGAATGGCAACCCACTCCAATATCCTTGCCTGGAAAACCCCATGGACAGAGGAGCCTGGCGGGGTACAGTCCATGGGATCGGAAAGAGTTTGGCATGACTGAGAGACTAACACACAGTTAACACAGGAACTGACGTCAAGAGGCCTCAAGAAAAGAGGTCTCTCTTTTTATATTATTATTATTATTTAATAATTAAATAAATAATTTTTCCATTAATTACAGGTGAAAACAGGAAATAAATTGGTTTAGATTATGGGATGAAAGAGAACATTTTGTTGTACAGAAGAGCCTTATCAAAGCAAGGAAATGATTATTCTTAGGGTTTGAGAGGGTGACTCTTTAAAAGAGGAAGGGACTCATGGAAAGATGCACACGGAAAAGATATGGCTTCACAGGTGTCACTAAACTCCATTTCTTATCCTGGGTGGGGTTGCATCAGTATTTGTCTTACAACTATTGGCTAATGATACATGTGCTCTTATAAACTTTTTTTGCATGCTCATTATATTTCATAATATTTTGTAGAGCCTTGCAACAGAGATTAAACACTTCAGCCGTATCCGACTCTGTGCAACCCTATGGACCATAGCCTGCAGGCTCCTCTGTTCATGGGATTTCCCATGCAAGAATACTGGAGTGGATTGCTATGCCCTCCTCCAGGGGATCTTCCAGACCCAGGGATCAAATCTACATCTCTTACCTCTACTGGCATTGGCAGGCAGATTCTTTACCACTAGCAGTACCTGGGAAGCCAGGTGTTAAATGGCTTCTAAATATCTAAATGGATGTTAGATATTTAGACTTTCCATCTGAAACATTGAAGAATTCTATTGAATTATATTAACAATAATAAAGGCAAAATAGAGTGTCTTTCAATAGCACGTTTGTGTAGTTTTTATGACCTTTGATTTCTCACTTTGCCTTCCCCAACAGGCTGAATTTCTTGGGCGCTCTTTTTAACAGTTCACAATGATCATTTGGGATTCCCCAGGTGGCTCAGTGGTAAAGAATCCTCCTGCAATGCAGGAAATGTGGGTTCGATCCTTGGGTGGGGAAAAGCCCCTGGAGAAAGGAAATAGCAACCCACTACAGTATTCTTGCCTAGGAAATCCCATGGACAGAGGAGCCTGGTGGACTACAGTCTATGGGGTTGCAAAAGAGTCAGACATGACTGAGTGATTAAACAGCAATGATCATTTATTAGATTTTGGTTATTTATTTTGTGTCTAGGTTTTCAGGAAACAACCACTACAAGCAAAGAAAAAATGTAACTATTTTATTTTGAAGATGACTTATCAGAAAGAAATGTTCAGGCTGATTAACAGTTGGATAACTTAGGTTTATATCAACCTAAAAATATGAAGAAAAATGAAAGGAAGGAAGAGATGAAGGAAGGAAGAAGAGAAAGGGTGATGGACAAGAAATGACTGTGGAGTGCCCAGTGCATGCTAGATGCTTTCATTCAGAGTATTACGTTTACTTCTCAAGGACCACAGGAGGTTGTTTTCTTTTTAAAAGAAGCAAAGAGACTCCAGGAGAATCTCTTGTAGCCCTTCAATACTATTGTACCCAAATCACAGCTCTAATGTTCAGTTCAGTTCAGTTGCTCAGTCCTGTCCGACTCTTTGTGACCCCATGAATCGCAGCACACCAGGCCTCCCTGTCCATCACCAACTCCCAGAGTCCACCCAAACCCATGTCCATCGAGTCGGTGACACCATCCAACCATCTCATCCTCTATTGTCCCCTTCTCCTCCTGCCCTCAATCTTTCCCAGCATCAGGGTCTTTTCAAATGAGTCAGCTCTAATGTTACCAGTTATTAATAGGAAGTTTTTTAAAAAAATTAATAGAGGGGCTTCCCTGATGGCTTAATGGTAAGGAGTCTGCCTGCCAATGTAAGGGACATGAGTTCGATCCCTGATCCAGAAGGATCCCACCTTCCACGGAGCAACTAAGCCCACGAGCCACAACTACTGAAGCCCACAAATCCTGGAGTCCACGCTCCACAACAAAAGAAGCCACCGCAATGAGAAGTCCATGCAACATAGCTAGAGAGCAGCCCACACAGCAGTGAAGACCCAGCACAGCCAAAAATAGTAAATAAATCAATAAGCTTAAAATTAAAAAGTAATAGAGTCCAGTTCTAGTGATATTGACAACTTTCCAATAAAAGTGCTCTTAGGTGCCATCTCTTTCAAGTAATTCCCGTAGGTTGGAAAAATTTTAGTTGTTTTCCCTGTCGGTTCATTAGAAACGAGGATTGGGGACTCCATAGAGCTTCCACACTGGCAGTTCTCCAAGTAAAGGTCTTGCCTTAATAGAAATATAAATGAATGGATCTTGTCTTCAAAATCTCATCTGTCACCTAGTTCCAGAGAGAAAATAAAGTCACACCTTCTTGGGGGATGATATACTAGACTTTTGAAACAAGGAGAAATTGTATGATGTATCATTAAATGCAATTTCTTTTAAAGAATTCTCTCATTGGTAATTACTCTTATTATGTAGGTGGACAGTCTTTTAATATAGATAAAGACCTTTGCAGCTGCTCTGCTCGTCAGCCCCATGTTTAATATGCACTTTCTAATTAGCATGGATGTAAAGCCCAGCATTTGCAGTCAGCCTCCCTTTCTGTCAGATCGGGTTTTAATCTGGGCTATGTTCAGCTGCGCAGGGCTGATAAGCATTTCTGAAATCTCTGTACACGACAAACAGCACTTTAATCTCGTCTTTCAATTTCCAGTGCACTCATTACACAAATTCAGC
Organism: Budorcas taxicolor; assembly: GCF_023091745.1. Lineage (NCBI taxonomy): Eukaryota > Metazoa > Chordata > Mammalia > Artiodactyla > Bovidae > Budorcas > Budorcas taxicolor. The sequence goes on along the minus strand of NC_068911.1, from coordinate 90,269,640 downwards.
TCAAAGAAACTTGATGCATGAAAATTAGCCTTCCTGGATGTGGTACAATTTCTTTTAACCTTTTCTGAAATACTCTGATCCTCTAGGCCTCTTGTCACAGGAAAATGCAGGCAGTGACTTACTTGTAAAATAGAGGAAATTTATCCCCAAGGCCCACGGATGCTACAGTTGAGTTAAACGTGAGCTATTTGTTTTAATTGAGGATGAGGGAAATGATGTCTTCCATTTTAACCTAATTTTCAGAGAATAAACATCGTCACATAGAGATAAATTCTATTTCCATGTAGTGCTTTCAGATACAGAACCCTCAACTGGGCCAGCTGTCTGATAGAGCTCCCTCATTTAAACCTCAAGCCAATTAGCACCAATTTTCAATCAGTTATGCAAACAGTAACCTGTTCCTCTCTGTACATAATCTCTCTATGAGCTGGCTTGGAGGAGATGAAATTCATAAAGTGTCAAATTGCTTTCCTTAATACTGTTTAGGTCTTTATTTGCATTATACCCTAGGCTCTGATTTGAAACTTTCCAAGATAAAGATGTGTGAAATAGTAACTGTGCCTTCCTAGAGATCAGAGGGGATTGGGAAAGAATGTGTAGTACATGTGGAAAGCTTCACAGGCATGAAGATGGAGACCATCTTACAGGGAAGCGGGAATCGGTTTTATCTGCCATTTAACCCCATATATTCTTCAAACACAAATCAAGGTGAGTTGAGGACACAAGATCCCAATGCATTTAGCCTTTTTTGGATTATGAAAAGTAATCAAGCTTTTGAAATTCTCCACAAAGGGGACAGCTTATTGTTTGCACATAAATTGCTTTAACGGAAGCTACAAACCCTTTTGGTGAGAAAGTCTTCGGGAATGACTGCAGGACTTTTCCTCCAAGTTTCCAGGGAGTTTATGATCAGCCTCAGCACTCGCAAAATTCAAAGGCCCTGGGCTGAGCTCACCCCTCCTCATTTGGTCACACCTCAGCCACACCCTCTTTGCTATTCCTAGGCCATCTGAAAAGGACGAGTTTTGAGAAAGTAACCTTGTTTTCTGGGGCTCCCCAGGTGGCGCTAGTTGTAAAGAACCCACTTGCCAAAGCAGGTAGAAGTAGGAGAGGTGGGTTCGGTCTCTGGGTCCGGAAGATCCCCTGGAGGAGAGCAAGGCAACCCACTCCAGTATTCTTGCTTGGAGAATTCTATGGACAGAGGAGCCTGGTGAGCTACAGCCCATAGGGTTGCACATAGTTGAAGTGACCTATCATTCACACATAGCTTTGTTTTCTATTTAGGCAAAGGACTAAGCAAATCAAACACAAGAGTATTCTCATGACAACAAAAGAATGATACTTGCAATGACTGTTTTTTTTTTCCCCAGAGCTCTCTGTGATATCTACCAAGAAGCTCTGCTAAATGCTTGATGAAGAGGACAGTTAATTCAATAGGAAGAAATAATGGTTCTCCTGTGTAAAAGACACACATTTAAGAATGAAAAATGGACAAAGTGTGCATTCTTTCCTTATTTCCAGGATACAGAATTTGGAGCGTCAGCACACCTCCTTCTGCACAGGTAAGCTTCCGGATTCCGACTTTGTTGAAGCAGGATTCTGAGCCTGGGACAACAGGGCTGGGCAGAGGGGAACTTTGGAGAGGACTGGTTTAATGAGACTGTTATAATTTCCTGTTCTCAAACCTTGCTGGGCTTTGTTCTTTTAGAGGACATCTCAAGAGCTCTACTCAAAAAGCCAAGTTGCCGGAGACAGGTTTCCAGGGGGGTTGCTAAGTGAACAATTGTATTCAAATTACAATATCTGTCATATTCGTCTAGCCTACTGTGTGGAACTCTAAGCAGAGAAAGGGAGTCGATTTCATTTCTGTAATGTCACTGGAGGCAAACAATAGAATTTTTCACATGGTAGAATTTACTTTTTGTAATTCTAAAAGTCTCCCTTCTTAATTATAATGCTGGAAGCAACCATAAAACAAAAGACCTGAGCCGTCTCCTAGAGTATATCACACCTCTCAGAACTCTACCCAAAACCCAGAAAATAGCCTAAGTTCCTAGACATCCTAAAGCCTTCCTCATGAAAGAATTTCCTGTGATCTGGCTTTGACATTGTGCCTATTGGGTAGACATGTTGGGACATTTGTATTGACCCCCCCAGACCAGACCAGGGCCTCTGCTCAAGGCTGCTATACTGACAACAAGTGGTCCACCCATGAGGACTTCAGAATGACCCAGAGGTCACTCCAGTCTGCACCCTAGTCTGTGACAGTCCATGGGTGTGTGATCCCTAGGCTCTGCTCTCAGATGCTGGGTGCCAGTCCCATGCGGTTAACTTACTGGTGGAGTGTCATCTGTTTTTTTATTATATTCACTTAAGAAACATTACTCAGTGCTCTTTATCTGTCAGGAAGCGTGCTTGAGAGTGGACAGAAGAGTGAGGAGGGATTGGGGGAGTTACTTATCATCCTGTAGCTTCCTCCCAGAGAGAAGATCCACTCAAGGCTCAGAGAGTCAAGGAAGCATTTGACTGGTGTCTCTAGGAAGACTACACATTTCTCTGCCGTACAACACCCTCTTGTCTTATGGACTTTGGGTAACTGACTTTCAATTACTTTGGGTTCTGTTTATTTGTTATGTCTCAGTTGTTTTTCCATCTGCTTGGAACCAGGTAGTGAATCACTTTCCAGGACAATCTAGAGGAACTCTCTGCTAGACCTCTTTAATGTATTAAATCAATAATGCTGTACTGAACTCTAGATATATAGACAAAGGACCAGAATACTTATCCCTCAAAGACCTAGGAATTTACAGGTAGAAATAGAAAAATAAATATTTTACTATGATACAATAAAGATGCATATAATAACACAAGCTTTCTCAAAGTGGATCCCATAGACTTTAAAATCTATTTTCTGGGATCTGTGAGTCATGGCACTGGAGAAAACTGTACTTGAACCTCAGTTCTGCCACTCACTGGTCACATCATCACAAGCAAGATATTTTACCTCCTGAGCCTTAGCATTCTCTCTGTAAAATGGCTCTCTCAGTTGTGTCTGACTCTTTGTGACCCAATGGACAATCGCCTGCCAGGCTCTTCTGTCCATGGGATTTTCCAGAAAAGAGTACTGGAGTGGGTGGCCATTTCCTTCTCCAGGGGATCTTCCCGACCCAGGGAATGAACCTGGGTCTTCTGCGTTGCAGGCAGATCCTTTACCATCTGAGTCACCAGTTCAGTTCACTTCAGTTCAGTCACTCAGTCGTGTCTGACTCTTTGCGACCCCATGAATCACAGCACGCCAGGCCTCCCTGTCCATCACCAACTCCCAGAGTTCACCCAGACTCACGTCCATCGAGTCCGTGATGCCATCCAGCCATCTCATCCTCTGCCGTCCCCTTCTCCTCCTGCCCCCAATCCCTCCCAGCATCAGAGGCTTTTCCAATGAGTCAACTCTTTGCATGAGGTGGCCAAAGGAGTTTCAGCTTTAGCATCATTCCTTCCAAAGAAATCTCAGGGCCGATCTCCTTCAGAATGTGGTTGGATCTCCTTGCAGTCCAAGGGATTCTCAAGAGTCTTCTCCAACACCACAGTTCAAAAGCATCAATTCTTCGGCGCTCAGCCTTCTTCACAGTCCAGCTTTCACATCCATACATGACCACAGGAGAAACCATAGCCTTGACTAGATGGACCTTAGTCGGCAAAGTAATGTCTCTGCTTTTGAATATGCTATCTAGGTTGGTCATAACTTTTCTTCCAAGGAGTAAGTGTCTTTTAATTTCATGGCTGCAGTCACCATCTGCAGTGATTTTGGAGCCCCAAAAAATAAAATCTGACACTGTTTCCACTGTTTCCCCATGTATTTCCCGTGAAGTGATGGGACCAGATGCCATGATCTTCGTTTTCTGAATGTTGAGCTTTAAGCGAACTTTTTCACTTTCTTCTTTCGCTTTCATCAAGAGGCTTTTGAGTTCCTCTTCACTTTCTGCCATAAGGGTGGTGTCATCTGCATATCTGAGGTTATTGATATTTCTCCCGGCAATCTTGATTCCAGCCTGTGTTTCTTCCAGTCCAGCATTTCTCATGATGTACTCTGCATAGAAGTTTAAAAAGCAGGGTGACAATATATAGCCTTGATGTACTCCTTTTCCTATTTGGAACCAGTCTGTTGTTCCATGTCCAGTTCTAACTGTTGCTTCCTGACCTGCATACAGATTTCTTAAGAGGCAGGTCAGGTGGTCTGGTATTCCCATCTCTTTCAGAATTTTCCACAGTTGATTGTGATCCACACAGTCAAAGGCTTTGGCATAGTCAATAAAGCAGAAATCGATGTTTTTCTGGAACTCTCTTGCTTTTTCCATGATCCAGTGGATGTTAGCAATTTGATCTCTGGTTCCTCTGCCTTTTCTAAAACCAGCTTGAACATATGGAAGTTCATGGTTCATGTATTGCTGAAGCCTGGCTTGGAGAATTTTGAGCATTACTTTATTAGTGTGTGAGATGAATGCAATTGTGCGGTAGTTTGAGCATTCTTTGACATTGCCTTTCTTTGGGATTGGAATGAAAACTGACCTTTCCAGTCCTGTGGCCACTGCTGAGTTTTCCAAATTTGCTGGCATATTGAGTGCAACACTTTTACAGCATCATCTTTCAGGATTTGAAACAGCTCAACTGGAATTCCATCAACTCCACTAGCTTTGTTCGTAGTGATGCTTTCTAAGGCCCACTTGACTTCACATTCCACGATGTCTGGCTCTAGATGAGTGATCACCATCATGATTATCTGGGTCGTGAAGATCTTTTTTGTACAGTTCTTCTGTGTATTCTTGCCACCTCTCCTTAATATCTTCTGCTTCTGTTAGGTCCATTCCATTTCTGTCCTTTATCGAGCCCATCTTTGCATGAAATGTTCCCTTGGTATCTCTAATTTTCTTGAAGAGATCTCTAGTCTTTCCCATTCTGCTCTTTTCCTCTATTTCTTTGCATTGATCGCTGAGGAAGGCTTTCTTATCTCTTCTTGCTGTTCTCTGGAACTCTGCATTCAGATGCTTATATTTTTCCTTTTCTCCTTTGCTTTTTGCTTCTCTTCTTTTCACAGCTACTTGTAAGGTCTCCCTAGACAGCCATTTTGCTTTTTTGCATTTCTTTTCCATGGGGATGGTCTTGATCCCTATCTCCTGTACAATGTCACGAATCTCATTCCATAGTTCATCAGGCACTCTATCTATCAGATCTAGGCCCTTAAATCTATTTCTCACTTCTGCTGTATAATCATAAGGGATTTAATTTAGGTCATACCTGAATGGTCACCCAGGAAGCTCCAAAATGTGGGTGCTAGTTGCTAATTTTGTTGTGGAATTAAATGAGGAAAGACACATAATTGATCAATTTCCTATTGCATGGTGTGCCAGGTGTCTTATGGGCCTGATTTCAGCTGCATATCATCAGAATTACTACTCATTATAGCACAAAAACAGCAGTCAGGTAAAGACAAACACAACCATGACTTATTTACAACAAAAGAGAAATGAGTAACTATACTGCCCACCACGGGCAGAATACACCTAACTTTGATTTATTTATTCTCCACTTTTCTTAGGAATGCCAAATTTCTGCTTAGGAATTCCTCCCATGCTAAACCAAATTCAAAACATTCCACTCTAAATTTAAATGGATGACGTCTAGTTCACAAAATATTTCCCAGATCCTTTGAGGAATAGCCCTATCCCCTGTTATCATCAGGAGACTTACTATGTATTTTTTTATTAACCATGCAGTTGAGATTGCATTTTTCTGTTACTGCATATTATAGTAAAAATATATAAAGGAGCTTAGTTTGGAAAAAAAAATTTTAATGTGGCAAATAAAATGTCACCTTTTTCAAATATAATAACTTAAGCAATGAGTTGGTGGCTTCAGTTAATGTGGAAAATATAGTTCTGGTGGTTCATATGGTAAAGAATCTGCCTACAATCCGGGAGACCGAGGCTCGATCCCTGGGTTGGGATGATCCCCTGGACAAAAGAATGGCCACCCACTCCAATATTCTTCCCTGGAGAATCCCATGAACAGAGGAACCTGGTGGGTTACAGTCCATGAGGTCGCCATGGACTTGATCCTGGCCGCCAAGAGTTGGACAGACTGAGCTACTAACACACACACATAGCCCCCCAGTAAACCATGGTTACTGTTGAAAGACAACCAAAGTCCAAATCTGGGTGTGAATCTGACCCTCTGGGTCCCTTGGGGTTGTCCCTAAATTCAGATACACACATCAGGTAACCAAAGTAAGTGTGACTTCTCTCCCAACGGGGCCGTGTTACTGCAAACATTCATCTTTAGAGTATATGGTGTTCTTTTCAAAAACAATAAATAATATCAAAAAGACCAAACATATCATTCAGATCTGGTGGATGCTTCACTGTGCAAAACTGAAAAAGCAGGAATTTGGATTAGTTATTTCAAAGTAACAAATATTACATACTTCTCAATTCTAAGATGTCTCCCATTTTAAGATATTAAATACCATCTGAATTAAGATATTAAATACCTTGTATTCAGATGTCAACTTTTTTGGGGGGAAAAAACATATACTTCAACAAAAAATGCAAGCAATATTTTGAGTAACAAAACTAGCATAGATTTCTCTACAATTGCATGCTATTTAAACATCACTATCGAAACCAGTGTTAATTCCAAGCTTTCTTCACCTTCAGGGTTGAGAGATCTAAGTCACTTTTCACCATTGGCAGCCCTGCTTAGCATCATGTGATGTCCTAATTTTACCCTGCACCTGCCTTGAGGCACCATACCCTTCTTTCAGCTTTGAATGCTGACTACATTCCTGACTACAATGCATAAGCACCATCAGTTCAGTTCAGTTCAGTCACTCAGTCATGTCCAACTCTTTGCGACCCCATAAATCACAGCATGCCAGGCCTCCCTGTCCATCACCAACTCCAGGAGTTCACCCAGACTCACATCCATTGAGTCCATGATGCCATCCAGCTATCTCATCCTCTGTCATCCCCTTCTCCTCCTGCCCTCAATCCCTCCCAGCATCAGAGTCTTTTCCAGTGAGTCAACTCTTTGCATGAGGTGGCCAAAGGACTGGAGTTTCAGCTTTAGCATCATTCCTTCCAAAGAAATCTCAGGGCTGATCTCCTTCAGAATGGACTGGTTGGATCTCCTTGTAGTCCAAGGGACTCTCAAGAGTCTTATCCCCCAACTATTTCATTTTCCATTTATGCTCAATCTTGGTTTATTCTCTGCCTCTCTGATCATTTTAAAATATGCCACCTGTATCATAGAGTTTAGCTTTTAATTGGGTAATGCTTTGTGTTCTTTTCTTTGTATTCATAGAATAACATGTAGAAATGCTTTCAAAATCTAAAATGATTCATATTTATGAATCCATTCTGATTGTTTAAGTATATACCTCTTCTCCACCTGCCTCCCACCCTCCAAATTGAACTCGTGAGATAGAATTTTGTCTTCTGCCACGTTTATGTCCCGCAGAGCACCTAGAAGACCTCTAGCCCACACAGCACACACTTCTATTATTTGTTCATTTACAGCAAAGGGCTTAACAGGAAGGTGACTAACAGGTTGACATTTCTATTTAAAAAGTAGGTGGTGTTGGCTTGCCCAGCAACTAATTCTGGCATCCTTCGTAGCCTGTCACCACACTTGATGCACCTCATTTTATCTATATGGGGAAAGAGGAGAAAATTAAATAGCCACCATTTTGTGATTGTTAGGATTTATTCGAATCACCAGGCATAATGGATCCTAACTCAGCTCTGCAGTCCACCTGTAGGCTTTGCTGTCATACTCACGGAAGAGAACCATGTGAGCTTAAATGCTCTGCAAAATCCTTATACGATGGAGCCCTTGCCCATATTTCCAGTGAATGTTCCTGCTTTCTGCAATTAAAAACTGATTCTCAGATAATGATGGGATTAGTCAGCAATATTGGACAGAAGAGGGAGAAAAACAATAAACACAAAGAGAAACCTTCGAGAAAGAGATGTCTCAACATAATGTGGATAAATGAATCCAATTTCATCCCTGAAAACTGATTCAAGAAGTACTGAAAATCCATCTTTTACCTCCTAAAATTCTTTTCTTCTTCAGAGATAGTAAACATCTCTTGAGGTTTGTCTCCAAATCAATAGCACTGTATATAAAAGAGCTATCCTGATTTTTAAAAAAACTATGCATAAACACCCCCCCCCCACATATATATATATATATATATTTTTTTTTTCCTCACCCCTTCATAATAGAGGCACTGTTAATTTTATAAATGCATTTTAGAAGAGGCTAAACAAGTTTAAGCTAAGCATGTTTACTGCCATCATTTTTCCACGGTCATTCTTGGTAGGTAGTAGGTATTGTTCTCTGAATTCTCTCAGGGTACTGGGTTCTTATAATATAGCTTGAGTAATAATGGCTTATCTTACAGCAATAGGATATATTTCTTGACACCAACTGTACCCACTGAATTCTCTGTCAGCGACAATGCAAATCAGAAACATTTTGTAGAATGTATGTACTTGAAGAAGAGTAAGCATAAGAGATGTAAAGGCAATGTGCTCACTAGGAGTTCACCTACCAGACAATTATATATTCATTCAGTGTCTGCCACAGGACCCAGGCTCACGGGACATAAACACCAAGAATGTACATTATTGAGTTGTCACTTACTGAATCCATAGAGAAGGGAATGGCAACCCACTCCAGTATTCTTGCCTGGAAAATCCCATGGACAGTGAAGTGTGATGGGCTATGGTCCATGGAGTCGCAGAGTCAGATACGACTAACACACTGCATCCCACATCTCTTAAATTTAGTAAGAGCTGTTCCTTTTCTTCCATTCATCTATTGAGTTCATCTTCATTTATTATATAGATAAACATCATCTCAAGATTTCACATAACTTAGGAAAATTGGTTTTTAAGATTGTGTCTAAAGCCACTTCTCTCTAGCTCTGCTTAGAATACACACACACACACACACACACACACACACACACACACAATCTAACTACCATCTTTGGCTTAGCAAGCCTTTATAGATTTTATTCAGATACAAAAGATACAACCACAGAGGTGAAATTCCTGTTGAATTGTTAATTCAGTCAATATCAGTTACCATGTATTTTTTGCATTTTATAAGTATATTCTACATGCTGGAAACTAGTCTAGATTTCAAAAATGAAACAAAATTTCTGCTTCCAAAAAACTTGCGTCCATAGATGAGGAGATAAATAATGGGAAAATTAAAGAAATGAAATATTGAAAAGTGTACCCAATGGTAAGATTAAGTGCCACAAATAAAAGAAAATAATATGAAAGGGAGAAACTGGGTGAAAAGTGAGGGGCCTGCAGAAGGCCCTATTTAGCCACTTTGGTCTGGGAAATTTTGGTCTGAGGAGGAAAAATTTAATTTGATACCTGAATACGGGAAAGTAACAGTTGTGTGTTGAGGAATAAATATTCTAAGCTACTATGGCTGAAGAGTAACAGACATGGGAGAGAGTACAGTGGGATGCACTTGAGAGGTAGTTCAGTTCAGTTCAGTTCAGTCACTCAGTCGTGTCTGACGCTTTGTGACCCCATGCACTGCAGCACGCCAGGCCTCCCTGTCCATTACCAACTCCCGGAGTTTGAGTTTACTCAAACTCATGTCCATTGGGTTGATGATGCCATCCAACCATCTCATCCTCTGTCATCCCTTTCTCCTCCTGCCTTCAATCTTCCCCAGCGTCAGGGTCTTTTCCAATGAGTCAGTTCTTTGCATCAGGTGGCCAACGTATTGGAGTTTCAGCTTTGAGCTTCATTGAGAGGTAGCCACGTGTCAGATGATGCAGGGTAAACAAATAGATGAAATATTATTCTGATTACAATGAGGTTGTAAGACTGGTCATGGAACCCCTATTACAGATGGCCAGATTAAAGATGATATTTTTGACTCTGGTTATAGCAGCAGAGATCAAATTCAAGATAAATACTGTCCTTGGAGCAACAAGTTACACTGGTGAGCTAGATGTGGCATGGAAAGAAACTGACAAATTAGAGATAGGATCTTGACCCTTGTAGCTAAATGGATAATATTACCATATACTTTAAAGTTGAAGATTTGGTATGCTGAGGACTCTAGGGTTTGTGTTAGAGATGAGGAAACATTGGCTATTGGCTCTGTTTGAAGTTACTGGTGACTACTGGACTTCTAACTGATGATGTCAGGTAGAGAGTTAAATATGATTCTGTAATTCATCAAAGAAGTCAGTGTTAGAAATAATCATTTGAGAATTATAGAGATCATTCTCAAAGACATGATACCAGATTAAATCTCTTAAAGAGTAATTGCAGTTATAGAGGAGATGTCTGGGCACAGCAGTATTTAGACAGCTTGGGAAGACCCTGAAGTTGAAGGAAAACAAAGCTTCCTCTAAACCTAGAGAAGAACCTGTCAAGGAAGAAAATATCAAGAGCTGCTAACAAATCAGATAAGAGGAAGACAAAAGTTAACCAATAGCTTTAGCAAGATGTGGGTCCTTGGAGATCTTAATAATTGAGCCATGACACTGCAGGCTCGATTTGGATTGGATGGAAGAGAGAATGGGAGGTAAAGTAGGAATAGCAACCATAAATAGAATTGTATAGCTAGTAGTCTGGCAGTGGAGGGAAATGGAGAAGTGTGGTCATGCTTTGGAGCTGAGGCAGTGTTTTGCTTCGAGATGAGTGATGTTAGACTCATGATGGTGGGAATGATCCAAAAAGTAAGGAAAAAGAAATGATACCAAAGGAAAAAGGAAAAAGGGAATGATGAAAGAGCAAAGGCCAAGAGAAATCATGAGGCAAAGGATCCAGAGCCTAAGTGAAGTGTTTGTTGGGGGTTTGAACAGGGTTGGTTACCTTACCTGGTGTCATGGCAGGAAAGGCAGTGCATGAATGCAAGCCGGGGGCGGGGGGGGGGGGGGGGCGGGCGGGAAGCTGACTTGGTGTCAGCTCAATAGCAAATTGTAAAGGTATGCTCACTCAGATACAGCAATTAATTCTTTTGTAAATAATTGCTAGCTGTAGATGCTCTTTATTAAAAATCCTATACAGCAGATTTACAGTTGTTAGGAGAGTAGTATAGAAAATACTCTGTATTTTCTATGATATATATATATATATATCAACTAAAATTTAAATAATCCCATTGAAACTATTTTTATAAAATACAGTGGTAGAGAAAAATGATTTCAAAATAGAAAGTTTTTCAAGAAGAATTCATCTGCTTGAAAAATATATGAAAATGATACCAAATAATGTTGATCTTCACAAGAACTTCTTTTGTTGTCAGGAGACACGTTTTCAAGCCTTCCATATTTTAATTTTTTTTAAATAGGGCAACTGTCAATTTGAATTACTCCATCCTGCTTTGCATAATAATTTACATATTTATCCACCAAGAATGCTCTGATAAAGGACAATATCCCATGAGAAATGAAAAGGCTTGATTCTTAAATCCCACTTTTACATTCTTGAATAGCAAACCCTCTTTTTCAGCAGCAAAATTGTAGTATTGAGAAAGACAATGGGCCAGGTCAGTGGTTTGTAGTTAATTTTTTACTGTGAAATTCTATTACTCAAAATTGCTTGGAGCAGCTCTTGTCAACATGACCCCAGTTAAAAGAGGTTTTGCTTTTTAACCATGAAAAATAATTCTTGCCTAAAACAAGATGATCACAAGAGAGCTTTTTTTTTTCCAGCTCTAAATAAGGATAGCCAAACCAATTTTGAAAAAAAAAAAGTTAACTGTTTTCATTTACTAATAATTTAAATGTTTACTGATATCCTTCACTGAACAAATAAAGATTTTGATCTTTAGATGTCAAGTTTATGCTGTGAGTTGCTTAAGGTTTGGGGTAGTCTTGCTAAGGCTTTATTCTTATCTCAATCATAAAGTTGTCTGGGTATGACCTAAAGTCTTATATCTCTCTTGATTTTCTGCTTCTCTGTGTGTGAGGTATATACATCCTGATAGTGGAATAAACTCACCTTCAAATTGATCTATAATACACTTCCCTGTGTGTAGGTTCTTTGAGTTGCTTTCTCAGTTTCTCCAAGCACAGCACATCAAAAAAGACTACATAGGATCCTGAGAAGATGATCGTGTATAGGCCAGAGACCTTTGTCCAAAACTTGGGTGTGACATTAAGAGTTGGAAACATTTAAAAGACCCCTATGACATTAGTTGAGTGAAATTTCACTGCTAACACTTGCTTTGATGGTTGAATTCCAGTAACCCCACTGTGGCACCCATTGCCCTTCCTTCCTTCCTTCATAGCTGACTTCTCACGTCACCACAAGATAACCAGTTAGGGCTCAGGTGTCCTTTTTAAAATCTGATCAACAATTGAGTGCTTTTCAAAGAATGTTCCACAAGGGTGTAACATCTCATAGATGGGTGTCGGGGTCACTGCTGAAAAGTATTTCTTCAGAGTAGCTGAGAAAGCTCCAGTCCTACCTTTCCTTTGCAAAAAGAGCAACTCACTTCCTCTTTATTTTTTAATCCTAGAGTTCTACCATAGACTTTATTTTTGAGAGCATTTTGCTTTGGACAATCAAGAAATTATCCATATTAATGGAAGTGGAGGGGTTAGTCTGTGAGTCCTCCTAGGTTGAATTTTCACTATGACTTTCGAGAGGCAATGCCCTAACCTTGTGGACCCACAACAGAGTGGAAGTGAAGGATGGGCATTCACAGACAGATCGTCTCTGTGTGATCTCAAATCACAGGGACAGTCGGCCTGCCCATCTTAGAGGAGAGGAGGCAATCGTGGCTCCCATGGTAGCAATAAGGAAAACATTCTCTCTGTACATTTCAGAAAATATATAACATTTTTCTGCTTTGCCATTTCTTTGGGTCCCTGTTTGTTTTGCAATCTTTGCTTTAGTACAGTGCTAGGGGTACAAATGGGAACTCGTATTTTTCTTGAAAAAAATAGTTGAATAAAACCTCATTTATAATATCTCCTACTTCACCTGGGCTTCCCTTGTGGCTCAGTTGGCAAAGAATCCGCCTGCAATGTGGGAGACCTGGGTTCGATCCCTGGTTTGGGAAGATACCTTGCAGAAGGGAAGGGCTACCCACTCCAGTATTCTGGTCTGGAGAATTCTATGGACTGTACAGTCCATGGGGTCACAGTGAGTTGGACATGACTGAGTGACTTTCTTTTCAGTCACTAAACACCCATAGTGTGAGTCAGGAAAGAAAGCCATAACGCACAAGGTCCTTTCCTTTCTGTAACGTATTATTAGAAACATCAGAGGGGGCTGTCTGCTGGCAAAGTGAAGCTCTCCCTCCAGGCCCACCTTTTCCAGGCCTAGTGACTAGGCAGCAATGTGATGAAGGAGCAACAGAGAAATAGAAGGAGCTGAAAACACACAGAACTTTTGTCACCTTTAGGGTACTCTTCTGTTTAATTTTCACTCTTTCAAGAATTCTTTTCACATATTAAATTAGATATTTGCCTTACAACATTTTGTCATTTTACTAGGCGGTAGGGAGTTACTTCTTTGCCCAGGCTGGAGGATGAGGAAGCAGAGAAAGTAAAGGAAGATTTCCCATGGTTCATTCCCGCCCCCCCTTTTAAGGGACAGCTTCATGGATTATTCTGTAAACATCTTAAAGCAAGGTTCTGGGTCCAGATTCTGGCTTTCATGTTGACAAAGGTATTCCTATCATTTGTGGCTTTTCAGTTAGAGAGCTACTGAAGTCTCACATTCAGTCCAGTGAATGGGAACAGAAGCCATGTCTTTGGATGTGGCTGATACCCACGTCTAAATGAACAGTGGAACTTGCCGCCTGATGGTACCCCAAGGACTTAAGGTGGTTTTTTTCTGATGACTCATATAGTCGGAGATGTCTTGCAAAAGGGAGGGAATTATCCAATGGCTGTAATTACAGTGATTCAATGACACAAATTCCAAGAGGCAGATGTGACATAAAAAATGAAAACACACAGAAAACTCTACATTATCAAATCCAGCCCTTTATCTTCATCACATAGGAAGTAGCCAAAGCCATAGAGGCCAATGGTGAGAATCTGTTTTCCCCAAGGCTCCTGGATTCTTCCCTGACTTGGATGACAAAGCAGTGGCTATCAGAGCCCTGATACGTTAGAGCAAACTGAAAAAAACAAACACGAGCCATCTTCTAAGATAGCAAACTGTGTGGCGTCAAATAAAAACGGCCATATGGATAGAATAAATAGGGCATGCTTAGGGAATGTGCCAAAGCCACAGAGCAAAAGAGAAACCAAAACCAAAGCATGACTCCAACAAAAGTTGAGCTGAGCCGCAAAGAGACGTTTACAAAAAACACATCAGTCAGATCAGTTTTCTCAGTGGTGTCGGTGGCAGCCACCATGAGCAGACATAGCTTTGAAGTTACACACACCTCGGTGACTACCGGGAGTCACTTTTGCTCTCAGAGCCCCGGTTGTCTTGTTTATCAAATAGGGGGAATAGTAGCCCTTACCTTGCAGAATTTCTGTGAGACTAAAGAGATAATGTGAATCTAAAGGGTGAGCACAGTACCAGGTATGTGTATGCTCAGTAAATGGGGGTATTTCTTGCTGTTTTCTGTTAATATAGTATGCATATGGATCGAGAAATGTACAGTGCAGAGGAGTTCCTAATTTTCTTCTCTTTCTCACCCTCCCCCAATGCCTTCTGTCTTCCCGCCAGCAGGTATATATTCATCCAGAGACTAGAAGCGGACTTCCTATTGAACTCATTGACAGAACTAGTTAAAATAATGGATGCTTAGGAGGGAAAACAACAGGAAGTTATTGACCACTTAATTATTTGTATAATTCGTTCCCGTTTACTCTGGGATCACATACTTAGAGAGGAAACACAACGTGCTCTTAAAGAGGGTGGCCTCAGGAGACTGTCTGGGTTCAAATCCCAGCCCCACTTACTGCCTTTTGACCTTGGGCACTCCATCTCTCTGCATTTACAGTTCTCTCTCTGTGAAGTGGAGATAATAACCACCAAATGCTATGAGAATCACATGAATTCATCTTGGCAAAGTGCTGAGAATATTGCTGGTATTTAGTAAGTGCTACTTCAATGTTTATTAAAGAAATAAGCAAACGCTAATAGACAGTGTAGTAGGATGTCTTCACACGTAGGGGAATAAATTTTTATAAATAAAAATTTTACCATTTTATTTTTTTCTACTAGAAATAGCAAGATTTAGAATCTCAGTTAAAGATCTTGATAGTCATAGTAAATATTTACTTTATATTATCTTTTAGAAGGAAAAAATGGTAAAACTTGACTGAAGTACTACCAAAAAAATTACACACTTCACAATTTTTAAATCTAGAACAGTGTGTTGATTAAGTCCAAGTTATGGTCCAAAACCTAGTATATTATGAGGGTTTCTACTTTTTTTTTGTCCTTACATAGTATAATATAATCAAATGTGAATTTATTACAGCTATACTCTTAATATCTATCTCATTTCTTTATTTTTTTTAGGACATGATATGAGGACATTTAATGGATTCAGCATTTTTCAACCAAAAGTTCAATTGTAACACTGGCTTTTTTTCATAATCTATTTTTCATAATCATGAAGTAGCAACTCATGTTTTTTAGTTCTAGTACAAGTTCCAGTGTGCAAAAGACTATATCACACAATTCTATCATTGTGTATTTCAGTTGCTTCATGTTTGCTGCCAATGAGTCATTCATTTATCCATTCATTCATCAAGCACTGAGAATCTACAATATGCTAGGAACTTTCCTAGAAATTGGGTTCTAAAGTGAATAATTTTTCAGAATTTTTCTCAATATTCTCAATGTGCTTACTGGCTCAGTCATGTCCAATTCTTTGCAACCCTGTGGACAATAGCCCACCAGGCCCCTCTGTCCATTCTGCAGGCAAGAATACTGGTGTAGGTCACGATGCCCTCCTCCAGGGCTTCTTCCCAACCCAGGGATCAAACCTAGGTCTCCCACATTGCAGGCAGATTCTCCACTGTCTGACTCACCAGGGAAGCCCAATATTCATTATGGTTAATGGTTATTTTACATTTGGGGACCTGGAGGGAGAATCAGATAGATTCCTTAATGGATAAAGTAGCCTTGAGCAGTCATTTAAAAATATTGAAACATTCACCTAATTGTGGTTTCTCCCTTTGTAATGAAAGTATGGCATGTTGGAAGCATTTTCCACCTGGGAACAAGGAACTCTAGATCCACAGGAGACTAAGGATTTGGGGCAGGAAACACCAACCTCACATGGGTAGAAGGGAATGATGAAAGGCAGGCTCTCTCATACTTGTGGCTTAAGGTTTCCAGACTCATATTTTCTAACTGTTAGGGGCCCAGCATCATACAATCTTCACTGATTTGGGGTAAAAATCCTGTCCTGAAAGACATTATGCCATTCAAAGTATCATCTTCAAATTGGCATTTTAGGTGCATCTTCAGAAGATATTTTCATACTTTAATCATTCTGGCAGCTTCCGAGTGATGCAGCCTGTGATGGCACCAGTGGATTCCATAGTCAGTGTCCACTTCTGTACCTCTTTACTGCTTTGTGGGTCTTTTCTTTTGAAGCAACATTATATGAGAACCTATGTTGGTAGCTCAAACAATCTCCAAGCCCTCAGATAACGGTGCTGGCTAAGGTCTTGTGGGCAGGAAGGGCAAATATGTGATCATCGCAGTAAAGATAAATTGCTGCCTTCTGGCAGAGTGAAAGCAGTTCAGTGTCATCAGCCTGCTACCAAGTAGCTGATTGTTCTTGATGGATGGTGCCGTGACCAAGGTTTAGCAGTGGCCTCTGTTGCTGACAGGTTGAACATTAGATAGAAGCAAAGCCTATGTGAGCTTTACTGAGTGGGAGTTCACGCCATTGGCCTTCTGTGGAGCTTCCATGTCTGCTCCTGTGGCTACTCCACTCACAAGCTCACTGTGCCAGGCAGAGGGTGGAGACAGTGCACTTTGTGGTTCAGGGCCCCTTCTATGGTGGATGCTTTTTGGTAGGTGTTAATAAGCGCTCTAAAGATACTCACACTTCATGCCCACTCCCATAAGGCCATCTAAGTGATCCTACCCAATACCTGCTTGTCTCCAGTCCTTTAATCTTTCTTCTTCAAGGACCTCAGCCAATAAGCCATATATTTTCTTACCTTGGGCCACTTCTTTTTCCATATAAAATCAGGAAAAATCCCCCACTGAAAGCTGTTTATCATGAGGAGTTCTCTAACAGCTCTTTCAACGTCATCCTTAAGTGGCACTGCAGATTAGAAGCAGTTCATTTTCAGCTTGCACACACTGAGTTGAACCATCTTTAAACCAAACTCTACCACTTTCCTCCTCTGTCAACTACTCCTATGGGACTCCTTGTATGACTGGAGCATCTGATGGTGAAGAGCCAGTGCAATGGAGGTAGATGACTTGGGGCTCTACCACCAGCTCATACAACTTACATAGGCCTTTCGGTCCTGCTCATGTTAATCATGGATGCACCATTTCTGTCTTGAAATGCTGCAGGGCCCACTTTTTATGACTTGGTGAATCTGGCAAAAGCCAACTCATGATATGTGGTTCTGGCAATATGTTCCGTTAATGACTCATGACCCAATAATACCTGTACCTAATAACACATCAGGAATGGATTTTTAAATGGTATATAGTTCTGGGCTTCAGATGGCATGGCCTTCTTCCAGAACCTTTGGGTTGCTTGCCATAAACCTCACACAGCATGTTATCTCATACGAATACCTGCCTGTTTATAGGAAACAAGCGATAGGGCTGTTTACAACCCAGAGGCAGAGCCTTTCTCTTTCTGGGTCTACTATCCACTGAATTCTGGACATCCTTCATGCCACTCTCAAAGTAGGTCACAGCAGTGTTCCCAACCACAGATACTGTGTTATATCATTGTGTTGTGTGTTTTTTCTTTTTATTGGGTGTTGTAAGATGCATTACATAGTCCTTTACTTTGGACAGAATATTTTAGCATGTCCCAGACTCTTAAAATCTGAACTCTTAAAATCTTCACTGAATATTAGAGATTATCTCCTACTGGAGTATCATGGATCTTATCGAGGCCTCCAGGTACCTATCATTTCATGCCCATGTTGGGTGATTAAAATGGTGTGGACCAAAATGACATTATAATGTTATGTCTAAATGTATTCCTATAAATTGCTTCTAATCCTCCGCTGATATGGATGGAAGAATGTATTTACTAAGTCAATGACCTCATATAATGCTCCTAAAGCCATTTTTCTCTGTTTTAGCAATGGTTCCACATCTGGCACATCAGCAAATGGGGCTGCTATTTGCCTAAGTGTCTACAGTAATCTCCAGGATCCAACTGGTTTCTGTAGAGGCCAGAATGGTGGATTATATCAAGGAATTATGGTGACCATCATGTCTGCATTCTTTAGGTATTTTATAGGTGGCACTCATCTTTGTCATGTCCTTGGGATAAAATATTGTTTCGGACTTGATATCTTGGTTGGGATGGGGTTAGTTTCAGGACTTCCACTTAGTTTTCCACACTTTAATACCTCTTCAACTTATGGGCCAACACATGGGTTTTGCCATTACCAATATGTTATTTCTTTTAAAAAATATTTATTGTATTTACTCGTGGATGTGCCAGGTCTTAGTTGTCTTAGTTGTATCAGTGCTGCTGTTGCAGCACACAGGCTTAGTTCTCCTGAGGCATGTGGGGCCTTAGTTCCCCGATCAAGGATCGAATCCACATCCCCTACGCAGCAAGGCAGATTCTTAGCCACTGAATCGCCAGGGAAGGCCCATCAGAATGTTATTTCTAATTAAACACTTTGGAACAAAGGAAATGTCCACCAGGTAATTCTATGGACCAAGTAGGTTTACTTTTTATAAATCTGGTGCCAGGACTCCATTTATTATCTGGCTGCTTCAGGACCCCATTCTAACAAAGGGGCCAGGATGACACTGTAGTAGTTTCTTGAATATCAGTGTCTACTTGGGTATTGAGTTCAAATGTCTTCAAGATGTGTGAACATTTCCCTTTCCCAGTAAGTGGGTATTGGTGTAAATAGCTATAAGTTCCTTTGTACAAACTGGGAAATCCTTTCCATCTATACTTGCCCTAATATTCAAGATCCTTCTTCACTTATACTGAGCCTCTCTCTCTCTCAATGGAGTTCAGATATTATAATTGGCTAAGGTCTGGAAACTAAGCAAGGGGTCTGTGACTTTTTCTTGGGGAGACTGGGCTCAGCCTCCTGATCATTCATCTTTGATTCCAACTGACTAAACAATTGCAGATTGTTTAAACAACATCCTTGTTGGTGACCCATCTATTCTGCCACTTGAAGAACAATGTTTTATGAACCATCTCCATACTTTTTGAACTTGCCATTTATTGTCATTGTGACACTTATCTTCTGATAGTTAAGAATTAGATGGAACCAGCTGTCCTCAGTTATTTGTGTTTCAGTCATCTCAATGCTACCAGAGAACCAGATGTTATAACAGCATCTCCAATAGTCAGTCCTGGAATATGACTGTGGAGACTGCCATAACTGAGTTCTTCACCAGGCTTGCCCAGTGGCACAGTGGTAAATGATCCACCTGCCAAGACAAGAGATGCAAGAAACTTGAGTTTGATCCCTGAGCTAGGAAGATCCCCTGGAGTAGGAAATGGCAACCTGCTCCAGTATTCTTGCCTTGAAAATTCCATGGACAGAGGAGCGTGGTGGCCTATAGTCCAAAGGGCCACAAAGAGGTGGACATGACTGAGTGACTGAACACACACATCCCTTGCCAGTCTATAAGGAGAAAGAATAGGTCAGTTCTAACTAGGAGCCTTTAAGTGCCCAGAGGAATAAGATTTCATTATTTTGGCGTGCATCAAACTCAGATCTTCCCAGTTCAAGTCTCAGAATTCTATTCCTTCCTAATCAGGACTTGACTTATAGTAATGCTTGGGTTTGAAAAGACAGCCTTCTTTAGAGTTCTACATACTATCTAAATAATTACATACTGAAGCTTTTCATAATCACTTTTTATCCTTTGGCTACAAGAGGATATGTTGTCTTTGCTGTCCAAGAGACCTTTAGTCTTTCACACTTTTGCTTAAATTTTGATTAATCATTCTCAACCTGTCATTATCTTTCTCCAATTAATTGATATCACTCAGCAACTATAATTTAATTCCTTAATACATACAATTAGTACTTCTCTACCTCATATATACCTTAGATATTGGATCTTTCAGTCCATTTCCTTCCATCAGTATCACATTTCAGCTCACAATTGCATCATGTTGGAAGGTGAAGGGCTGTCAGTGATGGAGTTTTTATTGTCAGCCAGCTGGTAGGTGATGGAGACCTTAAAGCCCATTTTACACTTGGCTTTCTTGGAGCAGACCTGGCATCAACTGTCTTAGATTGGATTCCCTGGAAAAAGATGGAGATTTCATGCTGGGCCACCGTCTCAGAGTTGTCCAGAATCCAGGCATCAGCTAGTTGCTGGATATGGGCTTACCCAGGCATAACCTTGGAAGAAGCATCTTCCTTAGGCCAAAGAGAATGCTCAATGAGGGGACACAGCTGGGAGCAATCAACCAACATTCCTAGCTGCTGAAAGAATGAGTGCCTTAGTCTTCAAGAGGTGACAATTTCAAGCTCATTTTCTAACTTTGTATTTCTTCTCTTCTATTCCTTAGTTTGTTGTTGTTGTTGTTGGAAGAAATTCATACACCTCACTCAAGCATACACATGAGGTCATACATACAAATACACACACACATACAGCAGGCAAGTAACAGAGAAAAAGAAAAGTCGTGCCACTTTATCTTTGACTATAAGACATTTTGTTCATTTTCATTTCAACCGCCAGTTCTTTTTTTCAATTCTTTCTCAGTTTTAATGATTACAGTTCCCAACCAATGAAAGTTGTAATTTTATTCATGGTTTACAGGCCCCTGGTTACGTACCTGGATTAAGTGTTAGTTCCTCAGTCTTGTCTGACTGTGATCGTGGGGACTGTAGCCTGCCGTGCTTCTCTGTCCATGAAATTCTCCAGGCAAGAATACTGGAGCGGATTGCTGTTTCCTTCTCTAGGGGATCTTCCTGACCCAGAGATCAAACCCAGGTCTCCCACAGTGCAGGCAGATTCTTTACTGTCTGAGCCACCAGGAAAGCCCTACCTTCTCATTCTGAGACTTCCCTGGCAGTCGTGTTTTAAGAATGCAGGGGACGTGTTCGATCCCTGGTTGGGAAACTAGGATCACACATGCCTTGGGACAGCTAACCCTGTGTGCCACAACTAGAGAGTCCCAACAGCACAACTACTGAAACCGTTACACTCTAGACCCCGGTGCTCCGCAACAAGGGCAGCCCATGCACTGCAAAAAGAGGGCCCCATGCTGCAACTAGAGATAAGCCCCTGCATGCCATAGCTAAGACCCAGTGGGGCCAAAATAAATCATAATAATGATAGACTTCTTATTCTTAAATCATAGATTCATATGCAGCTGTAGGAAATAATGCAGAGATCCTATGTTCATTTACCCAGGCTCAGCCAATGGTAACATCTCTCAAAACTACAATGTGATATCTCAACTAGGATATTGATATTAATAGTCAAATAGAACATTTCTATCACCACAGGATCCCTCATGGTGTTCTTTTACACCCATACCCACTTCCCTCCCACCCCTGACTCTTTCTTAACAACCCTGGCAAACACAAATCTGTTCTCCATTCCAATAACTTTGTCGTTTCAAGGATGTTATGGAAATGGTATTATACAGTACATAACCTTTTGGGATTGGCTGGGTTTTTTTTCCACTCATCATAATTCTCTGAAGAATGATTCAGGTTGTTGCATACTATAGTCTATTTCTTTTTATTGGTATTTACAATTCTGTGGTAGAAATATACCATGCTTTAATCATTCACCCACTGACAGAGTTTCAGCTTGTCTCCAGTTTGGAGCTATTATGAATAAAGCTGTTATAAACATTCATGTACAAGTTTTTGTGTGACCATAAATTTTCATTTCTCTGAGATAAAAGGCAAGGAGTAGAATTGCTAACTCATAGGTAGTTGCAAGTTTTTTTTTTTTTTTAAACTGCAATATTCTTTAGAGGGACTATTCCATTTTATATTCCCATGAGCAATGTACAAATAACCAAGTTTCTCTGCATCCTTTGCCAGCATTTGGTTGAGTTTTTCCAGTCCATGAACACAAATATGAACATGGTCAGATAAGATCTATTTAGATCTTTGATTTCACTCATCAGCATTTTGCAGTTTTCAGCTACAGTATCTGTACATGAATTGTTATGTTTGCACTTGGGTATTCCATTATTTTTTGAATGACTGTAAATAAGTGTATTGTTTAATTTCATTTTTTCCCAAAACTCTTATATTTATTTTTATGCAAATTTTAAAAAATTAACTGTATTGGTGTACAGTTGCTTTCCAATGTTGTGTTACTTTCCACTGTACAGCAGAATGAATCGCTACGTGCAGCATGCTTTCTCAGTCCTTTCAGTAGTGTCCAACTCTCTGCAACCCTAGGGACTGTAGCTGCCAGGCTCCTCTGTCCATGGGATTCTCCAGGCAAACATACTGGACTGAGTTTCTATGGCCTCCTCCAGGGGATCTTCCTGACCCAGGGGTCAAACCTGCGTCTGCTGTGTCTCATGCATTGCAGGCAGATGTCTTACAGCTGAGCCACCAGTAGGGCACATATACTTATAGCCCTCCCTTTTGGACTTGCCTTTTCATTTAGGTCACCACAGTGTATTCAGTAGAGTTCCCTGTGCTATACCATGATTCATATTAGTTATCTATTCTATAAATAAAATCAATAGTGAGTATGTGTCAATCCTAATCTCCCACTCATCTTCCCTTCCACTTTGGTATTCATATATTTGTTCTCTATGTCTGTATCTCTACTTCTTCTTTGCAAACAAGATCATCTATACCATTTTTCTAGATTCCACATGTATGCGTTAACACACAAATATATTTGTTTTTCTCCTTCTGAGTTACTAACTGTATTTTTAATGTTGGTGCCTGTAAACTCGTTGCTAATATATAGAAATATAATTGATTTTTGTATGTTAGTCGTATATCCTGAGACATTGATCAACAAACTTATTAGTTGGAAGAGGTATATATACATGGTTTTGGAAGATACAAACACACACACATATGTATATACACATAGAAGTTATATACACATGCACGCATACTTTGAGATTTGCTAAATCTGATCCATAATCCTTTTATGTCCTTTTCTTATCTTGATGTGTTTGCCAGAATTTTAGTATTATGTTGTCAGAAAGGTATAAATGAATATCCTTGTCTTGTTTCTGATTTTAGAGGAAAGCATTGATTCATTTGCATTATATGTGATGTTTGTTACCTGTGTGATTCTTGAAGATGTTCTTTATTAAGCTGAAGAAATTCTCTTCTATTCCTATTTTTCTATATGTTTTGGATTATAACTCAAATGTTACAAATTCTTGCTGTTCTAATTGAGGGTTAATAGATTTTCTTGAATGAATGTTTCTCCATTTGCTATATGCCTTTATTTATTTTCTGAAAAACTTTCATCAGTTAAATTGCTATTTTCCTAGAAGAGGGTTCACGGGCAATTCCATCCTTCCCTTCCTTGAACTGCATTTTGCTGTTTTCCTGAGTGGGGAAGAAAGGGAAGGATTTATCACTTCATTCCTTTAATAACACATGGAAATTTATTACTAGAGTAAACTTGCAGTATCATGTGTGTGATGTGCAAAATATTTAGGACTTCTAGGATAAGCAACAAGTTATAGAATATTTTAAGCAAAGAAAGGGCAGAATTTTAACCACCATGACTGTGGCAGTTCCAGTAACTGCCTCAAGAGTATGAGTTTGATAATAAGACTGGGAACAAGGGAACAGATTAAGAGAAGACCAAAATTGAATCATATGTCTTATCAGCTCTCTCATTTGCAGCTTGTCCAGGAGGTAAAGCTATTGCAAACGTGTCCATAAAGACTTATATTAGAATGATGACATTTAAATGGAAAGGAGGAGATAGGAGAAGATACTGTGAAAAATTCTATAGGTTTGACAATGGATTGGATGGGGAAAGGGTAGAAAAAATTAAAAATCAAAGGTTATAGTTAGTTCCTAAAGGCAACAAGCCTGTGCTATTTGCAGAAACAGGAAATTTAGACAAAGGCTCTGGTTTGCCAGGGAAGCTAGTGGATTTGGATATTAGTCATGATAATGATAAAATGCCATTATTCCATAAGAAAGGTCTGAATCTAGCAGGTATTTGTCAATTCATATCTAGATTTTAGGAGAGTGGTTATTGCTAATGAAGCTATGAGTGTGGATTAAATTACTGAAATAGAATTGATAGACATATGAGGGTTGGGAATGTCCTGGAAGACTTGAAAATAAAGAAATAAAGAGGAGACAGGAAATACTGAAGAAAACTACAAAAGAGAAGATAGTAGTAAAAAATGGAGACAAGAGGGTAGTCTTTATCACTCTTACAACTTAATTAACTGTGTGTTGATAGTCTCTAGTTTCTTAATGGTTCAGTAATCCTTCTAAAATCTCATGCCCAAAATCACTTTGGTTCAGGATAGACTGAGCTAATGGCTGCATCACTGAATTATTATATACAGAAAGATTTTATTGCTTCTTTAAGATCTTGTGATCTATTGCTATGCCTGTATATAGAAAATAAAATTCAGCATTAATACACTGGGAAACTTCCAGTCTGCCTTCCTTCTGTATTTTTCTATGTATGCCCCCAAGCACATATTTAAAGCTAGGATGCCTACATCTTTGCCTAAAGGTCAATGAACTTTTAGTCAAAGGATACACTAAGCTTAATTATCATGATATATGCTTAAATGAGCTTTTTTACTTTGGTGCCCAAGATGCATTCTCAATTCTAGTTTATAGTACTTGGTGTTTTGACTACCCATTTGTTTCTATTGCCTTCCTTCATCTCCAGATATATCAAGTCCTGCAGGTACAACCAGTTCAGCATGGGTTACTCTCAAGGTGAAAGAATCATCACATTTCATAACCTGACATAATGAGAGCAATAGCTAGTATTTATTAAGCATTTGGGCTTCCCTGGTGGTTCAGTAGTAAAAATAAATCAGCCTGCAGTGCAGGAGGTGCAATTTCGATCCCTGGGTCAGGAAGATCCCTTGGAGAAGGAAAATGGCAACCCACTACAGTATTCTTGGGAACATCTAATGGACCAAGGAGCCTGGCTGGCTACAGTTCATGGGGTCACAAAGAGTCAGGCAGGACTTAGCGACTAAACACACACACGAATCACTTCAGTTTAGTTGAGTTCAGTTCAGTTCAGTCGCTCAGTCTTGTCCGACTCTTTGTGACGCCATGAATCGCAGCACGCCAGGCCTCCCTGCCCATCACCAACTCCTGGAGTTCACTCAGACTCATGTCCATTGAGTTGGTGATGCCACCCAGCCATCTCATCCTCTGTCGTCCCCTTCTCCTCCTGACCCCAATCCCTCCCAGCATCAGAGTCTTTTCCAATGAGTCAGCTCTTCGCACCAGGTGGCCAAAGTATTGGAGTTTCAGCCTCAGCATCAGTCCTTCCAATGAACACTCAGGACTGATCTCCTTTAGGATGGACTGGTTGGATCTCCTTGTAGTCCAAGGGACGCTCAAGAGTCTTCTCCAATACCACAGTTCAAAAGCATCAATTCTTCGGTGCTCAGCTTTCTTCACAGTCGAAGTCTCACATCCATACATGACCACAGGAAAAACCATAGCCTTGACTAGACAGACCTTTGTTGGAAAAGTAATGTCTCTGCTTTTTAATATGCTATCTAGATTGGTCATAACTTTCCTTCCAAAGAGTAAGCATCTTTTAATTTCGTGGCTGCAGTCACCATCTGCAGTGATTTTGGAGCCCCAAAAAATAAAGTCTGACACTGGTTCCACTGTTTCCCCATCTATTTCCCATGAAGTGATGGACCAGATGCCATGATTTTAGTTTAGCAAATACCAAATGCCATACTTAAGGTTTTAACATATCACTCCTTTGATCTTTACCTACACTTAGTGGTAGGTACGCTTGTTACACATGAAGCAAAGGGGAAATGTAGTGACTTGTTCTGAGTCACACAGCCAATGCCTGTGACAGAAACAGGCTTCAGGCCACACAGTCTGATTTCAGAGCTAGACTTATACTTTTCAGTAATCATCAAAATCTCCAGTTGTCAGAGCCAATATTTTCCTTACCTTTTCCAATAGATTTTTAGGTAAAAAATCAAAGAAAACATCCTAACTTTCTCAGATCTTAAATATTAGAGATATTACAGTATAAAAAATTATAAAATATATTTTATAAAAAAGTAAAATTATAGTATAAAAACCTATGAAATATATTACATGTTTTATAAATAATAATAAATAATTAGTAATCATATATAAACAAATATATTATATTATAAAAATATATAAGTCAAATACTATTCTACTGTAAAATGACTTTCTATCAACTTGAAAAATCTGCAGGTCTCAACAGTAGTAGACAATAAAATCTAAGAACTATTAACAGAAAAGGTAGTTTACAAACGGGTTTGGAAAAACGTAAGCCTGAAAAGCAAGCCTGTGTTTCATTAATGCTTTTTTCTTTGTAAAATAATTTTCACCCTTTATATTTCCTTTCCCTTTGCTGAAATCTTTCACTGGTTACTTCATCCCAATAGAACTGGTCTCCAAGCCTCAACTGTTCAGTCAGTTCCAACACTTAAATAAATATTACTGGGCTTGAAAGGCAAAGCAGTAGGCTGTAAGAGATACCAGCGCAGAACTGAGAGTATGAGTCCACACAGCATGATGGACAGGATGCTATTCAAATATCTCATCTCACTGCACATTTCAGACAGCAGTTTTACAAGAAGAGCTGGGGCCCCAGGCTTTAGGACTTTTCATAAGAAAGGAGAATGCACACTCCAAGTTCAAACACTCCAGATTTGATAGACATCCTTATTTAAATTAAACATTTGGCACAATCTCCAGTTCAAGATCCAGCTGGTAATGGTAAGACTGGAAGTGGTATTGGAAACACTTGTTAGATTTTTAAATTGGCGTTACAGCTGCCAGTTGAAAAGGAACAGTCACGCCCATTCATATGTTTAAAGCAGGGAAGGATATACTGAAATAAGTGTTAATTGTTAGTGAGGGAAAAATATGTTAAAGCACTTACAATTAGCACTTAAAGTTTGAGTCTTTGGCCCGTGTTATTTAGTCAGTTGCTACAATAAACCTTTATGTATTTTTGTTGAGGAGATTCAGCCAAAATGCTCTGTTTTGCCTCTTATGTGCTCTTCGGCTTTGTGAATAAAAAATGAACCAAGATAAACCTTGAAACATTTAAATTCAATTCTGTGATTCACAGTGGAAAGGGTACAAGGAGAGAATCTGGTAAAATGAAGTGTTATTTATGGAAAAATGGATTTAAATACATGAAACTATTCCATGGCAGGATGGAGGCCCTTCTTAGATTGTGGTCTGGCAGTTACACAAGCAAACCAATTGTGAGAAAAGCCTATATTTGGTGGCTGAACTGGGAGAATATGTATTTATCTCTCTCCTCCTTGTTAATTATAGGATTGTTCAGATGGGAGGGAACGAATTTGCCTCAGTGATTCTTATTTCAATTTTAAGCCAAATTTCATCTTGGGTGCAGAGAGCTGGTGGGTTGTCTTGATTTCCAAGGATATGAGAAAAGCTTTGTTATTAATATGTTACTGGTCCCTTCTCTCACTGTAGCAACATAGTCCAATACAACAAGTTGGGCAAGTGGAAGCTATTTTCATCTATGAGAATGACCTTCAGTCCCCTCTCACTTGAAATCTGAGGAAGAATTAGACTCATTCATGAGAGTTATGCATTTAATCAGGTTGTAAAAATAATATTTACTAGTGGGCTGCTAGAAAGAGGCTATGAATGATTGGGCCCCTAATTAAAAGTATGATTTTAAAGATTTGCCCCTTGGGAGCTATTTATGTTTGTAGCCATTTCCCAATATTTCCATCCTCAGGAATTTGTCTTTAATTTTTAAGTTGAAAAAAAAAAAGCAAAACATTGAAAGCAGATATTCAATCATAGCTGGACAAGTTGTGCATAGATGTCTTGTGCAAGTTACTACAGAACTGAAAGACAAAAATGAAATCAAGGGAGAAACCAGTATGATCTCTTAATGGAATATGGAAGAGCAGAACAAGGCTCTTGAAAGATACATAGTAGCTATTAACTAATTGATTAATTAGCTGATTAATTCTTATAGGGTCAAGGAATTTGCAAATGATGCTTAAATTCTTCTTTGAAAGCTCTGCTATCTTGCTTGTCAGAACACAATTTATATTAAATATAGTGACCATGATTCTAAAATATCATAGGCTAATCCAAATCACATAGATCAATTAAGGAAAATATATTGTTTTATAAATAGATCACTTATCTTCCCTAATCTTTTGTGCTTCCTGTCTTGGATTCATTTTTCTAAATTTTCCATTATCATGTTTCCAGCTTATATATATTAGGGCTAAGAAGTAACCTTATTTAAACATGTGCACACAGGTTGATATCTCTCAGCCTATGGGGAACATTGAAGGTGGCACTGAAATTAGAGGATATGATTAGGAGCAGCTCAAACATAAAGTATAACCTACCTTTTCTCAGTGTTCACCCTTCTGTGGGAATGAATGAACTCAGATTCACAGCAATAATTCAATTATTACTGTCTTTACTAATGTGAGACTTCTAGACCTCTGTAAAGTCACTTCAAAATATTTTTAGGTGTCCTCAGGGGACACTGCTCACAAAAATGAAGACTGGCCAACAGCCAATATTCCATTTCTTAGTGCCCTTAAAAATGAGCTAAAACTGATAACAGTGTTTTGTGCTGATGTATAATGTTTTTTTTCCATTTTCCATTTTTTTGTGATGATGTATAATGGAATACTTCTCAGGATAACAGTCTGCCCTGTGACTTGCAGTCTCGGGGCTATGGTAATAGGGTTACCATAAATTGGTCTCTGGCCCGTCCTCTTGCTGGTGCCATATTGGTCTCACTCAGGATACTTCCTGGTGGCATGCGCACCTCTCAGACAAGGTGGATTCCAGCACAAAGTTTTCTGGGAGGGTGGCAGTACATATTATGGGCTGGCCTCCTTCCTCTTTTTGGCCCTTCCTGAATTCTTCCAGCTGGCAGTAACTTGTCAATTCCACATTCCTTTCCAGAACCTCTTGTGAGGTAACTGCCAGTGGTTATTATCCCACCTGGTTAGGGTGGGTGATTTTGCGCAATGGTTCCCTAACAGAACCATGGACAATAGCACACCATAATGCTATCTGGTGGAATTAGCAAAATACCACATTTAACTGAACCTGCTTTCATGTGGTAACATTTCCCAGTCTCCCCACGAGGAGAAGAACTAGCAGGTGTTGTGCTGGTCTGCTGAGACACATGAGCGGGCACACACTGAAGGTCAGCTTTACAGTCTGTCAAGCTGTGGGTAGTGTGTGAGGAGGGGCATTTGTTTTATTCTCCTCTCATATCAACAAAAGGGTCTAATCATGTCCCTCTAAGCAAGGGGAGAAAAAAAAACTTGGAAAGCATCAGTGTTCTTTGGATCACTTGACAGTGCATGAATTATCAATGTATATGAAATTATTCATTTATGCAAAACTATAATTTGTATAGCCTCTTATTCAGCATGAATACTTACCATGTGTGCCAAACATACACAGTTGTAACTTCATTAGCGTAAGTATTCAAGACAGGGATATCTAACCTCTAATTTCCTTCCCAGTCATACACACACACACACAGAAATTGCAAGAGAACATCCAGATTTCCTCATTATGGACACTTCTGTTAAAAGCAGTAACCAAAATGTGAGAAATATGCAACATTCACCTCGCAAGATATTTGTAATAGTATGAGTGAAATGGAGACTCCACAGCAACACCTGCAGGCTATGTAGGTATCTTGAAAATGTCAGGAATTACACATTTCTTTTAAAAATGTTATAATGTAACAACAGAGCAAAGTGAAGGAATAGAAATAGATGTGTTTGTTTTAAATATCGTTTCA
Organism: Budorcas taxicolor; assembly: GCF_023091745.1. NCBI lineage: Eukaryota > Metazoa > Chordata > Mammalia > Artiodactyla > Bovidae > Budorcas > Budorcas taxicolor. Next base: position 90,239,458 of record NC_068911.1, on the reverse strand, counting down.
CATTTTAGGCAAGCCCACTATGGAGAATATTGTGATAGAATATTCTTCCTCTTGATTATTCCACAAATTTGATATTAATTAGCTCATTGTTTTGCAAGTTTCACCAAAAAAGAAAAGTGAAATAATGGTATAGTTAAAATAACTGACTTCACAATTATCTGAATCATTCTGATTTTAAAGGAAGAAAATGGAAAGAAAGAGAGAAAGGAAATAAAAAGAAAACAAAAACCTCCCATCTTATTGGACAAAATATGACCAAGAGTATTAATAAATGGCTTTTTAAAAGGCAAATTCTTATGTGCCTAAAAACAGTACTTATTTTTGTGATTTTTTGCAGAGATGGTGGCATGGAAGACCACAGGTGATGGTTACAAAAGAAATGCTAGTTTTGGAGTGATGGTGGTGGTTGTTGGCAAGTTTTCCAACTGTCTTTCTGGACAGACACAAAGGAAAGGGTAATCAGAGCCAAAACTATTCAACTGCAAAGACTCATTAGTGTCTGAATATGGAACTCCAGCAACACAGGCCTTTGTGGAGTGGGCAAATGCAGGCATACTCTCTACTTCCTTTTCCCTCCTACCTAATTTTACTCCAACTCTGAAGTGAGAACCATTATATTGATTTGATTTTTTTTTCAGCAAAGTCAAGAGAATGGACTCCCAACCAAGCTGAGCAAGAGATTTAACCCTACACTTATTCTCCAAGAAGAAAGAAACCTTTCTCTCAAATCACAGGGAAATAAAGACAAAGAAAGGAATAGATATGACTCAGATTCGTGGGTGCTTGCTAAGTGGCTTCAGTTGTATCCGACTCATCGTGACTCTACAGACCATAGCCTGCCAGGCTCCCCTGTCCATGGGATTCTCCACGAAAGAATACTGGAGTGGGTTGCCATGCCTTCATCCAGGGGATCTTACCAATCCAGGAATCGAACCTGTGTCTCTCATGTCTCCTGCACTGGCAGGCAGGTTCTTAACCACTAGTGCCACCTGGGGAGCCCTATGACTCAGATAGGAATGAATAAATATATACTGTATGAATAGTAATTAAAAGAAATCTGAAGTAGCTATTGTCACCCTGCTTATTTAACTTATATGCAGAGTATATCATGAGAAACGCTGGACTGGAAGAAACACAAGCTGGAATCAAGATTGCCGGGAGAAATATCAATAACCTCAGATATGCAGATGACACCACCCTTATGGCAGAAAGTGAAGAGGAGCTAAAAAGCCTCTTGATGAAAGTGAAAGTGGAGAGTGAAAAAGCTGGCTTAAAGCTCAACATTCAGAAAACGAAAATCATGGCATCCGGTCCCATCACTTCATGGGAAATAGATGGGGAAACAGTGGAAATAGTGTCAGACTTTACTTTTGGGGGCTCCAAAATCACTGCAGATGGTGATTGCAGCCATGAAATTAAAAGATGCTTACTCCTTGGAAGGAAAGTTATGACCAACCTAGACAGCATATTCAAAAGCAGAGACATTAATTGCCGACTAAGATCCGTCTAGTCAAGGCTGTGGTTTTTCCTGTGGTCATGTGTGGATGTGAGAGTTGGACTGTGAAGAAGGCTGAGTGCCGAAGAATTGATGCATTTGAACTGTGGTGTTGGAGAAGACTCTTGAGAGTCCCTTGGACTGCAAGGAGATCCAACCAGTCCATTCTGAAGGAGATCAGCCCTGGGATTTCTTTGGAAGGAATGATGCTAAAGCTGAAATTCCAGTCCTTTGGCCACCTCATGTGAAGAGTTGACTCATTAGAAAAGACTCTGATGCTGGGAGGGATTGAGGGCAGGAGGAGAAGGGGAGGACAGAGGATGAGATGGCTGGATGGCATCACAGACTCGATGGACGTGAGTCTGAGTGAACTCCGGGAGATGGTGATGGACAGGGAGGCCTGGTGTGCTGCGATTCATGGGGTCGCAAAGAGTCAGACACGACTGAGCGACTGAACTGAACTGAACTGAAGTAGCTATGCTAATTCCAGACAAAACTGGCTTCAGAACAAGGAACATTTTCACGGATAAGAAGGGAAATTACATAATGATAAGGAAACATTACATAGTAATAATGTCCAAAAAGACATAACAGCTCTAAATGTATATAAATGTAACAGGGAACATCAGGATAAATAAAGCAGAAACTTATAGATCTGAATGGAGAAATAGACAAATCCAGTTATAGTTAGAGCCTTAAATCCCCCCTCTGTCAGAAACTGATATGTCGAACAGGCAGAAAATCAATAATAACATTGTTGACCTAAAAAGCATTATCAACCAATTTGATATAATTAACATTTATGGAATACTTCATCCAACAGAGTCATAATAAATATTTTCCTTAAATTCACTGAAAACATTTGCCAGGACTACACTTTTGTCCATAAAATACAGCTTAGCAAGTTCAAAAGAATAGAAATCATAAGAAGGGAACTAAAATAGAAATCAGTTACAGAAAGATGACTGGAAAACTCCAAAATGTTTGGAAATTTAAAAACACAGTTTTAAATATTTACTTATTTATTTGGCTGCACCAAGTCTTAGTTGTGGCACACGGGATCTTCTTCACTGCAGCTTGCAGAATCCTTGGTTGCAGCATGTGGGATCTAGTTCCCCAACCAGGGATCAAACCTATAAGCCCCCTGCTCTGAGAGCAGAGTCTTAACCATTGGACCACCATGGAAGTCCTCGAAACACACAGTTAAATAACAGATGGATCAAAAAGTAAATCTCAAGATACATTTTTAAATGTTTTTAATTAAATAAAAGTGAGGATACAGCTTATCAGAATTTGTGAAATAAAGCAAAAGCAGTGAAAAGTGGGAAATTTGTAGCTTTAAATACATCAAATAACTTAGATGAAATGGTCAATTCTTTGGTCAAAACTCATACAAGAGGAAACAGATGATTTGAGTAGCCTTGGAAAATGCAAAAGTATGAAGATGGTAATCAAATCACTTGTTGCATTTATCAAAACTCAGATTTCATAGTATGTCAAATGAGACTCAATGTAGGCAAATAAAAAAATCACTTAAGAGGCTGAAAAATCTCAGAGTGGAATGCAGCTTGTAAAAGATAAATCTAACTGCATTAAGAAGATATTAATTACAGTCACTGAAGGCAGAAAGGAGTACATCAACATTGTACATCATGATCACCCTGTTTATTTAACTTATATGCAGAGTACACCAGGTGAAATGTGGGACTGGATGAAACACAATCTGGAAATAAAATTGCAGGAAAAATATCAATGATCTGCAGATTTGCAGATGACATTACTCTTTTTTAAAAATATAAATTTATTTATTTTAATTGGAGGTTAATTACTTTACAATATTGTATTGATTTTGCCATACATCAACATGAATCTGCCACAGGTATACACGTGTTCCCCATCCTGAACCCCCTTCTCTCCTCCCTCCCCGTACCATCCCTCTGGGTCGTCCCGGTGCACCAGCCCCAAGCATACAGTATCATGCATCGAACTTGGACTGGCGATTCGTTTCATATATGATATTATACATGTTTCAATGCCATTCTCCCAAATCATCCCACCTTCTCCCTCTCCCACAGAGTCCAAAAGACTGTTCTATACATCTGTGTCTCTTTTGCTGTAGATGACATTACTCTTATGGCAGAAAGCAAAGAGGAACTAAGGTGAAGGTGAAAGAGGAGAGTGAAAGAGGAGAGTGAAGGTGAAAGAGGAGAGTGAAAAAGTTGGCTTAAAGCTCAACATTCAAAAAACTAAGATCATGGCATCTCGTCCCATCACTTCATGGCAAATAGATGGGGAAACAACGGAAATAGATGGGGAAACAATGGAAATGGTGACAGACTTTATTTTCTTGGGTTCCAAAATCACTGTGGATGGAGACTGCAGCCATGAAATTGAAAGAGGCTTGCTCCTTGGGAGAAAAGCTATCACCAACCTAGACAATATATTAAAAAGCACAGACCTTACTTTGCCTACAAAGGTCTGTCCAATCAAAGCTATGGTTTTTCCAGTAGTCATGTATGGATGTGAGAGTTGGACCATAAAGAAAGCTGAGTGACAAAGAATTGATGCTTTTGAACTGTGTTGTTGGAGAAGACTCTTGAGAGTCCTTGGACTACAAGGAGTTCTAACCAGTCCTCCCTAAAGGAAATCAGTACTGAATATTCATTGGAAGGACTAATAGTGGAGCTGAATATCCAATACTTTAGTCACCTGATGTTAAGAACTGACTCATTAGAAAAGACCCTGATGCTGGGGAAGATTGAAGGCAGGATGAGAAGGGGATGACAGAGGATGAGATGGTTGGATGGCATCACTGACTCAATGGACATGAGTTTGAACAAGCTCGGGAGTTGGAGATGGGCAAAGAAGCCTGTCATACTGCAGTCCATGGGGTTGCAAAGAGTCGGATACAACTGAGTGACTGAACTGAACTGAACTGAAGGCAGAGGAAGAAAAAGATGCTGGGCTTCACTGGTGACTCAGTGGTAGAGAATCCACCTGCCAGTGTGGGAGACATGGGTTCAATCCTTGATCTGGGAAGATTCCACTTGATCTGGGAAGATTCCACTTGCTGCAGAACAACTAAGCCCGTGCACCACGACTATTGAGCCTGTGCTCGAGAGCCTGGAAACTGTTAACTACTGAGCCCACACACCACAACTATGGAGACCGTGCACTCCAGAGTGCATACTCCACAAAGAGAGAAGCCACCGCAGTGAAAAGTCTGTGCACCACAACTGGAGAGTAACCGCCACTCACCACAATTAGAGGAAAGCCCAAACAGCAGCAAAGACTCAGCATAGACAAAAACAAAGAAAGCAAAAATTCTTAAAAGAAGAAAAAGATGCTGACCTAAGTAACTCTGGAAATGGGTAGAGTCTGTTAGAATAAAGGCCAAAAGAACAGTATGTAAGTGTTGCAGTTGATAAAATTGTTTCTCATAGAAACTGGATAGTGGATGACTGGAGTTGGGGATGGGGGTCTCACGGTTGTAGTGGGAGGTTATAGTAAGTGGAGGAGGCTGAAATAATCCATGCAGTGGTAATGGTTAGATTTGGAAACCATCATATGAATTCATGCTTAGCTTAAAATAGATACACATGGTTACATAAGGATTTGTGTACTTACAGGAATTACCACACTCATGCATTTCCTTGCTCTGTCAAAGGAGATGACTTACAAAAATACATCGATAGCAACAAGCACACCTAGGGCTTACATGGTTTCTCATATCAATTCCCTATAAGAAGAACCAGCTTCCTTAAAGAAATGGCAATTATAGTACTGGAGTAAGAAATGCAAAGGAGCCCAGAGCACTCAGCTGTGTCAGAAAGTAGGAAAGTGCTCTCTCTCTCTCTCTCTCTCTCTCTCTCTCACACACACACACACACACACACACACACACACACACGCACGATGGTAGTATGTCAAGGAGACCAAGTGCCAACTGAAAAATCTCCCAACTGGCGAAATTGAGAGAAATTGAGCAAAAAAGAAAAAAAAAAAGTGTTTTGGATTATAACCCACAGTATAGAATAATTTTCTAGTCAATACTAATATAAATAAATCACAAAAAATGAAAACACAAATCTTCCATTCAGAACTCCACATAATTTAGGTAGATGTTCTACATTCACGGAAGTGAGCACAATTCCCCCACTCAAGGGTGGGTTGTGCTTAATGATTTCCTTGCACAGACTACAGAAAGGGGAATAAAGAAGATACCAGTGGAGAAACCCAACAAATACTATCTTAGACAGGTGGTCAAGGAGAGTGTTTTTGTGGTTGTTATTTTAATCTTTGACCATGCAGGGAATGGGTGTGAGGTATATGGAAGATGTACAGATTATCTTCACAAAAAATCTTTATTTTTTTGTAAATCTGAAACTTCTTTAAAACAAAGTTTATTTTTATAAATTACTATTGGAGCTGTACTTTGTCTTTAAAGTGTTTTGAAATAGAAGTAGTTCACAGTCACTGAAGAAAAAGTGTAAAATGATTTTTAAGTCAAAAGAAAAGAATCACTAAAAGTTACTCAAAAATAACTATTAACATTAGTTAATAGTAGTGTTTTTTGACTTATACATGTATTTTTTCCAAAATTACAATCATAATGTATGTACCATTTTGAACTTCTTTATCCACATAAAAGTATATTTTGAATATCAATTCAAATGATAAAAATAGACAACTTTGCTATAATTTTTATTGTGACAATGTCTTCTGTTATGCTTTTGTATTATAATTCATTTAACCAATTTCCCAATTGAAAGATTATTTAAGATAAAAGATTTTCCTTCAAACACTTTGTAAGTGTGTTAATGAATTTTTGTAGGTTGAAATCCTGAAAGTGGATTTGTTCAGTTAAACGGTAGGTTCTTTTTAAAGGCTCTATATGCATATTGATACATTTCCGTATAGAATGGCCATGCAATTTTATATGCCTCTCAGCAGTATGAAGGTGTGGACTTTTCTTTATATTCTCCAAAATTTAAGATTATGTATTTAATATTAAAATAAATATCTGCCAATCTAAAAGAAAAAAATTGGTATCTCTTTATTTTAGTTTGCATTTCTTTGACTGCTAATGAGATTGAAGCTGTACTCATATATCCACTAGTCATTTTCGTTTCTTTTGTGAATCATCTCTTTACAGCATTTGTTAATAAGAGTAATGTTGTTATAACTGTGCTAGAATACAAAATACATTAGTATTTTTCTCAGTTTGCTTTAAATGTTCCCCTCCGTCCCCCTCCCTTTCTTTTCTTCCTTCCTTTTCTTTCTTTCTGTAATAAAGTGAATTACATCAAGCATCTGCTTTACAGTTACATTTTAGAATTCATGCCTAGAAAAGCCCTTCAATCCTAAGAATATAAATATTCACTTAAATATTGTTTATAAATTTAGACCTCTAACCCATTTATGTTATTATTTGTTTTGAGGGAAATATAAAACTTTTTTTTCGTGAAAGTATTAACTTCTTTTCAAGAAAGTAGTAACAACCCCAACACTCCTCATTCAATTGAAAATGCCACTGTTACCATTCTTTAAATATTGGAATGCACTTGTTTCTGTTATTTGGTTTACAGTGTTCCTTTGATTTCAACACCCATTCTAGCACATTCAACAGTCTTAATTTGTTGTTTTTATTTTGATGACTAAGTTGATAACATCCTGGATCTCTCTTGCTGCTTCGCAAAGCTCAATAACCCTGAGAATGTAGATTTCAGGAAGTCTTTTCTTCTTTGACTACCTCCTGGGAGGAAGAGGGACATGGAATTCACTCCTCTGAGCAGAAGTTTCAGTGTCAAATGGTCTGGCCTTGTCTTTGTGAAAGAGGACACCACTTCATGACCTATGATTTTCCATATGTTAATTTCATTTAAAAGACAAGCAACTTAGTGACCTCTGTGTTCAGATGTTAACATACATTAAGTGCAATGGATTCTCCTGTTTTAGGTTGTAAGCTTAACGCCAAAGAGGTCAAGAAGGATTAGGCTGTGCACCAGTCTGCCCCCATCCCATTGCAGTTGCACAGGACAACCTCACAAAACAGGTCAAAAGCTTTCTCACTCCTTCAAAGGAATACAACCTCTCCAGTTAAGCATCTATGCTGCACTGCTATGAAAGCAAGCTCCCTGGGTGGAAAAAGTGCTTTCTACCAGGACCCTCCACTATCTTTTAACATTTCTGAGAACACTACTGCTCCTTTTGAAAAAAAAACTTGATTGCTAACAGAAGTACTTTCTTTTTGAGGGTTTGGGTCACCAGTTAGTGTTTTATTCATGAGTTTGCTTAACAAGATTAGGAAAATTCCAGGGATTTAAAAATAAAGCAGTCCCAATTGGCCCATTTGATCCACAGTAAGGTTGGATGCATGGGCAAGAATAGTTTCATTTTTTAAAATCTTACCTTTTTTGTTTGCTCTATGTTTTCCAAGAAAGCAGCAATTTATATTTCAGTTTGATGGTTGCATTCTTGACATTTACATGTTTCTCTACAAATAAAATTATTTAGTGGCTAAAAGCCTGCACTCTAAAGCCAGATTGCCTGGATTCAAATTCTGGATTTACTACTGCTACGAATAATTATGTAAAACTGGGAAAGACAAAAGGATCGCAATGATTTTATAGCATCATACTGAAGCTTCATTGAAAGGGCCCTTTTTAAAAGGCTTCATTTAATTAACTAGAAGATATACTTTGTTTGATCTACAATTTAGATCATCTACTGTCAAATTTTTGGACTCAGGACCTTCTTTCCCTTTTTTTTTTTTTCCCTTTGACTGTATCATGTGACTTTTGGGATCTCATTTTCTCAACCAGAGATTGAATCTGGACCACAGCAGTGAAAGCCCCAAATCCTAACTGCTAGGAACCAGGGAGTTCCCAAGACCCTTTACATTTAATGAATAAGTGAGGAAGGCAAAAAATTTTTATTTGTGTAGGTATATTCAATGATACTTGGCCTGCGTGCTCAGTCACATCCAACTCTGCAACCCCATGGACCATAACCCACCAGGTTCCTCTGCCCATGAAATTTTCCAGGCAAAAATATTGTAGTGGGTTGCTACTTCCTACTCCAGGGAAATCTTCCCGACCAGGAATTGAACCCATGTCTCCTGTGTCTGCTGTATTGGCAGGTGGATTCTTTACCACTGAGCCACCATGGAAGCCCCGTATTCACTGTCCTATTCAAAGTAAATTCAAAGTAAATAAATTTTAAAGAGTTTATTTTTCAGTTCATGTAAAATAAAATTTCAGGGTTTATGCAAATATCTAAAATGAACCTAACATTCCCCAATAAACCTTGGGCATCTTGCACTTCCTTCAATATAGAAAGCAAAGTAAAGCCAAGGGGCAGCAACATCGCTACACATGGTGAATTTCTCCCAAGGGCAAATGCTCTGTAAAATGAGCCACAGACCCAGCTGAGGTGACTCAAAGGCATTTTGTTTTTGGACAGCTCTCCCCTGTAAGTCCTGCTTTGTTCCTATGGACTCAGATATTTGCCAGTTATGGGTAAATGCAAAACATCTGACTACGATAGAAATAAGCCTTCTGTGGAGTCATGCAGACTCAGCCAAAATTTAGCCGAGAGTGCAGTGAACATGAAATCTGAAGAAAGAGCCTTCGCCAACAAACTCCTGAGCCCAGGCTGAAATGTTTACTTGTATTGATATTCATTAAAATAGGTGGAATGCAAACAAGGGACAAACTATTTGAAAGCCACCAGGAGTTTTTTTTCATTTTTGTTTTCCTTTTGCTTGAGGTGGAGGGAAGTTAGATAATTTTAAATTATTAAAGCTGGAGAAGGAACATTTTCATTCTGTGGTTGAAATAGAATTATGTCTAGGTTAGATATCTTCTTCTTTCCAGGAGGCATCACTGTAGCCAGTCTTTAGCCATAGAGATGGAAAGACTTGGTGCCTGAGGAAACAGACTCGAAGGCAGGGGCAGCAGGCTGAGATGGTATTCTGTTACTTGATGTAAACTGCTGTCTTGGCTTTTGTTGGGGTGTGCCTCTAAGTGCTCTTTCTTATTCTGAGGCTAAATGAACAGGACTGCTGGACCTGATAAAAGAAAGCACAAGGGAAAAATTCAACCTTATTTCCTAAAAAAATAATCAGATAATTCCATTTTCCTTTAACATATTTTCTTTTCCATCGATAGCTTAGAAAAATTTTAGCTTCATGACTAGATTTTTAATGCTATATAAGTTTTTCAGATTGTTGCCAAATTTGGGAAAAACTATTCAGTTTCACTCACAGAGGAGTTGAAGGATATCACAGCATTTCAAATTTTTTTGTGAAGTGATTAAACACTTTCTGAACTGATAATATTCATTGACTAGTTTGTCACCAGTGTCCTTGTTTTCATGGTTATTGAGCTTATGTTATCTTTGCTCATGTCTTTTCATCAAATCTAAAATTTGAAACTTTTAAAGACATATTCATATGGTTCCTTCCTCATCACGAATGGAATTATCAAGAAACCTAAGGACTTTTAAAATTCTTCATTTCAAATTTATTACTTCCTTTTAATGAATTACTACTTTTGATATGATTTGAAGAAATATTTTGTTACATCTTTTTAAAATCAGAATAATTTCATTTGATGGTATTGTTCCTACACTTTGCTCTTATTTCAAATTTCATTAACTTTTTAAAAAAATCTTGTTTTCCCTAATAATTTTAAAAGAAATGTCCTTGAGTTTAGGAACAAAGATCAGCCTAAAGTATATCTGCATTCCCAGGATTTCCTGCGGTGATATCACCTTCCTCCAAACAGGGTATCTTCTTGCTCCAGAGGCAAAATTTAAATCATAAAGTGAGTTCTCCATCCCAATTAGCGTATATACACTACTATGTATAAACCTGGTAATTAATGAGAACATTTTCGTACTGTCCAAGAAGGGGGCAGCAGATGAGATGGTTAGATAGCATCACTGACTCAATGGACATGAATCTGAGCAAACTCTGGGAGACAGTGAAGAATGGGGAAGCCTAGCATGCTGCAGTCTGTGAGGTCGCAAGGAGTCAGAGACATCGGACATGACAGCAGCTGAACAACAACAATGAGAACCTACTATATGGCACAGGGAAATCGCCTCAAAAACTCCGTGGTGACAAAGACAGGGTATATGTATACATATAGCTGATCCACTTAGCCATACAGCAGAAACTAACACAACACTGTAAAGCAGCGGAACTTCAGAAACAGAAGAAGTGAGTTCTCAGAGTCTAGATCTGCGGTTATATTGTTGTGAGCACATTTGCTCCTCTTCATTGTACAAGGCTGTCATGTTTGACTTATTTTAGGACGTATTGCACGTTTCTACATAAAAGTGAACCTGGCACACTTTCTCAGCAGACAGAGATAAGGGTTTGCTAACCAAATAGCCAAAGGAAAATAGCTCTCACAATGTTCATGTTCATTTGTGAGAATAGAATTAAAACAGGAAATAAAGTGATGTGCGCTGTCTCTGCTTATTTTTCTCTCTTCTCCTGGAGCATGGAAGGAAGCGCCGACTCTTCCATGATTTCAGACACTAGAGAAAGCTTTATATAATCACTAATTCGGACAGCTTTCCATAAATCTCTGAGAAAAACACAGGAAAAAGCTTCAGAGTGGTCCGTGGGGATACTGAACTTGGATAGACGCCTGAGACTTCATGTGACTCACTGGAGACACATGTGACTCATTTATCCACAGAATTGCTTCTTTCCTGTGTGTTTTCTTACATGTCAGCTTCAGAAAGTCCTTCCACAAACATCTGACAAAGTTCTGGCATCATGCAGAAGTATCCCTGGGAGACAAATGACACCATACTCCACATCTTTCTGTGGAAGAAAGACTATCTTCAAATTTTCTTTGGGCAATGACTACCAGGAAGATGAACCTTTGGAGGCTGTGCTAATATAACATCCTTCCTTATGTAAAATATCTGTCTTTAGGGCCCCAAATTAAATTTTCTCTTTTATTACTCATTCATGATGAACTTAAAAGACTTTAATGAGATCTGCTTAGCATCTGCCAAAATCATGTCCATTGACAACATTCTTATCTCTTTGGACTAAATGCAACTCTCAGATGACTGCACGGCTTCATCAACAGCTCCTCTGGATTTATCTCCCTTTTGTTGCTCTGATTTCTGGGTTCAGATCTCTTGCTCAGTTTTCACATTTGACAAGCTTCCTGTCTCAGTTTCACCCTTGCTTCCACATCTGTTTCTCACTTTTTTCCCCAGAAACAGATGTAGCCATTCCCAAAATTGATTTGCTAAATACAATTTATAAGGTCCATGCTTTCATGGATAAATTCTTCGGGGTCTATAAATCTTGGTGAAATCTTTAAGAAATAGTATTTTCATCCCAGTACTTGTTCTTCAAACACTTTTTGGAGTGTTTTGCTTTTAATTACTTACAGAAAAACATTTTAGGAAAAAAAAAAAAAAAAAAGATGTCAGGTCCACTAATACAGAACAGTTACTTGGGTGAAGAACTGCATTTTGAATAGTAACAGCAGATGCAGGTCTAGGCATCCAAAATTCTGAGTTCAGAGACAGAACAGAAAGTGGAATGAAATAAAGGCTAAGGGAAGTGGATCCAGCTATTAGTATTCCTAGGAAAAAGACAATTGGTCAGGCCAGAATTGACTTACCTCAATTGCAGATGCTGCAATGGGAATATAGACACAAATACTTACAATCTGTCATGTGATGGCCCTACTTCTTGTCTAAAGTTCTTTCAGTACCAAAGTTGGGTTTTGGCCATTGGTCTATGCTTAAGGGTTCTAGATCTTGAGGACCAAGCAGGAGCAGGTAGGACCTACAGCATCAGCTCAGATTGGATACTCAGACCAGGGCCCAAGGAAAGGGGTATGGCTCTAGAATAAGTTGCACAGAAGGGGGCACATACAAAGACAAAATGACAGTGGGAGGCATGGAAATGGACATAGATTCACAGAACAACTCCAAGCCACCAGGCTGTGCAGGCTGAGCTACCAATTTCTTATTGATTCTTTTTTACGTCCATGGAGATAAATTCACGTAAGAAAAGGAATTGATCCCTTCTCAAAAAATACCCTAATAAATACATCAAAGTGGAAAAATTCATGTGCTTAAGGAGCTCAAAGCTCTTCTCTTGCTCCTCCCCTCCTTCCAATATTATTGGCTTTTCTGCTAGAGCTCACTGGTCCATGTTCCCAGGGCAACTCACAGGAGAGAATGAAAGAAAAAATATGTCCAGAAGCAATGTGTGGCACCCCTTCAGTCCAGGCCACAACTCCACACAATATTCCTGTCCTATGCAGAAAAGGACCTTCCGCCTCCTCCCTGCCCCCACCCTCAACTTCCACTCGATTTCTCTACATCTGGAATCCCAAACCAGTCAAGGAAATGCGGAAACAAAATTTAAGATGTGCTGACTTGCTTCCTGGAGGGAAATGGTAGCTATAGCCCAAAACTAGAGCAAATGAGGCTTTTCCAAGCCCGCGTGGGGAACTGCGATGACGTAAGAAGAGCAGTACCCCTTTGGGGAGTTCCTTTGAGTTTCTTATGTACCAAACTTTGCTTTGTGTGCGGGAGGGTGAGGGCCTGAACCCTTCTCTGCTTCTGGGCCATTTCCACGTGTTTACAACTGCTGCTGGTCCACACTGAGTTCCTGTGATGTGTGTTAACACCTACCCTGGGGGCAAGAGCCCAGAGCAGCTGGCCAGCATGTGTTTCCAATGGGCTGGGGTATGTAAGAGTACGTCCATGGGAGGGTCATAAAATACTTCACCCTGTCTTCCTTCTAATTCCTCCCTACATGTGCATGTGGGATTTGTGAGCTGAGTGTGTGGGAAACAGGAGGAGTGAAATGAAATCTGTCCCTGGAGTGGATGCAGAAGGTTCTTATTTGGGGAAGAAACAGAGGGAAACTTCTAGGTTCTTCAGATGGAGCAGTGACTCAATAGCTCATTGAATTGTGTTGTGGTAGGTATTAAAAATGGCCTTGGTAGTCTAATCTTTCAAAATATGTTTGACTTACAATTATTGCCAAAATTCAAGAAGTATTGATAATTTGGTTTTATCTGTATTTTTCCTTCTTTCTCTTTCTTCCTTCCTTCCCTTCCTTCCTTCTTTTTCACTCTCTCCCCCACTTCTCTCTCCCTCCCTTCCTCTTTCTCTTTCTTTGTTTTTTTTTTTTTCCTAAGCCACCATTGTGCTCAAGATCCCTTTTGAGTTCCCTGTTTCAGGAATATACCAGAAGCACTGAAATGTTTCTTAACATCTGCTTCTGCATAGGGATTGAATGATATTAATCACTCGTGCAAATCTCCAATGAGCAGTGCCTGGTTGATTTGAAGCAGCTCTCTTCCATCATGAACCAATCAAGCTTGCAGTTAATATTTGAAATGTGGTAAAAAATAAAACATATCCTCTTTAAAGTTGGTTTTGAAATGCTGTTGAGGCAACCAATAATTATTGTGCGCCCACTATGTACATGGCCTAATATACACAAGATGCCAGACCTTCCTTGTTTTGGTGAATCTGTTTTTCCATGATTTTGTTGCTCATTGCCCTGCACCCTCCTCACGCCCCTTGCCCACCCCCTATAATATTCTACTTGCTGCCTCAGGCACAGGGAGCAGGACTGTTTCATTTGGAGTGGCCTTCCAAGCAGCTGACTCATGTAAACAGTTCTAAGGATCTGAGCGCTGCAGTCATTTGTCCCCTTTGTCTCCATGGTCTGATGTCATTTATATCTGTATGTTCTCTGTTCTATTCTGGAGTAACTGGAAACAAGATCTTTAAAACTTGATTATTTTGTTCTCATTCTCAAAAAGGAATTTAGCTGATTTTGACTCTGTTAATAAAGGAAGGTTTCGTAACAGGGAGGTTCAAGTAAAACAATTTAAATGAAAAAGTAAAAAAATGTGTGTAAAGGTTTCTATCCAAAAATGACTATAAGGGAATTTTTGTGTTTTATGAAGCAGTTGGTTATATCTTTGAGAAGATAAGTGAATTTTCTATTGTAAGGTTATAAAAAATAATACAGTAGATGAATAAGGTGAGTTAATGTGCACAAAATAAGTAGCTATTAGCAGTGTTTTACAAATGACAGAAATGATGATTAAAAGTTTATCAGTAACTTGTCCAAAGTCACACAGCTCTAGTCAGTAGTAGCACTGAGATTTGAGCTGCCTGTCATGTTTTTTGCTAATGGAATATCCCCATTGGAAAATCATTTCATCACTGTCTGACTAAGGACAATGAAATGATTTTTATATTTACATGTGGCTAGAAAATTTATCTAGGAAATGGCAACCCACTCCAGTGTTCTTGCCTGGAGAATCCCAGGGATCGGGGAGCCTGGTGGGGTGCCGTCTATGGGGTCGCAGAGAGTCAGACATGACTGAAGTGACTTAGCAGGAGCAGAAAATTTATCTAAGAAAAAGCACCAACTCAACTTCCCCACATGGAAATATTTTAAGATCTGAAATCATCCTAATTATTCTTGAAAAGTGCTGCTCAATTGTAAGAAAAGAAAAAAAAGTCAGTTATGCTTTAATAATTTATCAATTTAATTTAGGTCAAAATCATGAATATTGTTATATTTTATAAGTCAGATATATACTTGATGATTTGTTAAAACCCTTTGTATATTAATGTTTTTATTTCATTTCTGTCCTTCTTATTATATTTTAAATAATTTTTATTTTTCAAAGATTACCATTTTGTTACAATTTTTTGATCACATATAGGCAAATTCTATTTTTTTGTTTTCATTGGATATAATAAGAATACTATTTTTATAAAGACATTAGATCTGCTCAGGAGTGATTCATTTTATCACATTTTACTCAGGAGCACATCAGGGTGAAAACAGAGGAGGAATTATTGAGAAGAAAAGTGTATGACTTTCAGTTTATATGCACATATTAGAAGAGAGGGCAAAAAAGAGAGAAATGTAAAGGTTGCTCTGTTAGTTTCCAAAGACTGCCATAACGAATTACTTCAACTAGATGGCTTACAACAACTGAAATGTATTATCTCACAGCTCTGGAGGTTACAAGTCTGAAATCAAGGTGTCACCAGGGCTTTGCTCCCTCTGGAGGCTCCCGGGAAGAATCCTTCCTGTCTCTTCCAGCTTCTTGTGGTTGCCAGCAATGCTCCTGGTGTGTGGCGGCCTACCTCCAAGTTCTGTCTCCATCCTCACATGACCATCTTCCTTTTGTGTACGTCTGTGTCCAGATTTCTCATTCCTTACAAGGGCACCAATCACTGGGTTAGGACACACTCTAACGACCTCATCTTCACTTGATTACATCTGCAAAGACCCTATTTCTAAATTAGGTCACATTCACAGGACCTGAGAGTTACAAACTGAACATATCTTTTGGGCAGGGGGAGCATAATTTAATTCGGTACAGTTGCCACTGTAAAGGAAATAACTAGGGGTTTGAATATCAAGCAATCATTCTTCTCAGACAGTATGAATTCATGTATCTATATTTAGCATTTGTTTTGAAGAAGAATAATTTGTTCACCTACGTAGTCTTCTGCGACTCT
This sequence comes from Budorcas taxicolor, assembly GCF_023091745.1. Lineage (NCBI taxonomy): Eukaryota > Metazoa > Chordata > Mammalia > Artiodactyla > Bovidae > Budorcas > Budorcas taxicolor. Next base: position 90,223,407 of record NC_068911.1, on the reverse strand, counting down.
GACCTGACCAAGTCAACCTAAAGAAGTGAGCCTGAATATGCACTGAAAATGCAAAATCGTGCAGACAACTTAAATAATTCTCTTACTTATTATTTGTTGATCAGTAACAAAAGTTCTAAATAACTAAGGATAATTCATCTGTTATTTGGCTTTTGTTTTTGTTACTTCACCTTTTAATTGTACAAATAATTCACGAAGACTTCAAAACTTTCAAACATACAGAATGAAATTCAGCAAAAATTATACTGCCCAACCCTGAACCTCTGTTTTAGTTTCTCAAGCAACTTTCCTTGAGGCAATCAGTTTCTTTTGCATGTATATATCTGTGTGTATGTATAGTACATAAAATCATTTTTCTTTTTTAATACATGTGAGCTGTATACATTGTTGTGCATCTTTTTTTTCTCCTTAATAATTACGTAATTCAGTATATATAAATCTGCCTCATTTATTTAATCATACATTACATTCCATTAGATGGATAATCTATAAGTTATTAATTTATATTTTTAAATTGAAATATCATTTTCCTTTTTTTTGTTTGGTTGGCTTTTTCTTTTTAGCTAGTTTGTTTTTAGTTAAAAATGTTGCAACAAATATCCTTATACATGCTTGAAAATATGTGCAAGTGTGTTTTGGAATACATTTTTAAAAGTAAAATTTCTAGGATAAAAGATGTGTACATTTTAATTTAATAAATATTAGCAAATTGTCTTTCAATGGGATGATAAAAAATGTCACTTAGAGCTACAATGCAGGTTTCTATTTCCCAACTGTCTTATCAACTCAAAAAGTATCTGATACTTTAATCTTTGCCAATGTGACAGGTGAAAAATTAAATCACACTTGTTATTTTATTTTGTATTTTCTTAATTATGAGCGTGGTTGCCCCTTTTTTCATCTACTTAAAAGCCATTTGGGCAGAAAAATATCTATTTAAGCAAATGGCCAAAACTGAAATAAATTAATTTAAAAAATAGCTTTGGATTGTAACCCAAATTATAGAATTGTCTATGGGTCAATTCTGCTATAAATAAATGACAAAACATGGAGAAACACATCTCCCATTCTGAAGAATTCCATGTAATTTATGTAGATAGCCCCCTCACAGAAACAGAGCACAGTTGGTAGTCTTTTAAAATTATGATTTAAAGAATTTTTAATAAAGATTAAGAAAACTAATGTTTAAAATACATTTCATTTTTCCAATCTATACTATTATTGCTTGTAGTTTCTGATAGCTTTATAAAATGTCTATTCTACCTTAAAATTACATATTTTACAAAATTGTTCTATGTTTTTCTATTATTTTTATGAATCACTTTCATATGCTCAACCCTTTGATTTTTGTGACTTGAGTTTGGATCGAGAAATAAAGAGAGAATACAATTTTTGCCCATAGGGAGAACGGTTTATTAAATAATCCATTTTTTCCTTCACACATTGGAAATGTTTCCAGGATTATATTAAATTCTTACATGTTTTGTGGTCTCCATTTTGTTTTATTAATCTCAGTCCATTCACTGATCAATACAAAATATTTTAATGGTTCTAACTTTATAATATGTTTTAATCTTGATAGATCTATTCCCTTTAGTTATTAAAACATTTTAATATAAAAAATTTTGAATTAAAAGATGTTTTTGTGAGATTTGTCTAGTAATGAAGCTTACTCATCTTTTCTTGAATGCAGAAAAAAAATTTGGTAAAAAATAAGGAAACTATTAAACATGTATATTATTTTAGAAATAAGGCAATGGCGACCCACTCCAGTATTCTTGCCTGGAAAATCCCATGGGTGGAGGAGCCTGGTGTCCTGCAGACCATGGGGTCGCTAAGAGTTGGACATGTCTGAGTGACTTCACTTTCACTCTTCACTTTCATGCATTGGAGAAGGACATGGCAACCCACTCCAGTGTTCTTGCCTGGAGAATCCCAGGGACGGAGGAGCCTGGTGGGTTGCCATCTATGGGGTCGCACAGAGTCGGACACAACTGAAGCGACTTAGCAGCAGCAGCAGCAGCAGTATATTTCCAATAACATAAAAAAGATAAGCTAATGAGACAATATGGTTCTACTTATTCAAATTTTCATAGGTTTCATAACTGCTGTTACTGTCTTTTCTTTAGCTCATGCCTATTTGTTAAATTTATTTCCTATGTGTATTTATTAGTTTTTGGTGCTATTTTGAACAGAATAATTTCTCACCATTAAATTTTTATACTGATTGTTTTTATTATGCATAAAATTATGACCAAGTCTTTATTAAATTTGTAATAGTTAATGCACTTAATGATTTATTGCATGTCATAGTTTTTGATTGCTTCTCTTTGCTTTCTAAGTATTCTATCTAATTTGTTTATACTACCACTTTTTTCCTCTCTTTTTGAATTGTATTGACTAGTATTTCCAGAACTTTTTTTTTTTTTTTTGGCTGTGCCATACAGCTTGCTTAAGTTAGTTCTCTGACTAGGAATTTAACCTGTGCCTCCTGCAATGAAGTGTAGCGCCTTAAACGCTGGACTTCCAGGGGATTCCTCCAAGAACTTTTTGATAAAAGTAGGAATAGTGAACGCCTTTACCTCTGTCACACTTTGCCTTGTATTTTACCATTCAGACATTGGGCTTTGGTTTGTAAACTTCCAAGGAAGTGACCGTGGAAGCCTCTATAGTCATATTTTATGAAGGATTTTTTTTTTAAACACAATAATGAAAGTTAAATTCTATCAAAGTTTTTTTTAGACCCTACGTACGTGATATCCTCTGTTGATTTGGTAAGGTGGTAAACTATTGCTAGATGTACTGCCTTGCATTGCTCTTGAATTCCTGTTAAGAATCTTTTCTTATATATCATTCATTTCAAGTGTGTTCTGTTTTCTGACATTTTATTTTACATTTTTGGCCTATGTGTTCATAAGTGAGATTAGTGTATGGATCTGTTTTATTGTGCTCTTTTAGTTTTTTTAAAACCAATGTTTCCTTAGATTCATAAAAATATTCTGTGTACTCTCCTTTACTTTCTATACACTAAAATATTTAACAGCATGAGAGAACTTTTCCTCAGAGGTTTAGTTAGAATTACTTGTGAAACTTCTTGGAAAAACAAATTCTGTGGCAAGAATTTTTATCTTTGACCCTATGTGGTGAGATTTTCCCTGTAGCTCAGATGGTAAAGAATCTGCCTGCAATGCAGGAGACCTGGGTTCAATCCCTGGGTCAGGAAGATCCTCTGGAGAAGGGAATGGCAATCCACTCCAGTATTCTTGCCTGGAGAATCCCATGGATAGAGGAGCCTGACGGGCTACAGTTTGTGGGGTCACAAAGAGTTGTACATGACTGAGCGACTAACCCACACACACTCTGTGGTGAACTTGCTAATGTTTTTTCTTTTTTATGCATACTTGATCCAACTCTGTTTATGACATAACTATTCAGAGAATCTTGGAGAACATGGTATTACTGGTGTTTGGATAACTGAAATACTTTAAAGTAAACTGCAGCCCAGCAGACCCACTTTTTGTCCTTTCTGAGTTGACTGATGTCACCCTGCAGTCACTGGAATTGTTTCAAAATTTGTCATTAACAAAGCTGACATTTTCAAGTTTACTCTACTCCTGTGGGATGTCATGTTAAACTGCCTTTGTATCAACTAGAAAAATGTGCATTATATTATTCTCTTAGGAGTTTTATAGAATTAAATGTGTGTCAAAATAATTATTATTTAGTTTTAGCAATTGGAACTATTTATAAAAAGTATTATAAAATATATGTCATCATTCTAACTGTTGTCATTAACTTTACAGATTGAGGTAGAAAAAGAGTGAAGATTGAAAGCCTTTTGAAAGATCTACTTCCCTTGCTTCTTGTCTTTATTTGCACTATTTTTAGCTCACAAAAATATGAAAGAGCACACCTCAAATCACCTAGAACCCAAAGGACACATACACATTATTTTCTTTAACACTCCCATTTCAGAGATGAAGAAACTGAGGCGAAGAGGTTGCTGCCCTGATGGTAGGAGATGTGGTCACTCTGCGGGGGCGGTGGCTCTGCCCATAGGGTGGGGACACACAATGTTAGTGCCACTCCAGGAATGCCTTTCTCACAGGGACAGACCCAGAATTATGGGATGTGAGGCTTCCGTACAGTTTTGAGGCACTCTGAATTTGTGAATATAATCAAACACTTGACTAAGTCCTGAAGATCCTCAAAGAGCCTTGGGCGGGACCTGCACACATGCCCGGGGACCCCTCCTAGTCCTGCTATTTAAATCCTTGGTGGATTCATGTTGATGTATGGCAAAGCCAATACAATATTGTAAAGTAATTAGCTTCCAATTAAAATAAATAAATTTATATATTTAAAAAAAACAGAAATCCTTGAACATCAGTTTGATTCTTTTTAAGCTGGTGTCTGAGTGACAATAGAAGTAATGTCAATCTTGAGGTTCTTCCTGTATCAGGACTTTTGTTCTAACTATCCATCAGAAATTTTTTTAAAGCATCAGCTCAATTAGATATTTTTTTTTAACTTCTGGTGTTCTTAGGTAATTTTCAAAAGTCCTAGTTGTGAGGTAAAGCTTCCTTGAGGGAAGCTATGTGTATTCATTCCATTCAAGGTCATGATCTCCTTGGGTTGTTTTATTTAGCACTCTTCCAAGAGAGGCAGGTCTACCTGAATAAATAGCACTAAAGCCCATTAGTACTTCTTTTAACTCCATAATAACATCTGCAGTGAGTTTAGCTGTCACTGTCATACAGGGTGATATATGAAGCATCAAACATCAGATAGGCTCTGACCTTCTGTGAAAAAGAGATGACTTTAAATCCTGAGGTTTTCTCTTCTGTAGGAGAGAAATGAAGGGACACAACGGAAGAATGCACAATGCACATCTATTTATTTTCAGTTCATATATATATGTGTGTGTGTGTGTATATATATATACTGAGAGAGAGGGAAGAAAAGAAGGAAAGATAGAGGGTGGTGGAGAGAGGAGAGAGAAATTTGAAATATCAGTTAAAAGAACAGGGCCATCTTCATCCTGTGAAAGGAAACATTTCCCATTTTCTAAACTTCTGTGTTGATGTTCAAATATTAAATCGCCTTTGATATAACTTGTGTTTTCTACAAAACTTTCTTGATAAAATTCAAGGGATTAAACTTGTCTCTTGCTTCCCTGCTGTCCTAAGTTTTGGTTTTTCTCTTCATCATGAGAAAACATTTGTTAAGTGCTTCTGCTGGACTTGTTAACAAATGCCATACCAGCTGAGGCCCTTTGCTGTCCATCAGAAGCTATCACAGCATTGTTAATTAGCTATATTCCAATTTAAAATAAAAAGTTTAAAAAAATAAAAATAAATGCCATACCAGGGACTTCCCTGGTGGTCCAGTGGCTAAGACTCTGAGTTCTCAATGCAGAGGGCCTGGATTTGATCCCTGGTCAGGGAGCTAGAGGCCACATGCTACAACTAAAAAGATCCCACAGTAAATACATACATACATACATAAATGCATATCATTTTTTAAATACCATGCCAAATTCTACCTCCTGGCGGGTAGAAAAAACTTTTCATTCCCTGATGGGATTTTGGGACCAGATTTCTGCAGAGCTGTAGGGAGACAGGGAAACAGAATGGAAGAGATTGTGAAGAAGGAATTCCTAGGGCCTGGACTCCATCTTAGGCCTGTTCATGCTGATCACGCTCAGCCACCTTTCCAATGGACTCTGAACTCTGTGTTTAGTGCCTATGAAAACAACAGAAGGATAAGACCCCCTCCAGACAGGGGAACCTTGAAGATCGTACCTAGGTTACTCATCGCCTAAGAGAAAACATACACTAATCAGCCCTTCCTCCAGACAGGCCATAAATTTTTCTGTATCAAAAAGTGTAACCTCAGGTTTATTGATTATTGGCTAATTGTTCAACTGTTTGAGCACATGAGCGCATAGCATGTGAATGATGGGGTTATTGGGATTGTATTTTCCTTGGTTGATGTAAGTCTCAAGGAATTTGGAGTGGTGGGTTCAGACATGTACACATAGGGTATAAAAGATTTTCACAAATGCTGGTCGGGGTCCTTGGCTAAGAGGAGACTCTGCCTTGGGCCCGCCGGTATAATAAACTGCACTCCACTATCTGCATTGTCCTCCTGAGTGAGTTTGTTTCCCGGAATGCGTGACTACAACAATTGAACCTGAAAAAAAAGATGACCTTTGGATTAAACTCAGTCTCTGTTATTTACTAGTTGTATGATCTTAGACAACTCCCTTAACCTCACTGAGAATAAAAATACTAGGAGTTGGTAGGATTAGGGGTAGCATGTAAAGCTCCTGATGCATAGAAGGTTCTCAATAACAGTGTCATTATATTGTGACCTCTTGCCCCAGGGCTTAGAGCCTGTGAACCAAGTGAGTTCTCATTCATATTAATGCCTGAGTTACACTTGCTGGACACATTCTCTCTATCCTCTCTTAATATCTCCCTCAGTTATTTCTAGAAGTCCCCAGGACAATAGCATTGAACCTGAGCTGAGAAACAAGCCCAGGCATGTTCTTTCATCTCACTAACCTCTCTCACCACTGTTCCTGCTGCCAGTGATTTTCAGGGAACATGACCTTACTGCATCAAGACCAGCCTCCACGAGTGCCTTTCTAAGACCTCTGGATGCCAGAAGTGCAATGTGGGGTGAAGTGAGAGACAGGAAGGATAGGGTAATAGTCAGGAATTTGGACTTACAACTGTAGAGGAAGAAACAGTTTTCCTCAACCCTCTTAGGGTTCCTGAAAAGTGAAATTCACTCAGTCATGTTTGGCTCTTTGCAACCCCATGGATTGTACAGTCCATGGAATTCTCCAGACCAGAATACTGGAGTGAGTAGCCTTTAGCTTCTCCAGGGGATCTTCCCAACCCAGGGATCGAACCCAGGTCTCCCACATTGCAGGTGGTTTCTTAGGGTCCCTCAGTTGAGTTCAGTTCTGTTGCTCAGTCATGTCCAACTCTTTGTGACCCCATGAATCGCAGCACCCCAGGCCTCCCTGTCCATCACCAACTCCCGGAGCCCACCCAAACCCATGCCCATTAAGTCAGTTATGCCATCCAACCATCACATCCTCTGTCATCCCCTTCTCCTCCTGCCCTCAACCTTTCCCAGCATCAGGATCTTTCCAAATGAGTCAGGTCCTCTCATCATGTGGCCGAAGTATTGGCTTTCAGCCTCAACATCAGTCCTTCCAATAAACACCCAGGACTGATCTCCTTTAAAATGGACTGGTTGGATATCCTTGCAGTCCAAGGCACTCTCAGGAGTCTTTTCCAACACCACAGTTCAAAAGCATCAATTCTTCTGAGCTCAGCTTTCTTTAAAGTCCAACTCTCACATCCATACATGACCACTGGAAAAACCATAGCCTTGACTAGACGGACCTTTGCTGGCAAAGTAATGTCTCTGCTTTTGAATATGCTATCTAGGTTGGTCATAACTTTCCTTCCAAGGAATAAGCGTCTTTTAGTTTCATGGCTGCAATCACCATCTGAAGTGATTTTGGAGCCCAGAAAAATAAAGTCAGCCACTATTTCCACTGTTCCCCCATCTATTTCCCATGAAGTGATGGGACCAGATGCCATGATCTTAGTTTTCTGAATATTGAGCTTTAAGCCAACTTTTTCACTCTTCTCTTTCACTTTCAACAAGAGGCTCTTTAGTTCTTCTTCACTTTCTGCCATAAGGGTGGTGTCATCTGCATATCTGAGGTTATTGATATTTCTCCTGGCAATCTTGATTCCAGCTTGTGCTTCCTCCAGCTTATTATCATCCAATTATTGTTATTATTTTCCAACAAAGGTCTATATAGTCAAAGCTATGTTTTTTCCAGGAGTCAGGTATCAGTGTGAGGGCTGAACTATAAAGAATGCTGAGCACTGAAGAACTGATGCTTTTAAACTGTGGTGCTGGAGAAGACTCTTCAGAGTCCCTTGGACAGAAAGGAGATCAAACCAGTCAATCCTAAAGGAAATCACTCCTGAATATTCATCGGCAAGACTTCTGGTTGAAGCTGAGGCTCCAATACTTCAGCCACCTGATACAAAGAACTGACTCATTGGAAAAGCCCCTGATGACAGGAAAGACTGAAGGTGGGAGGAGAAGGGGGTGACAAAGGATGAGATGATTGAATGGCATCATCAACTCAATAGACATGAGAGTGAGTGAACTCCAGGAGATAATGAATGACAGGGAAGCTGGGAGTGCTGTAGCACATGGGATCATGAAGAATTGGACATGACTGAGTGACTGAACAACAAATTGTTATTATTAATGTTATTTCAGAGATCGGATTTTCCTAGCCACACATTCCCTTCTATTGTATGTTAGATCAAGCGTGGAGACTTACCTAAAAGATCTCAGCAACATCTAGAGACCCTGAAGGAGTGAGAACAAGTGCTTCTAGAGGCACAGGTAATATAATTAGTAACAGAAAGACAAGAGCCACCTTTAAGGCGATGGCACCCCACTCCAGTACTCTCTTGCCTGGAAAATCCCATGGACAGAGGAGCCTGGTAGGCTGTGGTCCATGGGGTCGCAAAGAGTCGGACACGACTGAGAGACTTCCCTTTCACTTTTCACTTTCATGCATTGGAGAAGGAAATGGCAACCCACTCCAGTGTTCTTGCCTGGAGAATCCCAGGAACAGGGGAGCCTGGTGGGCTGCCATCTATGGGGTCACACAGAGTTGGACACGACCGAAGTGACTTAGCAGTAGCAGCAACCTCTTGGGTTAACCTCTTCCTCCCTCACAGCTCAGTTAGTAAAAAATCTGCCTGCAATGCAGGAGACCCGGGTTCAATTCCTGGGTAGGGAAGATTCCCTGGAGAAGGAATCCACTCCAGTATTCTTGCCTGGAAAATCCCATGGACAGAGGATTCTGGCAGGCTACAGTCCATGGACTCGCAGGAGTCAGACACTACTTAGTGACTAAATCACCACCACCAACCTCCTGGGTAAGAGGTTGCTTTATGGTTGTCTTGTGCAAGAAGAGTGCAGCATCCTCCATGTGCTTACAACAACTGATGTTTGCTTTTTCACCTCTGTACCAGGCTTCTGTTTCACTGTGGAAGCAGAAACTAAAGCAGCTTCCCAGGCTCCTATCTGTATTGGCACCTGACTAATTTACTTTGTGCCTGACCCCTAAAATATAGTATAAGGTATTCCAGAGGATAAGTTTAAGAGAGACAAGGATGGAGAATTCTCTCCCCTCTGCATTCTCAAAGATAACATGCCTGAGCCAAAGAAGAGAATTGAGCTCAGTCAGTAGAACATTTAATAAGGACTACATTTTTTAGTCCTAAGTAAATGGATTTTCTGAAAGAGATGAGAATACCAGACCACCTGACCTGCCTCTTGAGAAATCCGTATGCAGGTCAGGAAGCAACAGTTAGAACTGGACATGGAACAACAGACTGGTTCCAAATAGGAAAAGGAGTACGTCAAGGCTGTATATTGTCACCCTGCTTATTTAATTTATATGCAGAGTACATCATGAGAAATGCTGGACTGAAAGAAACACAAGCTGGAATCAAGATTGGTGGGAGAAATATCAATAACCTCAGATATGCAGATGACACCACCCTTATGGCAGAAAGTGAAGAAGAACTAAAAAGCCTCTTGATGAAAGTGAAAGAGGAGAGTGAAAAAGTTGGCTTAAAGCTCAACATTCAGAAAACGAAGATCATGGCATCCAGTCCCATCACTTCATGGGAAATAGATGGGGAAACAGTGGAAACTGTCAGACTATTTTTGGGGGCTCCAAAATCACTGCAGATGATGATTGCAAGCATGAAATTAAAAGACAATTACTCCTTGAAAGAAAAGTTATGACCAACCTAGATAGCATATTCAAAAGCAGAGACATTACTTTGCCAACAAGGTCCATCTAGTCAAGGCTATGGTTTTTCCAGTGGTCATGTATGGATGTGAGAGCTGGACTGTGAAGAAGGCTGAGCGCCGAAGAATTGATGCATTTGAACTGTGGTGTTGGAGAAGACTCTTGAGGGTCCCTTGGACTGCAAGGAGATCCAACCAGTCCATTCTGAAGGAGATCAGCCCTGGGATTTCTTTGGAAGGAATGATGCTAAAGCTGAAACTGCAGTACTTTGGCCACCTCATGCAAAGAGTTGACTCATTGGAAAAGACTGATGCTGGGAGGGATTGGGGGCAGGAGGAGAAGGGGATGACAGAGGATGAGATGGCTGGATGGCATCACTGACTCGATGGACGCAAGTCTGAGTGAACTCCAGGAGTTGGTGATGGACAAGGAGGCCTGGCGTGCTGTGATTCATGGGGTCTCAAAGAGTCAGACACGACTGAGCGACTGAACTGAAATAAACTGAAATGGATCCAATTCTGTTTACTTAAGAAAAAAGGCTTAATCCACAAAGTGATTGCTTTCATAGCAATGTTCTTTTCACTGACCATGGTACATGAAACAGAAACTTTATACACTATAAACTCAGATTCTGAAAGAGTGTGATTAGTGAGGGCAACAGAATTTAATATATGACCTTCACATTTAATAGACTCCATTTACCTTATGCGTCAAACAGGAACCTTCCCCCAACTGGTAGAAATTTGGAAATGTCCTTCTCAGTGGCGCTAGTTCATAAGCAGCAGAGAATGGACCCCAGTAAGTTTCTCTGCTATTTCTAATTCTACCATAATTATAAAGGAATAGTCAAGCTTGTTTATACATTTAAAAATTGCTAGAATCAGGACTACAAATAATGAGATTATGACAGTTGACCTAATGATTTTTCCCCATCTGCATCTCAGTCTACAGACATTGATTCTAGGTCTTGTTAAAAATATGAACTCAATTTAAATTTATTCCATGGGGATAGAAGGAAAAACAGCAGGTAGAAGAAATGGATCCTGGAGTTATCTGCTGGCTTAGAGAACTCTAAGACCTCTTTCTTTATAAGCATTTTTTCAACAAATAATTTGAATAATAATTTATGCTCAACCTGAAGTTAATTACTAATGTATTAGAATTTACTAATACAGAATTCTGGAAGTATTTTACTTTTGATTACATGAGTAAGTCTAAAACTGTAAAATGTAGTTAAGAGAATGTTGATATGTGTTGTAAGGTAAAACAAGTGAAGATAAATCTTTGGCTGTGTCTTCTGCTTGGTTGTAAGAGGAAAACCTGAGAAACTTTTATAATTGACCCCTTAATTTTTGACATAATATCTTAACCATAGTAACTTAGAGATCTCAGTCCCTTGAACGCTTTTATAAGGTAGGCATGCTCAGTCACTCAGTCGTGCCCAACTCTTTACTACCCCATGGACTGTAGCCCACCAGGCTCCTCTACCCATGGGATTTTGTGGACAGAAACACTGGAGCGGGTCATCATTTCCTCCTCCAAGGGTTCTCCCCTACCCAGGGATTGAATTGGCATCTCCTGTGTCTCCTGCATTGGCAGGCAGATTCTTGACCACTGAGCCACCTGGGAAGCCATATATATTATAATGTAATGGGGCTGCAGATACTCCATGAGTAGTTTGCTTCTTTTTTTTCCACATGTATGTTTATAAGAGCATATGAAAAAAGTGATTTTTTCTTGATCAAGTAGGATTCATTTTTCTAAGAGATGATTAGTTGCCAGTTCCACAGAAATCTGTTTATATAGTGTAGCTTAACTCATAATCATATTTTCAATCAGTTGACTCAGAGCCCAGAAGTTTCAGTCCTTTGGTGAAATACCCAAGTTAAATGGCCAGTTAACGAAAATCCATGACTGAAAGCACAAGGGATTTGGCAAAGCAGAGATTGACAGAGTGACACTCTTATATACATAAAGGAGGTAGAATAAAAAGATACTTTGTGGTTGGCTTTCTACCTCAACAGAATTTTAGTTTTAAGTGGAAGGACAACCAGTGCTTTCCAGGATATAAAGGAACCATCATCTCACTCTAAGTGAAGTCCTCGTTTAACATACACAGATAAGACATCACTAAATACACAGACACAGCAACAAAGGAAATGATTCAGGTTCTGACCTGAGGAAACAAGTGAACATAGCCTCTTATTTTTATTTGATTTTATGTGACTTGGCTGATTATTCTCTAGAACAGTGTAACCAGTGAGTCTTCTCTGTCTTTCACAAATCCCTTGGCTAAGTTGGCAAGACTGATGACATAGCTTAAGTGACTTCTTTGAAGCAACCAAGATTGCCTTCACTTGGGGTATTTTTAGTTTTTAATTGTCTGATTGGCCAATGTCCAGGAATCAATCATATCACCATGTGGCCAAGCTAATATAGTAATTATTCCAAAATAGGAATTGCATAATAGGTTCATTAGTAACCAGTCGACAAACAACCCATCTTTTCAGACTCATTCCCAAGGTGAAGCTAGTGCTTGTTGGTTTCTGAAAACATTGTTATTTGAAAGCTCTTATTAAGATTTATTGATTAATTCACTTCAGTTCTTAATTTGAAGAAACATTTGTATTCAAATTTATTGACTACTGTGCAGTGTATGAATTTTCTCCACTACTTTCTTTTAGTTTATTTGGTAGTTGTCTAATAGTTTATTAAATTTACCAAACTGAACAACTTAGAAACTTTTATATAACTTTTCTTTACATAAAATAGAATATAACATTGTGAACATTCTTGTTACAAACTTAATGCTTATATATATCTTTTCAAAATTTATATGTTGAAGCCCAAACGTGACAGGATTTAGAGATACAGCCTGAAAGGAGATAAAAAAGGTACAATGAAGTCATAAAGGTAAGACACTAATGTGATAGGTCTGAAGCCCTAGGTTGAGGAAGAGACCCAGAGCTCTCTCTTGGCCATGTGAGGCCATCTGTAGGCCACGAAGAGAGCTCTCTCTGGAAACCAGCACTTTGGTCTTGGTTTTACCAGTCTCTAGAACTGTGAGAAATAAATTTCCGTTGTTTAAGCCACCTGGTCTATGGGATTTTGTTATGGCAGCCCAAGCTGAATAATGGGCTTCCCATGTGGCACTAGCGGTAAAGAAACCACCTGCCCACACAGGAGCTGTAGGAGCTGGGGATTCGATCTCTGGTTCCGGAAGATCCCCTGGCAGAGGGCATGGCAACCCACTCCAGTGGAGATATAAAGGAATATCTCCTGCCCGGAGAGTCCCATGGCCAGAGAAGCCTGGTGGGCCAGAGTCTGCTGAATAGTACAGTCCTCTAAATAAGGTTTTACCTGTCTTCTTAGTTTCTGATGTATTCTTAACTTCCTTGATCAGCACATAGTTTGTAATATCTGATTTATACACCTCTTTGTTAATGAGAATTATTTAGAATAGGGGTTTTAACATCTGTAATTAAATTATTTTTGTTAATTTAAAATTTGTTCATTTAATTTAAAAATTATGTTTGCATAATACATATAGGATTATGTTTAATTTAAAAATTATGTTTGCATAATACATATGGGATTATGTTTAATTTAAAAATTATGTTTGCATTATACATTTACATTTCCTAAATGTGTGCATACATTTAGGAAAGAGAAATCATAAGGGCATAGCTAAATAGTCTGTTACAAAGTTAACGTGCCCATGTAACCACGCCCATTGCTAAAATAGCATTGCCACCACACAGTATTGCCAGCATCCCAGAAGAAACTCCCATTCCAAAGCATCCTCCACTCTCCTTCCAAGGATAGTCACTATTCTCACTTCTAACACCATAAATTAGCTTTGTCTGTTTTTGAAGTTCATAGAAATTGAATCATGAGATATATATTTGCATATATAAAATTTTTGATTGATATTCATTATTGCCCTAAATTGTTCTCTGTTAATTTTCATTGCTTTGTAGCTTTCAATTAAGGGAATAAAAAAAATATTCATTCTGATATTGACAGGGTATTTCTATTGTCTCCTTTTGGGGAACTATTTCAAATGCTGCTGTTGTGAATATTCTTGTACATGCGCTTACATGCAAGTATGCATGAATTTCTTTTGGCTACATACTTAGGAATAATAGCTGGGTCAACTTTCACAGAAAATGCGGAAATATTTTCCAGGTGATGGTATTACTTTGCAGTTAGCAATGGATGAGACAACTCATTGCTTTTTATTTCATAATAACTTTTTATTTACAGTCTTTTAAATTTTCATCATTCTGGAAGGTGTATAATATTGTCTTGAGGTGGTTTTAATTTGGATTTCCCAGAAGACTGAGGTTGAATACTTTTTCAAATGTTTGTAGGCCATTTGATTATGTATTTTGTAAAATTTTTGTTCAGTTTTCTTGCTTATGTGTCTATTGAATTAGCTATATTTTCCCTATTGATTTGTGGCAGCGTGGGTGTGGGTGTGTTTAGGTCATAAGTCCTTTTGTCTGTATTACCATCTTTGCAAATACATCCTCCAACTCTGTGACTTCCATTTTTACTCAATGGTGTCTTCTGATGAAGAGGTCTTGATCTTAATGTATTACACTTTATCAATATTTTCTTTATGATTTCTATTTGTATGTACTGCCTAGAATATCTTCTATTTAAAGGGCATGAAGTTCTCTTCTATTTATACCTTCTAAATGCTTTATTGTTTTACCTTTTATATTCAGAAGATGTGTGTGTAGAGGTCAATTTTAATTTTTCCAACTGGATGGTCAATAGACTGAGTATCATTAATTGACAAGACTATCATTTCCTCACTGCTGGGTAGTGTCACCTCTGTCATAAATGAAATATCCATATGTTCACAAGTCTGTTTCTGAACTCCCATCTGTTTAAGTGGTCTTTTTGTGTCTTTATACCACTCTAAACATTTTTCTACTCTTATTATAATTTCTACATTGAATATCTTCTAGAACATCTTGTAGGATGAATTTTTCTCTTCATTGTCTTTTTCATCTTACATTTCTATATACAATTTAGTATCAGGTGGTTAAATTACAAATTTTGTTCAGAGTCTGTTTGGGTTGCTCTGAATCCTAAAATAAGTTTGAGTACAGTGACCTTTACAGTATAACCATGATATGTGTGTTTAATTTTACTTCGTCTAATAATAATCTAGTTTTAGTTTATGTTATTTTCCCAAACTTTCATCCATTTTGTATCCCCATAGCTAAAATAGGTCTCTTGTAAGCTGGGTACAAGTAGGCTTTGTTTCTATCAAAACTGAACATCTTTCAAGGTATTTAGCTTTCTCATAATTAATATGATTACTGATACACTTGAGTTTAAATTTATATTATTACTTTTATGTCTCTGACATTATCTCAATCTGTGTTGTTTTCTCTCTTATTTCTGACCTTTCTGGACTTTTTTTTTAACCCGAAGTTTTAAGAATTATTCAACTTTCCCCCTCTACTAAACTTTTAATTATTGTTAATCATGCTACTACATAGCACTCCTTCAGCAGTAACCCTAAAATTTGTAACATATCCATAATGTCTCAAATTCTAAATAATTTAGTACTTTTACCCAATCCTTGTCAGTGTAAGCACCTTTGAACACTTAGACCATTTGCTAACTTCCCATATTTTACAATATTACTTTCATGGATTTTTATTTTGTCAAACTTCTCAACAAATTATTATTATTGCTTTAAACATTCAATATGCCTTAAGATATTATGGCCCTTTCCATTGCACTTTATCCCTTCTTGCATAACCAAACCAACATCCAAGACTAGTGTTTCTCTGCCTGAAGATACTCTCTATTGTTTGCCTCCATAAGTATCTGCTGCTGCTGAACCCTTTCAATTTATATTTGCATGAAAATGTCTTCATCCTGACCTCATTTTTTCCATTGATATTTCCACTAATAGTAGAATTGAGTTGGTAGTTACTTGCTTTCATTGCTTTGAAGATGCCATTCCATTGTCTTCTAGTTTCCATTGTTTACGGTGAAAAGTCCATCTCCAGGCATCATTACAGCATGACTGCAGAGGTCCCATTTTACTTCCTCTTTCACCAACAGTCACTTAAATAAATCTTTGTTTTTCATTCTCTTTGAAAAAATTCTTAGTGTTGGGTGGGTCTGTTTTCCTGACTTAATTTTGTCTGATATAGTGCAGTTATTTCAAATTTTACATCTTATCATTCCACCATCTGTTGGTTGATTCTTCATTTTATTGGTAGATTGTGTTGTTTTCTGTATACCTGGGTTATTTTTTTTTTTTTTTGAGTGCTGCATACTGTCTATGAAAAATCATACAGATAATTTCAGAATCTGCATCTTGTATCCAGCTGTGGAACTGGCAATCTTTTCCTTTAAAGGCCATATATTAAATATTATTGACTTTGTAAGTCATGTGATCTTTGTGCAATTCTTCAGCTTTGCCTTTGTGGTATAAAAGCAGCCATTGACAATACATAAATGAATGACTGAGTCTGGCTGTGTTCCAATAAATCTTTATTTAAAAAACAAACAGTGGGCTGCATTGGGTTCAAGGTCTATAGTTTGCTGACTCTTGTTCTAGAGACGTTTTACTTCTGTCTCTGATAAGAGAGTAAGCTAGGACTGCTAGCAATGTGATGCTACTTTATTTCAATCAGGAATTGAGATAATTCACAACTAGACTTATGTTCTTATAATGGCTGATCTGTATCTAGTTCATCCAAAACTTTAGAGCCTAGGACAGTGTTTCTCAACCTTGTCGCTATTTTCGACCAGGTAATTCTTTTGTTCGTGCGCAATCTTGGTCCTTACAGAATGTTTAGCAGCACCCCTGACCGCTAACCCTTAGATTGCCAGTAGTGTGCCTCCTTCCATTTGTGACAACTAAAAATGTCTATAGACTGCCAGAATTTCCCTCATTCAAACCACTAAGGGTACCCTAATTATCAGACTTGAACCCCACCATTTCTTTTCTTACCACCCCCAGTGTTACGTACCTCAAAAACTCTGTTTGGGTTCTCAACTTTCAGCCACTTCTTTAAGAATGGAATGAACACTCTAGTGTAAAATCACCCCAGATGTTGGCGCCCTCTCTGGATTTCTTTCTTCTTGATCTTGACACATCGTTTTTATTTTTTCCCTTGTAGTTTTTCTAGTTTCTATTTCAGATTATTTTTCCAGGTTAAGTAGTCTCTGTTACTATAAGTGGAACTCCCAATGCATCATACTTTTAATGGACTTTTAAAAACAATTGCTATAAATTTAAAGGGATATTATAATTTTGTTATGTTCTATATTTCATTAGACCTATTGACAATGATAAATTGGTATATTTGTTCCCTATAGTTTCAATAGATTCCAGTTATACTAAACATTAAATTTCATTTATTATAGAACTTTTTTCTATGTACATTAATCAGTTAATTCTAGTTCATTAACAAACTTAAAATTAAATAATTCAATTTCCATGGGAAAATAGAGAACTGCTATATTTCTAAATTGATTTTGAAAAGCCTATAGTATAATTGAATCTTGACATAATTTATGTTAATCAGAATTTAGTACTAAAATAAAACATGCAGATCAGTTGAGGATAGTGGATTTGAAATGGGAAAAAATGATTTAAGTAAAAATTACTAGGAAAAATTAAGCTTTGGTCATTTCTTAGGATGGTGATAATTGAGTTTATTGAAGAGTTTTTAATTATGTGATTATTAAAGAATTATGTGTTCAATATATCTGGTTTTTTAATTAACAACCTGTGTGACTGTGGGTCTATTCATTTAACCTTTCTGGGATTCAGTTTTATTGTATGCCTCCATAAAATAAATGTTAGCAAATATTTTTTGAACATGTATCATGCAAGGCATTATTCTATGTATTTTATATATATTAACTTGGAGAAGGCAATAGCACCCCACTCCAGTACTCTTGCCTGGAAAATCCCATGGGCGAGGAGCCTGGTAGGCTGCAGTCCATGGGGTCACTAAGAGTCGGACATGACTGAGCGACTCCACTTTCACTTTTCACTCTCATGCATTGGAGAAGGACATGGCAACCCACTCCAGTGTTCTTGCCTGGAGAATCCCCGGGACAGGGGAGCCTGGTGGGCTGCTGTCTGTTTAGCCTTTCTGGGACTCAGCTTTATTGTATGCCTCCATAAAATAAATGTTCAGTCCAGTTCAGTTCAGTCACTGAGTCGTGTCCGACTCTTTGCGACCCCGTGAATCACAGCACACCAGGCCTCCCTGTCCATCACCATCTCCCGGAGTTCACTCAGACTCACGTCCATCGAGTCCGTGATGCCATCCAGCCATCTCATCCTCGGTCATCCCCTTCTCCTCCTGCCCCCAATCCCTCCCAGCATCAGAGTCTTTTCCAATGAGTCAACTCTTTGCATGAGGTGGCCAAAGGACTGGAGCTTCAAAATTATTCCTTCCAAAGAAATCCCAGGGCTGATCTCCTTCAGAATGGACTGGTTGGATCTCCTTGCAGTCCAAGGGACTCTCAAGAGTCTTGTCCAACACCACAGTTCAAATGCATCAATTCTTCGGCGCTCAGCCTTCTTCACAGTCCAACTCTCACATCCATACATGACCACAGGAAAAACCATAGCCTTGACTAGACGGACCTTAGTTGGCAAAGTAATGTCTCTGCTTTTGAATATGCTATCTAGGTTGGTCATAACTTTTCTTCCAAGGAGTAAGTGTCTTTTAATTTCATGGCTGCAATCACCATCTGCAGTGATTTTGGAGCCCAAAAAATAAAGTCTGACACTGTTTCTACTGTTTCCCCATCTATTTCCCATGAAGTGATTGGACCAGATGCCATGATCTTCGTTTTCTGAATGTTGAGCTTTAAGCCAACTTTTTCACTCTCCTCTTTCACTTTCATCAAGAGGCTTTTTAGCTCCTCTTCACTTTCTGCCATAAGGGTGGTGTCATCTGCATATCTGAGGTTATTGATATTTCTTCCGGCAATCTTGATTCCAGCTTGTGTTTCTTCTAGTCCAGCATTTCTCATGATGTACTCTGCATAGAAGTTAAATAAGCAGGGTGACAATATACAGCCTTGATGTACTCCTTTTCCTATTTGGAACCAGTCTGTTGTTCCATGTCCAGTTCTAACTGTTGCTTCTTGACCTGCATACAGGTTTCTCAAGAGGCAGGTTAGGTGGTATGGTATTCCCATCTCTTTCAGAATTTTCCACAGTTGATTGTGATCCACACAGTCAAAGGCTTTGGCATAGTCAATAAAGCAGAAATAGATGTTTTTTCTGGAACTCTCTTGCTTTTTCCATGATCCAGTGGATGTTGGCACTTTGATCTCTGGTTCCTCTGCCTTTTCTAAAAGCAGCTTGAACATCAGGGAGTTAGCAAATATTTCTTGAACACGTATCATGCAAGGCATTATTCTATGTATTATATATATATTAACTAGGATAATCCTCAAAAGAACTATTTGAGATTGGTACAGTTCTTATACCCACAGTTTAGATTAGGAAATGAATTTATGAATGCAGTGCTTACATTTGGTATAATATGACTGAAGATTAGAATTGGAGTTTTAGCATGATTAATTCCATGTAACTTATGTAGTTTAGAGAAGGCAATGGCATCCCACTCCAGTACTCTTGCCTGGAAATTCCCAAGGGCGGAGGAGCCTGGTAGGCTGCAGTCCATGGGGTCGCTAAGAGTCGGACACGACTGAGCGACTTCACTTTCACTTTTCACTTTCATGCATTGGAGAAGGAAATGGCCACCCACTCCAGTGTTCTTGCCTGGAGAATCCCAGGGATGGGGGAGCCTGGTGGGCTGCCGTCTATGGGGTCACACAGAGTCGGACATGACTGAAGCGACTTAGCAGCAGCAGCAGCAGCAACTTATGTAGTTACTATCAAATAACTCCTCTTGCATGTAACTTTGTAAAATCTCATAAGATATCTTAAAAATAACATTGTAAAATACCTTGGCCAGTAATATTTTAGATCATCATTGTCCTCAAAGATTTGGATATGCCCATATATTAAAATCTAAAACTATCAATACTAGCATTCTTTTACTGCTTTTAAGGAAAGATTTACCCAGTGGGCTTCCCTGATGACTCAGATGGTGAAGAATCTGCCTGCAATGCAGTTTGATCCTGGGTTGGGAAGATTCCCTGGAGAAGGAAATGGCAACCCACTCCAGTATTCTTGCCTGCAGAATTCCATGGACAGAGGAGCCTGGTGGGCTATAGTGCACAGGGTTGAAAACAGTTAAGAGTCTGACATGACTGAGCAACTTCCACTTTTATGTCAAAGTAATTCTTACATTTTCTTAATCAGACTACTTTCTTCCAAACTAGGGACTTCAAAAATAATTTACTCTGGCTTGTCATCTGCAATTGACAACTTCCTATAGTCCTATACTTGAGCTTCAGCTAACTGCCCTTGTGGCTCAGCAGGTAAAGAATGTGCCTGCAATGCGGGAGGCCAGGTTTTGATCCCTGGGTTGGGAAGATCCCCTGGAGAAGAAAGACTACCCATTCCATTATCACGGCCTAGAGGACCCCATGGACTGTATTCCATGGACTCAGGAAGAGTCAGACATGACTGAGTGACTTTCACTTTAACTGCAGAAAAAGAAAAATTGCTTTAAATTCTTTACTCTAGAAAGGTTAATTTAGGCAATTTTCAAAAATCAGATTGAGAAATTATAAAGCCATATTTTAAAACATTAATTTGCTCACTATCAATTGTTATGACCTAAATCATAAACTGCAAGGAGATCCAACCAGTCCATCCTAAAGGAGATTAGTCCTGGGTGTTCATTGGAAGGACTGATGCTAAAGTTGAAACTCCAATACTTTGGCCACCTCATGCAAAGAGTTGGCTCATTGCAAAAGACCCTGATGCTGGGAGGGACTGGGGGCAGGAGGAGAAGGGGACGACAGAGGATGAAATGGTTGGATAGCATCACTGACTCGATGGACATGAGTCTGAGTGAACTCCAGGAGTTGGTGATGGACAGGGAGGCCTGGCTTGCTGTGATTCATGGGGTCGCAAAGAGTCGGACACAACTGAGCGACTGGACTGAACTGAACTGAACTGAAATCATAAACATTATGTATGTGCTTTGAATGACTTATACATAATCATGGTAGAAAATTTAAAAGGTTTCTAGTGAAAGGTGTTTGTCTCCATAGGTTCCATTACATAGGAAATTAGGCAAGTTGACAACTATAGCAAACTAATTTTAAAGGAGAATCTTCCTTACAAGTTTCTTATATTATCTTCAGACAGTACAGTACAGGTTTTAAAAGTTAACACATCAGTCTTTTTGTTCAACAATTATTTGTTCAATGCTATTAGTTTCAAGGAGACACTGAGGCCAACAGTTTTCAATTTGATATACAACAGATTCAAGAGGAAGCTTTAAAAAAAAAAAAATCCTAGAATATCGCCAAACCAACTAATTAAAAATCTAGAAGAGGAGCTGTCCAGACAATAGATTATTTTTTTCTTTTTTAAAACTCCCTATTGGATTCTGATAGGCACCAGATTAAACATGGTACCCCATACTGTGAGTCAGTTAAAGATAGGTTCAGAATCAGCTCTCCAAATATTAATGCACAAGTGGGTGAAATACACACAGTGCATTATAAATATTTTAAAACTGGCTATCTGAACAAAAAGCTTTAATTTGTAGCATTTGCTGGTTTTCATGGTATAAACACTTTCATCACGGCCAATTTCAAGCTAACAACATGACACACTGAATGCAAAGCTTGGAAGACATATGAAAACGCACACTATTATACAGTATTTCTACCATCCAATGATAACACACATAAATACCTCAAGAGCACAGATAATAACAATATATAGTAAAATAATTAGGGAGTATGAGTTTTGACTATTTAAGCAACAAAATTATTAAATTATATTTTAAATATAATTTAATTGTGTTACATAATTTAACATTTAATAATGTCTCCCTATAACAACCAGCTCACTAAACCCTACAACATTTAAAAATTGGTTCTTGAGAGCCTGTACAATCCATTTCCTCTAATACATTGTGAAATATGAAGTACAATAGAATACTGGAAATAAATAAGCACTATGGAAGCTCATTTTCTCCTTTGCTCCTGAAAGCCACTTAGTGGATGTAGTGGAAGGCATATTATTTCCTTTTGACTGATGAGGATATCAAGTTTCATAGAGATTTCAATTTGTCCCCTCCTGAGAAAGCCACAGGGCCGGACCAGAACACCATCATCTGTCTCCCATTCACTGCCTCACCCACACACTTTTTTAGAATCATCTTAGAAAAAAAGAAAACTAATTGGGGGACTTTTTTCAGAAGAAAATTTTAACTATTGATATACCTATATTTAAAACTTGTCTAAGCAACACCTTCCTGATCATTGAAGTGATTTCTTTATAAGGATGAAGTCTAGAATAACATTTCACACAGAAGCTCTAGCTCTTACTTTATGCCCTTGTTAGTGATGTGAAGATGGTTAAAGGAATGTGAGTTTTGCTCCCTACACTCAAGAAATGTTCAGTCTTATGTATCACGTCACTATGTTGTATGCCTGAAACTAACATAACCTTGTATATCAACTATACTTCGACTTGGGGGTGGTGGGTCGAGCTGTTCAGTAAGAGAACTCTTAGTTCCCCGACCAGGGATCTAACCTGTGTCCCCTGCATTGAGAATTCAGAGTCTTAACCCCTGGACTGCCAGGGAAGTCCTATACTTCAGTTTATTTTAATCCTCCCAAAAGTCTAATGGAGATTTGTTCTTATGCTCCTGCTTGAATGTGACTCAGCTAAAACATGTCTATTTTTGTGTATGTGTGTATCTACTTCAGTTTCTCTCCCAACCTCTTTATTCTAGGCTCTGAACTTCCAGTTTTCTTCCATTCCTGAGAAGACTTTGGATTGGCCAGTTGATAACCAAAACTTTGGTCACTGGCAGGACTTTAGGTTGGCTGCTCTTGGTCAAGTTGTGATAACAGATTCTAGTCCCTCACTGGCCTTTGTAGTAGAGGCTATAGCAAGCTTTCTCCTTTCCTGGGCAGGCAGGGAGGCCAGTTGACATTTCTAAGTACGGATAGAATAAGAACAGAAATGCAAAAAGAAAAGTGCAAGATTTCCAATGTTTGAAGTTCAGTTAGTGGTTGTATTAGATCAGAACACATGGCCATTCAGAAGAAACAAATGACTTGCCTGATATCATGTAGTAAATTAACACTAAACACCAAAACTCTATTTACACAGAAGTATCAAATCACTTTTATTATTTTGGTAACACAGTTGCTTCTAAAAAATGGTCTTTATATTAATATACTGCCTTTATAAAGTTTCCAAAAATTCCCTTTCTGTTTTATGAGTTTTATATCTCTTTGCTTTTTTGTTCAGTGGCTATTTTGTGTTTTAAAGTGTGAGCTCAGAGGTCAAGAACATGGTTTGGCTCAATTTCATTTATTGTTCACTGTGGTTCCACATCACAATGAAGGCCAATGGAGAATTCTTTCTTTTTTCTCTTTTTTTAGTAATCATTATCTGAAGATGCCAATAGCTTTCATAACTTTTCCCAGAAAGACTTTCCCTAAAGGAAACTGGGGAGCTTGGTTGTATGTTATTTAGGTCATTTAATCAGAAAGCAAATCATCTGTCTTTGATCATGCCCTTGCCAGAAGACCCCTAACTCATTACTGTGCTATTAATGAGGCTGGATTTTAAAGCAGGTGTTGTTAAGTGCAATCAGAGCAGCTTTATTAAGCCGCAAATTGTCTTGCGATGACAAAGGAAGTCAGATTGGTCCATGCTCAGTTAACCTTTGTCTATATGCATGACTTGGCTGATTAAACAGCAATTGATAATGACCTTCAGTCTGGCAAAGTTGGAAAAAGGTGATGCCTGATGCTGGCGTTCATTGTATGTGATGTGAGTGACAGCCAGGCAATCTCTTTAATTTAGAAATCTATAATGCAATTTCTAAATTAACTAATATCACAGTGCAATGAGCAACTAATTTATGTGTATTAGACTGATATTTTGATGTGTGTGTTATTTCAGAGGAGAAACATGATTGCAAAGAGAGAGTTAACATCGAGTCGAAGTAGCTTTGACTAGCCATCCTTAGTAGTAAGAAAAAGTAGACTGAAAGATAAAGGACAGTTGTTTTTTTGGAGATTATTAATTTATTTAACAAGCATACTGGGCTCCTCATATGCTGAAGACCTGGCCTGGTGAATTAAACACAGAAGCTGCTTCTCAGAGCTCACAATGGGTGATAGACAGGAACATTAATTTTATTACAATTTATTCAGTGCAACAGCAGTTTATCATTAGTAAGTGAGAAGAATGCTGTCATTCTCAGGACCTTGACTGACTCCAAAATGTGGAAGGATAATCAGAGCTGTGGGGGAAATTGTAATTTATTGAGTACCTATTATATGCTAGGTACTTTTCACATTACCCCTCTGAATCCAAGTAACAATTCTTAGGTAAATATTTAATTTCATAGAGGAGAAAACAGTTCATTCTATTGCCCAAAGTCAGTCAAGTGGTAAGTAAGTAGCACAGCCAGGATTTGCAATGGAGCTCTGTTTGTCTCTTAACACACAGCATCCTGAGGAAACACTCAAGATAAGTGGAAATAAGAGTCAACATCAAATTAGGTATCATTGGTGCTGTGTGTGTATGTTTGTGTTTGTCTGTGTGTGTGTTCTAGGTTGCTTGTTGCCTGGTTTGGGAATACATGGGTCACATTATCTTGGAATCAGTATTAAACAGTGCATGATTTCATAAATTTCTCTGTATTTTTTGAAAGTTCATCTTCATGAACAGGTATGTAATGTCTTCACTATTTATCACATCCTTTTCATAAAGGATTCACATCCCTGGTGGCTCAGATGGTAAAGAGTCTGTCTACAATGCAGGAGACCCGGGTTTGAGCCCTGGGTTGGGAATATCCCCTGGAGAAGGAAATGGCAACCCACTCTAGTACTATTGCCTGGAAAATCCCATGGACAGGATTACTGTTAGGCTACAGTTTATGGGGTCGCAAAGAGTCAGACACGACTGAGTGACTTCACTTTGCATAAAGAAGTCTTTACCAAGTCTCCAGAGAAGGTTGTAACTTGAAATTTTGCTAACACTTACACTTCCCAGCTTGGGCCTGAGGACACTTTTTTCTGGTATATGTTAAGAGATGTGCCAGGAAAAGTGTCTAGCCAGGCTCCTATAGGTTTGCTTAACTGTTTAGCAAAATTAGAGAGGCTTCTTTTTTACTGCAAGAACTTTCAGAGCCTTTAATATGCTAATGGAGTATTGTGACTTTCCAAGGACAGGATTTGGTATTCGGCATTTCCCAAGTTTTCTTGACCATGAGGCTCTTTGTTCTTTGAGCACCAATTAACACTCACAAGAATTAATGTGTACAGAAAAGAGTGAGCTCCCGCTTTATAAAAAATTTAACAACCAAGTCACAGCTTAGAGAAGGCAGAAAGATGAAAGAACATTAATATAAAAAATATAGGAAAGTTCAATGATCAATTTGCTTTTTTCATAACTTTGCAAGAACTTGTTGTAAGCATTTAAATGCTGGAAAAACTTTAGTGAATGATATGATCACCTCTGACATAAATATAAATGATATCTAAATTACCTAAACCAAACATCAATCATCACTCTAAATATTGGTTAAGTTTCTCTGAGTCCTGCATTTCTTGATTTTGAGATTATATAAAGGTAATCAAAAGTTTAGTAGGCTAAATGTAACATGGGACTTTGAAATAAACTTCAAGCTTCCCAAGAATTGCCTAAGACCCATAAAAGTATGAATTATTTGCAGCTCTATTAGCTGTATTGTTCTAGATCATCCCTGGTTGCATTTGTAGAATCACCTTTCAGAACCATATTTTTAAAACGACCAGCCCACAGACAAAATCTCTGATGATGCTGTCAGGGCCAACTGTCAGTCATTCCCCACCAGGTTAACATCTCTTTGGTCCTGTCCAGGCTCCTCCACCTTCTGCCCCTGCTCTACAACATTCTATTTCTGCCCTCACATTCACCTTACTGGTTGCTTCCTGCTATCAGTGCTAGGAAACCAGTTAATATCAGATACTCAAACTCTCCATTTGCAAGGGCAAATGTTAAATTATAGGCTATCTCTACCACTCCAAGTGCATTTGCTGTATTATAATTGTTATTGCCAACAGCGCTTCCTGTTCTTGTCCTGTTACCGTATTAATGTATCACACTAACTGAGGGAGCCTTGAATTACCCTTGAAGCCACTGGAATCTTTCCAAGCATGCACTATAATAGTCTCATTGCCTGGAAATGGCTTCAACTCAAAGGGAAGAAGTCTGCTTTGAAGACTGTCTGAGAATTGTCATATTTAAGAAGGAAACAAGTTCACTTGCCACCAATTCATAACTATTTTTTTCCATTTAAATATTTTCCAGACTTCCTCAGAAGACCACTTAGTTCTCCCCACTTTAAAGAAGTTCTATTTCTTCCTATTTAATCTGTCACTTTTGCAGCAAATAGATCCCAAAATAACATGATAAAAAATAGTAAGTGGCATTGATTGCAATGAGGCCACCTGTTTGGCACAATGACAATCTCAATTGACTTCCACATACAGGCTGAAGTAAAAGTGAAAGTGTTAGTCAGTCATCTGTGTTCAACTCTTTGCGACCCCATGACTATAGCCTGCCAGGCTCCCCTGTCCATGGAATTCTCCAGGCAAGAAAACTAGAGTCGGTAGCCATTCCCTTTTCCAGGGGATCTTCCCAACTCAATGATGGAACACAAGTCTCCTGCATTGCAGGCAGATTCTTTACCATCTGATCCACCAGGGAAGCCCTACACAGGCCAATGACCAGCAAATGGGTGGGGATGGTGCCTGATCACTGGTCTTCTGATGAAATAGGCCTGGGATATGACCCACATGAACAGTTTTGTAGGACAGAGCAGGACTTATTCAAGTTGTCCTTCAAGGTCATTCATTTCCTTCTCAAATAATGAACAGGTCTGAGTAAGTATTATTTTACATGTTGAGCAATCACAGATTGTGACTTGGATAGGTGAAAATTATTTGGGGGAAGAGGATAAGAAAAACACACTTTAGCCGATAGATGTTTCAATTTTCCCGATAAAAGAAATGAGTGTACCAGATCATAATCGTCTTAGTAAATTACATTTCCATGCTGAGTCATTGGCACAGAAGTGAGGTGATACTTGGCCCTTGGAAAGATAAATTACACAGCTGTATTATCCACATCTCTGTATTAAAAATGACTTAGGGGAACTGTGAAAGGAACTTAAGCCATGCAGAAGAGTTGAAGAGTTTGCAGTTAATCTTTTAAAAAGGAAAATGAGTCCAAAGATCTTAGGAAGAATCTCCAGGAAATATTTGCACTGGAAGTAACATTGCCATAAGTGATTGCCTTGTTTTAGCCTTTCCCAGATTCTCTCATGTGACCATCAAATGGATAAAAAGGATGCAAAATGCATGATGGCATCTCTGAGACTCATTTAGTTGAATTGACTAAAATTACAACTATTTTGCTGCTTAAGTCTATTCATCCTCTTTATCAGTCTTTTCACTTCATAGTTAAGTGAGAAGCAGTGTGATGCTAGGACGGTGGTTCTCAAAGTGTGGTTCCCAGACCAGCCACATCAGCTCATCTGGGAACTTGTTAGAAAAGCAAATACTGGGACTCTATTTACACCAGCTGAATGAGAAACTGTGGTGGTGGGAAGTATCTGCTAGAATAGATACTCCCTGTGATCCTCATTCACGCTGTAGTTAGAGAACATTTCCATGCAGAGGCTCTGTGAAATTAGGAAACTCATTCACCAAATCAGCTAGGTGAACATAAACAAAGTCTCCAACTTCTCTGAAGTTTATTTCTTATCAGCATATTGAGGAGTGTGGGTTACATAATTTCTGATTATGTAATTCTATATTATTACTCACACATTAATATCAAAATTCCTGCATAGCAGCACTATTTACAATACCCAAGACATAGAAGCAACCTAAATCTCCACTGACAGATGAATGGATAAAGAAGACATGTTTATGAGTGGAATATTGCTCAACCTTTAAAAAAGAATGAAATAATGCCATTTGCAGGAATGTGGATGGACCTAGAAATTGTCATACTAAATGAAGTCAGGCAGAGAAAGATAAATGTCTGTATGATTCCACTTATATGTGGAATCTAAAAAATAAAATGACACATGAACTTATATACAAAACAGAAATAATCTCCGATCATAGGAAACAAACTTATGGTTACCAAAGAGAAAAGGAAGGGAGGGATAAACTGAGAATTTGGGAATAGCAGATACACACTACTATATGTAAAATAGATACACAATAAAAACCTACTGTATAACATAGGGAACTATACTCAATATCTTATAATAAACTGTAATGGAAAAGAACATGAAAAAGAATATATATATGAATATATATACAAATATATATAACTGAATCATTTTGCTGTACATCTGAAACATAAATCAACTATATTTCAATAAAAAAAATTAAATTCCACCGTAATAGCTCACTGTTGAAAGTTTAGTTTCTGAAGGTAGAAAGCTACGATTTCAAATCCCTACCATACCCCAATAGCTGTATCTTTCTTCTTATGTTAAGCCTCTCAGAGCCTTGATTTCCTCATCTGCAAACTGCAGGTAATAATAGTGCTTAAGTCATAGATTTTTGGAAGTTAAATGAGATAATGCATGTGGAGTACTTAGCATGGTAAGTGGCGTATAAGGGCTCAATAAAGGATAATTATCATTGTTTGGAACTAGAGGTCTGAAAAACAGAGACACCCAATTTTCAAAATCATAGAATTAGACAAAGGCCTTCCATTGGAAGCCCTGTGAGGAAAGACTGCATGTTTCAGAACAAGTGGGCATGTTTAACTTCAGTTACTTGCAACTAATTGATCCATGCAATTAAAAAAAATATTCATCAACATTTAAGATTTCCATTCTTCTACAGAGGAAAAAAAATGTGCATTTCTCCTCACATTATTTGGTTAAACTGCAATCGTTTTAAAATATGGAGAGAGAGAGGTGGTGAAATTTGGGTGGAACAATGAGATGCTAGTATAATGATGGTGATTTTTTCTTTTTTTTCTGAGCAGCTTTATTTTCGTTTGATCCAAAGAAGAAAACACAATTGTTTGGGCTAGATTTGCAAACAATCAACAAGGAAATCATGCATTAATTGTTTCCATGAAAGCGTGATGCTGCTCCTGTTTATCTGTGTTTATCACGGCACCAGACGGTCTGATTGGGAAAGTGCTTCGAAGCAGGAGAGCCCGGGAAGCGGGCGCTAATAGATGCCTCTTTAGTGTAAGGTGTTCGGTATCAGACAAGCTTTTGTTGACCTTGTTCCTATACACAATGAGTCTGTGTGGAGAGCTGTGTGCAGCAGCGGCTCGGCCTCTGTTTTACTTCTTAATTTCTTTCACAGCATCAAAAGGCTTTTCTATTCAAAAGCTTTTCTTTTTCTTTTACTCCTGAGCCTCTACAATTGAGGCAGAACTGCAATCTACCAGCAGCAGCTTTTGTTCTGGCCTTTCAGGAGGCTGGGGAACAGTATGAGTCCTTCCTAATTAGCCTGAGAACGAATGAAATCCTTCGCCAAGCCAGGAGAGGCTGCAATCCCACAGCCCAAGTGGCAGGAAAGGGGGGAAAGGCCTCTTTAATTAAGGCCCAACAAAACCAGGTTTAAAAATGGCACTTTGCTCTCTACAAATGTCTTTTTTTTAATCCTTGTAAATGCTGGCACTTACGCATGCTTTTAAATTGTGCCTTCAGTTGTGCCAATGGACTGGTGTTCTGCTTTGGCTAAAGACTGCAGAAATTTTGGCCCATAAGCTTGTACGACCCAGCAGCTCTAGGCTGCATCTGTGTTTGCCTTTCACAAGAAGCCCAGGATGTGCTAGAGGCAATGAGCTGATCATCAGGAGATGGTCTGCACTTACAGAATGATGCAAACAGCCATATCTTCCCAAGCGGCTCAGTAGTAAAGAATCCACCTGCCAGTGCAGGAGACATAAGAGATGTGTGTTTGATCCCTGGGTCAGGAAGGTCCCCTGGAGGAGGGCATGGCAACCCACTCCAATACTCTTGCCTGGAGAATCCCATGGACAGAGGAGCCTGGCGGCGGCTATAGTCCATGGGGTCACAAGGAGTCAGACAGTACTGAAGCGACTTAGCACACACACATGGGATGTTCACAAATGTCATTGCCCTGCTGATGCCATATATTAATTTAATTAGTATGTCTCTGTTTCCTGTCTCTCTATTATGTCTTGCAAACTTACAGCATTTATTTTTTCTGTGGTGACCCCTTTGTGGCTTAATATGTTCAGGTTTAGATGCTGTCTTTGAATGTGCTACTATGCATGATCGTTCTGGTCTGCCTTTTAGGTATGTCCTAACTTTACGATAGCATATATGTGTGAATGATTAGGTTATGTTCTTTATTTTCAAGCTACAAATTCTTTCCTCCAATTTTATAAATTATAAACATCATTGTAAAAAAAGAAATTTAATGCAGAACATCGCAAGAAATAACACTTCTTTTTTATTTTCTATTTTTTTATTGAAGCTTAGTTGATTTACAGCATTATGCTAGTTTCAGGTGTACAGCCTAGGGATTCAGTGTTTTTGTAGATTATACTCCATTAAAAGCTATTACAAAATAATGGCTATAATTCCCTGTGCTGTACAGTATATCCCTGCCTGTTGTTTATCTATTTTCTATATTGTAGTTTGTATCTCTTAGTCCCAAAGTTCTATCTTCCCCCTCTCCCTATCGTCTCCCAGCTGCTAAACCACGCATTTGTTTTCTCTATCTGTGAGTCTATTTCTGTTTTGCTCTATACATTCTTGTGTTTTATTTTTTAATTTCCATATATAAGTGATAGCCTATATTTGTCTTTATCTGTCTGACTTATTTCATTAAACATAATGTTCCCTGGGTCCTTCTGTGTTGTTGCAAAGAGCAAAATTTCGTTCTTTTTATGGCTGAGTAATATTCTATTGTATATATATCTCTCACACCATCTTTATCCATTCATCTGTTGGTGGAACTTGGGTTGCTTCTACATCATGGTTATTGTAAATAGTGCTGTTATTGAAACCAAGCAGGACCCTTTGGGGTTTCTGGGCACAGAAGCCTTTCTAAGTGCCCCTCCCCCCGATTTCTTTATTACAAGAAGTAGGCTTTGTTCAGGCTCCTTAGCCTTCCCTGAGTTCCAACAAGCAGGTTCAAATGGTTGCTAATCAGTGGAAGGAGTGCATGCAGAGGAAAGGGAGAGGAAATTAAGAAAAAATGGTGCAGCCCTGGGACAGGGTCCTGGTTCCCTCTCAAGAGGTATACATAACAACATCCTTGAGCTCTTTGTCAGATACTGAAACCCGCACCAGGTGGGGAAGGTTAACTGCATGCTGCTCACAAGCACGTATGCCCCAGACCAGCCAGAACCAGGCTGATGCGGACTCCCGCTTACCTCACCACCAGCCAATCAGAAGAATGTCCACTAGCTGATCATGCCTTTTTGAAACGTTACTGTAAAACTCCTCACTACCCTCCTTGGGTCTGGACACAGTTTTGAGGATGTTAGCACACTGTGGCCCTCTTTGCCTGGCAAAGCACAAAAGCTATCCTTTTCAACTTCACCCAAAACTCTGTCTCCAAGGTTTAGTTTGGTGCTGGGGGTTCAGGGGCCAGATTTACTGTGAGTATTGGGGTACATGTATCTTTTTGAATGACTGCTTTTGTTTTTTCCCAGATGTATACCCAGGAGTGAAATTGCTAGATCATACAGTAGCTCTTGTTTTAATTTTGAAAGACCCCCATATTGTTTTCCATACTGACTGTATCACTTTACGTTCCCACCAATAGTGTAGAAGGGTTCTCTTTCCTCCACATTCTAGCCAACATTCGTTATTTGCAGACTTTCCCTTCATATGCCCACCTTATGAATGAAGGTGTGACAATTAAATGCAATGTAAGCCACTAGAGATGTTTCTCTAAGTGATAAGGCTGGTGTAGGCACATCCATGGTTCCTGATGATCCAAGGGGCGGAAGCATTGTGTAACATGAATGAAGAGTTTTAGAAGTATGGAGTGGAGCTTGAGGTGAGGTTTGGACATTCACAGAAACATATCAAGCAGCCAGGGGGAAATGTGGCTGAGAGCTTGAGAGTAATCCTCAGGGTGAAGTTGTTCAGGTGGGACTCATTCATCTGAGGGAGCCCCTGGAGCTGTTGGCATGGGTGAGGAGGCACCGAGAAAGCCACCTTGGTGTTCACCTATATCTAGAGGTAAAAAGAAGAAGAGCATTCATGAAAAAATTTTGGGCGTAGCGCTTAAAGGAGGAAAACCCAGATTCTACAGCACAATGGGAAGACATGGTGAGAATGTTACAAGAAGGTGAGGAGACTGTGTGAAAGGAGGCTGCCACCAGGCCTGGCAAGGCGCCGGGTGTAATCATGCAGTGATGACATACTTTCACATGCATGAACTTACTGAATTCTGCCAGTAACTCTATAAAGCATGCTTGGGAAACAGGATACATTTCAACAATTCACTCACAGTCATACACTTCAAGTGGTGGAACTGTCCAGTTGAGATCTGTCTGATTCTAAGGCCCAGGCTAAGAGTGTTAAATCCGAGTACAGAAATTCATAGAAAATAAGTGAAAAGGGAGAAAAGAAAAGTCAGTTTTGAGATCATTGGTATCTTTGAATGATAGATGTCTGTCAGAAGAAAGGGAGCTTTAAGGGAAAAAGGTAACGAGGATATTTGTTTCTAACTTCATTCTGTAGACAGACTCTAAGTCCATTCATGTCTCTACAAATGACCCAATTTCATTCCCTTTTATGGCTGAGTAATATTCCATTGTATATATGTGTGTGTGTGTATATATATATATATATATATATATACCACATCTTCTTTACTCATTCCTCTGTTGATGGACATTTAGGTTGCTTCTATGTCCTGGATACTGTAAATAGTGCTGCAGTGAACATCAAGCTGCATGTGTCTTTTTGAGTTATAACAAATATATGTGAAATCTAGAAAAATGGCACAGATTAACTTATTTGCAGAGCAGGTATGGAGACACAGACTTAGAGAAAGGACGTGTGGGTACAGTAAGGGTGTGGGATGAATTAGGATATTGGGATTGACATACATGCACTTCCATGAATAAATTAGCTAGTGGGAAGCTGCCATAGAGCACAGAGAGCTCAGCGTGGTGCTCTGTGCTGACCTAGAAGGGTGGGGTGGGGGCAATAGGGGAGGCTCAAGAGGCAGGGGACATATGTATACGTGTAGCTGGTGCGTACCGTGGAAGAGAGAAATAGATTCAAGGGATTAGATCTGATAGACTGGGTGCCTGAAGAACTATGGCTAGAGGCCCGTGACATTGTACAGGAGGAGGTGGTCAGAACCGTCCCGAAGAAAAAGAAAGGCAAAAACGCAAAATGGTTGTCTGAGGAAGAGTTACAAATAGCTGGGAAAAAAAGAGAAGTGAAAGACAAGGGAGAAAAGGAAAGATATACCCATCTGAATGCAGAGTTACAAAGAATAACTCGGAGATATAAGAAAGCCGTTCTAAGTGAATAATGCAAAGAAATAGAGAAAAACAATAGAATGGGCAAGACCAGAGATCTCGTCAAGAAAATTAGATATCAAGGGAACATTTCGTGCAAAGATGGGCACAATAAAGGATAGAAACAATATGGACCTAACAGAAGCAGAAGATATTAAAAAGAGGTGGCAAGAACACACAGAAGATCTATACAAAAATGACCTTAATGACCCAGACAACCACGATGGTGTGAGCACTCACCTAGAGCCAGATATCTTGGAGTAAGAAGTCAAGTGGGTCTTAGGAAGCATCACCATGAACAAAGCTAGTGGAGGTGATGAAATTCCAGCTGAGCTATTTCAGATCCTAAAAGATGATGCTGTGAAAGCACTGCACTCAATATGCCAGAAAACTTGGAAAACTCAGCAGTGGCCACAGGATGGGAAAAGGTCAGTTGTCGTTCCATTCCCAAAGAAAGGCAACACTGCACAGTTGGACTCATTTCAAGTGCTGGCAAAGTAATGCTCAAAATTCTCCTAGTGAGCCTTCAACAGTATGTGAACAGAGAACTTCCAGATGTACAAGCCGGATTTAGAAAAGGGAGAGTAACCAGAGATCAACCAATAACCATTGCATCATAGAATAAGCAAGAGAATTCCAGAAAAAAACATCTATTTCTGCTTCATTGACTACACTAAAACCTTTTACTATGTAGATCACAACAAGTTGTGGAAAATTCTTAAGAGATGGGAATACCAGATGACCTTACCTGCATCCTGAGAAACCTGTATACAGGTCAAGAAGCAGCAGTTAGAATCAGACACAGAACACTGAACTGATTCCAAATTGGGAAAGGAGTACATCAAGGCTGTATATTGTTACCCTGCTTATTTAACTTATATACAGAGTACTTCATGAGAAATACTGGGCTGGATGAAGCACAAGCTGGATCAAGATTGCCGGGAGAAATATTAATAACCTCAGATATGCAGATGACACCCTTATGGCAGAAAATGAAAAGGAGAGTGAAAAAGCTGGTTTAAAACTCAACATTCAAAAAACTAAGATCATGGCATCTGGTCCCATCACTTTATGGGAAATAGATGGGGAAACAGTGTCAGACTTTATTTTCCTGGGCTCCAAAATCCCTGCAGATGGTGACTACAGCCATGAAATTAAAAGACGCTTACTCCTTGGAGGAAAAGTTATGACCAAACTAGACAGCATATTAAAAAGCAGAGACATTGCTTTGCCAACAAAGGTCCATCTAGTCAAGGCTATGGTTTTTCCAGTAGTCATGTATGGATATGAGAGTTGGACTCTAAAGAAAGCTGAGTGCTGAAGAATCGATGCTTTTGAACTGCGGTATTGGAGAAGATGCTTGAGAGTCCCTTGGACTGCAAGGAGATCCAACCAGTCCATCCTAAAGGAAATCAGTTCTAAATATTCATTGGAAGGACTGATGCTGAAGCTGGAACTCCAATATTTTGGTGACCTGATGCGAGGAACTGACTCATTGGAAAAGACCCTGATGCTGGGAAAGATTGAAGGTGGGAGGAGAAGGGGATGACAGAAGATGAGATGGTTGGATGGCATCACCGACTCAATGGAATGAGTTTGAGTAAAGTCCATGAGCTGGGGATGGACAGGGAGGCCTAGTATGCTGCAGTCCATGGGTCGCCAAGAGTTGGACATGACTGAGCGACTGAACTGAATTCAATATAGATTGGAACTTTGTGACACCATGGCAAGTAGGACATGACTGAACAACGAAGCACAGCACACAGATTGAAACGTGGCAATACCAAACTGCAAGTGATAAGGGGACCCTGCTGGAAGAAGCAAAGGGAGCAGACACAGAAGTGATGCAAGAAATTATAAGGTTGACTATAGCTTCAGCAGTTGCTTTATTTGGGAAAGCCTAGTCTTCTGTTTGTGATTGGTTGTTCTCAAGTTTCAACTTCTTAATCTTGAGGCATTTACCAAAATTGACTCTGGCTTAGATTTCTCTGGTTTACTCAGCTGCCAAGGCATTATGGCCAGTCTTATGGCTTCCTGTCTTAATTACTTTAACAATATCAGTTCTTCCCTTCCTGATTTCCTGTTTTATAATACAATGAGCAACTCACTTTTCTTTCCTCTAACCATCATGTTTATATCAGTTCAAATATTAACCATAGGAGCCTCTTCTTGAAGTCCTTTAAAACTTTCACCATATTGTTCTCATTCAAGTGCTTGAATGCTCATCTGATTTTGAAACTCAGAAACTGCCTGCCAGTCTGAGGTTGGTGTCCAGAGGAAAGATGCTAAGAAAGAATATAGGTCCAGAATTGAGTCAGTTGTCCTTTTGTGCTTGCTGCATCCATCATGATGGCTTTGGGTGGCTGTGAATTTAGAGCAAAAGCTATGCCTCTGTAGGAGAGCAGACAGGGACAGTGATGAAGCTCCTTCCACAGTGTACTTTAGCACATCCAATCTCATCGGTAAAGTGGCCCAGGATCAGTGCTGGATTGGCAAAGCAAGAACCTGAGTAAGCCTAGCCCAGGATGCTTAATGCAGGAGGCCAGGTAAGTAGAAAAGAGCCAGCGGGCCTGGGCTGGAGCCATCCACCGGTGTGCTTCTCCTGGAAGGGTCACATCACCTGAAGTGGTGAGCAAAAATGTGGCAGACTCTGTGAAGCCTGCTGAGATTAGGAGGCTGTGTTCTAAGAAGATTTTACAGTAGCAATGAAGGCATCTCCCAGCTGCTGAGAGTGTGGCGAGTCAGACTCTGCCCTCAGATGCCAAAGGTAAGGCTGCCAAGCCCTGGCAAAGAAGGAGAAGCTATTACAAGGAAATTGCCAAGAAAAACCTGCTGGTGGGGCCCGCTCCTGTGTGTATCTGTGGCAGAAGGTGGAGGGCCAAAGTGGGTCATCTACAGGAACCACTTGAATAGTGGGACCATTTCTAGGGCACTAGGTTCTAGATGTTTTAGGATTAGGTAGACTTGGTTAAAGCAGAATCATTGTTTGTTTTTAATCGGTTAATTTTATTGATTTAGTTATGGGGTTGGGGGTTTTATTAAGACTTTTTTCACAGCAGTTTTAGGTTTGAAGCACTATTGAGGGGAAGGCACGGAGGTTTCCTGTATGCCCTGCCCCACTCCTGCATAGCCTTCCCCATCATTAGCATCTCCCAGTGCCACAGCGTAATCACCCACAGACCATAGTTTACTTCTGCGTTCATTCTTGGAGTTCTGCATTTTATGGGTTTGAGCAAATATATGAGGATAATAGTATCCATCATTAGAATAGCATACAGAGTAGCTTCACTGTCCCCAAAATCCTGTGTGCTCTGCCTGTTCACCTCTCCCCACCCCTACTAACCCTGCCAGCCACTGCTCTTTTTACCACATCCATAGTTTTGTCTTCTCTAGAATGTCCTATAGTTGGAATCATACAGTATATATCTTTTCAGACTGGCTTGATTAACTTAGTGATATGCATTTTAAGATTTCTCCATGTCTTTTCATGGCTTGATAGACCTTTACTCCCCAGTGTTGAGTAATATTCCATTATCTAGATGTAAACACAGCTTATTTATTTATCTACTGAAAGACATCCTAGTTGCTTCCAGCTTTTGGCAGTTATGAATAAAGCTGATATAATTATCTGTGTGCAGGTTTTTACATGGCAATCGAGGGTTTTTATTTTGCGATTTACATTATGTTTTGTGTTCTGTAGTTTTCCACTTTGTCCCTCTTGCATATGGGCTTTCTAAATCTGTTTTTATTTATTTATTTATTTATTTTTTCTTTCTAGGATATGATTTTGTTTTTAAACTGAGAGAAAAAAATTTTTTCCCAATCACAGTCAAAAATGGATGGTCATTTCATCATTCTGCATCATTCCCAAATAAAGGTAAAAAATGAAAATAAACTATGATCTTCAGCTTCAGGCCCAAGTCTAATTGGGCAATGGTGCACTTGTGTTTTCCTGGTTCTCTTTAAATTGAAATATAGTATGTGTAGTAAGAAAAAAAAAAGATTAATAACAAAGCAGCAAGCCACTAAAGGCAGGCCAGACTGACTTCTTTATTATAGTCTGTCAAAGCAGTAATTGATATAAAGTGTGGAAAGACTCTTAAGAATTTGTGAGCGAAGCCAGAAGAGATTTCAAGGTGGAATTAGAAATGAGTGAAGAGAAACACTAGGCTTAAAGCTTTTCAAAAGGACCATTTTATTCCTGTTCTTTCACTGAGATTTTTAACTGTTAACTCGGTGCATTTCTTTGCCTCTCTAATATAATTCAGTGCTGAAATTATAAAGAGATGATTCTTGGGCCATCCTCAGTGGTACACTTTCTGTACCACTTTCTGGTTCATTTGACAAGTCTTTGCACCCCCTTAGAGGCTTGGCATCATAAATACTCGGTACATGCCTCTTGGACAAATAACTGTGTACAAACATGTAAAGCAAGCATGGCTTCATGGAGTGGCACTCAAAATGATTTCAGGGGACATCTCATTTCTCCCCATCACTTATATTTTCTATCTCTGTCTCTCCCTTCTTCTCTCCCTCTTTTCTTTCTTCCCTCTCATCTCTTTTTTGTTTGTTTTTCTTTTGTAAAATTAATTAATTTTTAAAAACTTTTAACTTTGTATTAGAATGTAACTGATTAACAATGTTGTGATAGTTTCAAGTGGACAGCAAAGGGACTCAGCTATACATATACATGTATCCGTTCTCTCCATAACTCCCCTCCCATCGAAGCTGCCACATAAGGCTGAGCAGAATTTCCTGTGCTATACAGTATAGTACCTTGTTGGTTATTATCCATTTCAAATATAGCAGTGTGCATGTTGATCCCAAACTGCCTAACTATCCCTTCCCCATCCCTCCCCCCTGACAACCATAAGTTTGTTCTCTGTAGTCCAGAGGTTAAGATTCTGCCCTTCCAGTGCAGGAGGCATGGGTTCAGTCCCCAGTCTGGGGAATCAAGATCCTGTATGCTACATGGTGTGGCCAAAGAAATGAAAAAATGATTTTCCTTCTTTTTCTACTCCATGTCTTCAAGTGCTTTTTGTCCATTTGCTTGTAATTTACTTAATGCCCTCCCCTCAAACCCCAGGGGATAGCATATGGTGACACTGGGGATCCCAGGGCACTGGGGAGTGTCCAGCTGGCTGGATGAATCACTCACAATTGTAACTGGGATGACTGACATTTCCATAGCTGCGCTTGTTTGGAGTGAATTTTCTACAGTCACTCTGTCCTAGGTATCAAATATGTTTACCTCCATGTATTCTACAAACCAGTTGGATAACTACTCACATTGGAATTCTGAAGAGATTATGAAAATTGAAACAATGTGAGGGCAAAATAGTATGTTTTACAGAGGGTGAGATTCTGTTAACGGCACGGTGTAATCTATTCATTGTCTTGTGGTCCTGTGTTCTCTGAGGAGTATCTGAAATCTGTGAGATAGTTCTATATCACAGTTGACATTGGTCTCTCAAAATCCCTCTGCAGACATCAGTTACATAATAGATCAAGGGCTCCCTTTGCTTTCATTCTTGCAGCAAGTGCTCTGGGAAATTACATTTCTCTGGCTTGAGTCACTGAAGTCCTGAGATTAGAGTTCTCCAGGGAAGGCATGCCAGCATCCTTAGAGAGTTTGCCCTATGCGTTTTGAATTTCAAAGAGAGGGGGAAATAACTAATAATTTATTCACAATCAAGATCTATACCCCAATAGCCCAGTTCTGCCTCTTTCTTAGAGTTTCTTTTCCTTTCTGCCCCTTCTCTTCCTGACACCTTCAGAAAGACTTAGTCTTCATTGGTTCCCACAGAGAGCCTACAAGTAATAAACGCTTCAGCTTTGGAGAGTTGACTTCTTAACCCTCCCTCTGCCCCTCCTTTATATACAGGTACATACTTCTCTCCTGAGTTCTGTTTCTCAGCATTAATTAGCCATAATGTGAACTGAAGTCCTAATTTTTATAAGAATCTGTATACATGTTTTTTAATTTGAAATACAGTTGAACTGACTATTTTATATTTCTGTTTCTCAAAACATACAAAATCAAGCTAGTGTTTACTTATGTTGAGAAATCACTTTATAAATCTTCCAAGATTAAATCTCCCCTATTCTCACACTCCAGTTGGTAATCTTAGGTAGAAAAAAATTCATTTCCATGGTATACTCTGACCACTGCTGTATGGTGCAACTTTCTGTGATGATAAAAATGTTCAGTATCTGCATTGCCCAATTCAATCATCAGTACCCATATGTGGCTAATGAACACAGCGTATGAACTTTTGTGGTATATATATATATGTATTTTTCATTTTTCCATGTAAAACAGAACATAATTAAAGATGAAAGAATGTATTTCTGGCTAGAAAAAAAATATTAGTCAATCTGTCTCCCAGAGGCACCCAGTACAATGGGAAAGTCTAAAAACTGATATTTTTCAATAAGAGATTCCTACTAGGATTTGATGACTAAAGCAATAGGAACCAGCAGAAAACAGAGGAGTTTTTAGAGTTCAGACTCTCTCTATGTAGTTATCACTTGCCTTAGACTTTATTCCTGACCAGTTTGACTCTTTGAAACAGATTTGGGATCCCTGATTTTTTTTTTTTTTCAACTTATTGAACCAGAGCAACCAATAGACCTAGTCTCTGAATTCTGCATTACTCAGTGTTTATCATTCACTTGTTTTCTGCCTTTTACTACGTCTGTACTTATCAAGCCCTAATAGAAAGCCCATGTTGAGAAATACCAGTTTCTAGATTTTCCCTCCTATTGCACTGGGTATTATTGGAAGGGGTGTGTGTGTGTGTGAGCTTAGTCGCTCAGTCGTGTCTGACTCCTTGGAACCCCATTGGCAGGACTGTAGCCCTCCAAGCTCCTCTGTCCATTAGAGGAGGCAAGAAAGAGAATTCTTTCTCCAAGCAAGAATACTGGAGTGATTTGCCATGCCCTCCTCTAGGGGATCTTCCCAACCCAGGGGTTGAACCCTGGGTCTCCTGTACTGCAGGTGGTTTCTTTACCATCTGAACTACCAGGAAAGCCCATAATTGGAAGGTAGATTTACTATTAAAAAATGAATCTATCTTCATTTTTTTCTAATTTACTAAATTTTAATCTGACAACAGGAAAGAAAAAAGCAACCCTCATACTCATTTCAAGTGTTCAGTTGTCACATGTGAGTTGCGGCTGCTGCATGTGAGAGAGTTACAGAATGGAAAAGTCTTTTGGACAGGGTTCATCTAACCATCTATGCCCCAGAATATGAATTTTCTGTTTTCTTGCTAGAATCACTGACTGAGAAATTTGAGAGGAAGGTGAGGGCTGAAGGTTGAGACCATCATCAGCTGAATTCCCCACATAAATCAAAAGTAGCCCAATCTGGTTTAGCGGATTTTCTGAACCTAGATCTTTAGCTCTGACACTCTTTCTGCTTAC
Organism: Budorcas taxicolor; assembly: GCF_023091745.1. Taxonomy (NCBI): domain Eukaryota; kingdom Metazoa; phylum Chordata; class Mammalia; order Artiodactyla; family Bovidae; genus Budorcas; species Budorcas taxicolor. Next base: position 90,182,422 of record NC_068911.1, on the reverse strand, counting down.
GTAATAGAGTCAGGCCAAACATGTTTTACGATTTTGGTTTCCTGAAATCCAAATTCAGATCCACTTCCAGGTTCCAGCATTTTATGGGAGTGAAGGATTTTTGGAAACAGCCACCCTGCTTGGAATACCCTGCTTTCCTCCTTCCAACCCTCCTCCCCGCTGTCTCCCCACCCAGTCTCCATCTACTCAGTCCAACCAGCAAGCCCGCCAACCTCAAACAAGCTCCATCTGCTCAGTCCCTAATCTCTAGTTAAATCAAGCTAAGTAAACACTTTTTCTGGGAGAACTGGGCACAGTTCTGCAATGGGATTGAATGGAAACATCTTTACTCACATCTTCTGCTGCATTTGTTTCTGGAGTTAGTTATTTTTAAGTTCTTTTCAGACCATCCTCTAATTAGTACAGCAGCTTTCACTGATTCTTAAAATGATTATCTACCCGAGACAGAAAAAGAAAGGCAAACTTGTGGTTATTTGGTTAATTTAGTCTGTCGAGTCAGCCACAACAGATAATTAAGACTTCTTGTTTAAATAAGTCATTCAGAGAATGAATGACTCCGTTAAGTTACCTGCATTGATCTCATCAATCAGATGGCAGGCTCTTCATCTAGGGCTGTCTAGAAAGAAAGCGCCTGCATCTCTATTAGTTTCTCTGATGGCCTTCCCATCCTGTCCATCCCTCACCTCCTGGCCCCCACCCCACCCTCCTTTAAAAAGTGAAATGCATGTCACTGGCTGTTTTCATGGTCAGTCTGAAACCTGAAACCCTTTCCCTGGAAACTGTGCCATTCTCTGTTCTCTGTCGTTTCCAAACAGGTGGAAGGGGAAGTATGTCAAATGAAAATCAAAGAGTATTTTAAGCATTTTCAGGAAGCAGGACTAAGGACTAAAACCTCATGGATTTTGAATTTCAATCTCCAATGTATTTATTAATCACAAAAATATTTGACAGAGATCATGCATATACGCGTGTGTGTGCCTTGTTTTTCAGTACAGATTCGTTACAGTAGCCTCCTCTGGTCCCTGGAAAGATAGAGGCAGTCAGTTTTAGTGGCTACAGTAAATGTCAGAAGAGGTTCTTTTTTTTAATCTTGGAAACAAAACTCTCAGAGTTTATATAATCTAATACTATAAGTGAATTTTGTTCCTTACTGATTGTGTCTTTGATAGTTAAGGTTTCTATAAGGCCCATCCAAATTGTCTGATCTTAGAGCTTCATTCAGAGAAGTCAATGGCACTCCACTCCAGTACTCTTGCCTGGCAAATCCCATGGACGGAGGAGCCTGGTGGGCTATAGTCCATGGGGTCGCTAGGTGTCAGACATGACTGAGTGACTTCACTTTCACTTTTCACTTCCATGCATTGGAGAAGGAAAGGGCGACCCACTCCAGTGTTCTTGGCTGGAGAATCCCAGGGACGGGGGAGCCTGGTGGGCTGCCGTCTATGGGGTTGCACAGAGTCGGACACGACTGAAGTGACTTAGCAGCAGCAGCAGCAGAGCTTCATTGCTCATTTCTGCTCTGGGAACAGGTGGTGTTGATGTTCCCTTGGATTCAACCTTCAGGGTACTTTAGACAGCACTGGCAAACTTGAGTATATTGCACCCATTTGACACCTGAGTTCTTTATTTTTAGCTTCTTCTTGATATGTAGTCTGCGCCCAGCAGCTATTTATAAACTCATGGTCTGTTAAGATAACTGTTATCATCCAACTTCGTACTTTTTACATTAAAGAGACCAGAACAATTATCCTGGTTACCGTCTCCAGCTGTTGTGCCAACAGCGGCTCCAAATGTTCTCCTGCAAAAGTCTCTCTTGGTGCCAGTGTGGGTAGGGGGGCTGCTTCGACCTGGTTAAACAGCACATCTCAGACTTCAGGTTATAGATATAAGCAAAGATATTGCTCCTTTTGTTGTGCTTATTATTATTAGAAGTCTGTTTAGTCAAAAGAAGATTGATCACTCCTTCTACCTGGAGCACCATCCAGTCTGGCACAGAAAAAAAGCACAGGCTTCATCGTCAGTCAAAGGACTTGGCCCCTAGTCTGGTCCTGCCACTCTCTGGCTATAATTGGACAAATCAATTAGCCTTTCTGACCTGAGCATTCATCTGTTTGAAAAAAGAACCTGACAATCTATAATGAAGGGTTTCCCCAGTGGCTCAGCGGTAAAGAAACCACCTGCAATGCAGGAGACGGGAAGAGCCGTGGGTTCGATCCCTGGGTGGGGAAGATATCTTGGAAAAGGCAGCAGCAACCTTCTCCAGCATTCTTGCCTGGGAAATACCATGGACAGAGGGCCCTGGCAGGCTACAGTCCATGGGGTCACAAAGAGTCGGACACAACTTAGTGACTAAAAAACGACAACAACAATCTATAACTCATGGGGTTGTGGTTGAGTGAAATGAGTTAGTGTGTTCTGAGGACGAGGGCTACTTTTCATCCTGGGGTCTCCTACACTTAGCCCATTGCTCAGAGAAGAGCAGGCACTCATTGAGGTGCACTTGGAGTTCATGAGCATGAGTGAAGGGATGAATGACTCAGTTAGTGGATGGGAAAAAGATGTATAGAGATAAAGAGAAGGCTTTTTTTTTTCCCCATTAAAACAAAAAGTAAAAAGTCTTTCCTGTAGAAGACTGAGAATCTTATTCGTAAATCAAAGCTATTATAGCTTTAGACACTTTTGTTTCCTAATTAATCCCTAGAAGCTACAGTCCAAGTCATTAAAAAATTAAAAAGCTGGGTAATAAAATTTTTCAAAGCATTTCTTAACTTGCTCATAGCAACAACAACAGCAATGGTAGCAAACATTAACAGAACACTGGCAATGCACTAGGCACTCTGCTAAGTGCTTTTTGCACTTTATGTCATTGCATCTTCAGAAATGATCCTCAGAGGAAGTTGCTGGTATATTCCTTAGATACAGAAAGGAAAATGATTTTAAAAGGCCACAGATATAACAAGGCTACTTAACCACTGTCTCCTGTATCATTTTGCTAAATTCAAAGTCACACTAAAATAATGTAATCTTTGGTTTAGTGGCCTCAGTTTCTTGATAGAAGTTACAGGACAGCATAGATGGCACCCTATTCATCTTTGACTTCTCAAGACCTAGAGAATGCCTGGCCCACAGTAGGTATTTAAATGTTGAATCAATTAACTGACAATTCAGCCCATGGTATAAACAAACATTGTCAGGTATCCCAAAGAGCTCAACTCAAAGAATGTTGTCTTCCTTTCCCTTCCCCCTCACCCTTCTACCCCAGCACCATTTGTTGCCTACTGCCTTGACTATTCATTGGAAGGACTGATGCTGAAACTCCAATACTGAGGCCACATGATGCAAAGAGCCAACTCATTAGAAAAGACCCTGATGCTGGGAAAGATTGAGGGCAGGAGGAGGAAGGGGTGACAGAGGATGAGATGGTTGGATGGCATCACCGACTCAATGGACATGAGTTTGAGCAAATTCCAGGAGAAGGTGGAGGACAGGGGAGGCTGGTGTGTTGCAGTCCATGGGGTCACAAAGGGTTGGACATGACTGAGTGACTGAACGACAACAACCTTTACTCTTCAGCTGATCAAACTTGAAGTTCTCTTGGCAAGGTCAGTTTTGGAAATCTCCAATCCAATCTAAGATACAATGGGGGGAAAACAAAGAGAGAGAAATGCAGGGTCTACAGTATATCTCACTCTGAAGTTACAGATCCTATTCAATATATTTTTTCTTCTTTTTATGCTTCATTAAAGAAAAATTAAGTAAAATACAGGAGGTAAAGCCTGATATTGAGAGCTACTTTTGGATCATGATTTGTGATGTGTGGGTTTGAGTTTGAAGTGTACGTGCTCATAGGAAATACTGCATCTTTTGTGTAACAACTCAGACATGTGGATCAGAAGCAGCATCCTTCCTACTAGAGACCCAGACTATAAAGTGGGAAAGCAATCATGACTATTTGGTGCAGTAGTTTCCTTCAGCCTTCTAATATTCATCCTCAGTTTCTTTCAGTAATTTGATTGAGCAATACCCTTGTTGGCTGACCTTCAATCTTGCCTCTGAGGATGCTATGTTCCATTAACCATGCCCATAGCTCTTGACAGGTCAAGCTCTCTTGGCTGCATAGCCAGTCTTGCTACTCATTATGAAACTGGGCCAACCTGGCTTCCGGCTAAGCACTATCCCTAGTCCCTGTCTCTAGGTTCCCAACTTCTTCATTGCTATCAGGAAGCCCAGCTCTGCAAAAGCACCTCCTTACAGTCAGTCCCAGCCAACAGAGAGTAGCCATCACTGAGCATCTCAGTGTGCTGGAGAGTCTCCCTAGCGTGTTTTTATCACTTTGGGAAGTGGAGCATCCTCTAGGCTAACTCCCAGAACAGACTTGGCTATTTGGATTTCTTGACTTATCTACTAGCAGTCCACTTTCCTGAGCCTTTTAATACCCTCTTTGACTGTCAGTCATGGCAGTCTTGGTATTTATACTGTACTGAGCATGGACCACCACTGTCCCCCAGCTCCCAAGAGTCAGCCTAGGTGCACACTGACCAAGCCTCTTGGGGTCCTTGCCTGGGTATTAAGTCGTATATCACAGCTTAGTGCTATACTGAGTTTTCCTTTTATAATGTTATGGTTCACCCTCCTTAATCAGCATCTTCAGTCCCTTATGCACAGTCCTGGGTAGATTCTGTAGCTTCTCTGTGGTGTAATCCATCTCCTGTCTTAGCAGACTCAGGGTTTCCTCACTATATTATGTCTGACTTAGGCACAGTTATTCTTCTCTGTCCGGAAAGAGAGGTGGGCATACATCCTGAAGGGAGGACATGTTGTCTTGCAAGCAGAAGCCTCATTATCATCTATAAGCAAAGAGGCAGGAGAGTCAGGCTTTCCCAGGGAATCATGGGCCACTTCTGTGGAACTAACAGATACAGAGGAATCTAGGATGCAAGGCTTTTTTTTGAATACATTGACCTGGATGTTCCCATCCCAGTTTCAGGGTCCCACTCTTTTTGTGTGAGGATTTATTTATTTGTTTTATTATTTTATTTTATGACTGTGGTGGTTCTTAATTGCTGTGCATGAGCTTTCTCTAGTTGTGACAACAGGGGCTAATCTCTAGTTGTGACAACGGGGGCTAATCTCTAATTGTGGTCCTCAGGCCTCTCACTGAGGCAGCTTCTCTTGCTGCAGAGCACAGACTCTAGCCACTTGAGCTTCAGTAGTTGCGGTGCATGGGCTCAATCATTTCAGCTCTCAGGCCCTTGAACGCAGGCTCAGTAGTTGTAGCACATGGGCTTAGCTGCCCTGCTACATGTGGAATCTTCCTCAATCAGGGATTGAACCAGTGTTCCTTGCATTGTAAGGCAGACTCTTAACCTCTGGACCAAAGGAAGCCCAGAATCCCAGTCCTTTGCAATTAACACCCTGAACTTGGTACAGCTGAATTACTGAGACTGAGAATTTAACTTTTTCTAAGATTCTGCTGGGGCTTCCCAGGCATTGCAGTGGTAAAGAATCTACCTGCCAATAGAGGAGGCATAAGAGATGTGGTTCAATCCCTGGATCTGGAAGATTCCCTGGAGGAAGAAATGGCAACCCACTCCAGTATTCTTATCTGGAAATTCCCATGGATAGAGGAGCCTGGTGGGCTACAGTCCATGAAGTTGCAAAGAGCTGGACACCACTGAGCCCTTGAGGAGGACATGGCAACCCACTTCAGGATTCTTGCCTGGAGAATCCCCATGGACAGAGGAGACAGGCAGGCTGCAGTCCATGGGGTCACAAAGAGTCAGACATGTCTGAGCATGTGCACACACAAGATTCTGCTACTCTTAAGTTCAGTTATGGGTCTGATCTTCATTCTTCTCTGCCCTCTAGTTGCAGGTGAGAATGTCTTTATTTGCTGAGAAGAACCTCTGGCCTTCACGCTGCAGCTTAGTCACTTCAGTTATGTCCAGCTCTGTGTGACCCTATGGACTTCAGCCTTCCAGTCTTCTCTGTCCATGGGATTTTCTAGGCAAGAGTACTGGAGTGGGTTGCCATGCCCTGCTCTAGGGGATCTTCCAGACCCAGGGATCAAAACCGGGTTTCCTGTCTTTACCGCTGAGCCACCAGGGAGGTACCTCTGGCCTTCATAGTTGATTCATCATCCTCACCCTGACATTGTCTTTCTATAGTGCATCAGTTGCCCCCAGCAACAATCCTCTAGTTCAATTTTTTCAACAACGCTTTCCCCAAACTGCTTCAAGGCCAAGTGCATTCCCGCCATCATGATCCCATTCTAGCTCAGGAGCTGTGAAAGCTGTAGCAGCAGGGCCAATACAGCATGCCAGGGCTATCGTTAGTGCACTGACTACCAAGTGATGGCATAACGTTGCCCCTCACCCAGCTCCAAAGTGCCATTTTTAGATTCTGTTTCCTAGTTCCACTCCTCATACCCTATTCCATATCAGATTCTCCGGCAAACAGACTCTTATATAAAGGATTGCCTTCAGGAAGTCCCTGGGGGACTCCCTCTTGGGCAGACTGAATGAAGTAAAACTGAACACAATGGAATTGTGATGCAGTCACCCCATAAGCCTCAGCTGACCTCATTGTCAGCTCTGGAGACAGTTCATATTGGCCCTACCTTAAGGCAAGAGAGCAGTGGTTTCACTCTCATTCTTCAATCAGCTTCTCCTGGGAAGTGTGCTTGACCATGGGCAATAAAGCCTTTAGTTGAGAGCAATTCTGGAAGAGCAAGCATCCACCTAGCAGCTAAGAAAAGGAAGGATGTCCCTGACGAGGGATCTGAGCAGCACCTAACATCATCCTCTTGTGAAATCCTTTAGGCTGCTTCTAGATCCCTTTGAAAGTAAGGTGAAAGTCACTCTATCATGTCTGACTCTTTGTGACCCCATGGGCTACACAGTCCATGGAATTCTCCAGGCCAGAATACTGGAGTGGGTAGCCTTTCCCTTCTCCAGGGGATCTTCGTAACCCAGGAATCAAGCCGAGGTCTCCTACATTGCAGGCAGATTCTTTACCAGCTGAGCTACCAGGGAAGCCCTCTGGGTAGCCCAAACCCCTCCCACCACAGGTCTAGATCCCTTTAGGCAGACAATATGTCTCATTCGTGGGGCTTCCCCATGGGTGGCGCTAGTGGTAAAGAATTCACCTGCTTATACAGGAGACTGAAGAGATGTGGGTTAGATCCCTGGGAAGGGAAGATCCCCTGGAGGAGGGCATAGCAACCCACTCCAGTATTCATGTCTGAAGAATCCCATGGACAGAGAAGCCTGGTGAGCTACAGTCCATAGGGTCACAAAGAGTCGGTCACGACTGAAATGACTTAGCACACAGCACATGTCTCATTCATATCTGTAAAGCCACCTTTTAGCATGCTGTCTATACAATAGATTTTTTTTTAAAAAATGTGGTTGACTCAGTGAATGCAGCTGAGATGGTGAGGGAAGGAAAGCCACTCGAATATGCTAACGAAGTTTAGAGATTTAGACATGTTGCATTTGAGAGGCACTATGACTTTTTGTGCTGGTGTAGATGTCTAATGGGGGCTTCCCAGGAAGCTCAGTGGTAAAGAATAAGCCTGACAAGCAGGAGATGCAGTTTCGATCCCTGGGTTGGGAAGATCCCTTGGAGAAGGCAATGGCAACCCACTCTAATATTCTTGCCTAGGAAATCCCATGGATAGAGGAGCCTGGAAGGCTACAGTCCATGAAGTCACAAAGAGTTGGACACCACTGAGCCCTGGAGGAGAGCATGGCAACCCACTCCCAGCATTCTTGCCTGAAGAATTCCCATGGACAGAGGAGACTGGCAGGCTGCAGTCCATGGGGTTGCAAAGAGTTGGACATGCCTGAGCAGCTAAGCACACTGCATGCACGAGTGACAACGCAAGATGTCCAACAAGCGCCTGGATAAATGAATCCAGAGTAGAGGTCCGAGTTAAAGCAATAATTCGAGAGTTATCAGAATGTAAATCTTGTTAGCGCTCTGCTCCCTTACAAACAGAACTGTGATTTTAAAAATAAAGCAGGACTTCCCTAGTGGCTCAGTGGATAAGGATCTACCTGTCAATGCAGGGGACACAGGTTTGATCCCTGATCCAGGAACATTCCACATGCCAAGGAGCAATTAAGCTCCTGTGCCGTAACTACTGAGCCCACATGCCAAGAACCTGTGCTCCACAAGGAGGAGCCACTGCAATGAGGAGCCCACGCACCATAGCTAGAGAGTAGCCCCTGCCCTCTGCAACTAGAGAAAGCCCTCACACAGCAGCCAGAGACCCAACACAGCCAAAAAGAAATGAACTATAAATAAATAAATGTTAAAACAAATAAACTTAATTTCCCAGTGTTTTTATAGAAGGGTTAGCTTTGTGACAGGGTTTTGGCTCATGTTATTGAGTGGAAATTGCTTTATTATGCATTAAAAGGGTGACAGACTCTACTACCTCTTGTCCTTTTTCTGTTCTCCTGATGCCTGAATATTTGCAGGTTCTGCTGCTGGAGATGCGAAAGCTGTACTGTGAATGACCATGGGAGAAACTTAAGGGACAGCCAGATATCAGCCCTCTTGTCCTGGAGCCACCGTACCTTCTCAGGTTGACCTCCCTGTCATATGGAAGAGAAAGAAACTCCCGTCTCCTGCAGACCCTCTTTCTCATTCTCTTATGTGCCACATGCAATCCATAACTGATAATGATCTTGAGTGGGATGTCCCCAGGGAAAAATTTAGTGTGGGAAGAGCAGGTGCTATTAGACACACTGAACACTGATGTTTACACAGTGAGTAAAAGAAGTGCCTCCCAGGAAGAAGACCAACAAGAGAACAGCAATTAGTTGCTGATAGAGAACAAGGCCATGAAGAGAATGAAATAACTGAGGATAAAGGAATAATTTATCACTGAATCACTCAGTAAATCACTGAGGACAAGGGAGTAATTTTGGCCACCTGATGTGAAGAGCCAACTCATTGGAAAAGACCCTGATGCTGGGAAAGATTAAAGGCAGGATGAGAAGGGGATGACAGAGGATGAGATGGTTGGATGGCATCACCAGCTCAATGGACATGAATTTGAGCATGTTCTAGGAGATGGTGAAGGACAGGGAAGCCTGGCATGGTGCAGTCCATGGGGCCACACAGAGTAGGACATGACCAAGTGACTGAACAACAAAGGAGTAATTAATACATGCAGTGCAGCAGAGCAAACCAGGAAGAGTTGAGGTGTGGGACTTCCCCGGTGGTCCAGTGGTTAAGAATACACCTGCCAATGCAGGGGACCTGGGTTTGATCCTTGGTCTAGGAAGGTTCCACATGCCACATGGTAACTAGGCCCATGAGTCACAGCTGCTAAAGCCCATGAGCCCCAGACTTTAGGCTCTGAAACATAAGAAGCCTCCACAATGAGAAGCCCACGCATAGCAACTAAGACCCAGTGCAGTCACAAATAAATAATTTATAAATAAAATTTTTTTTTAAAGAGTTAAGATGTATCCCTTGATTTGATATTTAGGAATCTATGCAGTTTAGTACTCCAACAGAAAAGGCAACTGATAAATTCACACTGACGTTGACTAATACTAAATTGATTATGATGACTCATTCATTCAACAAATAATTATTGAGCACCAAACCAGTATTATACAAGGCAATATATATATAACTTTTGGAGAAGGCAATGGCACCCCATTCCAGTACTCTTGCCTGGAAAATCCCATGGACGGAGGAGCCTGGTGGGCTGCAGTCCATGGGGTCGCTAAGAGTTGGACACAACTGAGTGACTTCACTTTGACTTTTCACTTTCATGCATTGGAGAAGGAAATGGCAACCCACTCCAGTGTTCTTGGCTGGAGAATCCCAGGGATGGGGGAGCCTGGTGGGCTGCCGTCTATGGGGTCGCACAGTCGGACACGACTGAAGCGATGCAGCAGCAGCAGCAGCAGCAGCATATATATAACTTTAGTCAAAAAGACTGAGAGCTTAGAGTCTCATAATTTATAGAGACGGTTCCCCTCGGCTGTTAATGAAAATGTGAGCATTTATCACTTTGGATTATTGAAATGCCTGGTTAAAATTTTGTCGTTAAGTCCTTTTAAACAAGGACCATGATGTAGTCTGCATTACACAAATACTTAATCATACTCTTATATTAATAGAGCCTAGAAACCCAAATCTTTTAACCACATTACAGATGCTGGAAGCAGTCCTGGAGTAGAGCTCATGGGTGAATTGGGGAGAGAATATGAAATTGGGCTGTAAGTCAATACACCCCCGCAACCAGATGTGATTAATCTTTTGCTGTTCCATCCAGGTTTTGTGAGACACTAAAAGAATGGAAAGGAGAGCTTGAATCAAAGAACTTATCTACATTTGTAGATAACCGCAACTGAAGAATATCTAAAAAGTGTTTGTGAAATGAAATGAAATAGACTACTGTCAAGATGCAAATGAAACCTTCTAATCGTTTTCTCATTGTCATTCTTTCATCTATCATGTAAACAGATCATTTGCACTTTTGAAAAACCCAGGTGCATAGTTGGTGGCTAGGGGCACACACAATAGTCATCCTTACTCTGACAATTGTTGGAATTCACCTGTGGTTCATAGTTAAAAAAAAAAAGAAAAGCACTTTATGGAGTCCTCTAGTCACCCCAGCTCATTATAATGTGCACACCAGAGACAGATCCTACTTCAGGGGGTTGGGGTTGCTGGGCTTGAATGCTGTGATAGAGAGAATGGAATTCCATTCTTTCCTCAGGCCAGTCCAGCTCTACAGGTCAGGAACACTGTCAATTTAGAGGTAGTTTACAAAGCAAGTCAAAGCAACAATAGGAACTGGTTATTACAGAAGAAGAAATGAAAGGGGTTGGAAAGAGAAAAAGCATGGTCCAGAAAAAATATATGTTATTTGTATACTGGGTTTGCTAGATATAGATCAAAGTGGGCATGAGGAGGTAGGAAGACAGAGAAAGATAAGCAGATTTCAATGACTTGTAAGTACCTGCTTTGAGATAGATGAGTGAGAATTCTTTCTGTTAGGATCACTATCGTTTCAATTTCTAACACTTCCAACTCAACAAGAGCTTTCTCAAAGGGCTTCGCAGAATACAAATGTGTTTCACAAGTTTTGGAAGACTGTTACCTACAGGTGTTTTGTTGTTGTTGAGATGTATGGAAAGCATAGAGTCAAGGAAAATTATAGTATTTTTTATTATATTATAGCAAAAATAATTTTGCTAATTGTAACTGACCCTTGAGACATATTTTATTTTGTATCTACATGGAAATTTTATTGAAAACTGGTCATATGCAAAACAGTAAAAAATACTCAGAAAAGGATGAATAAAATGCAGTCATAGTTTGGTATAATATTCAATCCAAATAATGACTACTATAAAACATATATGCTGCATGAATAATAGGCTTATGTATAAATGAGAAATGTCAGAATAGATTAACTCAAATTTCCTTTTATGAGGAATATTCCCTTTTAAAAGATATATTCCCTTAACATATTTGTCAAAGAGTTTTCTTTAAGAAAGAAAGGAAAATGTCTATCTTTAAACATATTGAGTTTAGATATATACTGGTTTAGGAGAGTTTTCACTTTCATGCATTGGAGAAGGAAATGGCAACCCACTCCAGTGTTCTTGCCTGGAGAATCCCAGGGACGGGGAGCCTGGTGGCCTGCCGTCTATGGGGTCTCAGAGTCGGACACAACTGAAGCGACGCAGCAGCAGCAGCAGCAGGAGAGTTTAGGGATGCCTTAGTGCCAAATCCATTGATAAATAAGCAAGCTAATAAGTTTTTAAAAAATTATTAAGTTTATGTGTGTGTTAGTCACTCAGTTGTGTCCAACTCTCTGCGACCCCATGGAATGTAGCCCGCCAGGCTCCTCTGTCCATGTGGTTTTCCAGGCAAAAAAACTGGAATGGGTTGCCATTCCCTTCTCCAGGGATCTTCCCAACCCAGGGATAGAACCCGGGTCCCCTGCATTGCAGGCAGATTCTTTACCATCTGAACCACCAGGGTAGTCCTTATTAAACTTAGGGAAACAAAAAGGATTGCAAGAAAGGAAAGCTAATCATAGATTCCCACATTGCTCAGATGTGAATGCACACTCATAGTAATGTAAATACTGAATATTGATCTATACAAAATACTCTATAAAGTGTATCTGTAAGATGGAATAAGGTAAAGTGGTTTGTGTGTTGGGTAAGTTGAGGTGGTGCCAGTAAATAATGTCTAAACTGAAAAGAAAAATAGCAATATAACCATACTACCAGGAAATGTAACTGTAAATACAAAATAAATAGCTAAACATTTTGAAGTCATTGCCTCAGGAAATAAGGAGGAGGGTAGTGTCTGGGGACTACTGATTGCTCAATAAGCTCTGGAGAACAATTTGACGCTTAATCTATAAATATGGGGTTTCCCCCATGGCTCAGCGGTGAAGAATCCACCTGCAATGCAAGAAACTGGGGTTTGATCCCTGGGTTGGGAAGATCCCCTGGAGGAGGGCACGGCAACCCACCCCAGTATTCCTGCCTGGAGAATCTCTTGGACAGAGGAGCCTGGTGGGCTATAGTCCATGGAATCACAGAGTCAAACATGATTTAGCATTCATGCAATCTCTGTTTATCATTTTGATAAAAGCGACTGCTGCTGCTGCTGTTGCTAAGTCAGTTCAGTCGTGTCTGACTCTGTGCGACCCCATAGACAGCAGCCCACCAGGCTCCCCTGTCCCTGGGATTCTCCAGGCAACAGTACTTGAGTGGGTTGCCATTGCCTTCTCCAGATAAAAGTGACTACTTAAACCTAAAAATGGATGCTATATTCCAACATGTAATACAGAAACTATATTTGTGTATTTATTTAAGAGGTCTTTATGCAGAAGGAAATGGCAACCCGCTCCAGTATTCTTGCCTGGAAAATCCCATGGACAGAGGATCTTGGCAGGCTACAGTCCCTGAGGTCACAAAGAGTCAGACACAACTTAGTGACTAAACAACAACAACAACAACAACAAGTCTTTAAGGATTAATTGCTGTTAATCATTCTTATTTCTGAGGAGTGGAATTATAGGAATGCAGAGAGAACTTTTATAAACTTGAGTAGAGCTGATTTTTTGAATGAGCACATATTATTTTGTAAAAGTTAAGTTTCTAAATAAAGAAAAATCCATATAAATTAAAAATTAAAGTAAAATATTCCAAGTTAAATATTCATTTATATTAAAATTTATACACAATCATATGTGTGGTACATGAATTTTGAAATAAAACAATTTGACTGAATTATCCACTTATCATTTGGAGACTTTGGTTTGGGGAAGATATAACTGTGTGATGCACAGAAACAAAGCCTGATCAAGCAGCAAATTTGATGAGATTAAGTAAAATCACTGCACATGAAAGCATGTTATACATTTAAAAATGCAGAACAAATGAATATATTAATTATAATACCTGGAGACATAAACCACAAGTGGGCAAATGGAAGCCCAGTGAAATTTTTTTTAAGATGACCCAGAGCCACTGGAGCCTTTCAGAATTTATTATCATTCAAATGCCTACCTAGATAACTACCTGTTTGGTTTCTGTGGATCTTAGCATCAAGTGTAGCATTTAAATGAAGCTTTCAGCTCCCAACCCCCAGTTGAGATTAACTGTAAGGGAAGAATATGTGATTAGCTAACTTGGTCAGAGAACTGATTGAGTACAGCCAAGTTTCTTGCTTTGATCCCCAACTGGGCTGCCTAGTTTGATTCGATGCCTTAGCCACAGACTGTAGTTCCAAACCCAGAGGTCTCAGAATTGCATGCACTTGGCCACAAAGGGGATCAGACAGAGGAGTGTGGTTAATTCATGCAAATCGTTGACACTGTCCAAAAAAGAGTTCAGGTTATGCTCCACTAGGCTAGGCAACTAGCATCACAACTTATGAACAGATAACATATTACTATTTCAAGGCAGCTGCTGCTTTACTCCTGCTGCTAAGTTTCTGTTTTCTTCTGACTAAAGTGCTTAGAATCGCAAAAGTAGATGGTCCCTATAGGTCATTAGAGCCACTCCACTGAGTGATGGAGACATTTCTCTATTGCACCCCTGGGGAAAACAATATAGTCTTTGCTTTATCATTTCCAGTAGTCATGGGGGTGGAGAGGAAAATGGCTCCTCACTGCATTGTTGGGCAATGATAGTTGGTGGAGTTGAGTGAGTGAGTGAGTGAAGTCGCTCAGTTGTGTCTGACTCTTTGTGACCCCATGAACTGTAGCCTATCAGGATCCTCCGTCCATGGGATTTTCCAGGCAAGAGTACTTTGGTGGGTTGCCATTTCCTTCTCCAGGGGATCTTCTTGACCCAGGGATCGAACCCAGGTCTCCCTCATTGTAGGCGGACGCTTTACCATCTGAGCCACCAGGGAAGTCCCAACTGCATTGTTGGGCAGTGATAGTTGGTGGGGTTAGTGGTAAAGAATCCGCCTGGCAATGCAGATGATGCAAGACACGTTGGTTTGATCCCTCGGTCGGGAAGATCCCACGGAGGAGGAAATGGCTACCCATTCCAGTATTCTTGCCTGGAAAAGTCCATGAACAGAGAAGTCTGATGGGCTACAAAGAGTCAGACACAACTGAACGGACACATACACACAGTTGTCAAAAGTTGCTCCTGTTGATGGGTTCATTGATCCTAGCTTTGTTCTATGGCAGAACACTGAACAATTTTAATCTTTCTCTGATTTGTAGATAGGCAAATAGTTTCTTACCATGCCATTTCTGTTCTTGACAAAGTAGTTTTTTTTTTTTTTTTTTTTTCTTTTTTGCCACTCCAAATAGCTTCTGGGATCTTAGTTCCCTGACTAGAGATCAAACCTGGGCCTCTGGCAGTGAATTCTAACCTCTGGACCACCAGGGAATTCCCAGAATAGTTTTAAAAATAATTTCTCCAAAGGCCTGTTTTGCATGTTGTTTATGATTCAGATTGTTTCAGATTGTCAATGCATAGTGCCCAGACCTGAATACAAACCTAGGTCCATCTTGTGCAAACAGGACTATCACCTATTTTGTACAGTTCCTTGCCTGTGTGGTTGGATGAAGATAGCACAGGGAAGCTGAGCCACTGACAGCTCCAAGCCCAGTGTGGCTTTGCTGGCTCCTGAATCTTACCATGGCCCTTCCTCTGGGGAGTAAAAATCACCAGGGCAACAACTCGAAGACTAAACTGAAATATTGGACCAATTTTGAGAAAGTGAATAACTCTACTAGTGGCTAACAAATTCCTTTGTGAGTCATGTGGTTTCCAAATCATTACTATCAAGAAAATTGAAGGAAGGTCTAATCCAGCTATCAAATGAACAGATCATTAGAAATAACTTTTCTGTGATGGCTCTCTGTAAAGTTATGTAACTCAGAAAATGTTAAAGGCATTGAGTGACATTTTTATAATAAAACTCCTTCCATTCTCATCTACTTGTACAAGCAAGTTTTGTTAGTGTGTACAACCATAAAAACAAAAAGTAGCCATCACCTTAAGGCTGAATCCTGTTTAATTCTAACAATATATAATATTTGCTCATGGATTTATGAACTAATTTATTAGAAGCTCTGTTTATATTTTTAAGAAACACAGCTCTACTACAACTTAGCTTTTCATGCTTAGTAAATAATCAATTTTAATGATTTTATGCTACTTGAGACAATTGTATACTAATAATAATCTTAATTCAGATTATTTTAAGCAGTGAGAATCTATGGCCACAGAAAATTTTAAAAATTTACACTTAAATGTATAAACATATTCTTTTTATGCATTGGGGAAGGTAACGACAACCCACTCCAGTGTTCTTGCCTGGAGAATCCCAGGGACGGGGGAGCCTGGTGGGCTGCTGTCTATGGGGTCACACAGAGTCAGACACGACTGAAGTGACTTAGCAGCAGCTTAGCAGGGTGATTAAAGACTTTCAAGCATAAAAATATGAAAAAGTGAAACAGAAATATGAGTTTGCATAAAAAAGAACAATATAAAATTTCATACCATTAAGTGTAGCATGATCCTGTATTTTAAAAATAAGTGATCATAAGTATCAAATTATTAAGTTATCTAAATTCCACTAAATACATTTAAAAGACTGAAGCAATCATTTCATTGTTAAGTGTCAGTGTTATCAACGTGTCAGAAATTGTATTCTTTGGAACTACTTCAAGAATTATATTCTTTAAAACTACTTATGATAAAAGTTTTAGATGTGAAGGGGATATCTTTCTCCTTAATGAGAATTAAATACATTTTGTATTGTTTCCCTTTGTCTGACCAAATGAGTTTGAACATCACTCCCTTAAGCCTCTTACTAGGAAGCCTGGTGCTACTCACCCGCACCCTGGTCAGAAACGGTTTGAAGAGGTGTCCAGTCATATCATCTTTTAGTGCCCTTTGTTGAAGGCAAGGTACTGAGAGCTGAAGCAATGCATTTAATAGTCAGGATGAGAGTGGACGTGGAGGGACGGGGTGGAGCCAAGAATAGTACAGGTAGGATTACATGTAGCTCACCATGTTACTCTTCCATACTGCAGTAGACCTTGCCTACTGGAGTTTTATAATTAAACTGATATTTTGGCTTCCCTTGTGGCTCAGGGGTAAAGAATCCACCTGCAATGTGGGAGACCTGGGTTTGATCCCTGGGTTGGGAAGATCCCCTGGAGAAGGGAACGGCTACCCACTCCAGTATTCTAGCCTCGAGAATTTCATGTACTATAGTCCATGGGGTCGCAAAGAGTCGGACACAACTGAGCAACTTTCACTTTCACTTTCTCCCATTTACTACATAGAAGTCAAATATTTGATGTTTGCATGTCAGGTTAAAAAACATTTAAGCACAATTCCAGCATATCTATCTATCTATCTATCTATCTATCTATCTCACCTACTTGTGCACTTCTTAAATTGTCAAAGATGTAATGACTGTCAGAATTCCATCTGTGGGTTCTCCACAGCCAATTTTAGTCACGCTCCCCTTAAATGAGTGAAACCGCTCCTTGCTTATTGATTTTTCATACCATGTGAAATGAAACCATGTCTCTCATGGAGTTTTGGCAAAGCAGATAGAGATGCTGCCACAGTCTTTGATTTAATTTGAGGGCCTCATTTCCTGCTTGATTGAGCTCATGTACTTTTATGGAAAATTATACAGCCTCATCAGAGCCGCCTCATGAGTCAGTACTTTGAGGAAATCGTAGAGTGAGGACTTCTCCTACCCAAGAAAAAGAATGTCTTACTCAGCAGGGCCCAGCAAGGAGAGAAGGATGCAAATGACTCAGGGATGCCCAGAGGAAGGGCAGCACCTCCGGCTTCAAAAAAGGCAGAGGTTCATGGGGAATTCCCTGGAGGTCCAGCAGTAGGACTCTCTACTTTCACTGTCGTGGCCCCAGATAGGAAAACTAAGATCCCACAGGCTGCACCGCACTGCCAAGAAGACAACAGCAGCAAATCCACCTCCCATACAAAGCAGGCAGAGGCTCATTTGACAACCTCAAAAAATACCACTTCAGAAATTGCTAGACTCTCATCTAATTTTGCAATTACTACAAAATAAACCTCTTAATGATTGTAGCCATTACATACCTTGGCTATATTCTGAAAAAAGTTGACACACCTCGATTAAAAACCAAATGTATAAGTAAAGAATAAAACAGAAAGGTTTGGGGCTTCCCTGGTGGCTCAGTGGTAAAGAATCCATCTGCCAGTTCAGGAGACATGGGTTCCATCCCTGGTCCAGGGAGATCCCACATACCATGGGACAGTTAAGCCCGTTCCCCACAATATTGAGCCTGAGCTCTAGAGCCCAGGAACAGCAGCTTCTGAAGCCCACGGACCCTAGAGTCTGTGCTCCCTAACAAGAAAAGCCACCACGATGAGAAGCCTGCACACCGCAATTGGAGATTCGCCGCTGCTCACCGCAACTAGAGAAAAGCCCACACGGCCAAAAACAAACAAATAAATCATTTCTTGAAAAATAGAACGATTAAAAATTTTTCCTACCACCAGTAACACCATATTTCATGGAATAAGTGAGCTGTAAACTACATTATCTCCCTAGTTCCTTCTGATTCCATCAGTGGTGATCTGTGCTTTTAGATGTAGCAAAGTCACCATTGGAATTAAAAAAAAGAGTCAAAAAAGAAGTACTTTCTTGATGAAGGATTAATAGAATCGTTGACTTTCAGAGTTAGAGATGACATTAGAGTCTACTTCGCTTAGTGCCCAGTTCCCAGTGAGGTACCACCTATTAAAAGACGAATAATGGCAAAACTAGCATTGGAATTCTATTCTACTAGCCCTTTGTGTTTCATACCCTGTTTCTTTGATCTTGGTGTTTAAAAAGATGTATTGCAAAAATAATGGAAGAATCCCCTCTCCCTTTGGCAGTTCTGTTCATCAGTGTAACTGGCAGGCAACCTTATTCCCTTCTTCCCTGTGTCCTTCACTCTAGAGACCAGAGAAGTTCAATACCCCCACTCTTTGTGTTCACTGCAGTTAGAGGCTCATGGACATAGCTCTGGCCAGGGAAATGCAAATGGCTGTCTGTCAGGGACTCAAGGAAAAACTATGTCTTTTTGGATAAAAGATATCTAGAGCTATATTGAATACTTTGTAACCCAGAGCTGAGCCAGTTATTTTGTGAAGTGACAGATGTGAAGAAAGTTATAGAGATGCCCTGACAAGTTTAGGCCATTGAACCATCGATAATAGTTATTTCCAGATTCTCTGATATATGAGGAATGATAACCTCCTTTTTGTTTAGCCACTATATTTGTATCCCATGCTGTATGCGTGCCAAATCACTTCAGTGTGTCCTACTCTTTGCAATCCTATGGACTGTAACTCGCCAGGCTCCTCTGTCTACAGAATTCTCTACACAAGAATACCAGAGTGTGTTGCCATGCCCTTCCCCAGGGGATCTTCCCAACCCAGGGATCGAACACACAGAATTTTATGTCTCCTGCATTCTTTACCACAAGCTCTATCTGGGAAGCCCTGTATCTCAAGCTATCTGCACCAGAAAACATTCTTTACCGATATTTTCTTTCCTCGCTTTGTGCAGAAAATCATATTATACAAAGAAGATCCAGGACCCCAACTTGGAAGGCCAGCTTAAGGGTAAATGTGGCCCTGATGCCTCAGTCCACCTGAGGAAATATGGGAGTTGTCTCCTCAGTGTTTGCTACCTGTTATTCTGAGTTCTCCACTCTACTTTTCAACTCATTCCTTGTAGGGGATTCAAGGGAATACCTTTGGGGATTGACCCCCCAAACGATATTTCCAAGTGCTAAGCCTTGGTATCTGAAAACGGAACCTTTTTGGAAATAAGGTCTTTGCAGATATAATCAAATTAGGGATCTTGAATAAGGTCATTCTGAATTTGGGATTAGCTCTAAATCTGATGATTTTATAAGAGAAAAAAAGATTTGACACACTCAGAGAAAAAGGCCATGTGAAGATGAAAGTAGAGGTACTTTCCTGGTGGTCCAGTGGTTAAGAATCTGTCTTCCAGTGCAGGGGATACATGTTCAATCCCTGATGAAGGAACTAAGATCTCACAAGCCACAGGCAACTAAACCCATATGCTGCAACTGCTGAGGCCTCGTGCCCTAGAGCCAGTGCTCCACAATAAGAGAAGCCCGTGGGCTCTAAGTAGAGAAGGCCCCGAGGGCCTCAACTAGAGAAAAGCCTGTGGCCAGGCCACTGCAACAAAGATCAGCAAAGTCCAAAAAGAAGAAGAAAAATGGCAGTAGAGCTAGAAAGGCAGTGGCAAGCTGAGGAGCACCAAGGATGGTCAGCCACCACAAGAAGCTGGGAGAGCGGCAGGGACTGGATTCTCTCCCAGAGTCTTCAGAGGAACATGGCCCTGCCAATACTTTGGTTTCAGACTTTGACCTCCAGAACTGTGAGGGAATAATTTTCTGTTTCTGCAAGCCACCAAGTTTGTAGTCATTTGTTATGACACCCCTAAGGAACTTACATGCTTTCAAAGATGCTTAACGTTCCAATGCTGAGAGAACAGTCTGGAGAAGAGAGTGAGGCACACAACATATGAGAGACTTATCACTGAAATATACTCATGTTCAGGGCACAAGTAAGGCTGCCCTTAATTTTTCATGAGAATCCTACTCCAGAATATGGCATGGGGCTAGAAGGACTGGCAACTTGATGGAAAACCTGTCATTTCACTAAGTACCTTAGCAGTTACCTGGATTTTATTTTATTTTTTAAGAGAATGAAGGCAAAGAGTGAGTAGACATTCTGCCCAAAGGCCAGGCATTGTGCATAATCCTATCTGGTTACAGAGTTAAGTGGTAGAGATGTTTGGAAATGAATGAGGCAGTTTAAATTTGTGAATCAGTGGAACAGTAGTGGCTGAGGGAGGGCAAGACTGTCATTTCACTAGAAAGGGTCATAGATGCCAAATGGCCTATAGGTCTCAAGAGCCCACATAATCAAGCATGTTCCTTCCCAAAATATTGACATCATCCTATTGAGAAACTGCCCTAGAGAATCCTGAGAAAGTTTAGCTACCAACACTCCCATTTTTGTGAGGCATCCTTTTGAGACCTGCCATCTTGTGTCCATAGAAAATGGGAAACTATCGTCCTTAACCACATTAATTTTGGATACTTGGTCCAGGGACATGGTCCAAAGATTATGCCAAATGCCTATTTTCTCCTCACTTCCTTGGCTGGGGAAGGAAGAATTCAGCAAGTTCAACACCTAACTCATCATTAGTCCAGAATAAAGGGCTGTGTTTTATTTTAAAGACACTCTCTCTCCATTGTAAATTCTAGTAGAGGCCATATTAAAATTGTAATTAATGAAAGGAATGCTAATTCCAGTAACATACTCTTTAATGAGTTCATGATTCATTAACTTGAAAAGAATCCATTTGTTTGCATAAAATGAATCTCAATGATGGAAATATATAATTATTTAGTATGAATAATGATAGCACATTTAATAAAATTAGAACAATTTTTGGTAAATTTTGTAGATTAGGATGAATTAATAATAGTTATATAGTTTTATGTGCAGTCTATATAAATTACACTAATAATTAAATGTTACAGTGCAGTTTGAATATAATAACCCTAGCTGCTGCACCCTGTTCTCACTCTATTTTTTAACAGTTTTTGTTCATCTCTTTTTGTCTGTACTGAGTCTCCATTGCTCTGTGTGGGCTTTCTCTAGTTGCAGCCAGCAGGGACTGCTCTTTGATATGGTGCACAAGCTTCTCATTGCTGTGGCTTCTCTTATTGCAGGGCACAGGCTCTAGGTGCTCGTGCTTCACTAGCTCACTTGCCCTTCAGCACATGGAATCTCCCTGGATCAAGAATAGAACCTGTGTCCCCTGAATTGGCAGGCAGATTTTATCCACTGCACCACCAAGGAAGTCCCCTATTATTACTCTTACAGTAAAAGTCTTCCAAGTCACCAAAATGAGCCAATAAAATCAAAGTTGTATTTCTGGTATTAAAATCTGCTTCTTATTAATAGACGTATCGGGTGTGGTGAGGTGGTTTTATTTCACCTGGGTTGATATAATATTCTCTAACAATCACTATTATTATAAAATCTGTATCATGCTCTTAAGAAACAAATACTACACCTGATAGTTTCGTAGAAAGCATGTGTTATAATCTTAATTTTTGCCTCCTAGAAATAAACAACTAGATAAAGAAAAAAAGAGAACAACTAGTCCAAGACAACTGTTAGCTCTTAGAGACATCGTTTGGCTCAACTTTATTTTCCTGTGTAGAAGAAAGGATGTCCTTGTAAAATAACTGAAAACCAGATGCATGTAAGCCATAGGGATTTCAATGATCATATTCCGAAGGGGACAAATTTTGTTGGATTAACAGAGTATTTATTTTATTATGAGACTCTAAGAACAAACTGTTCTGTATTAATGGTGGAAAGAGGGAAACTGTTTTCTATCAAGCTGAAGCCCAGATCCATGAAGTGAGACACTTCCTTCAGTGATAGGACAGAGATTGGAACCCAGATGTCCTGAATCTCTGCCCAATGTCCCATCATTAAGATGCTAGAATTTTCCTTCAGGGAAAATGGGGGAAAAAGAGAAATCCGCAAGAGAGAAGAAAAACTTGGGTGCCATGGCAGACTCACTGATAAGAAGAAAAGTCATGAAAAAGTGCCATGATTTTTCCAGAAAGTCTGACTTCTAATTCCACTCATATGGAAAGGGATTTTCTTCTGATTGTGTTGCCCTCGGGGATTGTTTTGGGTCAATATCCTGCAGTCCGTGGCCAACTCAGTGTATATGCAGCTGTAATAGTAAGTGAGCCCCTCGAAAGTTCATCTGTGGAGCCTCCTGTGAATAGGTCTTTTCACAATGGAGTGAGCCATCTGTGGCTGTGGAAAGAGGAAGGACAGATTTGAAACTGGATCTGGGAATTGAAGTGGTCACAGAGAGGCCAAATGGATGACACACACCCTCTGAAAAGATACAGTAGCATCTACCCTATCTGGATTTCCCCACAATAATCACACTGACCAATGAATTACAAATATCCACGCTATCCAGCACTGCATAGATTTAGCTTTAGGCCTGGTATAAACATGGCAAGTGAATTGGGTCAGAATACAGAAAATCATTTCGTGTGGCAGTTTGTAAAAGGTACTAAATTCATCATTCCTTTCATAATAAATGAACACAGTAAGCTTTTCTTCCTATCTTTTCCAAGTGTCACCAATTCTATTATTTTGTATACAGTAGATAATATATATATATACACACACACATACACTGTGTATGTGTATATATATATATATGTACATATAGTCAAAGCTATGTTTTTTTCAGTAGTCATGTACAAATGTGGAGTTGGACCATACAGAAGGCTGAGTGCTGAAGAACTGCAGCTTTTGAATTACTGGAGAAGACTATTAAGAGTTCCTTGGACAGTAAAGAGATCAAGCCAGTGAATTCCAAAGGAAATCAACCCTGACTGTTCATTGAAAGGACTGATGCTGCAGCTGAAGCTCCAATACTTTGGCCACTGGATGCAAATGGCTGACTCATTGGAAAAGACTCTGATACTGAGAAAGATTGAGAAGGGGAAGGAGAAGGGAGCAAAAGGAGAAGAGGGAGGCAGAGGATGAGATGGTTAGACAGCATCACTGACATAATGGACATGAATTTGAGTAAACTCCAGGAGAGAGCGAACGACAGGGAAGCCTGGAGTAATGAAGTCCATGGGGCCACAAAGAGTCAGACATGACCTAGCAACTAAACAACAATAACAACAAACAATATCTGATTGGTTGATTAGTTTATTCATCTATTCATTTAACAAGCATTGATTGAAACCTTCCATGGGAAAAACAAACATGAAGGAGATACAATGACCGTGTCCTTAAGAAGCTTACAGCTAGGCAAAACAGACAATAACAAAGCAAAAATGGAAAATTCAAGGTGAGTGGCATGGAGACGCATGGGAGAAAAAGGTCAGCCTGGCTTAGGCAAGCCATGGAGTTTTGTCAGAAAGGAGATTAGGGTTAGATATCTGAACAGGGAAAGAGAAGAAAGAACAATTAAGCTAAAGGCATTTAGGGCAGAGAAAATAACAAAGCCACAAAACTCTGGAATAACACTAGATTACAATTTCTGAGGACTTACTATGGCCAGATGCTGTTCTAGATACTTTCGTGTATTCATTTCTTTTGATTCTTACAGTTACAATAATGAGCTGGGTGCGTTGATTTATATAGGATTTGAAAATTCAGGTCCCCAAAAGCCAGGTCACTCTCCCAAGATTGCAAGTGTGATGAAGGCACAGCTGAGAGTCCAGCCTAAGCCATCTCACCTTTGAGCCCTCCCTGTCAACAGCACAGGGTCCTGATGGATCATTGCAAGTCTAAACAGGAGAGTTGTTTGTGGCTGAAGCATAAGCTGTGTGAAGGAGTATGGGAGGGACCAGGAACAGAAAGGCATTTCTGAGGACTTTCACATCTTCCAAGGCTCAACCGCTGGCCAGTGAAGGCAGACAGAGCAGACAGACAGTCAGCGCTTTGTGGCTGCCTATCATGAAGGCCAGTAAACAAAAAGGAGGTATCAAAAAGCATTCAATGGCCATCAGTTCAGTTCAGTTGCTCAGTCATGCCCGACTGTTTGCAACCCCATGAATCGCAGCACACCAGGCCTCCCTGTCCATCACCAACTCCCGGAGTTCACTCAGACTCACGTCCATCGAGTCAGTGATGCCATCCTGCCATCTCATCCTCTGTCGTCCCCTTCTCCTCCTGCCCCCAATCCCTCCCAGCATCAGAGTCTTTTCCAACGAGTCAACTCTTTGCATGAGGTGGCCAAAGTACTGGAGCTTCAGCTTTAGCATCATTCCTTCCAAAGAAATCCCAGGGCTGATCTCCTTCAGAATGGACTGGTTGGATCTTCTTGCAGTCCAAGGGACTCTCAAGGGTCTTCTCTAACACCACAGTTCAAAAGCATCAATTCTTCGGCACTCAGCTTTCTTCACAATCCAACTCTCATATCCATACATGACCACAGGAAAAACCATAGCCTTGACTAGATGGAACTTTGTTGACAAAGTAATGTCTCTGCTTTTGAATATGCTATCTAGGTTGCTCATAACTTTTCTTCCAAGGAGTAAGCATCTTTTAATTTCATGGCTGCAGTCACCATCTGCAGTGATTTTGGAGCCCAAAAAATAAAGTCTGACACTGTTTCCACTGTTTCCCATGAAGTGATGGGACCAGATGGCCGTAGCACTGGTCTAATCACACATCCAGTTGAACAATCCTTAACTACCTTAGCACTATAACACTGGTTTTTGTTCTCTTGTGACATTTTTTCCTCTAATCAGCCCTCCTCGAGCGTTAGATGATATGTATTTATTTTCAATACAGACTTGTACAGAGAATGTTGTGACACTGTTTAACAGACTGGGAGATATCCCGAGGTGTGACAATCAGCAGGATGGATGTTGCAGCTACTTTATTGCTTCATTTCTCATGGTGTCACACTTGTGCCTGTGGTCTCTTTCCTGTGGACATGTCTCTTACTGAGTCACAAAAACTGCAGAGTCAGCTAGTGGAGCACTTGAACTTGACCAGTGCCTGGTGTCAGGAAATCCTCACACAATCCGATTGTCATCATCATGTCCCTTTGGAAACTGTGTATGTGACCCCAGCAGTTTATAAGGGCTCTACAGCTAATGACTGGCGTCCAAGCTTTAAGACACAAATATGCCCCAAGTGTTTCAAGTGAAAGCAGCAGACTAGGTAGAGATGTCAGCCACCTGGGATTCTCACCAGCGGACTCCAAGGGCACCAGGACAACAGCCTCCCTCAGTTACCATAGAGACCCTGACAATGAAGTTAGCTCATACAGATCTGAGCATGAGAAATTCGTTTTTATTCCAAGTCTGCTGGCAGATCAATGCATTTTTCCCTTCTTTGCTTCCTTCCATTCTGGGTAGAACTGTGTCTAGGTTGTTAAATATATAGAAGACAAAAGCTTACAAGATGGAGAGCTATTTTTTTCTAATCTCTAAAAATGGATTCTTCTTTGGAGACTAAATAAAAGGAGGAGGAGAAGGAAGAGGAGTTAGAGGAGGGGAAGAAAAAGTCAGGGAGGGAAAAGGAAGGGAAGGTGATGGGAGAAGCAGAAGGAAAAGGAGAAAAGAAAAGAAGCTGTTCTATTAGGGCAGCAAGACTGTCACAGTGTCTGTCACCCTAAAGCCCAAGGGTGATCTGGCCACCAGCCAAAGTAACACACCTGACCCTTTGGGCTGTGGCCACCAGTACAGCCCAGGGAAGGCACAGCCAAGCTCCCAGAGAATGCTAGAACATAGTTGTCAATACCTCTATCACCTAGCCCTTGGCTATTTCTTACTCTATTTTCATCTTTCATACTTATAACCAGAACTGCATTTGAGTTGATGACTTGAGAGAAATGGAAATTTCTTCCATGCATTCTTACTGCTAAAGAACATGAAGAGCTGTAAACATTCCACACTTGTTGAAAGTCACAAAGAATGGGACATTGTATCAGAAAAAAAGCATAATGCTACCCCCTCCTACAACAAGGCTTCAATGATTTCCCATATTAGCTTTATTACTTTTAGTTACTGTCTCTCAAGCATTTATATTGTTGACAACCATAAAGTTTTTACATGCCTTATCTCACTTAGTTTAATCTTCTAAACAACTTAGTGAGATAAGTATAAATATTCCCTAACTGGACATCACCAGATGGTCAACACCAAAATCAGATTGATTATATTCTTTGCAGCCAAAGATGGAGAAGCTGTATACAGTCAACAAAAACAAGACCAGGAACTGACTGTGGCTCAGATCATGAACTCCTTATTACCAAATTCAGACTTAATTGAAGAAAGTAGGGAAAACTGCTAGACCATTCAGGTATGACCTAAATCAAATCCCTTATGATTATACAAGGAAGTGAAAAGTAGATTTAAGGGCCTAGATCTGATAGATAGAGTGCCTGATGAACTATAGAATGAGGTTTGTGACATTGTACAAGAGACAAGGATCAAGACCATCCCCATGGAAAAGAAATGCAAAAAAGCAAAATGGCTGTCTGGGGAGGCCTTACAAATAGCTGTGAAAAGAACAGAGGCGAAAATCAAAGGAGAAAAGGAAAGATATACCCATTTGAATTCAGAGTTCCAAAGAATAGCAAGAAGAGATAAGAAAGACTTCTTCACTGATCAATGCAAAGAAATAGAGGAAAACAACAGAATGGGAAAGACTAGAGATCTCTTCAAGAAAATTAGAATACCAATGGAACATTTCATGCAAAGATGGGCTCAAAAGCAGAAGATATTAAGTAGAGGTGGCAAGAATATACAGAATAACTGTACAAAAAAGATCTTCATGACCTGGATAATCACGATGGTGTGATCACTAATCTAGAGCCAGACATCCTGGAATGTGAAGTTAAGTGGGCCTTAGAAAGCATCACTATGAACAAAGCTAGTGGAGGTGATGGAATTCCAGTGGAGCTATTTGAAATCCTGAAAGACAATGCTGTGAAAGTGCTGCACTCAATATGCCAGCAAATTTGGAAAACTCAGCAGTGGCCACAGGACTGGAAAAGGTCAGTTTTCATTCCAATCCCAAAGAAAGGCAATGCCAAAGAATGCTCAAACTACTGCACAATTGCACTCATCTCACATGCTAGTAAAGTAATGCTCAAAATTCTCCAACCCAGGCTTCAGCAATACATGAACCATGAACTTCCTGATGTTCAAGCTGGTTTTAGAAAAGGCAGAGGAACCAGAGATCAAATTGTCAACATCCACTGGATCATGGAAAAAGCAAGAGAGTTCCAGAAAAATATCTATTTCTGCTTTATTGACTATACCAAAGCCTTTGACTTTGTGGATCACAATCAACTGTGGAAAATTCTGAAAGAGATGGGAATACCAGACCACCTGACCTGCCTCTTGAGAAATCTGTATGCAGGTCAGGAAGCAACAGTTAGAACTGGACATGGAACAACAACTGGTTCCAAATAGGAAAAGGAGTACGTCAAGGCTGTATATTGTCATCCTGCTTATTTAACTTCTATGCAGAGTACATCATGAGAAACGCTGGGCTGGAAGAAGCACAAGCTGGAATCAAGATTACTGGGAGAAATATCAATAACCTCAGATATGCAGATGACACCACCCTTATGGCAGAAAGTGAAGAGGAACTAAAAAGCCTCTTGATGAAAGTGAAAGAGGAGAGCGAAAAGGTTGGCTTAAAGCTCAACATTCAGAAAATGAAGATCATGGCATCCAGTCCCATCACTTCATGGGAAATAGATGGGGAAACAGTGGAAACAGTGTCAGACTTTATTTTTTGGGGCTCCAAAATCACTGCAGATGGTGACTGCAGCCATGAAATTAAAAGACGATTTTCCTTGGAAGTAAAGTTATGAGCAACCTAGATAGCATATTCAAAAGCAGAGACATTACTTTGCAGACTAAGGTCCGTCTAGTCAAGGCTATGGTTTTTCCAGTGGTCATGTATGGATGTGAGAGTTGGACTGTGAAGAAAGCTGAGCGCTGAGGAACTGATGCTTTTGAACTGTGGTGTTGGAGAAGACTCTTGAGAGTCCCTTGGACTGCAAGGAGATCCAACCAGTCCATTCTGAAGGAGATCAACCCTGGGATTTCTTTGGAAGGAATGATGCTAAAGCTGAAGCTCCAGTACTTTGGCCACCTCATGCGAAGAGTTGACTCATTGGAAAAGACTCTGATGCTGGGAGGGATTGGGGACAGGAGGAGAAGGGGACGACAGAGGATGAGATGGCTGGATGGCATCATTGACTCGATGGATATGAGTTTGAGTGAACTGCAGGAGTTGGTGACGGACAGGGAGGCCTGGCGTGCTGTGATTCATGGGGTTGCAAACAGTCGGACATGATTGAGCGACTGAACTGAACTAGCATCCTGGGGAGTGTAATCAGGGCGAGATCATACACGTGGTTCAACCTCAGTTTCCAAAGCCTACACTTTTACACACTCAATTACAAGAACTTTCTACAAAAGGCACCATGTCACTCTCTTTGGTGTTTATCATGTTCTGCTCTGCA
Source organism: Budorcas taxicolor (assembly GCF_023091745.1). Lineage (NCBI taxonomy): Eukaryota > Metazoa > Chordata > Mammalia > Artiodactyla > Bovidae > Budorcas > Budorcas taxicolor. The sequence goes on along the minus strand of NC_068911.1, from coordinate 90,153,796 downwards.
TGCTTTTAAAAACTGTTGCTTAAAATACAATCATAAAAGATAATTCTGACATGGAGTTAAACTTAAAAATATCTTTGGAACCCCTATTTTTGCTGCTTACCAGACACAAACTTGGAAAAATGCTCATAAACCCTCAGAGTTTCTGTTCTTTCCTCTGTAAATTTAATGTCCTCATTAGGTAGTTGAGGTCAGCACATTGGTGCTCAATATGCCTGCATGAACAACAGTCTGATTCCAAATCGGGAAAGGATTTTGTCAAGGCTGTATATTGTCACCCTGCTTATTTAACTTATATGCATAGTACATCATGAGAAACACTGGGCTGGAAGAAGTACAAGGTGGAGTCAAGATTGCTGGGAGAAATATCAGTAACCTCAGATATGCGGATGACACCACCCTTATGGCAGATTATGAAGAACTAAAAAGCCTCTTGATGAAAGTGAAAGAAGAGAGTGAAAAAGTTGGCTTAAAACTCAACATTCAGAAAACTAACATCATGGCCTCTGGTTCCTTCACTTCATGGCAAATAGATGGGGAAACAATGGAAACAGTGAGAGACTTTATTTTGGGGGGCTCCAAAATCACTGCAGATGGTGACCGACGCCATGAAATTAAAAGACACTTGCTCCTTGGAAGAAAAGCTGTGACAAATCTAGACAGCATATTAAAAACCAGAGATGTTACTTTACTGACCAAGGTCTGTCTAGTCAAAGCTCTGGTTTTTCCAGTAGTCATGTATGGATGTGAGAGTTGGACTATAAAGAAAGCTGAGTGCAGAAGAATCAATGCTTTTGAACTGTGGTGTTGGAGAAGACTCTTGAGAGTCCCTTGGGCTGCAAGGAGATCCAACTAGTGCATCCTAAAGGAAATCAGTCCTAAACATTCATTGGAAGGACTGATGCTGAAGCTGAAACTCCAGTACTTTCGCCACCTGACGCAAAGAACTGACTTATTTGAAAAGACCCTGATGCTGGGAAAGATTGAAGACGGGAGGAGAAGGGCATTACAGAGGATGAGATGGTTGGATGGCATCACTGACTCGATGGACATGACTTTGGGTAAACTCCAGGAGTTGGTGATGGACAGGGAGGGCTGGCATGCTGTAGTCCATGGATTCGCAAAGAGTCAGACACAACTGTGCGACTGAACTGAACTGAACTGATTCCTGCATGATGCGGATGTGTTCTAGACTTTTTTCTATTCTCCACATTATCTAATACAATACACAGTAAGAAAACATGCTTTAAAAAAAGTCTTTGAATTGAATTCTTTAACACTTGAAAATAGATAAGCTTAATATTGCTAAATATCTTTTCAGTCTGTTCTGCACTAAGTATATATTTGATGTTCTTTATATCTTTAGTCATTTATTTGTTAAAAGAAAGTCTAACTTTGATTTCATTTAGTTATTTTACTTTCTTTCTTTTTCTCTTTGGTTGGGCTAGGTCTTAGCTGTGAGTTGCGGCTCATGTGCTTCTCTAGCTCTGATGCATGGGCTTAGCTGCCCTACTGCATGTGAGACCTTAGTTCCCCAACCAGGGGTCAAACCTGTGTACCCTGCATTGGAAGGTGGATTCTCAACCACTGGACCATCAGAGAACTCCCTTGAGTTTTAATAGTGTCCACTCTTTTATTAGAAATTCACTAGCTTGCTCCGGTGTTGTGGCAAAATATGGACCATACTGCATGATCCACTTTCCCTTTAAATGCACCAGAAGCCTGTACCCAACACTGCTTTGTGACTGTTGAGTGTTAAGACTGGAAAGAGTTTAGATAGAACATAGCCAGTACTCTGCCGAGGGATCTTGTGAGCTGATTAACTCTCTGGGCTTTGATTTTCTCATTTGTAAAATGAAGTTTGCTAGAGAAAACATCTGGGCATCCTTCTAGCTTCAACATCCTATGAAACCTATTCCTTCACCTAGCACAGGGTTCAGTTCAGTTCAGTTCAGTTCATTTGCTCAATCGTGTCTGGCTCTTTGCGACCCCATGGACTGTAGCATGCCAGGCTTCCTTGTCCATAACCAACTCCCAGAGCTTACATAAACTCATATCCATTGAGTAGATGATGCCATCCAACCACCTCATCCTCTGTCATCTCCTTCTCCTCCTGCCTTCAATCTTTCCCAGCATCACGGTCTTTTCAAATAAGTTATATCTTCACATCAGGTGGCCAAAGTGTTGGAGTTTCAGCTTCAGCATCAGTCCTTCCAATGAATATTCAGGACTGATTTCCTTTAGGATGGACTGCTTAGATCTCCTTGGAGTCCAAGGGACTCTCAAAAGTCTTTTCCAACACCACAGTTCAAAAGCATCAATTCTTCAGTGCTCAGCTTTCTTTATATTCTAACTCTCACATCCATACATGACTACTGGAAAAACCATAGTAGCTTTGACTAGACAGACCTTGGTCAGCAAAGTAACATCTCTGGTTTTTAATATGCTGTCTAGATTTGTCACAGCTTTTCTTCCAAGGAGCAAGTGTCTTTTAATTTCATGGCTTCGGTCACCATCTGCAGTGATTTTGGAGCCCAAAAAAATAAAGTCTCTCACTGTTTCCATTGTTTTCCCATCCATTTTGTCATGAAGTGATGGGACCAGATGTCATGATCTTAGTTTTCTGAATGTTGAGCTTTAAGCCAGCGTTTTTACTCTCCTCTTTCACTTTCATCAAGAGGCTCTTTAGTTCTTCTTCATTTTCTGCTATAAGGGTGGTATCATCTGCATATCTGAGGTTATTGATATTTCTCCCAGCAATCTTGGTTCCAGCTTGTGCTTCATCCAGTCCAGCATTTCTCATGATGTACTCTGCATATAAGTTAAATAAGCAGGGTAACAATATATAGCCTTGACGTAATTCTTGCCCTATTTGGAACAAATCTGTTGTTCCATGTTCAGTTCTGACTGTTCCTTTTTGACCTTCATACAGATTTCTCAGGAGGCAGGTTAGGTGGCCTGGTATTCTCATCTCTTTCAGAATTTTCCACAGTTTATTGTGATCCACACAGGCAAAGGCTTTGGCATACTCAATAAGGCAGAAGTAGATGATTTTCTGGAACTCTCTTGCTTTTCTGATGATCCAGTGGATGTTGGCCATTTGATCTCTGGTTCCTCTGCCTTTTCTAAATCCAGATTGAACATCTGGAAGTTCCCAGTTATGTACTGTTGGAAGCCTGGCTTGGAGAATTTTGAGCATTACTTTACTAGCGTGTGAGATGAGTGCAATTGTGTGGTAGTTTGAGCATTCTCTGGCATTGCCTTTCTTTGGGATTGGAATGAAAACTGACCTTTCCTATCCTGTGGCCACTGCTGAGTTTTCCAAATTTGCTGGCATATTGAGTGCAGCACTTTCATAGCATCATCTTTTAGGATCTGAAATAGCTCAGCTGGAATTCCATCATCTCCCCTAACTTTGTTCTTAGGGATGCTTCCTAAGGCCCACTTGACTTCACATTCCAGGATTTCTGGCTCTAGGTGAGTGATCACACCATCGTGATTATCTGGGTTGTGAAGATCTTTTTTGTATAGTTCTGTGTATTCTTGCCACCTCTTCTTAATATCTTCTGCTTCTCTTAGGTCCATACCGTTTCTGTCTTTTATTGAGCCCATCTTTGCATGAAATGTTCCCTTGGTGTCTCTAATTTTCTTGAAGACATCTCTAGTCTTTCCCATTCTATTGTTTTCCTCTATGTCTTTGCATTGATCACTGAGGAATGCTTTCTTAGCTCTCCTTGCTATTCTTTGGAACTCTGCATTTAAATGGGTATATCTTTCCTCTTCTCCTTTGCCTTTAGCTCCTCTTCTTTTTTCAGCTCTTTGTAAGTCTTCCTCAGACAACCATTTTGCCTTTTTGCATTTCTTTTTCTTGGGGATGGTCTTGATCCCTGCTTCCTATACAATGTCATGAACCTGCTTCCATAGTTCTTCAAGTACTCTATCTATCTAATCCTTTGAATCTATTCCTCACTTCCACTGTATAATCATAAAAGATTTGATTTAGGTCAAACCTGAATGGTCTAGTGGTTTTCTCTACTTTCAATTTAAGTCTGAATTTGGCAATAAGGAGTTCATGATCTGAGTCACCATCAGCTCTTGGTCTTGTTTTTGCTGACAGTATAGAGCTTCTCCATCTTTGTCTGTCATAAATATCATCAATCTGATTTCTGTATTAACCTTCTGGTGATGTCCACATGTAGAGTCTTTTCTTATGTTGTTGGAAGATGGTGTTTGTTATGACCAGTGTGCTCTCTTGACTAAACTCTATTAGCCTTTGTCCTGCTTCATTCTGTACTCCAAGGCCAAATTTGCCTGTTACTCCAGGTATTGTGGTAGGACAGTGGTGGTGTGATCTCAATGGTGCAACACTTCCTTATGTACTTTGGGCTCCTCACAGCGCTCTGCCTCAGACCATAGTTTAAGGTGAGATTTAATGTTCTCCTTCTCAAGATAGGGGGTTTAAGATAGAAAGAAAACTGACGTTTTATTGCCTTTCTTTTAGACCTGGTTGGATCGTTTATCACCTTTATGCGTTACTTTTCAATTTAAAAAAGGAAAAAGGAAATGTTCTATTTCCTCATCCAAACAAACCTGCTTTCTTGGCCCCCATTATGATGAATTTCCCCCCATTTGCATGAGTTGAGTCTGAATTCACACACAGAACAAACATATCTCAACATCTCAGTAAATCGCTCAGACTGTTCTTTTTTGTTTTAGCCGAGTGACTTAGACTGTCACGTTACACACAGCTCTTCCTGTCTGCATTGCACTCTGTGTTCCCTCTGCAGCGTGCTTTGTATTTGCCTGTCACCTTTGCTAAATCCCATGTCTCTTGAGGACAGGGATCTCTACTGACACCCACATATGACCCTGGTGTGGGATCCACCTTTGGCTGAAGTTAAACAGAAAGGAGTATCCTCAGATGGTGGCCAGCAGTCCCCCCAAGTGCGCAGGTCCCCAGAGCTCCCAGGAGCCTTCCCTAGCTTGGGCTTGGGCTCTACTGTGTGATCTCAGGGTCTCTGAGAACCTCTCTTCACTTCCTCAGAGGTCTGCTATATGCCTAATCTTGGCCAGAAATTCAAGACCTCCAACTGTGTACTAGTACATAGAGAGAAAGAGAGAGAGAGAGAATGCCGGGCATAGGACTGCTCAAATCCTCATAATTTCTTAAGTTATAAGAACACTAGGAGAATCTGGTGTTCTAACATTTGGTCCCTGACCTGGTTTCCGACACAGACCTCCTAAATCCCTTGGAATTTCCTGGGTGATAAGACTGTCTTTTGTTCTAATGAAGGGACTCTTGATTGGCTCCTATGTGGCTGCACGATGGGAACTGGTCACCAGAAAGAACAAGCTATGATTAGAAGCTTGGCGGTTTCCACCCTATTCCCCATCCTCTGGGAAGAGGACTGGAGGCTTAGTTAATGACTGATCATGCCTATGTGAAGAAACCTTCATAAAAGTCCCCAGTGTGCAGGATTTGAAGAGCTTCCAGGTTGGTGATTATGTGAGGGTGTGAGGAGAGTGGTACGCAAAAGTGGCACGACAGCTCCGTGCCCCTTCTGGTGTACCTTACCCTGTGCATTTGTTCATTTGGCTGTTCATCTGTGTCTTTTATACGTCCTTAATAATCAACTGGTAAAAGTAAGTGTTTCCCTGATTTCTATGGGCCGTTCTAGCAAATGATTAAATCCAAGGAAGGAGTCATAGGAAATGTAATATATAGCCAGTAGATCAGAAGTGCATGTGACAACCTGGCACTTGCTTGGCGTCTGAACGGGTATAGTCACATAGGACTGAGCCTTAGCTTATGGAATCTGACACTAACTCCAGGTAGCTAGGGTCAGAATTGAACTGAATTATAGGCTCCTCAGCTGGTATCTCACCAATTGCTTGGTGTAGCAGGAAAAAACAACAAAAAAGCCAGAATAACTGGTGTCAGAATAATTTTGTGTGTGAGTGAAAGGAACACGGGAGTGTTTTTCCCTGACACCAAACAGCCCCCCTGTTCCAGATCTTAATCTGAGACTGTGTACAGGAATGCTCAGTCACTCAGTTGTATCTGATACTTTGTGACCCCGTGGACTAAAGCCCACTGGGCTCCTAAGTCCGTGAAATTTTCCAGGCAAGAATACGGGGTGGATTGCCACTCCAGTATTGGAATGTGTTGCCATTTCCTTCTTCAGGCTATGTACACAGCAGATGCTCAGTGCAATACTGATGAAGTCAATAAGCCAATCAATCTCTCCCCAGTTGTAACCCGTATCTTCTTGCCTACTCCATAGAAGGTCCTGGCATTTTCACAAACTGACTTCTCACTGTGCCTTTGAGAACAGCTCCATCTCTGGATAAAGTGGGTGTGGTGCTGGGGAGCAGTCTCCTGCCAATATTTCTGTCCACTAGTATCACTATCTGGCTCTCTCACCTTCTAAATTTCTGCGATCATTTTACTCTGGTCTCCATCACCAGTTCTCATCTTCCTGCCTAGACTGACCCTGAGTTTTCAGATTGCTAAGCCTGAATCCAAGGTTTAACCATAGGCATTGGCTCTTACGTGGCCAAGGCCGCAGAGCACGGACTTATGGCCTGCAGGTCCAATCTGGCCCAGAGAGAAGGTGCTGGTTCTACTGAAGAGTTTTTGCTTCTTTGTTTTTTCCTTACAAACTCAAATTTAGTTGTAACATTTAAAATTTTCACATGAAATTTTTCTTTCTGTCTTAAAAAAATAAATCAGAGAGTTTGACAGCACTGGGTCATATTGTTCTTTAGTGACTATTGCAAAACTGACTCAAACCAGTTAAGTAAGATATAACTCTTGGGTTCTCCTAATTGGTAAACAATAACAGTAAAAACTTTCAGGAAGATGGGAGGTAGCTACTCTTCCCAGCTTCTCAGTAAGTCTCAAACCAACACCTGGCCCCACTTTAGTATGTATTGAATAAAGATCTGCTGGCAAGTTAACTATTCTGTGAGGTTGATGAAGCTCTACCCAGCTCTTGATCATTTTAGGTGTTTTGGCAAAGTATTCACCCCCAGAAGATCCCAGAGACAGGATTCTACTACCCCAGTGTCAGCATTGGTAGACTTCAATGCTCTGATCAAATGGCGGGATATGGGGATCAGGCGTTGTGTACCCTCCTTACAGGTGTCACTAGATTCGTATACAGGTTTGAGAAGTGTCTCTAAAATATTCTCGAATTCTACCAAAAGAGCCCATTTCTGAGATCTTCTGTGATAATGAACAAGCCGCTGATTAAAAGAAGCTCTGAGGGGAATCCCTCGCAGTCTAGTGGTTAGGACTCTCACTGCAAGGGCAGTGGGTTCTATCCCTGATCGGGGAACTGAGAACTCCCTATGCTGCATGGTGTGACCAAAAATAAATAGATGAACAGATAAATTAATAATAAATTTTAAAAATAAAAAATTTGAAACCTCTGGCATTTAATATGTTCATTAACTAAACTTCCGATGTTGGTCTGACAGAAGCACTTATAGTAGTCACTTCTGCTATGTGACTTTTTTGGTATATTGGCCAGTACCATTGCAGTATGGATTACTTACAGTTCATATTGCCTTCTATATCCGATCTGTAATTTAATATTACCACACACAACTTACCACGTTGTCTAGGCTAGCAGTTCTTTACCCTAGCTGTGCGTTAGAATCACCTAGAGAACTTAAAAAAAAAAATTCCAATGCCAATCATCTCCCTTGAGATTCTGATTTAATGCCCAGGTATGGCTCAGACATCAGTATATTTTTAAATGTCCTCAGGTGATTTTTAAAGATCAGGATCAACAATCAGCTTCTGCTAAAGTGTTTTAAAATGTAGTATTGTCACGGTAACAATAATTAGCTAGAGCTGAGCGGAGGTTCAATGGCAATGGCATTCTCTAGAGGCCTCCCACACACTTATATACGAGTGACCCTTGTCACTTGGCTGGTCCTCTGGCAGCCCTGGAGCTCATAGTTAGTCTACTGATATTCTCTAAAATATTTCTAGGCTCTCCTTGGTCCAATCCCTGCATAATCAGTCCAGCCATTTATTTGCTACCTAGTCCTTTGCACAATACAAAGCAAATAAAGAGGAGTAAAAATTAATGAGCAAATTATACTTCCATGCAAAAAAAGGGCAGATTTCTTTACCCAAAGGAATTTGCTTAAAAGATTCCATGCCTGAGAAAGATTTGAAAGCTGCCAGGACAGTTCCAAAGAAGATTTTTAATTTTTCTAAATCCTTACTCCTTCTCCCCAGGAAGCTATCCTCAGGTAAATGGCAGAGACACAGCACTGATGCCTTTAAGCTGCAAATAACTAAGGAACAGGGTGATCCACCCAGCACGTGCTACCATTGATCTAAGTGGTTTTAAACAAGAAAAGTTTGCTTAGAGCCTACTAACTGCTTATTAGTTTTACATATTTCTTTCTACTAATTACTCATTATTTCTTTCTTTCCACCCAATTTGACTAAAGGCAAACAAAAATCGATCCATGGATTGGGAAGATCCCCTGGAGAAGGGAAAGGCTACCCACTACAGTATTCTGGACTAGAGAATTCCATGGACTGTATAGTTCCATGAGATCGAAAAGAGACACAAAAGTGAAAGTGAGGGACTTTCACTTTCACGCAAAAATGCGTTTCTCAATATTAATTATTTTGTGGCCATTTATACTATGTGCAGATTCTGTTTATTTTAAATATTTGTTTGCTTTCTTTTCCCCCTTCTTGATTGTCCTAACCTACTTTCAAGTTTTTCTCCACTTCTAGTTCAGCTTGAATCAGCTGTTAACTGGAATTACAGTTCTCTGACTTCCTAGTTAGGATGAGGGTTAGAGAGAGAAATGCTTAGACTTCCTTGGATAAGGGCTGGACTAGATTACCAGCATGAGTGTTGTTGTTTAGTCACTAAGTTTAGTCCAGCTCTTGGCAATCCCATGGACTGTAGCCCTTCAGGCTCCTCTGTCCATGGGGTTTTTCCAGGTAAGAATACTGGAGTGGATCGCCATTTCCTTCTCCAGAGGATCTTCCCAGACCAGGGATCGAACCCGGGTCTCCTGCACTGCAGGCAGATTCTTTACCATCTGAGCCACCAAGGAATCCCACAGGCATGAGTACTGGGACAAAATTCCTAGGAGATTCTGATATCCAGCCTCTATCTCACTCCCTCATTATCCTCCCCTCACTAGTAACCTCAATCCTGTCTCCCACCCCCACCACAAAAAAAATTGAAAAGAACTGACCCCAAACTGAGGGCTTTAATTGTTAAAATGCCTTAACAATTTTTGTGTTGATCTTCAGATGGTGTAATGTTATATTCCAGTCTTAATGACATCTGTTCATAATCAGAATTTCAGCTGTGTCTTCATCTCTCCCTCTCTTCCAGTCCTGTTTCTCAGCTTTGATTGCACATTGAACCATCTTAGGAGTTTTAAAAAATGCCCAGTACCTGAGGTGCACCTCAGACCAATTAAATCAAAACCTCTGCGGGTGGGACCTAATAATTTTTAAACCACCCCAGATGATGCCAGTGGCTCAGAAACACTGTTCTAAATTTATGAACACATGAGCTGTTTCTAATTCACTCATGGAATTCCTACCAGAAGTTCAAAATCCAGTGGTTCTTGAACTATTGTGTTAAAGATTCTCCCTAGGATAGGGTGCCAAATAAGCAAATAAAAATACAAATTATGTTAAGTTTGAATCTCAGATATACCAAGTATGATTTTTTAGCTGTCTGGATTCTGTGAAATTCAAACTTAACTTGGGGTCCTGGATTTTATCAGGTAAACTTACCCTGGGAGTTTATGACAATGCAAGTTCTTGGGCTCCACTCTAATCCAGTAGATCAGGAGTGCAGCTAGTCTATATTTTTAACAAATTTATCAGATGGCTTTGTTGAAGGTGATGGGCCACATCTTTAGGTGAGGAGTGCTCAGGCCCAGGGAGAGGCCAAAGAAGCCGTGCAAGTGCTCAGCAGAGCATTCCAAAGAAGACTTACATATTGTTACTTTACCTGGAATGACTTTGGAATATCCTCCTTTGGAGATCTTAAATAAAAACAGATAAGATTCATTGATTAACAACTAGGAGTCAGACCTTGCTAAATGTTGTCTGTGCATTGTTCATCTGTTATCCCAACAACTCAGCGAGTTGGTTACTATGTTACAGCTGAGGACGTATATATTGTTACTTTACCTGGAATGACTTTGGAATATCCTCCTTTGGCGATCTTAAATAAAAATAGAGAAGACTCATTGATTAACAACCAGGAGTCAGACCTTGCTAAATGTTGTCTATGCATTGTTCATCTGTTATCCCAACAACTCAGCGAGTTGGTTACTATATTACAACTGAGGAATCTAAGGCTCAAAAGAATGTAAAATGTTCAAGGCCACACAGCTAGTGACCAGCAAATCCACAGCCACAGGCCCCATGTTCTTAAAATCTATCTGATATTGCCTCTGAACTGTCTGACCAAATAAGCCTAAATTTTATCATCCAGATGCCAAGAGATGTTTTTCACTTATCCATCTATTCATCTAACAAATATTTATTGATTTATAACTGTAAATCAGGGACTGAGGTCAGCTCTGGAGATAAAGATGTGAACAAGATAGCTGAGTTCCCGCCTTCAGGATCATATGTTAGAATGAGAAGGAATAAAAATCAAGTGAATATAATAATTTCAAAATGTGATTAGTGCTACAAAAGAAAAAAGAAAGGTTAGAGATAGAAAGCAATAGAAGAAATTAATTGGGTAGTATAAGATGGCATTTCAGTTGAGATTTAAAAGACAAAAGGACTTCCCTTGTGGCTCAGCTGGTAAAGAATCTGCTTGCAACTTGGAAGAGCTGGGTTCTATCCCTGGATTGGGATGATCCCCTGGAGAAGGGAAAGGCTGCCCACTCCAGTATTCTGGCCTGGAGAATACCGTGGACTGTATAGTCCATGGGGTCACAAAGAATCAGACACAACTAAGCGACTTTCACTAAAAGATAAAAGGGCTGCAGCCATGCACAGAAAATATACAGTGACAGAGACACATGCAAAGATCCTGATGTGGAATCGGGATAGAGTCGTCAACAGAAACTAACTCCTGCCTTTGGCCACTTGGGAAAATGGATATGGAAGGTGGTTGGCCGAGCATGGCCTTCTGGGAGGCTGGCTGTAATTCTAGTTTGCATTCTCTGTGTTGTCTCATTTGCTTCTTTGAGTGATCAGAATATTAACACATAAACTTGCCATCTGAGGCATGACCACTGTGCTGTCATCCAGAGACTCTTATCTTCTTGAGAAACTCACTCAGGCGTTGCATGTGAACAAGGTGGAGTCTGGCCAGCACTCAAAAGGAAAATCAGATACAATCTGCAAGGTAAAATATAGAGCTGAGCTGCTGATTAAGAGAACACAGGCATGAAAATCTAAAGTTATGTGAGGAGCTAGCTTACCAGGTAGCTCAGTGGTAATGAATCTGCCTGCAAATACAGGAGATGCAAGTTAGATCCCTGGGTCAGGAAGATGCCCTGGAGAAGGAAATGGCAACTCATTCCAGGATTCTTACCTGGGAAATTCCATGGACAGAGGAACCTGGTGGGCCACAGTTCACGGGATCATAAAGAGTCAGACATGACTGAGCATGTGCACTCTCATTAGAAATTTAATGATACAGTATTTTATTGATTTCTCATATTTTTATCTATGATGTCCCTAAAAGAATCTTCAGAAATAATAAGCATGATTTTGGTGTATAATAACTTGTTATTATAACATTAAAAATAAAAAATATATTTTCAGGTTGATGATGAATATTAGATAACTCAGTTCAGTTCAGTCGCTCAGTCGTGTCCGACTCTTTTCAACCCCATGAATGGCAGCACGCCAGGCCTCCCTGTCCATCACCAACTCCTGGAGTTCACTCCGACTCACGTCCATCGAGTCGGTGATGCCATCCAGCCATCTCATCCTCTGTCGTCCCCTTCTCCTCCTGCCCCCAATCCCTCCCAGCATCAAAGTCTTTTCCAATGAGTCAACTCATCGCATGAGGTGGGCAAAGTACTGGAGCTTCAGCTTTAGCATCATTCCTTCCAAAGAAATCCCAGGGCTGATCTCCTTCAGAATGGACTGGTTGAATCTCGTTGCAGTCCAAGGGACTCTCAAGAGTCTTCTCCAACACGACAGATCAAAAGTATCAATTCTTTGGCACTCAGCCTTCTTCACAGTCCAACTCTCACATCCATACATGAACACAGGAAAAACCATAGCCTTGACTAGATGGACCTTTGTTTGCAAAGTAACCTCTCTGCTTTTCAACATGCTATCTAGGTTGGTCATAACTTTCCTTCCAAGGAGTAAGCGTCTTTTAATTTCATGGCTGCAGTCACCATTAAGTCTGATACTGTTTCCACTGTTTCCCCATCTATTTCTCATGAAGTGATGGGACCAGTTGCCATGATCTTCGTTTTCTGAATGTTGAGCTTTAAGCCAACTTTTTCACTCTGAATTTCACTTTCATCAAGAGGATAGCTCAACTGGAATTCCATCACCTCCACTAGCTTTGTTCGTAGTGATGCTTTCTAAGACCCACTTGACTTCACATTCCAGGATGTCTGGCTCTAGGTGAGTGATCACATCATCGTGATTATCCGGGTCGTGAAGATCTTCTTCGTACAGCTCTTCTGTGTATTCTTGCCACCTCCTCTTAATATCTTCTGCTTCTGTTAGGTCCATACCATTTCTGTCCTTTATCGAACCCATCTTTGCATGAAATGTTCCCTTGGTATCTCTAATTTTCTTGAAGAGATCTCTAGTCTTTCCCATTCTGTTCTTTTCCTCTATTTCTTTGCATTGATCGCTGAGGAAGGCTTTCTTATCTCTTCTTGCTATTCTTTGGAACTCTTCATTCAGATGCTTATATCTTTCCTTTTCTCCTTTGCTTTTCACTTCTCTTCTTTTCACAGCTATTTGTAAGACCTCCTCAGACAGCCATTTTGCTTTTTTGTATTTCTTTTCCATGGGGATGGTCTTGATCCCTGTCTCCTGTACAATGTCACGAACCTCCATCCATAATTCATCAGGCACTCTATCCATCAGATCTAGTCCCTTAAATCTATTTCTCACTTTCACTATATAATCATAAGGGATTTGATTTAGGTCATACCTGAATGGTCTACAAGGAGATCCAACCAGTCCATTCTGAAGGAGATCAGCCCTGGGATTTCTTTGCAAGGAATGATGCTAAAGCTGAAACTCCAGTACTTTGGCCACCTCATGCGAAGAGTTAACTCATTGGAAAAGACTCTGATGCTGGGAGGGATTGAGGGCAGGAGGAGAAGGGAACAACAGAGGATGAGATGGCTGGATGGCATCACTGACTCTATGGATGTGAATCTGAGTGAACTCGGGAGTTGGTGATGGACAGGGAGGCCTGGTGTGCTGCGATTCATGGGGTCACCAAGAGTTGGACACGACTGAGCGACTGAACTGAACTGAACTGAACTGAACTGAATGGCCTGGTGGTTTTCCATACTTTCTTCAATTTCAGCCTGAATTTGGCAAGGAGTTCATGATCTGAGCCACAGTCAGCTCCTGGTCTTGTTTTTGTTGACTGTATAGAGCTTCTCCATCTTTGGCTGCAAAGAATATAATTAATCTGATTTCAGTGTTGACCATCTGATGATGTCCATGTGTAGAGTCTTCTCTTGTGTTGTTGGAAGAGGGTGTTTGCTATGACCAGTGCATTTTCTTAGCAAAACTCTATTAGTCTTTGCCCTGCTTCATTCCATATTCCAAGGCCAAATTTGCCTATTACCCCAGGTGTTTCTTGACTTCCTACTTTTGCATACCAGTCCCCTATAATAAAAAGGACATCTCTTTTGGGTGTTAGTTCTAAAAGGTCTTGTAGGTCTTCATAGAACCATTCAACTTCAGCTTCTTCAGCGTTACTGGTTGGGGCATAGACTTGGATTATTGTGATACTGAATGGTTTGCCTTGGAAACAAACAGAGATCATTCTGTCATTTTTGAGATTGCATCCCAGTACTGCATTTTGGACTCTTTTGTTGATCATGATGACTACTCCATTTCTTCTAAGGGATTCCTGCCCGCAGTAGTAGATATAATGGTCATCTGAGTTAAATTCACCCATTCCAGTCCATTTTAGTTCGCTGATTCCTAGAATGTCGACGTTCACTCTTGCCATCTCTTGTTTGACCACTTCCAATTTGCCTTGATTCATGGACCTGACATTCCAGGTTCCTATGCAATATTGCTCTTTACAGCATTGGATCTTGCTTCTATCACCAATCACATCCACAGCTGGGTATTGTTTTTGCTTTGGCTCCATCCCTTCATTCTTTCTGGAGTTATTTCTCCACTGATCTCCAGTAGCATATTGGGCACCTACCGACCTGGGGAGTTCCTCTTTCAGTTTCCTATCATTTTGCCTTTTCATACTGTTCATGGGGTTCTCAAGACAAGAATACTGAAGTGGTTTGCCATTCCCTTCTCCAGTGGACCACATTCTGTCAGACCTCTCCACCATGACCCACCCATCTTGGGTGGCCCCATGGGCATGGCTTAGTTTCATTGAGTTAGACAAGGCTGTGGTCCTAGTGTGGTTAGATTGACTAGTTTTCTGTGAGTATGGTTTCAGTGTGTCTGCCCTCTGATGCCCTCTTGCAACACCTATGGTATTACTTGGGTTTCTCTTAACTTGGACTTGGGATATCTCTTCACGGCTGCTCCAGCAAAGTGCAGCCACTGCACCTTACCTTGGACGAGGGGTATCTCCTCACCCTGCCCCTCCTGACCTTGAAAGTGCAATAGCTCCTCTAGGCCCTCCTGTGCCTGCGCAGCCACTGCTCCTTGGACATGGGGTAGCTCCTCCCAGCTGCTGCCACTGGCCTCAGGCAGAGTAGCTCCTCCCAGCCGATGCCCCTGGCCTTGGACGTGGGGTAGCTCCTCTCGGTTGCTCCTGCGCTGTCTCAGCATGGCACTGTCATCCGCCGACCCTGAATTTGGACATGGGGTTGCTCCTCCCAGCCACTGCCCCTGACCTCGGATGTGGGGTAGCTCCTCTCAGCTGTTCCTGCACCGTTTCAGCCTGGCACTCTGGGTCACTGCCCCTGACCTCAGACATGGGGTAGCCCTTCTTGGCCGCCACCCCTCGGGCATGGGGTCCTCCCGGCTTCTGCCTCTGACCTCGGACGTGGGGTAGCTCCTCTCGGCCGTGCCCTGTGTGCTGTCGCAGCCGCCCGTGCTCTGTGATTAGGTAACTATTTGATGATAAATATTAGATAATGCCCATAGCTAATTTGCTTACTCTTTTAGGCCTAACACTTCATACCCAATTTCACTTAAGCAGTGTCCATTGGGAACACCGAACCATAACACCAAAGGCCATGGGACTCAGATGTGTGTAGGTGTGTTTCTTGCCTGATCTCTGACACTCACTTAGTAACAATCAATGAGGCACTGATCACATTATTGATCATAGCAATGGCATTGTTGATTTTAGGAGTCATTGTAAAGCCCACAGGCCTTTGAACAAGAGATCCTATTTCACAAAAGGTAATGATTTTGAAGATGTGTTGAATTTGACCCTTTACCCTCTTGTAGAGAAAAAACACGTGGTTGGGAATTAGAATCAGTCTGAGACTGAACCATAGACTTAGTACTTTTTATATTTTTTTCATCATTTACCAAAAACACAGGTCTGGTTGGCCTGACTCCCCACCACACCCACCCTCATAGGACTCCACAAGGAGCATAGGTTCTGCCCTATAAACTCCAGGAAATGCCATTCTCAGGAATTCTGCACTGTGACAGCCCTGCCTTTGAAGAGAGAGGTCATTACAGTGCAGTCATTATGTTGAACAAGCACAACTTGACTTATAATCAGATCTCAGCCATTCTATCACGGTCACTTTAGATTTATTGACATTTTATTGCCCCTGGATGAAAACTCAGGCAGACCCATGACTCTTTTCCTGACTTTTAACTAAATCACAATCATACAGCCTCTTTAAATCATAAACGAGTTCTTAAATCAGAAATTAGCATCTTGACCAGTATATTCATCAATGGCCAGAAATTGATTCAACATCAGATCTTGTGCCCACTTCCAGCTCAGGGAAGTCTGAGATGAGGAAAACAAACAAGCTGACTTCTCTCTCCCTTCATCTCCTTCTCACTTTATTCCATTGTAGGACAATGTCTGACTCCTCCATGAGGCAGAGGAGTAGCACCGGGATGAAAAAATTCTTATTTTATCTGGTGACTTTGCAAGCTGGCTTCACCTTCTCTGGGATGCCACGTGCTTAGAATATGCTGAGCATCTGTGTGGGTTCTTTGGCCTTCTGGATGTCCCAGGACCTCTCACCTAGGCTAAGCCATGAATGTGAGATAAGTCACTTCAGTGGTATTCAACTCTGTGAGACTGCTTGGACTGCAGCCCACCAGGCCCCTCTGGTCCATGGGATTCTCCAGGCAAGAATACTGGAGTGGGCTGCCATGCCCTTCTCCAGGGAATCTTCCTGACCTAGGGATCAAACCTGCGTCTCTTATGTCTCCTCCACTGGCAAGTGGATTCTTTACCACTAGTGCCACCTGGGAAGCTGCAAGCCATGAACAGTACCTCCTGGAATTCTGTCCTGCAGCAGCCTGAATTTTGAAGACAGGTGCTATTATAGTGCAGTCAGCATAGTGAATAAGCAAACTCTGAGGAGGAATCAGAATCTAAGTCTTTCGTATTTGTCTTCCAATTTTCATGATAGGGAATGAGCATTTTCTTCAATTAGTTTCTCTCAAACCAGTCAATTCTAAAGGAAATCAGTCCCGAATATTCATTGGAAGGACTGATGCTGAAGCTGAAGCTCCAATTCTTTGATTACTGGATGCAAAGAGCTGATTCATTAGAAAAGACCCTGATGCTGAGAAAGATTGAAGGCAGGAGGAGAAGGGGATGACAGAGGATGAAATGATTGAATGGCATTACCAACTCAACAGACATGAGTTTGAGCAAGCATCGGGAGATGGTGATGGACAGGGAAGCCTGGCGTGCTGCAGTCCATGGGGTCACAAATAGTCGGACACAACTGAAACTCAGTTCTGAACTGAGTTTCTCTCAACCTACCCTCTGGGCTTGCTTTGCTGAGGGTCCACCTCACTTAGATTTGACTTTGAGGGGTGCTCTTGCCACATTCAAACTGGTTACTTTTTGAGTATGATCCACATCTGGGAGCCAGACAGACAAGGACATTTGTTGCCTCTGACATGCTGGCTGATCCACATCAGTATATCTGTTCATCCTCCTGCTTTCCACTGTGGCTCAGCTGGTAAAGAATTCGCCTGCAATGTGGAAGACCTGGGTTTGATCCCTGGGTTGGGAAGATCCCCTGGAGAAGGGAAAGTCTACTCACTCCAGTATTCTGACCTGGAGAATTCCATGGACTGTACAGTCCATGGGGTCACAAAGAGTCAGACACAACTGCATGACTTTGACTTGCACTTGATCAGGCCACTTTTCATCATCCCCTTGACTACACTGAACACCTATCAACTATGTAAAGTTCTGCTTGAAGAATCTCTCAGTAGGTTTGGTATCAGACTGCAAAAGACTCTCTTTGCCTTTCAGGGGACATGGGTATGGGGCCAAGGGTTCTCTCTACAGCAGCACTGCCAGTAGAAATGCAATGTGAACCATGCCCGTCATTGTCATTTTCTAAAAAAGATGGTAATAGTATATTTTATTTAACTCCATATATCCCAAACATTATCATTTTAACATGTAACCAATATATAAAAGTTACTAATGGGCCAATTTATAATCTTTTTTCCCATACCTAGTCTTTGAAATCTAGTGTGTATTTTGCAATTAAAACTCATCTCAATTTGGATGAGCTATACATGGCTAGTGGCAACCATTTTGGACAGTGAAGATCTACTGAAAATCTCTACTTTCTCCATTTCTTAAAGGCATTTTATTAAAGCGCAATTTACACACCATCACATTCTCCCACTTCAAGTTTACAGTTCAGTGATTTTTAGTATATTTACAGAATTAAGCAACCATTGCCTGAGTTCAATTTTAGAACTCTTAGGACCTCTTGTTTCATTATATACAAATTGAAAATAACCTACCTAGATACCTCCTTCACTAACTAATTGTTGGCAATGGCCATATATTAGAAATACTGTGCAAATACACCTTGTTTTCCAGTAGTTTTTGTGTATATCTTCTTGCTCATTCTAAAGAATCACAGGAAATCATTTTTGAAGAGTGTGTAATTTTTCCCAAGAGGTATTTGTACTAAGAATCAATCTTTATATTATAATAAAATGTTAAAATGGGATATTTTCATCACTCCAAAAATGAGCTTTTTCAATCAGTACCAGTTCCTCCACCTATGTCCATCCATGCAATCCCTAAACTACTTTTTATCTCTATAGATTTGCCTTTTCTGGATATTTCATATCAATATGCATGCATGTGTACTTAGTTGCTCAGTCTTTTCTGACTCTTTTAAACCCCATGAACTATTGCCTGCAA
Organism: Budorcas taxicolor; assembly: GCF_023091745.1. Classification (NCBI taxonomy): domain Eukaryota; kingdom Metazoa; phylum Chordata; class Mammalia; order Artiodactyla; family Bovidae; genus Budorcas; species Budorcas taxicolor. Next base: position 90,135,251 of record NC_068911.1, on the reverse strand, counting down.
GGTTGCACTGTCCATGAAATTTTCCAGGCAAAAATAGTGAAGTGGAATGTCATTTCCTCCTCCAGGGGATCTTCCTGACCCAGGGATTGAACCTGAGTCTCTTGTGTCTCTCGCATTGGCAGGTGGATTCTTTAGCATTGTGCCACTGGAAAGCCTATATTTCATATCAATGAAATCATACATTATGTGGTCTTTTGTATCTTTCAGTTAGAATCATAATTTTGAGGTAAACCCATGTTGTAGTGTGTTTCACTATTTTGTTCTGTTGTTCCCAAATAGTATTTCATTCTATGGGTATACTCAGTTCAGTTCAGTTCAGTAGCTCAGTTGTCTCCAATTTTCTGCAACCTCATGGACTGCAGCACGCCAGGCTTCCCTGTCCATCTGTCTATCACCAACTCCTGAGTTTACTCAAACTCACGTCCGTTGAGTCTGTGATGCCATCCAACCATCTCACCCTCTGTCATCCCCTTCTCCTCTCGCCTTCAATACTTCCTAGCATTAGGGTCTTCTCAAATGAGTCAGTTCTTCATATCAGGTGGCCAAAGAATTGGAGTTTCAGCTTCAAAATCAGTCCTTCCAATAAATGCTAAGGACTCATTTCATTTAGGATGGACTGGTTAGATCTCCTTGCAGTCCAAAGGGCTCTCAAGAGTCTTCTCCAACACTACAGTTCAAAAGCATCAATTCTTTAGTGCTCAGCTTTCTTTATAGTCCAACTCTCACATTCATACATGACTATTGGAAAAACCATAGCTTTGACTAGATGGACCTTTGTTGGCAAAGTAATGTCTCTGCTTTTTAATATGCTGTCTAGGTTGGTCATAACTTTTCTTCCAAGGAGTAAGCGTCTTTTTATTTCATGGCTGCAGTCAATAATCTGCAGTGATTATGGAGCTGCCCAAAACAAAGACTCTCACTGTTTCCATTGTTTCCCCATCTATTTCCCATGAAGTGATGGAACCGGATGCCATGATCTTAGTTTTCTGAATGTTGAGTCTTAAGCCAAATTTTTCACTCTCTTCTTTCAATTTCATCAAGAGGCTCTTTAGTTCTTCTTCACTTTCTGCCATAAGGGTGGTGTCATCTGCGTATCTAAGGTTATTGATATTTCTCCTGGCAATCTTGGTTCCAGCTTGTGGTTCATCCAGCCCAGCGTTTCTCTTGATGTACTCTGCATATAAGTTAAATAAGCAGGGTGACAATATACAGCCTTGATGTATTCCTTTCCCAATTTGGAACAAGTGTGTGGTTCCATGTCCAGTTCTAACTGTTGCTTCTTGACCTGCATACAGATTTCTCAGGAGGCAGGTTAGGTGGCCTGGTATTCCCATCTCTTTCAGAATTTTCCACAGTTTGTTGTGATCCACACAGTCAAAGGCTTTGGTGTACTTGATAAAGCAGAAGTAGATGATTTTCTGGAACTCTCTTGCTTTTTCAATTATCCAGTGGATGTTAGCCATTTGATCTCTTGTTCCTCTGCCTTTTCTAAAACCAGCTTGAACAACTGGAAGTTCACAGTTCATGTACTGTTGAAGCCTGGCTTGGAGAATTTTGAGCATTACTTTACTAGCGTGTGAGATGAGTGCAATTGTACAGTAGTTTGAGCATTCTTAGCATTGCCTTTCTTTGGGATTGGAATGAAAACTGACCTTTTCCAGTCCTGTGGCCACTGCTGAATTTTCCAAATTTGCTGTCATATTGAGTGCAGCACTTTCACAGCATCATCTTTCAGGATTTGAAATAGCTCAACTGGAATTCCATCACCTCCACTAGCTTTGTTCATAGTGATGCTTCCTAAGGCCCACTTGACTTCGCATTCCAGGATGTCTGGCTCTAGGTGAGTGATCATACCATCGTGATTATCTGGATCATGAAGATCTTTTTTGCACAGTTATTCTGTGTATTCTTGCCACCTCTTCTTAATATCTTCTGCTTCTGTTAGGTCCATACCATTTCTGTCCTTTATTGAGCCCGTCTTTGCATGAAATGTTTCCTTGTTATCTCTAATTTTCTTGAAGAGATCTCTCGTCTTTCCTATTCTGTTGTTTTCCTCTGTTTCTTTGCACTGATCACTGAGGAAGGCTTTCTTATCTCTCCTTGCTATTCTTTGGAACTCTGCATTCAGATGCTTATATCTTTCCTTTTCGCCTTTACTTTTCACTTCTCTTCTTTTCACAGCTATTTGTAAGGCCTCCTCAGACAGCCATTTTGCCTTTTGCATTTCTTTTTCTTGGGGATGGTCTTGATCCCTGCCTCCTATACAATGTCACGAACCTCCTTTCATAGTTCTTCAGGAACTCTATCAGATCTAATCCCTTGAATCTATTTCTCACTTGTGCTGTATAATCATAAGGGATTTGATGTAGATCAAACCTGAATGGTCTAGTGGTTTTCTCTACTTTCTTCGATTTAAGTCTGAATTTGGCAATAAGGAGTTCATGATCTGAGCCACAGTCAGCTCTTGGTCTTATATTTGCTGACTGTATAGAGCTTCTCCATCTTTGGCTGCAAAGAATATAATCAATCTGATTTTGGAGTTGACCATCTGGTGATGTCCATGTGTAGAGTCTTCTCCTGTACTGTTGGAACAGGGTGGTTTCTATGACCAGTGCATTCTCTTGGCAAAACTCTATTAGCCTTTGTCCTGCTTCAATCTGAACTCCAAGGCCAAATTTGCCTGTTACTCCAGGTATTTCTTGACTTTCTACTTTTGCATTCCAGTCCCCTATAATGAAAAGGACATCGATTTTGGATGGGTATACTATTGTCTGTTTATTGGACAGTTTGATTGTTCACAGTATTTGGCTATTATAAATAATATTGCTATCAACATTTGTATGCAAGTTTTTGTGTGGACATATACTTTAATTTTTCTTGAAAGATTCTGAAGAGTGGAATTGTTGGAACATACGGTAGATTTATATTTAACTTATGAAGATACTGCCAAATTGCTTTCCAAAGTGGTTACAACATTTCTCTCTACTCTCTGATTCTGTTTTGAAATATTCTTGATCTCGTAAGTTTCTAAGAGCCATGGGACTTGTCGTCCACAATGGCCTTCAAAATTTCTGCATATACTGTTCTGTTAATTTGGTATCTAACAGTTATCATGTGGTCATGTCTGTCGATATTAAGTCAGGAAGTTCCCTGTTTTAACATCTTATTATAATACAGACATTGATTCTCAACACAAGTATCTCTTAGGAAAAATTAAGCAGTCCTTAAAAATGCTTCCCGTGATGCTTTAGAGTGAACAAGTAGACATGCATACCCTTCGCAACTATTGAAAAATGAGATGTGTTTGCACAGCATTTCTAATACATGGCTATTACCAACAATTAATTAGTAAAAGATGTACCTAGGCAGGGAATTTTCAATTTGCATATAATAAACAAGAGATCCTAAAACTCTCTTGATATCCCAGGAGGGGCAGCTTCCCTGATTAAGTATTACTAATAGGCAGCCTGACTTGGAAAGACACTCATGAGTGCATCTATGACGGCTAAATTTTAAATTAAAAACCCCTGGATGGAGGCAGAATGGAGAGAAACACTGGATACAATCTCCATGTGGATTAGAGGAAACTATTCTGTTGTTTCTTGTTTTTATCAGCTTAATAATCCTGCTGGGGATTACTGAAAAATGCTGAAGCCAATGTCTTATGATTCCAGTGATTTTTCCTGGTGTTCACTGGCGGGCAATGGGAAAGACAATGTGTAAACTTTAATCAGCATTTGATTTTCCTCAATCCCTTTGCATGTAGAGAGGAGCAGCTGGCAGTAGGTAATCTTGCCCTTGGGAATTATGAGGTAAAAGAAAGAGACAAGCAGCAGCTTTTACAAAGGCAGCTTTTATGAGACTGAGCTAAAGAATCACCAGGGAAGCAGCTGGGTTCACCATTTTCATCCAAGTAATTACTGGAAGAGATAGATAGCTTTCAAGGTCAGTGGTCGAAAGAGGAACTAATGACCAGCCCTTCCTATGGGAGAACAGTCACAGGAGAGAGGATGGATGAAGATGTCAGTTTTCCTGCTTGCTTGAATGCAGCCAGGGCGATGTTCAGAATTGGGTAAGAAGGACCAGAGTTCAAATCCTGCTTCTATCAATTCTTAGTTGTGTAACTTTGGGCGCAAGTCCTAACTTCTCTAAGCCTTAGTGTCTTCATTTGCAACATGGAGACAATAATCCCTCTTACAGGTGAGCATTAAATGAGATAATTGGGTAGGATTTATTTTCGTCCCTTCTGTAGAAACTATTTCAACTTTTTATTTTCATCTGCTAATACCAAACTCCCAATCCATCCCTTCCCCACCCCTCCTCCTCCTTGGCGACAAGAGTATTCTCTGCATCAGTGACTCTGTTGCTGTTTTGTAAATAAGTTTATTTTGTCATATTTTTGATTCTATATGTAAATGATATCATATGGCATTATCTTTCTCTTTGACTTACTTCACTTAATATGATAATCTCTAAGTCCATCTAATCAACATCTAGCTGTCTATCTCTTTTGATTCTTCCCCATTAGAGACATTTTGAAAAATGATGTTTTCTGGTTATCATAGCCACTGTAACAAATCAGACCCTTTAAAACACATCACTTTCAAAAAATGAATCAGGAAATTCCCCAGAAGTCCAGTGATTAGGGCTCCATGCTGTCACCACTGGGGACCTTGGGTTCGATCCCTGGTTGAAGAACTAAAATCCCACAAGCACTGTGGTCAAAAAAAAAAAAAAAAGGAAAAAAAGAATCAAAATAAATTACTTCTCTTCTTGGTGAATAAATTCTCCAAAGAAATTTATTTATTTGTTATATAACTATTCCTATAATCAAAACCAACTAGTAATACTCTTCCCTCTGTATCAATTTCTTTCAACAACCTATCTTAAATAAATATTAAATCAAATATACTTAAATAAAAAGAAAAAAGATAAAGGAAGGGTGATCTTCAAGATCTTCCTGTAGCCTCCTCAATAGCCTCCTGTAGCTCTAAATAAATAAATAAATACATAAATAAATATTCTTAAAGCAAATTTTAAAATGTGTACAAATTATGTTCATCATAGGGTCATTTACATTTTAAGTGGAAACGATGTCTATGTTTAAAATTTAAACTAGGAGGTAATAAAATAAATTACAATACTTTCACAAGATGGGATATTATACAGACAAAACTACGTCAAAAGGTTTTTTAATGACGTTGGAAATGCAAATGAAAAATAGCAGGTAGCAGTGGCAAGATTAATACATATATGCTTGACTTGTTAGAAAAATTGTGCATAGAGAACCACTGGAAAAGATGCATGAATATATTAACCAAAAAGACGAAAACAAATGATAAACCATCATGACCTATGAATGTTTCTACTTAGCGTTCAGCCTGGCATTGTGAATTGGACTTGTTCCAGGGAGAGATGTGGCTGAACTAGGGCCTCTTGGTTCCCTGGACCTCTAAAAAAGGAGATGCAGTTTGGGACGGTTTTGCATACCCATCCCTGAGTGCTATTAATAGCAATACTGGGTAAACATGGCTGCTGTTACAAAACACACTGAAAATCAACTGTGGCCATTTAAGTTTATTAACCAGCAGTCAAGGAACTGGATTTTTAGAATCAGGAAGAGCTTTCTGTTTGTTTGGGGTGAGTGGGCTGGGGGGTAGGGAGAGATGGAAGAGTGGAGGTAGGTGAGGGGGTTGGTGGGAGTTGAAGGGTAAGAATACACACACACACACGCACACACATATTAATTTCCTGGAAAGTCATAGTAACCAGTGTTTCGGACTCACATAGATCAGAATTCCCTTGAGTCTTGGATAAAATGCAGATTCTCAGGCCCAGTCTCACATTTACTGAATTAGTCTTTGGGATGGTCTAATAACCTGAATTTTAAACAACCTTTCAAATGAGACCAACTAAACCCAAAAAACTGTTTTCAGAGTGGCCAGAAGTTCCTATGTGTGAAAACCTTATGTTCCTTCTGTTCTCTGCACACATGTTCATTTTCCCAACATTTTCCTGGGCATCTATGTTGACAGATAAAGGTCACTGAAGAAGCCCCAGATAGCTGAGTTGAACTTTTGTGTGAACGGAAAGTAATCTCACCCATCAGGCCTTCAGGCAATTTTATTAGCAGTGGGAGAAAAAAGAGATCTTCATGAAGCCCTGCATTTATGTCACTTGCTCCATTTTCCATCAGTGATGGTTATTACTCCAATTTCAGCCCTGTGGCCTCCAGTTTTTAGAATTCTATCCTTTTAAATATCAACAGTACCATATGTTATGTTGACAGAGAGTTTTGGGAGAAGGTTCAACTCTGTATTGTTTTTCTTTCTTTCAATGCTCTTTATTCTGATTTTCTTCCTTTATTTTCCCATTAAAATTGTTTATATATTTTCCACTTGTTAGAGAATAATCAATATACTTTCTAACTTTTTCCTTTTTAGACTTAAAATAGAATCAATTTCATTATACACACAATTAATGCTCAATATTAGGACCGCAAGCCCATTTGGTCTCCCTCTCCCTCCTGGGACAAGGCTGATCCCCCCTGAAGGTTTATAAATGGGCCCGCTGCAGTTTGCAGGTGCAGTCATTTTGTTGGAGCCCCAGTCAAGATTTACATATGCAAATACTGTGTGGATGTGCCCAAACTGAGTAATTGTGCATGCAAATAGGTGGTTAAATAGACAATTACCAAATCTGCATGAATGAAAGGAAGTTGTGCATATTCAAAAAGCAGGGGGCACCTGAACATTATGCAAGCAGGCAGCTTTCCTTAAAGCCTGTGAAAACTCGGCCATTGGTGCTTCAGAGTTGCATAAACCCCAGAGCAAGCCAGGGTGTCAAATTGCACAAGTGGAATTTACTCTTTGACCTCAGCTGCCGTGGTAATGACAGGAACTCTGACAAGGTCATCTTCAGGAAATACCATGGCAGGGGTGGATTTTTTTCATTTTCTTTCTGAATACTAGATTTAAAGCAGAAATTTAAACTCAGTATTCTTTTATGATTGGTGGTAAGAAATGAGTTTCGGATACTTCGATATGCTCACTCAAGCCAGTCAAAGCACGTTGTTGTTCAGCAGGTACTGAGACTCAATCCAAGTTAAGGCTTCCCCAATGGCTCATCAGTCAAGAATCCACTTGCAATACAGGCGTGGGAACTACAGGTTCGATCCCTGGGTTGGGAAGTTCCCCTGGAGGAGGAAATGACAACCCAGTCCAGTATTCTTGCCTGGGAAATCCCATGGACAGAGGAGCCGGGGCAGACTACAGCCCATAGGGTTGGAAAGAGTCTGACACAACAGAGTACACACACACAAACTACCATACCACAATGGATGCAGCTTGGCGATGCTCTTTGCCACGACTGCGTTGCCAAAATTGAGAGAGGGGCTTATTTGATCTTAGGTAGCAGTTTTTCGTTTGTCTTTGCAAACTAAAGAAAAACACTTGGTTTTAATTGTTCGTCTCTTCACAGTTTAAGGTCTCATGGCTCTACCTCCCACATCACAGTGATGGATGGTGTTGTCAGCAGAGTAGATCAATGAGAAATGAGTTCACACAACTGGGGGGCTTTTCTGACGAAAGATTAGTGGTGATGCCTAGACTAGACCAGTAGGAGCCAGAGAATCTGAGGCAGCGACAGAATGCTGACTGCTGAAATTCTCATACTTTTTACCAAGATATTTCATCTCTAGGTTATTCTACTAGGATTTTATCCACATTCAATTTTATATGAGTTGTTTAGAGTCTTTTACTTTACAAAGAAGGAGTGATGCAAGTAGAGATCATAAAATCAATTACTCAGTTCAATCAATAAACCAGTTAAATGAAATAATTTCTTTACTTAGCACCTGTCAGGAGGAGGTTTCAAAACAGTTTCACTGAGGGTTAGAAGTGAATGGAATTAACCCTGTTACACAGAAGAGGTAGTAAGTTCCCTGTGTAGACCATCAGTTCAGTTCAGTCGCTTAGTCATGTACGGCTCTTTGTGACCCCATGGACTGCAGCACTTCCCTGTCTATCACCAACTCCCGGAGCTTGCTCAAACTCATGTCCATCTAGTAGGTGATGCCATCCAACTGTCTCATCCTCTGTTGTCCTCTTCTCTTCCTGCCCTCAATCTTTCCCAGCATCAAGGTCTTTTCCAATGAGTTAGTTCACATCATGTGGCCAGAGTATTGGAGCTTCAGCTTCATCATCTGTCCTTCTGGTGACTATTCAAGGTTGATCTCCTTTAGGATGGACTGGTTTGATCTCCTTGCTGTCCGAGGGGCTCTCGAGAGTCTTCTCCAACACCACAGTTCAAAAGCATCAATTCTTCCATCAGGGAGCCCCATAAGGCACACAGATGTGGAGGAGCTCCTGGCAGAGGAGATGCTCAGCCCTTAACTTCCGTAAGGACTCCTGCAGTGTTCTCTGCCCTACGGGTGAGTTAGAAGCTAAACAAGGATGCCTCCAGACCTGCAGGTCACACACATGCGGTCCATTTGTCCAGGAATGCATTCAGTGGAGAAACTTAGTTCACCAGTTTAGTCTCAGGAGCCAAAGAAAGCTAACCGCTTTACCAAGAATAAATGGAATTGTCAATTCTTCACTTTCACTAGTATCTAAATACTCTTTTCACCTATTAATAAAAAACCTGTGACACAAATACTGCAAAGCAATGTATCTGTATGTGTACACACATATATGTATATGTGTATAAAATGTACATACATATTTATAGATATATGTGTGTATGTTTTCATAATAATATTAAAATAGTATTTATCTTTTTCACTCTAGTGACATTTTCATTATTGCTAAAAAAGCACATTCTCCTTCCTTTAACTCCTGACAGACCCCTCAATCAGTTTGAGCCTCCTCATTCCCTTATGCACCCCTCAGTAAATCGTTGGTGATGATTTTGGCAAGTTCAGGCATAAATGGCATTCTCATGGGAAAAAATAAAATAGATTAAAAAAATTAAAAACCCATGTGAGTAAAATTGCTGATGCCCCAGTAGGAATCAGGGCTTCCCTGGCGGCTCAGCTGGTAAAGAATCTGCCTGCAATGCAGGAGATCCCAGTTCAATTCCTGGGTCAAGAAGATCCCCTGGAGAAGGGATAGGTTACCCACTCCAGTATTCTTGGGCTTCCCTGGCGGCTCAGCTGGTAAAGAATCTGCCTGCAATGCAGGAGATCCCAGTTTGATCCCTGGGTTGGGAAGAGCCTCTGGAGAAGTGAATAGCCAGCCACTCCAGTATTCTGGACTAGAGAATTCCGTGGACTATATAGTCCATGGGGTCACAAAGAGTTGGACATGACTGAGTGACTTTCACTTCACTAGTAGAAATCAAGTCAGTGCCACCGGTGGTTATTATATACGTCAATGTCAGGCACTCATTAAAAAAAGTAAACCCCGCTTGCCCAATTTCACTTAAGAATGTCCTTGAGGAAACATAAAATATGTGTTCATTTTATTAATCTCTACCTTTGAGTACGTGTCTTCTTAATAGTCTGTGTGATGAAATGATAAGTCTACATAAGGCACTTCTAAGCTGCTTACAAAAGTATGTTGGTTGCCCTGAGGAAAAGCACTGGTGTGTTAGTTTCAGTTGCAAGCTGAACTAGATACTTTTTCCGTGAAACATACTTTAACTTGAAAGAATGACTAACAGACAAACTGGTTATTCAGAAATAGATATTTTGCAGACATTTTTTGAAAGTAAAGTGAGCCTGTCACTTACAGGAAAATAGCTGATAGTATTTGTTAACAAGAATAAAATGAAGCTATCAAGCAAAAATTAGAATTTTGAAAACCTGTAATCCACCACTCTGAGTTTAACAGCTTCCAGTATTTAGAGATGTTTCTGATGGAATCTATGGTTAATACAGTTGGATAGAATTTTTGAGATTGTAAAATGAAGTGTATTAATCTCAAAAGCAACATAATTCCATAGTTTGCCAATATTTTCCAAATGACCAGTGCATGATGCTATCAAGTTATTCATGGATAAAAGATCCATACAAAGTGTCAGGTAGAAAAATATATTTTAATGTTATACAGTTCAAAATGTTTATTGATATGGGTTTTGACTTCACATTGCAATTAACTTTTAAGAAACTGTTAGCTGTCAAATTTTGGTCTAGTGTCAAAGAAGAATAGTCACAATTATCTAGAAAATCTGTTAAAAGAATCCTCCTCCTTCCAATTATAAATCTCTATGAGATCTGATTTTTTTTCATATACTTCTACCAAAACGACATATCATAACAGACTCCATCTGCCTTCTACTAAGCCAGACAATAAAGAAACTTGCAAAAAGTAAAATATTCCTTTCTTCTCATTCATTGTTTCAGAAAAAATAGTTATTTTTAGTCATCACTGGCTGTCCAGTGATTAAGGCTCTGGGCTTCCAATGCAAGGGACACAGGCCCAACTACTATTCAGAGAAATAAGATCCCACATACTGTTCTGTGTGATCAAAGATTTTTTTAAAAAGTTATCTTTCCCAAAAATATGATCTTTATATTATGTAGTGAGTTTATTATTGTTCTTTAAAAATATATAATAAATAAATATCTTTAAATTTTTGCATTGATTTCAAATGTAGTGTATATATTTATAGACAAAATCCATATAAATAAATCCCCTTTGAGGTTCTCAACAATTGCTAAAAGTATAAAAGTGTCCTGAAATCAAAAATGTTTTTAGAATTGCCAATTAAAAAGTGATGATTTGTAAACTTATTTTTAACATCAGAACTCTGTCCTTAAAGGAAATTATATGTAAAAGTTGATGCAGCCATGAAACTAAAAGACATGTGCTCCTTGAAGGAAAAAGCTATGACAAACCTAGACAGCATATTAAAAAGCAGAGACATCACTTTGCCAGCAAAGGTGCATATAGTCAAAGCTACGTTTTTTCCAGCAATCCTGTACGGATATGAGAGCTGGACCATAAAGAATGCTGAGCGCTGAAGAATTGATGCGTTTGAACTGTGGTGTTAGAGAAGACTTTTGAGAGTCCCTTGGAGATCAAACCAGTCAATACAAAAGAAAATCAATCCTAAATATTCATTGGAGGGACTGATGCTGAGGCTGAAGCTCCAATACTTTGGCCACCTGATGCAAAGAGCTGACTCATTGGAAAAGACCCTGATGCTGGGAAAGGCTGAGGAGAAGGAGACCACAGAGGATGAGATGGTTGGATGGCATCATCAATGGACATGAGTTTGAGCAAACTCCAGGAGATAGTGAAGGTCAGGGTAGCCTGGCGTTTTGCAGTACATGGGATCGCAAAGAGCTGGACTTGGTGACTGAAAAACAACAATAATTTACAAAAAAAAGGAAAGATCAGAGTTTCTCTGGTTAAATGTGGGAAAAGGACCCAAAGGCACTCCTGTTTTGCCCCTTCTCTGTCCCCTCCTGCCCACCCTTGCATACTCACTCAGTCATGTCCAACTGTTTGTGACCCCATGGACCACAGCCCACCAGGCTCCTCTTTCTATGGGATTTTCCAGGCAAGAATACTGGAATGGGTTGCCATTTCTTCCTTCAGGGAAACTTCCTGACCCAGGGATCAAACCCGAATCTCCCAAGTCTGCATTGGCAGGTGGATTCTGTACCACTAACCCACCCAGGGAGCCCACCCACCCTGTGTCTCTCTATAATCCCAGACTGAATTATCTGTGCAGAAGCATCAGTGGATGTATCCTGCTATGCGTGCTAAGCCCACTTGTGCACCTGAGAAGCCCTCACTCAGAGATGTATCAGGCAGCAGGAATGCGGCACCCCGGGCTTTGGAGGTGGAGAATGATGGGAGGGTGAACTGTTAAGATGAATGATGCTGCTAAGTCGCTTCAGTCGTGTCCAACTCTGTGCGACCCCATAGATGGCAGCCCACCAGGCTCCCCCATCCCTGGGATTCTCCAGGCAAAAACACTGAAGTGGGTTGCCATTTCCTTCTCCAATGCAGGAAAGTGAAAAGTGAAAGTGAAGTCGCTCAGTCGTGTCTGACTCTTCGGGACCCCATGGACTGCAGCCCACCAAGCTCCTCCGCCCATGGGATTTTCCAGGCAAGAGTACTGGAGTGGGGTGCCATTGCCTTCTCCGAGATGAATGATGGAGGAGTTGCAAAGGAGACTGTAGATGTGAATACCTCTTCTCGCCTCTTCTGTTTCCTTTCAGTCCATCAGATGGCAAGCACTCAGGAGTTGGGAGATCTCTTACTTAAAAATACTTAGCTTACATCCACTGAGCTCTTAACTCTGTGTGGAATCACTGGTGAAGATACCCAAAAATGATTGATTTTCTTTATGAAGAGACAGCGATGTCTTAGTGTAAGATGTATACAAGAACATTCTTGGCACATTCTTTCCTCTGAGTTATCAGTGTTGAGATTGGGCAACTAAAGATTAACTTCCTCCCAAAGTGTGGGATAAATACCATTTTGAAAGACCAGGGAATGGAACACAATACAGAAACACTCAGGAGACTGAAATAATAATAACTACCCTAGGGATGAGGAGAATTCTTCCAGGTGGTTCTGTGTTCTGGGCAGATAGTAGTGGTCAGAGCATAGTATTGCCAGAAAAAGGAAGTCACGTCTTTATATTTAGCTCTGACCTCTGTCCTGTTATCTAGAAACCACAATCTCTTACTCTGGGCCTTTTACTTAGTTCTCTCAAATTTAACTTGCTCCTGACTCACTATAGCATTCCTTCTGGGTGTGTGTCCTGTGGTCGTGCCTGCTTTGGTGTTCGCCACCAAGGAGTTTGGGCCTTTGGGCCTTTGGATGCTTACAGGGCTCTGGACCTTTAGACCGCCACCTGGAGCCCAAAGCAGCCTGTGTGCCAGCTCTTGTGTGCAGGTCTGGCTGACCTGAAGGGTGGTGTCACCTCTGATTTTATTGGCTTCTCCAATGGCTCAAGCTGTGAAGAATCCGCCTGCCAATGCAAGAGATGCAGGTTCGATTCCTGGGTTGGGAAGATCCCATGGAGGAGGAAATGGCAACCCGCTCCAGTATTCTTGCCTGGAGAACCCATGAACAAAGGAGCCTAGTGGGCTACAGTCCTTGGGGTTGCACAGAGTCGGACATGACTGAGCACCAAGCACATCAGCATTATAGCATTCCTTCAGGATGTGTGTCCTATGTCATGACGTCATCATCGTTCACTCTCAATAAATTCAGATCCCCTGGAGTCTTGATGACAAAGGTTTAACACCCTTGGAGTCAACAGCTGTCATCAGGAGGCTATTCAATGTTCAAAGCTCCCTTTCCAGGTGGAAAGAATACATCAGAATTATTGCTACATATGCCCCTCCCATCTCCCTTGAGCCTCAGGCTTGGCACCCAGAATTCTGAGTCCAGACAGGTTTAACAGAGTAGGAGCACAATACAGACCCAGGGTAGCAGCTTTAGAGGGAGTTGTGCCAAGTAGCAGCAGCAACGCCATTGCATTTGGGACCATCTTTAAGACAGTGAAAATCCTCCCTGCTCCTAACTGTCCAGAGGTGCCTATGCTGGACATTTTCTAAATCCAATTTTCAAGCCTCACACTGATTCTCCAGACTAGTCAGATTAAATCCTTCTAATAAAATCCTTTCTTCATTCATAACCAGAGTCAGTTTTTCTTTCTTTCTTTCTTTTTGGTTTGTCTGATTTATTCTTAGATTTTATTTTTAACTTTTTATTTTGTGTTGGGGTAGTAATGGACGTTTCCATCTCCCCGAGAAGGAAATGGCAACCCACTCCACTATTCTTGCCTGGAGAATCCCATGGAGGGAGGAGCCTGGTAGGCTACAGTCCACAGGGTCACAAAGAGTCAGACATGACTGAGCGACTGAACTGAACTGATAGCCAATTAACAATGTTGTGATAGTTTCAGGTAAACATGGAAGAAACTCAGTCATACATATACATGTATCCATTCTCCCCCAAACCCCACCCGCTCTCTCATCTAGGCTGCCTCATAACTCTGAGCAGAGTTCTGTGTGTTATACAGTCCTTGTTGGTTATCCATTTTAAATATAGCAGAGAGAGTCAATTTTTCTTAATTGCAGTTAAAATTTCTTGAATTATGTATGTCCTACGCCCTATTTCCTTTTTCCTTTATCTTTTAAATTTCTTGCCTCCAGATCTAATTTATCTACCCCAGTTTGAGCCCTTATCTTCTGAACAAATGTCGTTGCTTCTCTGACTCAACCTGTCGCCACTCCAACCCAACCACTCTCCAAAGATCTTATCAGAATATTTATTCTCCTGTTGAGGAGCAAAAGTGACCAGATCTTCACGTCTCCTTTTGCCTACAGAAAAATATTTGAACACCTACGTACCACTCAAGGTCTTTTAATCTATACTCTGATATCCAGGACACAGCTCCTTGGCAACGGGAGCCAATTTAAAATTATCTTGGTAGCCTGAGGACCTAGCACATTTCCGGCAAAGAGAAAGACCCAATGTTGTTGTCGTTCAGTTGCTGTTGTGTCCAACTCTTTATGACCCCATGGACTGCAGCACTCCAGGCTTCCCTGTCCTTCATTATGTTTGAAATGGATGAATGAATGAATGACTTATTTTTTCACTCAGAAACTTTGTGAACCAGACACAGTTAGTTGCCACTTTGTTGCTGTTGTTCAGTCGCTAAGTAGTGTCCCATTCTTTGCTACCCCATGGACTGCAACACATCAGGCTCCTCTGTCTTCCTCTGTTTGCCGGAGTTTGCTCAAACTCACGTCCATTGAGTCAGTGAAGCTATCTAACTAATCATCTCATCTTCTGTTGTTCCCTTCTCCTCCTGCCTTCAATCTTTCCCAGCATCAGGGTCTTTTCCAATGAGTCAGTTCTTCCCATCAGATGGCCGAAATATTAGAGTTTCAGCTTCAGCATCAGTCCTGCCAATGAATATTCAGGAATGATTTCAGGATTGCCACTGGACACAAATATTATTTCCCAAACTGTCTGTAGAAAAATTGCTATCTTTTTATACATATGACAAAGTCTATACAACGTATATTATGAGGGGATTTTGCCTCACAGTACTTCGTTTGCGTTGCTAGTATCACTTATCACAATGAGTTACAGTAGTTTGAATCTACTTGACTTATCCAATAATACATCAGCTCTCCCAGGTCAAGAGACATGTTTTATTCATCTTTGGACCCTTAATATTTAAACATGAAATAGAGTTTCATAGATCCTTGTTGAACTTGCCTCCCAGAGAGGAAGTGTGTGGTTAGAGGGAAGTGAATGAGTTCTTCTTGACAAAAATTTCACTTTTCAAACTGCTAGAAAGCTTTCAAAATTTCAACTTTAAATATGATCTTTGCTGTAGGATTTTTGGTGGACCCACATTTACCAGATGAAGGACTCTACTTTTTGTTCCTTGTTGCTTGAGATGATGACCTTGAGGGATTAATATCTGCATACATGTAACCTTGACCTCAACATTTCCTCCCACCCTAGACAACACAGCTGTTGGGCCATGGTACTCATACTGTAAGTGGCACAAAGTTGAATTAAAATCTCCAAACTATTTATCATAATAAACAGGGTTCTAAAGTCTCTGTAGGAAATTCTGAAAGAATACCAGACCACCTGACCTGCCTCTTGAGAAACCTATATGCAGGTCAGGAAGCAACAGTTAGAACTGGACATGGAACAACAGACTGGTTCCAAATAGGAAAAGGAGTCCGTCAAGGCTGTACATTGTCACCTGCTTATTTAACTTATATGCAGAGTACATCATCAGAAATGCTGGGCTGGGAGAAGCACAAGCTGGAATCAAGAGTGCTGGGAGAAATATCAATAACCTCAGATATGCAGATGACACCACCCTTATGGCAGAAAGTGAAGAGGAACTAAAAAGCCTGTTGATGAAAGTGAAAGAGGAGAGTGAAAAAGTTGGCTTAAAGCTCAACATTCAGAAAACGAGGATCATGGCATCTGGTCCCATCACTTCATGGCAAATAGATGGGGAAACAGTGGAAACAGTGTCAGACTTTATTTTTGGGGCTCCAAAATCACTGCAGATGGTGACTGCAGCCATGAAATTAAAAGACACTTACTCCTTGAAAGAAAAGTTATGACCAACCTACATAGCATATTCAAAAGCAGAGACATTACTTTGCAAACAAAGGTCCGTCTAGTCAAGGCTATGGTTTTTCCTGTGGTCATGTATGGATGTGAGAGTTGGACTGTGAAGAAAGCTGAGCACTAAAGAATTGATGCTTTTGAACTGTGGAGTTGGAGAAGACTCTTGAGAGTCCTTTGGACTGCAAGGAGATCCAAGCAGTCCATTCTAAAGGAGATCAGTCCTGGGTGTTCTTTGGAAGGAATGATGCTGAACCTGAAACTCCAGTATTTTGGCCACCTCATGCAAAGAGTTGACTCATTGGAAAAGACTCTGATGCTGGGAGGGATTGGGGACAGGAGGAAAAGGGGACGACAGAGGATGAGATGGCTGGATGGCATCGACTCGATGGATGTGAGTCTGAGTGAACTCCGTGAGCTGGTGATGGACAGGGAGACCTGGCGTGCTGCAATTCATGGGGTTGCAAAGAGTCAGACACGACTGAACGACTGAACTGAACTGAAAGTCTCTGAATATCTCTATAATTATCTCCAGTGAAACCTCCTTATTAAATTTTAAATGCTTTTCGTTTTGATTCCTGTCACGTAAAACGAGTGGATAAGAATGAAGCCTGGGAAAATTATGAAGTTGTTAATCCTGTTTATGTTCATTCAGCATGGAGTTTGGGCTTAAGAGGCGTAGTGTGTGTAGAGGAGGTAATTGAAACATCTTTGTGAATGAAACCCAATAGTAATTAACAGATGCTCTGGCTTGTTTGCCTTTGGCTGGGAAAGGGAGAGGGGTCAACCACAGGCAATGCATATTTTATCTTATTTTTAAATGTGGCCAACTGTGAAAGGTTTAGTATGCTTATCAACTTTTCTGCATAAGCCAAGCGAGGACTTTTATTTAACTCTTTTGTTGTATAATGAGACTAAGATAGACTGAGCAAGGTAAACATTTCCAGTTGTATGGATTGGTTTCCAGGGGTTATCAACCCATCTTGGAGATCCTCACTTATGAGTATTTCTCTCAGGTCCTGTAGCTCCCTTTTCTAGGGGTGTCTCAATCAGAAGAGCTGTGCCATGAAGGCACAAGAGGCATGGACGAAGAGCCCCCTGGGCATTCCAAGCAGTGATATTACTCATCCATCTTTCCATTTAGACAAATGAAAGATCACAGTCCTATGAGAAAAGGCAGCCACAGCCACATAATGCTTTGTGCACAAAGTAAATTGCTAGTTTCCTGTGATCTTTCTGACAAGTAAATTACCGCAGAAAATAGCATAGATGCGAACACAATGACAAAACAAAACAAAAAAAAAAAAAAATGCAGAGACTTGGTCCTTCAAAGGAGTTGTTAGACCTCTGATAAAACCATTTCTAAAGAACTCCAGAACCTCACCCCACCCCCATGGGAAGAGGATTTTGTTTTCCCCTTCAACTTCCCATAGCATATATTAGAAAAAAAAAAAATTATGTGAGTGGCAGAGTTGGAAGTGGATTTCTCAATGATTAAATATCCTTTCTTTGTGATCAAGAAGGTGTTTAAGAAGACAGGAGAGGAACTAGCAACAGGAACTGCTGCGCCCACAATCAGATCATCCTAGCTTGGCAATGAGGACTACAAGGATGGAGTATGTTCTGTGTGAGGAAGGGAAGTCTCTGAGAAAAGTAAAGACTTTTCATATATACGCACATCTTAATAGTTTTTGACTCTACCTATTATTTTTGTTCAATATGTGTGAGTGTTCAGTAGTGACCAACTCTTTGTGACCCCACGGACTGTAGCACACCAGGCCCCTTTGTCCAAGGAATTTTCCAGGCAAGAATATTGGAGTGGGTTGCCATTTCCTCTATCTCCTGTGTTTGCAGGTGGATTCTTTACCACTGTGCTACCTGGGAAGCCCCTTTTGTTCAATAAAAAAAAAATGAATGTTAATCATTTTTTATATGAAATAAAGCAAAGCTATCTTATTAGAATTTGTTTCTCTTTGCCTATTCAAAATCCAAACTCTAAAACACCCTTTAAAATTTCTATGAAGCCCCAGGCAGAACAATAAAAGGTTTCTTGCATGCATGCTCACTTGTGTCTGACTCTGCAACTTCATGGACTGTAGCCTACCAGGCTCTCTGTCCATGGAATTTTCCAGGCAAGAATACTAAAGTGGGTTGCCATTTTCCACTCCATTGGATCTACCCAAATCAGGGATCGAACCTGCGTCTCCTATATTGGCAGGAGGATTCTTTACCACTGAGCCACCTGGGAAACTTCTTAATATTTATTAGCTAAGTCAAATAGACCAGAGTAAGTGAAGGCATTGAAGATAATGGAAGCAATAAGCAAATCACAAATATCGTGAATTTTTGAGCTTCAGTTTCATCCAAGAAATAGCTTGAAGGTGACAGACTTCATAGAATTGTAGAGTAAAATAAGGTTTTTAGCAAGACTTAGTGACATAAAATTATCTACCCAACACTTAAAATATTGCACGGTGGTGCTGACACTGGAATCCAACATTGCAGTCTGTTGAATTTCCCCCTACTAAAGTAGGAATTTCTTCCAGAAAATCTTACAGCAGGGTGCTAGAGCCAATAAAGCACCGAACAGAAAGTCCTGCTCCTAATCCAGCTTAAAACTGATATTTTATTGTATAATCTTGGGCAAGGGTCATAATAAACTCTTTCAAGACCAGTATCATAACTTTATATTAAAAAATATAAATCACTTTTGTTCATATAATCAAAACCTCAGAAAGTAGAGCTCATCCAAATAGGCTAGTGAAGCATATATTAAGCGAATTAAACACATGGACAGGGACTTTCCTGGTGGTCCAGTGGCCAAGACTCCCTACTCCCAGTGAAGTAGGCCAGGGTTCAATCCCTTTACAGGGAACTACATCCCACAGGCTGCAACTAAGAGATTCTGAGTGCCACAAAGAAGAGCGAAGATCCCAAGTACTCCTATTAAGATCTAAATTAGCCAAATACATTCATTATTACATATTTTTTTAAAAAAGAAACCCATGAACATAAAATGCTAAAGTCTTTTCCAAAGCTGGTGGCCTCTGAGGTCCTGAGTGATTGACAGCAATTCCTCCTTATTGTACTGCCTCAGTTTCCATTTTCTTATCACAATCAGTTTGTTCTAACATTGAGTTCCCTTTCAAGGTCTTAGTAAAACTGACCTAAGGGCACAAAAATCTTTGCTAGCTGTTAAGACACCAAACAGAATGTGGTCCACTGGAGAAGGGAATGGCAAACCACTTCAGTATTCTTGTCTTGAGAACCCTATGAACAGTATGAAAAGGCAAAATGATAGGAAACTGAAAGAGGAACTCCCCAGGTTGGTAGGTACCCAATATGCTACTGGAGATCAGTGGAGAAATAACTCCAGAAAGAATGAAGGGATGGAGCCAATACAAAAACAATACCCAGCTGTGGATGTGACTGGTGATAGAAGCAAGGTCCGATGCTGTAAAGAGCAATATTGCATAGGAACCTGGAATGTCAGGTCCATGAATCAAGGCAAATTGGAAGTGGTCAAACAAGAGATGGCAAGAGTGAACGTCGACATTCTAGGAATCAGCGAACTAAAATGGACTGGAATGGGTGAATTTAACTCAGATGACCATTATATCTACTGCTGTGGGCAGGAATCCCTTAGAAGAAATGGAGTAGTCATCATGATCAACAAAAGAGTCCAAAATGCAGTACTTGGATGCAATCTCAAAAATGACAGAATGATCTCTGTTCATTTCCAAGGCAAACCGTTCAATATCACGGTAATCCAAGTCTATGCCCCAACCAGTAATGCTGAAGAAGCTGAAGTTGAATGGTTCTATGAATACCTACAAGACCTTTTAGAACTAACATCCAAAAGAGATGTCCTTTTCATTATAGGGGACTGGAATGCAAAAGTAGGAAGTCAAGAAACACCTGGAGTAACAGCCAAATTTGGCCTTGGAATACGGAATGAAGCAGGACAAAGGTTAATAGAATTGTTATGTAGGTAGAACATGGAAAAGGAGTCCAAAATGGCAGTGGCTAAAAAAACAAGGAAGGTCAAAGGAAGGTCCAAGGACCAGAGTGAAGACTTCAGGTAGAAGAAACAGCACCCCTGGCTAAGCCCAATTTGCATAGGGCAGGCCCAGGTGGAGGAAAACATATAAAAGGAGGAGCCAAAGAGCGCTCTCTCTCTCTCTCTCTCTTCCTCTCCCACGTGTGTGCACTTTTTCTCTCTCTCTCCCTCTCTCTCTCCTCTCCCACACACTCCTCCACCCTCTTCCCTTCATATCTTTGGGTTGCCATGCCCTCACGCTGAGGATGGATTCTCCTGCTATCTTCTAAATAAAATAGAGCTGTAACACTGATTTGCCTAGGAGCTATAACACGGTTTGTCCAAGACCCGAGAATTGTGACGCACGGAGGGCTCTAATGTCTGTTGCTCCAAATCTTTGTTGTGATGAGACAAAGAACCGGGGAACATACACTCGCGTGACAGAATTTTGCCAAGAGAATGCACTGGTCATAGCAAACACCCTCTTCCAACAACACAAGAGAAGACTCTACATGTGGACATCACCAGATGGTCAACACCAAAATCAGATTGATTATATTCTTTGCAGCCAAAGATGGAGAAGCTCTATACAGTCAACAAAAGCAAGACCAGGAGCTGACTGTGGCTCAGATCATGAACTCCTTATTACCAAATTCAGACTTAAATTGAAGAAAGTAGGGAAAACCGCTAGACCATTCAGGTATGACCTAAATCAAATCCCTTATGATTATACAGTGAAGTGAGAAATAGATTTAAGGGCCTAGATCTGATAGACAGAGTGCCTGATGAACTATGGACTGAGGTTCGTGACATTGTACAGGAGACAGGGATCAAGACCATCCCCATGGAAAAGAAATGCTTAAAAGCAAAATGGCTGTCTGAGGAGGCCTTACAAATAGCTGTGAAAAGAAGAGAAACGAAAAGCAAAGGAGAAAAGGAAAGGTATAAGCATCTGAACGCAGAGTTCCAGAGAATAGCAAGAGGAGATAAGAAAGCCTTCCTCAGCGATCAATGAAAAGAAATAGAGGAAAAGAACAGAATGGGAAAGACTAGAGAGCTCTTCAAGAAAATTAAGAGATACCAAGGGAACATTTCATGCAAAGATGGGTTCGATAAAGGACAGAAATAGTATGGACCTAACAGAAGCAGAAGATATTAAGAAGAGGTGGCATGAATACACAGAAGAACTGTACAAAAAAGATCTTCACTACCAAGTTAATCACGATAATGTGATCACTCACCTAGAGCAGACATCCTGGAATGTGAAGTCAAGTGGGCCTTGGAAAGCATCATTATGAACAAAGCTAGTGGAGGTGATGGAATTCCAGTTGAGCTATTTCAAATCCTGAAAGATGATGCTGGGAAAGTGCTGCGCTCAATATGCCAGCACATTTGGAAAACTCAGCAGTGGCCACAGGACTGGAAAATGTCAGTTTTCATTCCAATCCCAAAGAAAGGCAATGCCAAAGAATGCTCAAACTACCACACAATGGCACTCATCTCACATGCTAGTAAAGTAATGCTCAAAATTCTCCAAGCCAGGCTTCAGCAATACATGAACCTTGAACTTCCTGATGTTCAAGCTGGTTTTAGAAAAGGCAGAGGAACCAGAGATCAAATTGCCAACATCTGCTGGATCATGGAAAAAGCAAGAGAGTTCCAGAAAAACATCTATTTCTGCTTTATTGACTATGCCAAAGCCTTTGACTGTGGATCACAAAAAACTGTGGAAAATTCTGAAAGAGATGGGAATACCAGACCACCTGACCTGCCTCTTGAGAAACCTGTATGCAGGTCAGGAAGCAACAGTTAGAACTGGACATGGAACAACAGACTGGTTCCAAATAGGAAAAGGAGTACGTCAAGGCTGTACATTGTCACCCTGCTTATTTAACTTCTATGCAGAGTACATCATGAGAAACGCTGGGCTGGAAGAAGCACAAGCTGGAATCAAGATTACTGGGAGAAATATCAATAACCTCAGATATGCAGATGACACCACCCTTATGGCAGAAAGTGAAGAGGAACTCAAAAGCCTCTTGAAGAAAGTGAAAGAGGAAAGTGAAAAAGTTGGCTTAAAGCTCAACATTCAGAAAACGAAGATTATGGCATCTGGTCCCATCACTTCATCGGAAATAGGTGGGGAAACAGTGGAAACAGTGGACCACATTTAAGAGTTTCTTGTCTAAACAAGCAATATTCAAATTGAGACATGTATAAATTTAGGGATACAGAAAAACTTTTCCTGAGGTACTCAGGAGTCTGTTGTGGTCCAGGTGTGGGTTAGAAAAGGATTTACAGACATGATGCAGAATGAGAGAAGAATGAAGTTTATTAGAGTGGGAGATGCTGTTAGATCAGTGGGCCAGCTCAAGGGAGAATCAACATTGAACAGGGGTCCTTAGTCCAGTTTTATACCCAGGGTACAAGGATTGGGATAGGAGTCTTGTGGGTCATTTGCTGATTGGATGAGGTACATATACTGGGTGGTGGGAAGAGTAAGGCAAATACCTTCTCCCTATGGGAAAATTAAAAGAGGCTTATTCCTTGGAAGAAAAGTTAATGCCAACCTACACAGCATATTAAAAAGCAGAGACATTACTTTGCCAACAAAGGTCTGTCTAGTCAAAGCTA
Source organism: Budorcas taxicolor (assembly GCF_023091745.1). NCBI lineage: Eukaryota > Metazoa > Chordata > Mammalia > Artiodactyla > Bovidae > Budorcas > Budorcas taxicolor. Next base: position 90,112,499 of record NC_068911.1, on the reverse strand, counting down.
TGGTTTTTCCAGTGTAAGAGCTGGATTATAAAGAAAGCTGAGCATCAAAGAATTGATGCTTTTGAACTGTGGTGTTGGAGAAGACTCTTGAGAGTCCCTTGGACTGCAAGGAGATCCAACCAGTCCAACCTAAAGGAGATCAGTCCTGGTTGTTCATTGGAAGGACTGATGTTGAAGCTGAAACTCCAAATCTTTGGCCACCTGATGTGAAGAACTGACTCATTTGAAAAGACCCTGATGCTTGGAGGGATTGGGGAAGGATGAGCAGGGGACGACAGAGGATGAGATGGTTGGATGGCATCACCGACTCAATGGACATGAGTTTGAGTAAACTCTGGGAGTTGGTGATGGACAGGGATGTCTGGCATACTGTAGTCCATGGGGTCACAGGGAGTCGGACACAACTGAGCGACTGAACTGAACTGATGGGGTAGGAGGGGAGACAGGTTATACTGCTCAGGAGGACCTGAAATCCATTAATAGTTACAACACGGGGGAGGGAAGGACGATAAGGGTCTGGTTTTTCTGTTCCTGCATTCCAAGACCCTCCTTGGTTTTCTCTGCTCTTTCATCCTTGGGTCACCACAGAGTTGATAATTTTAATGGGATCAAAGTTTCAGCTCTTCAAATTTTCTATTACTCTTTCCTTATAATAAAGGAATTTATCTGAGAATTCATCAATTGTTCTACTTTTCTAAACCTCCTTTTGTGATTGATCTCTCACTTTGCAAGAGAAAAACCACAGGTATTCCCATCAGGAAAAAATTCAAAGACTTGAGTGAGATTACTATTAGAAAATTCCTTCCATTTTTAATCTACTTATTTATGTGAATAAGGTTTCTTGTGTGTGTTTAGTCACTCAGTCATGTCCAACTCTTTGTGACCCTTTGGACTGTAGCTCCCCAGTTTCCTCTGTCCATGGGATTTCCCAGGTAAGAATACTGGAAAGAGTTGCCATTTCCTCCTCCAGGGGATCTTCCTGATCCAGGGATCTAACCCATGTGTCCTGTGTCTCCTGTATTACTAGCGGATTCTTTACCCGCTGAGCCGTCTGGGAAGCCCATTTCAGCAAGTAAGGTTTCTTAATGCTTGTGCTTATTTAAGCAAAATAGGAATAGTTTTAAGGCTGAACTCTATTTTACTCTAGCTTCAGTCCAGTTCAGTTCGGTCGCTCAGTTGTGTCCGACTCTTTGCTACCCCATGAACCGAAGCACACCAGGCCTCCCTGTCCATCACCAACTTCCGGAGTTCATCAAAACTCATGTGCATCAGTGTTGCCATCCAGCCATCTCATCCTCTGTTGTTCCCTTCTTCTCCTGCCCCCAATCCCTCCCAGCATCAGGGTCTTTTCCAATCAGTCAACTCTTCGCATGAGGTGGCCAAAAGTTTATTCATAAATCCAAGAACCAATAAAAAAAAGACCTCCTACTCCTACTCCAGTAAAAAAAGACCTACCAATAAAATAAAGACCTACTCCTTCTTATTAAGTGATTTCTTTCAAAAATTTTTTTCCTTTGTGTTTTTTAATCTGTTTATTGAGTATTAATCTGTTCAATATTTTAATGTATGTATTTTGTTTACAGTTGTATATAAAAACTAATTGTAATAATAATTAAATCTAGAAAAATGTTTTAACTATGGCCTGTGATTACCAAAAATAAAATTTCAATATATAAATATTTATCATGGCATACAATATGGTAAGATTATGAATAAGATTTTTTCAGATATAAATATATTAGGATAGGATACCATGAAAAAATAAAATGGAAATATTTGGTAAAGGGAAAATGAAACAATGAATGATTTCATACTGTTAATGCAAAAGTCACTGTACAGTTCTAAAACAGATGAGAGTGGATGTCAACTTGGTAAGGTATTTTGACTATTTGGATACATTTAAAATGGTAACTAATATTTTTATTTTAAAAAGTCTTTTTTTACAGTATGACACAAACTTCATGGTTTGCTACTGAAATTTAAGAATTTAAGTAGGGTTTCTCTTGTGGCTCAAAGTTAAAGAATCTGCCTGCAAAGCAGGAGACCCGGTGTCAATCCTAGGGTCAGAAAGACCCCCTGGAGAAGGGAATGGCAACCCATTCCAGTATTCTTGCTGGAAAAGTCCATTGACGGAGGAACCTGGTGGGCTACAGTCCATGAATTCACAAAAAGTCGCACACGACTAAGCAACTAATTAAATTTTAAGGTAAAAATCGTATTTCTGCCTAAAATATGTGATCGTGTTTGCATGTTTTTCCCCACACTTACTTAACGAGGTGCTTCAACAAATTTGAAGACCACTGTTTTTGACTGGGCTTGTAGCCAGGATAAACTGGTTTCTCTGAATCAATCATTATTGATGTTATTAATGTTCATTACTCAAATAACTTTCTCAAGGTTTGATAGCTGACTCGAGTGAGGACATCCTTGGGACCCTTGGGGATTGCAAGGAGCTCACCTGTGTGGTTTAGTGAGGCTTCTCATCCTAACTTTGACATCTCAGAAGTTATTCTTTCAAGTTTCCATATACCCCCTCTCCACAGGCATGTGAGAATGAAAGTAAAAGCCACATTCCACAAAACATTAAAACATTTAATAGATCAGAACTGATGTTTACTCTGAGAAAAAAAGAGAGAGAAGGAAGGGAAAGACAAATGCATCATTCTTCCAAAAGGCACTATGAACCGAGAACAGGTATATAAAGACCATAGATTGATGATCTTCAGTATTTAAGGATGATGATTTGGGCAGTGATCCTATGGCTTGTAGGAGGGCTGGGCTTTGAATTTTGAGGTGACCATGGCTATACGCAGTGTCACTGGAACGTTATTAGAAACATGAGCAGGCTGGAGAATTTGGCATCTTAGATGTGTATTCTTTCTCTTATTTCTACCCTCCTATAGTTCCCAATTCCTGATTGCTATGTGCTGGTTCAGTCACCTGCCAACATATTCAATTTTCTCAGGACTGGTTAAAACTTGTCTCTAAGGTCCCACTAGTGGTAAAGAATCCGCCTGCCAATGCAGGAGACACAAGATACGCGGGTTCAATTCCTGGGTCAGGAAGATCCCCTGAGGAGAGTTTGGCAACCCACTCCAGTATTCTTGCCTGGAGAGTCTCATGGACAGAGGAGCCTGGCAGGCTACAGTCCATGGGGTCCCAAAGAGTAAGACATGACGGAAGCGACTTAGTAGGCACAAGATTCCACTAGCTAAAATGTCTCTTGATTTCCAAGTTGTGCTTGAGAGTGTCCCCAAGGCATTTCTCTGGCTTTCCTTGCTTATCATGAATACCAATCACCTCACCACACAGAAGTTTACTGGGGCTACAAAGCCAGGTCAAAGATATGGCAACTTTTCCTGGTATAATCTGTTAAATGTAGAACAACTTGTATGCATCAAAATTGCACATGGCTGACAGTTTAGGAACTATCTTTCCACAAACAAAATCAATTTTAAGATGAGATCTAGCCTTCTCCCACTACTTAACAAAATTAAAATCTTTATGTTTAAAAAATCACTATCACACATTACATGTTTAAAAAATCACTATCACACATTACAAAATGAATTTTAATTGATAAATATGATGATACAAAAAGTACGAAACACTCTATTCAAAATGACTAAAAAAAAAAAAGATATAGGGAGCATGATAAACATTTTGTTTTCATCTAAGACTGAAACAAAACCAAATAAAGAGGGGTGGGGGAAAAAAGAAAATAGAAATTAAACGATAACCTTGGAAGACAATCTCACAAATATCAGGGAGAAAAAAGGGTTAATTACTTGTCATTAAGTTTTGAGAGGTTTTTTGTTTCTTTTTTAAATTCTAAATATAAATTTTACCAGATAAATGATTTTTAAGTGTTTTCTCCTCCTCTTTGGCTTGGTTTTTCATTCTCTTAGTAGTGTCTTTAAAAGAGCACAAGTTTAAAATTTTATAAATTCCAATTTATCAACATTTTATGAATGGTGCTTCTAGCAACATATCTAGGCAATTTTTGCCTAATCCAAATATACAAAGATTTTCCAGTGTTTTCTTATAGAAGTTTTATAGTTTTTTTGCTTTATATTTAGGTTTATAGTCTATTTTGAGTTAAATTTTGTGTATTTTATAATGTATACATTGAAGCTATTTTTTTTTTTTTTTTACATTCAAATATCCCATTGACCCAGTACCACTTATTGAAAAGATATTCTTTCTCCATTGGATTACCTTGCTTTTCCATTTTTTGTCAAAAATTATTTGCCTATTTATGTACGAGAATTTCTATTTTGCTCCCTCAACCTATGGGTCTATTATTTTACACCAATTCCACACTGTCTTAATGAGTGTATCAATAAGTCTTAAAATCAAATACTGTTACTCTTCCAACTTCACTCTTTCTTTTCAAAGTTTCTTTGACTATTCTAGGGCCTTTGCATTGCCATATGAATATCAGAATCAGCTTGTTAATTTTACAAAATGCCTGCTGGGATTTTGATTGGAATATCATTGAATCCATAAATCATTTCCAGAAGAAATGCTATCTTAAAATATTGAATATTTGGTCCTTTGAACAAAGTATAATATCATTGTTTATTTATGTCTTTGAAATTTTTTGTTAGCAATTATTTATAATTTTCAATGTCTCAGTGTTGTTTTTTGCAAATTTATCCCAACACATTTCATAATTTTTTTATTCTTTTACCTTTAAATAAAAAATTTTATATTCTTTTTAATTGTATTTTAATTTAAATTTTCTATTGCTTGTTGCTGATATATAGAATTATATTTGATTTATGTATGCAATTTATCCTCCATCCATGATAAACTCCTTTATTCTGCTAGCTTTTAAAGATTCCATCTGATATTCTATACTGGCAATCATATCAACAGTGAATAAAATTTTGAATAAAACTTTTCTTTCTTTCCAATATGTGTGCTAAGTTGCTTCAGTCGTGTCCAACTCTGCGACCCCAAGGAGGCCCACCAGCCTCCTCTGTCTATGGGATTTCCCAAGCAAGAATACTGGAGTGGGTTGCCATTTCCTTCTCCAGGGGATTTTCTGGACCCAGGGATTGAACCCAGAGACCCATGTATTGAATCCAAGTCTCCTGCATTGCAGGCAGATTCTTTACAATCTGAGCCATCAAGGAAACCCTATCAGTCATTCAGTTCAGTTCAATCTCTCAGTCATGTCCAACTCTTTGCAACCCCATGAATCACAGCATGCTAGGCCTCGCTTTCCATCACCATCTCCTGGAATTCACTCAAACTCACATCCATCAAGTCGGTGATGCCATCCAGCCATCTCATCCTCTGTCATCCCCTTCTCCTCCTGCCCCCCAATCTCCCCCAGCATCAGTCTTTTCCAATGAGTCAACTCTTCGCATGAGGTGGCCAAAGTACTGGAGTTTTGTTGGATCTCCTTGAGGTCCAAAAGACTCTCAAGAGTCTTCTCCAACTCCACAGTTCAAAAGCATCAATTCTTCGGTGCTCAGCTTTCTTCACAGTCCAACTCTAGCATCCATACATGACCACTGGAAAAACCATAGCCTTGACTAGACGGACCTTTGTTGGCAAAGTAATGTCTCTGCTTTTCAATATGCTATCTAGGTTGGTCGTATCTTTCTTTCCAAGGAGTAAGCGTCTTTTAATTTCGTGGCTACAGTCACCATCTGCAGTGATTTTGGAGCCCAAAAAAATAAAGTCTGACACTGTTTCCACTGTTTCCCCATCTATTTCCCATGAAGTGATGGGACCAGATGCTATGATCTTCGTTTTCTGAATGTTGAGATTTAAGCCAACGTTTTCACTCTCCACTTTCACTTTCATCAAGAGGCTTTCTAGTTCCTCTTCACTTTCTGCCATAAGGGTGGTGTCATCTGCATATCTGAGGTTATTGATATTTCTCCTGGCAATCTTGATTCCAGCTTGTGCTTCTTCCAGCCCAGCGTTTCTCATGATGTACTCTGCATAGAAGTTGAATAAGCAGGGTGACAATGTACATTAGGCAAATACAAATTAAAATTGCAGTAAAATACCATGCCACACTTAATCAGAATGGTTAAAATTTAAATGACTTACTATACCAATTGTTAGAGAGTACGTAAAGCAAATGAAACTCTTAAATCTAGTTGATGAAAATGTTGACTAAATACAGATGTACAACTTGAGAGTTGTGAGTTAAGTTATATTTGGGACAAAATGAGGACTGCAGCCCGGGAGGCAGCATCTCAGGTAGCTCTGAGAGACTGTTCCACAGCAGCAGTCAGGGAAAGTCCATGTATAAGGTTTTGGTAAAGGGGGAGTTCAATACCACGAAGCACTTATTTTGCAAAAGGTTTTTTGTTAGTCATGAGGGTCTGATGTCACCATGAAGGGATTTAGTGCTTCTCTAGATATGAGGAGATGCAATGATTGAGATCATAAAATCTGTTCCTAAAAACATCCAACTGTCTAAAGAACTGTCCCACCAGATTCCCTGGAGCACAGAGTGCCTCACTCCACCCTGATCCTTCAGGGGTTGTTGAAGGTCAACAGCTATAGCAGCAGGGGTTCTATCTCAGGAGAGGCAGATGGCAAATGCCTTGTTGTTCAGCCATTGGCAATGCTCTTGGTAAATGCCAATTTGTAGTTGACAAGAATATAAAGTGGTACGACCTCTTTGGAAAACAGGTCGATATTTTCTAAGTTAAACATATATGTTATCATGTGATCCAGTCAATCCACTCTGAGATATTTACACGAGAGAAATGAAGGCATCTGTTCATATAAAACTGTGTATATCAAAATTTGGAAAAGCTGTATTTGTAATTGCTCAGAACTGAAAACAATCCAAATTGCTACCACTAGGTGAATGGCCAAACAAATTGTTTTATATCTATCTAATACAATACTAAAACAACAATAAAAATAAACTATTGATGTATGACCAAACATAAATAAATCTCTAATCATAATTAATGAAAGAAGCCAGATTAAGAAAAAAGGGGTACATATTATATAGTATAGTTTTTTTTTAATGAAAAATAATCAGTAGTGACAAAAATGAAATTAGCAGTTGCCTGGGGATGTGACAGTGGCAGAGTAGGGTAGAAGGAGAGGAGTTTTACAAAGAGACACAAGGAAACTTTGGGGCTAATGAATATAATATGTTCATTACCACGATTATGGTCCTACTTTCATAGATCAAAAGTGTTAGGTAGGTAGAACAAGGAAAAGGAGTCCAAAATGGCGGTGGCTAAAAGACAAGAAAGGGAAAAGCCCACGAAAATAGAACAAAAGAAGGTCCAAAGGCCAGAGTGAAGACTTCAGGTAGAAAAAACAGCATTCCTGGCTAAGCCCAGTTTGCATAGGGCAGGCCCAGGTGGAGGAAAAAACATATAAAAGGAGGAGCCAAAGCTCTTTCTTTCTCTCTTTCTCTCCTGCGTGCGTGCACTCTCTCTCTCCCTCTCTCTCCCTCTCTCTCCCCCACTTGCCCCTCCACTCTCTTCTCTTCGAGTCTTTGGGTTGCCATGCCCTCACGCTTCGTGGATGGGTTCTCCTGCTATCTTCTAAATAAAATAGAGCTGTAACACTGATTTGCCTAAGAGCTATAACAGGGTTTGTCCCAGACCCGAGAGCTGTGACATGCCGAGGGCTTTAATGTCCGTCACTCCAAATCTTTGTTGTGACGAGACAAAGAGCCGAGGAACATACACTCACGTGACAAAAGTATACTTTCAATATGTGTGGTTTATTGTGTGTCCATTGTGTTTCACATTAACTGTTAGAAGTCAATAAAGGGTTAATACGCCACACTTACTGAAGTCCATGTGCTCTGGAGCCAGTGGGCCACAACTTGAGAGCCCGTGTGTCCCAGTGAAGACACCACATGCTGGAACTAAGACTTGATGCAGCCCAAATAAGTAACTAAATAAATAAATACTTTTAAAGGGTTAATGTTCTTATCTATAGGGAGCTCTTGTAATTCACAAAAAAATTATAAGCACCATTTTAAAAACTTCAACCTTATTTGCAATCAAAGTTTAAACTAAAGCAAGAATGGCTTAGTCATATGTATATGATGAACTTTTCTAAAAACTACTAACCAGTTTTCCAAAAAGCTCTATTAAAAAAATAATAGTAACTGGACTGGAAAGGATGCTTGATATAGAAGCACATTCACATTTTAGTGAAAGCCAATACAACCTTTCTGAAGTGTAGTTTGGCTATATATATATATAAATATCAGATTCAATCATGTCCTTTGACCTCAATAGTTCCACTCCTTGGATTTATCCAAAGAAAACAATCAGAGAAAAATATAAAGGTTAATGTAATGAAATTCCAAAATACTGCAACTTATAAACAGAATTTCAGAAATATGATAATGTCCAAAAAACAAACAATTGCTTACAGAATTTAAGATATGTCCAAATAATGACAGTAAAGATCAGGTTCTCAATATTTAATAATATAAAAATATGTGTATTGCAATATTCAGGATTTAGACATTTATACTATTGTTTCATATTCATGGGTAAACACATAGACACACACACAACTGAATTCTTTTATTATTTGAGGTAAATCTGTGATAAAACACAACTTTTTAAAATTCTCTGTATATATATTTTCCATTTCCAAACCTTTTTTTAACGCAAAATGCACGGTTTTATAAAGATATCAGTGTCATGATAAATAATACATAATTGTTGTTTCCTTCTATCATCCCTGTCTGATGTAAGACACATGTGTTTATAATCAGGCTTGTATGTGGAACAGGGAGATGACAGTTTTCCTGATCAGGAAAACTGTACAAGGAATGATTTGATATAGTTCTTTTTCTCAGAGGACTAAAATAATCTCAGTAAAAACAATTAACATGTATGATTATATACAATGCCTCTCCTTCCACCAGCTCAGCCTTTCCCACCCTCTTTTAATATTGTTTCCTTATGTATCATTTCAAAGCACATAAAATCTGTGTCTTTGGTGTTTTGATTTTTTCCCTAAGGGAGCTGGACTAGAAATTTTTGCCTCCGGGAAAGCCAGTTTGAATCAGCCATGAAGAAAAGGAAGAAGGAAATACAGATAGAAAAATAGAAGTGGTGGAAATAGTTCATTTCAAATCAAATATTTCAGAGCCAAAAATTTCACTTTGTTCAGAAGGGAAGGGAGGGACCTGAGAAAAGGAAGAAATCAGTGATTGATAGCAGCATTGTGGAAGAAGAGGGCAATGATGTTCACCCATATCCTAAGGTCTTCTCCCAGCTCCCAGATGGCCAGTCCCAAGTTCCAATCTGGCCTGCTCAGATCAGTGGCAGTGGCTCTGAAACCGACAGACTAATTTCCCTAGGGAATAATTGGAGGTGTCTTGACAGATCTGAATTATATCACTGGTTAAGGTTTAGTGACCTTTACCATATACTGCATTTTATAAGTGATTTAATCAGAACATTCTGTAATTATAATTCCATATTCTCTGATTTATAGGGTTTTTTTCCTTACAAAGCAGTGCAACATTCTTCTTTCTCTTCCTTTATGTTGATTTATGTTGGAGAAATTATGATAGTCCTGCATAAATGTTAAGTCTCATATTTGTGTGGAGACCTCTCCCCTTCCCTCCCTTATGCCAGTGAAAAATGGCCTTAGAGCATTTTTCTTACAGACAAATTGTATCCTACATATTTGCTGGTCCTAAGCAATCTCCCACACTCTGTCTTGTCAAGACTTAGCTGTGAATTTATAAGAATGGACACAAACAAGCTCAAGTCTTTAGATCTTTGATTATTTTGTTTGACTTGTTTGAGCTCCTTCCTGCTATGGTTCCTCAGCTGCTCCTGTCACAGGATTCAGCTCTGATGTTGAAATTCCTGGCATTTCAATGGGGTTCAAGGTTTCAAGCTTTCAGACAGGTAATTATATCATGATTACACATCTCTATCATTTACTTTCACCTTCTAAAAATACCTAAGGACCCACAGCGTTTCCTGTAAAAAAAAAGTATGTAAATACAAATTTCAGTTGTTTACATTTCAAAGCAATTCTGTAATAATAAACAAATTCTAAGTGGCTTAGAAAATAATTGGATATACATTGTGGGGGTGGGGCATGCCACATGGTTTGCAGTTTCCAGAAAGGGACTGAACCCTGCCCTCTGGCTACCCACTCCACCCACCCAGGAATGAGAGCATTAAGATTTTCTGAAAAATCTTGTTTTAAAATACTTATTATTAAACTTTGCACTTAGTGTCCAGCTCAATGCACAATCACCTACTTGTGTTCAGGTATATCACTGTGAAATTTAAAATTTTTCACTGTAAAAGATTTTACAGTGGAAATTTTACAGTAAAAGTAAAGATCACACACATTTCCAGAGAGAAAAGAAATGTTTACATAGAAGTTGGATCGAGTATTAGAATGCTTTGGACTTCTCAACAATAATTATAGATGTTTGAAGAAATGAAACCAAATTCTGACTAAATATGCTTTACAACTGGAATTCTTTACAAAGCCAAACTATTTGTCAAGCCTGAAGCTAGAACAAAGATATTTTCAGAGCTTCCAGTTTTTGTGTTTTTTTGGCCACGATGCAAGGCTTATGGGATTCTTTCTAGTTCCCCGACCAGGGACTGAACTCATTCCCTCAGCAGTGAAAGTGCAGAGTCCTAGCCACTGGACCAGCAGGAAATTCCCAGAGCTTCCAGATGTTAAGGAATTTATTTTCTCTGCTTGTTTCCTAGGAAGCTTTCTGAGAGTTTATTCCCATTAAATCAAGGAAGATAAAAAATGAGTTCCAACTCAAGCCAGGGGATTCCAGTGATGATGGTGCAGGGAATTCCCACAGGACCACTGTGCAGTAGGAGACACCAATTCAGGAATCACCAAGAGATATTTATTCAATAAGGGAAAATTGATTGGACATCCAATAATGTCAGAAAATACTGAGAGAGAATTTAAACATTTGAGTGAGACTTTGGGGTTTCATTACTCAGGAGTTTACAGAAAACTAAGAAAGGGCAGGACAGTTATTAACTCCAGTGATTTTTTTTTTTTAAAGAAAGTTAATCAGGGTACACTACACATATCATAATTGTGTCACCACTATTACTCTAACCAAATTAAGATTTAACTGTATCAGGGGCTATTCTCAAGAAGTTGGCATGAGTGACAGACTGGAATGATGAGAGAAAGATAAATTCTTATCTTAAAGTAGGAAATCAGTAGCTATGGCCAAAGAGTAAAAATATCAGAGGAAGGGTAATCATGCATTGAGAGCTATAGAGGTAATAGAAAAGGAGAGGGCAAACACAGTTGAAAGTGGTTGCCTCTGGATGTTTGAGCAGGACATCATCAGTTTGCAGCAAGCCCTCTAGTTAACTCTTTTCAATCTTGGGCCTCAACACTTTTTACAGAACTATTCATAAATTTGAACACAAGATAGTGATGAACATTTTTAAAAAGCTGATACTTGGTTGTTTTTTCCTCTCATTCTATCAGTATATTAATTTCCTGAGCACCTTCTTTTTAAAGAAACTTTTTATTTTATTATTTTTGAAACTTTTTATTTTATATCAGAGTGTAGCCAATTGGGCTTCCCCAGTGGCTCGGCAGTCAAGAATCCGCCTGCAATGCAGCAGACACTGGTTGTTTCTCTGGTTCCCGAAGATCCCCTGGAGGAGGGCATGGCAACCCATTCCAGTGTTCTTGCCTGGAGAATCCGCTGTATAGCAGGCTACACTCCATAGGGTCGCTAAGAGTCAGACACGACTGAAGCGCCTGAGCAGAAGCACATAGCCAATTAACAATGTTGTGATAGTTTCAGGTGGACAACAAAGGGACTCAGCTGTGCATACACACGTATCCATTCTCCCCCAAGCTCCCCTTCCATCCAGGCTGCGACATAATGTTGATCAGAGATCCCTGTGCTATACAGCAGGTCCTTGTTGGTTATCCATTTTAAATACAGCAGTGTCTACCTGTCGATTTTTTTGTTGCTGTTATTGTTTACTTTTGGCTGCACTGGGTCTTTGTTGCTGTGTGAGGGTTTTCTCTAGTTGCAGCGAGTGGGGGCTCCTCTTTGGTTGCGGTGCACAGGCTTCTCAGTGCAGGGGCAGGGGCAGGGGCTGCTCTTGCGGCGGAGCAGGGGAGGGGCTCTACAGTGAGGGCTCAGTAGTGGTGGTACAAGGGCTTAGTTGCTCCGCAGCATGTGGAATCTTCCCCGACCAGGGATGGAACCCATGTTCCCTGCACTGGCAAGGGTGGATTCTTAACCACTGGGCCACCAGGGAAGTCTCTATACACTGATTTGAGAGTTTTCTTTGTCCCTTTGATACACAGAAATGATACTGGGTACAACCTTGCCCTCAGGGTTTTGTAGTCTAGTATAAGTGATAGGGCCAGGGTCCTTGGCAGAACATCTTCCTCTTCCTCCCTTTGGGGCGGCTCCTGCCCCCCCCCCCCCACCCCCACCCCAGCGGAACCAGAGCCTCCAGGACGTGCTCACGCCCCCCGAGGAGGAGCAGCAGCGGTCTGTGCAGCCTGACCAGGGCTACATCTCCAGGAGCTCCCCGCAGCCCCCGGACGACGACAACGGGGAGGGAGTCAGGGAGGAGGACGAGAGGCAGCCGCTGTCCTCTCAGGGCCTGGAGAGCCTGCGCAGCCTCCAGCTGCTGCTCTTTTTCCAGGAGCTTAGCAAGAACCCCGGCCTTGAGCCCGAGGGGCCGCCTTGCAGGGCCCTCCCCCAGCTGGGGCGGTGAGTGAGCACGTGTGTGCATGTGTGCACGTGTGGGCTTGAGTCTGTGAGGCCGCACCTTTAAAGGTAGCCAACTTGACTGTGGGAGAAGGAAATGGCAACCCACTCCAGTATTGTTGCCTAGAGAATCCCAGGGACAGAGGAGCCTGGTGGGCTGCCGTCTATGGGGTCGCACAGAGTCGGACATGACTGAAGCGACTTAGCATGCAAAAGTGATATGGTATATAATCATTATAAAAAGCAGAAACTTCTAAGCATCAACAGAGATGGACAAAATGCCATGAAATTTAAGGGAAAGATGTCACTTGCAGCCGAAGGAGGCTCAGTGGAGGAGGAGGCATCTTGTGGTCTTCTGCATGGAAGATGTGTGGCAGGGGCGGGCTGAGCTGGAGTGCAGAAGTGGGGGGAAAGCCCAGGGCATTTGCAGGAGGCCTCCTGGGGTGGAGTTTGTTGTAGCCCAGAGAGTGTGTAAGAGGAATTAAGCTGGGAAGGCAGCTTGCAAATATATTGTGGAGGCTGGTTCCGCTGGCTTAGTGGTTTCTGGGGCTTCAGATGCTTTTCCCATGTACTTTGACCCTTTGTTTTCAGAAATGTAAATCTGCAGAAAGAGATGGCGAAGTCTAACTATTGCATTATTCATACAGCATGCTCTCTCTTAAAGTTCCTTCACCTATGGAAGCTTCCTACTTACTCACAAGAGACTTTACCAGTCTCTCTCATTAAACTTTCATTTCCCAAAGGATTTTTTTTTCATGTAATGGACACCTTTATATGAAAAAAATTGAGGTATATTTTTCCCTCAACTCAACCTAGGGTTTTTTTTTCTCCCCAAAAGTTAGAGAATGGAATGAAAGTAAACACTATTAGCTTCCTGAATTCTTTCACATTGAGGTGATTTTTGAAACAGCTTTGATTCTGTACTGGATAGAGAGCATCAATTTATGAAAAGTACCCCCCAAAATTCTCACATATGAGGGGCAGGCCTGTGACGAGGCCCTTTTTGTCTTGCCTTTCTCACATACTACTCTTCTATTGAGTTCTGGAAAGATAAACTGACTCTATGGTCTTACGGGTTCACCACCCCATGTCCTCCAACTATAGGAGTATGTCAGAAACTAAATGTCGCTTTTTGGGCGTTTGGGTTAAAGTCCCCTACAGACAGGTAGCCTCTATAAAACCGTGAGAGCAGCTAAGAGGAGAGCCATCAGGGAAAATTTATCTGAGCTTCCCATGTCTGAGCCTTTGCTCTAATTTCCATCCAATTAGGTCTGTTTAGCTCCCAACCTGGCTTTCTTCCAGCTCTGAGCTTTGGATTTTTAACCCTCTATAGACATGTCTGAGAGTTGTATTGTATGTCGATCCCTTTCAATGACCCCTCTGGGGTCTGCTCACAAAGCTTACTTCCAGATTATGGATTTAATATGACCTTTTATATTGCAGTCTATACAATGATACAGTACATCCCAGATTCTCTTTGTAGCCAGCTGTGGGGCCTGACTGAGGTAAACATGACAAAGACTGGTTTAAGAATGAGGTCCGTTTAGGCAGTGCACTCACTGAACAATGCCCCTCCTTTGGGGCTTGATCTTTTATTTCCATCTCCTTCTTGCTTGTTTCTATGGAGCACAGCTAAATATTTGGGGACTGGCAAGCCCAAAGCTCCTATCTGTTGCTTCTGGAACAGAGTTCGGGGCATTTAACCACTAATCTAATGCTGAAACTTCTAAACTGGCACCAGGGCCTCAGTAGGATAAAGTCTAGGGAGTAAAACTGATCCAATTACTTGATCCTAAGATAGTTAGAGGAACCACGATGATGGTTGAAAATCTAACTAACAGCTCCACCTATTTAATATCTAAATCCCGAATAAGTACCAGAGAAATTATGCGATCAATTAAAAAAAACTAAGCAGAGGATAAGGAGGAAGGAGAAGCAAACAATGACGTCAGTTACTAGTTTCAGGATTTTATCTACATTTTCACATTTAACCTGAACAAAAACTTTTTAAAGAGAAAGGTGGGAAGGAGGGGTGGTGCGGTGCACAGACACTTTTTGAACACCATGTAAATGTGAAAGTGTTAGGTGCTCAGTCATGTCTGCCTCTTTGGGACCCCATGGACTGTAGCCTGCCAGGCTTCTCTGTCTATGTAATTTTCCAGGCAAGAATACTGAAGTGGGTTGCCATTCCCTTCCCCAGGAAATGTTCCAGACCCAGGGATTGAACCCAGGTCTCCAGCATTGCAGGTAGATTCTTTACCATCTGAGCCACCAGGGGAGACGTCTTTGAACAAATCAGTCAGCTTTTGTTATAGCAATAAACAAGATTGAGACCTTAGTTGTTTTGAACAACAAACTAGGTATTTCTTTCTTTTTAAAAAACATTTATTTATTTGACTGTGTAAGATCTTTGGTTGCAGCATGTGGGATCTAGCTCCCAGACCAGGGATCACACCTGGACCCCCTGTATTGAGAAGGTAAGTCTTCAGCCTCTGGACCACCAGGGTAGTCCTGAAATATGTATTTCCTGCCCTTGAATCTGGAGATTGTTCCTGAATCTATTGGGCTCTGCTGAACTCAGCTAGGTTTGAATGGATTTCATATGCCTTCCTATTTGAGGGGGGTGTGGCTCTAACTGGGGTTTGGCTTTTTTTGATGGAAGGGAGAATCTCCAAGGGGTGAGCAGAATCACACGATGCTCTAAAAGTCCCTGCTAGACTATCACTCCACTAACATTCTACTGTTTCAAGCAAGTCCATGGTCAAGCCAAGCCAGAAGTCAGTGGGTTGAGGATGCTGAAGTTGGTACAAGCAACCCCATAACAAGGGGCTGGTAAGTATTGTCTTTACTGAAGGTAGGAGATTGTCAACTTTTCCCCAAGCCCTCACCATGTGTCAACTACTTTTTGATTTTTTAATTCACTTTACTACAGTAGATTTAAGAGACAGAAGGTAGAGCTGACTTTGTAGGTAAGACATTTGAGACTTTCAGAGGTCAAGTAATTTGCCTCAGGACTGGCAAGTATTGGATCAGAAATTTAACTCTAATCTGTCTGATTCTCAAACACTTTTTTTCTCACTATTTTTGTCTCAGTTCAGTTCAGTTCAATCTCTCAGTCGTGTCTGACTCTTTGCAACCCCATGAATCGCAGCACATCAGGCCTCCCTGTCCATCACCAACTCCCGGAGTTCACTCAAACTCATGTCCATCGAGTTGGTGATGCCATCCAGCCATCTCATCCTCTGTCATCTCCTTCTCCTCCTGCCCCCAATCCCTCCCAGCATCAGAATCTTTTCCAGTGAGTCAACTCTTCACATGAGGTGGCCAAAGTACTGGAGTTTCAGCTTTAGTATCAGTCCTTGCAATGAACACCCAGGACTGATCTCCTTTAGAATGGACTGGTTGGATCTCCTTGCAGTTCAAGGGACTCTCCAGAGTCTTCTCCAACACCACAGTTCAAAAGCATCAATTCTTCGGTGCTCAGCTTTCTTCACAATCCAACTCTCACATCCATACATGACCACAGGAAAAAACATAGCCTTGACTAGACGGACATTAGTCAGCAAAGTAATGTCTCTGCTTTTGAATATGCTATCTAGGTTGGTCATAACTTTCCTTTCAAGGAGTAAGCGTCTTTTAATTTCATGGGTGCAGTCACCATCTGCAGTGATTTTGGAGCCCAGAAAAATAAAGTCTGACACTGTTTCCACTGTTTCCCCATCTATTTCCCATGAAGTGATGGGACCGGATGCCATGATGTTCATTTTCTGAATGTTGAGATTTAAGCCAACTTTTTCACTCTCCTCTTTCACTTTCATCAAGAAGCTTCTTAGTTATTCTTCACTTTCTGCCATAAGGGTGGTGTCATCTGCATATCTGAGGTTTTTTATATTTCTCCTGGCAGTCTTGATTCCAGCTTGTGCTTCTTCCAGCCCAGCGTTTCTGATGATATACTCTGCATAGAAGTTAAATAAGCAGGGTGACAATATACAGCCTTGACATACTCCTTTTCCTATTGGAACCAGTCTGTTGTTCCATGTCCAGTTCTAACTGTTGCTTCCTGACCTGCATATATTTTTGTCTAGAGAGACTATAAGTCTAAGATCTAAAAGGATCTCAGACTACCAGAAAAAAATTGTGCATGAAGCAGAAATTGTGAGAATCCTTTCTATACACAGTTAAAATATAAACCTAATTAAGTGACATGAGTGTAAATGTTAGAAAATTTTCTTTGAAGCTCTGTTTTATAATGCCACCCTTTGGAAGGATGGGGTTGAGGCCAGTAATGATTAGAGTCTAGAGTCACTATACAAAGTTGTAGAGAAGCTTTCTTTCTATGTCCTTCTGTCCCTCTCTGTTTTATGTCTTGCTTCATTAGCTCTTACTGTCTGATCTAGAAGTTGGCTACCCAGACCTTCTTATTACAGCTCTCTTTTGTGCCAACCCTCCCAGCAAATGTCCAAGTTGTAGAATGTTCCTCTCTCTTCCATACCAAATCTCTAGACCACTGGCATTCCATTCAGAACGTTGTATATTTTGAAATGGCTTATTTATTTATTGGCCAGACCACATGAGATGCAGGATGTTAGTTCCCGGACCTGGGACTGAACCCCAGTCCCTTCAGTGGAAGTGCAGACCCCCAGCCACCGGACCACCAGGGAAATCCCAGAAGATACATATTTTGAAAGAGGATTCTTGAAAGATAATGTCTGACCCCTAAATAATATGTTTCTTTGAGCTTCTGACCTGTTGCTAAAGAAAATATCTTTAAATGGTGGAATTTTCTGGTAACTCTAAAACAGGGCATATACAGTTCAATTAATTTGAATGTGTAGTAAAAGAGTTTACTTTTATGAAGGGGCAAAGCCTTCCTTCCTTCTTATACATAGTCTGTTGTCAAGCGGATTGTATGCTTTGTTGAAAATAGATATGTGGTTGCCAGCAGAGATAGCTCTCTACCTTTTTTTCCCATGAGATTCTTCTTAATTGGGAGGGGAAAAAAATGTTTTTGACTATCAACTCTGGGGAAAGCCACTCCACATGTGTTGATTGTGAGGAACAGAAACAGAATTAGTATCTTATGAGCCCTTCCAAAATATCTTCTCTAGATTTCTACTTCATGGAAACAGGGTGTCTTCTCTCTAAGGGAAGAAGAAGAAGAGAAAAGAATATGTGATGGTAATTCTCACCTCCATCTTTCCCTGGTTCATCCAAATATGGGTTTTCTAGTCAATAAGTTACAGAATTAGGCTCGTTGTAATTAAAAATAGAGAGAGATTAATCCACAATGTTTTTATTGTGGCTTGGCACATCGTTGGTATTCAACATCTATTTGTTAAATGAATGAGTTGCTGAGTAGTAATCAGGCCTTAGAGTCCACTGAATATATTAAAGGACTTTTCATTTATGTTTATTCAATATTTGAACACCACTGTCCCTCATATCTCAGGCAGTAAAGAATCTGGCTGCAATGTCGGAAACCAGGTTTGACTCCAGGGTGGGAAAGATCCCCTGGAGAAGGGAATGGCAACCCACTCCAGTATTCTTGCCTGGGAAATCCTATGGACAGAGGAGCCTGGTGGGCTACAGTCGATGGGGTCACAAAAGGTGGCCATGACTGAACCATACCACCAATATTTGAACATTCAGCAATACCGAGTATATAGAGATCCTATCTTCTGCGATTTAAAATGGTATCTGAACCATCACATATGCTGTTGTCTGGATACATTTGTCACAGCTTTCCTTAAAACTCACTAGCTATGGAAGCCGCCATGCCTTTCTTTTATATAAGTATATGCATTGCCAAAAATATTTTTTTAAACATGGTAGAATTCTGAGTAAATGATCAAGAGAGGACCTACTACCTTTGTAAAATGTGGAATTGTATTTGTACATTTAAAAATAAACACCTACCACTTAAGAAACCTTTACCTTTGATTTATGCAGAATACCCTCCTGTATATACATACCACAGCACTCTGCAGTGCAGCGTTCTCTCAAGTTCTGCCTTTCAAGTCTTGGTTGACTGACATTATGGTATGGCTTGGTGAGAAGGGAATAGAGGTCAATCAGAGGAGAGTGGAGTAGTAGAGACAGGACAAAGAGTAAGTTAGTGGATCATGGCTAATGTCAGAATTCCAGAAATGCCTGGGATGCCAGGAGAATTCCTGCTGGAGATTGAAATAACATAAGAGAGCAACCCCAGCTCTGGCGGTTCCTACCTCATCTATTCTGTACTGGAAACCACTGTAAAAATGGTCCATAGCCTCACTTGAGCCCTGACCTGCTCTTAAATTGAAAGAAACCAAAAACAGTTTTCCTTACAATCCCCAATGCCAATATGTCTGAAAAAATATGTTGTGAAGGGAAAAGGAGAAGGGGGAAAAAAAAAAAAAGCTTTCATGAGCATAACTTATCTTTGACTGTCACAAAATCAATAGGCTTTACAGAGCCAAGGAAATTCAATAGCTCGGCATTCATAATAAAGATTGGTTTGGGTGATTTGTCTCTCTCTAATAAGGCAGGCTTTGGACCCCAGCTCCCATTCCTCTAAAACTCAAAGGGGGTGGGGATTTTTCCATCACCGCCAAGTCCTCTTGCTTGTCTATTGTCAGGACGTTACAATGGTACTGCTTGTCTGGCCAAGCCTTGTTTCACCCAGGAGAACAGACCTCACATTGGGGCGTGGAGTAACAGACGCCCAGCTTTATCCCAGCATTCAGCCTCCTTCAGCCAGCTTGACAGCCTTTTCATGCATCATGGATTCATCTGTTTCAATGAAAAACCCAGAGCAAAGCTGCAAGTATTTGTTTTGTTTTGTTTTTTTTTCCTGGAGACCACTTTATAGAATGTGTCCAGATATTCACTTTGGAAACTAAGCCCATTGCAAAAACATGTGGAAAAAAAAACCTGACTGCCCTGAGCTGACCCAGCTCTCATCAGAAGAATCTTGTGGCCAGCACCCACCAACATGTTCAGTCAAGTGGATAGATAAGGGCAAGAGAGAAGGAAGAGGCTGGCTGTACTCAGTAGAACATCACACCTGAGGCTTGTTAAGTCAATGGCTGACCAACATTCAACACAGGTCCTTGAACGTGGCGAAGAATCAATAGATGTCAACTGAATTGAGATACATGTCTAATGTATATTGAACTCCTAACATGTGCCAGTCTCTTCATCTCCTGTGCATTAGTCCTAATCTTCATAACATGCCTAAAAATAGGTACGTCGATATTCTTGTTTGACAAAGAAAGAACAATGCGATTAAAGAAGGTAAAAAAAAAAAAATGCTCCAAATCACACAGATAGTCAGTGATACAAATAGGAACCTATCTGACTCAGAGGCTAGCTATGTTGCCATGCCAAGAAATGAGCAAGCAAAGCCCATTGCTTGTGAGTTGTGTGCACCAGTGTTCTCCTTCTCAAATTTAAGCCTAGACAACTTTATTGGAGTTTAAAGGCTGGGTTTTTGTCTTGCCACTGCAACTTACTCACTCCTTTTGTTGGATACACAAGAAGATGCATATACATCCACTTTCTATTAATAAATCCTAGATAGATAGTCTAGAAATGTTAGGCTGGCAGCAGTAGTGGAGGCAAAGCCCTGTCTGGTGACAGAGAGAAGGGCTGATTGACAGAACAAAGGGCGAACTGACCAGGACCATTTGGGGGCCAGCTGTCTTTTCTTCCAAAGCTGCTGTAATGGACCCTCCTGGAACAGCAGATGAACACCAATCAATCAACCAATAAGAACCTATAGTATGCTTATCCGGTGTTCACCCTTGATGAGTCTGTGAGCCATCTGCAGTGTGGACCAGAAAACTGGAGGCTGGGCCCACAATTGGGAAATAAGGTGACGGGAGCCTGGCTAAGTGTGACTGCAGAGGGAACACTGAAGAGGTCAGCGTTGTAGAGCCACTGCTCCCCACTGCCCTTCCTGGGCAGAAGCCCCAGTCCTGACTTCTCCCAGCTGTGTTCAGAGAATGAGTCTGGCTCAGAACTGCTGAGCTGGAGGGAGACTGGCTGTCTTTCCCAGGGTGAGTAGCTGGCAGATAAGCCAAGGAGGGGTTTAAGGGAGAAGAGGAAACCAACGCACTGAATCCTGGAAACAGCTATTAGTTACACAAATGTGTTGAGTGAGAGAGCATGGAACCATCAAATACCAGAGTCAACCTGCTCCCGAACATGTATCAAAGCTTCAGAGTTTCGATGTAGACATAGAGGAGCAAGAATGAAGGCTCATGTTTGTTAAGACCATCAGTGCCTTTATTTGTTAAACATGTTAGGTCTGAGTTTACCAGGAGCAACCAAAAAGTAATATTAAATTGGCTTGGGAATTCTCTGGCAGTCCAGTGATTAGGACTCTACACTCTCACTGCCAAGGGCCAGGGTTCAATCCCTGGTTGGGGAGCTAAGGTCCCACAAACAACAACAACAAAAAGATTTGGAAGGACTTTTCTAGTGGTCCAGCGGCTAAGATCTCATGCTCCCAATGCAGGAGGCCTGGATTTGATCCCTGATCAGAAAACTAGACCCCAACTGAAAGATCCCACATGCCTCAGTGAAGATTAAAGATCTTATGTGCTACAATTAAGACCCAAAGCAGCCAAAATTAATTAAGTAATTGTTTAAAATTGGTTTAAGTAAGGTAGAAATGGCACCCCACTCCAGTACTCTTGCCTGGAAAATCCCATGGACTGAGGAGCCTGGTAGGCTGCTGTCCATGGGGTCGCTGAGGGTCAGACACGACTGAGCGACTTCACTTTCACTTTTCACTTTCATGCATTGGGGAAGGAAATGGCAACCCACTCCAGTGTTCTTGCCTGGAGAATCCCAGGGATGGGGGAGCCTAGTGATCTGCCATCTATGGGGTCACACAGAGTCGGACACAACTGAAGTGACTTAGCAGCAAGGTAGAAATCAGAGAAGGCAATGGCAATCCACTCCAGTACTCTTGCCTGGGGGAAGTCCCATGGACAGAGGAGCCTGGTAGGCTGCAGTCCATAGGGTCGCTAACAGTTGGACACAACTGAGCGACTTCACTTTCACTTTTCACTTTCCTGTATTGGAGAAGGAAATGGCAACCCACTCCACTGCTCTTACCTGGAGAATCCCAGGGACGGGGGAGCCTGGTGGGCTGCCATCTATGGGGTTGCACAGAGTCGGACATGACTGATGTGACTTAGCAGCAGCAGCAGGTAGAGATTTATTTCTGTGATACATGCACGCATGAACATGCACGCACACACACACACATGCACGCAGAGCCTGAAGCTGGTGGGCTAGGGTTGATAGGCCGCTGTCAGGAAGTCATAAAGAACCCAGACTCCTCCTTTCATGCTGTTTTCCATCTCATCTTTAGCTTGTGGCATTCACCTAAAGGCCCAAGATAAAAACTCCGACTCGAAGCAGCATCTCTGAGTTCCACCCGGCACTGTGGAGTAAGGAGCAAACATACATAACCACTGTTTCTTTCAGTGAACTGCTCAAAAGTCTGAATATGCCATTTCTTATATTCATTTGCCAAAATCTATGGCTTGATCTAGCTGTGAGGGAGACAGTTGGCCAGGTTACCAGCTACAATGTGTTCTGTGATTATGGGAGAAAGGGGAGATGGATATTAGGAGTCAATTTGCAGTATCTGTCATGGAGACATAATTAAAAATGTCAAAACTTCTTCACCACAACCCCTAGAGGAGGCCAGCAGAGGCCAGTGACTCCTTCCCACCCTATCTACCTGTGTGATGTTCAAACTGGAGATAAGCATCATCAGGTCACATATAGACGCACTGCCATCCCACCAACTGAACTCACTTTGGGAGGCAATGAAACAAAACTTACAAGGAAAGTAGGAGGACTTCTCTGGTGGTACAGTGGAGAAGAATCCAGTTACCAGTGCAAGGGACACAGGTTCACTCCCTGGTCTGGGAAGATTTTACTTGCCTTGGAGCAACAAGGCCCATGTGCTACAACCACTGAGCCTGTGCTCTCCAGCCCGGGACCCGCAACTGCTGAGCCCTCAGTGCTGTGCCGACCGAAGCCCACGTGCCTAGGACTGTGCTCTGCAACAAGAAAAGCCACTAAAATGAGAAAGCCTGAGAGTAACCACGAAAGTTTAGTGCAACACCCCCCAAAACTGATTTATTAATTAATAATTTTTTTAAAAAAATTAGAAGGAGGAGGGGGGAAAAAGAAGAAAGCTCAAAAAGAATGAGTCCAAAGAGAGCAGAACTGATAAAACTTGGCAATAGATTGAATTTGGGAATTTCAGTACTACAAGTATTCTGACATGGATTCACAAAGTTCCCTGAATATCAACCAGTCCTTGGTGTCTCTCTAAAATACACACACACACACACACACACACACACATACACACACATACACACACACACAACTAGTCGCTCACATTCTTTCATGCCCACAGCTAAAATCCATTGTCATGCTGATGATGCTATGAGTGTGTATCTGGGATTTGGTCACTGCAAACTCGTTTGCTAAGTGCTGTCATTTCATAAAGACGATTTACATAAGGACAACTTTCTTAGTTCTGTATTACTCCTTCAAGATCAACAACAACTGGAAACATATAAAACATGCATTATCTGTGACTTCCTTTGAGAGTGCAAAACACATATTGGATATAGAGGAAGAAGTGTTTCCCACCTCTCTCTATTGCTGAAGGTAGTGAATGGGGAAAAAATGATTAGACTCTTGCTTAAAAAGAAGCTTTTGATTTTGGGATTTTGTGACAGTCCTTTCCCATATAATGTGAACCATATAATCAGGCTGCCAATGCATTTGTTGCTACGTAAAGGAAAAATGTACTTTTTCAGATAAGACAATGTATGTTAGGAATAGATAAATATGATTCAAAACATTAAATGGAGGGACTTCCTTGGTGGTCTAGTGGGTAAGACTCAGATCTCCCAATGCAAAGGGCCTGGGTTTGGTCCCTGGTCAGAGAACTAGATCCCACATGTGCAGTGAAGACCCAGCACAGCTAAAATAAATACATAAAAAAAAAAAAAAAAACTTTTATTACATGGAGATCTCAGAAAACTGGATTGTGTTATAAAGCAGAGTCGATGAGAAAGCCCAGTATCTTTAAAAGTGAAAGTGAAAGAAGTTGCTCAGTCGTGTCCGACTCTGCCACCCCATGGACTGTTGCCCACCAGGCTCCTCTGTCCATGGGATTTTCCAGGTAAGAATACTGGAGTGGATTGGCATTTCCTTCTCCAGGAGATCTCCCCGTCCCAGGGATTGAACCCGGATCTCCCGCATTGTAGGCAGACGCTCTACTGTCTGAGCCACCAGGAAGTCTTCACTATCTTTGAGGAAACAGTAAATTTACTTGTTTTAATTACAAATGTTGATGAATTTAGGGTTCATAATGATGAATTTTAGGTTCATTACCTATATTGGAAATAAATACTGAATCTTAGAGCACTAATTTAAAAATTACCAAAGTGAGAGAAATAAGAGCTATAGTAATATTCACCAAGTATTCAATCTGAGTGAGTGAACGCTCAGTTGTGTCCGACTCTTTGCGACCCTGTGGACTGTAGCCCCCCAGGCTCCTCTGTCCATGGGATTCTCCAGGCAAGAATACTACAGTGGGTTGCCATTTCCTTCTCCAGGGGATCTTCCCAACCTGGGGATCGAACCCAGGTCTCCCGCATTGCAGGCAGACGCTTTCACCTCTGAGCCACCAGGGGAGCTATTCTCAATTTTACCTAATCAAATATGAATGGATGTGGTTCATTAATACTCCTAGTCTGAGGCATGGTCAATTTTCAAATTTTTCCCTCTTCCCCTATCATCAGGACTAAGGAGGTCCCATGTTTCAGATTCAAGAGCTACAAGGTGGTGCAGCCTCTATCTACCTGGTGTGCTTAGGAACACCAGCAGAGCTCTAACTGACCAATGTGAACCACATAGCAGGAATGATAAATAAACTTCTGTGTAAATAAACTTCATAAACTTAAATAAACTTAAGTGTCTACGATGGGATGACTTATTACCACAGCACAATTTAACTAATTCTGACTAAACCAAGGAGTAAGTGATTAAATATCTGGGAGAGAACCCAACTCTGAAATTAAAAATGAAACAAAGGCAAAAACCTCAAAATCTCAGGCTCTCAACAGCTCTCTAAGCAGGAATTTTGCTCTAATTAGGGAAGATTGTTACTAAAATATTCCATCTAGCCCAAATACCACCTTTGTTTTATCTAAACTACCAAAAATGATTCTGAATTCAGCAACTCTGGGTTATTTGTTGGTTAAACAAGTCTAGAGAATGTTTTTTGTTTATTTGTTTTCACTGAGCTATTTTACCACTGAGTTGAATACAATCTCCCCTTCCCTCTCTTTCCTCTCCTTAACCCTTCCTATCCTTCCCTGTTTTTCTAGTCCCCCAGTTCTGGATGCAGGAATCTGGTCAAAGGGCCCTCAGCCTGAGCTGAGGATTGGAGACTGATCACCTCCTCTTGGCAGAGAACTCGAATTCTGGTTCTGGTCTGGTTCTGATTTCTGGTAGGGCCGAGTTCCAGTCCTGCCTTCTATGGAGGCCCAGGGAGAAGTCCCACAATGCCTGGGTATCTGTAGGTGGCAGGAGACGTCTGTAGGGCCACCCCTTTCCCGCCCCTCTCTCGCCTCCTCCCCCTTCTTCTTTCAACCTGGCTTCCTTTCCTCCCTTGAAATCTTTGATGTTAGCACTTGGATCTGAAGTTCTGTGTCTCTATAGGAGGTTTTCTGAGAAGCTATATTCTTGTATTTAAGGGCTTCCCTGGTGGTGCAGAGGTTAAAGCGTCTGCCTGCGATGTGGGAGACCTGGGTTCGATCCTTGGGTCAGGAAGATCCCCTGGAGAAGAAAATGGCAACCCACTCCAGTATTCTTGCCTGGAGAATCCCATGGATGGAGGAGCTTGGTGGGCTACAGTCCACGGGTCGCAAAGAGTCGGACACGACTGAGCGACTTCACTTTCACTTTCAGTGTGTATCAGCTCCCCTTCCAGTGTCTGACTTGTAAGTATCTGGTAGTCAGGAGAGTCAAACTCCTCAGGCCAAATCTTTGATAGAGGAAATTGTCATGGGTTGAGAAGAATATATTTCATAGATTTTGCCAAACTGCAAAATGCATGGTGAGCATGTGTTGGAAAACCCTCAATTAGGCCCCAAACTACAAAATGTTAACAAGAACAAATTTGAGACTAAGAACCAGCTGCCGGAAATAATGAGCTGATGCGGCTTGTGTCAAATTCCTGAGAGAAGAGCTTCTACAGAGATTAGCCCCAGGCACCCAGGTGTCACCTTCAGCACCCGAGGGGGAGCTCTAATTTCCTCTGCTTCTCTGAGCCCAAGGACTTGAAACTACCAGTTGGTGAAAAGCGACATTTACTGAACAGCTACAGCATGCTAATTACTACACTGTATAATTTCTAAAGTAAATTTCCGTTTTACAGATAAGGCAACTGAGGCTAAGGGTAGTTAAGTCACCAAGAGCCAGAGTCAGGATGCAACATAGATCCAGGTCGTTCCATTATCCCACGTGATAACATTAATCAGCATATAAATGAGACCACATAGCTATATTCATCCTGATGGAAATCATTTTAGTGAAGGGTTATAATAAAGAGCGATGCTCATTTTTTAAACCAAGATATCTATCAGTGTCTATGAATGCATAATGTCACAGATTCAACATGCAAAATGTGCCAGTTTTGGTGAAATTCTATTTATCTAAATATAATTAATTTTTTATTAAAATCATTAGAAAGTGTGATATTCCTCATATATAAATTTTCTTAATGTCCAGAGCTTACTTTCAGGGTCACACGTTTAAATATTTTACCAATATTTTCAGAAAGTTTATTTCTGGCCTTTTTTCCCTCCAAGTTTATAGATATATAAATGACATATAATGTTGTGTAAGTGTATGAAATCCTACCTTGGAATGAAAAAAGCAGTAAGGCAGCTCCAGGAGACAAGATTTAGTATATTAGGGACTTCACTAGAGGTTCAGCAGGTAAGACTTTGCCTTCCAGTAGAGAGGGAGCTAAGATCCTACATACCTCATGACCGAAAACCAAAACATAAAAGCACATTGTAACCAGTTCAATAAAGCCTTTATTTAAAAAATTGTCCACACCAAAAAAAAAACCCTTAAAAAAATAAAAGATTTAGCATATTAAATCCACATTATGCAACCAATAAGATGGAGGATACAAGAGGAAGAATGTTGAAAGTTATAATTAAAAATAACATTGACAGATTGCTGGTGAAGACCTTACACAGTTGAAAGCATTTCTTTTCTGCTCTCCATGCAGATTTCACTCCTGAAAAATACGTATTAAAATTTGTTTAGATTTTTGCCTTTATTTTAATATATGTAAGAAAAGAGCAGACAGGAAACCTAAGACACGGTACTTTCATCTCATTTTTTAAAATTAGGATTTGGAAACCACAGTTTTGTTTTCCTATAAGCATAGTCCTGATAAAGAATCTTTTTGGCCATTGCAAATTGTCTTTGGATTATTTTATTTATTTGGTGGGTAGATTTATTTCTATTGCATGTGAACAATATTTATCTCATCTTTACTTAAGACTCTTACATTATGCAAATAGGGAGAGATGTTAGCCTTTTAGTGAGGATCGAGGGGTAGGAGCAGGCTGAAGGAATTGAAGCAGGGAGGACCACAATCTTTCTCCTGGCTCTTTACCTCTGCTAACTGATTGAATGCTTTAGACAGAGCCAGCTAACATATCATCTCCACATGAGATGCAGCCTTCTCAAGATTTTGATTCCATCAGCCTTGGCAGGCAGAGAAGGATGGAGGAGATTTGTTCTTTCTGGCTGCGAGAAGCCTCCTCCATTCACTCCTGATGCAGCCCAAATACTATCATTTCCCATGTATGTTATATCAGAAAGAATTTGGAAAGCATTTCCCCAGAAGATACAACACTTTGTTTTTTTTTAAAAATTAAACCACTAAAATAAATTTAACATTCTAGATGCAAGTTGATGACATTTCTATGTGAGCAAGTCCTGTTTTACTGTATTTTTAATATTATTATTTTTTTACTTTTTGACCTCATGACAAGGCTCTTAGTTCCCTGACCAGGAATCGAACTCAGGCCCCCTGCAGTGGAAGCACAGAGTCTTAACCGCTGGACTGTGGGGAGTCCCAGGCCCTGTGTTATTTTAATAACTTTGTTCATCTGTAAAAATACAGACCCTTCCACATCTACTCCATGGGGCAGTTGTGAGACATGAAAAGGCAGAATAATTGAAAGAAAGCAACCATTGCCTAAATGATTGTATGAACCAAGATATATCAGCTTTCTTTCTTCTTTCCCCCAAATCCTAATTTGCATCCATGCTGAAAGTTCACTAAAGTTTAAGCACTTTGGGGTCAGGCACCTTTTCAATTTATCCCGGTTCCTGCAGAGCCCAGAAAAGTATCTGACACATTGAATACTTCTTAAATAAATGACTCTTCATTTCCTTGTCTGAGGAGTTTTACATCCACTTTCAAAATTTCATTTCCTCTAAATTTGAAATTTAGGCAACTGTAGATGATAATTTTAAGTTTCAACCTCTCTGCGATCTTTTTTAACACATTGTTCAATATGATTTCCCATCTCACTGAAATAATTCTCCAGTTTCTCTTGAGGGAATTGCAAAAAATTGCATTCGTGCTCTGGCTCTAAATTCTTCTACAGAATGTGGTTTTGATAAGTAAACAAAGGCTTCAAATGTTTCCTTCTATTATGTGTGTCCTTAAAGTGTTCCGTCTCAAGTTACTTAAGACTGCTCTAAACCTGAAGTAAGAACTTGTCACTTACAAAAAAACACAGAAGTTATTCAAACAAAACTTAGAAGTAAAAATCTGCCAAGAAGTTTTTGTTTTTGCTGTTTTGTTATCTTTTTGTTTTGTTTGTTTTATATCTTAAGGGAGCTGGAAAGGTTGTTTCCCACTTATCTAAGAAAGCAAAGATTAACAAGGGAATGGCTATCCACTGCAATATTCTTGCTCAGAGAATTCCGTGGACAGAGGAGTCTATGGGGCCTCAAAGACTGAGCGACTGAGCACAGAGCATTTTCCCTATTAACATCTGTAAATTGTTTTCTAATCATTTTGAGGGAACAGCATTTTCTTTGCAAAACTTTTGTTCAAAAGCAAAACAAAGTTGTGGTCTAACCTGCCTTTATTCGGGGACGAGCAAAACCAAACCAAAAATTCTCTGCCTTCAGCCTTCAGTGTTGTCTTTGAAATGGTTATACAGTAGCTGATTTCTGGTAAGATAGCTTTTGCCCTGAAGAAAACTTCTATTTTAATATTTACATGTAATCCCAAAAAAGGAGGGAAACGAAAGAAGAAAATTATATGCAAAGAGCTTTATTTAGTCTCCAGAATCATAACCCAAAAGTAAGCTGTTCAATCAGAAGAAGAAGGGAAGGTGGTGTGGGGAGTTTACGCTCTCAGTATAAAGATCCTCTCATTTCAGTTTATGCCAAGAGGTTGAAATCCACTCACAGCCCCTCTTGGCAAGAAGGAGACTACCAACTCTGGCTGCAGTGTAGCTCAGAAAGTGTTGCCGTGTGGCCAACTCAATCCATCTTCCATCAGGGGAGAGAGTGCGTGAGGTTCAATGCAGACACTTTGAGAGGTTTTTTCAAAAGTTGAAGCATATCAGAAGAGAATAAACAGGAAATTCCCTGGTGGTCCAATGGCTAAGACTCCGTGGTCCCAATGAAGGGGCCCTGGGTTCAATCCCTGATCAGGGAACTAGTCCCACGGGCCTTAACTAAGACCTGACGCGGTCAAATAAATAAAAAGAAGAGAACAAACAGGTAGCCTCAGGCAATTCTCTACTCATGCAGCCTGATCAGGCCGACCCTCAGTGTTTGCTCTAACAGCCTTCTAATAGCCTCCTAACCACCCACCTTCCCGCAGCAGCCTCTGTCCATGCTCTTGCACACCCAGCCTTGAAAACACGTCTGATGGTGTCTCTGTCACCAGTGTTCCAACGATCAAGTCCCAAACTCTTCTGCAGCATAAGATATTCTTCTTAAGCCCCTCCCCACACAACTTAGATATTGACTGTTTTCTCCACAGACTACCATCCGCTATTACTCCAGCAATGTGAGACTCCCCATCAGTCTCTTGACTTTGATGCCCATGTGTTTCTACTTGAAAAAACATTTGTCCTTCTGTATTCCTAGGGGTCAATCACTTCCTTCTTTTTTCTTCTCTTTTGTGCATGTTTTTTGTTGTTGTATCTGTCACAGTGTATCTCTGAGCGAGTCTCTTCTCACCTCAGATTGCGGCGCATGGCCAGGCAATGTTTCCCCCTCGCAGCTCCAAAAGCGCTGCTCACACTGTAGATTACATGGGTG
The DNA here is from genome assembly GCF_023091745.1 of Budorcas taxicolor. Lineage (NCBI taxonomy): Eukaryota > Metazoa > Chordata > Mammalia > Artiodactyla > Bovidae > Budorcas > Budorcas taxicolor. The sequence goes on along the minus strand of NC_068911.1, from coordinate 90,082,369 downwards.
GCGAGTAGAACAGCTCGGCTTGTTCTAGTAGTGTTAGTAATAGTAACCACTGTTCACTGAATGCAGGCCAAGCACAGTCCTCTCTCATCTCACTTTATCTGCATAAAATAATCATAAAGTGAACACCTCCAGTATATTCCCATCTCCAGTTGATGGTTGAGGAAATGGAAGCCCACAGACCATAATGAATTTGCTCAAAGTCTCACTGTAAATTGTGAATGCCTTAGGAGCAAGGTCTGGATCTAATGCTTCTGTTCACCTCCAGTGGCTGGCATACCATTGAAAGCACAGGACCCCTTAACACATGTTTATTTGAATGAAGAAATGAACAAATGAGGAGCCTGAGGGAGAAGGGGCTGACTTTCCTCAGTTACGGGAAGGTTTCATATAAACCAGGACTCAGTGGCACAAAAATCTGGAATGTGAAAGAATGGAGGCAAAATGGCAGTTATAAAAGGATCCCCTGGAGGAGGCCAAGGAAACCCACTCCAGTATTTTTGCCTGGAGAAGCCCATGGACAGCAGAGCCTGGGGGAGCTACAGTCCATAGGGTCACATAGAGTTGGACACGACTGAAGCGACTTAGCATGCATGCATGGCAGTTATAAGCTGGAAGAGTTTAAATAATGTAAATCTGAAACAGCAAATTCTCTGTCATTTGGTGAGCACCAACTCTGTGTCAGGCACTTCGGTGTCTGGGATGTGCCAGTTCTTTGCCATTATGAAGTTTACGTTTGAGCTGAGGGAGACAATAAATGTAGCCATAATGCATAACTAAGGCACAGAATATGCTCAGGTGATAGGTGCTGTGGGAAAAGAAGATTAAGACCAGGGTAAGGATGGAGGTGGTTAGTGTGAGATTTAGGTCAGTGTGCCCCTCACTGAGGAGAAAATGTTGAAAAGTGGAGTAAATACTTGAAGGGGATGAAGGAGTTAGCCAGGTGGGTATGTGCAGGAAGGACAGCCCAGATGGACAGAACACGCCATGCCTAGTCCTAAAGCGAGAGGGTATCTAGAATACCAAGGACCAACAAGGGGGCAATATACCTGGAGTGCTTGTGCTGACTTTTTGCAACTCCATGGACTAGAGTCCACCAGGCTCCTTTCTCCATGGCATTCTCCAGGCAAGAATACGGGACCGGGTAGCCATTTCCTCCTACAGGGGATCTTCCTAAACCAGGGACTGAACCTGTGTCTCCTCAATTGCAGGCAGATTCTTTACCATCTGAGTCACCTGGGACTTATATCTGGAACAAGTTTGTCAGATCAAACACAGAATGCCAGGTAAGTCTGAATTTTAAGATCCATTGATGAAGTGTCACCACTATAGCTGGCTGTCAGGGTACCGAGGTAGAGGAATATCTATAGCAAAAGAAAATGATAAATATTGCATTAGTTGTTTAACTGATATTCAAATTTAAGTGAGCATCCTGCATTTTTATTTTTATATAGTAAAAAAAATTATTGGAATTTCAAACAATAAATAAATGTTTTTTTCTTTTCTTGGTAATTAGTTTACTGCCCATCCTTGTTGGTTATTTTAAGTATAGCAGTGTGTACATGTCAACCCTAAACTCCCAATCTATCCCATCCCTACACCCTTCCCCACTAGGCTCTTTTAGCATCTGTGGCAAAGCTGGTGTGGTGGTGCTGAATTCTCAAAGCATTTGCTTGTCTAAAAGGATTTTTATTTCTCTATTGAATCTGAACAAGAGACTTGCTGGGTAATCTTGTCTGTGGGTTCTTCCTTTTCAACACTTCAAATATATCATGCCATTCCCTTCTGGCCTGCAGAATTTCTATGGAGAAATCAGCTGATAACCTCATGGGAATTCCCTTGCATGTGATGTGTTGCTTTTGCCCATCCTGTACTTTTATTTGCTTGACATGGCGCCTGTCATCTAGGGCAGGGGGAGGAGGGGACAGTCTGTTTTGCATCTCTGCCTCTCTGTGCAGCGAGCTGCTCTTTTCCTCTCACAGCTGTCCACCTCCCCACCACCTGGCAAGGAACTTCAGAGCTTTAGAGCTTAATCCCACAAAGTTAGCAATCAGTGGAGTCTGACTCAAAAGTACTGTGGCTCCACGTTAAGAAGCCAGGCAAGACCTGGATGGCTCAATAGGAGTAGGGGCCTTGCGGTCAGGTAGACTCGATGCTTGGGCCTTCCCTGGTGGTTTAGTGGTTGGCGATCTGCCTGCTAATGCAGGGGACACAGTTGCAATCCCTGATCTGGGAAGATCCCACATGCCGTGGGTCAGCTAAGCTCACGCACCACAGCTACTGAAACTGTGCTCGAGGGCCCACGTTCTGCAGCAAGAGGAGCTACTGAAATGAAAACTCTCAGAACGAAACTAGAGAGTGGCCTCCACTTGATGCAACTAGAGAAAGCTCACGTGCAGCAATAAAGACCCAGCACAGGCAAAATAAATAGATAAATAGATAAACAAAAAAAAAAGGACTCGATGTTCCAACAGGATCGGCTTGAGTCAACAAAATACCTTCAGTCATGTTAGATAGGATGGCTCCCAACGGACAAAGAATGGTGGCTGAGGCAGAAACCGTGCTGTGGTGGTGTCTTAGTCAGGGTGCTATAATGAAAATACCATAAACCGAGTGGCTTATAAACCACACACATTTATTTCTCACAGTTCTGGAGGCTGGGAAATGTCTGGTGAGGGCCTATTTCCTTTATAGACAGCTGTCTTTCCCCCTCGACCTCACAGAGCAGAAAGAGCAAGGGAGCTTCCTCTGGCCTCTGGTGTAAGGACTTTAATTCCATTCATTAGAGCTCCATCCTCGTAACATATTCACTTCCCCACCTCCCAATTACATCACATTAAGCACTGGATTTCAACATACAAATTTTAGGGGGACACAAACATTCCATCCATAGCAGAGAAGACAGGTGGCTTCCCCAGTGGCTCAGCAGGTAAAAAATCCATCTGCAATGCAGGAGACACAGGGGACATGGGGTCGATCTCTGGTGAGGACTATCTCCTAGAAAAGGAATTGGCAACCCACTCCAGCATTCTTGCCTGAATGATTCTATGGACAGAGGAGCCTGGTGGGCTATAGTCCATGGGGTCGAAAAGAGTTGGACACGACTGACGGCTAAGAACACAGCACAGACAGGATAGGTGCAGACAAAGGTGTTCACATGTAGATATTCTGACAGATCCATAGCACTAACTGCTTAATTAGATTTACTGGAGGACAGAAGCAACAAATAATAAAAAATTCCCCAAAGTGTGATTCTTCCCAATGTAACTTGGATTTAAAATGTATTGCCCACAGATTTTTGTTTGTTTGTTTTGTTTTAAACTGTTACCTTTCAAATTATGTTATTAATTAAACTAATACCATTCTTAATTGTCTTTACATACATCAAGCATCTTTAAGGAGAAATGTTCTGTTGATAAAGAACAGGTAGACCTTCCTACAACTCATAATTTCTCACAGTAATCCACCACTAAGATTGTCCACATTTAACTGATTACAGTGTTAACCCTCCTATCATGTCTTCAGTGCTGCTTGAGTGAATGTGAATTTCCTAGCATAGAATTGCAACCCAACTGGGATTACAGAAATTGCATTAAAAAAAAAAAAAACCAACAGAAAAAATAGTCTTGAAGCGCCTGCACACCTGCAAATTCCCTCTCTCGCAGATGCTTTGGAGATACTGGTGACAGTAGTTTCACAGAATTCAAGCAATTTATCACCAGATTTTCCAATACTTTTTGCTGGATAACTGTAATTATGAGGTGTCACCACTATAGCTGGCTGTCGGGGTGCTGAGGTGGGGAAGTGTTTGTGATGAAAAGAAATTTACAAATAATCTTGGGTGAGAGAATGTTTTTCTGGCAGGAGAAGAAGAGGATGTGTGGGTTCTGGTGTTTCGGGTTGTGGGAGTCTGTTTCAGTTCAGTTCAGTTCAGGCATTCAGTCGTGTCCGACTCTGCGTCCCCATGAATCGCAGCACGCCAGGCCTCCCTGTCCATCACCAACTCCCGAAGTTCACTCAGACTCACGTCCATCGAGTCAGTGATGCCATCCAGCCATCTCATCCTCTGTCGTCCCCTTCTCCTCCTGCCCCCAATCCCTCCCAGCATCAGAGTCTTTTCCAATGAGTCAACTCTTTGCATGAGGTGGCCAAAGTACTGGAGTTTCAGCTTTAGCATCATTCCCTCCAAAGAAATCCCAGGGCTGATCTCTTTCAGAATGGATTGGTTAGATCTCCTTGCAGTCCAAGGGACTCTCAAGAGTCTTCTCCAACACCACAGTTCAAAAGCATCAATTCTTCAGTGCTCAGCCTTCTTCACAGTCCAACTCTCACATCCATACATGACCACAGGGAAAACCATAGCCTTGACTAGACGGACCTTAGTCGGCAAAGTAATGTCTCTGCTTTTGAATATGCTCTCTAGGTTGGTCGTAACTTTTCTTCCAAGGAGCAAGCGTCTTTTAATTTCATGGCTGCGGTCACCATCTGCAGCCTATTTAGCACCACACAACTGAATAGAAGCTGTATCCAGAGGTCACAGCCAAAGCCCATCGGTAACCACGCACTATGGCCCAAGGCCTCCTCTCTGTGTTCTCCGTGGAGTCGGGGCATCTTCATTTCAAACATCATATATTCCTCCCATGGAAGGATTTCACAAAGGAACAGTCTGGAATAGTTATCAAGTTGCTTGGGACCCTAGCACATGTGGGCCTTCCATTTGGGGGACCGTACTCAACCACTCAGGTTTTACAGCATCCAATTTTTTTTTTCCAGACAAACCAACTTGTTTGTTAATTTGTCTATAAAATGAGACTTCACATTTCTCTGGAGACCCATTCACTAGGCATACCCAGAGTCGTGTTTTGATTTGGAATTGTTGCTAGAATAACAATCAAGGCAGGAGAATCACTGTGGTCCTTTCTCTGTCATAACATATAAACATATGCTGACAGAAGGCAAAGCAAAGAAGAAATACATGTGTTGACTTTGTCAGACTAACTTCCTGACTTTCACAGGCTCTGCTTAATGACCCTACCCATGCCTCAGAGACGTGTTTATGGAAGATCATGTAAAACACTATTGTGAAATTTCACAGTGGGCATCACTAATGTCTGACACTCCACATGTCACTGGATGGCTCCAGGCATGTGACAGCAAAAGCTCAAATGGAAATAGTTCTCATCCCCTTTAGCTGCCAACTTCCAACAGCCACCCAGCTCTTTCAAGAGGATGGAGAATTCCAAATCAGCTGCCGTGGAGCACCATACAACTTGAGATATGACATCAGTTGATCCAGACATTGTATCATATCTCAAATACCAGCACCCATTCTTTTATTTGCTTTCAACATGGCTTGTTGGCACACCGTCCGGAGACCAGGCATCATGTGGGTGGTGGGAAAAGATAGCTTTTATAGTCTCATGGTTTGCGAAATAAGTTTTCATCCTTGTCATGTTGATTTTTTTTAAAGTCCTCCGTTTATTTGGCTGTGATATGGGCTCTTCACTGCATCATGAGGTGTATAGGCTCTCTAGTTGCGGCTCACAGGCTCAGCAGTTGCAGCACATGAGCTCTCAGGGGCATGTGGAATTTTAGTTCCGCAACCAGGAAATGAACCCGCATCCTCTGAATTACAAGCCAGATTCTTAGCCACTAGACCACCAAGGAATTCCCATCTTATAGTGTTTTAACAAGCTCCCATGAAGGCTTTCTTCCTGCCCTCTGACCTGTTTGCAGGGCCTCCTTTCCTAAGGCCCCCAAAGAGCTGACCCACAGGGAGATAGTGCCAGGTGCCTTGTGCTTGAGTTCTTGTATTCACTAAAGACACCCAAGGCAAGAGGACAGGGCCTCTTTTTCAGAGTATTTGTGCTCCCTTTGTCCTCTAGCCAAGGTTCTCTTATGGAGAGAAGGGTGATTGTTGTTCACCTTGTTTGTCCAACCTCCCTCCTCCCCGCCCTTTGCTGTCTGTCAACTCAAACTCCTACTCGGACACATTGGGAGAAAAGCTGTCACCACTGAAAGGCCTAAACTGCCTTGCAGTGCTGAGTCCCTCTGCCAGCTCCCTTAGCCTGGGCACTGGCAGAAACATCGTGCCTCCATTCCAAGGAAAATGAAAGGGTGTGATGAATAGAATTAAGCTCCTTTAGGTTTCCTTTTCAATACACCCCACCTCTAGGCACCCCAAAATGGCCCCCAGGTTTTTCTCGCCTTCTTTTCTAGTGAGAAATGACCTAGAGAGGAAACAGTACTGCTCGAATTTAAAAGGCTTTGTCCCTGGATTTTACTATGCAAATCAAGAATGCTGATCAGCAGGGGCACAGGGAAATTTCTTCCTTTCATAATATTAATTTATGGAGCACTTGCCCCAGTTTCCTTCCTCTGACTCTGTTTGAACCGCCTTCTACTCACTTAATAAGATGCAGTTTTCATTCTCATTCCAAAGATCTTTGTGAGTTTGGGGGTACCTAACAGAGGAAGCGAGCTTGTCTTAACGCCACCTTTGAAAGGTGGCAGAAAATGACCAAGCCAGGATTTTCCAGTGCTAAGAGTTAACTGTGTGTGGATTCAGGAGGAGCTTGTGTTACTTTCGAAAGGGAAGTAGGGCTTCCTTGGAGAAGGAAACAGCAACCCACTTCAGGATTCTTGCCCGGAGAATCCCAGGGATGGGGGAGCTTGGTGGGCTGCCATCTATGGGGTCGCACAGAGTTGGACACGACTGAAGCAGCTTAGCATGAGTACATGCGCAGGAGAAGGAAATGGCAACCCACTCCAGTGTTCTTGCCTGGAGAATCCCAGGGACAGGGGAGCCTGGTGGGCTGCCATCTGTGGGGTCACACAGAGTCAGACAGGACTGAAATGACTTAGCAGCAGTAGCAGCAGCAGCAGCAGGGCTTCCTGGGTTGCTCAAATGGTAAAGAATCTGCCTGCCAACACAGGAGACATTGGTTCAATCCCTGATCTGAGAAGATTCCATAGGCCAAGGTGCAACTAAGCCCATGGGCCACAACTACTGAACCTGAGCTCTGGGGTCTGCAACTACTGAACCCACAAGCTGCAAATACGGAAGCCCCTATACCCTAGAGTCCATGCTCTGCAACAAGAGAAGCCCCTGAAACGAGAAGCCTGCGAACTGTAGCTAGAGAGTAGCCCATACAACAACAAAGACCTAGTACAGACAGAAATTTAAGAATAAAAGAAAATAAAAAGAGGGGCAGAAAAGCCTTCCCTGCGCATTTATATTTACATTGCAAACTCATTCTCTTTCTGCAGCTTTTGCAGAAGGCTGCGGAGTCTTTCTTCATTCACCTCTTCTCCCTCCTGGAGCAAAGCATGGCTGCTGGGTCCACAGCTATCTGTCATTCAGGTGTCATTCATTTATCTTTTTGGAACAAGACATAGATCACCATTAGCCACAAATTTACACACTGTGTTCAAGAGAGGGAGAAAATTAAAAAAGATGAATCAGGGACGGTGGCTTAAATAACCCAAGCTTAATGACATGTTAGTGGTATTATGGATCACTCTTCCTGATAGGGTACACCTGGACCATAACTGCTGGCATGGGTTTTTGAACAAATAATTCCATTTAAAAAATATTAGGGTACTGGTTTAGTTCTTCTATTATCTTCTAACTTATTAAGTCAATTTTATTGCTTTGTTCTAGCTTTTTTTTTTCAGATTTTTTAAAAGTTAATTGGAGTACCGTTGCTTTACAACACTGTGTTCACTTCTGCCGTACAGCAAAGTGAATCAGCTATATATATATATATACACACAGTCCGCTCTTTTCTAGATTCCTTTTCCATTTAGGTCTCCACAGAGCACTGAGCAGATTTCCCTGTGCTATTACAGGAGGTTCTCATCAGTTACCTATTTTATACATAGGAGTGTAACTGCATTTCTTATGTACATGTTACTAAGCATTTCCTGATAACTCTCCATTGTTTATAATGAAACGTAGTATTGAAGAGTAGAGCAGGGAGGAGTCAAAGGGGATTGCTAAAAACATCCCAAGAAACCCCTCATCTTGATAGTCACCTCCGTAGGCAATGCCCTAAGGATGGATGCACTTACTCCCATCTAACTGATGCACTCACACCCAAGCTCACCTTTCAGAGCTTAGTGAGACATGGTCCTTCTCTGTCAAACTTGGTGTAATTCTCAGATAACGTGTTTGCTCTGCCCCCAAAGCATCCTGTATGACTCTGTTGTGAATATTGCCTTTCACATCTCCCTCCTCAGCCAGACCATCAACATCTGAAGAACGGGACTGTGTCTTTCATCTTCTGAGCTGCGATGCCTGGCACGTAGGAGGGAGACAGGAAGTGTCTCCATGGATGTTTAAACAGACTTCTCCCCACCTCTTTCTCACCCTTCCATTTTGCCTGAATTTCTGCTAATTGACCCAGAACATTTCCTTTATCCTTATCATGACCAGTTGAGATAAGGATGCTTACCAAGCCTCTTTGAGAGTTTGGAGGGATAAGACTATCACACAGATTGTATGAGTGTGTTGAATGTTTTTCAAAAGCTTACACATTTGTAGTAGCACATTTATTATTCTGTCAATTAGATGATCATAAGCTTTTTTGGAGAAGACTTTTGAGAGTCCCTTGGACTGCAAGGAGATCCAACCAGTCTATTCTAAAGGAGATCAGTCTTGGGTGTTCTTTGGAAGGAATGATGCTAAAGCTGATACTCCAGTACTTTGGCCGCCTCATTCGAAGAGTTGACTCATTGGAAAAGACTCTGATGCTGGGAGGGATTGGGGGCAGGAGGAGAAGGGGACGACAGAGGATGAGATGGCTGGATGGCATCACCGACTCGATGGAGGTGAGTCTGAGTGAACTTCGGGAGTTGGTGATGGACAGGGAGGCCTTGCGTGCTGCAACTCATGGGGTTGCAAAGAGTCAGACATGACTGAGTGACTGAACTGAACTGAACTGAAAGTTTTTTCTAATCCAGAAAGAGAATCCCAAACTCATATGGTTCTTAAGTAATTTACGTAGTCAATGCTTTGAGACTTCTTTTCCTCATCTGTGAAACACAGGATTGAATGGAGTTTCTCCGAAGTCTCTTTCGGGTCTTGAATTGTCACTGAGGATTAGCCCAATTGTGTGGGGCTGGTAAAGTTGGGATGGGAAGCAGAAGGGAAATAACAGAGGCCCACACAACCATCATAGGCTTCAAGATGCAAAATCTCAAAGGGGTCTACTCTGATTAGTTCTCATGACTGCCAGCTGCGACTTCAGTCACAGGGATGGGACTGAGGGAGAAATTTCCCTCTGTATGAAGTAGGCTGAGAAAAGGACTGAGGTGAGGTCAGGGACAGACTCTGAACACTGATAAGCTTCTCTTGTATTAGCTATGAATTGTTTTCTTCTTCCTCTTGCTATCCATTGCAATACATAAAAATACAAATAAAATATTTTTTAAAATAATTTATTATTTTCCTATTAAATAATATGTGGCAAAATATATTAAACATGTTCTTTCTTGGTATTAGTATTGGGAGGGGGGGTCAATCTTCTAAAAGATACCCAAGAAGAAGCTAAATAATAGTATATAGTCACAGCACACTTTCATATGTTACGGATTCAGTTGTGCAGACTTGTTTGTGGCAGTTTTTCAAAATATAACCCTATGCAAAAAAGAAGTCTTAGATCAAAGCATTAGCTTATAACATAGATGATTAGAAGGATTATTATAATTACATTTTAAAAATTGTGAATGAGTCTATAAGTGGACATGTGCCAGGTCCAAAAAGAAATAAAGATTTTGAAAGATTTCCAGTGACATGACACTTATAATATAAGTAGATATGTTGCAGCTTTTGGTGCTGTTTTTGTTTTATTTTTTCTTTCTTTTTTTTTAGAGTCAGTAGGCAAGAACATTACACGTCACAGAAGGGATAGTTAATAGAAGCATAAGTTTCTTTCTCTGTGTGTATTCTTTCACTTTTGCTATACCATTTGCAAGATTTCAGTGTTGTTCTGATGTTTTGATACTCTACTCAGGAAATTTTGGTAATAGGGACAGCTCATTTATTCTGCTGTTCCCTGTCTAAATTCTACATGACTAGTTACACAAACATGCAAATTATATTTAAATGAGCTTGACTGGCCAAATTCATACATATTTGTTGTTGTAACTTTGCCCTTGGTGTGCTATATCTTTTTTTACTTTTTTTTTTTTTTTGATAAAACCGGAACAATAGCTGCACGCATGGGATTTTGGACTCAGTAGTAAATTCAATGTCTTTTTTTCAATTTATGATGTTTTAAATTCTAAACAGAGTCTTTTAAGGATGAAAATTCACGTGTACATCCTATTTTACTTTAAAAAATAAGTAAATCAACATTCTACGGAATAAATGAAATGTGGAGATTATTTATTATTATTTTATACTTATGGTTCTTGCGCTTACTATATTCTATCTTTTCATTACTCTTTCCCCTTCTAAGCACTTTATCAACCCCCCACCCTGACCCCTACCCCCCCCCCCTCAGTACAGTAGCTTCTGTGATGCAGCCTGCAATAACTTGACAAGGGATGGTGGCTGACTGTTATAGCCAGCCCGCTGGTGGGATCAAGGAGCAAACTTCACCAGTCACCTAAAGCTTCACCAGTAGGAGAAAATTGACCTTGGTCTAATTACAAATTAACAGCATTTGTCTTTTTAAAGCAGCAAATACTTTTATCTGTGGTTGTGTGTGTGTGTGTGTGTGTGATTTTAAAGTGACTGTCGACTCAAAACTGTCAAAATGAATGCTTTGTTATGCAATTTTTTGCATAACAGTGCTAGGAACTGCATTCAGTCTTTAGGATCCTGCTGATGACTTTCCCCCTTATTTGGCTTGTCCCAGGAATGCTGGATAAGAAGACAAAGAAGCAGCACCAGGGATGTGAACCCCAGACCAACACAACTTAAGTGAAACTGTCAACCCCCCAGGGAGACATTAATAGTTTACTGGGTATGGAAGATGCATAGCAAAGTGAGAGAAGAAGGCTAATAAGCTTTAACATTAAGAAAAGTAACTATTATTGTGACCAGTGTAGCATGAAGCACAAACAGAATACTCTCTGGGCAACAAAAAGTAACGTGCAGTCCACTAGAGCAATTAATAAAATGAAAGCGCAGTTTCTTGCAGATGGATATGTAAGGGAATAATGGCGCAGGGCTGCGCTGAGCTGTCATGCATCAGATACTACATCTGTTATGGAAATCAGGGGAAGTGGGGGCCTTTTGTTCATGTGCGAGCCCTCCCAACAGAGATTTGGCTGGAGTAGATTTTCTTGTTATTAAACATGATTTCTAGCTAGTCGAGAGCAGATGCTTCTGCAGCATTTGGAACTAATAACCAACCTTCAAGTGTGTGCCACCCCTTCAAGAGGCTGGTACTGTTGGAGAGACCAATTTCAGCTCAGAGATAATGTGTTCAGTTCAGTTTCTACTTTGCACATGAATGGCACTGGGACCAGATGAGCCTTCTGGCCCAGAGTTTGCTGGAGACAGTAAAACAATGACATTGCCCTAAAGAAGACCTGAGCTTTCCAGGTGTGCTTGCGAAGGATGACTCATAATCAAGACAGCAAGGTCAACTTTCGTTGCAGAGCAGAGAATGGGCACAAAGGGGAAAATGTGCAAACTTGTACAGTATTTGGCAGGCTCAGCCCAGGCCTTTACCTGCCTCTCACATCTGGGCTGTGACTTTTGTTGAATGAAAATGACTCATGGGTGCTTTTCTCGATGAACTATTTGAATTTAACTGTCCAACATGTTATTTCTGAATTTTTTCCCTTTATTTCTCTTTGAACACAACGTATGAATTCAACAACAGCAACAAATAAGTAGACCAAACATCCCTTCCATCCTAACTCTTGTGTAGATGATTTTTTCTAAATAACAAATAGGCATTTGGATCAAAATCTTTGCAATTGCCAAAGAAATTAGAATGAAAGTGAAGAAGGTTCTTGTTTTTTTTTTTGTCTGAAACTCAAAATCAATATTTGAAAAGTTCTAAAATGTAAAGATTAGGAACACAACTAAGTATAGTTTTTACATTTGGTAGGTATTCTTATTAAAACAATAATATAGTCAGAAATAGGTATGAGTATAGTCAGTGCTTTTGCTATTCATCTCAGGATTTCTTTCTATATTTTATTCCAAGAAGTATCCTGTAGCTAGAATTTGCCTCCTCAGAAAGAAGACAGTAGTTCTGGGATGGAACCCATGCTAACCATAACACAGCTTGAAATGGCAGCATGTTAGGCATTTCTAAACACGAAAATCCTAGTCCCTGTTTTGTTTTTATTATTTTGCCCAAATTTTAGAGGCTGCATTTTGAACTTTCTTACTCGACCTTTAGTTACACTTAGAAACTCTATTCCTAAATATATGAATTTTGACATCCTCTCCCCAAACTTTCCCCTGTGAGTCTATGTGACTTGTCTGTTAACAGCTGCCTCAACCTGTTGAGTCCCCATCTACCTCATAGGGTCTCTTATTTGATTCAGACACAATTCAAAGTATAACTAAAAAAACACGTAGACACTGGGTCTGGGTCCAGGCACTGAATTAAACCGGAAGGTTTGGTTGATAGATTAAATCTACTCTTAAGAAACGTGCCTGCCAATTCAGAGATAAGCCTTCCAACTAAGGCTTTACGATGTTGCTCCATAGCCGGGACCTGCAGGCCCTAATACCATAACAACAGCAGCAAAGTTTGCAAGCTGCTCTAGTTTATCATGTGCTTTCACAGGGTTGATGGTATTTGATCTGATCCTCACTATGATTTGGAGAAGGAAGCCAGTGAATATTGTTACCCTCAGTTTCCAAAGAAAGAAACTGAGGGTGAGATGAGTCAACTGTCTCACTGGGACATAGCTAGAAAGTGGTGCAGTTGGGGTTGATTCCTGGGACTCTGACCCAGAAAGGAAGGATCCATTTAAAAGAAACTTAGTTTTTAACTGTTTTATGCCCTGTTCCTTTAAAAGCACAATTGATTTCCGCCCGCCCCCCACCCTGCCTGAGATTATAGTTAGAATTTTTGCTAAAATCCAGGACAAATAAGATCCAGTTTTTGAAGCTGACACCTTCTTTCTGTAGCTGCTAAATTTCTGTCATGTTGTTCGGCAGGTGTTAGGGATACTGACTATAAGAAGGCTTTTTAAATGAAGTGTCAACCTGGACATCCCAGACGCTTGTGATCTATAAAACTAGGATGGGTATATATTTTTTATGACTATTTTTCAGAAGCAGGGTTGTTAACCCTAATGCCCTGGCCCGTTTCCAGATAAAGGATTACAATTTGCCTTGCTAAAAACGTTCCCTGCTGCTTTAATTAGATATGGTATTTTCCCCTCTCTCTTCGGCACAGTCTGTAACACGCTCTGTCCTGTCAGCCAGCTGCTATCGGTAACTCTAGGAGGATGAAATGATTCTTCTAATATCAAGAGACAAAGCAATAGCCACAAAGCTGGATTTCAAAACAATATATGAACTAAAATGACTGATGGTTAATATTTTAAAATTAAACCATAGAATAAGAAAGAAGCTTTGAAGATTATCCCTTTAAGCTGGGTCAGAGAGCGAGGCCACATTTCCAGGAAACCAGAGCACCAAATTAATTTAGCCAACTCTGCTTTTAAAAATCTATCCAATTCTGGCCAAAAAAAAGGAAAGAGAGAAAGAAAGTCAAACCAATTGCTTCTTGTAGAAGGGTCTACTCAGTTGTTCTGTGCATAGTAAGAAAGTTTGGCAGATTCCTATTAATTTCCATGACAGTAAATAATTTTCAACTCTCTAGTAACATCCTAAATTGGATAAGGAACCATTCAATTTAGCTAAGTGAAAATCATTTAAACCAAGGACTGGGAAAGCAAAGAAAAAAGAAAAGGAATATTCCACACCTTGGAAGTGGATTTGTGAAGAAAAATGAAATATTCATAATGTGTGACTGTAAGACAGTTTTCGTGGGATTATGTGGGGAAGGCTATATCCCATATGGTGTTTCCAGACTGCATCCCAGAGAGCTGCCATAAGGTGAGAGCTGGCTTCACAGAGGCAGCGTCCATCTGCATTTGGAGCTGCTGCCACCCGCCGAGCAGATCTCCATATCTGGACCTGGCTCCAAAGCTGGACTGTCCACTTCGAGCCCACACAACGACTGTCCTCTGCTTCACAAGTGAGACTGCTGTGTCTGACTCTGTCTCCCAGATAGTGTAAATAACTGTCTCCCCACGACGAAAATCATTCCCATTTTGGGTTGCTTCTTGTGTGCACGCATTTCCAGGGATTCCTTTTATTCATGCTGCTGCCCCACCTCACCGTTCACACGCTTCTCTCTCCTTTTTTGTTTCACTGACCCATTTTTCTCCCTTTCATTCCTAATGAACCACAAAACTGGAATTTGAAAGAGGCAAGTACCATTCGTCAGGTCCTTAATACCTTCATTTAGGAAGAGTCTGAACATTTGCATAATAAATCCACAGGCTCCCAATGGCAAACACAGCAACATGGTATATTTACAGCATGGCACATGGAGCCCATCTTGAATGCCTGTGTTCAGAGAGGTTATCAGGCCCAGCGATATAGAGCGGTGGGGACTGTGGAAAACTAATGGGCTCATTTCCTGTATAAAAGGGGAAGCTTCTACTTAGCATCACACTTGAATTGTGAAATATAGTAACTTAATTAATTATTTTTTTAATTCCCTCAAAGTCAAGCTAAACACAAGTATGTCCACTGGCATAAGGCATTCTCAAGAGAATGGTTAGACTGTTTTACTGATATTAAGTTCAATGAAGCACCAAAGCTTTACTGCAGAGCACAGGAAGCAATATTTAATATCTTGTAATAACCTATAATGGAAAATAATCTGAAACAATATAACTGAATCACTTTGATGTATAACTGAAATTAACACAAACTTGTAAATCAACTATATTTCAATAAAAAAACTCAAATTCAGAGAAAGACAAAACTAGAGAACAGTCTCTGTTGTTCAAAGATGAGAGGTTGGTTTTCTCAGTCACCCCACTTATGCAGAATTTCCCATCAGTAGTGGTCCCGTGAAGGGGACAGACACATCACATGAGGAACAAATCAGATTACTGCCAAATCTAAGGTAGGATTCTAAGACTAGGGACTTTTCCAACTATACCAAAATCCTTTTTTCCTCATTACTGTACTTCATTCATCTCTGAGGTTTTTTAAGTGTCTGGTTAAAGCAGAAGTATATAAAATGGTTCCACATATGAGTGATATCATATCATATGTGTCTTTCTCTGTCTGACTTACTTCACCCAGTGTGACAATCTCTAGGTCCCTCTGTGTTGTGGGAAATGGCATTCTTTCCTTATTTTTTATGACTGAGTAGTATTTCATTGCATATATATACCACATCTTCTTTATCCATTCCTCTGTCGATGAACACTTGGAACTGCAGAATAATTCAGCAATGCATTTAAAAAATAAAGAATACAAATCAATAAGAATAACTGTGGTTGACTACACCAGGTTGGCTACCAGGAGACCTGATTTCTTTGCTTTTACCAGGTATATGTCCTTGGACAAATGATTTAACATGTGTTGAACTTGTGTAAAATAAGGTAGTTGAACTATATCAATCTAGTCAAAGGCCTAGGTCAGTCTTACATTAATCTCAAATGAATTTGCCTATAGAAACCACTAACAGAAAAGATAAAATTAGAGTAGCTTGTATGAAAAAATTTAAGGCATCTGATGTCCTGTTGAAATTACAGGAAGGGCTCCTCCAAGCCCATTTTGAAGACACTGGACAAAATTATCTTTAAGTTCCTCTCTACTGTTGAAATTCAGATTCCCAATTTGCTAGAGTACATGCAATTCTACCCACAGTGAAAGTAAAATGATTCTTTTTGCTCAAAATAAACTTCTTCCAATTATGTGCCCACTGAATTTAAAAATTGTCCTTGCCTTCAAGCAGCAATGCATTTGTGAAGATGAGATTTTAATATGAAATGAAAATCCATCATTATAAACCAACTAATAATGATAGACAAACTTTTCATATAGTAATTGCATTAACATAACTTAACTCAGCTTATCCAGTAATAAATGAAGTCAACTATATTTTATGGTCCAAATGACATTGACTCAAACTCCTAGTTCCATAATATCCCCTAATTATTTTTGGGACTCCACAAGGGTTACTTCATTTGGGCTCACGAAAGTCTGTCTGCTGGAGCCATTCGCCCTCAGTGAATAATTAACTGCTATGATCTTTCTCTGTGACTCAGTTCCTTCTGCCAGTGTCAATGGTCTTCCAAAGAACTTGTTTGTTATCCTGCTGCTGATTCTCCTCAGGCAACAACCAGTCTTGTGGACGCTCTGAAAGTCCCCCCTCTGTGAGCTAAAGCAGCTCCAATTGCTGTGGAAATGAGAGATGCCCCACTCTTCCCAATAATATGCATGCTTATCTGCCTAGTAGATCTTCCAAGCATTGCCCTGCATTTCTGGAGTCCTGAAATGACTCTTAAGAGCTGGCACTAGGATTCTTCATTCTTGAAGGGCACCTAAACAGGAAAGGCACCTCCTTTATTTGCAAACTTAGAGGTGCTTTTTGAAGATTTTCTTAATGTGTTGTTCAGGATATATGCAGCATATTCAGGATACACAGGAACAACCCCTAAGTCTTAATGACTTAAAATCAAGATTAATTTCTTATTCCTGCTATCTACTAATCATGGGTGAGCTCAAAGTCATCGTGAGTCTTTGATGGACTCTGATTCACCCAGAAGAACTGACTTGGTGATTTGCTGGGCTCTTCTCTATATCAACCTATAAGGCAGAGGGAGAAAATTCAGAAAATCACACATTGACTCAATGAGTCTCAACCAGAAGTATCACACATCACTTAAATTCTCTTCTCATTGGCCAAAGTCAATCGGGTACCCACACCTAGCTTCAAAAGAGCAAGATTCTATCTGACCATATGTCCAAATATTTGATTAAAATTAATGATTACTGTTCCCCAAAACAATCTTCCACAAAAGCTAATCAGAATCTCTACCTCTAGAGATAGAAAACCACTTGCAATATTAAAGGCCATATTCTTTACCCACCTTCTACTTCCCAATATTCCCAAAATCTCCAAAATTAGTATTATGCAGCAACTAGACTTAGGTTTGTTAAAACAGTTCAGAGGAAGGAGTAGCTGTTGACATGGAGAAGTTAAAGAAGGTCATGAAAAGAGAAAGACTGTAAATTAGACCTTGAGGGAAAGGATTTAGTTTTTTGTGTTTTTTTTTTAAGGAAATGAAAAAAAACAGTGGAAACAGGAAGAGAAGAGTGGGCAGGGAGATTATGGGGGGCCATGACTAGGGAGTTTGCTTCACTGTGTTGTACTTTATGTATAGTAATGAGACAGGTAGTTTAGAAACAGGTTGTGAAAGGCCATGATAAAGAGTTCGGTCTTTGTTCTACAGAAAATAGGGGCCATTCAAGATTGTGAGATGGGGTGATGATTGCAATGCAAGAAGAAAAATATGTTCTTGAAGAAGCTGATGTATTGGTCGAAGGAAGGCTGATAGAAAAAGATAATTAGTCCACTCTTGCTATCATCAAGGCCTAGACAAGGATGGCGACAGCAGGAATGGTCTGGGAAAGCAGCTAAGGAAAGCACGGGAGAGGAAGATTTTAATCGGATTGGCTGTGTGGCTAAAGAAAAGGAGGAAAAGGGAGTAACCAGGTCCGTGCTTACTTATGCCTCTGGTTAACCCTGCCAAGATTGACAGCTCTCTCTCAGTAAACTGGGTGTGTGTGTGTCTGTTTGTGTGTGTGTTTGGGGGAGAGAGAGAGACAGGTTGGGAGAGACCACAAGGGAGGGAGAGGGAGAGGGAACAGTGAGGGGGAGTTGATGTCTGTGGATGCCTCAACAAGACTTTTTTTTTTCTAGCTGCGTGCATTAAGTTGGCCCCACGTATTATTAAAAGAGATTCAGTGTCCGATAAATTGGGTAGTATATGGTAATGAGTGCCTACTATTTTTAGGATGAATGGCCATTTTGCTTATTGAATAGTATATTGCTGAACTAGTAGGAACATTTTGTGATTCCAGTGTTTTACTCTTAAAATCCTTCTCTTGGACTTCACAATTCAAATTGCCCTAAAACACAAACTAGATCTGGCTTTTCAGCTAATTGGTGCCAACTTCCTTATGAGTTCAAATCAAGCCTTCATATATTTTATCTCCCTATGTAGCCCATAAATCAGACTCCCCTTATAGAATCAGAGTCTGTGACTTTAAGTTTTACCATATTTTGCCTGTAAGCATAATTTCAGCAACACGATATTAATATTTGTAAATATTTTCTTTTAGCTTATTCAAGAGGTTTTGCTCATGGCATTTTTCCAACTGACTGATTCAAAGGATCCACAGGGCCAGCTGCAATTTCTCCTAAGGACTCTACATTCTGGACTTCATCCCCAGTTACCGTAGGTATTGTTGTTCATATAGGATTCAAAACTACACATTATATTCCGAGTCCTCTCCTCCTTTCTTCAAGAGCTGCCCACAGTCTAAGCTGCCAGGTATAAAACACACCTCAATATTTGCATTTTATACCCCAGGACTTGAGCTGGTTCACAGTGGAAGGAGATAGTTACCAAGTTCCCAAAGGTATTTGTATTCATAAATTTATTAAAGCCACCACTGTGTCCAAGTTAATTATTTATAAGAAAGAAGATAATTTTTAAAGTGGTGTTTCAAAGAACTCCATTTTTTTTTTTAAACTAAATTGGTTAATACACATCTCTCCCTGAAAGTCAACACCGAATCAATTTTTAATCATAATCTGGTATCCTACTGATGTCAGAATGCACTGATCATAAACAGCATTGGGAGTAAATAGATTATTATTCTCCAGAGTTTGGAGTCATATTTGGTCTGATTCCAGTGACTATAATCCTAACCACCACTCTTGGGCTCTTACTTATAAGATATCAAAATACCATGCAACTTTAATAAAACTGTGTGGTGCAGCCATAATAATAGAGAAATGCTGCTGTGCTCAGTTGTGTCTGACTCTTTGCGAGCCCAAGGACTGTAGCCTGTCAGGCTCCTCTGTCCTTGGGATTCTCCAGGCAAGAATACTGGAGTGGGTTGCCATTTCCTCCTCCAGGGGATCTTCTAGACCCAGGGATCGAACCCACAACTCTTGCATTTCCTACACTGGCAAGCAATTCTTTACCGTTGCACCACCTGCGAAATCCATAGATAAGTAAATCACTGGAATAGAAAATAGATTCCAAAAAGACACGTCTATGAGAGAATTTGGTACATGATGATGGTAAGGAAATGATGAATTATTCAACAAACAACACTTTGGGCGAAAAAATAAATTGGGATCTCACTTCAAACAATATACCAAGGTAATTTTTGAATGAATTAAACAACTAAGTGTAAAAATCAAACCCCTTTACAGATCACAGCCTTGTCATAGCAAAGGGGTTTGTATAACTTAGTGAAGCTATGAGCCATGCCATGCAGGGCCACCTAAGACGGACAGGTCCTACTGAAGAGTTCTGACAGTGTGGTCCACTGGAGGAAGGAATGGCAACCCACTCCAATATTCTTGCCTAGAGAATCCCATGGACACTACGAAAAAGCAAAAATACATGACATCTGAAGATGAGCCCCCCAGGGCATCTCTAGAGATCTTTTCAAGAAAATTGGAGACATGAAGGAAATATTTCATGCCAGATGGGCACAATAAAGGACAAAAATGTTATGGACCTAACAGAAAAGATTAAGAAGAGTTGGCAAGAACACACAGAACAACTATACAAAAGAGGTCTTAAAGGCCCAGAGAATCACGATGCTATGGTCACTCTCCTAGAGCCAGACATCCTGGAGTGTGGAGTCAAGCGGGTCTTAAGTAACATTACTATCAACAAAGCTAGTGGAGGTGATAGAATTCCAGCTGAGCTACTTCAAATTGTAAAAGACGATGCTATTAAAGGGCTACACTCCATATGTCAGCAGATTTGGAAAACTCTGCAGTAGCCACAGGACTAGAAAAGTCCTTCCGTTTTCATTCTAATCCCAAAGAAGAGAAAAGCCAAAGAATGTTCAAATTACTGTACAATTGTGCTCATTTCATATGCAAGCAAGCTAATGCTCAAAATCCTTCAAGCTAGGCTTCAGTAGTATGTGAACCGAGAAATTCCAGGGGTACAAACTAGATTTAGAAAAGGCAGAGGAGATAGAGATCAAATTGAGATAGATCAAACAGAGATCAAATTATCAAAATTTGTTGGATCATAGAGAAAGCGAGGGAATTCCAGAAAAACATCTACTTCTGCTTCATTGACTATGCTAAAGCTTTGACTGTGTGGATCACAACAAACTGTGGAAAATTCTTAAAGAGATGGGAATAGCAGACCACCTTACCTATCTCTTGAGAAACCTGTATGCAGGTCAAGAAGCAACAGTTAGAATCAGATATGAAACAATGGACTGGTTCAAAATTAGGAAAGGAGGATGTCAAGGCTATATATTTTCATCCTGCTTATTTAAGTTCTATGGAGAGTACATCGTGCAAAATGCCAGACTGAATGAATCACAATCCAAAATCAAGATTGCCAGGAGAAATACCAACCACCTCAGACATGCAGATGATGACACCCTAAAGGCAGAAAGCGAAGAGGAAGTAAAAAAAAACTCTTGATGAGGGTGAAAGAAGAGCGTGAAAAGGCTGGCTTAAAACTCAACATTCAAAAAACTAAGATCATGGCATCCAGTCCCATCACTTCATAACAAATAGAAGGGGGAAAAATGTTAACAATGACAGATTTTTTTCTTGGGCTCCAAAATCACTGCAGGTGGTGACTTCAGCAATGAAATTAAAAGATGCTTGCTCCTTGGAAAAAAAAGCTATGACAAGTCTAGACAGTGTATTAAAAAGCAGAGACATCAATTTTGCCAACAATGGTCTGTACAGTCAAAGCCATGGTTTTTCCAATAATTATGTGCAGATGTGAAAGTTGGACCATAAGGAAGGCTGAGCACTGAAGAACTGATCCTTCTGAATTGTGGTGCTGGAGGAGACTGTTGAGAGTCCCATAGATAGCAAGAAGATCAAACCAGTGAATCCAAAGGAAATCAGCCCTGAATATTCATTGGAAGGACTGATGCTGAAACTCCAAAACTTTGGCCACCTGATGCGAAGAGCTGACTCATGTGAAAAGACCCTGATGCTGGGAAAGATTGAGGGTAGGAGAAGAAGGGGACGACAGAGAATGAGATGGTTGGATGGCATCACCAACTTAATGGACATGGGTTTGGGTGGACTGCGGGAGTTGGTGATGGACAGGGAGGCCTGGCGTGCTGCGGATCATGGGGTCGCAAAGAGTCGGACACGATTGAGCGACTGAACTGACTGACTGATGTACACAAACATGCACACGCGGGCGGAAGTGGGGCAGGGTAACTCACTGCTAACAGGGGCCTGGCAAGAGAAGAGCTGGTGGGTGATTAGAATACAATCTCTTTTTCATCTATAGTATATTTTACTCTATTGCCTACTCTTATTTAAAAATTATCAGAAATTTTGACTACTTTGAAATAAAATATTTCTTCCAAATAAAAATTTATTTGTTATTTCTCTGTGTTGATGAAATGAGACAAGAACATCATAAGTTCCTTCCAAAGCCCTAGCTGTATCATTAGGCAAGCCATCTTTTCTCTTCGGATTTGAGCATCAGCTTCCTAACTCGTCTCTTGCCTGCAGTCCAGTTCCCATTATTCCCTCCTATTAGTCTTCACAGACATGACATGTGGAGAGCAATGTCCCAGCCCCCAGCTGTGTCACCTTGGAGGTCACTTCTGCAGATTCCCCTGTCTAAATGGCTGTACTGTTTTAAAACATTGTGTTCTTTTCCCCTAATACCACATAGCACAATTCTTTATTTACTATCTGCTTCACTACTCTGTCCATAAGAAAAGGGACCATCTCTGTGTGGTTCCATACAGAAACTTCATCATCTGGCACATGAAGCATGAAGCAGATAAGTAAATAATAAGGTAAGTAGTGAATGAATGAATGAATGCATTGCTTGAATAGACAAGTACAGATTAAACAAAGGAATGAGTAACTTATTCAAGACAGGAACCACCAGTGACAAAGTATATCCACCACAGGGAAAATAGAAACCATAAATATCATTTACACATAGCCAGAGGGGATTTAAATACAGGTACCCAGAGAAGAAATGGGCAGGAAGTGAACACTCTCTCTTGATTTTCTTAGAGTTATTTTGAAAAAGAAGCATTCCAGGAAGCACTAAGTGATGAAGGTCAGGTTTGTTATTTACAGAGCTCCCTGCATTTTCCAGCTGTATTTCAGGTCAGAACTGGCAAGATAACAGGATACCCAGGGGAGCTCTTCTTTGATTCTGTAAATGAATGTTCTAAAAGAAACATTGGTGAAAGACACAGCTCTCAGACCCTGGAAGGAGCATAATGTAGTATTGGCCTGAGGGAGGGGAAAAAAAAATCAATAGCTTTAACAGAGAATGAGACCAGTTTCTTTATAGCTAAGGTTGGCAAAGGGGGAAAGCCTCAGGGGCACTGATATTGGCACTGTCTCCATCAATTTCCTCTGGCTCCGCTTGATAACAGATAACCAGCAGGGCTTAGGGATGCAGTGGAGTTGGCTGAGCCAGGCAGGGGTAACTGGGGAAGCCCAGCTGGGCTTTCAGAGATGACTTCCCCCTGCTCAGTTCCCTCGATTCAGCCATTGGAAACCCAGGGGGCATCCACTAGGCAAAAGCTTGACCCCAGGAACATTAATTATATGGCTGAATCGAAATTAGGCCCCAAATCAAGAGCTTTTTCTTCATTAGCCATTGTATTCTAGCCACATAATGAAAAGAAATTAAAAGACTTTAACCATGAAAATCCTACTACTGAGGCTCAGTTCAGTTCAGTTTAGTCACTCAGTCGTGTCCAACTCTTTGCGACCCCATGAATCGCAGCACGCCTACCAAGGCTAGATCCTCTCAAATCTTGCAGAGAACTGGGCATAGTCCTCCTCAGTCCAATTGGTTAATGATGGACAAACCTTTTAAACCTAAACTTTGTCTTCATCATAGGGGTCTGTGTTCTTTAAGGGAGAGAAAATGGTTTCCCATAACAGTATCCATTAATCAAAATCAATAACCATAAAAGCAATTTTTTTTTTGAGTTGAGGGAGGAGAAA
Organism: Budorcas taxicolor; assembly: GCF_023091745.1. Taxonomy (NCBI): domain Eukaryota; kingdom Metazoa; phylum Chordata; class Mammalia; order Artiodactyla; family Bovidae; genus Budorcas; species Budorcas taxicolor. The sequence goes on along the minus strand of NC_068911.1, from coordinate 90,059,129 downwards.
CCATCTGGAAAGAGAAACTTGACTCCTCAGAAAAGAAACATCCTCAGCCTAGTATCCAAACTAAATAATCCCTTTACCAGAAAAGCAAAGTCCTTTTGTTAAAAAACAAAGCAAACCAACGATGATATCATCTAACCTTAGCCTCTGGTATAGTCTTTCTGTTTGGGTTTCTTTTGGTTTGCTTATTTACTTTTTAATATAGGCATCACTTTAGATTCTAAACTCTCATTCCTAAATTTAATTATGGCATCTTTCTAAAATTACATTTATTAAGATGGGCACTCTGACCCATCCCCTCTTGGTCTGTTTTTCATAAATATCAAATTTTCTTGACCCCGCCTCTCTCATCACTCTATCTTAACTACTTTGCCCCAATTTTGAGTTTAATGTGCAAATGACATTGGTTGGTCATTTACTTAGAGATTTTAGTATTTATTTAGTATACGCTATAGGCAATCTACAATTACAGAAAATTAACTTAGAGAATGAACTAGAGAAAGTTAACTTTCTAACCTTTCCTTATAGGATTTTAGTATTTTGATTTAAAATGCGAGTAAATAAGATTACCTTGATATGAGAGGAGAAATGTTCCTTTTTTTCATTTTCTAGCATATAAGAGGAAATGTAAGACCTAATTAACAATCAGAAGTCTCTAATTTTACTCGTTATATAGCAAACATTATTACTGTTCATGCACCTCCAGTGTAGCCTCTGTACCAGCATGCCTATCATGTCCTGACTTTTTGTGGTCACCTGGAGATGATGAAGTAAAACTTGGAGGAAGCCAGTCTGTTTCCTCAGCCTGTGATCCCTGCTGCTGGCAAGGGAGTTTGAGGTCTGCCTGCGTTAAAGGAACGAGTTTCAAAAATTATTCAACTAACTTCAGTCATTTCTCTCTCGAATCTCTCACAACTAAAAAACACATACCAGCATTTTTCAAATGCAGAACATAAGCTCCTACAAGAGGCAGGATAGTGCAGATCTGAAGCTGCTTGAGAATTAAACAGGTTTGAGTTCAAATACCAACATCACAATACATTAGATATGCAAATTCGCACAAATACATAAATGTAAAAACAACAAATACATATAAGTATACATGCGTGCTTGCTCAGTCATGTCCAACTCTGTGACCCCATGGACTGTAGCCCATCAGGCTCCTCTGACCATGGAATTTCCCAGGTAAGAATGCTGTAATGGGTTGCCATTTCTACTCCAGGGGATCTTTTGGACCCAGGGATCTAACCTGCATCTCCTGTATTGGCAGGTGGACTCTTAACCACTGAGCCATGGGGGAAGCCCATATGCATATATACGTAGTGTCTAAAGAGTTGGAATAATGTATGTAAAGTACTTGGCACCTAGTAGATGCTCAGTGACTATTATTTTTAATATATTTATTTTTGTTCTATTGAAAAGTACAGTGAAATATAGAAATATAATAAATATTTTCTGATAACAAAAAAACCATTAACTCCTTTCTTTTTCTTATTTGACCAGAGACCAGGTTGGCCAATCTGGACATGGAATAGAAGCATCAGTACATTTTTTTATCCTAGGCAATTGTGCTTAAATAGTAATGAGTAGTTTAAATATTTTTTCCTAATAAAATAATCTTGTGACTTTCCATGTTATAAAATTTAGAGAAATTATCCTTCATTCAAGTACTGAAACTGGCAAGAAATTAATCTTGAGAAGAAATCTAGTTTAACTTGCAGCTTCTTCTTGCCATCTCTCTGAGGAGATGCATGGTCAGAAACCTCCAGACTGTCATTTATTTTTGTAAATGCTGGCATCATCCATTCAGTAATATGTGTACTTTTATGAGAGAAAAACTGCCTGATTTGCAAGAAGTATAAAAATTTGTTTGAGAGACGTGATATCTAAACATAATTATCTTGTTGTTTCAAGAATGTATTTTTCCTTTATTACACAATAATAACATATCTGTCAAGGGAAACATTAGAAATACAGATTTTAAAAGTCATTCAATCCTGCTATCCAAATATAATTATATAATATTAATAATGATGAATAACAACCACTGACTTTAATCACTATGTATACATGCATATATGTATCTTTGTTTAAAAAATGATACATAGTTTGAAACTTAAAAAAATAAAAATTAGGATTCCTTCAATCGCAAATGACAGGATGCTCAATGCCATATGACTTAAAAGAGGGAATTTATTGGAGCTTGTACTGAAAGGCTGAGGATTGAGACATGGATTAATCCACTGTAATCATCTGGCACTATAGACAGCACTTTGACAAGTATGCTGTGAAGGCAAAAGCCGATTCTACTGTTTAGTAATAAGGTTTTGTACATGTGCTTAAAAATAAATAGCTTTACATCAACACATATGTGTTTATAACAATAAAAGGACAGGTTTTTTATTTTCAGAAGCTTTGTCTCTTGATTCATTCAATCAATTTCCTAATGTTGAACATGCATAGTAAGATAATGATTAAAAAGACAGACTTAAAACCTAGTTGATTTACATTGGGCAAGTTACCTAACCTCAGTCCTCTCATCTATAAAATAAGGATATTAATAGCACACAACTAATAGAGTTATTTCAGATTTGAAGTGAATTAATTCATGTAAATAGTTCAGAGCAATTCCTGACATAGAGTAAGTACTCAGGGTGGTATTATTATTATAATTCCTACTATTATTTAATGTCAGAGTGAAGAACATGTTCTCTTATGTGAGATAAGAAATTTAGCAGCGTTTCTATTCTTTTTTCCTATTTGTTTATACAAGGTTAGATTTGGAATACATGATAACATTTTTAGATTTGGAATCCATATCATTATTTTTATGGTATTAATGTTTACCTTCCAATTCTTTTACATATTTTGATAATATTTTGACATTTATATTTTGCTTTGTAGCTAAACTTATAGATGTGTTTGTGTGTGTGTGTATTTAATGCTTTAATTTTGACAACCAGCTCCAGTTTATAACATGATCTCTTAGCTATTCATTTTGTTTTTTCTCTCGTGCTATATATTTAAGAAATGATTTTTAAGAAAGAAACATAGATACTACCTTTTCTGTGCCTACTCATATCTGTGCATTTCTGATTTCTTTACACATAAAGGAAAATTTGACACCATATGAAATTCTTGACTTAAAATTGTTTCCTTTCAAAACCTTTTAGGTCTGTTGTTATTGTTGTTGCTTTGGCATTCTATTACACATATTGAAACTGGCTTATTTGTCTGTCTTTTGTAGTAAAATTTTTTTCCTTGAACTCTATATGGTTTTATTTTTTTACTTCACCCAGGATACTTCTAGACATAAATCGTTTTCATTATCTAGAGCATGGTGATCCCATTCAATGCAGACCTTCCTAAGGAAAACTTTCCTTTATGATTTTTTTAATTGTTTTTCCTATTCCATTCTTTTTTGTTTTTTAAACACAATTTCACATATGCTGGGCTTCCCTAGTGTCTCAGATGGTGAAGAATTTGCAATGCAGGATACACAGGTTTGATCCCTGGGTTGGAAAGACCCCCTGGAGAAGGGAATGGCTACCCATTCCAGTATTCTTGCCTGGAAAATCCCGTGGACAGAGGAGCCTGGTGCGCTACAGTCCATGGGGTCGTAAAGAGCGGGACACGACTGAGTGACTAAGCACAGCACGCATGCGCTAGCTTTCTGCCCTTCCCCTTTAGAGAGTTCACTGCGTTGGATATTTTCCATTTGTCCCACACATTGTCTCCTTCTTTTCCACTATGCTCTATACTCTGGGAACCTGATCTTTATATTGTATAACTGATTTTCCTGGCCCTCTACCTTCCAGCTGTCACTGGCCAGTGGGAGATATCTTCAGAAGATCAAGGGGCAGGAAAAGTTGTATGTTTATTTCCTTAGCTTGTTCCCCGCTAGGTCAAGGCTGTATCTAGCTCTGATCACAACTTCTGCAGGCCTTCTTTTTCTGCCTTCTCCAGGGTTCATTGCTTGCTGCTCCCTCACCCCTTCTGACCTGGGGGTGGCAACTGGTCCTCATTATTGCTAGTTGCAGAAGCTTCACCAGCATTTGTTGGTTTCCCTGGTGGCTCAGTTGGTAAAGAATCTGCCTGCAATGCAGAAGACCTGGACTCATTCCCTGTGTTGGGAAGATCTCCTGGAGAAGGAAATGGCTACGCATTCCAGTATTCTGGCCTGGAGAATTCCAAGGACTGTCCATGGAGTCGCAAAGAGCCGGACATGACTGAGTGGCTTTCACTTTCACTTTCACTTTCAACCCTACCCAAACCGTTGCTCACAGTTTCTTCTTTAACCATCAGTCTACTTGATTTTGTACTTAATCATTCCCCACAGGAATGTTTTCTCCTTAGAAAATTTTCTCTAATTTTCCTAATTTTTTTGTTCTCCTCTTCATCTATGCAGGTTTCTTAGTTCTGTCTATGGATAGCGGCTCTTTAATGCTTTCACTGATGTGGAGGTATTAGGGATAATGAGCTATTACTCTACCATGTTTATATTTAGTACACTTGTATTGATTACTTATTCAATTTTTTTTTTATAAAGTAGACAGTTTATTTTATTTATATTTTAAATTAATTAGTTAGTTTGGTTTTGGCTGTGCTGGGTCTTTGTTGCTGCATTGCAGGCTTTCTCTGGCTACAGTGAGCTTCTCTTTTTGAGCACAGGCTCTAGAGTGTGGACTCAGCAGGTACTGCATATCGGCTTAATTGTCCTGCAGCATGAGTGGTCCTCCTGGACCAGGAATCCAACCCATGTCCCCTGCATTGGCAGGCGGATTCTCAACTACTGGGCCACCAGTGAAGTCCCCTTCAGTTTCTTTTATACTTTACTTAGATTTTATTTTTTTAAATCTCAACCTGTTTTCTTTTTAATAATTGTCAGTCCTTGCTTAGTAAAATGCATATTTTCCCTTGCTATTTTGTTAGGTTGCAGATGTTTACCGACATGTTCCCCTTAGGGCTGCAGACAGTCATTTTCAAAGACAAGATCATATTCTGAATCTTCCTGTTACTATTCCCTTCTCTTTTCAGCAGTCTCCCCCTCCACCCCCACCCCCCACCATGCCTCACAGGCTCCAGTTGTCTTTCTCTACTTCTCCTGGACTGAGGTGTCGCAGTGTAACAAGCCTATACCTCCCCGCTCTTTCTTCGCAGCTGTTCCTGGGTTGTCCGTAATTTGTATACACATAGAAAGATGCTGACAGGATGGTCTGCCATGGAGACGCACGCAGGGATAGATAGTGATGGTTGCCCAGCTCCTCACTATTACATGTTCTAAGTCTTAAAGTAATGGATATGTACATTAGGAGAGTTGTGAAGCACTTATGTACTTGTATCAGGTGACCCCTTTTGTGTAAAACAAAACTGTGATATACCAAGAAGTAGCATGTTATCTTAATTAAGAGTATAGATGTTCTTGGTTTAGCTGTCAGCTCCACCGTGTACTAACCTTATGTGAGTTACTTAACTTCTCTGTGTTTCTGTTTCCTTTAACTGAAAAACAGGAAAAATAGTAGTAACCAAATTTACAGGATTGTTTTGAAGATTAAGCGGTTAGGAAAAGGGAAGTAAATACACTGTTGCTATGACTTGCCCCCTGAGGAGGTTTTCCCTGGGTCTGATTCCTTTATCATTAATGCCAGTTATCTAAGATCTTAGCAGTGAGTCATTTGTCGGTTATGGTTTTTGATGTTTCAAGTTTTCAGTTTCTTCTTTGTCTTCCAGATACTCTATGAAACACATATTGCGCCATTTGAAAGTAATCTTTAGATTTCCTTCGAATAAGCTGGACCGCCAATATGTTGTGTATCCAACCAATAATTTCTGAACACTGTAGAACTGCTTGTACTTAAATGGGTTTCAGAGTAATTTCTAAACTTTTTAGATAGAAGCTGAAAAACCAAGTTTATGAAAGTCACATTGCAATTTGGAACTTTGGAAACGTTTTATCCTAAAAAAGAGAAGTACTGGGTAGGATGTGTATACCATATTGACAGAGGAAGGAACATGCATGACCCACGTGCAATGTGGTGAACCGTTATCTCCAGACAACCTGGAACCAAGCTTCAAATCCTACCCGGATGCTTTCAGTCTAACCCTGCTTAAGGGAAACCCAGACTTTTCAGAGGAAATTACAAAGGCAAAGATTATACTGGCCTGTAAACATTTGAACAAGTAAGAATTCTTTTCTGCTTTTATCCCCTTCAGTTTGCACAAGCTTATGTAGAATGATTATTAGGAAAGAAAAATAGACGAAAAATGGGTTCCCACTTCTACTATTGGTATTATCTATATTTTTTTAATCCATATTTTTATTTAGCAGTTTCTAACATTATTTTTGGGCTTTCCTGGTGGCTCAAATGGTAAAGAATCTGCCCGCAATGCTGGAGACCTGGATTCTATCCCTGGGTCCAGAAGATCTCCTGGAGAAGGAAATGGCTCCCCACTGCAGTATTCTTACCTGGAGAATTCCATGGGATTGCAATGAGTTGGACACGACTGAGTGACTAACACAATGTTGTTTTTGTGATTAACACAACATACACAATGTTGTTTTTGCTTATAAGAAATTCCAACAAAAACTATTAATTACATAGTTAAAAAAATCCCAGAAGCAATTGGGAGCAATATTAAAATATGACAGCTCCATAAATAATATTTTGTTCACCAAGGTATTCACATCAGTTCATATCTGATTTTTTTTTAATTCAACTTTTAAATGTCATGTCCCTTCTATATGTACACATTTGCATTATGAATTGTGATTTAAATTACTGGGAGTTAATAAAAATTGCTGTCAAAGAAACTGTTCAGCTATTCAGTTACCCTTTACTGCACCAAACTACTGTCTTGCACTATCAGCACAGTCATATTTTAAACAGAGTCAGCAATTTAATGAGTCAGAGAACTGATTGACTGTGAATTACATGGGTCCAAAACAACAGGGATGTAAATTATTTCTATGCTGGCATTTTATTTAAGTTATGTGATAATTATCTCAACTCTAAACAGGCATACTTAGTGTTCTACCAAAACAAATTGGTGATAGAAGTTTAGGAAGGACCAGTATGTTTGTCTTAAATCTGGCATGTCTATCTAACATGTAGTGAAGCAAAGATGTTGCCATTGTCTAATTATTGTAGTCTAATATGGAGAACCAAACTGAGAAATGTTTTAATTAAGCAGAAAATGAACAAATATCTGCTTGGTTATGGCTGTGCTGATGAAAGCTCAGGGTCATCTCTGAGCAGTGTTTTGTTTTTAATGGCATGCTTCTTGTGTCTTTGCAAAGAATCACCCTCAGTAGTATACCTCAAATGTGGGTATATATGTATATGTTTTCCCTCAAGTAAAAAAGATAAATACTGTGCTAAAGTTATGCAAAGGAGAGGACCACACATGTAAATGAAAGGAACTTCAGAGACTAAAATAAAACTAATGGTGTACTTAGAGCTCTTTACACGGCAATATGCCCTTTGATGAAGATGATGGGAGAGTCGGTAACTTTTATGTATGAGAAGCTAGAAGGACAATCATGTCTTCATCAAAAAGGTATGCATAAGCTCTGACATAGGTTTCACCTCCAAATGAGTGGAAGGGCAGGTTTTATGTTCCGGAGTTTACCCATACAGGAAGCAATTGAGTTTCTAAAGATGAAAGCCTGTAAAAGGTCTTGGGAACCAGCCAAAAACAGCTAACATCACTGACAGGATATGATGGATGATAAAAAAAAAACTATGTAAAGAATACAGATATAATCTTTCAGTTGCTTGACTGATCTTCTACAAAGAAAGGTTTTAAATATGCTTAAATACATAAATTCTTGAGCATTGTAATATCTAAGAATAAAGATCTGTTTTTAGTGGTACTTATTATTTACCTATCAGCGAGCAATAAGAATGACAGAAATGTAAGCACCTTTAAAGAAAGGGAAAGTGTTACTCGTTCAGGAATATCTGACTTTTTGTGACCCCATGGACAGTAGCCTGCCAGGCTCTTCTGTCCACAAAATTCTCCAGACAAGAATACTGCAGTGGGTTGCTGTGCCCTTCTCCAGGGGGGTCTTCCCAACCCAGGGATCTAACCCAGATGTCCTGCATTGTAGGCAGATTCTTTACTGTCTGAGCTACCAGTGAACCCCAAGTATTTTTAAAGTGATATTTTAAAATAAAAGTGAATTTTTACCTATGAACTAGGACTGACTACAGTGTTCTGTGTAGGAAATGCAGTCCCATGTTGTCATTTATACTACTTTCTTATGTATTTCAGTAACAGTGTTGCATAACTTTGTGAAAAACTTAAATTTCAACTTTTTATTTGTTATTGTTTTACAAAATCCTGTTTCTAAAATTCAATCTCAAGAATTCAAAACACAGAGTAAAGGTTCTGATTTATTTTTCTTCTTATGTTTTGTATGTCTTTGAATCTCCCACCCCCAAAGTCTGCTCTAATGAGACATTCCTTTCTGCCTTCTTCCTGTTTCAAAACTCACCCCTTCTCCTACCCTGTGAAAGCAACTCATTTCTGACTAATTTTTAATTACTAGACTCTGCTAAGGAAACTAAGAAATCAATTCAACCTAAATCAAATAGATGGTAATAGTTATTTATGCCACTTTTCCAGTGAGAAGAAGTCCATAACACCTGGCAGCTGGCCCAGCATTCACAGTGAGGTCTTGGTGTTCTCCTAATAAACACCAATGATTTCATAGAACATCAGCATCAGACCAGGGTACTCTGGGACCATGATAGATCTAGGCAAAAACAAACTTACTCTGTAATAATGTCTGAACATGACAAACTATGAGCATGATCAATGTCACAAAATATCAATGATCTCCTTGCCCAGACAACATGAATGATTATTGCTTATTTACCAATGACAGATTTAGTATCCCTCTCTTCTTTTTTTTTTTTCTACTTAAAATTCATTAAGATATCCAACCATAGAATTAATCCCATATTCTGACAGCACTCAATCCAGAGTGAGCTCTCTCCTCTGTGCATCCTTCTTCAAGTCACCCAGCATAAGCTCAGATCTTACAAGTCACTCCTAACACTTTCTTGTTGAGATGCCCTATACTCTCTCATTGTAATGAGAAGTATTCTCAATAGTGCTTTCTATAAGTATATTCTTGGTCTTTTGTGTGGTGAACATTGACACCAGGTAACAACCAAGTTTAATAGCTTACAAAATTCAAACTAGTGACTGAAGGTGAGGTTTTTCCAAAAATGAATGGATAAGGCTGAGATCCTGTTGGTCAGATAAGCTTCCTCCCCTAAATGTAAGAGAGCATTGTTTGAGGTTGTACATCCATTTTCATTTATATAATCATTCATTCATACATTCTTTTGTTAAATATTTGCTGAGTACATATACTATACTATATACTATATATATACTATATACTATATATGTCAGCAAATTTTGAAAACTCAGCAGAGGCCACAGGACTGGAAAAGGTCAGTTTTCATTCCAATCCCAAAGAAAGGAAATGCCAAAGAATGCTCAAACTACCGCACAATTGCACTCATCTCACACGCTAGTAAAGTAATGCTCAAAATTCTCCAAGCCAGGCTTCAGCAATACGTGAACTGTGAACTTCCAGATGTTCAAGCTGATTTTAGAAAAGGCAGAGGAACCAGAGATCAAATTGCCAACATCCACTGGATCACTGAAGCAAGAGAGTTCCAGAAAAACATCTATTTCTGCTTTATTGACTAGGACAAAGACTTTGACCGTGTGGATCACAATAGACTGTGGAAAATTTTGAAAAAGATGGGAATACCAAATCACCTGACCTGCCTCTTGAGAAACCTATATGCAGGTCAGGAAGCAACAGTTAGAACTGGACGTGGAACAACAGACTGGTTCCAAGTAGGAAAAGGAGTACGCTAAGGCTATATATTGTCACCCTGCTTATTTAACTTATATGCAGAGTACATCAAGAGAAACGCTGGACTGGAAGAAACAAGCTGGAATCAAGATTGCCAGGAGAAATATCAATAATCTCAGATATGCAGATGACACCACCCTTATGGCAGAAAGTGAAGAGGAATGAAAAAGCCTCTTAATGAAAGTGAAAGTGGAGAGGGAAAAAATTGGCTTAAAGCTCAACATTCAGAAAATGAAGATCATGGCATCCGGTGCCATCACTTCATGGGAAATAGATGGGGAAACAGTGGAAACAGTGTCAGACTTTATTTTTTTGGGCTCCAAAATCACTGCAGATGGTGATTGCAGCAGTGAAATTAAAAGACGCTTACTCCTTGGAAGAAAAGTTATGGACAACCTGGATAGCATATTCAAAAGCAGAGACATTACTTTGCCGACTAAGGTCCATCTAGTCAAGGCTATGGTTTTTCCAGTGGTCATGTATGGATGTGAGAGTTGGACTGTGAAGAAGGCTGAGCGCCGAAGAATTGATGCTTTCGAGCTGTGGTGCTGGAGAAGACTCTTGAGAGTCCCTTGGACTGCAAGGAGATCCAACCAGTCCATTCTGAGGGAGATCAGCCTGGGGATTTCTTTGGAAGGAATGATGCTCAAGCTGAAGCTCCAGTACTTTGGCCACCGCATGAGAAGAGTTGACTCATTGGAAAAGACTCTGATGCTGGGAGGGATTGGGGGCAGGAGGAGAAGGAGACGACAGAGGATGAAATGGCTGGATGACATCACTGATTCAATGGACGTGAGTCTGAGTGAACTTCAGGAGTTGGTGATGGACAGGGAGGCCTGGCGTGCTGTGATTCATGGGATCACAAAGAGTCGGACACGACTGAGCAACTGAACTGAACTGAATACCAAGAGTTAAATTCATTTCCCTAAAATAGATAACTACTTTCCACTATGCCAGGTAGCACAAGTGGTAAAGAATCCACTTGCCCATGCAGGAAACTCAAGGGAATCCCTCAGTTGGGAAGATTCCCTGGAGAAGGAAACAGCAACTCACTCCAGTATTTCTTGTCTGGAAAATTGTATGTACAGAGGAGCCTGGCAGGCTATAGTGCATGATATCACAAAGAGTTGGTCACGACTGAGCACAGATGCTTACACAAAATAGGTAACTAATGAGAACTGATTGTGTAGCAAATGGAACTCTACTCAATGCTCTGTGGTGACCTAAATAGCAAAGACATCCAAGGAAGAGGAGATACATGCATATGTGTGGCTGATTGACTTTGCAGTACAGCAGAAACCAGCACAACATTGTAAAACAACTATAATCCAATAAAAATAAATAAACTCATTTATCCACCAGTGGAAAGCAATGGAACTCTTAACTTTATCAACATAACAAGATATAGAGTGGAACGAAAATTAGTCTAGGTTACAGTCATAACCCTACATAGTGAATTCCTAGACACACAGCTAAAGAACTATTGATAATGATATACTCTGCTGGGAACAGTGGGAGAAGTTTTCTAGCCAAGAATATGGCATCACCCAACAGGTCAGACACTGAGCTAAGTATCTGCTAGGTTACATCTCTTAATCTCTATTCATGGATATATTCATTCATTTATTCAAGTGTTCATTCATCAAGCATCTACTAGTTCCAGAAACTGGGCTAGGTACCTGGGACACGCATTATATAAAGGATCACAGATGTAAACATAAGGTTACAGTGTGATTGTGCTGAAAAGGAGGGAATACATGGTACCACGAAAGAGTCTGATGGGGAAAGTAAAAGTGACAGGTTGGAAGGGTTAAGAGCTTTCCTGGGATGGGGCTAATTATGCTAAGAGCTAAAAGAAGTTAAGATGTTCAACATAAACCTGTGTTATAGGTATTATAATAACCATGTCTTAGGAAAGAGAATGGAGTCTCAGCTATACCTAGCCACGGAGAAATGGGTGAGTCAGGACTGGAACCCCCGATTCTGAGATTTTTACAGTCCAGCATGTATCTACCACATTGAGCAATTCCGTATATCCTCCGTATATGCTTTTGCTCTGCTAGAAATATGTGTACACACCTGCCTTCCCAATTGGACTGTGACATCCTCGAGGGCAGAAACCATAGCTTACATGACACACAGTTCCAGCTACGTGTAACTCTTAAAAGGTTGCTTAGATGATAATCAACATGTTCAGGGTAATATTGTTCATTTAAGAAGACCTTTTTGGCAGAGAAGAAATTTTGGAAAATTTTCGTATGTGCACACTCAGTCGCTTTTGGACTGCAGCCCACCAGGCTCCTCTATCTAAGAGATTCTCCTACCAAGAATATTAGAGTGGGTTGCCATGCCCTCCAGGGCATCTTCTTGACCCAGGGATCAAACCCACTTCTCTGGTGTTGCCTGCACTTGCAGGTGGATTCTTTACCACTGAGCCACCAATCAGTAAAGCCCCTTGGAAATTTAATGAAATTTTAAACAAGTATCCAAGGATTTTTGAATTTCTTTTCTCTCAGTTCAGTTCAGTTCAGTTCAGTCGTGTCCGACTCTTTGTGACCCCATGAATCACAGCATGCCAGGCCTCCCTGTCCATCACCAACTCCTGAAGTTCACTCAGACTCACGTCCATCGAGTCAGTGATGCCATCCAGCCATCTCATCCTCTGTCGTCCCCTTCTCCTCCTGCCCCCAATCCCTCCCAGCATCAGAGTCTTTTCCAATGAGTCAACTCTTCTCATGCGGTGGCCAAAGTACTGGAGCTTCAGCTTGAGCATCATTCCTTCCAAGGAAATCCCAGGGCTGATCTCCTTCAGAATGGACTGGTTGGATCTTCTTGCAGTCCAAGGGACTCTCAAGAGTCTTCTCCAACACCACAGTTCAAAAGCATCAATTCTTCGGCGCTCAGCCTTCTTCACAGTCCAACTCTCACATCCATACATGACCACTGGAAAAACCATAGCCTTGACTAGACGGACCTTAGTCGGCAAAGTAATGTCTCTGCTTTTGAATATACTTTCCAGGTTGGTCATAACTTTTCTTCCAAGGAGTAAGCGTCTTTTAATTTCACTGCTGCAGTCACCATCTTCAGTGATTTTGGAGCCCCCCAAAAAGAAAGTCTGACACTGTTTCCACTGTTCCCCCAACTATTTCCCATGAAGTGATTGGACCGGATACCATGATCTTCATTTTCTGAATGTTGAGATTTAAGCCAACTTTTTCACTCTCCACTTTCACTTTCATCAAGAGGCTTTTTAGTTCCTCTTCACTTTCTGATATTTACTAAATGTCATTTTATTTGAAATTAGGCCTGCCCTTAAAGCTGTATCACTTTATTCAAATAGCCTTTGCAGCCTAAACTATTTAAAGGAAGGCTCCCCTCTTTTTTTAATTTACTAGGAAAATCAAGGCCAAAATTAAGGTTTATTCTAAAACAGTTTCAGATCTGTGTGATATAGGTCTTCATCCAATTTATTTTCCTTTCTTCATGTTTTTTCAGTGTATTTATTTGTTAGCATGTTTTAAATGCATCTCCTGAGTCACCCCTAATCCTTCTTGGAATATGGCAAGTTATTCATGAATAAACAAATATCATTTTTAAAGGCCTCACAAAGGAAATTAGATTTAGAGAATGAGCTTCCATGAAACTAGTTCCATTTTTCTTTTTCTATGTTTTATTTTAATTTTAATCTTTGCATCTGGGAAAAATTAAGGAACACTCTTCCAGGAAAAAGAAAACAGAAAAGGGAATCTGAGGCGGGGGGCATGGAGGTGGAGCCATGAGGGGAGTTAAGTGGTGTCTTGATGATGATGTTAATGGTGATGGTGATGAGGAGACTTAGGGGATAATTGTGTGGGTATTTTCCACAGGACCTTTGTACCAAGAGTAAATAGTTCCGTCATCTGGCTCCTGATTCACTGCCAAGTGCCAAGATTGAATGTGTAAATAAAGGTAATAAAATGTGAAGGATATGGGTATTAAGACTGGTAAATGAGCAAAGATGGGAACACAAGCAAAGCTACAGTCCCTGGGTGAGTGTGCGAGGAAGAGAAGATGGTCATTTCATGGAGCTGGTGTTCTAGAGGACCTGATTTCCTATGTCTTATTTTAGAAAACTAAGAATACATGTATATATTCCTTATGAAATTAATTTATTTCAAGAGCAGATATCTACAGAACAAGCTTTGTGGCTAGGATTTCTACATCTTAAAAGTTCACCAACATTGCAATCATCATAGAAGCAGCAATGAGTTCAATCTTATTTTCTCCAAAGTACTGTCCTCAGGCACTTTAAATCTTAAACTGATTACCATCAATTTTCAAAATTATCTCTTAGGATAGCTGTCTAACTAGGTCTTCTAAAACTGAATGACATCTAGTAGAAAAAAAAAAAGCAAACTCTGATCTAAGGTTAGCTTTTAAGGTAGATGCTAGGTTTGGTCAAACTCCTCTACAACAGGAAGATTTAAAAAGACAATATGTTGTTAACACAAAGGAATTCTCTCAGAATCACTGAACACAAGAGACACTCCTACCAGTTTACAGAGAAGAGAACCTGAGTTTCATGGGAATGTTACACCTGGGTTAATTTCACTGTTTAGTTTTATACAGAGATCTACACATCTGAAAAGAAGAAAAGTCAGGACTTTCTTCAGTGTATTTTATATTGACATGTGAGCAAATACTGATGCTCCCAGAAGATTTGGTTTGACTCTCTAACAAGCCCTAGTAGAACCACTCCCTGAAAGGGGACATGTCAGCTAATGATTTCCACCAAACCAGGTTGTTCATTAGAAGGATCAAGGAGATGGGAGAGAAAACAGTGGGTAAATCAACCCAGGGAGATTCCTCTGTTATTAGTTCAATCAACCATTAAATCAATACTTAGTGAATGTTTATCAACAATACCAAGGAGAAATTCAGAGAACACTCACAGTCCTTATCCATCAGGCAATATCAGCCAGCACGCTAGTCTTTTAGTAATGGCTTGAATAGTTTTAATAACAATTTAAACCCCATGCCAAATGCAACATAAATAGCTTATATTTTTGGAAGAAATGTGTTACTCTTTACTCTGGTCCTGATGAAAAGATTCAGAATTCTCTTCCATCTTTAATATACTATCTTATCCTATATTACAATATAATTCAATTATTCTAATTCCTATAGAGCATTAAGTGTGTCCACTTTTAAATCCATCCAAGTGTATCTATACTGCTAAAATATATTTCTTGATAAAGAAATCCCATGTTTCTAGTGTATAATAATTTTTTTCATTGTTTGTTGAACAAATACAGTTCAGATGGTAAAGAATCCACCTGTAATGTGGGAGAACAGGGTTCCATCCCTGGGTTGGGAGGGTCTCCTGGAGGAGGGCATGGCAACCCACTCCAGAATTCTTGCTTGGAGAATTCAGTATCTCTTCCCTGGAGCCTGGTGGGCTACCATCCATGGGGTTGCAAAGAGTCGAACCCAACTGAGCGACTAAGCACAGCACAGCACGTTCATTTTACACTGGATACTATGTTAGGCACTGGGATATGGCACCTGGGCTCAGGGATCTTACAGCTGAGTGATCTTTATTACATGCATTCACATGACAAAATGAAGTCCTGATGGCTCAGCAGATAAGAATCTGCCTGCAATGCAGGAGACACAGGAGATGAGGGTTCAATCCCTGGGTTGGGAAGATCCCATTGAGCAGGAAATGGCAACCCACTCCAATATTTTCACCTGGAAAATTACATGGGCAGAGGAGCCGGACAGGCTTCAGTCCATGCGGTCACAAAGAGATAGGACTGAGTGCACACATACACACAGAAAGGAATTCAGATTTAGAGAACTATGTTCTCAACAAACTGGTTCCACTTTTCTTTTTAAAAACTTTTAATGTCTTTAACCATAAAAATAAAAAAAAAGAGCCTATAATCCTCACTCAGTTTCAGGAGTACACTGGGGCACTGTGAGAATGCCATCAGGATGGTAAGCAAT
This sequence comes from Budorcas taxicolor, assembly GCF_023091745.1. NCBI lineage: Eukaryota > Metazoa > Chordata > Mammalia > Artiodactyla > Bovidae > Budorcas > Budorcas taxicolor. The sequence continues at coordinate 90,043,243 of NC_068911.1, read as the reverse complement.
ACACAGAAACACAAGCAGCTACATGAGGTTAAAAGAACAAGAACTATGAGACAGTGAGAAAAAACAGGGAGGATGAAAAAATTATAGATAAGTGAGCCAGAAAAAAAATCACTACTGTGTAATTATCTGTTACTCAAGGATGTGGTCCCTGTGGTTTCGGATAGACTTGTTTGAGGCACGTTCGTCTGCAGGGCTGGCAGGGTTATGGGCAGAGATTGGAGGATGAGGAAAGATAAATCTTTTGGAGGAGCAAACACAGAAGAAACTGTACTAGGAAGTCTCCCAGCTCCTAAATATTCCAAAATATCTCCTGGACTAGGTTGTTAGCAGCTGTAGAAGTTACATGCATTTTGAAGAAACCAAAAAAAAAAAAATTCTGATAATATTTCCTATGAGGACAATGCAATAATTTTACTAGCAAAGGATATGGCATCACCCCAAAGGCCAGGCACTGAGCTAAGCATGTACCATTACTTGTGTCTTAATCTTTATTCTTGCATGTACACAGTTGACCCTTCAATACCTCAGGGATTTGGGGTCATGTTAGTGGTGCCCTCCAGCTTAGTCAAAAGTCCTGAAGAACTTGACAGTTGACCCTCCCATTCTCGCTTCTGGATCTATCGATTCAATCAACTGCAGACCTTGTAGTAATAGCACAAATTTATTGAAAAACAAAACTGCATATAAGTGTATCTACATAGACAAAATCCATGTTGTTCAAGAGTCAACTATTCATTGTTTTAATTATTCATTCAGCAACCTAACTTTATTGAGCATCTATTGGGTTCCAGGTATTGGACTAGGTAAGAACACAAGTTAATCAAAGAATTATATATAAAAAGAATTATAGACAAAAATGTAAGTTTATAGCCGTGATGAGTGATAAGGAGGGGCCCATGGTGCCACGAGAGTGTTTTGTTAGGAAAGTGACATTGTTGACGGGGTTAAGAAGAGCTTTCCTGAAACAGTGCTAATCATGCAAAGACCTAAGCGAAGTAGGTGAATAAGATCTAGAGACCTGTTGTGCAACACTGTATCTCTGGTCAACAATACTACGTCATAGACTTTAAAATATGCTAAGAAGTAGATCTCATCATAAGCGTTCTTTTCACAATAAAAGAAAAAGAAGAGAGAGAGAAAGAAAGAAAGGAGGAAGGATGGAAGGAAAGAAGGAATAAAATTAAAATGTTCTTGGCAAACCTATGTTTAGGTATTATTGTATCTATATATAGAGAATTGAGAGAAGTGAGCTTCATCTATATCTGGCAATACAGAAGTGGATGAGCCGGGATTTGAACCTGATTCTCTGTGAGTATCTATGACACTGAGGTGTATACTCTGAGCTTATGATGCCCTGTATTATAACGTCGAGGGCTAGAAGGGATCTTGCTATGGGAAGTCTTCATCGACCTCCCCTTCACAAAAGTAGAAGCTTGTTCCAAGAATCCAGTACTTCCTTCAACGTCCTTCCTAATACTGTTTCCCATTAGCAAATTCTTCTTTGAAGCAAAGTGTATTCTGATTACATTTTCTATTAGCTTCTATTATTTGTTTCATAAACAGAAATGAGAAATGTTGACTTCATGCTGTCACAGTTGATTAATGATAGCAGAACAACAAAGCTGAATCCATGAACCATCTTTGGAAAGCAAGCCTTATTACTTTATTTTCTTATCCTGAAATGACATAGATTCCTTGAAAGCAGTAATGGGGTTCCTTTTTGAATATTTAGAATATTCTTATTTTTCTGAAGTTTGTTTTATAGCAAGTTCTACTCTGGTCCCTTCGACGCCCTCTTCTGTTTGAGAGGCCTGATTCCAGCAGCACACTTTGCATTTAGTCCTTCTGGAAATGCCATGCCAGGTGAGATCCAGGCTTCCTGAAGACTTTCTAACGTTGTTACCTCCCACTCCAAAACTGAATATATTTTCTAAATCATAATTGCTTACTTTTTTCATGTATTCACTTGGGGTCATATTAAAAATGTCCTAGATTCTTTTATTTTACCAAATACAGTTAATTATGTTCCATATTCTATTTCTATCATTTTCCATCTTTCCCTCCCCAGCTCTGTGCTTAACTCAGCACATGTTCTTGGTGAGTTTTAATCTCTTAGCATCAGACTAGCATAGCCCGTGTTTTCTCTCTTCCTTTCTCCTCAGGTGGGTTAAAAATTGACAGGGAAAATACGGAATTAGTAACTTTGTGGTCCATTCAATAAACACATGTTTATTAAAAGCCTACCATGTGCCATAAGTCAGCCCAAATGTTTGGTTATAATGATGAATAAGACAGATACGGCCTCCTTAGACTGTGATATATTCTATGATATAGGAAGTATCATAAATCCAGATATTAAGAACATCTAACCCAACTTGTGATGTCAGTGGGAATACATCTCTATCCGCATCATCAGAGTTGCGATTTGAAAGATCAGAATGTGTTTGTCAGACAACAGTTGCCAGTCATGGAAAGAGAGAAGAGTCTTCTGGCAGAAGGTTTGAGAGTGTAACAGTGGCCCGCTTTTCTCTTGTTTCCTAATTTTCATGCAAACTAAAAAATGCAAAAGATTATACATTAAAAATGTACCATTTTATTTGAGAGGAAAAAAGTTGATATTTTATATGTATGTGTGTGTGTGCTAAGTCGCTTCAGTCATGTCCGATTCTTTGCAACCCTATCGACTACAGCCCGTCAGGCTCCTCTGTCCATGGGGATTCTCCAGGCAAGTGTTCTGGAGTGTGTTGCTGTGCCTTCCTCCAGGAGATCTTCCCATCCAGGCATCAAGCCCACGCCTCTTACATCTCCTGCATTGCCAGATGTGTTTTTTACCACTAGTGCCACCTGAGAAGCCCCATCTTACATATGTATAAGTAATTTCCTTGTAGAATGATTGCCTATATGCTTTGGGATCAGATTAAAACCCACTTGAAGGGTCCATTTGGAGGGTCAACTGGTCCATGGACTGTGAGAGTCTTTGATTTAGCCACAGTTTCAGGCTTATTTCTGTTGTCTCACCAGGGAGGGTAGCTGTCACTGAATTCTATCCAGCCATTCTTATTACTTCCTTTGATCTTGGTGGTACAGAGGTTAAAGTGTCTGCCTGCAATGTGGGAGACCTGGGTTCGATCCCTGGGTCAGGAAGATCCCCTGGAGAAGGAAATGGCAACCCACTCCAGTTTTCTTGCCTGGAGAATCCCATGGATGGAGGAGCTTGGTGGGCTACAGTCCACGGGTTGGAAAGAGTCGGACATGACTGAGCAACTTCACTTTCACTTTCACTTTCAATGTAAATAAAAATGAATTAAAATGATACTTTCTCCTATCCCAGCCTTATGAGAAACAACATCATTGATAATTTTTTTATTAGAATAGACCCATATTTAAATTATCATCTAAAAGATTTTATCACCATCTAATTGTAACCCTTAAAGGCAGTAACACAGACAAAAAAAGCAGAGATCTGGGATCTGCTGTCTAGAAACTTATTATTTACTACTCTTTCTGTGTTCTCTCACAAACTATTATTTCTCTACCTTCCCTCAACCTGTTTTGTGTCATTAGGGAATCGGAAATCCAACCCAACTTGTCTCTTGCATAATGTCAAGAGATGCCAAGGAAATTGGCAACATTCTATCCAGAAACTATTTTCTTCTCACCTTGGCAGGACATCAGAATACGACAAAAGCAACCATGATAGTAAAGGGCCACCTGACAAGTTTTGGTCCTTTTGGTTGACAGTTTCATTTTTGGATGTTTTATTTTTGGATTTTGCTTTGCCAACCACATTCTGCACCATACAGCTGGAAAATTTACTTCAGTAAATCTAGATAATTCTTGACGCATTGTTATTGTTGTTGTTTAGCTGTTAAGTTGTGTCTGACTCTTTTGTGACCCGCATGGGACTGTGGCCCACCAGGGTGCTCTGACCAGGGGATTTCCTAGGCTAGAATACTGGAGTGTGGATCTTTAAGCATAGAGGTGAACTATTTCTTTTCCTCCAGTCACCTATTTCCAAATTAAGTCAACATTATAGGGAAATTCTCTGGCAGTCCAGTGGCTGGGACTGCACTTCCACTGCCGAGGGCATGGGTTCAATCTCTGGTGGAGGAGCTAAGATTCTGCAAGCTGTGTGGCAAGGCCAAAAGAAAAGTCAATGTTACAGGTATTTTCCATCATCTTCCATTTAAAACTGGAGAGAATGAGTAACTCCTGCCTAAGGTGGGTTTAACAGACCCTGGGGTGAGCATTTTGGGAGTTTCACACGGAAAAATAGCTTGTTATGAGAAGGAAAGATGGCACTTTCATTATCCCTTGTTATGGATTTAAAGACTGGATTTGAATTGCTGAATTCTGTGCTTTAGGACAGCTCAGCTGTTATTGCTCTTTTGCTCCTGAAGTTAATTGGTCCTACTATATGTATCAGTATCCCTTCTTATCTAGAGACGCACATACTGTAGAACTTACGTCTTTATTAAGAAAATGTGTGATTCCTATATGATAATCTTTTATCTAGTTTGTTTCACTTTTTCTATTTCATATTCAGTGTTCCCATTTCATTTAGCTTATGTTTTTCAATTTCTCCATTTCTTCTTTTTTTAAATGTTCTTTCTCAAGCCTTTATCAAGCATAGTAGAAAGCTTTTGTATACATATATATATAGTATATGTATAATATATTATAAAATTTATGAATTTTTGCCTAACTAAAAAATTTATGAGATCAAATTGCCAACATCTGTTGGATCATTGAAAAAGCAAGAGAATTCTAGAAAAACATCTACTTCTGCTTTATTGACTATGCCAAGGCCTTTGACTGTGTGGATCACAATAAACTGTGGAAGATTCTTCGACAGATTGGAATACCAGACCACTTGACCTGCTTTCTGAGAAATCTGTATGCAGGTCAAGAAGCAACAGTTAGAACTGAACATGAAACAACAGACGGGTTCCACATTGGGAAAGGAGTACTTCAAGGCTGTATATTGTCACCCTACTTATTTAACTTATATGCAGAGTATATCATGAGAAAAGTTGGACGGGATGAAGCACAAGCTGGAACCAAGATTGCCGGGAGAAATATCAATAACCTCAGATATGCAGATGACACCATCATTATGGCAGAAAGTGAAGAGGAACTAAAGAGCCTCTTGATGAAAGTGAAAGTGGAGAGTGAAAAAGTTGGCTTAAAACTCAACATTCAGAAAACTAAGATCATGACATCTGGTCCCATCACTTCATGGCAAATAGATGGGGAAACAGTGGAAACAATGGCAGATTTATTTTGGGGGGCTCCATAATCACTGCAGGTAGTGACTGCAGCCATGAAATTAAAAGACGCTTGCTCCTTGGGAGAATAGTTATGGCCAACCTAGACAGCTTATTAAAAAGCAGAGACATTACTTTTCCAACAAAGGTCCATCTAGTCAAAGCTATGGTTTTTTCAGTAGTCATGTATAGATGTGAGAACTGGACTATAAAGAAAGCTGAGTGCCAAAGAATTGATGTTTTTGAACTGTGGTGTTGAAGAAGACTCTTGAGAGTCCCTTGGACTGCAAGGAGATCCAACCAGTCCATCCTAAAGGAAATCAGTCCTGAATATTCATTGGAAGGACTGATGCTGAAGCTGAAACTCCAATACTTTGGCCACCTGATGTGAAGAACTGACTCATTGGAAAAGACCCTGATGCTGGGAAAGATTGAAGGCAGGAGGAGAAGGGGACGACAGAGGATGAGGTGGTTGGATGGCATCACCGACTCAATGGACATGGGTTTGGGTGGACTCCAGGAGTTGGTGATGGACAGGGAGGCCTGGCATGCTGCAGTCCATGGGGCTGCAAAGAGTATGACATGACTGAGAGACTGAACTGAACTGAACAAATTTATGACATTTGATCCTACTTGTTTGACTTAGTATGAATAGAATGCTAGATTTCTAATTTAAAAAAATAGATGTGCAACAAGTAACAAAGCTTTACTGTACAGCACAGTGAACCGTAGCCAATATCTTGTAATTTCCTCTAATTGAGAATAATTTCAAAAATAGCATATGTGTATTACCCAATCACCGTACTGTGGACCTGAAACACTGTAAGCCAGTGACACTTCAATAAAATACACACATTAAGAAAAAAAGAAAACGTGTCACTCCTTTTAATATTGCTATTAAGAAAGTCATACCTTCCAGCTTCTGCACATGAGATCAGGAGAACATTCGAGACTTCTCCCTTTTAATCTTGAGGAAAAAGAGAGAGTGCATTTGGAGGAGACTGAGGTATGCGGCTTTCCCCGACAGAATTCGACTTGTCATTGTTCTCCATCCAGTTACAGAGGGAAAAAATAGTAACCGTTTGCAATGTGATCTTTTTTGTTCTCCAGTGCTTCTCAGACTCTGCCTTTGCAATTTAGGATGTGAGCAGAGGACTTCAATAAGCGTAATAACAACAGAGAGAGAAGACTGTTTATATGTCCCCAGTGTTACTTATCACTCTGAATTGTGGTTGTATTTATCTTTGTCTTTCTTACCCATTAGACTGGCATTCACAAGGACAAGGTCTAATTCACCCTTCTCTATGCCCAGTACAGAACTCAGTTTCTGACTCATGGAGAATACTGAAAAAGTATTTGCTGATGACATCAGTGACTGGCTCCACAAAAGCAACGGGCGTCCCTTGCACAATGATCTCCATTGTATAATGTTTCGCCTTGGCAAAAGTTCTGTTGCCTCGGCCAGTGGTGCCACATCAGGATTTGTAAGAAGCCAAGTTCTCCAGTTCCAGTGAGAGATTCACAGTAACTGGTCCTCCTCATGCAATATTCTGCTCACCCGTGAAGGGCTGGGAGAACAGCACTCAGGAGGCCCACTCGTCTCTACCATCAGCCTCCTTCTAGAGACCGCAAACAAGTCCCTGATTGCAGCTGGGCTTCCAGTCTCTGGTTTGTAGTCCACAGGAGCTGGCCACAGGAAATGCTAAGCTGGAGCGCACAGATTCATGGATGACTACCACAGCAAGCCTGTAAACTTCCTGAGATTTGTGTGTGATGTGTTATGGTTGTATGGATGTGTATGCTAAGTCACTTCAGCCATGTCCGACTCTGCATGGCCCTATGGACTATAGTCTTCCAGGCTCCTCTGTCTACAGGATTTCCCAGGCAAGAGTACTGAAGTGCAATGCCATGCCTTTCTTATATGGATGTGTACACCTGTGCATTTTTTTGAGCAAAAGTGTTGATAGCGTTCATCAAGTTTTTTCAAGAAAAATAGCTTCTAAAAAAATGTTAAAATAAAATAAATTTTTTAAAAAGTAAGAGGTATTTGCCAGGCAGTCCAGAGGTTAAGACTTTGCCTTCCAATGCAGAAAGCATAGGTTCAATCCTGGTTGGGAAACTAGGATCTTGCATGCTAGGCAATGTGACAAAAAAATCCTTTTTTTTTTTTTTTGAAAAGTGTTAAAATAGACTCTTGGAGGGGCGGGGGTGGGGGAATAAATACAAAAAAAAAATTAAGAAACATTTGAATAGCTAACTTTTGATATCCCTTTTCTCTATAAAATCTCTATACTTCTAAGAAAATTTCTAAAACTCCTTGAGCCACAGTGCTTCCCAACCAGCCCCAATTGCTCCTCTACCCCTAATCATTCACTGCCTCATGACACTTTAGCTATCTACATGTGTTCAGGTTAAACTTCACCTTCACTGTTTGAATCTGGAGCTTGGCCTTTGACTTCAAAAATTTTTGTGGGAAAATTGTGATTGAAAATTTTTGTAGGTTTATTTTATCCTAGACATTGACTATTTCACCTCATAAGACACCTCCATGTCTTCCAGGATCAGGCTATAAATATCATCTAGCCAAAGGAGCTCCAAGGATAGTAGAGGGACCATTTGCTAAGACTGTCCATGTAAGAAGTCAGTGGGGTGAGACACTGGTCTAGGAACATTGGGAGATACCAAGTGAAGAGAGAGGGGAGGTTGTTAACACTCATTAGGAATGGTGGGTAGGCAATTCCTAAAAGGAGTAATTTGGGTCTGTAGTAGCAGCTCAATGAGCAAAGGCCATGGCCTCATCATTTAAAGGAGTCAGTTGTGGGACTTCCTGGGTGGTCCATTGGTTAAGTACTCACCTTCCAATGCATGGGACCTGAGTTTGATCCCTGGGTGGGGAACTAAGCTTCCATATGCTGCAGAGCTACTAAGTCCATGTCACAACTATTAATAGAGACCCGGAGTGCTGCAACTACTGAGGAAAATAAATTTTAAAATTAAAGAGGCAAATGTGAGGGGTGAAGGAAGAGGACGGTTTTAGTTAACATGCCTGTATCAGTTTCTGATCACTTCTGTAACAAATTACCACAGACTTAGTGGCTTAAAACAACGAAGACTTATTTTCTTATAGTTCCTAAGGTGAGACATCTACAAGGTCCTCAGGATGGCATTCCTTCTGGAGACTCCAGGGAAGAATCCCTTTCCTGGGTCTTTCCACCTTCCAGAGGCCAACTACATCCCTTGCTTAATGCCCTCTTCCTCTGTCTTTAAGGCGATCAGCTCAGAATCTTCAGCTCTCTCTGTCCCTCTGCTGAGTGTCTTGCCATGCTGCTACTGTCTGACTCTGATTCCTCCTGTGTCCTTCTTACAAGTACGATTACATGGGGGCACAACTGGATAATCTAGAATAATCTCCCAATCTCGAGATCTTTAACTGCTCACAAATGCAAAGTTCCTTTGTGTGCATGAGTGGATGTGTGCTGTGCTCAGTCATGTAAGACTCCTTGACACTCTGGACTGTAGCCCACCAGGCTTCTCTGTTCATGGGATTTTCCAGGCAAGATTATTGGAGTGGGTTGCCATTTCCTGGTCCAGGGGATCTTTTCAACCCAGCGATCTAAAGCCACCTCTCCTGTGCCTCCTGCAGGTGGATTCTTTACTCCTGAGCCACCTGGGAAGCCCGAAGTCCTTCTGGTAAGTAAGCACCTGAAGTACCAAATAAGGTAACGTTCACAGTTGCTGGAGCCTAGGAGGGAGACTTGGTTGGGAGCCATTATTCAGTCCACCGCTTTACCTTACATTTGCTTACATCTACTTATTTTTTATTATGCTATGGTTCTGTAGGAAGTCATATTCATGGATATTATGTGCAGCAAAAGCAGAAAGGGAAATTACATAGCTAAGAACAAGAACAAGCAGTAACGAAAGAGGGAATAACTTTGTGTCCAGAGCTGAAGGGAACCTAAAGTTTTTAATAAGCTGCCCCTCTGGGGAACCTAAGGAAAGAAGAAGCCTCCTCTCACCAGCAATTTGCCAATCTTCCACATCTACACCATCCATGTGGAAGACTGGAAAACTGGAGGATTTTAAAATAATAACCATAGTATTATACATTGTATTAATATTATAATACAGTTGACCTTTGAACAATGTGGAGGATGGAGCTCCCATACTTATTACAGCTGAAAATTCAAATGCAACTCAGAGCCAACATAGCTCTGTACATCTACGTTTCCTCTGTATCCATAGTTCCATATCCTTGGATTCAACTAACCATGGATTATGTAGTAATGTAGTCCCCTATTGGACTTCTAACCCAGCACAAAAATCTGAAGTCCTTATACAAATAGGATGGTGATGATGGGCAACCATCATTTACACTCATACTGCCCTTCCATAGTCACCACTTATGGATATCAGCCATTAGGATGCACTTGCAAACTTCTTTTGCACCATCATACCATAGCATTCTAAGTCTGGTGTAACATGTCATTATTGCATTGGTGGTGCTTTTTGTTCAGTCACTAAATTGTGTCTGACTCTGTAGCCCCACAGACTGAAGCATGCCAGACTTCCCTCTCCCTCACTATCTCCCAGAGTTTGCTTAACCTCACGTCTGTTGAGTCGGTGATGCTATTTAACCATCTCACCTTCCGCTGCCCCTTCTCCTTTTGCCTTCAGTCTTTTCCAGCATCTGGGTCTTTTCCAAAGAGTCGGTTCTTCGCATCAGGTGGTCAAAGTATTGGAGCTTCAGCTTCAGCATCAGTCCCTCCAAAGAATATTCAGGGTTGATTTCCTTTAGGATTGACTGGTTTGATCTCCTTGGGAGTCTCAAGTACATTAAATGCTCAGAGTTTCAGGAGTCTTAAGGATGAGTTTATTCTTTTTTTATTCCAATAAAAAATAATTCCCTGGGTTATTTCTAAATTTGCATTTAAGGCACATTCCCTACAAGGTGAGACTCTTCTAAGCAACTATTCCTATTGCTGGGAAAGATTAATAGAAGTGAGACACAAAGTCTTACTCAGAGTTTGAAAATTATCTTTTAGCATTTAAAGAGGCATTAATCATGATCATTAATCAATAGAAAGGAATGTTCACAGAATGCTTAGAATAAATGTTTGCTGAAGCAAAAATTCAGAGGAGAAAAGGAAAGCATACATGCCTAGGGCTGAAGACCAACTTTTTTCTTTTCTGTTGAACAAATTAAAGCCACTGGAAAAGAACAATTCACCAGAGGGAAACATTACTGTACAGCCCATAAAATACTGCCAAGGTCAGCAGAAACTCAACTGTTGGGTTTTTTTCTCCTGTGTCAGTCATTGTTGGGAAACGAGTTTCTTGCAAGCCCAATTTTGATGTTATGCCTAAGAAGTTACTCAACACCAAGGATTAGGAAAGTCTTTTTATTCCCTTTACTACATGCCGGCAAGAATGAGTTACAGATATTTTTGGTAATTCTGGGCTTTTAAAAAAATTTTATGAGACTATCCCATAATGTCAATGCTCTTTCACTTGTTCAGTCGTGCTTGTTAGATCCTTGGTTTCTGAGGATTATTCTCAAGCAAGTCACTACATCTCAGATTTCTAAAGCCTTTCATAGAGATGTGGATGGACCTAGAGTCTGTCATACAGAGTGAAGTCAGGAAGAGAAAAGCAAATAGTTTAATATTAATGCATATATGTGGAATCTAGAAAAAATGGTACAGATGAACCTATTTGCAGGGCAGGAATAGAGACAGACGTAGAGAAGAGACGTGTGGATACAGGGGAGGAAGGGGAGAGTGGCACAAATTGGGAGATTAGAATCAACATATATCACTATCATGTGTAAAATAGCTAGCTAGTGGGAAACGCTGTATATAACACAGGGAACTCAGCTCGGTGCTCTACGTTGACCTGGCAGGGGTGGGGGGGCAGATGGGGGGAGGGGGGCCCAAGAAACATCTGTATACACACAGCTGATTCATTGTATAGCAGAAACAATACATTATAAATAAATTATATTCCAATTTTTTAAGTCACAAGGATGTCGTTTTTATATGAAGTGGCTTAACTGTGTAGCAATAGCTGAATTTTCCTAAATAGCTGTGAGATACCCACATGGAGTATCTCTGGACATTTTTTTAAAACTTGCATGTCAGAGTCTCAGCTAAAAGACTGGGTTCATGGGCCACCATGGTTCTCTTGATCCTAAGCTTTTTCATGCTGACGTTACAACTTTCAGGTCACTGAGGAAGCCTGAATTCTGCTGTTCTGTGTTATTTAGAAATGCTGCTACCATAAATAAGGCCTTTTCTTTTTTCTTTCTTTTTTTTTTTTTTGCCGTTTTCTTTAATTGTTGCAATAGCTGAGTCTGGGGCAAAACAGGCCTCTGTGAACAAGAGCACACCTTGCAAGGTGGATGCTGGATTAGGAATTGAGGCTTGGGGCTACAGAGGCCACAGAAGCAAACTAGCCCTATTATCAGAATTAACCTGGGACCTGAGACTGTATCATACTGTTATTACTGAAGGGTTGAAGGAAATCCCCACATTTTCTATGAATTAATCCTAGGCAGTATGGTGGCGCTTTCTGTTTATGGTCAAATTACTCATTCTAATTACATTCCACTTCCTTCTTGAGACTTGAAATCATCATGAAAAACTTTTATATACACAGATGTATCTTCCCCCAAGAAATTCCAACTTCTGCCAAGAAGCAAATAATTCCAAGGCCTACCCATCCAGGAAATGTGAGGCCAGATTCTGTAATCAACTCTATTAAAGAAGAATAAACAGCTAAATCAGGAAGTAGCTAATGAAAGGCAGCTCACATTTTGACAAAGACATGGTTACTTTTTTATTTGAAGAAACAAAAAAAGTATGTTTTAATAAATACTGCAGAAACATTGACCAAACAAACATACAAAGTGACTTCAACATTTAAAAAACTGCAACGAAAGTTCTGCTTTATAACAGTTATAACTTATTTTCTTTTTACAATATTTAAATACAGAAAGCACTTGCCAGCTATTTCGTAATACTGCCCAAAGCATAATGCTGCATTAATCAGAGCATATCATGTTGGTAAAATGCCTGTATTTCTTGGGGAAAATGACTGGAATGGTATTTTCTTGCAGAGACAAAACAAAGTGCTTGTAAGACAAAGACTGAGTGTTGTAATTACCTTAATCTCCTCTCCTGCCACAACTGAATGGGAGCACAGCTTCAACACTTCAAAAATGAAGCTTTATCATTGGAAAGAAAGCTCGTTTTCAACAAGCGCCAACAATAAAAAGGTCGGATCTGGTTTCTTCTCTGAAAGAAGCTCTAAAAGCAACTGGTCAAAAAATATCTGTAAACTATTTTAAAGGCTGAGTATTTTATGTAACAATAGTGATCAAGTATGGAACACGGCCTTGGCAGAATCTGATTGAGGTTTAGCAATCACTCTCTAGAAATGCCATAGGATAGTGTAGGACTGACATATAATTTTCCTCTAAGGATTCTCAAAAGCATGGAACAGAGGGCCATTCTTATCATGTTCATTGAAAGATACTGAAATAAGCCAACTGATTATCAAATGTTGCCAACTTTGGAGCTTCATCCCAAAATAGGCCTTTTGCTTCGTACTTTTGATCTCTTACATCCAGACAACTTAACTCACAAACTGTGCTTTCTGCTACTATCCTTCATTCGTTATCTCATCAGGTGAAAATATCAATAGTACCTACATTTTTTTCCCCCTTGGATCATTCTATGACGTCATACCAAGACACCTTTTATTTGACTTTGCATTTTTATCAACGATGGCAAAAAAAAAAGAAAATCACACACCCTCTTTTCTAAACAGCACACAAAAATATCACATTGAGCAATTTACCACTTTTTAATGACAATCACAAGGATGAACAGAACCATCAGACTGAATAAAAATGGACACTTTTCTTCTAGTTGACCTATTCAATCTTTGTAGTGCTGGTCTGCGCACCCCGCAACACTGCAAAAGCCTTTCTTGAGAACCATCTCACTCAACTATCTTCAGGACAGCAAGATTTCAAAGCCTCACCAACTTTTCCTCTGGATATCCCATGGGTCCTGATACAATTTCCATTTTAATGATGAGCTAGGAGAAAATTAGATCACATCCTCTAGAAAACTAAACGCTATGGTCACAGTGCCAGTTCCCCAATGAGGATGGTATATTAATATATACTTTTTTGTAAAGGAGATTAAAACACTTAAAAATTAAATCAAAGTAGAGATCCGTGAATAGATTGTAACAAAGAAAACAAAAACGCAAGCACCATCAGAGTGTGATTTTTCTTCTTGGAGGTACTCGCATTCCTCTTCTTCAACCTCTAGCCCATCTGAATCTCTCTTTTTTGGCATATTTTTCAAGTCACATTTCAAAACTCTTCAATGAACTCACTTCCCACCACTTGTTCTACATGCCAAATCTAAGGACAGGATTCCAAAAAGATGAACAATCCTTCCAAATGCCTCCTAAGCCTCCAGAACACGTGACTTTGGCTGTGCACTTTGTTCAGACTTCATCTTTCTGTTTTGTTGGTGGTGGTTTTTACACTTAATTTCCTTGTCCTCATAAAAAATAACCGAAGATTCACATCACAGTACAACTCTTGGCTTTGTCCTTTCGTAAGTCCGTAGCCACTGCCGAGAGTTCTGGTCTGCTGGGCATATGTGAAATCCGCTTTGTCGCCCTCTGCGATTTGTTCCGCTTAACGTTTTTATTTGTCTTGTTTACACATGCCAAGGTGGCCACGTGAAAAATGTCTCTGACGCTATTTTCTGACTGTAAAGCTGAGCATTCAATGTAAGTAGCTGCTCCAATCTGTTTGGCCATATTTGCTCCCTGTAAAGCAAAAGGGATTGTGATCAGCAACAAGTCTCTGGGGAAAGTTACAAAGTATATTCCAATACCTCAAAATTATAATGCATCACAAAATGTTTCTAATATGTAATTGAATTTTCCAAGTATTGACGAAAAAATCTTTTTTAAACATTTTAACTACCTTCTTTATTATTGCATAAATATTTGCAGTCAAGGACCAGTCTTAAGATATTCAATTGCCATCACTCAGTAGGCACTGTTTGACTTCCCAGAGGTGCCAAAGGTTGGTCTAATGACACTGGGTTATCAATAAACAGCCCAATCATCAGGTAGTTAGTTAGTATGGGGTGTTGCCAGGAAGTAGAAGTCTTAGGAGGTGCTTTATCTTCACTACCAACTGTAACCTAGGGTAACTAGACACGTAGGTCTTCCAAGTTACAGCAGAGTATAGAATTACCCAGAGAATCTTACTGCTGGAAAAGAGTGAAAAAGCTACGGATCATGGATGTAAATGCTGCATGTTTCACACAGCTCTGGTAGAGTCATCCGGCTCTTCCACCCTATTTCAGCACCTCATGGGGAACTCAACTCTTCTTTTCTTGAGTGTAAATGGCACTCGTGGAGTAGGAAGCAGCAACCCACTCCAGTATGCTTGCCAGGAAAACTTCTGGCAAAATTTCTGAGCCTGGTGTACAGTCCATAGGGTCATAAAGAGTCAGACATGACTGAGCAACTAAGCAAATGGCACTCAAGGCTAACAGGCTGTACAAAAAGCAGCCGTAAGAGAATTTAGAATCAGTTTTGAAACTTACATGATTAAGGGCCAAAACAAATTGAGGAAAGGAACAATACTGTTACACATCTATAATTTAGGAGACATAAAATATGTAATTTTTAAATGTGGACCAGACAAAAAGGGGACCCAAGAAGAGCATGTCTACATCAAAATAGCTTATTTAAATTGCCAGAGTTGTGTTAACTGGAATGAAGGACAAAGAAGACCACAGTATGATTGGTCAAACAATGAATAAATAGAATTCTAGCTATTTCAACATGAACCGTCTTTAGAATTTGGTTGTAAGTTTTAAGAGAATGAACTTCTAAAACTAATCCTCCTCCTTCCTAAATACTTGGGAGAAATGCCTGCAGGAATGATGAAACTAGACGTTTTTTGGGGGGTGCTCTATTTTACTGACAATGGTCTTTTGTAGTATTTTATTATGCTGCTGAGTGTAAAATAAGATTAACTCTCTTTAAGAGTATTACTGATTTTGACCACATTCCCTCTTAAATCTATTTAACTTTAAACCCAGTGAGAGTTGCAGAGAAATACAACTTTGAATATGAGCCACTGTTTCTGCCCTCAAGTAATCAAGCATCACATGATTCTTCTGCTGAAAGACAGAACATTTTAAAGGGTTTCCTCTCAAATGTGCCTTATGTATACATGTACACATATGAATCCTTACACAGTCAATTGCTCAATGTAGGAAAGCTTTTTGAGAACCTCACAATCAAAATATCACCATAATTTTGGCCCAATCTTGTTCCGGATCACTTTGATGCTCACTGGGCAGTTTTTACATTAATCTGAGCAATGGACTGCCAGGAAGGGGCCTGGATGTTTGCTGTGAAGCCAGAGGCACAGACACACCAGCCCCTTTCACCTCTGTTCACAGATGGGCACAGTCTGGACACAGAGAGCTCATTCTCCATCTCAGGAGAGGGACTTGGACTTGGTGGTGACCCTTGGTTGACCCTGTAGAAACGTAGCTACTTTTTAGTTTATTTATTACAAGTGATGTTTCATTTCTGTCACTCTTTATAATCCACATGTTCACACTAACTATATACATACCTGGTCATAGGACACCGGGGTCTGCCTGTGATTCGAGAGCTCTACTAATGTACTGACATCGGTCCGAAGATCAGATTTGCAGCCAACCAAGAGCATTTTGGTGTTGGGACAGAACTCCTGGATTTCACCTTTCCACTATGGGGGGGAAAAGAAGATGAAGAATTAACAGAGTGCTGGCATCCATACAAAGGAAAACAATTTCTCTACTGGCAGGCACTGGAAATAGGACTCAGAAGGGACTTTTAAAAGAGAGTGTCACTTCAGATAAAAGGAGCAAAGTTGCATTTATCTGCCTAGTAGATATTAAATGTTACTGCTTTTAAGTATGGATCCATTGTGTGTGTGCTAAGTCACTTTAGTCGTGTCCGACTCTTTGCGTCCCTTTGGACTATAGCCCACCAGGCTCCTCTGTCCTGGTGGCAGAGGAACCAGGAGATTCTCCAGGCAAGAATAATAGAGTGGGTTGCCATGCTCTCTTCCAGGGGTTTTTTTCTGACCCAGGGATTGAACCCAAGTCCCTTAGGTCTCCTTTATTGGCAGGCGGGCTCTTCACCACTAGTGCTACCTGGGAAGCCCATGGATCCATTAGGGAACCATATTATTATCTATGGCACTTCCCCAGTGGCTCGGCAGGGAAAGAATCTGCCTGAAATACAGGAGACGCGGGTTCAATCCTCAGGTGGGAACATCCCCTGGAGGAGGGCATGGCCATCCACTCTAGTATTCTTGTTGGAAAATCTCATGGACTAAGTAACTAAGCACGTTATTATCTGTTCTCTTTCTCTGTGACTCATTCCCACTGTAAGAGACGTGTTGGGTGTTATCAGAAAGTAGCTAAGGCAATTTCTTAATTATTGAGGCATCTCTGAAAGATAAACATGACTCAAGAAAAATTATATATTCTAACAAGTCACTACATCCTTGGATATGTTCAGCTGGTACTTCCCAGCATGGGAAGAGTCAACACAAGTAGAGATATGCATTCACTGACCCCACCTAGAAAGACAGAGCAGTCACCCTGCATTGAAATCTCTACTGAGATTTCAGAGCCTGGAGATTAGAGTTAATACAGCAGAATCTCCTGCCTTTAAGGAGCTTCCATTGGAGTGGCTGAATCAACAAAGACCATGACATTTGCAATGGCCCATCTCCTGGGTTATCAGAGAGACACCTGGTCCTATAGCTCACATTCCCTTGAGTTAGTTTTATGCTGTGTAAGTTATTAATGTAGTCTACCCTAGCCAGCTGTTTCATGGCCCAACAAGAACTCTTAGAACTTCCAGAAATGGCTGGCAGGGAATTCCAGTTGTCCTCTTAGAAGAACAAATGGATGACTTTTTGTGGTTTCATTTCCTCAAGGTGGAGATGACCATCAGGATGGGAGTCAGGAGTTCAGACAGTTCATAGGAGAGCTCTCACGTTGAAGAGGAGTGATCAG
The DNA here is from genome assembly GCF_023091745.1 of Budorcas taxicolor. Taxonomy (NCBI): domain Eukaryota; kingdom Metazoa; phylum Chordata; class Mammalia; order Artiodactyla; family Bovidae; genus Budorcas; species Budorcas taxicolor. The sequence goes on along the minus strand of NC_068911.1, from coordinate 90,025,848 downwards.
AGATGCTGAGGTCAGGAATCTCCGCCTGACTCTCCCTGCCCACGTTCACAAACATGTGCTCTAAATTCTGTGGTGGTTACAGAGATGATTACAATGTAGCTGTGTCTTCCAGAAAGGAATTCACAAGAGAGGAGGGTGATGAAGTCATGTCTATAATACTACATAAAAGGGACATCTTGCCTGAGTAATTTAAAAGATCTCTAGAGGACACCTCTGGATCCAGAAGTGTGGGCAATAAACTCTAATTCAAAGTACACCAGGGTACCAAAGGGAGTAATACCACTTTGCACAAAAGTCCAGGGAATGGCAACCCACTCTATTCTTGCCTGGACAATCCCATGGACTGACAAGGAGCCTGGTGGGCTACAATCCATGGGGTCGCAAAGAGTTGGTGACTCAGTTCACGACTGAGTGACTTTCATTTCACTTTACTCCCTCCCTCCTTTCTCTCTTTTCCTCTCCTTCCTCCCTTTTCCCCCAGTATTATTTAGAGGCATCTACCATGCGAAGAGTCGACTCATTGGAAAAGACTCTGATGCTGGGAGGGATTGGGGGCAGCAGGAGAAGGGGACGACAGAGGATGAGATGGCTGGATGGCATCACCGACTCGATGGACGTGAGTCTGAGTGAACTCCGGGAGTTGGTGATGGACAGGGAGGCCTGGCGTGCTGCGATTCATGGGGTGGCAAAGAGTTGGACACGACTGAGCGACTGAACTGAACTGAACTGAACCATGTGTTTAGACAGCCCTGGAGTAAGAACTAGAAGGTGAATCGGAAAAAAAAAAAAAAAGTAAGATCTCTGTAGCTCTAAGTCACTCTAACCTCTTTGATATTCAAGGACTTAAAGGATTCAATGAATCTAGACAAACCATAGCAGGGGTTATCATGAGCCTTAAACCTCACACAAACATAAAATACATTCATTAATATCTCTAAGGCCAAGTCACTCCTCATTTGGTCTAAGCAGACAAAAGCAAAATAAAACAGAAGCAGGGTTTTTCACCATAAATTATGCATAACTTGATACTACATCAAGTAAGAACTCCAGTAAATAAGTAGTCTCTTTGATCCACAGACAAGCACGAGGCAAGCTGCTCTGTCATTGTTCGCTATGTGATGACTCTGGCCTCACATCTAGCAATTGTTCACAAGCATCGAAGGCAGGAAAGGCGTATTCCTGCTGGAATCTGACAGTCACGTCACTCGTGTTAAGATACAAATGTTACTCAACACTGAAACGAGTTAAAAAGCTAAAAAGACGCTTTCATCTTTTAAGAAATTAGTATTTCATTGAACTGTGCTTGTCATGTTTAGTAAAGAGACGGGGCTGGAGGGAGGGGTTGATTCACCTTAGATCCTAATTTCATCACGACACACAAGGCCTGTAGTCAAACTTAATAGGGAAAAACAAACTAAAAGAAACATATAAAATACAAGGACACTTCTGTGCTCTCAAGCACATCCTCAGATGAAGCCCGAATGCCTGGAGGAGAAGGGGGCTTTAGAAAGGTTTGATTCTGAAACATCACGGCATTCAGGCCAGGACTGAAGAGTCAACTAGAGGCTGACCCACGCTGGCCCTTGGACAGGCATGTGCCTTCTCTAGCTATCCTGGGGCTCAGTCCTAGCTTGTCTCCTCCCTCTCCTGGCCTCGCCAGGACCAGGGACCACCTGCAGGAGGGTCCCTTCTTCCTGACCTTCCCTGGGTTCCACACAGAGCTTCCTAGGGTCCCCTCGCCATGGACAAAACCTCCCTTACCTTTGTCTCCGGACACTAGCCATGTGATATCACTTACAACCTGTATACAACCACTGTGTTTACTAGTGTACAACAACACCCCGATCACAAGTCACCTGGTCTATTGCCTGGAAACATAGCCCTATTTTCTCCCCTATGCATTATATTTCTGTTTCTAATAAATAACATCATTACTGAAATATAGTTTTGTTTTTTTTTAACTAAACAGCTATGACTGCATTCATTTCAAGCCCTGAATCGAGGTCAAATATGAACCTGAAAAGTAAGCACAGTCTACAGGTTAATGAAAGAAGGAAGACACACTGAACAGTAACAGAGTATCGTTATTGTTAGCTGCACCACTGCTACCCAAAGTATAACACAGAGGTTCTTAAAAACGTATTTTGTTTCTTAAAGTGAGATCAAATGTTTAGCAGGTTCATCATCAAAACTTAGGTCACATATGAGTGGAAACCCTTTTATAATGTGAGAGTGTCCTTTTCAGTGTTTTAGTTACAGAACATACAGCAGGGTATTAACTGGAGTGTTTGAGCTCCCAGTCAACCAAATGTTTCTAATTTATATGCAGACAGTATTGATCTGTGTCATCACTCCCTAGCACTCACCTTTTTTAGGACACTGTCCAGAGTCTCTGGTCTACTGATGTCAAAGCAAATCAGCACAGCGTCCGAGTCTGGGTAAGAGAGGGGCCGGACATTGTCATAGTAAGGAGAACCTGAGAAGAAACAAAGATACACAAGTTGTCAGATGAAAATCCCCTTTGCCAGTCATGCATGAACTTTGCCCTTTGGAGCTAAATCTTTGGAGGGTCACACGGCTCCCATCACCTCCAATTCTCGAAAAAGAAAGCAAACAAAAGTCTAGTAGTGCTGGGCTGGCCAAAAACTTCCTTCGCGTTTTTGTGTAGTCATACGTGCTCTGTTACTCACTCGTGTCCGACTCCTTGCCACCCCATGGACTGTAGCCCGCCAGGATCCCCTGTCCACGCGATTTCCCCAGGCAAGAGTACTGGAGCGGGTTGCCATTTCCTCCTCCAGGAGATCTTCCTGACCCAGGGATTGAACCCAGGTCTCCTGCATTGCAGGTGGATTCTTTACCGTCTGTAACAGTACTGTATTTCTTTCTACAACAAGGCAAGGAAGCCTCACTGTTTGACTTAAATTCAAGGGAAGGAGCCAGGATCTTCAGTTCAAAGAGTAGAGCCAGAAAGGAAGCTGGAAAGGCAGAGCCTCTGGACCCCAACGTCCTGAAGCGTAAATCCACCTCTGCCCCTGCAGGGGAGGGGCACGTAGCTTCAGGTCACTGCTCCTTCAGTTCTTCATTCATGAAATGAAGATGACGACAGTAGCTACCTTGGATTAAGTGAACCTGGGCAGTGCCCGCACTTAGTAAGAGATCAAAAAGTCTTAACTATGGTTATGGCTGGGCTAAGGGCTTCCCAGGTGGCTCAGTGGTAAAGAATCTGCCTGCCAGTGCAGGGGATTGGCAGATCCCCCGGAGTAGGAAAAGACAATCTACTCTTGTATTCTTGCCTGGAAAAACCCCATGGATAGAGGAGCCTGGTGGACTACGGTCCATGGGGTCACAAAGAGCTGGAGACGACTTAGGGACTTAGCGCACACACATGGCTGGCTACTGCAAGCTGAGTGCAAGCAGGAAGCACCATAGCTGGAGCTACTTCCTGGGGAGGAGCCCCAAATCCAAGATCATTCTGTCAGTACCATGGAGGTGGGGGAGAGAAGGAAGGGTAGGTTCAGCTATGCACAGAGAGCCATCGTGAGCCTCATCTCGCACCACCCTGTCTCCCAGTTACAAGGAGCCATGACCTTTGAGTGTGCTTACTTAAACCTTATCACCAAACCCTGTACAGACTCTTCCTGTTACAGAGAAAGAATGTAATAAACGCCATACTGAATTCTGTCACTTTTTTACACAGTTCCATCTCTGGGAGTAACACCTAGGATATGAGACTGAGTTAAATCCAGCCTAATTTAAATCCTAAAGCTTCAAGTTACCAGCCAATTAATTTAACCACAGAACCCTCTTCTAATCATATAGGGCATTTCTTCTGTTCTTTCAAGAACCCCAAAGGATGAATGATTGCATGAGGCCAATTATAAAATTAAATAACAGTTTGTTATGTTATTTATTTTGTTTCAAAAAATCATTTTCGGTATACTGAATACTGCACAAGCACAACAGGAAAATCATTAAATATATATCTATATATAAAATTGACTCCAGGATAGAGGAAAAACCTCTAAACTACCAGTCTTTTTGAAACCCAATTTCATTTTGACATCACCTTCCATTTCTCGCAGAAAAACATGACATGCTGTCCCCTGATAAATCAAAACTTCAAAAGTCAAAGACAGGGAAAGAGAAAGACTAAAGAGGCGTTTCAAATAATCTTTTAAATTTCTATCAAAACAAAAATCTTCAGGAGGCTGCTCTTGAGATATCGAAGTTACTATGTGTGGTTAGGATGCACCATTCTCTTTTCACAGGATATGATGCGTGCCCAGTACCCACTGGTTAACCCCAGGAATGCTGTGGCCTTTTCACCAGCAGTGACAATTTCAAGCCAGGTGTGTCTACCAAGCCAGGAAGAAGGGAAATGTTTCTAGGCATAAGGAAGGAAAGTGTGAGTAAAAACAGACCAACTAAAGCCAGAATCAGTCCTGAGCTACAGCAGTTCTTTGCCCACATCTGGAATCAGGACCCTGATGAAGCAGAGACTGACAAAAGAAAGGTATTTTGACAAAGTTTAAAGGCTTTAGAGCAAAAAAAAAAAAAAAAAGCAATCATGCCATTTTAAACAGTAAGACTTATTAGAATAAGGCTGTTTCTGAAAATGACACACTGCAGCTGCTGCCTTTTCAGTCACTGAAGGAAAAAGATTATCTGAGGTTAAAAGAAAAATTCACAAAGACTCCATCAACTTCAACATTTTTGAGAGGACTCAGAAACGAGATGGCTTACCACTCTACACAGACACACTGGGATTTCCATATTTGTTCTGTGAAGTTCAGACTTTCTCAATCGCAGCTTCTGTTTTCGAGTCCAAAGTCTAACCTGGGCACAGTTTCTGCCATAAACATTGGGGGATCTCTTTTTCCAAACATAGAATCAGAAAATTCCAGATCTTAGAGTGGGAATTCAAATACCAGACATATACATGAGGATTTCCTCTGCTCTGCCAAAGTTAGCAGGAGATGACTTGACCCCAAATCCAGAAAGTCCCAGCGTTGCAATAATTCAGACTGTCAGAAGCCTAATCAGGCTTCAGAAATCTCCTTTCTTAGAAATCAGTCCCACTGGGAAGAAAACTTTGTGGTTACTTTCCCGTCTCCAGCTCACCTGTGTCTCCAGTTTACCTGAACTTTGGAGGACAGAAACTTTAACTAAGATGAAGGCAAGTGAACACTCCTAATCTCTGATCTAAGACTGTGTTACAAAACAGTGAAAATCATCTTTCCCAAACACAAATTAAGGAAAGACAGTTGGAGAATTACAAAGGTACTAAAACAGAGTAATTAAAATTCAAACTACAGAGAAAATCCAGAGGAATGGTTTTAACTTCTAAGCCAGCACATGTCTGCAGAGACCACCCTGCCCTCCCTTTTGTGTACTGGGTTCCCCCCTCCTCCCATTTTAAGGCCACAAAGGGGATGTGGCTTTGTCTTCAGGCCTCACTGCTGGGGACATGGGCTTCCTAGAATCAAGGAAGCAGCCTCCAGGGCTTAGTGTTGTTCTTTAGTCGCTCAGTTGTGTCCGACTCTTGGGACCCCATGAACTGTAGCCCGCCAGACTCCTCTGTCCATGGGATTTCCCAGGCAAGAATACTGGAGTGGGCTGCCATTTCCTCCTCCAGGGGATCTTCTCGACTCGAGGATCGAACCCATGTCTCCTGCTTTGGCAGGCAAATTCTTTACCACTGAGCCACCTGGGAAGAAGCCGCCCGTGCTTAGTGGTTGTACCCAAATATCTAAAAAATGTAGACATTGGCCTGACTTTAAAATAAATGAAGTCTGCAACTTAAACCACATTCTTATGGAAGTTTGATTCTGCTTTTGTTTTTATTGAGTTTCATATTTCGAATGAAAACACACATGTAAAAAACATATAGGTTAAGGTTCATGAGAAATAAACCACCTTGCTTGTTGAGGTTCTGAAGTCATTTTTAAGAGCTTTAACAAGATCTAATTAGGAATGACACTTTGATCTGTCCTATTACTTTTGCTAATGAACAGTGCTTTCAGATCAACCAAGAGTGTCCAAAGGTAGTAATAAAACTGATCTCCACATTTATTAGTTATAAGCATAATTTGCCTAACCACAAGAATAATTTGTCATTAAAAATAACAAGATCACTTATTTATTATAAGGCTTGATAAGGCAAGGTTAAAACTTTTTTTGAATGGAAAAATCCATGGTCTGCTTTTTTTTAAGAGTAAAAAGGAAAACTGATATAGATTAAAAAACAAAAAACAAAACTGTCCTGCCAGGAAGAATCTAACAGTTCATCAGCTAAGCAGAACCTTCAGGGGAAAAGAAAATATCCAGTTCAACTTGCATGTTCTTGCTCTGTGTTCAAGCACCTGGAATTCTTGCCTATAAAGCCAAACTACTACCCAAAGCAAGGAGGAAAAGCCAAGCTTAAGAGTGCACGGTGTCATCACAGGCATGAGCGGGATAACTCACCAGTCAAAAAAAAAAAAAAAGAAAAGGAATTCCAGGAATGCCCCTGTGAAGTGAGAAGCAATACAGGGAGGCAGAAGTGACCCCAAAGAAAGAAGCAGAAAAGAAAGTAAGCCAATGAGACAGGAACAGTAGCTGCCCCTCCTCCTCCATCCCATCAGAAATGTCTTAAAGCATTCTGTTAAGCCAAACAGGAAAAGATTAAGTTCTACAGATTCTTTATTTTAAATAAAGAAGCATGTAAAAATCTTCCAAGGTAACTATAGAACTAAACACAGGGCAAGAAAGAACACTGAATGATTTTGTATTATGTAGAAATGTACCAAACTTCAGGGCTTCCTGGTGGCTTAGATGGTAAAGAATCTGCCTGCAGTGCAGGATACCAGGGTTCAATCCCTGGGTCGGGAAGATCCCCTGGAGGAGGAAATGGCAACCCACTCCAGTATTCTTCTTTGGAGGATTTCATGGACAGTGGAATAACTTGGTGGGTTACAGCCCATGGGGTCACAAAGAGTCAGAAAGGACTGGATGACTAACACTTTCATTTTCTTCTTTAATCATTTCAGTTAGTCTAGGTACTGAGCTTTGCTTGTTGAATAAAACTTTCTCACAATGTGAAGTAGGCTTCATGCACATGGTAGTTCTGATGCAGCATTTCTCTTATACTGTGCGTAACTTTAAATACCTAGTACTACTCCAAGGTCCTTTCTATTTAAGCGTCAGATCATCAAAGGGAAACTTTCAGAAAATTCCACACTGTAAAGAAACAAGGACACTATATACACAAAATGTGTCCCCAAACCTCTCAAGGACCAAGCTCTGCAGGGTGAAGACTGCAATAGAGCCCTGGGAGGTTGTCTGAGTTTCGGCAGTTTGGCGAACATCAGCAAAGTTCTAAAAGGCTTCTGAATCTTCAGGTCTACCCATCCTTGTCTTCAAGAGCATTAATTCTGGGCGAGAGCAGTCTTTCCAGCCCAAGAATAGTCACAATGTGCCTCACCCAGAAACTACTTTTGCAGATACATACCTGTCTGCTTAAGTCATCTGTTCACAAAGATAGAACACACCATATATGTACATAATTAAACGTATATGTTTGAAGATTAATGCCCAAAACGGAGGCTGTGTGGAACCTTTTGCAAAACCAGTTCAAACACTGGGAAGCTTTTATGGGAGCTTGAGAACTGAAAACTCATCTAGTTGAATATTTCATTAATACAACTTTCTTTTATTAATATTTGAACCTAAAATTGAAAAACTTCACTTTCCCCCCTAAGAAATTCCTACCTAGAACAATAAAATCAGGAATACTGCATATTTTGGGCAGAGGAACCACAGTTGCTTTTGGTATTTTTTTGTGACTAAGAGAATATTTGTACCCAACAGCAGTTACCATGTGGATGAACTGCCCAGTTATTATAAGATTCTATTTCCTGATGCCATCTCCACTTAAGAGTAAATGGTCCAATCAGCAATCATCTCAGGAACGTGAATTGAGTCCAGGCAGAACCTTTGGTCTGGCTCAGTGTGAGACTCTTGAACTCTTTCATTCCATGCAGTTTGTACTACAAGCATCATGCCCTCAAACATGCAACAAGTATTCCCAGGAAGGATATTTTGTTTCTTCTATAGGTTCAGATCAACAGAAATTATAAACAGATTTTATGAAAATTTGGGGGGGCATTTCTCTATTGCTATAAAAATAGAATCAATATTTTCAGTTTCGGGGAACAATGTAGATATGAAGTTGTATCGAAAGTCAAAGAGGAAGAAATAAGACTGCTATTTCTGAGCTTTAAATAAAGGTTTAGGGTTACAATCCCAATCTTACTGAGACACTTTAAAAATACAAGAATCAAAATATTTGACTTAAAGTGGAACTATAGCAAGTCACAGAGCTTTAGGGAGAAGAGCAGATAGGTATACATCTAAAAATGTTACATTATTATTCAGTAACAACCCATGAGTGAAGCTCCTATGCCACACACTATGTCATCAGGCTTGTTTTTCAAAGTCAACGTGTACAACTCCTGGTTGGACTTCTGAGGCAGCTTACCTTCGTGCCACTGAAATTCCTGTTTTGTCAAGAGGGTCTCTGAGTAGGGCTGCCAAGATATAGTGGCTGACATTTAAAGGGCATCAGAAAAGGGTGGCAACATAAGCAATTCATTTGGCACAGCCCACCAGGCACCATGAGCTAACTGGAAAAAATATTGGTCCTTGGTGTTGTATCTACATGCAAAAGAACTGGATTAATGAGGAAACATCTGGTTACTACAGGTGGCATCAGAATGACCAATCTGGATGCCTCACCAAAAATGTGCAACTTAGCAAGAAAACAGATTTAGACAAATATAAACTTTGACAGATATAAACAGAAACCACTGCATAGTAGACAGTTTTCCAAATACAGTTTTAGGTATTTTTTATCAGATATCACCATCCTAACTCAGAGCTGTTTTGTCTTAACCCACATCTCTCACAGAGTTTCAGGAAAAAATTCAAGTTAAGAGTCAAAAACCTGGCTTTGAAATTCTAAGCTCCTAGAGCTCATTACTGTCTTACGATCTAACTAGTTTTGTGCAGTTTTGCTCTTTGCTTCACAACACAAGCACCCACGCTTCTTTGGCTTCTGTGTAAACTCTTCCTTTCTTCCTTTCCCTAAGAAGGTTAACTGCAGTTAAAATGCTTCAACTGTCAGAATCTTGGTTTCCTTGCCAGCCATTTAACATAATAAGCATGTTTTCAAGAGGCAGGGATATTACAGATTTAAGAACTGAGTCAACTTGTTAGCAATAAAGAAGAAACTGTGGCGGACTGCAATGAGGCCTTGGGCTGACCCTGCAGTCTTCAGCTCTTCTTTGGATCTTCTTGTTAAGTGAGTCCAGCTTTAGAACCTTCCAGCTCACCCTCTTAAGAACAAGTATTAGACTGTGAGTACTCTGAGGGCAGGCACCATGCTAGCCAGGTTTTGCACCACCCTCTTCCAGCTCCTACAGCATTTAGCAGAGTTCAGGCACATTAAAAAGCTCTAAAAAATGTTTACTTGTTTCAATTATTTCTGTAAGTACTGAAATGTTAATTTGCCTATTAAATGACAAAAAAGGGACCAGTGACCCTTTTGACGCTGCTTTTCTGGATTAATGATATACTGGTTACACTGCTGACATTCCCATCCCAGTTAAGAAATATTTCAAAAGTACTTATCACTGAGACCATTCTTCAAACCTGATGCATAATCTACAAACATAACAACATAGATTTATGGATGTCGAGCAATCTGTCCTCAAAGTCAGGTCATGAGTAATCAAGAGTTTCCTCTCTTCCCTTTTCCTTTAGGTATAAAAGTTAAAGTATATTACCTTTCCTGTTAATACTGCTAAAAGCTAGTACAGGAAGTGTTAACGTTAGCACTCACGGCCTAAAAGAACCTTGTATCAGGAGAGGATTCAAAAAAGTGTATAGGAGTTATCGTGGGGGAATATTAGCAGCTAAATTGAGTATTTTAAAAACTAATAATATGCCTTCGATAAAATGTGCATTACCTTGCCTTGGTTAAAAGCTGAAATGAATGATTATTACTCCCTACATCACATGTCCTGAAATTACACTGCAATCAAATCACTTAGGAAAAGATATGGTGATCCTTAAATGGTGGATTTCTATTATTAGTAGGCACTGGCTTCATGCTACAAATTGCTTCTATGCTTGGCGAATGTGGCCAAGAATCTGAAGCACAAGACTACTTTGGTCTCATCACATCAAAATGTTGAAACCATTACCCACTGTTTTACAGAAACTCACTGAGTGAATTTAAAAACCAGTAGGAGCATTTCTGCAACTTTTAACCAAATGCTTGTCTTATCATCAATAAAAAGTGAATATTTCTCATTAAAATAAAGAAATCGTAGACCTATGTCTGAAGACTACCTTTAAAATACCCCCCTTTAAGAGGAGGATTCACAATGCTGTTTTATTTATAAGAAGGCTTTGCTTCCTGGGTTTTTCTTTTTACTTTTTTTTTGGAGTATAGCGTGATTGATAATAGTGTTAACAGTGATAATAGTGTGTGGAGTATAGTGATTGATAATGTGTTAGTTTCAAGTGTACAGCAACGTGAATCAGTTACACATACATCCAGGGCTTGTCTGGTGGCTCAGACGGTAAAGAATCTGTCTGCAATGCAGGAGACCGAGGTTCAATCCCTGGGTCAGGAAAATCCCCTGGAAAAGGGAATGGCAACCCACTCCAGCATTCTTGCCTGGAGAATTCCATGAACAGAGGAGCCTGGTTGGCTATAGTCCATGGGGTCGCAAAGAGTTGGACACAGCTGAGTGCTACACTTCACTTCATAGGAATATCCACTCTTTTTTAGATTTCTTTCCCATATAAGCCATTACAGAGTATTGAGTAGAGTTCCTTGTGCTATAGATAGGTCCTTGTTGATTACCTATTTTATTTATAGTAGCATTATAGGTCGGAGAAGGCAATGGCACCCCACTCCAGTACTCTTGCCTGGAAAATCCCACGGACGGAGGAACCTGGAAGGCTGCAGTCCATGGGGTCGCTGAGGGTTGGACACGACTGAGCAACTTCACTTTCACTTTTCACTTTGATGCATTGGAGAAGGAAATGGCAACCCACTCCAGTGTTCTTGCCTGGAGAATCCCAGGGACGGGGGAGCCTGGTGGGCTGCCGTTTATGGGGTCACACAGAGTCAGACACGACTGAAGTGACTTAGCAGCAGCAGCAGCAGCATTATAGGTCAATCCCAATCTGCCCATTTATCCTGCCCACCCTCCATACCCCCCAGTAACTGTAAGTTTTTCTACATCTGTGACTCTATTTCCATTTTATAAATAAATTCATTTGTATCATTTTTTTAGATTCCATATATAAGTAATGTCATATGATATTTGTCTTTCTCTGTCTGACTTACTTCATTCATTCAGTATGACAGTCTCTTAGGTCTATCCGTGTTGCCGCAAATGGCATTTTGTTCTTTTTCATTGTTTAGTGAAATTCCATTGTATATTGTACCACACCGCCTTTATCTACTCCTCTGTCAATGGACATTTAGGCTGATTTCATGTCCTGGATACTGTAAACAGTGCTGCCATGAACACTGGAGTGCATGTATCTTTTCAAATGATGTTTCCTTTTAGAGGGACTGAAATAACTTTAAGCAGCCATAAGACACCAACTGGCAAATTGCCACTTGTGGTTGCTTTAATTGGTGTGTGCGCTGGGGGCAGCTACAAGCATTTTCTACCTGAGGAGGATCCAGGGGATCTGTCAACATTAGGGATGCCTGACAAGGGAAATCCACAGCAACCAGATGAAAAGGGCATTTGGGTTCAAGAATCTGACAAAATTGGCTTATCACAGGTTGCATATGAGCCAAACTAAGTGGGGAGAAACTCCTTTTTCCAACTCTCTGCCCTACCTGGGTGTATGACCCTCAGCAGATAGGACAATATTTGAATTAAAACTATTATCTCTAAGGCCTCAGAGAGGGCCTGCACATAGTAGGTGCAGAAAGAAAGGGGAGAGAGTCTCCTAATATCTGGTAGGAGGCTAAGCAGGATGTGAATGCCACTGAAAGAACAAAGCTCATGTCATCACTCTCCCTATGTAAGAGAAGTTACATGCCTCCTTTCCCCTCTAACATTCATAAAGTTCTAGAAGGGGAAAACTCTTCTCCAGAGTTAAATTGATAGCAGTTGGAAAAAATAAATGTAGCAAGAGGCATCAGACATGAATGATAAACCATTTTTGGTGGAAGTAGTCTATTCTTAGAATCCAAATAGTGTTTCATGACTGTGTTTAATTAACTCACACTTCACCTCACAAACAACATAATGGGATTCTAAATAATTCCCTTATGCCTTTTATCCACTATATATAAATCTTAATCTAAATTTGCCCTAAGATTTCATTACTGGATAAATTTGCAGTGTGATATTTTCTTAATCACAGGTTTTTCAAACCTGCACATTTTAGTTAAATACACATATGTTTTGTTTCATTAAATAAAAATACAGTGATTACTTCACAACAGACTTCATTTCAGGTAATTGTATTTAATCTGATGAAAGGCAATGTTTATAAAGTTGCCATTCTTTGTGCACAGATAATTCAGTGATGACAAATGTCAGGGAATCTCATCTCCTTGGAAATGATGCATATGATTATTCATTTGTTCATTCAACAGATTTTACTGGGTGACTACTGTGTGCAAGGTATGATGCTATGTGTGCAGAGACAACAAACGGTAGAGTTTGGATTAAATATTTGAAACTATCTGAAGTGGTATTTATCTGCACATGTGAAGCATAGCCTCCAACTATAAACTGCCTACATTCTGTTTGTTTCCTAGCCTTTGAAAAGCATGTGTCTTTTTTCTCTTAAAAAAAAAAGTCAATTTAGCCCTTTGGGCGCCCAATTTAAAATCTCCTTTGGTGGTCCCGTGACTCCTGAAGCTTGAGACAAGGAAGGGGTAAATAACCTAACATTCCTTTAAGGTTACCCATGCCCCCTCCCTGCCCAAATGGGTCTCCTTCCTAAATCCACCAGGAAGCAGTGGCTCTGTTCAGAATCTGGCTGGCTTCATGGGTGGTGAAAACTAGGGCGTGGGATGCCAGATCCACTGGGACTAAGAGCTGAAGCCAACCAACATCAGTGAAACAAAAAGATTTGCCTGTCTGGTGACCCAAAGCCAAGAAGTCTACAGCTAGGAATGATCCTGCACATTATTTGCTTCTGTATCCTTTTTTCAGATGACGAAATGAGACTCAGGGAAGGAGAGGATCCGTACCCAGATATCCGTGTAAGCAGTAGCTTAAAATCTAAACATAGCTCTTGTATCAAAGACCGAATCAGACTCACAGACCCCCATGTCTAAATCACTCTTATCCTGCATTCGGTCCAAACAGACTGGGAGAGGGGGTTGAGTGTTGGTGTTAATTATTGGTACCGTACCAGCTGTCCTGCCCATGAGGCATAACAAATACCACGATATATCTGGTAATTGGAGTCCATTAAGAACTAGGCTGTGTACAAATCTAACGATGGAAATGCCTGAAACAAGCATTCCGTCTATCACCGCCTTCCCTATAGTTTTGAGAGTGTGTGCAATCCTCAGCATAAAATCCGGTGAGGTCTTGGTTTTGCTACCCTTGGCGAGGCTCCAGGAAGAGCCCGATTCTCCAGGGAGAAACAAACTCAGCGCATCTTACTGCAGCCCTCGGCGCACCTGGCAACAACCGTGAGAGGCGCTCGCGCGAGACTTCTCACTTGCCTTTGTGCAGGGACTGCCTCTGGCGACCCTGTCAGTCTGGCCTCTTCCTTGTGCTCTCTAATCGCCTCAGTCCCTCCGGGGCTCCAGAGGTTACAGCCGGGGGCGGTGGGAAGCTCGCACAGCCCACAAGCATCTAAGCGAGGCCCCTCCCAGCTGAGCACAGGTCCATCTCGCGGGCCTTCCCCGCCCGACAGTAAAGCCTGCGTGCTGGCACTTGCGCGCTCCTCCTCGCCAGTTTCACCCAGGATTTGGCTCGGTTCACCCGCAGCAGCCCAGCTCCCTGCTAAACTCCTAGACCTAAGCTCAGGGGCCTTCCCCGGGCCTTCCCGTTGTCTCCTCCTCCTTCTCCAGAGGCTACACCCTTCCTGGAAAAGGGACTCCTACGCCGCCAGGCACCGTAGCAGGGTCGGCGGGTCCCCGGGTTCCAGCCGGAGAGTCTAGGTGATGTTACCGCCCCCACCGCGCCTGACCCAGACTGCACGCCTGACCCAGACTGAACCCCTAACATCTGCGCGGGGAAGCCTTCCCCTTCGCGGTGTAACCCGCCCTCCCTACAGCTGCGTGCCAGGTTGGTGCGTGAGTGCGTGGGAAGGCGATAACCCGGCCTTGAACCCCAGACACTAGAAAATAATTCACCGTGCCAATAATTCAACTGGATGGGAAGGTCAAAGGCGAATAGGGCAGCCCGCGGCCTCGCACACTGGAGAGGGGTGATGCAATGGGTTAGGGGGGAATGGCGTGGGCCGCGGGACACCAAGTGATCACGGGGGCGGGGGAGCTCAGAGCTGCAGGTCGGCACCGAGGCGGCGAGGGCGGCCGGCAGCTAGGAGAGGAGGCCCGGGGACCCCCGCCGGGTGCTGCCCGCGCAGCCAGCGCATTCCTGGCAGTAGGCGTCACGAGCGCCGCGGATGCTTGCGCGCCCCCTACTCTCTCCGCAAGCGCGGAATCCGCACGTAAGTGCGTGGCTTCGGGGGTTTTCTTCCACTTGCCACCACCCTCTCAGTGCTCCCAGTCTACCAGCCAAGCAGCAGGTTAGATCCTGGAGGGGCGCTCGCATCCTAGAGCCAGTTGATACCGACAAGGCGCACACATCCCCCCTAACATTTAGCTACCCTGGCCACCCCGAGAGGACTCGGGCACAGCTCCGCGGGCCAACCGCTCCCCGGACACCCGGCTACAAGCATTTTACATCCCGGGGTGACCCTTCGGGCACGGAGCTTCCTTTTCTTCCCACAGCTATTGCCCGACCCAATATCGTCCCCCCACCCCCATTCAGAAGGGGCAAAATTTTCATATATCAGGGAATCCCTCGTAAGAAGCAAAGTTAACGGAGGAACGCAGAACGGGCGCTGGCGGGTGCCGAGAGCGTGCCAGAAACGCGGGGCCCCGAGACCCTTTGCGTACCCCCTGATCGCCTGGAAACCCGCCCGAGCGCCACGCGGTCAGATGACTCTCTTACCCGAAGTGTCCCATAGGCTCAACTCTATTCTTTGTGTGTCGATTTCAAAACTGGCCGTGTAATTCTCAAACACTGTAGGGACGTAATTCTGGATAAAATGGACAGAAGTAAAGAGGGCAAAGAGGTTATCTTAAAATGCACGACAGCTGCAGAACACCCTCTGAAAATAGTCTCTTTACTCTCCCATTAAAAAACGAAGCCCACCCCCCCCCTCCCAAATCCACACGCACCACATCTCACACTAAACACGCAGATCCTTTCCGAAAGCCCTAACTTCCCTCTTGCCCCACCCGGATTCTCCAAAAGTGGAGGATCCGAATCTCCCAACCCCAGATTCTGCACACATGACCGAACAAGTTTCAGAAGCTAACAGTAGAATGTGCAAGCGCATCCCAACCCCTCCACGCTTCCACCCCACTTTTCCTTTCCCGGCAACTAACCGGGGCGAAAGTAATAAGCAGTGAGAAAGACGGCTGAAAAAAAAAAAGAAAGAAAGAGAGAGAGAGAACCGGGTGAAGGGTGAAAGCCAGGGAAACCCACCTCGAGACGGGGATCCCTTCCCCGCCGCCCGCCCGCAGCCCCAGCCGGCCACACTCACTTCGGGGAAGCAGTCTTTGGCGAAGACGTGGAGTAGCGCGGTTTTCCCACACTGACTGTCTCCCACCACTACTATCTTGCATTTCACGTTCTGATTAGGATCCATGATAGATTTACTGGATAATTTCTGGCTGGCTCTTCTCTCCTTCATTGATCTTGTCTTATTTTCTCTTGAAACAGGAATTTTCACTTAAGAGGAAAAAAAAAAAAATATATATATATATATATATTTCTTTCTCTATTAAAAAGCAGATATAAAAATAAACCGCAAGGGCGGTGGGAACCCCTGAGGCGCCGCGCGGACGAGGAGAGCTGGAGGAGCAGGCTTGTTACTCTCCTCCAGCAAGTTTTAGGCCTGACTCCAAACGGCGCTTCCCAAGTCCAATTCCGATCCGACTGCTTTGTTTCACGCTCTCTGCGCGGCTTTATACGCCCGGCCTTCCAATCCTCTTTCTCAATGAGAGAAGGAAACTGATCCGCCTCCTCCCCTTTTATGGAGCCTGGGAGACAGCGCCGTCTAGTTACTTGCAGAAAATGTAGACAGTGCGCCCTCTAGGGTGATCATGCGGGATCGATTTCCAGCCCAAAGCTCGGCGACGACTAGAGGACCCGTGACGCTGTGCTGAAGATTGGGACTGTACAAGTCCAGGAAGAAGTGGGGAATGGAATTGTATGTGCATATTGATTTTTATTAGAATTTCTGGATAAACGTTTTCATGGGGGATGCTCTACGGAAGCTTCGTGAGCATTTATGAAAACAAAAGCATTTCTTACCCAAAACATCGTTATGAAACACGGAAAGCAAATCTTGGGTGGGGAAGGGTTAAGTGCTTGTATTTTCTTAGGAAATGTTTTGCATCAGGTATTTAGGCCACGGAACAATAGCTAAGCCAGGTTGTTTGAGATGCCGGAACTGGCTTGCTGGGGTCACAGCAACAGACTGGCTTTGGAAACCTCTGTTTCAGTGACTCAGGAGAAGAGGGAAAGGTTTGGAAGAGAGGGGAGGGGAGGTTTGTGAGTAGAAGAAAAAAAAAGTGGACGATGATCATAGCTGAGTAACAAAAGCCATTGGAAAACTCAATCCTACTACACTAGGGACCTAAGCATGCAAGGTTAGCGGTTGCCCCTGTTTCAGTGAGAAGAGGGGATAGGAGGGATTCTGACCCTGCCCTTTAATTCCTTTATAAGCAGTCTCCCCTTCCCTAAAATCAAAGCACCCTTGACTGACCCGGAAAATGCATATATGCTTAGCTGAAAAATGCAGGTACAACCCACCACTCCCTTTCCACTGCCTCAACATCCACCCCCACCCCCACCTGAAAGTCTCAGAGAGGACTAAAAATAGCCGTATATTTGTTCTCTCTTCCCTCTAAAAGTCCTTCTTTACTCATCATTTCCTGTGCTCCAAGTGATCAAAGGTTTCACCTATTTTTACAGTTTTTTAATTGAGGTATAGCTGATTTAGAATATCATATAAATTTCAGGTGTACAACATATTCACAATTTTTGAAGATTACGCACCATTTATAGTTATTATAAAATATTGGCTATCTTCCCTGTGCTGTACAATGTATTCTTGTAGCTTATTCAGTTTATACATAGTTGCTGGTATCTCTTAATGCTCTAACCCTATCTTGCTCCTCCCAATTCCCTCTTCCCACTGGTAACCACTAGTTTGTTCTCTATATCTTTGAGTCTGTTTCTTTTTGTTATATTCACCAGTTTATTTTTTAGGTTTCATATATAAGTGATATCATACAACATTTGTCTTTCTCTCTGACTTACTTCACTTAGTACAGTGTCCTCCAAGTCCATCCATGTTGTTACAACCGACAAAATTTGCAGAGGTTTTAGCTATTAAATTGTACTAAGGACATTAGCCAAAAAAAAAGTATAGGTTTCCCGATGGACATTTCTAGATTTGTAAATGAGAGGATAAGGTGAAAAACCAGAAAGTTCAGTATGGGGAGTGAAAAGGCACAATGAAAGATGGTTAAAAGCACAGATGTAAGTATCAACCCTAGGACCATGAAGCCTTAGGGATC
Source organism: Budorcas taxicolor (assembly GCF_023091745.1). Classification (NCBI taxonomy): domain Eukaryota; kingdom Metazoa; phylum Chordata; class Mammalia; order Artiodactyla; family Bovidae; genus Budorcas; species Budorcas taxicolor. The sequence continues at coordinate 90,007,985 of NC_068911.1, read as the reverse complement.
TAAGGATTGTCTCTTTTTCCTTTCAGGGCAAAGAAAACTGGAGCTCCCCAAAGGATGACTAACTCAGACTCGGTGTGTAAGGCTGTGTTCATATACACAGAGAACTGACCTACGGAAAAAGGGATTGCTGGCCTTGCTCAGGTTCCTAAAGCAGTACTAGCCAAAGTCTGCTCTGCAGAAAGGGTCCTCACAAAAAGGGTCTTATGTCCCAGTGAGTGATGGAGACACTATGCCTGTATCACTCCTTGAAGATATACCATACCCTTTGATATATTACAACAGTAAGAGGCTCTGTAGAAAAGTAGCCTGCCTAACAGAGTTTAACCCAGCATCCCCCAAAATTATCAAAATATTTACTTGTTTGGGAAATAATGAACATAGTGATTGGGAGCAGGAAAACATAAAGAAGTGTATCTGTGTGACCTTGGATGAGTTACTTAATCTCTCAAAGCCTTAATTTCATCATCTGTAAAATCCCAATAGTCACGATGAGGAAATGCGAGTGAAGTTTGCAGGGTAGTTACTGGTACAATAAAGAATCTTTGACCTTACTTTATTTGTCACATGTAACTCTTAGTTGCACTTCTCAGAATTGTTGAACATATATTGGGAAATTCTGGCCTTGTTAATGGACTGACTAATTGATGATAAGAGAATAGATTCACACCTCACCTTTTTTTCTCAGAGTTTTAACTTAGGAGGTTGCTTCTTTCTGGAGATATGATTTGACCTTTCACATTTCTGAACTGATGAAGTTCATGTAGTTAAACTTCTCTAACTAACAATAAGTTATGAATTATTAGTACTTGGCTGACAGTAAGATGACCATGTAATTCATCATTTATGCTGGGACAATTTTGAGAGCAAAAGGAGGTACCATTGATGGTCAGAACAACAGCCATAAATAGGATCTGGCCCAGGCAAAATGAGAGACCTAATCAATTTAATGAATAATCTGAAATCATAGACCAATTTTGGAAATCAGGTGACCTGAATTTCTAGGAATCTGCAAGTTGCTGAGTGAAATTTAGCAGCTGTGTAATTGAGTAGAAACCCAACTGCCTGAAGTCACCAGGCTTCAAATTTCTTTAGGGTAAGATTTCTTTCCTTGCCTTAACTTTGAGTCTCTATTATTCAGTGTGTAGTAGATACTCAATATTTTTTAAAAATTCACTTAGCATTTAGTTCAACAGATATTTATTAAGCACCTGCTGTATGCCAGATGAGCTTCCCTGGTGGCTCAGTGGAATCTGCCTGCCAATGCAGGAGACATGGGTTCAATCCCTGGGTCAGGAAGATCCTCTGGAGAAGGAAATAGCAACCCAACCCATTTCACTATTCTTGCCTGGGAAATCCCATAGACAGAGGATCCTGGCACGCTGCAGTCCCTGGGGTAGCAAAAAGGGTCGAACAGGACTTAGCACGTAAACAACAGTAACAATATGCCAGATACTGTTCTAGGGACTGTAGATAGAAAAGTAAACAAGCCAGCCTGCCTGCTGCTCTTACACATACATATGCCAGACAAAAGATAAACAATAAAGAAGTAAGCAAGTGCACAAATAAGAATGACTGCACTAAGCTCTGTGAAGACCAAACAGGATGGTGTGACGAAGCATAGGAAGGTGGGGATCAAACCCAGAGGCCTGGCATCACCTCTCTAACGAGCTTAAGTCGTCAATGGTGAGAACAAATCAGCCATGAGAGGGTCCATTTGAAAACAAGGGGACAGACAGTGGAAAAGTTACATCCAGGGAAAGAACTCAGCAGGTGGAAGGAACAGAAGGAAGGCTGGAGTCAGTGGGCCCATTGAAGGAGGAAGAAAATAGATAGGATCATAAAATTTGGATTTCATCCTAAGCGAAACAGATAGACACAGGACAGTGTGAAGCAGGGTAATGACTTGATTATTTGAATGAACGAATGAATGGCTCCAGTTCTAAATTTTCACCTCTCCTTCCACTAACTATGAAACTTTGATGAAACTGTTTATCTTCAATGAGATTTTCAGATCTAAATGAAACCTAAAGTCCTTCGTGTGGTAAGTCACTTCAGTCGTGTCCTACTCGGCGACCCTATGGACTGCAGCCTGTCAGGCTCCTCTGTCCCTGGGATTTCCCAGGCAAGAATACTGGAGTGGGTGGCCATGCCGTCCTCCAGGGGATCTTCCTGACCCAGGGATTGAACCTACATCTCATGTTTCTTGCATCGACAGGCGGGTTCTTTACCACTAGCGCCACCTAAAGTCCTAGGAAAGACTAAAATTTTAGACTGCAGTGAAAGGTTTTTTCCTAAGGAAAGCACTCATTTGGAAGACATTCCCTATCTAGGGAATCATGCATTACCTAATGTCCTATCTTTTGTTATTCTTCTTGTTTCCTATTACTCTCTCCTTTCTCTAATTAACCCCTAAGTTCAAGAGAAGAGAAAAAATGGCAAACGTTTCAATATGGATTGGTTAATATTCAATACATCATGTACATTCAGCATTCAGTTGCCCTCAAATTCAAACTGAATTCAAAATTCAGTTAAGAATTTTGAACTTAAGAATTCTTTCCTCTCTGGTGAGCTCTTTACATATTACACAGAAGCAGCCCCTCTCATACTACATCCCATCTAACACAAAAAGGGTTGATTCCAGGCCTGAAGAGAGGGCTAATTGAGAGAGAATAGCCATCTAGGGATGGCGTAGACCTGATAAACAACAATAGCTCTGTATTCTTTCTATGAGCACTGGACTACAAGTCAGGACACTGGCTTTTAGCCCCGGCTAAACGAATGAACTGTCTGACCTTGAGCAAACACTGAATTTTTTCCCTTAGTTTCATCCCTACAAGGTGATGATATTATCTGCCTCCTTTAAGTCCTGCAAGAAGGCTGCTAAGAAACTCATGTGCTCTCTACTTTTAAACATTCTTCTTTAGAAACACATCAGACAACCCCTCTGCCTCCCTGTTCAGGTCCAGTGTATTTATGGAGATCTGAGCTCACAGTGGAATATAAAGGCATAATCCTAATTGTTTATTCGTGGTTGCCTGCCTTTCCTAAAATGTCAGAAGGAGGGTTTGAAGGAGCAAGTGTGTCCTGAGGAGGAAGCCCAGGTCTCTTACAGTCAACAGAGTCAAGAGATGACTTAAGAACAAGAAAACGTTCAGGATGTCTTCAGAGACATTTTGTCAGAAAATATGAGTATGGGTCATAGGCATTCTGTTTGAAAATTTTGAACGATGGTGGATATGAAGTGGTTTCAAATACATGAAGTTTAATATAAAATAATAGCAGGGTGTAAAAATTGTGACCTGCTGTGTACTGAAGGGTGCCACTTTCACAGCAGTCCCTTTTTGGAGATGGTCACTCAGCTAGTCTTATGTAACATCAGCCAAATAGGAGGCAATTATTATTATTATTATTATTATTATTGGAGAAAGAAGAATTGAAGAAAGAAGGTTGATAAAAAGTCAATGGATTGAACTTGTTGTTGGGGAAGAATTTGTCCTCTTGGAGAGGAATCTTTTATTTCAAAATTATGGCTGATTGTTCCATCAAGGGCATTGCAATAAGCTGTGTAGGCTGTTTGATAAGGGTACTCTGGCCCAGGTTGCAGAATTTGGTCCTGCTTTTCCTCATTAATGCTGACTGCTAATACGATTTACTGCTGCTGTGTGGACTTAGCCCTCACCCTTTAACTGACAGGAAATGACACAGCTGTGTGAATGTGGAATAAGCCATTGCCCAGCTGATCATCCTTTTCTCTGTTTACAGAAAAGAATTAGACAAAGAATTTGTTGCATTCTTTAGAAACCCAGGTCACACAATTTTGGTTCTGTATATTATAAGGCACATATAGCTCTTTCCAACTGCTCCTTCCAAGCTTCAGTGTCATTGATTCTTGATGACATTTCTTTTATAATTCAGGATCTCCTGGGGCTAGAACAAAAGATTAACATTCAAAGAATCAACACAGGATGATAAGACTCATTGTACTACTAAACATGCAAATATACTCTATATCAGTTTGTCAGTGCAAAATGAAAACTATTTAAGGAACTTCCGTAAGAAAAAACTTTAAAAGAATGTGTTCTTTATAAATGGTTGTCTTTGAAAAACATGTAGTGTATTCGAAAGATATACCATTTTCAGTGTTCCAAGAGTAGTTGAAGAAAAGCAAAGAATATTACTGAACAGTAATCAGGCCATCTTTCAGACATGACCGGAGCTTCGTTGCCAGTCTGATGAGATACACAGAACTGAGTTCCTTATGGTTATGCCTATGGTCAAGGGGCATTCAATATTTTAATCCAAGACTAAAAAGATGGAGTCACAGATGACTTATCAAATTTCTGGAAAAATCCTTTGTGGACATTCTTGTCCCTTATGTTGAAATACTTTAACAAAGGAAATGTGAAAACTTCATTGAGGTTAGTGTTTGTTTACTGAAAAGGCAGTTGTTGTGCTCGCTTCGGCAGCACATATACTAAAATTGGAACGATACAGAGAAGATTAGCATGGCCCCTGCGCAAGGATGACACGCAAATTCGTGAAGCGTTCCATATTTTTTAGATGTCCATCAGCAGATGAATGGATAAGAAAGCTGTGGTACATATACACAACGGAGTATTACTCAGCTGTTAAAAAGAATACATTTGAATCAGTTCTGATGAGATGGATGAAACTGGAGCCGATTATACAGAGTGAAGTAAGCCAGAAAGAAAAACACCAACACAGTATACTAACACATATATATGGGATTTAGAAAGATGGCAATGACAACCCTGTATGCAAGACAGCAAAAAAGACACAGATGTGTATAACAGACTTTTGGACTCAGAGGGAGAGGGAGAGGGTGGGATGATTTGGGAGAATGGCATTGTAACATGTATACTATCATGTAAGAATCGAATCGCCAGTCTATGTCCGATGCAGGATACAGCATGCTTGGGGCTGGTGCACGGTGATGACCCAGAGAGACGTTATGGGGAGGGAGGTGGGAGGGGGGTTCATGTTTGGGAACGCATGTACACCTGTGGTTGATTCATGTCAATGTATGGCAAAACCAATACAGTATTGTAAATTAAAATAAAGGAAAAAAAATTATTACAAAAAAAAAAGGCAGTTGTTGTTAGATCAAACTTATAAACAAAACACGTAGTAACCACTCTTTTATTATTTCTGAGCTCAAAGTGAGGAAATGGGAAATAATTGGCTAGAGCAACTTGAAAGTAGTCATTAACTTATGGAAAGACAAAAACAGAGTAGATTTTCAAGTTAAATAACCTCAGTTTGCTGACCAGAAGCTCTCAATTTATGTTTGGGCAGGAGGTTACTATTTTGGTAAATAAAACCAACTAGTCAACAAATAAAATCCACAGATGTTTTCTGTGCCTAGAACTAGTAGTTGAATGGCAACAATTTTGATGACAAACCTATAAAAAGAAGTCTGGGTCTGTTTCTCAGTCTGTAATATTTATTTAAAAGTTGAATGCTTTAGATGGGATTGTAATAGAATTTGAATCATGCATGATCCATGAACAAAGATTATAATGGATCACTAGGAGAAGGCAATGGCACCCCACTCCAGTACTCTTGCCTGGAGAGGAGAGGACAGAGGAGCCCCATGGACAGAGGAGCCTGGTGGGCTGCAGTCCATGGGGTCGCTAAGAGTCGGACAGGACTGAGCGATGTCACTTTCAATTTTCACTTTCCACTTTCCTGCATTGGCGAAGGAAATGGCAACCCACTCCAGTGTTCTTGCCTGGAGAATCCCAGGGACGGAGGAGCCTGGTGGACTGCCGTCTATGGGGTCGCACAGAGTTGGACACAACTGAAGCGACTTAGCAGCAGCAGCAGTGATCTAGACCCAGAATTTGAGGTTCACCACTCCAGACCAGGTTTTTAGGGATGAAAGATGTTTCCTTTTGACAACTGATTTGACTTCAGCAGAATGGATTTAGTACTTCAGATCATAAACTCAGTGGTAAAGAATCCACAGGAGACACAGGAGACATGGGTTTGATCCCTGGGTCGGGAAGATCCCTTGGAGTAGAAAATGGCAACCCACTCCAGTATTCTTGCCTTGGAAATCCCATGGACAGAGGAGCCTGGTAGGCTACAGTCCATGGGGTTGCAAAGAGTCAGACATAACTGAAGCGACCTCACAGCATGCAGCACATAGTACTTATCAAAGAATTTATGACTGTTGAAGACTGTAAAAAATATGACAATATAAATTCTCTCTTCTTTTTTGTTGCAGAAATGGAGAAAAATTATTTCATTTGCTTTCATTGAATTATTCAATATGTCTTATGTTCTTTTCTTAAAAGACGCTTTCAGTTAAATATTCTTTACTTCCAAGGTGTAAGTTAAAACCCCAAATCTTATTCTTTCCTTTGAAGGAAACCACTTTGAGGGAAGAGGGCATTCTGGAAAATGTACCCAAAATAGTATTCAAGAATATCTAAGACAATGAAGGTTCAGATAAAGTCTTGCAACCACCAATTTTTGAAAACATATATAAGGGAGAAGAAGATTATTCCCTTACCTCTGGCCAAGAAGAATCTTGCCTTCTATTAACAACTAGTCTTGAGGGTCCTCTGGGTCCTCCTTCTTCCCCCTGATCTTCAAGGAATCCTCTCTAAGAGGCACCGCTTTTTACCATTGCTAGCTATTACTCCTTGAGAGCTGTTGAATGTGATTATGAACTATTAGTGCCTTCCAACTGTCCACATAAGTAGAGGTCAAACGATTCACAGCTATCTGATTCTGGCACTTAACCAAGACTTCTCTGTGGGTCACATCATTATCACCAAACCACTACAGACTGGCTATAGGTTAAAAGAATAAGCAAGCATTATGAGCAAGCACTGGTGCAGTGTCTGGTAACTAGAAAGATATGTAAGTTGTCTTGGAAAAAAAAAAGTCCTGTCCTGTGCTTTAAAGGCAAAGAGGAGGTCCTAATACATCAATAATGTAATTCATCTTAATTATAACTGAGAGCAAAAGGCTACCATCAGCACATTGTATGTAGCCATTGATCTTAATAAATATTTACTGAGGATTTATGCCAGTGCACTTTGTTCTGGCTTATAGCCTCCATGCTGCTTCTGAAAATGCCCCATGGTGCTTCTACACTGTCACAGCAATGCTATGGAATCAATCCAATGACTATTCTCAGGAGTCCCCCTTGTCATCAAGTCCTACATAGATGTCTAGATTCATATTAGACAAGATCACTAAAGTCTCTTAACACATTGGAACCAGGGCACTTATGGTGGTTCATATATAATTAAAACAGACATTCAAGACCAAATTTCAAAATACATCATAAATCTTGCCATGATGAGAAAAGAAGAAAATTAGGGAAAATATGAATGTATTTATTTTTATTAAAAAACAAGAACTAGAAAGAAAGGCTAGTATTAGCATCCTAAAGAGAGGCTTATTTATTATAAGGTACAATGGAAGGCATTCAACTTTGATTCATTTTCACAAAAAGCTGACTAGCTGTTGCCCAATTAATATATCCTGGAAACGTTCCAGAAATGATGCCTTTCATGTACATACACAAATTCACAGTGTTACTCCCCACCTCCCCTGCTGAGTTCTCTGTATTTTCAGCAGTCTTAGGGAATCCTACCTGGCCTACACTTCTCAGTCAGAGGGCCTGGAAGTCAGGTCAAAAGATTTGGAGGAAAGAGAATCAGCAGACTTTGCAGTTCTCTGGAGCTCACCTACTGAGCCGTCCATGGACTGTGTGACCTCCTGAGGCTTCCTAAACTGACTGGTGCTGACAGAAATTCTCGCAGGACTCTAAAACACATCGAGGTGAATGACGAGGGAAACTCTGGAAACAGAAAATCTTGTTCTATAATAGTCCAGAATGTCTGGTGCAAGGATAAGAGAGGAAGTCCTTCTGAGGGTCAATGATTTGGGTAATTCCAGGCTCCCAGTACTCACTATTCCCCTCCACACGACCCTGTGACACTGTTTGTTACCATGAGGAAAGTCAGCATTAAAATATAAACAGATCATCAGGTGGTGGACCCAGTCTTGAAAAGAAATCTAGGAGAAAAACATGGTCTCTAGGTTTCCTAAAATTGCACAGGAGTAAAAACAATGAGGTTATATTTTGGAGGGTAAAATTTTGCTTACATCTTGAAAATATAAATGACCCTCACATTGTTGGTTTTTTTTAAGCCCAATGAAATTACTATGTTTAAACTCAATGCAAATGAATGGTTGTATTCACCTCATGGTTCAATTCAATGATGCACTGCATTCCCTACTCTGGTCTTAAAACCTCTATGGAGGAGTGACTGGAAGACACTGAAATGCAGTTCCTTGCCACAAAACTCTTTCTCAGTCAGGAGCCAGCCCTCATGGACTTGGGCATAGTTACGCACTTTCCCTTCTGTTCTAAAGCTGCTTCCAGTGTCTATCAGATGAAGTCTTAAAGGGATTGAGGGAGACTGAAGAACGTATGCGCCAATGGGCCACTCACTTTTGAACTCTGAAAACAGTGGGTAACTGTAAGTGTGAGAGATATCCCCATATAATGATTTCACATAGTGTTAGAAATACGGATATTTTGATTACCACTAACTAGCTTGGTGATCATGGGCAAATATTTAACCTCTCTGGATGTCAATTTCTCCACCTGTAAAACTAGAGAGCTGACCTAGATGATGTCTGAGATCTTGAACAGCTTTACAGTGCATGGCCTATGACTCAGATTGTATTTTAGATTAGTGGGAAGAACCACATCCCCATTGCCCACCTTCCATCAGCCTATAGCACTTGGCTCCCAACGTAGGGCTATAAATTCAATTTCTATAACACAGATAATCTTATTCAGGTTATATATTTCTTCTTGTATCCATTTTGGAAATAACATTTTCAAGGAATTTATCTACTTTATCTATATTGTTGAAATTGTTGGCACAGAGCTGTTCATAGTTTTTTCTTATTATTCTTCTAATGTCTATAGGATCAATGGGGCTAGCCCTTCTTTCATTCTTGATTTTGGTATTTTTTCCCTATCTTTTGTTTTTGATTAATTTTTGATAGAGGTTTCAATTGTATTAATTTTTTTGAAAGAACCAATTTTCAATTCTTCCAAATGTTAACTTTATTATTATTTGAGATTCATTTCACTGATTTCTGCTCTTACCTTTATTACGTCCTTTCTTCTGCTTACTTGGGGCTTAATTTGTTTTTCTATAATTTTAGGTGAAAGAGTAGATAATTAATTATAGAGATTTTTTTGTTTTTCTAATATAGGTATTTAAAGCTATGACCTTCCTTTTAAGTACCCTTAGCTGCAACTTACAAATTTCAATGTGTTGTATGTTTTTATTGTTCCATTCAAAATATTTTCTAAATTTTCTTGTGACTTCTTCTTTGGCTGATGACTCATTTAGAAATATTCGCTAATATCCAAATATTTGGAGGAATTTATTGATATCTTTTTGTTATTGATTTCTAATATAATTCTGTTGGGGTGAGATAAAATACTCTGGTTTCAATCCTTTTAAGTATATTGAAAGCCTTTAATAGACCGCATATTGTGTCTGTGTTTAATATGCCACATATGCTTGAAGAGAATGTATATTCTGCATCTGTCAGATATGGTGTTCTAGAAAAGTCTGTTAGGTAACTTGTCAGTGCCATTCAAATCTTATATATTGCTATTGGCTTTTTAAAAATTTATTGTTTTATCAACTGCAGACAGTTGGCTGTTAAAGTTTCCCATGATGATTGTGATTATCTATTTCCCTAAATGTTTCTGTCGATTTGTGTTTCATTTACTTTGAAGCTTTATTAGCTGTATTATATTCAAAACTGCCATATTAGTATTTTTTACAAATTCAATTTTTATTATTATAAAATATCCTTCTTTATCTTGGGTAATACTTCCTATTTGAAGCCTATTTTGACATAAATACAGTCAAACTAGCTTTCTTTTGATTAGTGTCTGGACGGTGGTTTTTTCTCCGTATCTTTTTATTTTAAAACTATTTATGACTCTGTATTTAAAGTGTGCTTTATATTGTCAGCATACAGTTGGGTTTGTATTATTTTCTATTCTGATAATTCTGTTTTTACCTGGAGCACTTATCCCATTTACATTTAATATAGTAAATGCTATAGTTCAATTGGGCTATGATTTTGGGGTTGCTTTTATTTTTTCATGTTCCTGCCATGCTAAGTTTCTTTTTGTCATATATTACCTAAGCAGTTTCCTAGGATTCATCCTATCAACTTGGACTGATTTTCTGTCTGTCAAAGGAAGTATATCAATAGAATGTATACACGCTAAACATAATCAAATAAACAGGGAGAGGAAAATAAGTCAGTTGGGAACATAGGCTCAGGATGAGTCACACAACTTATGATTACTATGCAGAAAGAACTTATCAGAGGATCAGAGTCAATACTGGTGGCAGTTGTCTGGGACCAGCACCAGCTCTGATACTGCTAAATATTTTCCTTAGTGATTTGTGAGAAATATAATTAAGGGAGCAAATGATGCACTGTCAGGTGGAAAGGTTCGCTAGTCCATGGTTTCCCAGGTTATAATAATGAAATAATATGTTGGAAGAATAATCAGTAGCAAACAAAATGATTGTTATTTAGGTAAATCTTCCGCTGATACCCTTAAAAACAAAGCTAAACATATTTTCAAAGCTAATAAGGATGAACAAAATTAGCAGGAAAAAGTCTTGAGGTTAACATGAATAATCACATGATTCTCTTACCACTCACTGAAGCCCAACAACTTACAATTACTATTGTGAGACTAAGATTCAGAAATAATAATAAAGCAAGTCATATGGTGATCTAACTTCCATATTTAACATCAGCATGCTGTGTCCAGTTCTAAAATCGCTAATTAACCTGGAAGAACTAGCTCGATTTCTGGGAAGTATCAGGACTTTGATTTTAGAGCTAGACTCAGAGATAAATCTGTCCAAACTTCCAACACTTTATTAATGATGAAACTCAGAAAGGTTGAAGTGTTTCATCCAAAGGCATAATATGTGGCAGGACTATAACTAGAGCCCTAACTTTTTTTTTTTTTATTTTTACTTTATTTTACTTTACAATACTGTATTGGTTTTGCCATACATTGACATGAATCCACCACGGGTGTACATGCGTTCCCAAACATGAACCCCCCTCCCACCTCCCTCCCCATAACATCTCTCTGGGTCATCACCGTGCACCAGCCCCAAGCATGCTGTATCCTGCATCGGACATAGACTGGCGATTCGATTCTTACATGATAGTATACATGTTACAATGCCATTCTCCCAAATCATCCCACCCTCTCCCTCTCCCTCTGAGTCCAAAAGTCTGTTATACACATCTGTGTCTTTTTTGCTGTCTTGCATACAGGGTTGTCATTGCCATCTTTCTAAATCCCATATATATGTGTTAGTATACTGTGTTGGTGTTTTTCTTTCTGGCTTACTTCACTCTGTATAATCGGCTCCAGTTTCATCCATCTCATCAGAACTGATTCAAATGTATTCTTTTTAACAGCTGAGTAATACTCCATTGTGTATATGTACCACAGCTTTCTTATCCATTCATCTGCTGATGGACATCTAGGTTATTTCCATGTCCTGGCTATTATAAACAGTGTAGAGCCCTAACTTTTAATCCTTTGCCTATTGCTTCTTCTAGCTCACAAATGAACATGGGATTTTGAAATCAGAGGAGATGAGGAAAGTGAGGTCATTCATTATAGAAGAAGGAAGTGCAAGGAAGTGAGATTATTCATTATAGAGAAGAAAATGTTTATGTACAATACCTATCATAAGCCTATGAAAATTTCTTATTTAAAAAATGATGACCAGACACTCTTGGTCTCCTTTAACCGGGGGCTTAATTCCCATGGATGACTAAAGAAAAGAATATGTACAATGAAGTACTATGGAAGGGATTTAGGAAACGCATAGTGAGAACCATTACTTATTAGTATGGTGACTCATGGTATTTCTTCCCCAGAGGTTTGGTTTTTTAAAATGTAGGATCTGTTTCACCTGCCTAGAATGGTCACCTCTACAGATGGGAGGATCTTGTTTAAGACCCCTAAACTTCCATATGAGATCATTTTTATTTGCCCTTATTTTGTGCCTCTTTATTATTCTCTTGCAAGATCTTACTCCAGGAAAGAGAAATACAACTTGAAACCAATGACACATTCTTGTTCTTAGTATCATCCAGTTCCATTTCCAGAGTGAGCCACCTCCCTGCTGAGCCTTTACTGTAAGTTTGCCGCTTTATCTTTATTGTAAATGAAAAGGGCTGTGGTGTTAGGTGAGACAGTTTACAAGCATGCCCTTGGCTGACCAAAATGTATTCTCAAGACCTATTGGAGAGGACAACGCTACTTGTCAGCAGCAAATGGAATTCTTCATGAATACTATGTCAAAATTAAAAATGTTAAGTTATGAACTGTTCAAAAGTGTAATTCGCTACTAGCTTACTGGGGAAATAAAAACCCAGATATCCATTTACCATGAGGTTTGAATGGATACTACAAACCATGTGAAAAACTACAATTAAAAGTCATTATCTGTGGTGGGTTTTGCTTATAGGGCCAATGCTTTTTAAATGGAAAGTTCAAATAACATTAAAATCTGTATTATATAATTTCAGACATATAGACTTGGAACAACCTTAATGATCCTCTTAGAAATTCAGAGGTTGATTTTTGTTGTTACTTTGCTCTTCTGTGCTACAATTAAAACAATATCTTTGACAGTTGAAAGTAAATTAAAATTCTTGCTTAGGCAGTACTTTCAATCAAGAAAAAAATAGCTGTTTTAGTTTATTTCAAGGTTGATTCTTTTCCATTATGGAAGAGTGTTTACAAGTGATTTTGACAATGGCCACACAGCCAAATCATTATTTTTCTTAAAGAAAAATAATGCACCTCTATAAGAGATAACAAAATGAGAACCAGTCAAGGAAAGTAAATAAGTTTGTTTATTTCTCTAGAACACATGTGGAGATCATTTGACTTGTCCTCATCCCAGATAATTTACAAAGGAAGAAAAACAATTACTCTATAACACCCAGTAATTTGGAATGGTTTTGGTGTTTTTATAAATATCTCATATTTCATGTTGTTTTTCCATCGAGTAATATGCACCCGTTATTGGATATTATGATATATTTTGCTATCCTGTGGAATCTGTGGCATACATTATTTAGGCCCAATCATATTCTCCACAGAGAGAGGACTTATGGGTAGTGGACTGGGTAAGAGATTGAATGGTGAAATTGGAGAGAGCTGGCTTCATTGCCATGCCCCCTTCCAGGGGATCTACTCAACCCAGGGATCAAACCCACGTCTCCTGCATTGGCAAGTGGATTCTTTACCACTGAGCCACCTGGGAAGCCCCCATTCTCTTGCCACTTAAAAACAAATAATTTAGCTCTGGTCAACAAGAAACTCTCAAATAATCCTCCTCTGGACTTCATTTACTTCCTGTGAATGAGCTCTATAGATAAGTCAATTATACTTAAGCTTCTCTGTGCTTGTGGATGGTGTCTCAATTACATTCTTTAGATTCTAGTAACATTCATCTCTGACTTATGTATTATTATTATTTTTTTTTCTTGTCCCTATACTCATTCACTCTGAAAGAAGGCAGAACAACCCCTACAAATCCAAGAAAGCCGGTAGTGATGATATTGCAGCCCCACAGGATACCCCAAGGTGTTCTCCACCCTGGAGGGAACACCTGTACCCTTCTCTATCTTGGACAGAATGAATCTTAAGAGATCATCTTGAGTGTCTGTAAATAGATAGACTTTGCCATTGTTTAGTTTAAAATTACACATGTGGTATACATTGTGTTGTGCTAAGTCGGTCAGTTATGTCTGACTCTTTGTGACCTGATGGTCTGTAGCTCACCAGGCTTCTCTTCTGTGGAATTCTCTGGGCAAGAATACTGAAATGAGTTGCCATCTCCTTCTCCAGGGGATCCTCTTGACACCAGGGATCAAATCCGTGTCTCTTTTGTCTCCTGCATTGACAGGCAGGTTCTTTACCATTAGCGCCACCTGGGAAGCCTGTGGTATACATTGCCTGAATATTAACTAGGGTGATTCCAGGGTCAGACCTTCCCTTTTGTAACCCAGTAGAGTGGGGGTTTCTTAGTGTTAGATGCCATGATTTCCAGATAGTCAAGTGTTTGCAAAGAATAGCACTAGAGAACTATTTTGAGGACTCCTGTGGACCTCTGTGACATATTATTCATTTCTCTGTACTTTTAATAAGCATGGAGAATGTCTTAGTTAGCTTGGGCTGCCATAAAAAAAAGACTACATGTCTTGAGCTATAAAAATTTATTTTCTGATAGCTCTAGAGGCTAGAAAGTCCAAGATCAAGGTTTGAATGATTTCCGTTTATGGTGAGATGTTTCTTTCTAGTTTGTAGCTGGTCATCTTTTTGCTATATCCTTACATGGCCTCCTCTGTGTGCATGGAGACAGAGAGAGAGAAAAAGGAGACAGGCAGAGAGAGAGAGAGAGACTTCTTCCTCTTATAAATTCCTCAGTTCTAGCAGACTAGCGACCCAACTTTGTGACCTCATTTAAATTTAGTTACCTCCTTAAGAGTCCATCTCCAAACACAGTCACAATGGGTGTTAGGAGTCAACATGTGAGTTTGGGGGGCACAATGTAGTCCAAAATAGAGAATAAATATGGAGATTTACTCGCATTGTCTTAATTTTGAAAAGAAATTAAATTTCTTTTTAATGAAAAAGACAATTATTTAAATGTGATTTGTTTTTTTTTTTACCTTTGCTAGATTTTTTAAAGGTAAAATACTTTTGTATCTCTGCTTGACTTTGGTAGGCTTTTGATATTTCATAAATCTGAAAATGACCTTCTTACATCACCAGTTGTTGGGTTCAGAAGATCGCCATAGTTTTATAGTCTTTAGAGAATCTACATGGAAAGCGAAAGGAATTAACATCCTATTATATGGTCAGAGCTTCCCTGGTGGCTCAGACGTAAAGAATCTGCCTGCAATGCAGGAAACCTGGGTTTAATTCCTGGGTCAGGAAGATCCCCTGGGAAGATCCCCTGAGAAGGAATGGCAACCCACTCTAGTATTCTTGCCTGCAGAATTCCATGGACAGAGGAGCCTGTCAGGCTACAGTCCATGCGGTCACAAAGATTCAGACACAACTGAGTGACTAACACACACATGTGGCCAGAGAGACTCAGTATAGCACCCCCACTGTAAAACTCATGAAACTAAAGTCTAAAGAGAATCACAAACAAATAAGTTAGCTGAGGCACTTGTGCAACCTCGACCAGCCTTCGGACTCTCGCTAAACTTTTCTTTCCTCAGTAACTCATCCACAATCCTTGCTCCTATCCAGGTTCTTTTAAAGTCCAAAAATAAATGTAGAACTCTTCTGCATTTAAGGTGTAACCTGAACCTATAGTTGAAGAAATTATTGTGCCTGTGAAGTGGTGGCAGAACTTTGAGCTTAAGAATTAATCCAATAAATCTGAATTTCAAAGTGAGTTAGAGATTCCTAGGAACTCTGTGGGTCATAAAATGACCTTATTTAGGAGAATAAATAATGTAATAATATATAGCCACAAAGAGAAAGATATCGACTCTGGACTGAAGCAATTTATTTAACACTTGAAGTTGTTGGCATGTTTAGCAATCATCAGAGAGACCAGAATACTGATAAAGTATTATACGGGTTAATTTACAAAATGTATTCTTAGCAGTTATCTAATAAACAACATTTGTCATTGATTGGGTGTCTGCTGGCATAATTGCTCTGCTTTCCAAATAGAGAAAACTTTCCAATGTCACATAAAGTATTTTAAATTACTATGAAACAAACATGCATTGTCTCATAAACTTAAGATTTTATAACAAGGGCAAAACAATTAAAATTTTTAAATCAAAATCATAGATTCTTTAAAGATAGTAAATATTTTATTTTTATGAATATATCCAAAATTATCGAGTTCCATTGTAGTGAAAGACGTCAATTCACTGCTCAGTACAGATCAGACATGAGGGTGAGAAGGTACCAAAGGAAAGGAAAGAAGCATCCTAAATAAACGCTTGTCCTTGCTAGAAAGTCACTCAGGTGTCTTTGGGGGTGTTGAAATCCACCTGACTTCAGCCTGTTAGTTTGCTTAACTTCCACTTGTCTCTTGCCCCAGCCTCAGTGTCTCAGCAAGACAGGTAGAGAGAAGTAAGTTCCTACATAAGCAGTGAGTTGTAAACTACTTTTGCTAATAACAGTGTAGGTGACCACCTAGTTCAGAGGAGGTTAAATCAAGGGCATGGAGCAGTCCTGCTTTGGGTGGAAGAAATCTCAATGATGTTACTGAGCCCAAATGTAATGTAAACTGCTGAAAAGCAATAATTAAACTTACACCTTTAACTTTGTTAAATGAAGTATCTAGAGGCTCCACCCCTCTGAAAAAAGTCATGAGTGTGAGTCTGCTATAGGCAACTGCAGTGATTATATGAGACATGTGATTTGGGATTATTTGGATTAGGAACAAATGTCATGTGTGGACTATTCAACACTCAGGGAGTATCAAGATTGTCCTAGGACAGGTTCACTATTACATAGAATCAGTACATATCAAAGAAAGTCAAAATCTCCACAGCAGGAAATCAGTTCACAATTCCTAGGCCCGTGTGTCCAAACACATGAGAAAAATGTAACCATGCTTTCTTTTAGGTCTTATAATGAAAAAGTTCGACATTATAAAATTTCCCTAACTGCTATTTATAAGGAAAATATTGTCTTATAGGCCAAGTGGAGGAGTTAAAATGAACTATATTGGAAAAAAAAATCAAGATTTTTATGATACAATGGCAACAAACCTTAAGCCAAAGAAACAGAGACATCATTCAATTTAAAGGCACAGATGCCTGATGGTCAAAAACAATCAGGCATTAAATTCAGCATTTCTGTTATGGTTATGAAGATTGTAAAGAAGAATCTATAATCTCATGCCTTTTAAAACATTTGACTAATAGGCGTGTGTGCCTATTTGTGTATGTTTCAAGCCTTCCCTTTAACTCAGCCTCAGATTCAGCTCCTGCCTCCCATCTTTATGTGGGTTTGTCTTGTAATGTAGATTATAAGACTCTCTCTGGCAGACACTATCTGCTGTGGTACATACCTATCTCGAGCACTCGACATACCAGACCAGCCTATCAATGAGGAAGTCAGAGTGCCCCTTACTAATTGATTTTTACCGGAGAACTGATGGGTAATCCTCCTGGGAGAATTGATTCTTCCCAAAGAGGAAAGATGACTCTTCTGGAGAAGAGTTTGCTTTCTCTACCCTGCTCTGCTGACTTGGCACTAACAGAATTATTTGAAGAGGCCCAAAGCATCACCAGTCTCCCGTCACCTCCGGTTCTGTAGATACAACACGCAATCACCTAGAGGCATCTCAGTTAAGTGAGCATGACTGTCCCAATTAGGTAAGAGTCCTTGCTATTAAGTATTATTAGACTTAATTTGGTGCCCTAGGAAAATTCTTGATGAAGCCCATCCCACTAAGGGCAGGGCATTGCAAATCCACAGCAACATGCTCAGAAAACAATTCTACAGTAATGTTTATTAAGTCTCAAATGATACCATTTGGTGACATAGTCAGGGTTATAGAAACACCAGCCAGAGTTGAAAAGAATGGTAGGAATGGCATCACCTCTGACTCTGTCCCTTTACAGATAAGGAAACAAAAATCCACAGTGGTGTGGTTTATTAGTACAGAAATGAGACTATTTCCAACTCTTCCAGCCAAGAGCTATTCACACAATACCATCATACATCCTATATATGCCAGTGACTGAAAGAACATCTTGAAAGCTGTGATCTCTCAATATGGTTGTGTGGGTGGTGGTCGGCTCTTTAGTTCTTCTTTGCTTTCTGCCATAAGGGCAGTGCCATCTGCATATCTGAGGTTATTGATATTTTTCCCGGCAGTCTTGATTCCAGCTTGTGCTTCATCCAGCCCAGCATTTCACGTGATATACTCTACATATGAGTTAAATAAGCAGGGTGACTATAAACAGTCCTGACGTACTCCTTTCATGATTTGGAACCAGTCTGTTGTTCCATGTCCAGTTCTAACTATTTCTTCCTGAACTGCATACAGATTTCTCAGGAGGCAGGTCAGGTGGTCTGGTATTCCCATCTCTCTCAGAATTTTCCACAGTTTGTGGTGATCCACACAGTCAGAAGTTTTGGCATAGTCAATAAAGCTGAAGAAGATGTTTTTCTGGAACTCTTGTTTTTTCGATGATCCAAGAGTAGTTGGCCATTTGATCTCTGGTTGCTCTGCCTTTTCTAAATCCAGATTGAACATCTGGAAGTTCACAGTTCATGTACTGTTGAAACCTGGCTTGAAGAATTTTGAGCACTACTTTGCTAGCATGTGAGACGAGTGCAATTGTGCAGTAGTTTGAGCATTCTTTGGCATTTCCTTTCTCTGGGACTGGAATGAAAACTGACCTTTTCCAGTCCTGTGGCCACTGCTGAGTTTTCCAAATTTGCTGGCATATTGAGTGCAGCATTTTCACAACATCGTCTTTTAAGATTTGAAATAGCTCAACTAGAATTCCATCACCTCCACTAACTTTGTTCATAGTGATGCTTAGTAAGGCCCACTTGACTTCACATTCCAGGATATCTGGCTCTAGGTGAGTGATCATACCTTCATGATTATCTTTGTTGTGAAGATCTTTTTTTGTATAGTTCTTCTGTGTATTCTTGCCACCTCTTCTTGATATCTTCTGCTTCTGTTAGGTCCATACCATTTCTGTCCTTTATTTTGCCCATCTTTGCATGAAATGTTCCCTTGGTGTCTCTAATTTACTTGAAGAGATCTCTAGTCTTTCCCATTCTATTCTTTTCCTCTTTTTCTTTGCATTGATCTCTGAGGAAGGCTTTCTTGTCTCTCCTTGCTATTCTTTGGAACTCTGCATTCAAATGGGAATATCTTTCCTCTTCTCCTTTGCATTTCATTTCTCTTCTTTTCTCAGCTATTTGTAAGGCCTCCTCAAACAACCATTTTGTCATTTTGAATTTCTTTTTCTTGGGAATGGTCTTGATCACTGCCTCCTGTACAATGTCATGAACCTCTGTTCATAGTTCTTCAGGCACTCTGTCTATTCAATCCTTTGAATCCATTTCTCACTTCCACTGTATAATTGTAGGAGATTTTAATTAGGTCATACATGAATGGTCTACTTGTTTTCCTTACTTTCTTCAACTTAAGTCTGAATTTGGCAATAAGGAGTTCATCATCTGAGCCACAGTCAGCTCCCAGTATTGTTTGTGCTGACTGAATAGAGCTTCTCCATCTTTGGCTGCAAAGAATATAATGACTCTGATTTGGGTATTGACTATCTGGGTGATGTCCACGTGTAGAGTCTTCTCTTTGTTGTTTGAAGAGCGTGTTTGTTATGATCAGTGTGTTCTCTTGGCAAAACTCTGTTCGCATTTGACCTGCTTTGTTTTGTACTCCAAGGCCAAATATGCCTGTTACTCTAGGTATTTCTTGACTTCCTACTTTTGCATTCCAGTCCCCTATAATGAAAAGGACATCTTTTTTGGGGTGATAGTTCTAGAAGGTCTTGTAGGTCATCATGAAAGTGAAAGTGAAAGTGAAGTCGCTCAGTCATGTCCGACTCTTTGCGACCCCATGGACTGTAGCCCACCAGGCTCCTCCCTCCATGGGATTCTCCAGGCAAGAGTACTAGAGTGGGTTGCCATTTCCTTCTCCAGGGGATCTTCCTGACCCAGGGATCAAACCCAGGTCTCCCGCAATCCAGGCAGACGCTTTAACCTCTGAGCCACCAGGGAATCTTCATAGAACCATTCAATTCAGATTCTTCAGCAATACTGGATGGGACGTAGGCTTGGATTACCATGATATTGTATGGTTTGCCTTGGAAACAAACAGATATCATTCTGTTGTTTTTGAGATTGCATCCAAGTACTGCATTTCAGACTCTTTTGTTGACTATGATGGCTACTCCATTTCTTCTAGGGTCTTGTCCACGGAAGTAGACATAATGGTCATCTGAGCTAAATTCACCCATTCCAGTCCATTTTAGTTCACTGATTGCTAAAATGTTGATGTTCACTCTTGCCATCTCCTGTTTCAGTTCAGTTCAGTCGCTCAGTCATCTCTGACTCGTTGTGACCCCATGAATTGCAGCACACCAGGCCTCCATGTCCATCACCAACTCCCAGAGTTCACTCAGACTCACGTCCATCAAGTCAGTGATGCTATCCAGCCATCTCATCCTCTGTCATTCCCTTCTCCTTCTGCCCCCAATCCCTCCCAGCATCGGAGTCTTTTCCGATGAGTCAACTCTTCACATGAGGTGGCCAAAGTACTAGAGTTTCAGCTTTAGCATCATTCCTTCCAAAGAAATCCCAGGGCTGATCTCCTTCAGAATGGACATGCAGAGTACATCATGAGAAATGCTGGATTGGATAAAACAAGCTAGAATCAAGATTGCTGGGAGAAATATCAATAACCTCAGATATGCAGATGACACCACGCTTATGGCAGAAAGTGAAGAGGAATGAAAAAGCCTCTTGATGAAAGTGAAAGTGGACAGTGAAAAAGTTGGCTTAAAGCTCAACAGTCAGAAAACGAAGATCATGGCATCTGGTCCCATCACTTCATGGCAAATAGATGGGGAAACAGTGTCAGACTTTTTTGGGGGGGCTCCAAAGTCACTGCAGATGGTGATTGCAGCCATGAAATTAAAAGACGCTTACTCCTTGGAAGAAAAGTTATGACCAACTTAGATAGCATATTGAAAAGCAGAGACATTACTTTGCCAACAAAGGTCCGTCTAGTCAAGGCTATGGTTTTTCCAGTGGTCATGTATGGATGTGAGAGTTGGACTGTGAAGAAAGCTGAGCACCGAAGAATCGATGCTTTTGAACTGTGGTGTTGGAGAAGACTCTTGAGAGTCCCTTGGACTGCAAGGAGATCCAACCAGTCCATCTGCTGTTTGACCACTCCCGTTTGCCTTGATTCAGGGACCTAACATTCCAGGTTCCTATGCAATCATGCTCTCTACTGCATTGGACTTTACTTCCATCACCCATCACATCCACAATTGGGTGTTGTTTTTGCTTTGGCTCTGTCTCTTCATTCTTTATGGAGTTATTTTTCCACTAAAGAGCCTCTTGATGAAAGTGAAAGAGGAGAGCGAAAAAGTTCTCTTAACCTTGACATTCTGAAAACTAAGATCATGGCATCTGATCCTGTTACTTCATGGCAAATAGATGGGGAAATAATGGAAACAGTGAGAGACTATATTTGGGGGGCTCCAAAATCACTGCAGATGGTGACTGCAACGATGAAATTAAAAGACGCTTGCTCCTTGGAAGAAAAGCTATGCCCAACCTAGACAGCATATTAAAAGGTAGAGACATTACTTTGCCAACAAAGGTCCATCTAGTCAAGGCTATGGTTTTTCCAGTAGTCATGTGTGGATGTGAGAATTGGACTATAAAGAAAGCTGAGCACCAAAGAACTAATGCATTTGAACTGTGTTGTTGGAGAAGACCCTTGAGAGTCCCTTGGACTGCAAAGGAGATCAAACCAGTCAATCCTAAAGGAAGTCAGGTCCTGAATATTCATTGGAAGGACTGATGCTGAAGCTTAAACTCTAACACTTTGGCCACCTGATGGGAAGAACTGACTCATTTGAAAAGACCCTTATGCTGGGAAAGTTTGAAGGCAAGAGGAGAAGGCAACGACAGAGGATGAGATGGTTGGATGTTATCACTGACTCAATGGACATGAGCTTGGGTAAACTCCAGGAGTTGGTGAGGGACAGGGAGGCCTAGCATGCTGCAGTCCATGGGGTCACAAATAGTCTGACATGACTGAGCAACTGAACTGAAATCAATTAAAGGATGATAAAATCCTGTAACAATAGGAAAATGGTGGCTAGGAGGTTGGGAGGAGGTGAGCATCTACAGGTGAGATTTTCAGATTTGGGGGAAACAAATGTGGGATGAATGGCTGGTGAATGATGAAACTTGTCAGTGAACACACAGCCATGAGTTTATGTGGAAGGACTTATGACCCTGAAGAGGATCAGGACTTGGGAATGGCAGATGCTACTGAAGGTAAAGAAAGGTTGTGGGACTAACAACAGAAAAATTAAATTCTGAGCACACCAAGTTGATCTCCATTAACAGAATGCCTGGCATCAAGGTATCTACCCACCACCGCTGTCCCTGCCACCATGACCACTGGAACCAAAGCACTCCTTCCCTAAAGAAGCTGAAGTAAGTGGTAGAAATTAGGGCTGATGGAGTAGCAGTTGACAGTCCAAACCAGAAGCCTCTCTGCATGCTGCTGTTTAAGGGCATCAAACTCTGAGAGTCCCTTGCCTGCCAGCTCCCCCTGGGAGAACACTGCTTGTTGAGGATTCCTATCTTTAAACTCAAGCTCAGAGTAAATTTGTATGTTGCCTTTTTCATGAATATGATAAGGCAACTGAGAAACAAGGATTTGTAGAAAGCCTGCAAAATGAAAGAAAAGAAATAAAGAAAAAACTTAACTTTAGAGAAAAATAAGAGAATTCAGGAAACTGAAGAGAATGAAAAATTCTCTAAATGGCATCCTTAGGTAGACTCGAGCATATTACATCCATGAAAAAGTAAAACAATATGAAAAAAGAACAAAGGGGAAAAAAGATCTCCTGGAATTAGAAAAAAATTATTACTGAAATTAAAAAAACAAAAATTAAAATGTTTATAGGAAAGTATATGGCACCCCACTCCAGTACTCTTGCCTGGAAAATCCCATGGACAGAGGAGCCTGGTGGGCTGCAGTCCATGGGGTCGCTAAGAGTCGGACACGACTGAGTGACTTCACTCTCACTTTTCACTTTCACGCATTGGAGAAGGAAATGGCAACCCACTCCAGTGTTCTTGCCTGGGGAATCCCAGGGATGGGGGAGCCTGGTGGGCTGCCGTCTATGGGGTCCCACAGAGTCGGACACGACTGAAGTGACTTAGAAGAAGAAGATAAGTAAATTATTTCAAAAAATAAAGTCAAAACACTACAAGAAAGAAAATATGTGAAAAGATTTTTTAAAAAACAACCCATCTAGTAAATGTATTGTCTAAATAATGTTTCAAAAAGAAAGAAAAGTAAACTTAGTTAAGAAGACATATTATCAAAAAAGTAACAGAAGGGACTTCCCTGTGGAGCAGTGGATAAGAATCTGCCTGCCAACTCAGGGGGCATGATTTCAATCCCTGATCCAGGAGGATTCCACATGCCATGCAGCAATGAAGCTCACGGGCCACAATTACTGAGCCCAAGTTCTAGAGCCCATAAGTCACAACACTGACGTCTACGCACATAGAGCCTGTGCTCCACAATGAGAGAAGCCATCACAATGAGAAATCCGTGCACAGCAACAAAGAGCAGCCCCAGCTTGCCAAAGCCTGTGCACAGAAACGAAGACCCAGCACAGCCAAAAATAAAATAAATAAATAAATATTATTTTTTTTAAAGTAACGAAAGAACATTTCTTATTACAGCACATGGACTTTCAGATTGAAAGGGCTCAATAACATTTATACAAAACGAATGAAAAACACATAATCAGTGATATTCTTGTGAAATTTCAGAACATTGACCACAGAGAGAAATCTTTAAAGCATCCAGAGAAAATACACATATATGCATATATATATCTATTTCATGTTCAAAATTAAGAGAACAACTTGCATCCATATTTTCAACAGCCACCGTGAAGGCTAAACAACAACAAAACTAACCTTTGAAGCTGGAAATGTGATTTACAAGCCAGCCTATCAAATAAACATGGTGTCAGAATAAACTCTTTAGAGACTCAACCTCCCAAACTTTCTCAGGAGTTTTTGAAGATATTTATCAGCAAAATGGGGAAATGGACCAAGAAAAAAGAAAAGCATGAGCTCAAGCAAATTGTGTATCCTTTTTTCCCCTTAGAGTTACAAAGGTTCTGTTTCAGGGAAGTAAAAATAACACAATTATGTTTGTTAGAAGACTGCATTAGTGATGGAGGTGTTGTTAAATTTCATAGATAAACTCTAAAACTCATAAATCAAGATATAGCAGTATATTATTTAAAGATACAGGAATAATTATCCAAAGAATAAAGGTGTTGAAAGTGGTCTCTAGGGAACTTCTGTGGTGGTCCAGTGGTTAAGACTTCATCTCCCAACACAGGGGGTGTAGGTTCAATCCCTGGTTAGGGGGCTAAGATCCCACATGCCTCATGGCCAAAACACTAAAACATAAAACAGAAGCAATATTGCAATAAGTTCAATAAAGACTTTTTTAAATGATCCACATCCCAAAAGAAATCTTAAAAAAGAAAGTAAATTGGCTTTTAAAAAAAGTGGTTTCTAGGAGAGGGACTTGGAGAAGGCGATGACACCCCACTCCAGTACTCTTGCCTGGAGAATCCCATGGATGGAGAAGCCTGGAAGGCTGCAGTCCATGGGGTCGCTGGGAGTCGGACACAGCTGAGCGACTTCACTTTCACTGTTCACTTTCATGTATTGGAATAAGAGATGGCGACCCACCCCAGTGTTCTTGCCTGGAGAATCCCAGGGACGGGGGAGCCTGGTGGGCTGCCGTCTATGGGGTTGCAAAGAGTCAGACACGACTGAAGAGACTCAGCAGCAGCAGGAGAGGGACTACAGAAGGATGAGTGATGGAGCTAGGGTTAATCCTTTTCATACTACGCTGTAACCGACATTGTTGGTTGGCTATCCCAAATATATTTGCTGCTTTTTCCTTCCTGAGACAACCCTGATTTCATTTGTACTCAGTTCTATCTAAACTCCAAGGATAATCACATTTCCTTTGCTGGGTATGTGCCCAGTGGAAAGGGAAAGGGAGGCTCCTCGGGGGCAGGAGGGGGCGTTTTTGAGAAAAGTGCCCCTCACTCTTTAGAGGGAACTATAAGAACATATGCTATATTCTCTTCCTGATGATGTTGCCTTATCTGGGTGAGACACTTAGGGCCGGTGAAGCCTTAAGTGAGGTGAATCTGAGTATGAGATGAATTGGAAAGAACACAGGTTCTTCATGATACCTGTGAGCAACTGGATTAACCTTGAAGACTAACTTCCTTTGACATACTGTA
The DNA here is from genome assembly GCF_023091745.1 of Budorcas taxicolor. NCBI lineage: Eukaryota > Metazoa > Chordata > Mammalia > Artiodactyla > Bovidae > Budorcas > Budorcas taxicolor. The sequence continues at coordinate 89,982,773 of NC_068911.1, read as the reverse complement.
ATGTCAGCTAATACCTTATTTTTCAGTCGGTTGATTGAAGACTTTTGTTACTTGCAGTCAAAACTATCCACACTGATATATAAAGCCCTCCTGTATTATTTGATTTTTAACGCATACTCATGTGTTACCTTCACTAGAGATACTTAAGAAAAAGAAGTGTATGTACACATTACAAATTTTACTCTAAACACAAAAAGTCCTCCTTCTACATTTCACAGTTTAAAAACGTGTGCTTAAAAAAAATTATCCAGTTGCAATATCAGTCAGTGCAAAAGTATAAAGTAAAATGCCCACTGGTCATTAACCATTAGCACTGTGTATCTTCTCAAACTCTAGTATGTGTAGTTTTTACCGTGATTATATATTTTACCAAAAAAAAAATCATACTGTATATATGTCTTCACAGCTTGCGTTTTCACACACACTTGTCACAGATCTACTTCCCTGTTAATACACTTAGTTTTTTTTTATGACTGTAGAGATTTCTGCAGATGGACAAGCCACAATTTATTTAACCTGCACCTTATTAATAGATATTTAGATTGCTTTCAATTTTTCCCTAATACAACAAATGCTGCCAGAAACATTCAGACATGTGCTTCTTTGTACCAGTATTTTTCTTAGATAAATTCCAAATTGTGAAATTGCTGGTTCAAAGAACACATGTGTTTTAAATTTTACTAGATGAGAAATTGAAAACGCCCTTCCCTCAAATGGGCTGTACTATTCTACACTCCCACTAAAAATATCTGAGGTCATTTCCCCACATTTTTACCAACCACTGATATTAGTAACCTTTAAAAATTATGTTTCATGAAACAGGCAAACATGATAGTTCACTGTTGTTTTAATCTGACTTTCTGATAACTTAGTGGAGCTGATCTTCATGTGTTTATTAGCCACGTGTATTTTTATTCATACATTTACATTATTATTATCATCCTACTTAGCTGTTTGTGTTTTTCTTGTGATTTTGCGTTCTTTGTCTCTTAGAAATATTTCCCTGATTATATATGATTGCAAGTATTTTTTTCCCAAACTGTCATTTGTTGTCATTTAAGTTTCTTATTCATAAATGTCCCAATGTTACCATCCAGGGCATTAAAGACTTGGGTAAGATCATGTATTTGTTTGAGCTTCTTTTTGTCTAGATTAAAAGTAAAACAGTACCAAACTACTGAGTAAACTCTTATTGAATGGCCATTGAGCCAAATAATCACAGACGACACTAAGGTAGAAAGACAACCTTTAACTACGAAGATCATCCAGTACAAGGAGCAGATAGACCTATTAATAAGCAATTCTACTATAATAGGTTTTTTTTTTTAATATTTGTTGGATACAGGGGAAAAAGAATATTTAAAACTAACTATGGACTCTTGCCTGGAAAATCCCATAGACAGAGGAGTCTGATAGGCTGCAGTCCATGGGGCCGCTAGGAGTCGGACAGGACTGAGCGACTTCACTTTCACTTTTCACTTTCATGCATTGGAGAAGGAAATGGCAACCCACTCCAGTGTTCTTGCCTGGAGAATCTCAGAGACGGGGGAGCCTGGTGGGCTGCTGTCTATGGGGTCGCACAGAGTCGGACATGACTGAAGCGACTTAGCAGCAGCAGCAGCAGCAGCAGCAGCATGGACTATCAGAGAAGAACTCAGAGTTAGTTTGTTATTTCTATGAATTCTTTTTTACACACATCAGTTTGCCTTGACAGTTCAATTCTTATTATATACTAAAGTGAAAGAAAGTGAAATCACTCAGTTGTGTCTGACTCTTTGTGACCCCGTGAACTGTAGCCTACCAGGCTACTCCATCCATGGAGTTTTCCAGGCAAGAGTACTGGAGTGGGTTGCCATTTCCTTCTCCAGGGGATCTTCTGGACCCAGGGATCGAACCCGGGTCTCCCACATTGCAGGCAGATGCTTTACCATCTGAGCCACCAGGGAAGCCTCATTATATATACTAATAGTATATGAATTAAATATAATTTTCAGCTTTTTAGTAGACTTAACATTTTTATTTTCAAAAATTTTAATAAGTAAATTATTCAAAATTTGTGTGTCTTATCAGCATTAAGCCATTTGAGTATTTTTAAAGAACAATTCAAGAATGAGTCATATGAAGATGAAACATAAAACTACTTCCTTTTTTTAAGGATTCATTCTAATATTTCGAGTCCTATTTTTAATAATCTGAAATCCTTCATATTTATAGACATATGAACCATCTAGCATTAATTTCCAGGAACAATTTTTAAACACATGTTAAAGGAAAATTAACACTTTCTCCCCACACCCTCCACCCAAACATTCCCACTTTTCATGGAGGAAACATGTTAGAATGCTTCTTTTCAGTCTTTGAAAACTTCTTTTGATAGCACCCAGTCCCCCACAATCCCCTTCGACTTTGCATCAGCTATCCCATGACAAAACTCAAGATAAAATGATTAATGCAACTGCTCATAACATCTCAATACCTCTTTCATCAGTTTGAGTGTTAAGTACATTGAAAAGAACCAACAAGGAACCATGAGGTATTGAAATACTTTTCACATGCCAATTCATAGCCCGGTTCAGTGACCTTTACAGCATTTCTGATCCTTCTCCGTTCCATCTCCTACTCAGTTCAGTCCTTCTTCAATATTCATCTGAAAACCATAACTTTAAACATAATCTTCAATGTATCTCTGGTACTCCACCCTAAGAAAGGGCGTAACCTCTGAACACTTTGAATTTTTTAAATAATAACAACAAAAAGTCAAGGTATCTTGGCTCTACCTATAGTTCTAAGCAATCAGAGATTTGTTTCCAAATAGCTCTGGGGAATTTCACCATATGACTCCTATTAATGGAAATTGCTGAGCTAATCTCTCCGTGTGACATTACAAATATTAACTTCCCGTCCAACTTTGTTTGAAGCTTTTCTGTTTTTCTTTTGCTGTTAGAACAAGAACTGTAAATCTGGAAAGGATTTTTAAGATCAATCAAGTCAGTCTTCTAATTTTACAGATGAAGAAATAGGTTTCAGAAGTTGTTACTGACCATTAAATGACTGTGTGAGTTTGAGCAATTTGATTCACTGACTTAAAAAACCAGCTTGGAATTTAGGAAATGTGCTTTTAGGTATTATCTACATAAAAGGCAAGGAAACGTGAGGGAAATTGAAGTATAACCCAGGTTATCTGAATTCAGTGTTGCAAGGTTTTCTTTTATCCTACAAACATTATTATTAATGGTGGTGTCAATATTTGGAAGTTGTTCATTTAAAAGATTATATTGTAGAGAATATGTTAAAGGTCAGCAGATCAGCCAGCTAAAGGGTCGTCATTATTAATAGGGGCTAATATGGCAGGGTAATTTCTCCAGAGTATATTTTTGCTACAGCTCCTTGAATTAAAAACCCTGACAGATGCAGCGGCAGCATAAAAATTAGATTTTAATAAGCTTTGGTGATTGGGTTTTCACTGTACAGATCAATGTAAAGCCCTCTTGGATTTTCAGTGAAGTTAAACAGTGAATAGCTTTTGAATGAGTGATGAACAAGTCACAAGATAGGGCAAAAAGCCCTGCTTGTATTTGGCATGCCAAAAATTCTTTCTCAACAACTCTGCAATCCTTCTTACATTTGCAAAAGTTGAAATTCTTCCACATTTGTAGGTTTGTTCCATTTCTTTAGATCAAATGAAATGTCTGCTTTTTATTTTTTTATGGTATCCTGTTTAGACTTTTTTACTTTAGTTTTTTGGAGTAGAAGAAATAAGCTTTTTTCTTTTTTACCTTCTGGTGTTTTTTTCACAATTAAATATTTTAACATATTACTAGGTTTACACAGGGCATATGGTGTACTTTATAAGCTACTATTATCCTTTCACATATCTCCTCAGGTGGAGAAAAAATATTTGGCATTCATTCATGTATGATTCATGATCTTCTGACTTTGTATTTGTGGTGGCCATAGTGACCCAGGGCTTAAAAAAGCACATACTATTTCAAGGCAAATCTGACTCTTATCTTTGTTTCTTAAGCTATTCCAATTAAGGTAGAATACTGTGAAAAACAACAGTTCATACAGTTTGTTTTTCCTTGCTAAGTTGCTTTGGTCATGTTTGACTCTTTGTGACCCTAAGGACTTGTAGCCCTCCAGGCTCCTCTGTCCATGAGATTCTCCAGGCAAGAATACTGGAGTGGGTTGCCATGCCCTCTTCTAGGAGATATTCCTGACCCAGCGATCAAACTGGCATCTCGTATGTCTCCTGCATTACAGGCAGGTTCTTTACCACTAGCACCACCTGGGAAGCCCATTTGTTTTTCTTTAGGGAGGGGCAAATGTATGGCCAATTAAAAGAAAGCCAATAGCTACTGATGATATAATTTCAAAACTAAAATTTTCTAGAAAAGAAATCCTTACTCATGTATATATTTCTACCTGGAAAATTGTTTTTTTTTTTTAACAAAAAAAAGTTTTTTTTTTTTTTTCTTGAGAAATGAGTGACCACTTAAAGCCACAAATACCACAGTTTCACATGTGGGAGGATCTTTTTTGTTTGTTTGTTTGTTTTTAAAATCTTAATTTCTCTCACTGCATAGAGAAGAGATGACTTTCATTTCACCATATACTGGGTTTCATGGTGAAAGATGACTTAATAATTGCAGCCTAACTATTCATGTTATTTCTACTTTGTACTTCCTAAGGAATGGCTCATTACATGACATCAAAGCCAAATCCTGCAATTAGAAAAAAGTTTGTGTTATGTAGATTTTAAAAAAAGAAAACAACAAACCACCCCAAATTCTTGAAACAACAAAAGAGAAAACTCAGCAAGAAAACAAGTCTTGGCATTTACTCACCTCTTTTAACCTGTGCTCTTTCATAAAATAAAACAGGTTGGAGGAATTGTTGTGAACAAAGGGTCTTCATTGCAAAAAAATTTTTAGGAATGTTTGAAAGGAAATGACAGAGTGCATTCATTGAGCCTGGACCAAGCATGCTTGTCTCATGTTTTTCAGTATTGCTCTGCCTAAATATTCATTTAGAATTTGAATTTAGGAATAACACTATGACATTCTTCCACTTATGTTATATAGAGCAGAGCTGTGAACTCAGGACAACCAACCAACCAAATAAAAGCATATTTGGAAACACAAGCTGTAAGACACAGCTCATGCACAGAAATCTCATTCCTGGGTTCTTGTACGCTTGGAGGGAAGAATCAACACACCAACGCTGGAGCCCCTGTACTCTCAGGGATGAGCTTGGCTTCCGGAAGTGCCTTTTACAAAACTATAAAGAACTGTGGAGACAAATGCATTGATGACAGGTGGGCTCTTCCCCACTAAGTGGGATGGATGGAGGGAGTTGGGACAATAGCTTGTAGTATTTGAGTATAGTGATTTTTTTCTTATAAAGATGGAAGCTATTTTTTAAGCATGTTTGATTTATGGCTAAGAATTCTTTTTATCCATGCTGTATTGGCAATTTTGTATGTAATTAAAAGTTTCCCTCCTGGGAAACTTTTCCCTTCTGAAACACATTGGGCTGAATTCTGTTTTACCAAAGTAGTAAATATGGCATGGATCATTTAGGTTTAAAGCACATCAAAAATATGGAAAATTGAGATGTTTTCTCTCTTGATTTAATACAGTAAAAACCTCTGTCCATCTACTATGGTTTGCAGGCATTCAATATAATACTGGTATGAACAACTTAGAGAATTCTTAGCTTCATCTACACCTCAGTCTTGTCAGAATGACATGGGTGTGTGAGTTTAGTTGGCTTTAACTGGATATGAACCTAAGCACATATTAGACATGCAAATTGAGTCTCCTTTTTTAACCATAAATGGCATGAACATAAATTCCAAAGCTGATTCCACAGTAGATGACGTGAGATAACAATATCACTTCCTTTTGTGGACCTGTTTCTCCTGCCATGAGACATAAAACTTCTTTACCTCTCTGGAGGCTTGTCCATGCAAGCCCATAAACATTTGCCTGTATAAACTTATAATTAAAAGAATATATCCTAATCCTTTAGCAAGTAATTATATTGAGTGTTATTCACCCTTCATGAGAAATCCCTTAAAGATCTAAAGGGTGACAGCCTCATCAAGTTCTTATTGCCTCCCTTGATGCATTTCCATTTTTGGAAGTCTCCTCTCACTTTCTGCTTGACATACAGGAACAAAAAAAAAAAAAAGGAATTCAAAGGAAAGTACCTTGCAAGAAGAACTTCATTAAATCATTATCAAATTGAAAATTATATACCCACATATCCCACACATGTATAATAAGATGACAGATACATGTGTTTGCATGTTTGGATGAGATACACAGTCTTGGCAACTATAAATATGCATAATTTTCTCATACAACATAATTAGAGAAAATTACATATCTAGCCAATTAGTCTTCAGAACAATTTTCTTCATATTTTCTTTCTCCTGAGCTAAATGTTCTTGATAACCTGCTGCTACTTTCCTTTTCTGGAGTCTAACGCTCACATGCCCCCCCTTTTCTGCTCTCCTCTACCTTCCTTCACATTGTATGCCTTGCTTGCAGGGCCGCCTCTTTCCTCCTCCTCTTCTGGTTTTGTTCATTTTCCCAGCCCCTTCCAAGTCTCAGATACTGGGCAAGACTCCAGCTGTTTGTGGGTGGACAAAACAATTACATAGAAACTCTGATAGAAACACAGAAGACTCCCTGTCTGATGTCATGGATGGCCCCAGACCTCCAGCGGTTCTCTGCAGCTGTTTGTCCCTCAGTCACAAAGAAGAGAAGATGTCATCACTCTAGGCCAGAATTTGGTTACCAAGGAGTCCTTCGATTCCAGCCCACTGGCTTAAAGGAAGCCCAGTGTAGCCAAAGCACGTCCTTCAGAGTATCTCCCTATCTCCTGAGAAGGCAGAAGCTTGCAGGTTTTGGAGAGCCAGCATTTAAGGCTAAGCTTTTCATGCACATCAGTCCCAAGAATGGAGCAACAGTGGGATGCCAAGCCATGTTCCAACATGCTTTAGTTATCGTGCAGGCCCTGGAAAACCCCCGTTTGCAAGTTAAAGGTACACTCCTGGTTTGAGCTCCTTGTGTTAAACAGCAAATTCCCTCTGGCAATCTATTTTACATATGGTAATATATATGATTCAATGCTACTCTCTCAATTTGTCTTACCCTCTCCTACCAGTGTCCACAAGTCTCTGTTACAATCTAGAGGGGTGGGATAGGGTGGGAGGTGGAAGGGAGGTACCAGAGGGAGGGGACATATGTAACTTATGCAGAGATGGTATGAACCTAACAGAAGCAGAAGATATTAAGAAGCGGTGGCAAGAATACACAGAAGAACTGTACAAAAAAGATCTTCATGACCCAGATAATCATGGTGGTGTGATCACTCACCTAGAGCCAGACATCCTGGAATGTGAAGTCAAGCGGGCCTTAGGAAGCATCACTACGAACAAAGCTAGTGGAGGTGATGGAATTCCACTTGAGCTATTTCAAATCCTGAAAGATGATGTTGTGAAAGTGCTGCACTCAATATGCCAGCAAATTTGAAAAACTCAGCAGTGGCCACAGGACTGGAAAAGTCAGTTTTCATTCCAATCCCAAAGAAAGGAAATGCCAAGGAATGCTCAAACTACTGCACAATTGCACTCATCTCACACGCTAGCAAATTAATGCTCAAAATTCTCCAAGCCAGGCTTCAGCAATATGTGAACCGTGAACTTCCAGATGTTCAAGCTGGTTTTAGAAAAGGCAGAGGACCCAGAGATCAAATTGCCAACATCCACTGGATCATCCAAAAAGCAAGAGAATTCCAGAAAAGTATCTATTTCTGCTTTAAAAGAGATGGGAATACCAGACCCCCTGACCTGCCTCTTGAGAAACCTATATGCAGGTCAGGAAGCAACAGTTAGACCTGGACATGGAACATCAGACTGGTTCCAAATAGGAAAAGGTGTACGTCAAGGCTGTATATTGTCACCCTGCTTATTTAACTTATATGCAGAGTACATCATGAGAAACACTGGGCTGGAGGAAGCTCAAGCTGGAATCAAGAGTGCCGGGAGAAATATCAATAACCTCAGATATGCAGATGACACCACCCTTATGACAGAAAGTGAGGAAGAACTAAAAAGCCTCTTGATGAAAGTGAATGAGGAGGGTGAAAAACTTGGCTTAAAACTCAACATTCAGAAAACTAAGATCATGGCCTCTGGTCCCATCACTTCATGGCAAATAGATGGGGAAACAGTGTCAGACTTTATTTTTTGGGGCTCCAAAATCACTGCAGATGGTGATTGCAGCCATGGTATTAAAAGACGCTTACTCCTTGAAAGGAAAGTTATGACCAACCTAGACAGCATATTAAAAAGCAGAGACATAGTTTTGTCAACAAAGGTCTGGTTAGCCAAAGCTACTATGGTTTTTCCAGTAGTCATGTATGGATGTGAGAGTTGGACTGTGAAGTAGGCTGAGCACCGAAGAATTGATGCTTTTGAACTGTGGTGTTTGAGAAGACTCTTGAGAGTCCCTTGGACTGCAAGGAGATCCAACCAGCCCATCCTAAAGGAAATCAGTCCTGAATATTCATTGGAAGGACTGATGCTGAAGCTGAAATTCCAATACTCTGGTCACCAGATGTGAAGAAAAGACCCTGATTCTGGGAAAGATTGAAGGCAGGAGGAGAAGGGGATGACACAGGATGAGATGGCTGGATGGCATCACTGACTCAATGGACATGAGTTTGTGTAAACTCTGGGAGTTGGTGATGGACAGGGAAGCCTAGTGTGCTGCAGTTCATGGGGTCGCAAAGAGTCGGACATGACCGAGTGACTGAACTGAACTCAACTGATGGCTGATTCATGTTGGTATTTGGCAGAAACAAATACAATATTGCAAAGCAATTATCCTCCAATTAAAAATAAGTCTAAAAAGAAAAAAAGAAAGAGAAAGGTATACTCTTCAGTGGGAGAGCCTGCTTCTGCCCCAACAGCCACTCAGCAAGCTCTCTCTGCAGCTTGGCAAGATCTAGGAATGTCATATTTTGCCATCAACTCTCTGAAAACCTACATCAGCCTGTCGGAGCACAAAGTATTCAGACAGCTCTGCCTTGTCAAGGTAGAGATTTCTCACAGATTTCCTTCACTCTCTCTCCATTTTCCCTGTGAACACACAGAGACAAGGTTGAGGCTCCTATGCCCCCATTACAATGTTTCAACCTTTTTCTATAAGTCATTGGTCTTCTTTTTTTTAAATTTTAAGTCATTGGTCTTTGAAGCATGTTTCAAAGCAGACTTTGAAGCAGACTTTGAAGCCATGCTTCTCCCAATAAATTAGTAAGTGAATAAAATATCCCCCATGGCAATTTAATACCATAGTGAAAGTCACTTGGTCATCTCTCTTTGCGATCCTATGGCCTATATAGTCCATGGAATTCTCCAGGCCAGAATACTGGAGTGGGTAGCTTTTCCCTTCTCCAGCGAATCTTCCCAACCCAGGGATTGAACCCAGGTCTCCCGCATTACAGGCGGATTCTCTACCAGCTGAGCCACCATAGATTTACCAGATATCTGTTTATGTACTGTATCTATCTCCGTGTTTAATACGTCGCACAAGTTAGAGGCTTTCACTCCCCGAGAGCCAGTCTTCACCATTTGGAGGTGATACTGTCCCCATCAAAAGGTGCCCTATCACTATTACCTCTTTAGCCTTTAGGTTATCTGTTACACCTGTGATGGTCTCCCACACACAACCTGCCATGGCATTCTCTCAGCTGGAGTTCATTTCATGTGCATCCTGCCAACACTAAGAAGCACCAAGAATTTACACAGAGTTGTCTGGGCCAGAGGCTGAACCTTCATGAAGAAGGAAGTGGTCCAAAAATAAAAGGCAGGTAACATTCCTGTGGAGTTAACCACTGTCCCAGCCAGAAAGCATTTCCCCAATCTCAGGCTGATTGTTTCCTGGTTCTTTTTTCTACATACTCAGGGATACAGAGCTGATGCATGGGAAATACACTGTTTATGAAATATTCCTAATGGAATAAGGATTAACACTGGAGCGGGGCTGGCCTGCATGCCTTGCACAGGAATGCTGGCTGGGGGTGGGGTGGGAGGTTGAGAAAAGAAATGGTGCAGAGCAGCCCTACTGAAGATTAAAGAGATGATAGCTTTAGCACAGTGGTCCATCTGAAGCCCAAGGACTCAGCCTCCTCTTAAACCTCCACTTTGTACTCACTCTGTACAATGATTCTTGTATTCAAGACACAGCATGGTCAGGGCCACATTTTAGGAAGCTCAATCACTATTCTTTAGAAACACATTCCATGACTTTCAATTATCCACTGATCAAAATGCATTATTAAACTAGCCTTTCAGACCCTCGGTGGAATTTACCTGCTACTTTTCTCTGACCTGCCGTCTATATCCTCTGAAACACCAGCTCTAAACTCATTATGACCCAAATGCCCATTTGCATGCCTTTACTGGTGCTCTGATCTCTTCATAATCAGCTCCCCTTCACTTGCCACCTATTCAAATCCTGCCCTTCCTACATTTTCAAGGTCAGCTTCTAGAAGACGATTTCTGTGGTTTTTTTTCCAAATAGATATTAATTGCTTCTTTAAACTCTTAATTTCCCTGCACAATCACCAAAGAGGAAATTAAATGACAATAAAGGGTAGAATAAACTGTTTTGCTTCTCTGTTAACCTGTATTGTCCACTGGGAACAAGGCTTCAGGTACACCCATCTTTGAATCTTACACAGTGACCATTACACATACTGAGAACACAATAAAAGCCCTGAATTTCCTGTGTTGATTCTGTTCTGTTGTTGTTTCCTGGCCGGAATAGGACAGAACTTTGCTGAAAACATCCATCTCATAGGGTAATGAGACCTCTAAAGGATAATGAGACCTCAGCTGACTCTAACACCAAAGAGACAGATCCAGTTAGATAAGCAGTGAAAGTGAAAGTCACTCAGCCGTGTCCAACTCTTTGTAACCCCGTGGACTATACAGTCCATGCAATTCTCTAGGCCAGAATACTGGAGTGGGTAGCCTTTCCCTTCTCCAGGGGATCTTCCCAGCCAGGGATCAAACCCAGGTCTCCTGCTTTGCAGGCGGATTCTTTACCAACTGAGCTATCAGGGAAGCCAGATAAGCAGGGACAAGGGATACTGATGTCATTGTCAGTCTTTTGGTTTTGCTTTGTTTGCTGTACTTTTCAATGTTTTCTTTGAGAAAAAAGAATTGATATAACCAATGAAACATATAACCTAGATGCTTTCCTCTCTTGGAGCTAAATATTTCCCATTAACCCCAAACTAAAAATAGTCCCTTTTACTGGAGTTGATGGGGACCATTCACATGGTTTGCTGGTTCCAACAACCCAACTCAAGAAATCATTCATTTGCTCTTACTATTTTTTCTCAGGTCATCTTTTTTTGGGGTGATTTCCCTGCTGCCCAGCTCCTCGGATAATTTAAACAATGTAGTGAGATGTGAAAATCTAGCTTTTATTATTATGTGTGTATAAGAATACATGTTGTTGTTGTTTGTGGGTTTTTTTTTTTCATTGTTTTAAAAGACAAGTCATATTCAGGATCTGGTGAAAAAACTGAAACAATCCAGAAGACATTGCTGAGGTGGAAGTCATGGTGTGCTTGAGATTCAACAGCAAAGCTGTTGAAATCTGAAGTATGGCTTTTTTCTCCCCTTTTGGTAACCATGGGGATAGCAGAATATCTTACATACAAAGCTTGTGGGAAGGAATAACCTTGGAAATACTTCTACTGAAGAGTGATTTAAGCCTTGTTCTGGCACATGAATCATGGGGTGGTGCTTTCTGTCAACATTCTTTGCTGTCTTCAGAACCAGAAAAGCCAGTATCTGCCTGGTTACTGGTACTGCCACCACTGCTGGGGAATAGCACTGTGACCGCGGAATTTTTCTGAAATCATTTTTAAATAGTTGCATGTGTCCAGGAACACTCAAATGATATTTTCATCACAGATATATTATGGACATATTATTGATATCCTGTACTACATAAAGTGAATTTGAAACAATTTAATTTTTAGTCTTAATTGAGAGAAGAAGATATTCCAAGATATTCTTTTAGCCTCTGATGATGTCTAGGTGTTGTTTATGATGCAGTGTGCCTCTTTGATTAATTTTAATTCAATATTATCTTCAACATTCACATCTTAAAGGGGCTACATGCAGTTATATATGTTAATTCAATGATTATGACTGTGAATGTGACTTGTCCTTTTCTAGTGGAAATCATCATTTTAGGTCACTTTTTTCTTAAAAAGCAAAATAAACATAAATATGTATTTAAAACATTGTAGAAATTACTAAATTAACTTTCTTTAATGGCTTTTAATTCATTTGAAAGGGAGAGAGTATCAGAGAAGAGTACATGGCTAGATCATGCAATTAAACTATTTTTATTTAGTTATTTTTAAATTTCATTTACTTATTTTTATTTACTTATCTGAACATTTTATCAGAAATCATTTTATGTTTTCTTTGCTGGCCATGATCCTTTGAATAATTGCTTCTATACCATTCATCTTATATTTATAATATAATATTTATAATATATTTTATATATAATATATATTATATTTCTCTACAAATTACTCCTTTACCCCCCTCACAAAAATCAAACAAAATTAATTTTTAAAAAGCTTTCTTTGGGGCTTCCCTGGTGGTCCAGTGGTTAAGAATCTGCTTGCTAATTCAGGTGACATGGGTTCAATCCCTGGTCCAGGAAGATCCCACATGCTGTGGAGCATCTAAGTCCATGCATCACAAGCTCTGAGCCCATGGAGCACCTAAGTCCATGCTCACAACCTCTGCAGCCCTGTGGGCTGCAGCTTCTGAAGCCCATGTACCCTAGAGCCTGTGGTCTGCAACAAGAGAAGCTACTGCTATAAGAAACCTGTGTATCGCAACAAAGAGTAACCCACGCCCCACCACAACTCACTGCAACAAGAGAAAGCCAATACGCAGCAATGAAGACCTAGCCAAAAATAATACATAAATAAATATTTTTTTGTAAAAGTCTTCTTTCGATGTATTGGTAGATATTAGATTTTTTCCTTCTCTGGCTCTTCCCTTTCCATCATACCTTGGCCAGTTATATGTATGTATGTATATATATGTGTGTGTGTGTGTGTGTGTGTGTGTATTGTATGTTAGTCGCTCAGTCATGTCCAACTCTTTGCAATCCCATGGACTGTAGCCTGCCAGGCTCTTCTGTCTATGGGATTTCCCAGGCAAGAATACTGGAGTGGGTAACCACTCCCTTTTCCAGGGCATCTTCTCCATCCAGGGATTGAACCCAGGTCCCCTGCATTCCAGGCAGATTCTTTACCATTTGAGCTACCAGGGAAGCCATACATAATCCAGTCTAGGACCCTAAACACAGCTAGGAAGGGAAGGTTGCTTTTCTTGCTACTACACTGTCTTACACTCCCACAAGTCACTCACTGCCATAACACTGGGCTCTATGCCCGTGAACAATGAATATTAGAAATAGTTCCTCCACCCCACAAATTTTTAACAGACCCTGCTCCTTTGTACCACTCATACCATACTGCAACAATGTCCATAATACCTTTAAACATGCAATTGTCTTCATTAACCTACACATTCATCTTCCCAGCAAGACTTTAATTACTCTGAGGACAGAGAAAATAACTGATCCACCCTTGTGTGCTTCCCAGCACTTTGCTCCATGTATGGCAGGCATATCATAGAAGTCCAAAAAAGGACAAATGTAGAGAGTTCCATCTCCTTTTCCCGGTTCAATAAAAAAGCCTGCTTCTGTTATCATGTTGAAACCATTGTGGGCTTATTATAGGAAGTCTTTAACTCATAAATTGGTTCTATTCCAGAAAGCACCTCTGAGGTTATATGACACAGAAACCCATTAACCATCCCTGGAGGTATCAGTCACCAAGATGTGGTATTGGATGGGGTCCTATTTGGTGAAAGGACTATGCAGAATTGCTCTCTGGGAGCCGGTGGCCGTGGAACAGTGAAGGAAGGAAGAAGACAGAGAATGAAGGCAGTTTCTGCTACCAGCTGTGGCTTTGTCAAAATTCTAAAATACATGAAGGTCATTTGAGATAGTCTTCCACATTTTATTTTTTATTATTTGCAACTGTCTCACAAATCATGTTGTGCTTTCCTTGCTGCTGTTGCTGCTAAGTCACTTCAGTTGTGTCCGACTCTGTGCGACCCTAGAGATGGCAGCCCACCAGGCTCCCCCATCCGTGGGATTCTCCAGGCAAGAATGCTGGAGTGGGTTGCCATTTCCTTCTCCAATGCACGAAAGGAAAAGTGAAAGTGAAGTCACTCAGTTGTGTCAGACTCTTAGCGACTCCATGGACTGCAGCCCACCAGGCTCCTCCGCCCATGGGATTTTCCAGGCGAGAGTACTGGAGTGGGGTGCCATCGCCTCCTCTGGTGCTTTCCTTACTCACCCCTACATCTCACCTGACAGTGATTTACTCACCCCTATTCCCACCTGCGCCACAGCTTTTTGCTGGTCTCTCCCTTTCCTGTAAAAGCTCTTGTGGGAGTGGGAAATGAGAAAGACCAAAAGAGAGAGGAAGCCGATTTTAATGAGAATGGCAGCAGCTCTGGATAAACTCATACCCACTAAGGTTGGAATAACTAATAGCATTTTTAATTCTTCTGTGCTTTGCATTTTGATGTCTTGCCCCACAGCAAAGTGTATCCGTTCCTGCTTTTCTCCACCTTCATACTCTGAAACTTTCTTACAGCTCTGGTTGCTTGTTTATTGCTGTGGCTGATGCATGTGTGTGGGTGGGGTGGGTGGGGGGTGGTCCTTTGTGTTTGTTTTGGCAGAATCACCATGGTCTTTAGCATGAATGAGGGAAAAGAGAACATTGAAGAGGGAAGACTGCTCTGGTTCCAAGTGTCGGTTATTTGTAAATCAGGTGTTCGTAACTGAACAATTGCTTACACATCTAAATATCATTCATAATGGCTATGTTACAATCAACATTTTTGCACAAAGGTGAATGGGATTTTTTTGGAATTTGTAAGCTTGGAATTTGTGGGTGTGAAACTCTGATCTATGACTTTTTGCTCGAAAGTCAGGAATGCGTAGTATGTGGGAAAGTGCTGTTGGGGCTTAGAATCCATTTGGGGCTCCATTTCACAGTCTTTGCAGCTTGAAAAAATAATCCACTGAAAATCTTTGATGGGGAATGGAGCTTTCAAACAAGATTTCTTTATCCTTTTGTGATTCTCGAAATTTGATTAGATCAATTAGGGAGAGGTCATATTTCCTAAATGTCCAGAGGGAATTTCATATTTTATTCTTTGATAATTCACATACAGTTAAAGAGTGTGAATAAGCCTCAGACATCAGAGAACATTGCCAGCTTCCTTGAAGAGTCTGCAAAAAAATAATATTTTGGGGTCAGTAATGTTTGATGTAAAAGAAATCAATCAACTACAATGATGGTGGCCTCCATTGAGTTCCTTTATAATGTAAATCTCTATGTAGATAACATCTAATTTAGGTAACATATAAATATGTATATATGTATATATATGTTATACAAATTAATACGTATGATGAAAAGAATATTTAGCTGAACATATATACCACATGTATTTGCATTATAGTGTCATGTTTCATCATACACATTATATATATATAATTCTACATCAAAAAACTGAAGTATGGTTATTTTTGAAGCACTGTAAATGAATTTACAGCCCTGTAACTGAGTCTAGCCCCCAGCACCTCTTCCTAACAAAAGGACGTGCTAGGAAAGGCCTGGCTGGAACAGCTGTGTGACTGAGAACATTCCCGAGCCCCTCGTGCCCTCAACCCTGTGCCTTTAATCCCTTTGAAGCTGGATTAAAGTAGGGGTTGGTGTACTATTGTATCCTGTTGACATATTCCTCCTTGCTCAGATGACATCCCTCTGTGGTCTAAATCCACAGACTCTTTCTGTAACTATATTTCTTACAGTTATTTTTCAATCACATTTTCTTTGGTTAACAAATATATATTTATTTAAACTTGTTTTTTACAATGTTACTTCTGTTTATTTTTGACCGTGCTGGGTTTCCTTGCTGCACATGGGCTTTTCTCCAGTTGCAGCAAGCGGGGCTGCTTTCTAGAGCAGGTTTCTCATTGCGGTGGCTCCTCTTGTTGCAGAGCACGGGCTCTGCAGTCCACAGGCTTCCGCTGTGTGGCACGTGGGCTCAGCAGTTGCACTGCCGGTGCTCCAGAAACCAGGCTCCATAGCTGTGGTGCATGGGCTGACTCGCTCCGAGGCATGTGGATCTTCCTGGACCAGGAATTGAACCTGTGTTTCCTTCATTGGCAGGTGGATTCTTTACCGCTGAGCCACCTGGGAAGCCCCAGTGAATATTTACTGAAGGCCTACTGTGTTCAGATACCACAATGGGGAAGATGTTCCTCTTACTTTCAGGGAGCTCATTGTCTAGAGAGAACTATTGCCTCGTATTATGTGTCTAATAACTTTGTATGATAATTGTGTGTTTGGGTTTACAGATTTATGGACTTTTATAAAGCATTTATGTGCAGATGTAGTGAGAAGTAAGAGAGTTATATTACATAGTTATTTGCAATGAATTCTAAGTGCAGATCTAGGAACAAAATTAAGGGAAAAAGTCACTGTAATGAGAAGATAAAGTACATCTTATAAACAAAAAAATAGAGTTTTAGCTTGTGGAGAAAATAAAAAAACCAATAATGCGCAGTTTTCTGACAGTGATTGGTGAGTTTCCAAATATCTCTAGCCTAAGTTATTAAAGTTAAATAGTAAAACAATATATCTTCATAAGTCCTCATGTAACTGACTTTATAACTATATTGATCAAATGTGGTTTCCCTTTACTAAGAAAAAAAGCCTTAAAAAAAATCTCATATAGCTTTTTGGTGATCAAATACTTTGTAGAGGGTAACATTTTGATGAAGAAGGTGAGACTAAACCAGAAACATATGGATTACATTTACCTGTAAATATGTAGATTTTTTAAGAGGTTACAAGGAAAATTTCTGACAAAAAGTCTCTTGATTTGGAGTATGAAATACATCTTAAAAAGACAAAAAAGGTAGATAACAGGAAAATTGAATATATAGCATCTACAAGAAGTTGAATTGCTTTCCCATTCAAAAATGTCTAAGTCTATTCTGGAAAAGCACAGCAACTCCTAGAATGACTGGTCTGTGCTAAAAATTCAATTGTGGGGTTACCCAAAAGGCATCCAGTTGCACAGTCTTACAAATATCACCCTGAATAATACAGGTTTCCCAACAGGTGACTTGGAAAATCTCTTACTAGTGGCTGGGGAGTAGATACAATACATGCATGCATGCATCTGTGTGTGTGTGTGCATAAAACATCTTCTAGCATGTTTTTGGAAATAGAGCATTTATATCCCAATAGTGCATTGTCTTATTACATTTTATGTTGCGTTTGCATGGATACCATTCGCATGTGTAAGGTTACACACCATTTTTAACTCAGAAAACACATATAATAACTTTCCTGAAAGATGGATGCAGGTGTACACCCTTGAGCCTTCAGAAAGGAATGAGAAAGGAGACTTGGACACATCCTCCCTCCATTGTGAGGATGATGGCTTATTCGTGGTTTTCCTTTAATCTCTGCTCTACCCTCAATTACCTATTGCCCTTGTAGGAGAGATTTCAGGGTTTCTGAAACCACTTTTTCACTGGATAACTGTAGGAAATTTCCTCCTTGCAGGATGATGACACATATTCTGCAAATCTTCATGAAACCCAAATTCATCCCCTTCTCTCTTGCCATTTCATCCTAGACACTGTCTAGTGTCTGAGGAGGACACTGAAGAGTTCCAGAGGTGACGGAGAGAACTATTCAGAAAACAGACCAAAGGTAGGGCGGCACCACACTGGTGAGTGATCCTCAAGCCTGAAGTGGTTCATGGGTACAACCGGGGTTGGGGGGGACCATGTAATTGGGGGAAGTGATTCAAAACATGGGGCTTCCTGACAAAGTTTCCCATAATGTCCAAATATTTCACACTTCAGCATTGTGCCCAGGGCTGGCTCTAGACCTCCAGGAATTGCTCTTGTGGACTTAACATTGAACTGAAGCCAAATGGGACTTGGAATCTCCCACGTCATTGCCTCTGTGATCCTGGCAAGCCAGTTGACTCTCTCCCTGTACTACCTCCTCTGACCAAGCTTCCTGGAGCTCCTGATGTCCAGAGTGCCTTGCTGACCACAAGGAACAGGAGGAGGTGTTTCAACACTCCAGTAGAAGCCTCTATGTGCAAATTCTTCATTTGTGTGAATGCTTCTCTTTTGTTAAGTACCATTCAACCTTCTTGAATAATAATAAAGACAACTATGACTTTTAAATTTTTTACAGTGTCAGGCACGAATCACTTTCTGTTGCTCAGAAATTATACATTTTTTCCTAGAATACTGTAAGATTTCTCATTTTCTAACATGGTTTTGGAATTTACAAAACAGCTGTCTCATTCTTTTCGCACCCAGAAAGTATGGAGAGGGCCTGGTTGTTGCTTTGGCTCCATCATGGGGTGGTACCACAGCCCTTGAAGTGCAGGCGAGAGCAGAGCATAACACTGCTCCTCACCCACAGATCTAGATCTTTCTTCACCCAAGCATCACTGGCAACATGTACACATCCTGACAAAGGAGCCTGGCAGGTAAATCCCAGCGTTACATGACAACCGTATCAAGCGCAGGATCTCTAAAAGAACCAGGAATTCAGGTCACCCTTCCCAAAAACTCTTGGGCATGTGGGCACATGTATGACCAGGGAATTCCTGGGTCCTGAGCTTTGGCACCACCTACAGCACTGCATCCCAGGTGATTTTCTTCCAGTCCTCCCTGGTGGTCAGTCCTAGAAATACCTGCAGGGGGACAGACTCTTCATCTTAGAATGGCCTGGTTTCCCAGTCTCATAAAAAGGGCAGAGCTGGAAGGGTTATATGATACTATGAGATTCTGGACCCATTTTTCAAGCCTGCCACTCCTTCACCCAACTCTCTATCAATGGCTCTTAAAGTTTTTAAACTATGATCCACAGAAATCTCAGCCTAGCACAAATGCACCCCCATACACTAATACATAAGCTTCCCTGGTGGCTCAGTGGTAGAGAATCCACCTGCCAAACAGGAGACCTGGGTTAGGCCCCTGGCTCAGGAAGATCCCTGGGAGAAGGAAATGACAACCCACTTCAGTATTCTTGCCTAGAAAACTCCATGGACAGAGGAGCCTGAGGGCTACAATCTATGGGGTCACAAAAAGTTGGTCACAGCTTAGTGACTAAACAACAACACTAATACATACACTATATGGAAACAACAATTTCACAAAACATTACTTATCAGTGCATGCTAATGTACACAAGTGTTTTTCCTTTTATTTTCATCTTTTTCTTTTAATCCTGACCCAAACACACCAAATTGACTTCCTGAGCTACAAACGGTCATAGCCCAGAGTTTTGAATAAATTGTTCTATATGATGTGGCTTATTTGCTTGTTAAAAAACATTTCAATAATATAATAACTGTGAATTACTTAGCATCTACCACATGTCAGGTACTGGGCTATGTGCTTTATACACATTACCTCTAATCCTACAATACCTTTGCAAGGTAGATGTTATGCACATTTTACAAAAGAGATTCAAGTTTAAATAGCTTCAAATACTTACTTGAAATATTTAATTATAAAATGCAGTTCAGCTTTTTGAAATATTTTTATTCATAAAGACGAAGTGGAGGGTACATATGTGTTTGTGTGTGTGTGTGCACGTGTGTATGTAGACTGAGTGGAAGGTATATATGTGTTTGTGTGTGTAGATATATGTAGTCATTATTTTATAGGATATATGTATATATATGATTATTTTATAGGATATATTTACATATATGTATATACATCCTATAAAATAATGAATAGATTCAGAAGGAGGTAGATTGCATGGATAGGAGAGGGTCTCTGAGAAAAATAATCCAATGAGCTTTGTGTAATAATTCATGAAACAGTTATCAGGCTTAGGGTAGTGTAGCTATAAAAGAAAAGCTTGTCCTATGTCAGCTAATAAAATTTTTGTAGGCTGAAAATTTTCTCTTTCTGGAGAGAAAATTTTAGTATATTTGTTTTTGTCTCCCTTAAAATTTTATAAATTATTTCTTATCTTTTATGTATAGAAGTGAGAGTGCTACTCAAACGTGTCTCACCGTATTGCCAACAATGTAATTAAAATGGAAAAATGCACCAGAGAGTCCATGTTATTTGATCTACTGATCTCTAAACACTTGGTTACGTTAGGCTGATCATCCTCGACAGGACATGATTAAATGACAGCAATATTTACCGCTTCTGTTTTCGTTCTGCTTTTTTTTTTAGTCTACTCCACACCAGCGGTTCTGAAGAGTGAATCACAGTAATGATTAAACATATTTTGTCTCTCTGGACAGTACAACACTCCTAGGCTCAAGAATCAGGCTGAGAAATGATAGAGGAAAGCCACCCCCTTTATGGATGTTCCTTGTGTCACTGGCTCCTGGCATTTATATAACTGTGCTAGGTTGAATATTATCAAATGTGTTGCTTTTCTTCAGCCCTAATACTTATCATCTATTTACATTGAGGGATCATTATAGTTTGTAGTTACATAAAAACAAAAACAAACAAACAAAAACAACAAGCAATCTGTCTGGATTGTTCTTTACGCCCTGGAACAAGCCTTCTTGACCAATAGCCAGCAGAGCACAATCAGCTCTGAATCTCCAGCCAAATGCTAATTACTTTATCCCCTTCCTCGAAGTTTGTTAGCTTTCCTTTTTCCCAATCAGAGCCTTTCAGTGACAGCTGAACTGTACATGCCCACTGATAATCATAAGACATCAAGAAAACCGGAAGTTGCCCCACCTTAACACAATCTGCAGACCAAAAACAATATGTACACTGTAGGACTTTTTTTTTCCCCCTCTGGAAAATAAAAGGAAATCAATCAGATTAAAGAAGAAAGAGGTTACCTACACAGGTTTTTCAGGAACTCTCAAGCCATCACGTGACTTTTCAGGAACAGGAAACCAAAAAGGTGAATTCAGATCGAAACATCTGTGGGCTAGGATCTATAATGGGCCAATGGATCAAACATGACAAAACAGCAACAGAGAAGGAGTAAGCCCTGCTTTAGTGAAATAAAATGCTCCCCAGAAGATGGTGGTGCAAGTGCTACTTAAAAAGATGAGGCCAGCATGGATGCAAGTAAATTCCTGGGTAAAGTTAAAGTGTTAGTTGCTCAGTCTTGTCTGACACTTTGCAACCCCACAGGCTGCTCTGTCCATAGCCGGCCAGGGCTCTGTCCATGGGCTCATGACATGGGCTCTCCATGGGCTCCTCTGTCCAGAACCCATTAGACTCCTCTGTCCATGGGATTCTGTAAGCAAGAATACTGGAGTGAGTTGTCATGCCCTTCTCCAGTGGATCTTCCTGACCCAGGGATCGAACCTGGGCCTCCCACATTGAAGGCGAATTCTTTACCATCTGAGCCACCAGGGAAGTCCCAAACTCTTGGGTATAATGATCTTAATTAAAACACCTACAAGACTTTACAAGGAGTTGACCTAAAAACAATTACCAAGGAATAAATAGTCTTCCAGTACATCATTAGCAATATTTTTCTAAAAATCGAATTGTTATTTACCTAGAATTCCTGCAGTAGTGACAGTGAGTGATGCGTAGGAGCCCACATGTGCTTATTTACCTCTTGGCTTTTATAGTCATCCCCAAAGAACTACTTAGGCTTCCCGGGGGCTCAGTGGTAAGGCATCTGCCTACAGTGCAGCAGATGCAGGAGACACAGGTCCGATTCCTGGGTCGGTAAGATCCCCTGGAGTAGGAAATGGCAACCTACTCCAGTATTCTTTCCTGGATAAGCCCATGGACAGGGGAGCCTGGTGGGCTACGTTCCATGGAGTCACAAAGAGTTAGACGTGACTGAGTGAGCACTCAAAGAACTACTTAGAATTGCGACAATCAATATGGCAAAGGATCCTGGACATACCTTTAATTCTATATTCTTAGAGTCCCCTTGTACTGTTTTTAATAGAATAGGAATCCTAAAATATTTTTTTCATTGCTTTATTACATAGGCTTCCTTAGACCACAAAGAAATATTTTTAATCCTCTTGCCTGGCATCAATCACCTTGTCATCTTCTCCTTGGCTTATGGGAATCTCCTTCTTCATCAGGGTCTTATAAGGACAAAACTTTTCATACACACTCAGTGAAAATCATAAGATAACAAGAAAATTTTAAGTCATCAAGTACATAAGTCACTGAAAGGAAATCTGACACAATTTTAAAAGGATATTAACCCCCGATAAGGCCATCCATTGGCAACTGATGGTGAAACAAGATGAATGATGGTCCTCAACTTCCTAGGAGGGCAGCTCTAAAGAAACAGAGATGCTACCCACGGCATGTAGATAATCACTGTTGAAGTTCATACTGGATAATCTCTGCTTTTGATTGCAGAGCCTTACCTATAGTCATTCACTGAAAAGACAATTCACTGAAAGAAAACTTTGGATCTTTCCTTGCCAACAATGTTGGAATGATCAGGACCTACCTGAAAAATCAGAGAACATCAAATCTCACCTATACTCTGCACATCTTGGGGATATTTTTTTAACTTAATGGAGTTTTTTTTGTCTTTATTACCTAGATCTTTTTTTTTCTAAGTTTCAAAAGTTAACTCTAGCCATGTGTACATTTTGTCACTTGTCTCATGAAATTGCTCATGAATAGGTATATTTTAAGACTATTTCATGTAATATGACATCACACAAAATAAACCAAAGCAGATTTTCTGAAATACTACATATGACAACTAAAGCCAAGATATGGCTCATGTCCAACATGGGCTCTGCTTCAAACATTTGGCTGGAGGAGAAAATAAAATTTTTTAAAAGTTGGGAATATTTTTACATGAAATAGACAGCAGTTACCAAGATCACAATTCTTTTTGTTTTCTTTTAGCATTGCTGAGTTTTCAGAACTTTTTTTTTTTGGTCACATTGTCTGCATCTTAGACACAGGACATAAAACAGCCAAAGGCAACATTCCTCACTCATATTACTCATGCAAAGGCTCGTGATGTACAATAACAGAAGTCACGGTCAAAACAAAAATAAGTTTATGATCCTCAGAACCAAGATTTATAATTATTTCACACAAGTAGAACACTGCAAAAAACTATGCTGGTATTTTAATACATTTCCTAGTTTCATTTTCTCCTGATCCTGAGGGAGATTTTGGGGGTGGCAGGAATCTGTAGTCATGAGATTTCCAGATTTGAGGCAGAAATATTGAGTCTCTTCAGTTCCCATTTAGCTACTGGCTTCACCGCTTTGGCCGTCAGTTTCTTTATCTGTAATTGAATGCTGTAAAAAGACAAATCTAAGACTGCTTCCATTCTAAATTTGGGGAGTGCAATTCTTTCGGAACCTGTTCGTGAATTTTGTGGGTGTTTGACAAACCTTGTCTCAGTAAAGAAAGTATGAGTTTAATTCGCTCACTGTGTTGTCTGCCATTTAGCATTAACCTCTGTGCCATGATTCTTAATGTTTCCTCACTGTGTATCACATGTTGCCGATATTAATTCAGTGACGTCATCTGGGGAAAATCCTTGTTTCACATGAGGGAGCTTCACTGACTATAAGTCACAGTTTTTTGCAGCCTTCAGGCCTTGCCTTAAGATTTCTTAGAAATGGAGCTGGTGATAAATACTCCACAGTCTAATTAGAAAGGAAAAGATGATTTTTACAAGTTAGATATCCTCTCTGATTTACTTCTCTGAGTAACCGAGGAGTGACGAATGTGAAAGCAGATATTATTTTAACATGTAAGTTTATTTGTACCACACCTCCAAGACACAGATTAGTGATAATGCCTTATGAGTTGGTGTTAGGACATGGTAGCCCTAAATATCATCTCACCATTTAAAAATACATCCTTCTAAGTGAAGCTTTTTAGTTTGAGCTTGTGTTCAAAGGAAGTGAACTTTATTTTGCTTCTTTTCAATCTTGTAGTTATTTTAATAGATGTGTTTACACATATTCAAGGGAGAGAAAGAGTATAAGAAATCCTGTTAACTCAAAGGTTAGGGAAAGAAAGGTGAATGAGGAAAAAACAAATCCATCATTGTTTGCAGCACCACCTTACGCATGTATTCCAGGTAATTTTCATTTCTTATATTTATTTCACTCATGTGAATATTTTTTTCTAGTCACTGTGTTTATGTCTATACAAACTAGTTAAGTAAGGAATTAAGACTTCCCATTAAATATGGTGGATGAATTTCTAACTTTATCTCAACCTTATCACGAAGTCCTACTAAAATGACAAAAATTTTTTTAAAAAGGCATAAACAGTTCTGGGCTGGAGGCAGCTTTGCCTGGTGTCAAGAGACAATTGTTAAATACTCAGGACTCTTACAAGCCACTATTAAACTACTGGTAGCTTGAAAACAGTCACAGTGTGAGTTGCTGTTGTTTACTCCCTAAGTCATGTCCTGCTGTAGCGTGCCAGCTTCTCCATTCATGGGGTTACAAACGAGTCAGACACAACTCAGCAACTAAACAACCGTTTCCATTATAATAACAATTTTGCTTTAACTGAAAAGAGTAGTGAGGATAAAAGGTAACTGCTTTTATTTGGGGTGAGGAATAGAGCAGACTGATAAAGCTAAATTTTTAACTTTCAATAAAGGATATTATCTATAGCTGGCTGGTTTCTTAAATCATACACATGTATTATTCTGGTAAAAAATTAAATGTATAAAGCAAACAGAGCTTTCTTGGTGGTTCAGATGGTGAAGAATCTGCCTGCAATGCAGGAGACCTGGGTTCGAAGCATGGAGAGGGGATCTTCCAGCATTTTTGCCTGAAAAATTCCAGGGACAGAGGAACCTGGCAGGCTACAGTCCACGGGATTGCAAAGAGTCGGACACAACTGAGCAACTGCTGCTGCTAAGTCGCTTTAGTCGTATCCGACTCTGTGCGACCCCATGGACTGCAGCCCACCAGGCGCCTCTGTCCATGGGATTTTCCAGGCAAGAGTACTGGAGTGGGGTGCCATTGCCTTCTCTGCTGAGCAACTAACATATGTCATATAAAGCAAACAACACAAAAAGAAAGCAATTAAGGTGGAAAACTTAGGCCAAATTCCATCACTTTTCCAACATTTCAACACCATTATTTGAACTGTTTAGACATTTTAAAAAACTGAAAATCATGACTTTGGTTTTCAAAGGCTTCAGGGTCCCTCAAAGCTATAATTATGGTGTTGCCAGGGCTGTAATTTCATCTGAAGCTAAGGTCATCTTTCAACCTCATGTGGTTGCTGTAGGAATCAACTTTTTCATAGCTGTAGAGTTCAGGGTAGCCTGCTTCTCCAAGACCCCAGTAGGAGAGGACATTTCTGACCTCGAAACTTTCTTTGAATGGACTCACTTGATTAAGTCAAACACACTCCAGATAATCTCCCTTTAGTGTAAATCAAAATTAACTAATTTGGGGTCTTAATTACACTGACATACCCTGGTGGCTCAGTGGTAAAGAATCTGCCTGTCAGCACAGGAGATGCAAGAGACTCAGGTTCAGTCCCTGGGTGGGGAAGATCCCCTGGAGAAGGAAATGAAAACTCACTCTAGTATTCTAGCCTGGGAAATCCCATGGACAGAGGATCCTGGAGGGCTGTAGTCCAGTTCAGTTCAGTTCAGTCGCTCAGTCGTGTCCGACTCTGCTACTCCATGAATTGCAGCACACCAGGCCTCCCTGTCCATCACCAACTCCCAGAGTTCACTCAAACTCATGTCCATCGAGTCAGTGATGCCATCCAGCCATCTCATCCTCTGTCGTCCCCTTCTCCTCCTGCCCCCAATCCCTCCTGTATCAGAGTCTTTTCCAATGAGTCAACTCTTCACATGAGCTGGCCAAAGTATTGGAGCTTCAGCTTTAGCACCAGTCCCTTCAAAGAACACCCAGGACTGATCTCCTTTAGAATGGACTGGTTGAATCTCCCTGAGGTCCAAGGGACTCTCAAGAGTCTTCTCCAACACCACAGTTCAAAAGCATCAATTCTTCAGTGCTCAGTTTTCTTCACAGTCCAACTCTCATATCCATACATGACCACTGGAAAAACCATAGCCTTGACTAGATGGACCTTCGTTGGCGAAGTAATGTCTCTGCTTTTTAATACACTGTCTAAATTGGTCTTAACTTTCCTTCCAAGGAGTAAGCGTCTTTTAATTTGATGGCAGCAATCACCATCTGCACTGATTTCGGAGCCCGAAAAAATAAAGTCTGATGCTGTTTCCACTGTTTCCCCATCTATTTCCCATGAAGTGATGGGACCAGATGCCATGATCTTAGTTTTCTGAATGTTGAGCTTTAAGCCAACTTTTTCACTCTCCTCTTTCACTTTTATCAAGAGGCTTTTTAGTTCCTCTTCACTTTCTGCCATAAGGGTGGTGTCATCTGCATATCTGAAGTTATCGATATTTCTCCCAGCACTCTTGTTTCCAGCTTGTGCTTCTTCCAGCCCAGCGTTTCTCATGATGTACACTGCATATAAGGTAAATAAGCAGGGTGACAATACACAGCCTTGATGTACTCCTTTTCCTATTTGGAACCAGTCTGTTGTTCCATGTCCAGTTCTAACTGTTGCTTCCTGACCTGCATATAGGTTTCTCAAGAGGCAGGTCAGGTGGTCTGGAATGCCCATCTGTTTCAGAATTTTCCAGTTTATTGTGATCTACACAGTCAAAGGCTTTGGCATAGTCAATAAAGCAGAAATAGATGTTTTTCTGGAACTCTCTTGCTTTTTTGATGATCCAGCGGATGTTGGCAATTTGATCTCTGGTTCCTCTGTCTTTTCTAAAACCAGCTTGAATATCTGGAAGTTCATGGTTCACATATTGCTGAAGCTTGGCTTGAAGAATTTTGAGCATTACTTTATTGCGTGTGAGATGAGTGCAATCTATTTCTCACTTCCACTGTATAGTCATAAGGGATTTGATTTTAGAAAAGGCAGAGGAACCTGAGATCAAATTGCCAACATCCACTGGATCATGGAAAAAGCATGAGAGTTCCAGAAAAAACATCTCTTTCTGCTTTATTAACTATGCCAAAGCCTTTGACTGTGTAGATCACAATAAACTGGAAAATTCTGAAACAGATGGGCATTCCAGACCACCTGACCTGCCTCTTGAGAAACCTTTATGCAGGTCAGGAAGCAACAGTTAGAACTGGACATGGAACAACAGACTGGTTCCAAATAGGGAAAAGGAGTATGTCAAGGCTATATATTGTCACCCTGCTTATTTAACCTCTATGCAGTGTACATCATGAGAAACGCTGGGCTGGAAGAAGCACAAGGGGGAATCAATAGTGCCGGGAGAAATATCGATAACTTCAGATATGCAGATGACACCACCCTTATGGCAGAAAGTAAAGAAGAACTAAGGAACCTCTTGATGAAGTGAAAGAGGAGAGTGAAAAAGTTGGCTTAAAGCTCAACATTCAGAAAACTAAGATCATGGCATCTGGTCCCATCACTTCATGGGAAATAGATGGGGAAACAGTGGAAACAGCATCAGAATTAATTTTTTTGGGCTCCGAAATCAGTGCAGATGGTGATTGCTGCTATGAAATTAAAAGACGCTTACTCCTTGGAAGGAAAGTTATGACCAACTTAGAAAGCATATTAAAAAGCAGAGACATTACTTTGCCAACAAAGGTCCATCTAGTCAAGGCTATGGCTTTTCCAGTAGTCATGTATGGATATGAGACTTGGACAATAAAGGAAGCTGAGTGCCGAAGAACTGATGCTTTTCAACTGTGGTGTTGGTGAAGACTCTTGAGAGTCCCTTGGATGGCAAGGAGATTCAAGCAGTCCGGCCTAAAGGAGATCAGTCCTGAGTGTTCATTAGTAGGACTGATGTTGAAGCTGAAACTCCAATACTTTGGCCACGTGATCCAAAGAGCTGACTCATTGGAAAAGACCCTGATTCTGGGAAAGTTTGAGGGCAGGAGGAGAAGGGGACGACCGGGGATGAGATGATTGGATGGCATCATCGACTCGATGGACATGGATTTGGGTGAACTCCGGGAGTTGGTGATGGACAGGGAGGCCTGGCATGTTGTGGTTCATGCGGTCACAGAGAGTCGGACACGACTGAGCGACTGAACTGAACTAGCAATTTTGGACCTACTTTCTTTACTTCTCTGACCACTTCCAAGTCTTTATCTATAGAATGTTGATAACAATGCCAACATCATGGGGTTATTGTGAGAAATTACTGCCTTGATGTATATGAAATACTGACACCAGTCCCTGCCAGGTAGAATGAACTAAATAGAGGCTCTCTGAATTCTCACTCTCCCCATCGATAGGTTTGGAGCAGCAACAATATCATTGCTAGATGAAGTGGCAGCAATTGAGGCAACATTGGTTTAAGGCCCCTCCCCTACAGCAGACAATTTTCCTGGTAGCACAGACAGTAAAGAATTCGACTGCAGTGCGGGAGACCTGGGTTCGATCCCTGGGTTGGGAACATCTCCTGGAGAAGGGAATTGCTATCCACTCCAGTCTTCTTGCCTGGAGAATTCCATGGACAGAGGAGCCGGTGGGCTACAGTCCATGAGGTTGCAAAGAGTCAGACACAACTGAGAGAATTTCACTCACTTATACTCTGCCTGGCAAGATAAGATGCTAGAGTCTTTATTCTTATTTATCTGGCAATTCTCTCCTTTTACCTTTGAGAGCATGGGAAGTGGTCTTAAATTTATTTTTGCTTTATTCATACTATGTGAGTTTGCTTTCTTGTAAAATCATCTGTATCTCTGTGTGTTGCAACTGTGGGGCTTCCCAGGAGGCACAGTGGTAAAGGATCTGCCTGCCCATGCTGGAGACACAAGAGATGCCTATCTATCATCTATCTATCTATCTGTCATCTATCTATCTATCTATCATCTACCTATCTACATACATATTTTAATTCTACCTTTGGGGCTAGAAAATTAGTCCTTAATCGAGTGAATGCACTTGCTTTTTACTGCTTCTCAGTTCCCAAAAGAGGTGGACCAGTCTTTGAGTCCGAACTACATTTTACCAGAGAGTGACTCATAGACCCATATTGGCTCATGGCTCCATCTTTGTTCTACTTAGCTATGGATAATAGCAAGGACTGTGGGACTCAGACCACTTAGTGCACAATGAAGGCAGGTTCTTTAAGAAAAGAATGAGAGAGTAAAGGGGGAAGATTAGAAAAGAAACTTACAGGAGCATCCTGCAAACAACAGAAATTCTACCACTTAAGCCAGCAGGTTTCTATTTTTGGTATGCATGAGAATTACCAGGGATATTTGTTAAAAACAAACAAACAAACAAATAAAAAAACAAATCCCCATGCCCTATCTTTTGAACATTACTATATTTGTTGAACTAACACAACACATTGTTACTTATTGATAAGGTTTACAATGCTAAACCATGGTAAAGGACAAAGTGTATCATATTCATCTTTTCAGTGTAAACCGGCTTTTCTAAATATTTTCTGAGTTCTTAATGCAACCAACACACTGGAAGGAAAAATTCTTTAAATAACTGATACATGAGGTGGTATTTGATTGAACTGCATAAACAATATATGCGGAGTAACACAAAGCTTAGTTTTAGGGCCACTGTGATTTGATTATTGTTGGTGAATACAACTGTTTAAAACTTAAACCATCTTTCTTGAAGCCTTTTCTTTATTTAAATATTGACATATACACGACATTATATTTTATTAGTTTCATGTGTACAACATAGTGATTTGATGCTTTTATACGTTAGAAATGATCACCATGATGTCTAGTAACCATCTGTTCCCATACAAAGTTATTACAATATTATTGAGTATATTCTCCATGCTGTGTATTACATCCCTCTGACTGCTTATTTTATAACTGAAAGTTTGTACCTTTTAATCCCCTTTACCTATTTCACTTCTTGTAACCCTCTCTCTGGCAACCACACATGTGTTCTCTGTATCTGTCTCTGTTTTATTATGTTTGTTTGTTTTCCTTTATATTCCACACATAAGCAAAAGCATATGGTACTTGTCTTTCTCTGTCTGACTTATTTCACTTAATATAATACCCCCACACCCATCCACGGTGTCATATTTGGCAGGAGTTTGTTCTTTTTTATAGTGTGTGTGTGTGTGTGTGTGTGTGTGTGTGTGTGTGTGTGTGTGTACACCACATCTTTATCTAGTTATCTATTGATGGACATTTATGCTGCTTCCATATATCGGCTATTGTAAGCAATATTGCAATGAACATTAGAGTACACAAATCTTTTCAAATTAGTGTTTTTATTTTCTTTAAATAAATGCCCAAGAATGGAGCTGCTAGATCATATGATAGCTCAATTTTTAATTTTTTGAAGAACCTCTATATTGTTTTTCATAGTGGCTGAATTAATTTACATTCCCAAAGCAATGTATGAGGGTTCTCTTTTCTCTATATCCTTGCCAACATGTGTTATTTCTGGTCTTTTTGATAACAGCCATTCTGACAGGTATAAGGTGGTATCTTATTGTGGTTTTCATTTGTATTTCCCTGGTAATTACTGATATTGAGCATCTTTTCATGTGCCTGTTGGCCATCGGAATATCTTCTTCGGAAAAATATCTATTCGGATCCTTTGTCCATTTTAAAAAATGGGTTGCTTATTTATGTTGAGTTGTATAAGGTTTTTGCATATATTGGATATTAACCCTTTGTCAGATCATTTGCAAATACATTCTCTCATTTAGTAGGTGGTCTTTTTGTTTTGTTGATAGTGTTCTTAGATATACAAAAGCTTGATATAGTCCCATTTGCTTATTTTACTTTTGTTCCCCTTGCTTGAGGAGATATGTCTAAAAAACCTGTTTTCCAGATCACTGATCCATTTTTCAGTATCATCTCATCTGTCATTGATTTCCTCTAGTGTATTTTTCATTTTAGTTATTTTATTTTTCAGGTTTGATTTATTCTTTATATTTTCTAACTCTGCTGAAGTTCCACTGTGTTCTTCATTCCTCTCCCAAATTTCAAGAGCATCTTAATGAGCATTACTTTGGATTCTTCATCAGTTAAATTACATATTCATTGCCATCATAGAAGCTCCAGGTTATAATTACAATTAACACTATCACTCCTCCTAATATATTGTTCTTACAGCTTTTCCTTTTCCAAGGGCAACTAGATAAATGGATAGACAGGTGAATTAACACATAAATATATAAAATGAATGTATCCGGTACAATTTAGAGTCATACAGATTTTAGTGCAATGTTTTATGTTTTCTAGGTGTTTGTCTATATATGTATATAAAAAATATTTTTTATATGAGAACTTATTTTTCTAGTTAAAGACATATACATTTCAGTGTTATTGTTTTTTCTTTTGATAAATACATTTAATGGTTCCATATATGCAGTGCTGAAACCTTCATCAAACCTACTTTAAACTTGTTTCGTGACTGGACTCTTTAACCACGCTTACAGCTAAATAAGCTGGAGAAATTTATGCTTTCTGGAAAGAAGCCTTGTTGGGGTATACAGGATATTTAAAGCCAGTTGCAGCTCTAAATTTTTAGAATTACTAGCTGTTTGACACTCACTTCTCTATTTCTGTGTTCCTCCTCCTCCAAAACACATCTTCATTCTTTCAAGGAGTCCTGTTCAGTGACTTCTTCCCCACCCTTCATTTTCAACATGGTAAGGTAGTTTCTCTGTTGTTTCTACTGCCAGACAGCAGTGCTCCCTTTGTGGAAAGGATCTGTGGGAAACTGAATGATGATCTAGTCAGCTTGCCTTCTCAAGACAGGAAAAAGGAAAATGCAATATTCTACCAGCTATGATTTTGGAATTGTGATGTAAGCATTCACCTCTAACTTATTCTGTAAAAAGACGGAATATTAACTCCAGTCTGTGTCCATTGGCACAGGATCTGTTCAGGCATTGAAGGCTGAGTTAATAGTGGCTTCCTGCCGTGGGACTGAATTGCAGGGCAAAGAGTTATCATGAGGGCCAGTGTGCTTGGACATGGCTGTGTCAACCCAGGAGTCATGAATGGGACACTCAAGCACCACGTTTTCTAAGTGTTAATACACTTAGTACATTAGGTCCAAGAATTTGTAAATCAGTTGTTTTACTTTGAGCAGATCTCCTGCCAGTTGTGACATTGTTGAGTAAATTGGAAGCCTGTTTGTTGTTGTTTCCTCTTTTTGAAATTTAACCTCTTGGAAAAACAGCAGTCTGAGCTGTTATATGTCTCAACACAGGCCACCAATGAAGACCACTTAAAAATGTTTTCTTGATCCAGAGTATGAATTCCCCTCCAGCCCTCTAGCAACTTTTTTTCCTCCGTTTAAATCATTTTGACAGGGCATCTTTGCTGGGTTCAATTTCTGTGCCCTTTGAAAAGCTGGGGGCAGAGGATTTAGGATGGAGGATTCGCTGTTGGAGTTGCCTTCCGCTCACGCTGTAAAGGAAGAAAGTTACTCAAATTTTCACGCTGTGAATGGACATCTTTTTTTATGCCAGTTGACTGATGTTTAATTTCATGTAACAGCATTTCAAATGTCAAATTTTTTAACATTACTTTTTAAACACATGCAGACTTAGAATTAGCTGTGTTTGAATAATTAATAATAATAGAGATAGAGATCATAATTATTCAAGTCTGCTGTAAATAATATACGTTTATCATATCACAGCTTTATTAGTTTTATACTGCAAATAAAAGTTTACCATTTCTGAGTAAACTCAAAGAAAAAGTTTGTAGGGAAGGGATAGGACTTAAAAAGAAATCAGTTCTAAGATATTCAAGTTCTGAATGTGTCTCTCCATGCAGTGTATAGAGATCTGGATATAATAAATTGATGATTCATGATATTTCTCTGGGATTAAAATTGGTTCAAGTCTTTCTCTGCCACAAGTAACGAACTATACGGTGAGCCATAATCTGCCTTTTTGGCTTTTTAGTCTCAAATGTCAGTTGGTAGAATTCCATAGAAAGGAGACTTTGTTTGAGACAATCAACCATGTTGGTAAAACAATGTTTTGTTTGGGAATATCACAAACTGCTGCTTCAAAGTGCTTAATGAATGGGTATGTGTGTGTTTCTACAACATTATTTTTTTTAAGGAAACTAGAAGACAGGAAATGCAAACCTACACATTAGAGAGTTCTGCCAAATGAAGAGCTCTGTACTTTTTTTTTTATAAAGATATTCTCTGCCAAGAGTTTGCCAAAACCCAATTGCGAATGAACATCCCAACTTCTCACAAACAAGTCACGAAATTCTGAGAATCGATGCCCAGTGCTATCATATGCATTGCCAAGAAATCAGTGCCCACTGGGCAGAGATAGAAGGAGAAATATATTGTAATGTCTATATATGGGTGCATCAGTACCCTGCAGTTCAGACCATGTCTTCATAGCTGTGATAATCCCTCGTTCATGAAGCCTTTGATTATTTCCATGAATGGTAAGCAAACAGTGGTCTAGACAGAAAGGGATTTTATAATTTCTAGTTTCTTGTAGAGAAAACAAATATTGGTGTCTCTTTTCCAAAGACCTGGAAATATGGATACTATTTTTTTTTTTTAAATCCAGAGTCAGTTCAGTTTACTTTGGTGCTAAGAAGTCAGAAAAATCTCAACTAGTAGAGCAATAATTTTATGGATTTTTATTTTTAAGGCAATACTTAATGAGACAGAAAATAGTAAAATATTTTTGAAGCCAGATTTTCCTTGCTCAAGCTCTAAACATAATGAATATCACTTCCTGGGTACTCTGTGATGGGTAGTATGTTACTCCTTTAAATACTTGCAATCATTTTAATAGTTTGAATCTCTATGAGCAAGTTAATTATTTTCAAAGAGTTCAGAAAATTTATCTCAGATTATTTACTAGCAAATGGCAGGTCTAGGTTTTTAACAAAACTCTGTCTTACTCTAAATCTTCTACTGTTTATGACTATCTTCTAATGCTCTCCTTACATCAATAATCAGGCAACATCTCACTTGACCCCCAAAAAGAAATTTAAAATTACACGTATAAGATAATTTAACCTACACAACTAAATTAGCATTTATTTTCAAAATATCTCTCATTCCTTTCTTTATTATTTCTCATGTTATTGCAGTGGCATAACTACTGCCACTCTCTTTACCCTGAATCTGACCCAGGGCAAACAAATGTATGGCACAGACGCTGCACCCTCCTTCCCCTTTCTTGTGTCAGGCATCACTAATAGAAAACTACGCTCTTCCCATTGAGGCCAGCCTCAGCCTTATGGTCCTCATCACAGTGCTCCAGGGAAACAATACCAGTTTTCTGAGCTTGCACCACCCCCCAAAAAAAGCTATATTTGCCATAGGGGATTCATTTCACCCTGGGCACTGTTACCAGAAAAATCTCCTTAAAATATTTCTCTCAGAATTTCATTGTTCTGAGTCAGAGGCTCAATATTGCCTACTACCTACAACCAGATTCTGTTGCTCCTCTGAGAGCTTTCCGAAGTTTCTTCCCAGTCTTCTCTTCTCCTCTCTTTATTCTTCTCCACAGATTTTTGCACTTCATGTTCTGAATTTTGCGTTCTCCTATCACTTGTGTGTTTGCTCTTGATCTAAGAATGTTGCTTTGCTCCCTTAGAGTGATCATACCAGCCGTTTTAGGTCAATTTCCCAACTATTTCAGAACCAACAGATTTCTTCTTTTTCCAAATTTTCAATATAGTAGGGCTTCCCTTGTGACTCAGTGGTAAAGAATCTACCTGCCAATTCAGGAGATGCAGGTTTGATTCCTGGGTTGGGAAGATCCCCTGGAGAAGAAAATGGCAACCCATTCCAGTATTTGTGCCTGCAAAATCTCATGGACAGAGGAGCCTGGCAGGCTAAAGTCGTAAAACAGTTGGACATGACTTAGAGACTAAACAATGACAACAACAAGACATTATCATACTAAGTGAGGTAAATCAGACAGAAAGCATGATATCATTTACATGTGGAATCTAAAAAAAACAATGGGGCAAATAAACTGAACAACAAAACAAAGACAAACTCACAGACATAGAAAACAAACTTACGGTTACCAAAGGAGCAAGGTAACAAGGGCACACTGTGTAGTACAGGGAACTATATTCAATATCTTGTCATAAATTATACTGCAAAAGAATCTGAAAAATATATATATTATATATATCTATATCTGAATCATTTTACTGTACACCTGAAACTAATGCATCATTGTAAATCAACTGTACTTCAATTAAAATTCTGATAATAGGAATTTTAAAGCATCTTTCTTGCATATAACATATCCATAATGCAGCCTTGATTGCTCCCAATTCTGTTCTGCTTTTTAAATGTAGAGCAAGGATTTCCCAAGTAGCATGAGTGCAAAATCTCCCTAAATTTCTGTCATTTCCCCCCTAATCTTTTAAATTCTTTTGCAATACTTAATCTGTTAGTGATTCTTTCTAGCCGCTCATATATGTCTTTATAGAGCAGTCAATACAAAAAGTCCCCACCCTATATTTCATTGATCTAATTATGTGATTTTAATAACAAACACCATCAATACATTTGGAACAAACATGTTTTAGCAACATAGCACTCAACTATGGGTGCTCTTGAGGGCTGCTGAGGGCTAGGAGCAGGCAGCATGCTATGACAATATACTTGAGTGAATGGAGAGCTGAAGTTATTTGAGAGAGTTGGTTAAGAGAAAGGTGAGGAGAGATTATTCTCATTTATATGTATAGTCTGTCTTGTTACTTGACTGATTATAAACAGATGGGGGAGGGATATAATTATCTTTTTATATAAATTGTTGTAGTTGGAACTTTAAGATTTCTTCAAAGTCTTCTTCACAGCAGATTATACTGATCTTATAAGACTATATAAAGTATTTGGTACATTCTATTTGCTGATTAAATTCATATGGCAAGGTTAAGAAGGGAAGAGACTTTTTAGAAATCCATGGAAGGGAAACACTCCAAAGATTCAGAACTTCAAACAATATACTGTAATTGGACTGGGAGACAAAAATCAGAACACAAGTACATTTTGGAAACTAAGAGTATAGTTCCTGCACTAAAATTTGGAATACATATGGATATGAAGCAGTGTCCAAAGCACAAAATAAATTAGTGGCAATTGGGGTAGTTGTTTAAACAAGAATATAAGAATTTGAAGAACTGAAGTGATATTTTAGAATTTGAAAAAAATTTTAAGCCTTTTTGCTTCCATTATCTTAGATACTGTCAGTCTACCATTTTCAGTTTAACAAAAGACAAGTGGAAAGGCTGAGAGATTTGTCCAAGTGATCTAAACATAGCCAGCCAGCCACAGGGTACCCAAAATGTTCTTAGTTCTTAGTCAAAAGACTTAATAGCTTTTTACCAAAAATAACTACTTCAGTCAAAGAGAGAAGGATAATTGCTACTTCCACAGACAACACAAGAAACCAGCATCGTTCCAGCCCAGAAAGCAACATCAAATGACCACCCACATACCACATCATAGATTTATCTTCTCCAGCTGCAAGACCCTCTTCTCTTTGGCTTCCCACCAACCTAAAGAGAAGAACTAATGAATAAACAAAGTTTAAAACAGATGCAAAGGCAGTGTGCATAAGAAGTGCC
Source organism: Budorcas taxicolor (assembly GCF_023091745.1). NCBI lineage: Eukaryota > Metazoa > Chordata > Mammalia > Artiodactyla > Bovidae > Budorcas > Budorcas taxicolor. Next base: position 89,945,971 of record NC_068911.1, on the reverse strand, counting down.
ACTGTGCTTAATTTAATCTCTGGGTCAGCTATTCCCTGCTCACTGGAGCAGTCAAGGATTCAAGCCAGATCCCTGCAGAGACTGTGGCCGCTCTGCATTTGCCAATGAAAATACCTGGCTGTGCAGAACAGGAAACCTCAGCTGGCCCTCAAAAAGTCCTCAGTTTAGGCAACAGGCAGCCATTGGCTCGGGCTAACTTGATTCCTTCTTTTTTCTCTGAACAACAAGCTATTGGGAGTTCCCAAAGGTAGTCATGACTGACCAGATGTGCGGCTGTGTTAGATTCCTACTCTCAGGAGAGTGCTCTGGAGGGATAGCTTAGGATTCAGCCATTAGAGATGCATTTCTGTAAAGCAGAGGTCAAAAACGGGGGCCCAGAGGCCAAAGTCAGCTATCAGATGGGTTTTGTTTAGGCCAAACAGCTGTCTGCTTTTTCATTTTTTTTAAAAATGTGAATATACTTCGATGGGGATTTTTGCCAGTTTCTGTGATGTAAATTCCCTGACAATGTCTGATTACAGACCAGAGTCGAGAAGAAATGTGCACAGCAATTATATAGCATTTCCATCATACACATATAATAGGTGTAAATAACAGAAATAAAAAATCAGTGAAAAATCAGAAACTGATGAGTTTTGATTATTTATTTTACCATTGTTTAATTTAATGGGAAAGATTGAGGGCATGAGGAGAAAGGGGAAACAGAGGATGAGATGATTAGATGGGCATCATCGAATCAATGAACATGAATTTGAGCAAAGTCTGGGAGATAGTGAAGGACAGGGAAGTCTGGCATGCTGCAGTCCATGGGGTCGCAGAGAGTTGGACATGGCCCAACGACTGAAAAATAATTGTTTAATTTAACTTATTTTAATTGTAAGTTTATATAATTTAAATTTTTACAATGGCTGTTTAATAACCAGCTCTTGAAATTCTTGAAAACTTAACACTAGGCTCTTTTTTTTTCCTTAAGCAAAAATCACAATAGCAGAAGACTTAACTACACGTTTCACCATCAATACCAAGACAAAAAATAAAAGATCATTATAATGGCAAGCCATAATGGAAACATGATTAACCTAATAACATAAAATAATTACATACAATTTGGGGGGTTAGACATAGTGATGTGGTTAAGTCAAAGTGTGCACACCCATGTGTTTTCATCTGCTCAGCCAGTCTATGTCTTTTGGTTTGTGCATTTAGTCCCTTTACGTTTAAGGTAAGTATTGATATGTATGATTCTCTTACCATTTTCTTAATTGTTTGGGGTTTATTTTGTGTAGGTCTTTTCCTTCTCTTGTGTTTGCTGCTTAGAGAAGATCCTTTAGCATTTGTTGTAAAGCTGGTTAGGTGAAGGACTCCCTTTTCTAGAAGGGTGTTTTCAGGCACTGTCAGCTATGTTGTGCCCAGTATGCCATCTGTTTCTCTCTCTCTCTTTTTAAAATTAATTTATTTTAATTCGAGGCTAATTACTTTACAATATTGTGGTTGTTTTTACCACGTACTGACATGAATCAGCGACAGGTGTACCTGATCCCCCCATCCCTAACCCCTCCCACCTCCCTCCCTATCCCATCCCTCTGGGTTGTCCCACTGCCCCGGATTTGAATGCCCTGTTTCATGCATCAAACTTGACTGGCCATCTATTTCACATATGGTGATATACATGTTTCAGTGCTATTCACTCAAATCATCCCACCCTTGACTTCTCCCACAGGGTCTGTTCTTTATATTTGTGTCTCTTATGCTGTCTTGCATAGAGAGTCATTGTTACCATCTTTATAAATTCCATATAAGTGCATAAATATACTGTATTGGTATTTTTCTTTCTGACTTACTTCATTCTGTACAATAGGCTCCAGTTTCAGCTCATTAGAACTGACTTGAATGTGTTCTTTTTAATAGCTGAGTAATATTCCATTGTGTATATGTACCACGGCTTTCTTATCCATTCACCTGCTGACGGAGTTGCTTCCATGTCCTAGCTGTTGTGAACAGTGCTGCGATGAACTTTGGGGTACACATGTCTCTCAATTCTGGTTTCTTTGGTGTGTATGCCCAGCAGTGGGATTGCTGGGCCATATGGCAGTTCTATTTCCAGTTTTTTAAGGAATTTCCACACTGTTCTGCATAGGGGCTGTACCAGTTTGCATTCCCACCAGCAGTGTAAGAGGATTCCCTTTTCTCCATACCCTCTCCAGCATTCATTGTTTATAGATGTTTGGATAGCAGCCATTCTGACCAGCGTGAGATGGTACCTCATTGTGGTTTTGATTTGCATTTTTCTGATAATGAGTGATGTTGAGCATCTTTTCATGTGTTTATTAGCCATCTGTATGTCTTCTTTGGAGAAATGTCTGTTTAGTTCTTTGGCCCATTTTTTAATTGGGTCATTTATTTTTCTGGTATTGAGCTGCATGAACTGCTTGTATATTTTTGAGATTAATTTTTTGTCAGTTGCTTCATTTGCTATTATTTTCTCTCATTCTGAAGGCTGCCTTTTCACCTTGCTTATAGTTTCCTTCATTGTGTAAAAGCTTTTAAGTTTAATGAGGTCCCATTTGTATATTTTTGCTTTTATTTCCATTACTCTGGGAGGTGGGTCATAGAGAATCTTGCTGTGATTTATGTCAGAGAGTGTTCTGCCTATGTTTTCCTCTAGGAGTTCAATAGTTTCTGGTCTTACATTCAGGTCTTTAATCCATTTTTAGTTTGTTTTTGTGTATGATGTTAGAAAGTGTTCATTTCATTCTTTTACAGATGGTTGACCAGTTTTCCCAGCACCACTTATTAAAGAGATTGTCTTTTCTCTGTTGTATATTTTTGCCTCCTTTGTCACAGATAAGGTGTCCATAGGTGTGTGGATTTATCTCTGGGCTTTCTATTTTGTTCCATTGATCTATATTTCTATCTTTGTGCCAGTACCATACTGTCTTGATGACTGTGGCTTTGTAGTATAGTCTGTAGTCAGGCAGGTTGATTCCTCTAGTTCCATTCTTTTTTCTCAAGATTGCTTTGGCTATTTGAGTTTTTGTGTGTGTGTGTGTTTCCATAGACTTCCCTGGTGGCTCAGATGGTAAAGTGTCTGTCTACAATGCAGGAGACCTGGGTTCAATCCCTGGATCAGGAAGATCTCCTGGAGAAGAAAATGGCAATCCACTCCAGTACTATTGCCTACAAATTGTGAAATTATTTGTCCTAGTTCTGTGAAAAATACCATTGATAGCTTGGTAGGGATTGCATTGAATCTATGGATTGCTTTGGGTAGTATAATTTTTCACTATATTGATTCTTCCAATCCATAAACATGGTCTATTTCTCCATCTATTTGTGTCATCTTTGATTTCCTTCATCAGTGTTTTATAGTTTTCTATATGTCTTTTACTTCTTTAGGTAAATTTATTCCTAAGTATTTTATTCTTTTTGCTACAATGGTGAGTGGGATTGTTTCCTTAATTTCTCTTTCTGTTTTCTCGTTGTTAATACTAGGCTCTTCTGAGTCAATATGAGGTGGCTGCAGCATACCCTGGACTAACTTGTGGTGGCCACGGAAGCCCCAGGCATAGTTCAGGCTCGGGAGGCTGAGTTTGGATCCCAGTTCTTATATTTCCTAGCAGTGTGAGCTCACACACATTCTTTAACTACAGAGAACCTCAATTTTCCCATATCAGAAACTAAATAACATTTATCTTGTTAGTCTATGCGCATTCTAAGTTGCTTCAGTCGTGTCCCACTCTTTGTGACCCCATGAATTGTAGTCCGCCGAGCTCCTCTGTCCCTGGGATCCTGTGGGAAGAATACTGGAGTGGGTTGCCATCCTCCAGGGGCTCTTCCTAACCCAGGGATCAAATCTGCATCTCCTGCATTGCAGGGGACTTCTTTACCATCTGAGTCACTAGCAGGGAAGCCCTGTTAGTCTACAGTGAGCAGTACATAAAATCACATATTGAAGGTCTTAGCACTATATTTGGCACATAATAATCCCTCAGTAAATAATGACACTGTGTTTATTTTAACTCTAGGTAGGAATCACATGATTAGATTCGTTTTGCTTTTACCTTGAAAAGCTGCCTACAACACCTCAAAACCAAAGAAATAAGAAATTTTGAGAACAGAAAAAGGAAAGAAATCAGGGAAGCCTGAAAAGACTGGGGTGTAGGGTAACTGGAGGGCCCTGAGGAAGAAAGAGAATAGGATCAAATGCTACAGAATTAGGATAAGGGAAAATAACTTTAAAATGTAGTTGAAAATCCTACATCAAGTTATATCCATGCTGTCCAATAGAGATTCGGTCTCAATTTCTCACAAAGGTGGTATATTCTCTCCATAAATGATTGAAATAATTTTATTGAATAGTGAAAGTGAGAGTCGCTTAGTTGTATCTGACTCTTTGCAACTCCATGGATTATACAGTCCATGGAATTCTTCAGGCCAGAATACTGGAGTGGGTAGCCTTTCTCTTCTGCAGGGGATGTTCCCAACCCAGGGATCGTGAACCACATCAAATATGGAATAATTCCATCCTATTCACTTGGCCCAGATAATTCAGTCAATAGTAGACCTGTTACCCACACTGTGCAAGTTAGATGCTCTCATCCTGCAATTTGAAATTTACACCCAGAAACTGGAGTGAGTCAGTGTTGAGTGCTGCCATACTTCCACACTCTGATTGGCCACAAGAAACAGGGAAAGGAAGTCAATCAATAGAGATGGAGAAAAGCAATTTAGAAATGGAGATGGCCTGGCCCCAAGCAGAAAAAAAGGAGACAGGAGGCAAGTGATGACTTCTCAGTTCTTATAAAGTTGGGTTATATTCTTTAAACTTTGTTTCCAAGAGATGAACTGTTTTATTTATAATAAATTTCCTTAACCTCAACAAGCCGGTGTGGATATCTGTTCCTTACAACCAAATGATTGCTGACCAGATAATCTCTGCTAGTTTTAAAATCTCTATGAAAATATAAGGAGTCACAGTATACTACAGCCTGAGGTGATGAGATTCTAGCCCCCTTGATTGATGTATGACCAATGGCCCCAACGGAATTCAAAGAAATTGAAAGACGTGCATCAGCTTACATAGTGAGTAATAGAGCTTATTCTAAAGCTCAGTTCATCTGGATCCTAGGTGGTACCACCATACTTCCCACAGTATAACCACAGTGGTGAGCTTTCAATTTAGAATACTAGCATGTTAAAGACCTCTCGAGAGGGATACTATTCTCAACAGTCAAATCTCATTTACTCGTTAGTCTGGCATCTCTTTTATGAATAATATCAGATGGAGAAGAACAGAAACAGGAAGTTGGTCTACCACAATGCAGGGTTAAAGCATGGGTTTTACAATTCAGACTGACCTGTGTTCAGATTCTTACTCTTGCTCTGACAGTCTGTATGATTATGGAAAAGAGACATGACCTCTCTAAGTTCTAGCTTCTCCTCTAAAATGGAGATAAATTTAAAAAATCTGATTTACAGAGTTCTGGAAGATTAAATAAAGTAAGGCATAAATGAATTTAGCATATGTCCCTGCCATGTAATAAGCATTTGCCAAGTGTTAAAATTGTTTTTGCTCTCAGTATTGTCAATGCTAACTGCTCAAGTAGATGTTAGGGACTAAGTCCAATAGGTTCTGTGCATTTTCACCTTGGGATGCAATGATTTTTTTCCTTGACATATAATCAGTAGCAACATCCATGCAGGTATATTTCTACGTAATTCAAGTCATTTACTAAATATTTTCTTTAAAATGCGACTGACTTCAGAATACAGCTGAGATTTAATGTGCTTTGAAAATGGAAACTTTTTTAGTAGGCAATTAAAAATTGGCTGCAAATGTAGTAAACTGTGAACGTTAACAATCAGCATTAAAACAAGAAATACCTTTTCTGGAGCTTCTGTGAGGCAGAGCTAACAACAATTACTAACTCAGCAGCTCAAATCAGGAAATACTATGTAAGCACAGCTACACTTCATTAATGCAGAAGAACCAAACTGTTTTCAGCTAGAAGGAAGGTATAATGCAATATAATTAAACAAGTGGAGATGGATCAACCTAAAAACTTCAAAGGACATCATTACAGCTCTAAAATTCCATGATGCAGGGTTTACTAGCAAGATCATAATAATCTAGAGCAGCAGTTCCCAAGCTTTTGTGACAGAAGAATCAACCTAAGTAGTTTGTAAAAGGTGTACTTTCCTGGATTCCACTGCTAACTGTTCAGATTCAGTGGTTCTATAGTACTGACCAATTACCTATATTTTTAATCAAGTTCTCTGGGTAATTATAATCCAGGCAATCTTGGCAGTAATCACTCTAAGAAACATTGATCTAGAATCTCAGATAAAGTAATTTTTGGATGAGATGGAAGACAAAGTTCTGCAGAGATATATCTTCTCAGCAGGCTCAGAATGCAGAGAGATATAATTCTTCAAAATGAAAAAAATGAAACAACTCACACTATCCCAGTCTTTCCAATTAGCTGACCTTGATTCTCACTGAACCTTAAAGGATGGGTTCTGTGGAAATACCAGGTGTTAATATTAGCTCAGTTTGTCTCAAAGGAATTGAATGGCTAATGTGGAACTTCAGAAGCATAAAGGAATCTAGGTTTAAAGAATCATTCAGTGCACAAGAAAGGTATATTTTCCTCAATAATCTGTAGATATAAATAACCAAACATACATTTCTGCAGTGATTACTGAGTACTTTTTTTTTTTAATCTCAAAAACTAAGGGATTTTAAAGGTTAGTAATAATGCAATTCATATGAAATACTGTTGATATACTCCCCCAGTCAAGGGAAGCAGCAGCAAAGCTTTCTACAATAGTCACGAGACCGGTATTTAGGACATTAGAATTCTAATCTCCTCTCTGATGTCAACTCACTCTGCAATTTTGGGCAAGTCATTACACTTCTCTGATCTCAGAGTGGACTTGATAGCTCAAAAATTCCATTTTATTCCAGTGATCTATAATAAAGTATTTACTATATACCAGAAACTGTTCTAAGCACCTTACTTAAAAATGAACCCACTTAATCCTCACAATCATCCTACGAAATATGTACCCATACTTTATTCTATTTTATAGACAAGCATACTGAGGCACAAAGAGGTTAAGTAACTTGCCCAAGGTCACTGTGCAGGTTTATTTTATGTCAACTTATATCACTACTGTGGTCCAATATTATTCTGGATGTTTCTGTGAGGGTGTTTTTGGATGAGATCCATATTCAAATAATGGACTTTGAGCAACGCAGATTACCCTCCATAATGGTGGGCATCATCCAATCAGTTGAAGGTCTGATGGGAGCAAAAGCTGATCTCTCAGAAGTCCCAGGCTGCCAGCAAACAACCTTCAGACTTCATCTGCAACACAGGATTTTCCCAGCTCACCAGCAGCCTGCCTTTGGCCTTGAACTGTAACTCCTTCTTGAGTCAACAGTTTGCCAGTCTCCCTTATCAGATTTTGACTCACCAAGCTTCTAAAATCTTGTGATCATATGTGCTAATACTTTAAAATAAATATCTTTCTCTCTCTCTTTATATATATATATATATGTATGTATGTATGTATGTATATATGTATGTATATACAACCTACTGACTCTGTTTCTATGGAGAATTCTGAGAAGCCCAGTCACACACTAGACTACTAGTACTAGTAGTGGTGGAGCCTGACTTTGGCCCCAGACAGCGGGGGTCCCAGGTGGAGAGTCAAAAAGGTTCTATGATGCCAAATATTGGTCAAGCATCCTCTCTATGAATTCAGAGTCATCAATGAGTGCTACTGCTACTGCTAAGTCACTTCAGTCGTGTCCGACTCTGTGTGACCCCAGAGATGGCAGCCCACCAGGCTCCCTGGTCCCTGGGATTCTCCAGGCAAGAACACTGGAGTGGGTTGCCATTTCCTTCTCCAATACATGAAAGTGAAAAGTGAAAGTGAAGTCGCTCAGTCGTGTCCGACTGTTCACGACCCCATGGACTGCAGCCCACCAGGCTCCCCCATCCATGGGATTTTCCAGGCAAGAGTACTGGAGTGGGGTGCCACTGAGACTCATAAATAGAATCTGTTCTTGTTTTTCTCTGTATGTCTACACTAAAGATATTATTCAACATGGCGTAATGAACTCATGAAGCATGAAGCTCCAACTGTGATACTGAAGAAACCATTACCATACATGTTTATATGTTTGATTACAGAAAGCTATGTGTTTGGGATCCATACTCAATATTTCAGAATTAATTTTAGGAAGTAACTGCTGTCTTACAAAGTTCCTTATTGGCTGAGACATCCCTCAGCACCCCAAACCCTGGTCCAAATTCGGAGTGTCTGGCTCACTGGGGTGGTCTTTTCCTTCTTCTTTTTTTAAAAAATAATTTTATTTATTTATTTATGGCTGTGATGGGTCTTCACTGCTGCACATGCTTTTCTCTGGTTGCCGTGAGTGGGACCTACTCTCTAGTTGCAGTGCACAGGCTTCTCGTGTTGCAGAGCATAGGCTCTAGGGCACAGACCTCAGCAGTTGCAGTTCCTGGGCTCAAGAGCACAGGCTCGGCAGCTGTGGCACAGGGGCTTAGTTGCTCCAATGCATGTGACATCTTCCCGGATGAGGGATCGAATCTGTGTCTCCTGCACTGGCAGGCAGATTCTTTGCCACTGAGCCACCAGGGAAACTCAATCTTTTTCTTCTAGTTTGTTGATGCTGCTATCTGCTCAGTAGACACTGTCCTGGAAGATTCTTGGAATACTTGGTGGTGTAGGTGGATTTCAAATTCTCACTTAAAATTGTCATCCTGTTTTATTTCAATGTAATTAAGTAAATAAACAATAGTAGGTTCCTATGCTTCCTTTGTGATGTGTGCATATAACTGCTTTCCTTTCTCAAGACCCAAATTCAATTTTTGACCCTTGGATAAAGGTGACCGTAGGGACATGGCTTCGAACTGGCCTAAGAATAGACATCATCAAACAATCAAGTATCAATAACTGGCCAAATATCTGGAAAGGAAAGAAAAAGTGAAAAATGTCCTGCATCTTCATTTCACTAGAAGTTAGTTTTATTTTATTTATTTTTTTTTAAGTTTTTTATTTTTTTAATTTTAAAATCTTTAATTCTTACATGTGTTCCCAAACATGAACCCCCTTCCCACCTCCCTCCCCATAACATCTCTGTGGGTCATAGAAGTTAGTTTTAGATGCCTAGAAGTCAACAAAGGTTTTAGAAACTCAAGAGAAGCCCCTACCTTCAAAGGTACTCAGTTTTAAGTCTTCAGAGGCTTCACTGGTCAAGGTCAACCGGCCCCCTATAGATGTTTGTTGAAGTACCTGAAGGCTGATAACCTGGAAAAAACTAGGAGCCTCTAAATGAAGGAAACACTGAGCCAAGGTTTTGGGATCAATAGACAATTTCTGATTTTTGTGCATGGCTCAAATGTTGTCCATAAATTCCCTGACCCAAACTACAGACTCTGAAACTTACGAAGCAGGAGAGGTTCTTCCTCTGAAACTTATGAAGCAGTAGAGGTGGAAATGTGAGTTGGTCTGTTTAAGGCAGAGGCTGAGCTGTTGCAGCCAGATTCAATCAGTGTGAGAAAGAAGGGTTTGGAACTTGTGGTTAGGTTCCTTCCTCCCAGATGTCTAGACTCCCAAATGGGTGTGCAGACTTGCCTCTCAGTATTCTAGTTAAAGGCCTCTCTTCATATAAAATGTCACTGGTTGTATGGGTTTATTTGTGTTATCTTTGAACTCGATGTCTATTATTCTACCTTTGTCAGCATCCATTCCCATTTTCTATGAGCTTTAAACTATCCCAGATGCTGAGCAAATGTGAATTCTTTGGAATGTGGCCTGCCTCTCTAATCTAGTTGCGCAATCGCTACTTCCCCTCTCCAAACTCTGTGTAACTGTCAGTTTTAAGTGTACGTTGTCTGGAGCGTTTATATGCTGTGGTTTAAGACAGACGCCAAATGTGTAAAAACATAATCTTGATTGACCACGATCAGCCTCGATGCTGCCTAAAAGGAAAATGGACTCTCAAGTCAGAATGCTTATCTGCCATTCACAATCGCTTAATGCTTTATCATGTATGCTCCCAATATCAGTCCTTTAGTGGCCTGTCAGGCACTTCCCACTAAGCACTGAACTTCCAGTGTGTTCTGTACAGAATATAGCCAGAGCTTTAAGAATGCCAATTTAGATTTAAATACACAAATCAGCATCAAGGCCACGTGGTACTTTTCCTTGGCATCATGGTATGACAATCCTCCCTGCATCCAAACTGCAGAGACAGAGTGTCTTGCTTGCTAAAACTGTGCGTGATCAAATTACACCCTAAACCACTGTGCAGGGAGACTAGACTTGGGCACAATCAAAATGCATGGCCCACTTGCCTTTTGCTGAGATTTAAATCTTCTTATCCTCAGTCCTCTGCTGTAGCTTTATTATTTTTTTTTTCCTTTTATATGATGTTGTAAACATGAAAGAAAAAAGGGCAGTCACAAACAAATAAGAACAAAGAGAACAAAGGTAATACAGGGAAGCACTGGCTTGGTCTCAGCAGACATTTGCAACACAGTTTTGTGTATTATTTATGAGTTACGGAGATAGGCTATGTTAACAGACTAAGGAAAGAGTATTTTAAAAAATCAGATAAATTTAGAATACATAGGGTAGGCCTGGGGAAAATATATTTGCTTTTGTCCAAAAAGAAGATCAATACCCTCCTTTTAAAAAGAAGCTTTGGAGAACAGTCTCCATATGATATACAAACTTCCTGGAGCTTCCTGTCATCAATAGCTGTCTTTATGTTGGCAATTTAATTGATTTCCCTCCCATTCTTTGTTTTTCTTTTTTGGGGGGTTCCTTTAATGAGCAATTGTGTGTGGTCAGTTTGACCAGGTAATACATTTAATTCTGACGATAAAGAAGACTGAAAAATAAATATGGTCTTAAAATTCCAGCTTATGCCATTAAATCATTTAACTAAATAAAAACCACATCATATTTTTAGTTTAACCATTTGTTTAAGTTAGTTAACCATTTGTTAAGTCAGGCTTTCTTCTATAGGAGTTGAGAAACTTGATTAATGAAAGCTGGCCTCTGTGGGAAAAAGGAACCTAGTCATTCCATATGTCATAAAAAGCTTGATCGGAGACTGAGCAGAATATAGTTCTTTCCTTTCCAGAGGAAAATGTGAAGTTCATTCCACAGCTTTTGTACTCTGATCTCAAAGCTAAATGAATTAATTTTGTCCTCAGGAGTTTTCTCAATTTGAGACCAGCCATACCAGGGTGGATTCATGACAGGTGGGGTGGTCTCATGATAGTTGGGTTAGACTCATGATGGGTGGGGTGGGCTGCTGGAAATAAGATCTGAGCTTGTCCCACTCCTCTGAGTAATACTTCATTGGCCTAACACTTCATTATTAACAATAAAATGAATCTTTGGAGCTTCTATGTTTTCAGAAGCTGTAATCAGTTCAAAACTGTGGTTTGATCAAAGTCTTATATATCAGGAGAATAATCCTAAGAAGAAAAATCTTTTGGAAGTCTTAATTTAGTTTTGGGCTAGACCTGAAGCACTAACCTGTTTAGTTATCCACTTGGAGTTTAGAAGAGTTCTGTGCTATTATCTGGCATATAAACAATGTGAAAGTCTAACCCAATTTTACTCCAGTCAATGTCGAGCAAGAAGATGCCCATGGAAACCCTCAGAAGTCTAGATTTCTTTTAATTTTATTTTCAATTGGAGGATAGTTACAATATTGTGATGGCTTCTTCACTGCCCTTTACTGGTTTGTTGAACAAGGAGGTACAAAGTTGGAAGTAAGTATATTTGGCACAGGAAAGAGTTGCCCACTGCTGGAAGGAAAGATGATTAATATTGCTCCTAGAAATCTTTTTATCCTGAAACTTTGCAATAAGGGAGAGCTAGTGATGGTGGACGAGGTGTGTGGCTGGGGATATGGAAGGTAGGACTACTCAAGACTTGAGGAATGGATCAGATATATTAGCCCTTCTAATATCTGCAAAGAATTGTACCCTATGCTAGAGATGGAAAGATGAGTGGGCTCTCCTGCCTTCAGTAATCACAGTAAGATCAGGGAAATGAATATGCAAAGATGACTCTGTAAACAAATACAATATGTGGCAATAATATTCGAACTATGAATAGAATAGAACATAGATGTGGTACAAAGATAGCAGTGATTACTTCATTGTTCTGAAAACAAGTTCAAGTTTTCTATACACTAAGGTAACTAAGAGAGAATATTAAAAGAACATCAAAAGAAAATGTATAGATGTGTATAACTGGATAACTTTGCTATACAGCAGAGATTGGCACAACACTGTAAATCAACTATACTTCAATTAAAGAAAAAAGAGAGAGAAAATGTTTATCCAGAATGCAACTGACAAGAGACTTTACCAGTAAAGTATTTTGGAACTTTTATGCGGACCCTAATATCTTTTAAGAAGCAAATGTGTGTGTGTGTGTGTGTGTAAGTAAGTGAAAAGGGTGGTAAAGCAAAAGTTTTTCTTCCTCTTCTGCCCTCGTTCCTAATTGGACCAAATTGCTCTTAAGCCTCTTTGCTATTACTTCCATTTGTGGGTAAAATTTTACTTTTATAGGCTTATGCTAATAACTAAGCCAGAATAAGCAAAGTGGGAGCCATATAGTTTCACAACAATGATGTGTAGTTGATTTGCACTTAAGGAAAATACCATATGCAAATGGGAGTCATTTTTTCATGACTTCAACTGAGAAGTAACTGAATTGAAAGAAATCTTGAGGACATGGAAAGGATCAAGCCAGTTTATAAAAGGTATTAGGAAAATCATGTCCCACTTATTCATCCTGACATAGCCCAAACACCAGAACTGACATTTGCAGAAGCAAGTGAAAATAAAGACCAAAAATGCCAAAAGAGAAACAGAAGTTTCCCTTAAGGGAGAATGTACTATCAAGTACATCCTACAGAGAGGAAAGGAAGGGACTAGTACTGTTGAAAAGAACTCTCTGTGATGATGGAATGTTCTATATCCAAGCTATATATTATAGTAACCACAAGCCACACAATGCTATGGAGTCCTTGAAACGTTTCTAGTGACTGAAGAACTGAATTTTTACTTTAAAAAAATTTGTTTGTCCATCTAAATGTAAATAGTTATATTTTGCTATGCTTTCTGACTGGGAGAGGGTTGAGGTATTATAGATTTGAGATGAGTGTGGTGGAGCAGGAATGCAGGCCATCCCAAACATAGGAGCACATAATTGGCAAAGGCAAAAAAGCGGGGAATCAGGGCTGCTGGCTTAGTCTGGCACAGCTCTAATGTAGTGAATTGAGGTTAGGACTGATGAGAAAGGTAAGCTGAGCTAATTCCCTGAAGAGTCTAAAACACCTACTCAGGATTTGTACTGCTATTCCATAGGTAATGGAGTGAAACTAGAAGTTCTGGGGTAAATGAGAAAAAGATCAGATCTGTGAATTAGAAAAATAACTCTGGTGTCACTGTTAATGAACTTGCAGAAAGACATAGACAAATGAGGACTATAAGAAGGAGTCAAGATCAAGCAAAAGCTAAGGATAAACTAAGATTTGCTCCTTGGAAGAAAAGTTATGACCAACCTAGACAGCATATTAAAAAGCAGAGACATTACTTTGTCAACAAAGGTCCGTCTAGTCAAGGCTTTGGTTTTTCCGGTGATCATGTATGGATGTGAGAGTTGGACTATAAAGAAAGCTGAGCGTCGAAGAATTGATGCTTTTGAACTGTGGTGTTGGAGAAGACTCTTGAGAGTCCCTTGGACTGCAAGGAGATCCAACCAGTCCATCCTAATGGAAATCAGTCCTGAATATTCATTGGAAGGACTCATGTTGAAGCTGAAACTTCAATACTTTGGCCATCTGATGAGAAGAGCTGACTCCTTTGAAAAAACCCTAATGCTGGAAAAGATTGAAGGCAGGAGAAAAAGGGAACAACAGAGAATGAGATGGCTGGATGGCATCACCGACTCAATAGACATAAGTTTGAGTAAACTCTAGGAGTTGGCAATGGACAGGGAGGCCTGGTGTGCTGCAGTCCATGGGGTTGCAGAGTTGGACATGACTGAGCAACTGAACTGAACTGAACTGAACTGAAACAAAGAACCAACAAAAGGGGGGCTGGAGATGGTTGAATAGAATGCACAAAATTTAGTGACCTGATAGATGAGGATGTCTAGGGAAAAAGAAAGACAAAGATAATTGTGAGGCTTTAAATTTGTGTGGATGAGTGATAATATTCATTAGTCTAGGGAAGAAAAACAAGACTGGGCTTGTTGACAACCTGGAAGTATTAACTTGACATCCACTGAAAGATAAACAAACAAATACAGAGATAGATCAAAAGTCTTCAAATGGGTCTTGGACTAGAATCTTAAGATCAACATGTCCAAACCTGGGCATGCATTTATTGGATGTCCAGTTAGGGGGTGGGAATGCAAGTCTTGAGCTCAACAGAGAGGTCAGAAATAAAAGACATGATTCTTCTCAATAGAAATGATAATGAAAGTCTTAAAAATGTGAGCTTGGTTAAGAGAAGAGCATTGCATACTTTACTAAGTAGGATAAGAGGCTAGGGAGGAGCCAATGACAGTGGAAAGAATGGTCAAAAACCGGCTGTTGCTTTCTCTCTAGACTCCAAACAAGTAACTTCCATTCTCTGACTCTGTTTCTTTCCATCTATCATTTAGGAGTCATAGGACAGTTGTGAGGATTAAGTGAGAAGATGCACTTGGGCATGACTAGGGTTTGTTAAATGTGATTATCCGTCCACTCTTGCCCCTCTTCATAGTGGTAGCAGGCAGGCGGCCCATGAGTGTTAACCTTAATGTGTTGAATGCCGAGTGTTTCAGTGTACTTGGAACAGACCCTAAGCCTCTACAAAAGGATAATTCCATCATAGTGTTTGCACTCTTAAATCATCTCAATTTCCTGGAAATCAAAACTGTTTGGGTCAATGACTCTGAATTCATTTTGAAGTTTACCAATTCTGGCTTTGGAAAAATTGGAAAAGGAGTAGGAGATACCTAAAATAAATAGATATAGATATATATATATAGATATATATATATATATCAGAGAAGTTTGATATGTGGAGCAGCCAATTTATTGGTGACTAGTTTCTGAAAGAGTAGGAGGAGGATGGGGATGGGGAACAGAACTAAGACTCTCCAAATTTTCCCTGAACGGTCATTGTGTACGCTGAGCTGTGTCCAAGTCTTTGTGACCTCATGGACTGTAGTCCACAGGATCCTCTGTCCATGGGATTTTCCAGATAAGAATACTGGAGCCATTTCCTTCTCCAGGGAATCTTCCTGACTCAGGGATTGAACCTGTGTCTCTTGTGTCTCCTGCATTGGCAGGCAGATTCTTTACCACAGTGCCACCTGGAAAGCCACTGAATGGTCATTACATCTGGATAAATCAATGAAAAAAACAGGGTATCTGGGTGATCTAGGTCAATGATTATTTGGTGGTTAGGGAAAAGAGGAGAGTTGTAAGTTGCATTGATCTTTCCATCTGATTCACATCTCTCCACTAACGGGTAAATATAATTTGAAAAGATCTGTTCAAAGCTTAACCAGAAATTAATGCTTCTCTGTAATGAGTGAGTGAGTTCAAAATATATGTTTTACTTCAGAAAATTGGCATGTAAGGGATCTAGATGAGCAGTACTGATTGGATGATTCATTGGTTCATTTATCCACTTATGCAACAAAGTCGTTTACTGAGCCATACTGTGTTCCACCCTGGCTGGAGTAGGAAATGGCACCCACTCCAGTATTTTTGCCTGCAGAATCCCATGGACAAAGGAGCCTGGTGGACTATAGTCCATAGGGTCTCAGACAGTTGCACATGACTGAGTGGTTGAGCATACGTATATATGTTCCATTCTGGCTACCAGGAGCTGGGATAGGGTCCCTATTCTCATGGAAACTGCAATCTAGTAGGTAAGAGAGGCACTGTACAAGTGATTGTAAGTACGCAGTTTTAGAAAGCATTGCAGACACACACAGAGAGGGGTTCTCAAGCTGGGGGATATAATGGTGATAATAATGATAAAAGATAATACTTGTAGAGTGTTTACTATGGGGCAGACACTGTTCTCAAACACTTCACATGTATCATTTTTATTCAATTTACTTGTCAACCCTATGAAGTAAGTAGCCCTTAATGCTTCTATTAAACAGAGAAAGAAACTGAGTCACAGAAACATTCAGTAATTTGCCCAAGGTCACATGGTCGTATAAGGGTTTCCCTTGTGGCTCAGACAGTAAAGCATCTGTTTACATTGTGGGAGACCTGGGTTCGATTCCTGGGTCAGGAAGACCCCCTGGAGAAGGAAATGGCAACCCACTCCAGTATGCTTGCCTGGAATATCCTATGGATCGAGGGCCTGGCAGGCTACAGTCCATGGGGTCTCAAAGAGTCGGACACAACTGAATGATTAACACACACAACATGGTCGTATATGGTGTAGGCAGAATTTTAATCTAGAATGTGATATCCAAGGGCCTATGAGCTTAATAACTGCAAATTAAAATAAGAGATCTATCTAAACAATCTAAGAAACTGATGTTTCATCTCATGTATTTCAGGCCAGGAAAAAGCACAGGGAAATCTACTTTTTAATGATTTTTTTAAAGCTGAATTTGTGAGGCCATAATTAACCAACTCCTTTGATCACCACAAATAGGATAGTGTTATATTTGTGGCCTATGTTATATATAGTGACCCTATGTTTCTTAGTTAAGATTTAGTTTTAGTGTCTGTCTCAAAGGCAGCCTGCTCATCAGGCAGTATGGTGCTGCTTTTTAGGTCACATGGCCTGTGTTTGTTCTCATGGGAACAAGAATAGCAACAACAGTAGCTGTTGCTCAGAACACAAAAGAGAAGATAAGCCTGAAAGCTAGACTGTGTGAACCTATCAGCCTTTTTCACAGCCTTTCCCACACTTACTGGTGCCACAAGGTGATGCAACCTGAGGCTCGGGCATGCTATCAATGCCTAACTGATGCTGTAGGAATTAATATCCACTCTTCTGGAAATGCTAGAACAGGTGCTTTTGGTGCTCAAGTCATATCCTTGGATTCACCTTGAACTCCGGTGCAGTTGTGTGGACAGGTGGGTGTAGGCTCTTGATCTTCTGCCTCAGAGCCTTTATCAAAGTCAAGGAAACCTACTCAGCCTAAAAAGAAGTTGGGTGGAGGTGGGGGGAGGCAGTGCTGGAAAAGCTCCCAGGGATAACCTTCAACACATGCAGTCTGGGTGAGCAAAACTATTTAAGTCTGCACAGTTAAGTTACAAAAGATGAAGAATACTTAAAGACATATAGTCTGGTCATGAGTTTGAGCAAATTCTAGGACATAGTGAAGGGCAGGGAAACCTGGTGTGCTGCAGTACATGGGGTTGCAAAGAGTCAGACATAACTTAGCAACTGAACAAGTCATCCAAAAATTGGATGGTGCCAGGAGGAGATAGGAAACAGAACAATGCCTATCCTGTCGCTGTTCACAGGAGGGAATTTACAGAGAGTTTCAAAAGGAACAGAGGATCAAGGACATTGTATAAAGCTATATACTGGCAATCATACAGAACAAATGTGAACACCTTTCAAATTTCAAGAATAAAGATATACATAGCAATGGAAATATAAACTTTATAGAAAATCATGCAAAGTAAGAATAAAAGCAGAGATGACTACATCAAATATTACACAAATGTAAGATCAAATTAAGATCATAAAGAAGGTTGAACACCAAAGAACTGATGCTTTTGAACTGTGGTGCTAGAGAGGACTCTTGAGGGTCCCCTGGACTGCAAGGAAATCAAACCAGTCAATCCTACAGGGAACCAATCCTAAATATTAATTGGAAGGACTGATGCTGAAACTGAAGCTCCAAAACTTTGGCCACCTAATGCAAAGAGACAACTCATTGGAAAAGATTCTGATGCTGGGAAAGATTGAAGGCAGGAGGAGAAGGGGACGACAGAGGATGAGATGGTTGGATGGCATCACAGATTCAATGGACATGAGTTTGAGCAAACTCTGGGAGATGGTGAAGGATAGAAAAGCCTGGAGTGCTTCAGTTCATGAGGTTGCAAACAGTCAGACACAACTGAGTGACTGAACAAGAAGAAGATCAAACATTATTTTCATTATTATAAATTTCATTATATAAATACATTAATGAATAGATGTGCCTGTTAAAAAGAAAACATGTTTTATTAGAGTTGCAAAGCTAAAACTCAATTACATGTTTTATATAATAGATACTTCAAATGACTCAGAAAGGTTGAAAATTAAAATAGGGGAAAATGCATATAAAGAAAATGAAGACAGGTGAAAAAACAGGCATCATAATCTTACTATAAGAAAGGATGAGTTTAGGGAAAACCCACTGGTATTAGAATTATGGTCAACTTAGATAAAGGATGAAATTTATGATATTGAGCAGTTATGAATATCCATGTATCAAATAATCTAGCATTAATAATTATAAAGAAAATAGTACAGGAACTCCAAAGAAAAATAAAAAGAATCATATTAGGAGAAACAGACTCTGACTTACTATCATTTGAAATGGATCAAGTTTAAAAAACAAGGATATAGGAGACCTGAATAACATAATTAACAAGATAACTCTACTTGATTTTCAACACTGAACCCAGAACATATTTCTGGGGTGCTCAACAGTCAAAAATTTGGCCACAAAGGAAATATGATCAACTCATAAAAGCAGTAATAACAGAGGCAATAGTCTCTGAAAACTAAGTAAGAGTACTGAAATTAATGTAGAAATTACAAAACAAATAAAAATAGTTTCTTCTCTAAATCAAAAGATCTCCTTTAAAAAAATTTTTGAGTCAATGGTTCAAGTATATATTAGAACTATGAATTTAGTTAAAGTGGTTCTTAGGAGAAAATACCTACCACTAAAATCTTAGGTCAGTCATCAAGGAAGAAGATAAATCGATGAGTCAAACATCCAAATAAAAAGTGTTAGTTGCTCAGTCATGGGGCCCGCCAGGCTCCTCCATCCATGGAATGCTCCAGGCAAGAATACTGGAGTGGGTTGCCATTTCCTTCTCTATCCAAATAAAAAAGTTAGGAAAAAACCCCAAACAAGCCAAATGAAAGCAGAAATAATTAACTAATAAGACAAATACAAAAATGTATATTAAAATGATTACATAAGTTATAAAACTAATAACTAAATCCATGTGTTGTTTCTTTAAAAAGTGTAAAAAATTGCAGTATATTAGCTAAACTAATTATGAAAAAATGGAGACTGCAAAACTACACAAATCAAAAATTCCAATATGAGCATGACCAAAGAGTTTAGATATGACCTTTTTCAATACTCTGCAAGTGAGCTTACAGAGGTTAATGGAATGATGGCAATCTAAAGTTATAAAGTCCTATTCCTTGGAATTTGTAGTGAGTAAGTGCTCAGTCATGTCCAACACTTTGCAACCCCATGGACTGTAGTCCACCAGGCTCCTCTATCCATGGAATTCCCAGGCAAAAATACCAGAGAGGGTTACCATTTCCTACTCCACGGAATCTTCCCAACCCAGGGATTGAACTCACATCTCCTGCATCTCCTATGTCTCCTGCATTGTCAGGCAGATTCTTTATCACTGAGCCACCTGGGAAGCCTTGAAATTTGTAAATATTACCTTATTTGGAATAAGGGTCTTTGCAGATGTGATTAAGTTAAAGATTTTGAGATGAGATTACCCTGGATTATTCAGATAGGCTCTAAATCCAGAAAGGTGTCCTTATAAAAGAGACAAGACAAGGAGACATGAAAAGGAGAAGAAAGTGTGAGACTGGAGTGATGTGTCCACAAGCTAAGGAATCCTGGAGTCAACAGGAGCTGGAAGAGGTGAGACCTCAGAGGGAGTGAGGACATGTCGACACCAGCATTTCAGACCACTGGCCTCCAGAACTGTTAAAGAATAATTTTATGTTGTTTTAGACTTCTTAATTTGTGACTGTTACAGTAGTCCTTGGAAATGAATGCACATGCATGCATGCTAAGTGGCTTCAGTCCTGTCCAACTCTTTATGACCCCATGGACTCTAGCCAGCCAGGCTCCTCTGTCCATGGGATTCTCCAGGCAAGAATACTGGGAGTGGGTTGCCATGCCCTCCTCCAGGAGATCTTCTAAACCCAGGGATCAAACCCACATATCTTAGTCTCCTACGTTGCCAGGCAAGGTCTTTACCCCAGAACCACCTGGGAAGTTGCAAATTACTGCACAGGAAATGAACATACAAATTTTAAGTGCACAGCTCTCTACTCATTTGTTAATGTAACCATCTGTACCTATCTTTCTTTTCCCATGCTACCTCCTACCCTCATAGCCTCACCTTCTAGTCCCAACAAATGCCACATGTAAAAGTCTTCAGGCAAGAAAGAAAGCGGCCTGTTCAAGGAAGGCCAGGCTGTTCAGAGCATGGTGTATAAGGAAGTAGGTGGCACCAATGACTATTTTTCCTGACAAACAGTTCCTAATTTACAGGAATTCTGGCACTAGCTATTAAGATAATATGTATTTTAACTCATCTATACACTTTTCATCTGAAGTGGTTCCCCAAGGTCTGGCTGAGTTACATAATGAAAGAATCAGAGAATTACCCAAACGAGAAGGAAGAAAGGACAAACTAGCAAGACGGAAAGATCTCTCAGAAACAGAAGTGACCATATTGATTTCTCATTCTTCACCCTCAAAATGGATAAACGCATTTCACACACACACATAAGATTGGTGCCATCACTGTTGACAGTCTCATAAAGAGTAACAGTTATCTCAACATCACAACCCACTCAGTGTATTCAAATAAAATGGAAGGAGTTAGAGCAAATGATTTCTTCTTCCTGTTTTCATTTCATTGTTTGGCTGTTTGCATTATTATACACTCAATATTTTTGTCATGGATTATTAGAAGAAATCAGGAACAGCTGCTGGCGGCTGCAAAACTGTTTGTTTGAAGTACCATACCACTCCTCTTAAAACACACACACACACACACACACACACACACACACACACACACACATACCCAAACTTTCTCTCTCTCTCATGAATTAGCACTGAACCATGGTTGAATAGGCAGTGAACAAAAATGTCCAATCTGAAATGCTCTGCATCCCAATCTTTCTCTGACTCCAAAATAAATACATCAAGTCTTTAAAGAGCAAAGAATTAATAATTGTTTCCATCTTCTTCCTTCTTTCCTATCCCTTAAACTATTGGATACCCTTACTTTGGTCTAAGATTTTGTTGAATCTGGAAGGGCATCAAACCTCCTTCTAAGTTAACTAGCCAGTATCATTTTTTATTGTCTACATCTGCTTTTGTCAGTTAGAACTGTCTTGTCCAAAGCAGTTATTTACTGAGGCATATGATAATTTATTCGATACAGCCTACTTCTACATCATTACTCAGGTATAGCTATTTTTTTTATAATAAGAACCACTTTTCAGATCCAGAAATTTCAGATTAATGTTGTCTTCTATGTTTTAGAGAGCTAAAATCTAATCCAACGATTTCTGATATTTATTTATCACAATTATAATTTTGGAGGTGCATTTGGAAAGCTAAATCCTTTTCCCTTCAGTACAGCTTGATTTAGATTAGAAGCATATATAAGAACATGACATTAAATAAGACATTTACTGGACAGTTAAATTATATAGCATGTTTCTAGCAACCTTCGCTGCCCTACTTCTGATACAATTCTATAAAGAGGTGGAAGTGATACGATTAGCACATTTTACAGAGAAGTGTGATAAACATGGAGGTAATTTATGAAAAAACCACTGACCGGTTAAGGAGAGAGACTGGAGGCGAGCTGGGTGCACCCACTCCTCAGCTAGGCCTTTTTCCATTTCTTGAGTATGCTGTTCTTACCTCAACTGATTCGAGATGTCTGCTCATTCTGCCTCTCAGAGAACCTGGCCACCCAGCACAGGACAAGTGACTCACTCAACCAGTGAGCAAATCTTCCATAAGAGAAGGTATGTGTGATAAAAGTGGCATCTACCTCTTTAATTAAAGTATTTATTGAGTGCTTTATATGTTCCAGGAGATTTGCTAGTCACTGGGAACATAGTAAGGAATAAGCAGACATAATTCCAAGTCTAAAAGACCTTAGAAGTTTGTGGGGAAAGCAATGAATTCACAATCACACCGCGATCATATAACTAAAAATAGAAGGGAACAATGTCAAAGAAAAATACAGGTTTCATGAGAAAGTATGAGAAATCAAGTCTATGAAACCCGGGGAAATTTCCCTGAAGGCTTGACATTTAAGTTGAAATCTGAAAGCCAGAAAGTTGGAATAAAAGTGTTTTAGACAGCATGTACAAAGGCCTGGACACAAAAAAAGAAAGATGTTCAAAGAGCTGGAAGAAGGCCAGTATATTGAGAGCATGGGGAATAGGGGAATAGGTGGCACTTGGTAATGCTTCAAAGATAGAGCCAAGCCAGTTCATATGGGGCCTTGTGTGTAAATTAAGAATTTTGTATATACCTAACAGTGACACTTTGGGGATTAAATCCTTTCACAGCTCATTATCCTCTGCAGAATAAAGCATAAACTCTTTGAAAAAAAAAAACAAACACGAAAACTTTTTATTTCTAAAGTGAGATGGTAAGCCACTAAAAAGTTTCAAATAGGTGAGCAATATGATCTGATTTTCATTTGTAAACCGGTCACTGTAGCTGCTGGGTATAGAGAGGGACAGAAATGAGGAAGATGAATTAGTAGATTATGGAGCTTCCCAGTGGCGCTAGTAGTTAAGAATCCTCTTGCCAATGCAGGAGACTAAGAGACATGGGTTCGATTCCTGGATAGGGAAGATCCCCTGGAGGAGGGCATGACAGCCCACTCCATTTTTCTTGCCTGGAGAACCCCATGGACAGAGGAGCCTCCTGGGCTATGGACCATGAGGTCTCAAAGAGTCAGACACAACTGAAGTGACTTAGCATGTACACACAATATCATTATTGTAACAATAAAAAGAGGAACAGGAGCACTCACATGCACACACACATGCACAAATTTAGTACTTGGCTCGAGCTAGGGGTGCAATAGATAACTGATAGGTTTTTTCTTCCCTTCCCATGTGACTTAATCTCATTTTGCTAACTCCCATAGCCTGAGATCTCAGACAACTAGAAACACAAAGAGCCATTTTGCTCTTTATCTGATTTGTTATTAATGTCATCACGCCATCCAATTTGCTTTCATAACCACTCCAGGCTCAATTCTTTGAAAAACACTGATTTTTTTTTTAAAATGCTCTCTTTTATCTGAAGCTGCACATATCATGGAGAACATTCTTACATAAGTGATTTATGCAGAGACATTTTGGTGGTTGGAGATAATATCTTTTGCTAAGATTCTGGGTTGACCTACAGCAGTGTAGGACTCACAGTTTTGTGGGATCCACAGTTCTTTCTACCACACATTTTCTCAAGAGGCTCTCTGGTTAACTTTGATTCCAGATCAGTGAAAAGGATGACAGAAATTGTTGCTATTGTAGCTCATTTACACACAAGATGAAACCAGCAGGGCAGATGTTCCCAGAAAAATAAAATGCAATTTAAGAAAATAACTCTCTTTCAACTTCAAAAATGACATGGAGGAAATCTGGGTTCTGATTTCAAGAGGTAGGATTTGTGAGGAGTAGTTATTTTAAAGCCTCTCATCCCCACTCCCATCTTCAGGACTGAACTGATGAATACTATACGATCTTACAGCATTTGTACTGCTGCTACATTGATCCTTTTCTCCACTGGGTCTCTCTTGAGGGAATATGACAGCTTTGGGTCAGGAAAGCAGTGGTTATTAATAGGGCCTTTGATTACTGAGCTCAGAGATGGAGAAAAACTTGGCTCAAAATTGTATTTATTCACTTGAGATGTGTCAGGTAAGATATTTGGTAGACATGCTAAAAAATAAAATGTAGATTTCTCTGGAAACACCTGTTACTTCTTACAGAGCTTCCTCAAATGAGCATTAAAAGGCTTTAACATGGGTATTCTCCTACCCAAAATACTGCATAGGATTTTTTGATTGGGACTTAGTGGAGATACAGGTATCTCCACTAAAAGATACAGGTATCTTTTCCATTTGTTCTTCCCAGGTGGCTAAGTGGTAAAGAATTTGCTTGCAATGCCGGAATTGCGGGTTTGATCCCTGGGTCAGAAAGATCCTCTGGAGAAGGAAATGGCAATCCACTCCAGTATTCTTGCCGGAGAAATTGCGTGGACAAAGGAGTCTGGAGGGCGAGAGTCCACGGAGTCACAGGAGTTGGACATGACTCAGCAACTAAACAACAGCAACCTCTTCCATTTAGAAAAGAAATCTTGCTTTTTTTCCGCGTTAACAAAGAGAAGACTGCTGTGTTTGTTTGCTTTACAAGTGTTTGTCACTCAAAGCCTTCCTTTTCTCAAAAGAAAGTCTGTTTATATGTGACCTGCCTGTTCACTAAACTTCAAGTCCACAAACTCTTATCCCGTGTGCCAAAATTGAAAACCCAGAAACTGTATATATTTTGGTAAGTTTGGCTCTAAGCTCATTGAGGGTCAAATTCCTATATGAGCCTATTAACAGACTTTATTCTATGAAGAAACAATATTTGTTTCACAACAGAAATAGTAGGATATCTGTTATGTGGTGCTACCTCATGTCTATATTTATTTATTTATCTTTCAGAATATGCATTGCATTTTCTTTCTAAACTACTAACTAGTTTAAACTTTTGCCCAAGAATTTTGGATAACAGAGTATGGATCGTTCAGCTCACTGAGTCTGAGCACCTCTCAGCACCTATCAACATGGGCTAGTCTTGTTCAAATGACTTAACTATTGCCTGTGAATCACTTAGTTCCTCTTTGGCCAGTCTGATCTGTTCATGAGTCACTAAGGATCAGAATTAAAGAATCACTACGTTCTAGAACAGGGATACATCAATCTATCTTTTAGATTATAAAATATGCCCTGATCATGAATCTGTAATGTTCAGTAACAAAGATAATTAACAAGAAGTTTTGTTCATTTATTCATTCATTCACCCATCCAGTGAATATTCATTAAATACCTGTTACAGAATATCAACATGGTATAATAAAAAATAATAGAGCTACAATTCAGGAAATTTGAGTTCTAACCAGTTTAGCCACATAACTGCTGTATAAAGTTTCACAAGTCACTTAATTTCTTTGAGTCATTTAATGTCCCATTTTACAGAAGAAAAAAAATCTATTTCTTCTGGCTTTCTAGAGAGGTGTAATAGTTAAATCTAATGATATACTAAAAAGCACATTTGTTCATTTTACTGAACTTTTGTCCTAAATACTTTATATGTGTTATACAAAGAATTAATATGTGTGGGATATAAGATTCAGTGGACATGCTAGGATAACTAACACATATTATCTGTCCTCTAAGAGAAAACTGATAGAAGAGTAACATATGAAACTACAGGACTAGCCTAGGTTTTCATTTTTTAATCACTGATATGCAGAACCAAGAAAATCTGGAAGAGAAACTTCCAAAAAATACAAATAAAGAAGAAATTTGCAAAAAAAAAAAAAAAAAAAAATATATATATATATATATATATATATATATATATATGGAAGGGGGAAGGGAAAGAGAAGCATTTGGAAGGAATTTCATCTAAAACAGCTGCCTTGCTAAATCCCTGTTTCAAATTGCCTGTTAGCTGATCTGACTTAAGGCTTTTTTTTTTTTTAATCATGAAACAAAATCTGTGGAGTTTGCTAGTTCGATTCATTTGCACATTCCACACAGCTACATATGGCAGGACTGGAATGATCAAGTTTCCTTCAGATTTATCATAAATCACAGAGATTCCAATGTGTCCTTCACAGCTTTAAGTTTTCAAAACCATCATGACTAATGAAATATTTACTCTAAGACCTACAGCCACTTGCAAGGAGTCACGTTCCTTAGAAGATAGACTTTGACAAAGAGCCCATCAAGAAAGCAGCTGGAGACCCCCGGCCCCCAGCCTCATCACCACCCTCCACTGTTGGCCAGCACATCTGCCACTTTCAGATTTCCAAATGGCATCCCTCATAAACTGTGAACATAAGCATCTTGCTCAGCCTGACAGCTTTCAGTTGGAAACTAATCAAACTTTAAGGATTCTGCTTAAGAGCAGAAAAAGGATTTCTCAGGGTTTTATTACTTTGTAAAATGTATTAGGTTTCAAATCAAGTTAATTTTAAAAGAGAAACTAGTTGTTTTTACTGGGTGGTTTTAAAGTTTTCACTTTAAAGCCAAAGAATCACAATGAGGAAGTTTTCTCTGCAGGATAAATACTAGCCAACTGCTCATGGACAGATGAGGATACACCCATTCACTGTGAAAGCAGCAGTGATGCGAACGACAAAGGGACTGAGCTGACACAGAAATCTGGGCTTACCTATTGAAACTGATCCGCTGATGTGAAAGAGCGCTTGCAAGGATGGCTCTGGCAACTGCTTCCATGGTCCTTTGCAACATGACTTGGCCGCACCTCTCATTAAGAGGTGAGTACATCTCTCCTTTTATTTGGTCTCACTATTGTGAGCAATAGAATAGGACAGGAGTGACACTGACATTTCTGGGCCTATATCTTAAGAGGACTTGCAACTTTTGCTTCTGCTTTCTTGGAGCATTGAGACCACCATGTAAGAAAACTGTTTCAGATCCCCTGAGGACATGTGGCCACAGAGAAGAGAGTCCAAGGGCCCCAGCTGACACAGCAGCTTCAACTGTTAGCAAGTGAAGAAAGATCTTGTTCCTTTCTGTCCACATGACCCTCCAGCTAAATGCAAACATGCAAGTGAGCTCAGATGCAAACAGAAAACCCCCAGTCAACTCACAAAATCACAAGAAACATATCATTGTGGTTTTATGCCCCTACATTTTGGAGTGCTTTGTTAAACAATAAATAATGGAAACAAACACCTGCCTTCTCGTTTTGGCCTTGCCACTAATTAGTTGTGTTACATAGGCAAGGCATTTTATTTTACATTCTTTAGCTATCTCACATCTCAAACTTAGAAAAGTGAACTATGTAAAGCTCAA
The DNA here is from genome assembly GCF_023091745.1 of Budorcas taxicolor. Classification (NCBI taxonomy): domain Eukaryota; kingdom Metazoa; phylum Chordata; class Mammalia; order Artiodactyla; family Bovidae; genus Budorcas; species Budorcas taxicolor. Next base: position 89,918,802 of record NC_068911.1, on the reverse strand, counting down.
GTCCCTTCTTGCTTCCGTGTTATAGAACTTTCTCCAAATCTGCGAACTTGAATCCCTGGGCTGGCAGAAAGCCATTGAGCTTTTTCAGTAAGAAGGATGAACAGGATAAATCATAAAGATGGAAACACAAAATGGGTACCATTGAGGTAGAACAACAGGCATCTCTAAAGCACTCAGGCAAACAAATAGTTGTTGTGTGGCTCATTGATATGTAAATTAGAAATTCATGCTCTGGGAAAAAATAAGGGGATTCGGGCAGCCAAAGTATAAGAGAAATAGAACCAATTTGTTCAATCATTGCTCTGCTTTGTTTTTCATCATTGCTGTTGGAGAGCATTTTGCAAATGAATTTAGATAACAATGAACGTGACTTTGTAAGTTGGCTGTTACCACGGGTCATAATCTGTTTGAACCTGTGCATATAGTTTGTGCAAGTCAACTGTCAGGAGCCAAAATGGGCCCATCTGCTTCCTTTAAAAATTTTATCCAGTTATTCATTTCAGCACTTTTATGAGCTAATATCATCTCTTGCAGATACTCTGCATAATTGGTGATTTCTGATTGCCTAGCTGGAATTCTTCTCGACGCTGGTTGTAATCATTGCCTGATGGGAACATTTCATTCTTCAGCATGTGTAGTCATAATTGTTTTAGATTTCTATGTGAAGTTAATCAACCCTGAAGGAGACCCCCCGGATGTCACCGTAGAGGTAACGGCTAACATTTCTGCTATTTCACTTTGTCTGATCTCTGTTGAATAAGTAATCATCTTCTGTTTACAAAACTAGCCAAGTGAAATTGGACATATTATGTAAAAGAGAATCTGCATCTTTGGCAGATATCTACACCTGGTTATTGATATGTGGTGAATATCATTATCAAAGAAATGAAGTTATTCTAAGTGAAAGAAATGTGCATGAGGTCACATTTCATCCTTTTAAAATTGCCTAGGAAGGCTAGGTTAAATAAGGAAGTATTGGGAATACCTCCCTTCACTACAACTTTCCTTAGATTTTTCTTACCTGCCGTGACTGTTACTTAGTAATGTTGAACTGAAAGTCTGTGACATTTTTTATAATAAGACAATTTCAACACCAACAGAACATATAATCTCAAAGATATTTCTAGCCTCTAATACCTGCTGCTATGGCAACTTCCAAAGAACTCACTTTTCAAAATATTTGAATATACTGAGAGCTCTTTAAAATTTTACTAACTTTACCAAAACTCTCTGATATGAACTAGGGCCTATTTTTATCTACCTGTTAAAAAATTCTCCTATTTATTGTCATTTTTGTCAGCTTGTTTTAAAGGTTAAAGTCTAGGGGATTAAAAAAAACAAATATAGCAGTATTTTGAGAAGTAAAACATGACATGTTTGAAAACATTCCATGAACACTGAGATTGTGAAACAATTAAAGCTAGAATTACCTTGGATTCTATATTGTAAAACAAGCCCAATACATATAAACCAGTAGGATTTCAAATTAGTTATTTTAGGCAGCTTCACCTCCAGAGGAGATTAAGCCATGACCCATGGCTTGTCCTCAGAAAACAGAGCAATTTGGGGAAGTACAACACGTTATAGAAACTCCAAGGCAACTTTCTCCACTTCTGCCACACTGTCACATTTGAATGGCAGCACTGGTCGCTGAAACAGTCCACTTCCTCTGCAGTGGGAGTCCTCTCCCCTATATCTTGAGAGGAAGATGCGTAATTGAGGAGAGAAGGCAGTCTGGACAATGTTGTTATTGCCCCAACATGGCTGTGTTCGCAGCCAACGTGCACAAGATATCAAGTCCAGAAAAAAATATTCCAGAAACTAAGCCTTCTCTGTAACTTTCTATAGAAGAGCATTGTGTGTGTGTGTGTGTGTGTGTGAGGCCATCCTGCCTAGGAGATGAAACTTGCTGTACTTAAAGCGTGTTAATCAGATGAAAGAAGTTAACTATGTGGAAACTTTTCCCCACCTGAGGAAAACCTAATGGTGATCTTCTGCATGCTGTCTTGATATTATTTCTTTTAATTTTTATAAACCATAATAAATCCAAATCAGATATTATACTTTGCTTTGATATTTAAAAAAGAGTTCATTTGAATTATGAATTAAGTCATTATAAAAAAACATAGACTTTAGGAATAATTGCTTCATAGATAAAATTTCATTGAGTTTTCTTCCAAAGTTCAGATTTCATTCATTATCTGTGACCTGTTACTATCCTAGAATTGAAATGAGTTGAAATAGAATTGAAAAAGATCTTTAGAATGCTCCAGTTTTAGCCCTGTTTAACAAAACCTTGTCACCATAGAAAGTCTAGCCTCTCAGGATGTTTACGTTTCCATCATACTAATTGACAGCCAGTATAAACCCAAGAGGACTTTCCCAGCGGCTTAGTGGTCAAAACTCTGCCTGCAGTGCAGGAGACGCAGGACATGCAGTTTCTATCCCTGGGTCAGAAAGATCCTCTAGAAGAGGCCATGGGAATCCACGCCAATATTCTTGCCAGGAGAATCTCACGGACAGGGGAGACTGGTGGGCTGCAGTCCATGGGGTCGCGAAGAGTCAGACACGACTGAAACATCTAAACAAGCACAAGCATAAACCTGAAAACAAGAGCAAAAGTTCAAAATCCAAAAGGAGGCTCAACTTTGGAAAGCAGCCTCAGCTCCTTCACTCCACATTCTGTAAGTCTAGGTGAAATTCTCAGGTCAGAGTTTCATGGTACCAAAGAGTTTAAATATTAGGAGGATTGAAAAGGTGTGCCACATAACTAATATTAGAGAAATCAAATCAAAACTACAATGAGGTATCAACTCACTCCAGTCAGAATGGCCATTGTTGAAAAGTCTATGAATAATAAATGCTGGAGAGGGTGTGGAGTAAAGGCATTCTGTACAATGTTGTCATTGCACAACATGGCTGTGTTCATAGCCAACATTCACAACATAACAAGTACAGAAAAAAAATATTCCAGAAAACAAGTCTTCTCTGTAACTTAGAAATTGGTGCAGCCACCCTGGAGAAAAGCACAGAGGTTCCTTAAGATACTAAACATAGAGTTACCATATGATCCAGCAATCTCATTTGTGGGCATATTTCCAGAAAAGATGAAAACTCTAATTCAAAAAGATACATGCATCCCAATGTTCATTGCAGCACTGTTTACAATAGCCCAAACATGGCGGCAACCTAGTGTCCATCAACAGATAAATGGATAAAGAAGATGTGGTATGTGTAAACAGCGGAATATTACTCAGCCATAAAGAAGAATGAAATGATGCTATTTGCAGCAACATGGACGGATCTAGAGATTAATGAATCAGACAAAGACAACTATTATATGCTATCCCTTTTATGTGCAATCTAAAACACAATACAAATGAACTTATTTACAAACATAAACAGACAAACATAGAAAACACGCTTATGGTTATCAAAGGAGAAGGGGGTGAGGAATAAATTGGAAGAGTATGGGATTAACAGACACGTACTACCATATATAAAACAGATAAACAACAAGGTTTTACTTTATAGTACAGGGAACTGTATTCAGTATCTTGTAATAACTTGTAATGAAAAAGAATCTGAAAAAGAATATACATACACACATATGCACTGTATCGCTTTGCTGTACACCTGAAGCGGACACAATATTGTAAGTCAACTATACTTCAATTTTGAAAAAAAGTTAGGAGGAACCTAAGACATTATCTACTCCAATTCTTTTACTTTAGAGATGGGACAAGAGCTGAGAGATGGCAAGGAACTCGCCTAAAATCACACATTTACTTGGAAGAAGTGCTAGGATCAGAAGCTCGGTCTCCAGGGGGCCTGCTTTTCTCATCTTTAAACAGAGAGGTGGATTGGATATACTTGAAGGTCTAGCTTTATTTTATTATCACTGTATATATCAAGCCCTGGAAGGGATCAGAGGAGGTAGATATTGATTGTAACCCTGCCTTACCTCAAGAGATATTTCTATCCAAGAGGAGAGAGGAGGAAAGAAAAAAAAAAATGCAAAGTGCACATTGTACCCTGGAAACTCTTCTTGTAACCCACCGCTGATGTAGTCAATGCCCAGCAGGCTCTTCTTACATATTCATGAGAGATTAAGTCATTATAGTATAACCCCAGCTTCTCAGGAACAGTAGCCAGAAAAGCCTTCATTAAAGTTGCATTTCTATTTATGCAAATGGCTGGTTTTGCTTCAAAAATTGGCCCATTAATGGTGGGCATGAGTTTGCATCATGGCTGCATGATGGATCAGATATGAGGGAAAAAACTCCAACTCTCAAACCTCTTGGGCCAGAGGTGAAAGTTATAGGGCAACATAATGCAGAAAAATAGATGCCCTGGCCATGTACATTCTGCCTTTTTAAGTAACAGAATCCCTGATTTGTTAATAGATGGACATCCTCTCTGATTATAGGTTATAGTTTACTATCTTCCTATAGTTAGGTACAGCCATAAGATCAACTTATGGCTACGCTTGTGGGGTTTCTGAATATCAATTCTATTGACAATTTGGGCCAGATAGTTCTTTGCTGTGGGGGCTCTCCTGGACACTGTGCAAAGTTAAGCATCATCCTTGACCTCTACTCACTAGATGCCAGTAGTCCTGTACCTCCAAGATTCCCAAGTGATGCCAAGGTAAAGAATCCCCCTGCCAATGCAGGAGATGCAGGAGACATGGATTCAGGCCCTAGGCTGAGAAGATCCCTGGAGCAGAAAATGGCAACATGCTCTAGTTCTTGCCTGGAAAATTCCATGGACAGAGGAGCCTGGCGGGCTACAGTCCGCGAGGTCACAAAGAGTCAGCCATAACTGAGCATGCACACACCCCTACCTGTCCCCTATCAAAGCTGTGCCCTATCAAAGTTGTGACAACCAAAAAATATCCTGAGACTTAGTCAAATATTGCTTGAAGGGCAAAACCACACTCAGTTAAGTAAGAACCACTGAATTAAAAGGATGTAAGTGGAATCATCTATTCTACTTCTAGGACATTCCATTAAATAGTTCATTCTTAGTTTCTTCCCCTTTCCTGCTGTGTTGACTGAAGCTTGAGCTGCTGTTTTGAACAAACATGAGAAATAGCATTATTAAAGACAGAGGGCAACAAGATGGGAGGGGAGGGGGTCCTTATGATCACCATGGGTCTGCCTATCTCATAAGAGCTAAACATACCACATAAAAGCAACATAAACTTCTATTTCCCTTATTCCTTTGCTATGATGGGTTCTTTAATGGAAACATAATTTCCCCAGCACATCTTCAATCTTTTTCTATAATATGGTAATCTCAAGAGAGAAATATTTATGTTTACAACTCAGAAGCAACTGACTTGTCATTCAGGAATCCACCTTTAAAGCTGCCTCCCCACTCACAGAAGATTTTTGATAAGCTAACTCTGAGATGCACAGATGTAGAATAGTGGTTCTCAAATTTGGCTACATGTTAGAATCTTCTGGAGAGTCTTTACAAATCTTAAAGCCCAGGTTGCACCCCAGATAGCATCAATCAGAGTGTTAGGAAGCAGGACCCAAGCATCAGTACTTTGTAAAAATCTTCAGGTAATTCCAATGTATAGTCAAGTTTGAGAAACATTCACACTGAGCATTTTCCTTCAAGTTCTGATTGTAATTAATTAACCTTAGTTGCTCTATTTGCTTTGGAAAGGTAAGGCATGTGTTTTGCTCTGTACCAGAGACATTCTTTTGTGAAGTATTATGTTTCCACTTCTGGATATTCTCACGTTTGATGTGCAAATGGTGAGAGTGAGTCAGACACAGTTTTGTACCAATCAGCAAAATCTGGAGAAATATTTTGGTAGTTCATGTTATTGAAAATACTTGAGCTTATTCAAGGTAAGTCCATGCTCTCACTTTTCTCAACACAGACACATGCATACACAAACTCTCTCTCTTAATGTAGTCAGTAAGCCAGATGAGTTGGGACAAACTAGCTTTATTCTGAAAATTAAAAACTAAATGCATAGCCTCTGAACCTTTAGGTATCATTTCTGTTAAATGGGATGAACAGTATCCAGATCACAGAGTTGTTTTAGGAGTTAGCTGTGACGATAGCTATGTAAGTACTTGGCTAGGAGAAACATCTTTTTGTCTAAGGGATCACACCAACCTTCTCTAGTAGGAACATCTTGGTAATACAAACATCTGCAGTGAGGAATAAAAAAATTTTTTAATAAAAATAAACTAAATGCAGAGTGTATGAAAATAAACTGAAGTCCTCTATAGGTGGGTGTGGGGCTGCTACTGGATCTGTATGCATTTTGAAACCAAACTAAATTATTTTAAATTTGTCCTGGAGGAATGACTGAAACAACACAAAGTGGGGGTTCAGCATCAGCCATGCAGTTATGCAGTTCTAGAATAAGAAATCTTTAACACCATCAAAAACCCTGTGTACCCTTAAGGACCACCCCCAACAGGAGAGCAAGGGAAAATTGGCACCATTATTTCCTGTTTGCCCATTGTCTTTCTTTAATGGAGGATATCAGCAATTACTGAGATTTCAGTGTTTATATGCGTTCTTAAGTCACAATACGTGAGTGATCTAAGAAAAATTATAATAGACTATCATCCCAGAAACTATTCTCCAATAATGAGGTTTCTCTTAATGCTAAGGGAGGGGAAAGGGAGAAAGAAGGAAAAATAGGGAACAAAAACACATTGCATTCCTAGTAAAAGCCAGGCACTGAAGTAAACAATTAACTTGTGCTATCTTTTGAAAGCAGTTTCAAAGCAATATTCACATATCAAGATGCTTATGAGAAAGTCACAGCTAGATGAAGATGGAGATAAAATAAATGTGAGAGATCATCTATAGGTGAGAAAACTGACGATTCCCTTAGGTTCACTCTGCTGGTTGGACCAGACTTGGATCCAGAATAATGATCTCCTACCTCAAGCTGGATCATGGAAACAGCAAGAGAGTTCCAGAAAAACATCTATTTCTGCTTTATTGACTATGCCAAAGCCTTTGACTGTGTGCATCACAATAAACTGTGGAAAATTCTGAAGGAGATGGGAAATACCAGACCACCTGACCTGCCTCTTGAGAAACCTATATGCAGGTCAGGACACAATAGTTAGAACTGGACATGGAACAACAGATTGGTTCCAAATAGGAAAAGGTGTACGTCAAGGCTGTATATTGTCACCCTGCTTATTTCCCTTATATGCAGAGTACATCATGAGAAATGCTGGGCTGGAAGAAGCACAAGCTGGAATCAAGATTGCCAGGAGAAATATCAATAACCTCAGATATGCAGATGACACCACCCTATGGCAGAAAGTGAAGAGGAACTAAAAAGCCTCTTGATGAAAGTGAAAGGGGAGAGTGAAAAAATTGGCTTAAAGCTCAATGTTCAGAAAACGAAGATCATGGCATCTGGTCCCATCACTTCATGGGAAATAGATGGGGAAACAGTGGAAACAGTGTCAGACTTTATTTTTTTGGGCTCCAAAATCATTGCAGATGGTGACTGCAGCCATGAAATTAAAAGATGCTAACTCCTTGGAAGGAAAGTTATGACCAACCTAGATAGCATATTGTAAAGCAGAGACATTACTTTGCAAACAAAGGTCCATCTAGTCAAGGCTATGTTTTTTCCCGTGGTCACGTATGGCTGTGAGAGTTGGACTGTGAAGAAAGCTGAGCGCCAAAGAATTGATGCTTTTGAACTGTGGTGTTGGAGAAGACTCTTGAGAGTCCCTTGGACTGCAAGGAGATCCAACCAGTCCATTCTAAAGGAGATCAGTCCTGGGATTTCTTTGGAAGGAATGATGCTAAGGCTGAAACTCCAATACTTTGGCCACCTCATGTGAAGAGTTGACTCACTGGAAAAGACTCTGTTGCTGGGAGGGATTGGGGGCAGGAGGAGAAGGGGATAACAGAGGATGAGATGGCTGGATGGCATCACTGACTCAATGGATGTGAGTTTGAGTGAACTCCGGGAGATGGTGATGGACAGGGAGGCTTGGCGTGCTTCGATTCATGGGGTCGCAAAGAGTCGGACACGACTGACTGACTGACTGAACTGAACTCAACTGACCTCAAGTTGGAAGTTCTCATTTCCTGCCTCTCCCCACCCATCTCCACCCATCCTCACTCACTGTTTAGAGAATCTAATGAGCAAGGGCTTTTCTCATTCACCAAGAACAGATTAAGGAAATTGGTCCAAACTGTAACACAAAGGATTTAGGTTAATATGTGAGATAAAATTCCTGCTGCTAGAATCTGCTTGTCTTAAGAGGCAGTTGTGAAATATCATTTCTTAGATCTCTTTTAAGATACAATTCATTGTCATCTACTACGAGAGTAAAGCACAGCAGACTCGCCTAAAGGTAGAGTGGGTGTTCTGGTGTGACAATTCCATGAACTGGGTGCAGCATGTATAACATGTACAGAAAACGTCAAGAGCTCTTCCTGGGCTCTGCTTATTACCACCTGCCTGGCAGGTGGCCTCCCCATCATAATTTATCCAAAACCAGCAACAATAATAACGCATATTTATTTCATGTTTACTATGGGCTAGCACTGTCCATGGTGCTTTACGTGTTCTTTTTATTATTCTCATTTTACAAATGAAGAGGTTTAAGCAATTTGCCTAAGGTCATACAGTGTAGCCAACAAAAAGTGGAAGCAGCATTCAAATCCATGTCTTGGTAGCTACAGTTCTGACTTCAAACTGTTCTGCAATTCTGCCTCCTGTTGTGAACTATGTCAAAAACAGTGATAGTATCTCTCTTTTTAAAATTTCTTTATTTTAATTGGAGGCTTATTGCTTTGTGGTGGTTTTTGCCGTACACTGACATGAATCAGCCATGGGTGTACTTGTGTCCCACATATTGTCATTGCTTCATTGATAAGTCATATCCGACACTTTTGTGACCCCTTGTGCTATAGCTTGCCAGGCTCCTTCTGCCCACGGGATTTCCCAGACAAAAATACTGGAGTAGGTTGCTATTTCCTTCTCCAGGGGATCTTCCTGATCTAGGGATTGAACCTGTGTCTTCTGCTTGGCAGGCATATTCTTTACCACTGAGCCACCTGAGAATTAATAGCGTTAATGTGGTTCTAAAAAAGACATGTGCCCCCAAAGGTTATATTTTGAGTTCTACCAAGATAACCAAAGCATCAGCTCATTTCCAAAATCATAGTAAATCACTCTCTAGAAACAGCCTATCAAAATGAAGCAGACCATGGTGGCCAGCATTTGTACTATCATGCTAGGGCTTGGGTAGTAGAATCTGCCCTTGGCCATCAGATGACCTGGGGCATGACGATGCTTCAGGGTTTGAACCTTGTTTTGTTTTGGCAATTGACTCAGCGGGAACACCAGAAATTAGCCTTTAGGAGGGGAAAAACTGGAGTGGAAACAAAGCCTACAGAGATTGGAAAAAGTGTTCCCTAATTATTATTTCTAAGTAATCCCTCTAGGTTCCCATTTTCCTGGCTCAGAGAACTGGGACCTATTAATAACTGACAAGTCCAAGGCAAGCAAATGACAGAGAAATTTATAGCTCATTTAATGTGTTTCCCTCAACACCTGCTACGTGCTGGGAGGACTGGGAAATGCAAGGAGTAGAGGGGTGCACAGACTCAGCACCAGATGGTGGATTGGACAAAACATCTTCAAAGCTCCCTTTCAGCCAGAGTCCTGTAAGCCTAAAGAAAATGGAAAACTAAGGAAATAAGGCTACCAATTCTGGGTATAACACAGCAAAACCAACAAAACAACCCCAAGACCCTTAAATGCAACACCTAGGAAACAAAAATGGTGTGTTTCTGTGGTCCATGGTGCTTCAGGGTTCTGTCAGCCTTGCAGCCATTCAAGCTCCCGGTGACATAACGGAAAGCTCAAGCCCTTCACTGCAGTTTTCCTGAGCTTACTGCCTACTGATTTAAACACATGTTCCCAAAGTGCTAAATGAAATCTTATTCCAAATTGATGAAACTAAATATTTTCCTTAGACATATCTCACATTGCTCTGTATGCCAGGGAAATTTCCCATGACCCTTGGAGTCACCTCTGTTTTTTTTGTTCCCATACACACTTCTTCTGGGACGTAAGACAATCCGTTTGAAGGCTAACGTATAAGTATCCGGTGGCATGTCCAACAAAGCTGTTATTTTATCAGGAAGAACTGAAAGCTCATTTCAGAAACTGAAGCTTCTTAGGAATGAAGCAAATGATTTGGTAGACATGCCTTGAAATTTATCAGAAAATTACGAGCATTGTTTTGTTAGGAGATAGGAATTAACTAATGTTTCTAAAGTGCCTGAGTTTTAGATCAAGAATTTCAGCAACTTGATGCACTCAAGATGGAGAACCCATATCTTTTTTTTTTTAAACTGCCACCCTCACAACTTTGTTCTAACTGTAAGTACAAGGGATGGGTTTAGGGTATTATATTAACAGAGATTTGAAGATATACCAGGAAGAAGATTACATTTCAAGCAGCCAACACCCCCAAAGAGGTTAAATTTTGGCTTAGCTGTTGATTGCTTTTCAGTCAAAGACAGAGAATTAATTAAAGTCAGTACTCAGTAGACATAGTTGCTATTAAGTAGCATTTGAAATCTGATTTAATTCACAAAGTGGCTGATGGAAAGAACAACAGTCTAATTTTTCAAATCAAACAAAATTTATTATCAAACTCACTGATAAACCTTTAGATTTAAATAAGCTAGAAACTACAAACAGACGTAAATGGCAAAACCAATTTAAAATCCACAAAGATGCACAGTAATTATTAAAACAAGTGACAGTGGTGAATATTTCAGTGACGTAACGGCAAGGGGCTATTTTGCTGAGTACATTCAATTTAAGCTGTTTAATCACTTAAACTCATCCTATTTTCTCAAAGTATCCTGTGTGTTTTTTAATCTTTTCATTTGCTTCTTTCTTTTCTTTCTTTGTTTTTGCCTTGAGGAAAAAAAAAAAAATGTATTTGCTTCATCTTCAAGCTAAAGCTAAGAAACCAGGCTGAGAGAAAGTAATAATTCTAACAACATATTCAGGTTTGATGGTGAGGAGCATTGTGGAACAGGGGATAGAAAAAATTTTTTTTAATTATTCCAAATATTTTTATCTGTTTTTTAGACTCATTTTCACTTTTGTCTAACAAAAGTATCTGTCTTCAAGACCCTTCCCAAACGTCCACAAGGAAACTTCTGAAATTAGTCTCCTAATGTTTTATGTGCTCATTTTTACGACCCACATGTATTTCATCTTTGTCTTGTTATTTCAGCAATTATTTCTTTGAGTATTGGCAGTGACAGGACAACAAGGAATACACAAAATTTCTGAATTTCAACACCAAACTTTCAATTTAATTTGTGTACAGTTAGGGATGGGCAAAACATATACACAATTCCTATTTTTAACACTTTTGGTCTTGAGAATATGCTGTGGTTTTAAATTTTATTTTATATGGTGAGATCATATGTATTCAGTATTTTCTGTAGCATCTTAGATTCTATATTATTAGCTAATCATGGATTTCTTGAGAGCTACTTTTTTGAATTGACCTATAGGAATGGTTGGTGCCACATTATTTTCTCCAGTGTACAGAATCTTCTACTTTTGTACCATTTGTTTCCATTTCTAAGCATCACTAGATCTGCTGGAGATCTTCCATCTTCGCCTACAGAGCCACTCACCACTCTTTTCCGCTCTGTTCTCTGCCCCCGACAGAGGCCCACCCATATGGGCTGCAGTAATGGGTTCCCTTGCCCTCCATCTTCCTGTTGGGTTTGACTGCTGGTAGATCAGAAGGCAAGGAAAAGACAAAGTTGAGGTATTTATTTCCCTTTAGATGTGCTATTCATTTTTGTCAGGACCTGGACTGATAATCAGGCAGGGTGTATTTTCATTTGTTTGAATATTTTTTAAAATATGTGATAAATAACTTTTATTCCATGCTGTGTTCTATGAAAGGTTTGGCATATTTTAAAGCAATGCATCAATTATACAAGGCAAAATAAAATGAATATTGGCAAGAAAAAAATGAGGCAAAGGGGAAGTAAGGGGCAAGGTCTTAACTGGAATCAGCAGCTACGTTAGCATGTAAAATGAAGACCAAAAAAACACTTTGTGTTTGCTAAACTCATTTTTGAAGTAGTAGATAAAAAGAGAAAAATGTTTTAAAAAGCTTTACAGAAGTATAACATCCTTCATACCAAGAACAGATATTTCCATTAAGATAAAGAGGAAGCTGTAATGTAGTAAATGACATCTTTAACCACATTCTCAACGACTGACTAAATCACAAGAGAGTATTTTCCAATGCTGCTTTATTCCTCAAAACATCGAAATGTTACTGTATGATCTCTATGAATTTTTTTTTCCTAAGGGGAACCTGTACATAATATACCAACAAAGTCTTGTGTTCAATTTTGTGGGGCAGGGGGAGGGGGTCAGCAGTAGATGGTTAGGGAAGATAAATTGAATGAGGCTTAACTTTTAAGGACATACGATGAGTGTTTGGAGTAATATGATATATGCCTATTTTTGTTTAGAAGATTCAAAAATTTGTTGCCCAACATCAAAATGATCAGACACTAAGACAAATGAGGCCAGGTTGAAGATATATTGCATTAAAAATATTTAATCTACTCAGCTTTGAAATGATCACAGATGGGTAGAATTGTGATGTGGGATTGGCATACAGGTTACAAATTAAGGAATCTTAAAAATAATTTTTCCTTTTAAAATACTTGTAATTAGTACCATAGCCCACCGGTGACACTAATCTAGACAGACTTTTAAGACTCTTAGAATATAAACTCGTGCATCATAATAGATCCATATGGTGCTTTATAATGTGAAGAGCACTATGACAGACACTGTTTTAACCCTACCATAATTTGATAAGATGGGCACTGTGGTCCTTATTTTGCAGATTAAACGAATAAGGCACAGAAATGAGAGGTGATTTGCCCAAAGTTTTACAGATGGTATATGGAGGAGCTCAGAGTAGAATCTAAGAGGTGTGTCAACTTTGATCTAGCTTCCCAGGCAGAATTAGTGGTAAAGAACCCGCCACCATGAGATTTAAGAGATATGGTTTTCATCCCTGTGTCTGGAAAATCCCCTGGAGGAGGGCATGGCAACCCACTCCAGTATTCTTGCCTGGAGAATCCCATGGACAGAGGAACCTGGCAGGCTACGGTCCATAGAGTCACAAAATATCAGACACGTCTGAGGTGACTTAGCACGCATGCACTGTTTACTATATCATGGCCTATGACTCAATTCTTAAGGGAACTGAGGGGGGAAGTCTGCTTGTGAAAAAGCAATGCTCACTCAACATGAAAGAAAAGATTTGAGTGTATAAATTTCAGAGATCGAAGTTTAGAAAGAATTTTAGAAATTAGTCTAGCCCCACAGTTTTCTCCTGAAGAAACCCCAAATGGCTTAGACTCAAAATAGCTTCATCTTTGTTCCATTCCATTGATTTGTAACACTTATCTCAAAGGAGTACTAAGTCAAGTGAAAGAATCTCTCAAATATATATAAAGCTCTGAATAATCAAGCTAGGACTTTTGAATGCAATTTTTCAACAGGCATTTTTTTTTAATTAAAAATGATCGCATTTTATTCCTCTACTGGGTTCTGAGTCCAAGTGGCAACACTGCCTCAAACCACAGATCCCATACTGCACTGAGGTGTCCCAGAGTCACACAGGAAACTTACAAGGGTTATACTGGGTATTTTCAATTTCAGAGGGAAACATGGTCATAACTGACATCTGTTAACACCATGAGAACAGCTAGATCAAGGTAGTTCATAATTAAAACATTAGATTGTGCTACATTCCATTCAATGATAGCTTATTATTATAAAGCTGAGTTTTTGGCAGGTGCTATAATAAAAAGAAAATGTGGCGCCATAATCAACGTGAATCGGAAGTGAGGGTAGTGACTTCTAACTTGATTCTGAGATTGAAGATGCTGTACAATACCCACATCACATTAGCAAGCAACTGTGGCTGGGTAAGAATTTGCATTCTTTTAAAAAATGGCTAGTAGGTTGTAATGAGGTGGATGAGCCTAGAAGTCTGTTATACAGAATGAAGTAAGTCAGAAAGAGAAAAACACATATTAACGCATATATATGGAACCTAGAAAAATGGTACGGATGAACCTCTTTGCAGGAAAAGAATAGAGGTACAGACATAGAGAATGGATGGACATGTGGACACAGCGGCGGGGGGTGGGGGGCGGGTGAAGGGAGGGTGGGATGAATTGAAAGAGTAGCATCGACATAAATACACTACCGTATGTAAAACAGATAGCTAGCGGGAGGCACCTGTACAGCACAGAGAGCTCAGCTCAGTGCTCTGCGATGACCTAGAGGGGTGGGATGGGGCAGGGGTGGTGGGAGGGAGGCTCTAGAGGGAGGGTATATGTGTGTGTACTTGAGCTGATTCATGCTGTTGTACGGCAAAAACCAACAACATCGTAAAGCAATTATCCTCCAATTTAAAAATTTTAAAATGGGTAGTAGGCTGTTAGGGCATAAAATCATGTTGTTTTGACATAACTTCTTAAATGAAAAGATTTCTTCTGATTGCTTTGGGGGCAATGTTTAAAAAAAAATTCTGAGATACTAACTATGCCATGAACCAAATATTTGGGAATCTTTGTCCCAGCTTCATTCTTTACCAGGTGTGCCACCTTGAGCACCACCTGTGTGTACCTCCACATCTTCATCTATAAAATGGAGGTTAAAATGGGACATGCCCCGTGAGTAACTGTGCGCATTAATAAGTCAGTACATGCCAACCAAGTGGAAAAGAGTCAGGCATAGAAGGAATGTTCTCAGTGTCAGCCGTTCTGCTTATAAAATAAGGCCTTAACCCAAAGCAGTCTGGTTGCAGCGTCTACCTGCTATTGCTCTTATATGCAGATGGCAAAAGCTTGGGGACCTGAGTGTGTGAGGCCCATGAGCTAGAGAATTTCCCCCCTCTATTACTTCTTTTTCTCCTGCTTTATAGGAGAGGAGATGTGCCAGAAATTTTTGGAGAAGTTTCAGCTAGTGTTGAATGTTCTCATGGTCACAATTTCAGAAAAGGTAAGGAACTTAGTGTCCCACACATACCTTGTGGAGCTCTTTATGTGGCCCATCTGCTCCATAAACAGAGTTGAAAAACTTTAGACCCTGTAGCTAGAATGGCAGAATGTCTGTACTGATCATCCCTTGGAGGAAATGAACTTTTAAACAATTACCAGTCCCATACTCAAAAGTTAACTCTAGCTTTCTTTTCTTTGGAACTGTAAAGTTATACTACAGCTATATTTTGGAAATGTCGCACCTCTTAAATTGTCTTTTATCTGATTTCCCCATGTAATTATTAGTTTCAAAAGGAGAAGTATATTTTAATTTTCCTTAACTTTTTTTCTTCTAATAATTACTCTGTATCTATTCTTTACCCTGAAAGCAACATAATGACTTCAGGCAACAAAATTTCTGTCTCGAATATTACACAAAATAAGAAAGGCTATTCTGTCCAGAACTATGTAAATTAATTATGGAAATTCATATTATAAGTCATGATTTTAGAAGTTATTCCATGACATTTTAAAACATAATATAATGATGAGTAAAAGGCAGAATGTGTTATTTGGTCACTAAGTTATATCCAACTCTGTGTGACCCCATGGGCTGCCGTCTGATGGGCTCCTCTGTCCATAGTATTTCCCAGAGGAGAATACTGGCATTCCCAGGTGAAAATACTGGAGTGGGCTGCCATTTCCTCGTCCAGGGGATCTTCCTGACCCACGGATCAAACCCCCATCTCCTGAATTGGCAGGAGGAGTCTCTACTGTTGAGTCACGAGGGAAGTCCAAAAAACAGAATACAAAATTGAATATCAGTATGATCCCAGTTTTATAAAAATGGGATTAAATATATTTGTATATGTACAGGAAAGTGAAAGGAAAAAACAGCAAATATAGTTTTAATATTGTCTGGTCAACCCCAAATATTCCTTGGAAGGACTGATGCTGAAACTGAAGCTCCAATATTGGCCACCTGATGTGAAGAGACGATTCACTGGAAAAGACCCTAATGCTGGGAAAGATTGAGGGCAGGAGGAAAAGGGAGTAACAGAGAATGAGATGGTTGGATGGCATCACCGACTCAATGGACATGAGTTTGAGCAAACTCCGGGAGATAGTGAAGGACAGGGAAGCCTGGTGTGCTACAGTCCATGGGGTCACAAAGAGTCATTCATAACTTAGCAACTGAACAACAACAATGTGGATATTTAAGAACTTTTTTTCCTACAGTTTGGTTTAGAGATAATTATTTTGACTGAAGGAAACAAAATCTACAACTGATATGGCCTGCTGCTGCTGCTAAGTCACTTCAGTCATGTCCGACTCTGTGCAACCCCATAGACGGCAGCCCACCAGGCTCCCCCGTCCCTGGGATTCTCCAGGCAAGAACACTGGAGTGGGTTGCCATTTCCTTCTCCAATGCAGGAAAATGAAAAGTGAAAGTGAAGTCGCTCAGTCGTGTCCGACTCTTAGCGATCCCATGGACTGCAGCCTACCAGGCTCCTCCGTCCATGGGATTTACCAGGCAAGAGTACTGCCTAAATAATAATATTTCATCATCACAGGTGTCTGGAGATCTGTGATTCAAGTGGTTGGTTGAGCAGCTCAATCATGTAAGTGCTCAGATCATTGTTTCTGGATTCTGTTGGCCTGTCCCTCACAAAGCAAGTTGGCTGCAGCAGTTTTAGTGCCATATTTTCAGATGACAATGTTCAAAGCATGAAGAAAGGCAATATGCAGCCCCTCTTATGCAGTCCTCTATTTTCATCAGAGAAGCAAATATTTCCCCAAAGCCTGTCAGTCCCTATATCTCATTGGCTCAAACTGGGTCACATGTCCTTCCCTGGATATAAGATTACTGCATGTGTAACAGAGCAATTATGATTCATCTCTGGGAGCTAGGCATGTAGCCACTGGGAAAAAGTCAAGGTTATGTTGCCAAGGAGAATGAGGAGAACTGCTGTAGGATAGGCAATTAATCATAGACCCTACACGTTTTAATGTATTTCCCAAATAGCCTATGGTGGTCAAGTGATTTATCCAAAAATCAGAATTTATAAACAGAATATTATAAAATAAACACAAAGTCAAGAAGTATCAATCTCATTTTAAAATGACCCATCATAGGATAAGAGAAATAGGAGATAAGAAAACGTGGATATTTTTCATTCTTCTACAGGCATGCTAGCAGACTAGATGGGGGAAAATTCTGCCATTCTATGTGGGACACTAACCTAATATCTATGACCAGATTCCTTCTTATAAATAACTGCAATAACTTGAATATCTCAAGAGCTGACAAAAGCTGGTCCCAAACCAAGAAATTCTCTCAAAATTCTGCAGGAAAAGGGTTTCTTTCCAAATACTAAATGTCAGGAAAAAAAAATCTCTCAGGCTATTTAAGATAGCTCACTGTGCTGCTGAAGCCAAAAAGATTAGTAAAATATTGGGTATCACCAGAAAACGCTGTACATTTCCTGTAAAATGACTCAGTATCTTGGAATAGAACAGTGCATGGAATTTAGGAATGCATACTGCATTTAGAGGTAATTGACAAAAAAGTGTTGGGATAATTAATTGCTGCTGTTGTTGTTTAGCCGCTAAGCTATTTCTGACTCTTTGCAACCCCATGGACTGTAGCATGCCAGGCTTCCCTGTCCTTCACCATCTCCCAGAGCTTGATCAAGCCCAAACTCAAACTCATTGAAACAGTGATGCCATCCAATCATCTTGTCCTCTATGGTCCCCTTCTCCTCCTGGCCTCAATCTTTCCAGCATCAGGTTCTTTTCCAATGAGGTGGCTGTTTGCATCAAGTGGCCAAAGTATTGGAGCTAAAGTTTCAGCATTAGTCCTTCCAATGAATATTCAGGGTTGATTTCCTTTGGGATTGACTGGTTTTGATCTCCTAATGTTCAAGGGACTCTCAAGAGTCTTCTCCAGCACCACAGTTTGAAAGCATCGAATATTTGGTGCTCAGCCTTCTTTATGATCCAACTTTCACATCTGTATATGACTATTGTATAATTAATAGGGTGTGAAAATAGTTTAGAAATCTATTTTTATAAAAATTCTGGACCAGAAGGATGCCTAAACCAAATTCCAGGACTCTAGTACAGCCAGCTTCCCTGGTGGCTCAGATGGTAAAGAATCTGCCTGCAAGGCAGAAGACCTGGGTTCAATCCCTGGGTTGGGAAGATCCCCTGGAGGATTAAATGGCAACCCATTCCAGTATTCTTGCCTGGAGAATCTCCATGGACAGCCTGGTGGGCTAAGCAAAGTGTTGGACATGACTGAGCGACTAAGCACACAAACTAAGCACAGAATAACCCACAGCCTTGAATTGGCAAGACTCACAACTTTTAAATATTAGCTAAGAGGCTGGCTTTCATGTTGGCCTCCATGACCAGAGAGGAACCCAGTCTCAGAGATGCAGCTAAAACTCTCAGATGACTCTGCAAAGTCAGAAGTTAGAGAAGACTCTACAGTCAATGATGAAAAAGCACCTAAGGCAGATATTGTCAGGAAGAGAGAGTTCCAAAATGGAATGCGATGGTAAATAAAAAATTGGAAAAGACCATTTATGTAGTGGGAAGAAACGATAGGACTGTATGAAAATCGGACAGACATTACTTTTCTAGTTTGTAGTATTTCGTAAGGTGTAGGTTCCTAGCTTTCCTCCTGCATTTGAGAACATCAACAGGAGTATCTGTACCACAGGAAGGAGGATTCAGGATTCAGATAATTTTATGAGCGGGTGATGTACCACTGGGGGTGGTTTAAATCATACTCTTCATCATGTTTATTGTAATTTAAAAACAACCTTTCTTAGGGTCGTTATTATTTGTTCACTCAAGTAATGATTGAATATCTATACTCTTTCAGAACCCATGCTATGCTGTGAGGCTAGTGCAGTGATAAGCAAAGTTCTTCGGCATGGGCAGGATCAGGGATGTGTAAACCAGCAGGTAACCAGCACACGTGCAAACCACCACACGTAGCCCAGCATGTGCTGGGTTGTACAGTCGTGCCCCCTCTGTGTGACCCCATGGACTGTAGCCCTCCAGGTCCCTCTGTCATGGGATCGTTCAGGCAAGAATACTGGAGTGGGTTACCATTTTCTTCTCCAGGGGATCTTCCTGGCCCAGGGATCAGACCAGCTTCTCCTGTTCCTCTTTCACGAGCCACCAGGAAAGCCACAGGATCGGGAATGAAGTGTACCCAGTCGGACCCAATGTGGCATTTGTTTGCTCTGTCCTTGAGTGTGCATGTGGCAGACGTTCAAAAAACAAAAAAGGTGTTATTAGAATTCCGTCCTAGTCTCTAAATGTTCTTGTTGTTGTTCAGTTGCTAAGTCGTGTCTGACTCTTTGCAACCCCAGGGTCTGCAGCTCACCAGGCTTCTTTGTCTTTCACTATCTCCCAGAGTTTGCTCAAACTTATGTCCATCGAGTTGGTGATGCCATCCAACCATCTCATCCTCTGTCACCCCCTTCTCTTGCCTTCAATCTTTCCCAGCATCAGGGTCTTCATGGCCACAGCTAAAAAGGCATGAAGTGTTTATAATAAGACAGTCTACTCTCCCACCCTAGTATTCTTGCCTGGAGAATTCTAAGGACAGGGGAGCCTGGAGGACTGCAGTCCATGGGGTCACGGAGAGTCCAACATGACTGAGTGACTAACACACACACACACACACACTCTTCTTAGAAGTTCTGTTATTTAGACAGTAATTTATTGAGAATTCTTTATAAACAAAGCAAACTCCGTACCATCTGAGGAGGTACAAATGAAAAAGGAAGAGCATGTCTTTGTCCAGTACTATCTAATGAGAAGTGCAAGCTCATTATGCTATTAAAAAAGGCTTAGTAGCATATCAAGGAAATCAAGTATCTCTAAAATCGTCAGTAGTAATAGAGAGTATACGTACATGTGATCATTTAATTTCTTATGAAGTTCGTCATGTAAGTCCATGTACTTGGGTTTAACAAAAATATAACCTAGAACAAAGTACCTGCTCTGCAAACTTCTCAGGAAAATGTGCGGTAGAATAAAACAACTGTTTTATAAACTAGGCATTTGTGTACTAATTCTCATATAAAACCTCAGCTAGAGTTAATCATTTTATTCTATTTGAACACTGAAGCATAAAAACAATAAAATTAATGGCATGTGAATGATAAGGCTTCATGACTTAAGGTTACTGACAAATTGTCCCAACAGATGTTAATAAGTTTTAATAATGTTGGAATTTTGGTAATAATTTATTTGGCTGATTGGAGATTGTGTATAGTAACATTAAACTGATAATATTAATTATATACTTTAATTATTTCTAGGCTCTCATAGCTTTTGTTGTTACCTGGAATACCATGAAAATTCAAGATAATAATTAAATGTGAGCTTTGTTATGCTCCTTAGGGCAGGAAGTTTGTGCAGGGTGTGCTTACAAATGATAATTACAATTAACAGTACAAATAATTAATTATGCTAAAATCAGTTAAAACCACAATGATAGTTTTTTATATAAAATCCCTCAATATAGGAAATAATAAAATAAGCCCTAGTCATTGGGTTAATTAGCCACCATTCTGATTAATACTGGTGAGGATTTAGAGATATAAGGAATAAGACAATGTATGCAACAGAAAAGGTAAGGAGCATGATAACAAGTATTTTGCCAAATAAGATCTGAGAAACATATCTCATGTAGCTATATAATTGTGGGTGGGTTATAGAGAAATATTAAAAGCTTAGGAGAGTGCAGGGAGATAAAATTATTTCACTCCCCCCATTCTATTACAAAAAATGTCAAACACACAGAAAATGTTCAAATATACAGAAAATTTGAAAGATGTATAGCAAATACCTATATATCTACCACCTAGGTTTAGGTCATCATATCACATACCATGATTTTTACTAGAAAGAGTCAGAGAACATTAGAGAAAAGAGGAGAAGTCACTCAAAGTGGGAGCTAAAAAATTGACACAATAAATGTGTCCTTTATAAAAATAAGAAATAAAATTCAAATAAGATGCCATTTGAACTATTACCAAAATATTACAATGTCACAAAATCAACAAGAAATGCACAGGATATATATGAAAGGAAATATTTATATTTTACTGACACATAAGACCTGAACAAATAGAAAAGTATATTCTTGCTTTTCAGAAAATAAAAAACACTCAATATTATAAAGATTCAAATTCACCTTAAAAGAATGTTGAAATTATTTGTCAGTTCAGTTGAGTTCAGTTGCTCAGTGGTGTCCGACTCTTTGCCACCCCATGGGCTGCAGAACACCAGGCTTCCCTGTCCATCACCAACTCCCAGAGCTTACTGAAACTCATGTGCATCAAGTTGGTGATGCCATCCAAACATCTCATCCTCTGAAATGATTTGTAATCTTTGTTTAAAAATGAATTATTTTTACAAAAACTAATTTTAAATTTATTAGAAAGACTAAATTAATGAAGAGAAATAGACAGGCAGATCAATGAAAGAGAGTGGAACATTCAGAAATATATTTATGAAAAAGTGGAAATTTTCAAAACAGGAAGAGATTCACTATTTAATAAATAATGGTCCAAATGTTTAGGCATTTGAACAAAATGCAATATTTGCTTCTTACTTCATAACAAATTCCAGACATATTAAAAATCTGAATATGTTTTAAATGTTTAAAATATCTGTGGAAAAATTAACTCTTTTTTTGGTAATCTTGAACTCTGAAAGATATTTCTTAGCATGGCAAGGAATAAGCTAAGAAGTAAGACAAGGATCAAGACCATCCCCAAGAAAAAGAAAGGCAAAAAAACCAAAATGGCTGTCTGAGGAGGGCTTACAAAAAGCTGTGAAAAGAAGAGAAGTGAAAAGCAAAGGAGAAAAGGAAAGATACACCCATTTGAATGCAGAGTTCCAAAGAATAGCAAGGAAAGATAAGAAAGCCTTCCTCAGTGATCAGCGCAAAAAAAATAGAGAAAAACAATAGCATGGGGAAAGGCTAGAGATCTGTTCAAGAAAATTAGAGGTACCAAGGGAACATTTCATGCAAAGATGGGCTCAATAAAGGACAGAAGTGGTATGGACCTAACAGAAGCAGAAGATATTAAGAAGAGGTGGCAAGAATATACAGAACTGTACAAAAAATATCTTCACAATCCAGATAATCACGATGGTGTGCTCACTCACCTAGAGCCAGACATGCTGGAATGTGAAGTCAAGAGGCCCTTAAGAAGCATCACTACTAGTGGAGGTGATGGAATTCCAGTTGAGCTATTTCAAATCCTAAAAGATGATGCTGTGAAAGTGCTGCACTCAATATGCCAGCAAATTTGGAAAACTCAGCAGTGGCCAAAAGGACTAGAAAGGTCAGTTTTCATTGCAATTCCTAAGAAAGGCAATACCAAAGGATGCTCAAACTACCACACAATTGCACTCATCTGACACACTAGTAACAGAGAAGGCAATGGCACCCCACTCCAGTACTCTTGCCTGGAAACTCCCATGGACAGAGGAGCCTGGTAGGCTGCAGTCCATGGGGTTGCACAGAATCGGACATGACTGACGCGACTTAGCAGCAGCAGTAGCACACGCTAGTAAAGTAATGCTCAAAATTCTCCAAACCAGGCTACAACAATACGTGAACCATGAACTTCCAGATGTTCAAGCTGGACTTAGAAAAGGCAGAGGAACCAGAGATCAAATGGCCAAGTCTGTTGGATTATCGAAAAAGCTAGAGAGTTCCGGAAAAATATCTATTTCTGCTTTATTGACTATGCCAAAGCCTTTGACTGTGTGGATCACAATAAACTGTGGGAAATTCTGAAAGAGATGGGAATACTAGACCACCTGACCTGCCTCCTGAGAAATCTGTATGCAGGTCAAGAAGCAACATTTAGAACTGGACGTGGAACAACAGACTGGTTCCAAATTGTAAAAAGAGTACGTCAAGGCTGTATATTGTCACCCTGCTTATTGAACTTATATGCAGAGTACATCATGAGAAATGCTGGGCTGGAAGAAACACAAGCTGGAATCAAGATTGCCAGGAGAAATATCAATAACCTCAGATTTGCAGATGACACCACCCTTACGGCAGAATGTGAAGAAGAACTAAAGAGCTTCTTGATGAAAGTGAAAGAGGAGAGTGAAAAAGTTGGCTTAAAACTCAACATTCAGAAAACGAAGATCATGGCGTCCGGTGCCATCACTTCATGGCAAATAGATGGGGAAACAGTGGAAACAGTGGCAGACGTTATTATTTTGTGCTCTAAAATCACTGCAGATGGTGACTGCAGCCACAGAATTAAAAGACACTTGCTCCTTGGAAGAAAAATTATGACCAACCTAGACAGCATATTCAAAAGCAGAGACTTTACTTGGCCAACTCAGGTCCGTCTAGTCAAAGCTATGGTTTTTTCAGTGGTCAGATATGGATGTGAGAGTTGGACTATAAAGAAAGCTGAGTGCAGAAGAATTGATGCTTTTGAACTGTGGTGTTGGAGAAGACTCTTGAGAGTCCCTTGGACTACAAGGAGATCCAACCAGTCTATCCTAAAGGAGATCAGTCTTGAGTGTTTATTGGAAGGACTAATGTTGAAGCTGAAACTCCAATACTTTGGCCACCTGATGCAAAGAGCTGACTCATTTGAAAAGACCCTGATGCTGGGAAAGACTGAAGGTGGGAGGAGAAGGGGACGAAAGGATGAGATGGTTGGATAGCATCACTGACTCAAGAAACATGAGTTTGGGTAAGCTCTGGGAGTTAGTGATGGACAAAGAGGCCTGGTGTGCTGCAGTCTATCGAGTCACAAAGAGTCAGACACTACTGAGTGACTAAACTGAACTGAACTGAAGAAATAAATGATAAATAAGTAAAACTTAGATAAATTTGACTACTGAAATTTACAAATCTTTACGTTTAGCACAATACATTATAAGCAAAGTAAAACAATAATATAGTAGCCTGGAGAAATATAGTTGCCACAAAATGACTCTTAAAAGAGTTACTTTAATAAGCAAAACTTCCAATAAATCAATAACAAGAAGACAAATCACCCTTAGGAAGTTGGAGAAAGGATATAAGAATGAAGACCACATGGTAAGAAGTGCAAGTCACCAAAAATTTTATTAAAATTTCACAGCCTTGCATGTAAATAAAGATAATAAGATACATTGCTTTAAGTCTTCTAAGCAAGTAAATTCAATCTAAATTGTACAATAGTTAAAAATCAATAAAATTTAAATGTGTTGATGTGGAAAGCTGCCTCAGATATAATTGCAAAAGGAAATAGCAAGTCATAGGACAGCATGTGTAGTATAGGATTGTTTCAGCAAAGAAAAAAGTGCATAGATCCACACCTCTGCATGTCAGTATATGGACAGAAAGTGTATTGGGGTGCATACACCACACTCTTTATAGAGTTTGCTGCTCTGGACTGAGATTAGATAAAGAGTAGGAGGGAAAGTTCATAGTTCAGTTCAGTTCAGTTGCTCAGTCGTGTCCGACTCTTTGCAACCCCATGAATTGCAGCACGCCAGGCCTCCCTGTCCATCACCAACACCCAGAGTTCACTCAGACTCACGTCCATCAAGTCAGGGATGCCATCCAGCCATCTCATCCTCTGTTGTCCCCTTCTCCTCCTGCCCTCAATCCCTCCCAGCATCAGAGTCTCTTCCAGTGAGTCAACTCTTCTCATGAGGTGGCCAAAGTACTGGAGTTTCAGCTTTAGCGTCAGTCCTTCCAAAGAAATCCCAGGGCTGATCTCCTTCAGAATGGACTGGCTGGATTTCCTTGCAGTCCAAAGGACTCTCAAGAGTCTTCTCCAACACCACAGTTCAAAAGCATCAATTCTTCAGTAATCAGCTTTCTTCACAGTCCAACTCTCACATCCATACATGACCACAGGAAAAATCATAGCCTGGACTAGATGGACATTTGTCGGCAAAGTAACGTCTCTGCTTTTGAATATGCTATCTAGGTTGGTCATAACTTTTCTTCCAAGGAGTAAGCGTCTTTTAATTTTGTGGCTGCAGTCACCATCTGCAGTGATTTTGGAGCCCCCCAAAAATAAAATCTGCCACTGTTTCCACCGTTTCTCCATCTATTTCCCAGGAAGTGATGGGACCAGATGCCATAATCTTCGTTTTCTGAATGTTGAGCTTTAAGCCAATTTTTTCACTCTCCTCTTTCACTTTTATCAAGAGGCTTTTTAGTTCCTCTTCACTTTCTGCCTTAGGGTGGTGTCATCTGCATATCTGAGGTTATTGATATTTCTCCTGGCAATCTTGATTCCAGTTTGTGCTTCATCCAGCCCAGCATTTCTCATGATGTACTCTGCATATAAGTTCAATAAGCAGGGTGACAATATACAGCCTTGACATCCTCCTTTTCCTATTTGGAACCAGTCTGTTCCATGTCCAGTTCTAAATGTTGCTTCTTGACCTGCATACAGATTTCTCAGGAGGCAGGTCAGGTGGTCTGGTATTTCCCATCTCTTTCAGAATTTTCCACAGGTTATTGTGATCCACACAGTCAAAGGCTTTGGCATAGTCAATAAAACAGAAATAGATGTTTTTCTGGAATTTTCTTGCTTTTTTGTGATCCACCGCATGTTGGCAATTTGATCTCTGGTTCCTCTGCATTTTCTAAAACCAGCTTGAACATCTGGAAGTTCATGTTTCAAGTACTACTGAAGCCTGCCTTGGAGAATTTTGAGCATTACTTTACTAGTGTGTGAGATGAGTGCAATTGTGCAGTAGTTTGAGCATTCTTTGGCATTGCATTACTTTACTGGTGTGTGAGATGAGTGCAATTGTGTGGTAGTTTGAGCATTCTTTGACATTGCCTTTCTTTGGGACTGGAATGAAAACTGACCTTTTCCAGTCCTGTGGCTACTGCAGGAAGTTCATAAGGACAGACAATTCATCCTTCTAAATTTATTAAATTTAGCTTTTTATTTGGCTCAGGTGATAAAGAATATGCCTGCAATGTAGGGGACCTGGGTTTGATCCCTGAATTGGAAAGATCCCCTGGAGAAGGGAAAGGCTACTCATTCCAGGATTGTGGCCTGGAGAATTCTGTGAACAGAGAAGCCTGGCAGTCTATAGTCCATAGGGTCGCAAAGAGTTGGACACCACTGAGCGCCTAAGTACACAGCTTTTTATTATCTTGAGAATTACATATCTGAGTTTTTTAAACAATGAGTATTTGTTTTATAATGTAAGAATTGTTCATATTCTGAAACATTTCAAGAAAAAAGGAAAAATAAACATAAAATAATCATTGAAAAGCATATCAATTCTAAAGCTTTTATACTAAGAGGAAACTAACCATTACTATCATAGAGCAGTGCTTATGGTGTCTTAATGTATTTGAGTTAACTGTGTAGTGACCTGCGCATAATTTTCATTCCTTTGGGTGGGTCCAGTCATTTTCAGCTAATAATTTTGTTATCTTCATATAGCCCTCATTTAAGGTGCATGTCAGGCATTATTACAGATAGGTATCTGGAACCAGAGGACCCCACCTGCCAATTGTGGTTGAGACTCTGTTGCTCAAGAGGGCAGGACAGAGGCGTCCCCCTGCAGCAGGACACATCCATAAGCCTCATCTGCCCCTGGGTGCACCACGCCTTCAACTTACTGCAGGTGTTTTTTAGACACTACAACTGATATTCATAAGAGCTACCTTTGTTGTGTACTTACTGTGTCAAATACTGCTCTAAACTCTATCACTAATTTGAATCACACTAACCACCCCAGAAGATTATAATTCTTTTCAGTGCGCAGATAAGGAAACAAGTTAAAGAGGGTCACTAACTCCCTCAAGGATGCATATCTAGAATGAAGTTCATATTTTAATCCAGGGCTTCCTAATTCTAATGTTCAGACTTTGCCACTATGTTCTACTTAGGGTAGTGGAGTATCCAGTGATTTTTTTTTTTTTTTTGCGGCAGGGAGACAAGTAAACAACTATTGATATATGAACTTCTATGATGACTAGAAAGAGCACTGGCAAACTGGCACAAAGCTTAACTTTCTACTCAATTTTCAAAGCTCCTGTGGCCTGGCAGGGTGGTCTTTACCAATGCCCAATGGCTAGGAAGGGCAGCAGGAGTACCAGAGTTAAACTTTTTTGGATGCTAAGAAAAAAATGGGGTCAGTATTCTGACCATATGCTGAGTAACTGAACACCAGGGCCTGCCCTAGTCTTATTCCCATTAGTTGGGAAGTGCTTCTGTGAATACAGAGGGGAGCGGAGGCTATCTTGGAACAAGATACCCTTGGATGAAGTTTCAAGTCCTGAAATCTCTGGGCTGCTGGGTAAAGAGTTGCCCTAATGGAAATGATTGTACTGTGGGTTTCAGACCCAAGCAGTCTTGCTTCTGATATGAATGATACCCACTGATACAGCTGATTGAGTCTCAGGATTGGGGCTCTTTTGTCTGGGTCCTTAGATGCTCAGCAGATTTTGGGTTTGCTGACAACAATCAAGAGGAGGTGGGTGGGATTCGCTCTGTTGCTGCTAGTCTATAGAATTGGCTACCATGTTCTTCAACCTCAAGAAGGTGTGTGGGAGTCACATTCCAGGGGCAGTTGGCAGCACACAAGGCTATCCCTTTGCATACATGTAAGCATCCTAGGGGAATTCTTGGAATACTGAAGAGGAAATATCCATATGCAAGGGAGACTTGGATTTCTGTTCATCTAAACTAGAGGATGGGCTTCCCAGGTGGCTCAGTGGTAAAGAATCTGCCTGCCAATGCAGGAAATGCACTTTTGATACCTGGGTGGTGAAAGTCCCATGGAGGAGGAAATGCCAAGCCACTCTAGTATTCTTGCCTGGACAATCTTGAGGACAGAGGAGCCCAGTGGGCTACAGTCTATGGGGCTGCATTAGATTGAGCCACTGAGCATGAACACATGCAAACTGGAGGATACTGAGTGATGTTCTAGGGCAAATTACTCACAAACATACTGTGAAATAGCATACCCCAGATATATTCCTCATGGGATTTATAAAGTCACAAAATCTGCCTTACATTGGGATCCCCCTATTGTAAATTTCAAGGAGAAGAACGGTATCTGATGTCTAGGAACTGTGATCATCAACTTAATCCCCAAGCAGTAAAATGGCTTTGTGATTTGGCTCAAATTCCAGAATATTGATCACAATAAAAACATTACACATGAAGCAAACATAGATGGAATTTAACCTGAGTCTGGCAGGCACTGGCCTGTGAGCAGTGAGTAAATGATGCCCACTGCCCAGTATACAATATGGCTTAATGGAGCTATGGAAAAGTGGCAAGTAATTAAAACCTATTTCTATTAATAACAATTAGGCATGAAATACCCCCACAGAGAGGATATTTTCTGGACAGTTGGCCACAAAAGCTCAGAGACCTCTTTCACTAAACAACAAGCTGATATACTCCAATACATCCTCCAATAAATTTCTTCCTTCTTAGCTGTCTCCACTGAATCCCAACCTGAAGGTTTTATGCAGCAATCCATGATTCAAAGCATCCTCCTGCAAGCAAGTCACTAAAACAAAGACTTGTGGGACCTGGAAGAAGGAGGGAAGAGACATCTGAAGACTTTGCCTACTGATAGCAGGGTTGAACCTGTTCCCCACAGCCGGAGACGCACTGTAAACTGTTGTGCTCCACACCTTCACAAGCATGAGGAATAAGGCAAGTTTGTTTTCCAAGTTGACGAACGTTGATAGCAGCCATCCCAAATATGGAAAGGATTTACTTACTCAGTTCACTTCCTGGTATTACCAGGCACTGAAACTTGCAATTGACCTTGATGCAAGTTTTAAGTGGTGGTATATTTAACCTCTGTCTTTCACCCTTCACTTTCTTCCAGCCCTAATCCTCATTACAAACAATATGATGTGATTCCACTGTGTGCTGAACACCTATTTTTTGTGATAAGTGTAATGACAAATATACCCACTCCACTGAAAGTGTCCCATTGTGAAAATTAGGTCACACTTGGTGTATCTGTGTCATAAATACAAATGCTACCTGGGCATTGTTTTTAGGCAATATTACCTTTTTTTTTTTTTTTTTTTTGCTTGTCTTCATAAAGTCTTGATGGCTTTCTGCCCTTATCTCCCCCTCAACAGTGCCACACTGAAGGATACATCCTCCAACCAAACTGGAATTACTCTGCATTGCTCTGTTTCTTTCAAGATTGTCAGGGCTTCCAAGCTATGAAAACTTTTCATCTCCCATTTTCCACTTCACTCCCAGAGTCTTTCCTTCTACCCTACAGCATCCTCCTCTCCCTGCCGTCTTCCCTTGACATCTTGAACCTCCCTGCCTCTATCACAGCATGAAGCCTGAACTGTCACAGAAGCCTCACTCCAGCTTCCTGCCCCATGCAGCCACCATGGGAAACTCAGCTTCTTTTTACTCTATTTTCTCATGAAAAATTGACTTCTAACCTTGGTGGTAGGAGAAGCAAAGCACTCAAAGAGAGTTGTGGAAAGGAAGTGAGCCCTATTCAAGTTAGTAATTATTATCCTCTGATATTTATGTGGGATTTTAGGTGTTATTTTGCTGTTGATGTCTATCTTTTCCTTTTGGGTTTTGGTTACCTTATTAGTGACTTTGTAACAATGATTAGGTTGTAGTTTTTCTCGGAATATTTACCTTTTTATTCGTTTACCCTAAACCACATCATATGATAGGAGTACAAGATTTTGTCCTATATAAATGTTTTCACACTAGTTTTGCCTCTGGATTGTTCTGGTTTAGAAAGAATTGTAATTCTGTCTCCTTTGGAAATATCTCTCCCAACCTTGCCCCTCCTATTTGCTGCATCCCATGGTTGCTAGCTACACGATCAGGCCACATAATGCAAATCATTCCCTTAATGGCTATAGATTTCACATGGAGAACTCAAACATATGTTTCCCATTTTTCTCCCTTTTATGCTGCATACTTGTGCTGAATAGTTTTATTGGTAATGGGGGAAATGCCAGAATATTTACAGGATTATAGTCACGGGAGTGTGCTGTTATTTGGGCTATGTCTGGATAATGCCAACATAATCAATCAAAACGGAAACATTTGGTCAAATAAGCACTTTTTAAATGATTAGCATAATGCTAATAGCTTTGACTATTTAACCAGCCTCAGAGTTATTATGATGTGATACAGAATAGCCCAGCATTGTAAAAATTTCTCTTTCTTAGAAGTGAAGAAATTTTGATAGAATTTTTTGTAGTTGCACCATCCCTCAGGAAAACAGGATTCTACATCTCTGCCACAAGGATTCTGGAACATGAGAAGGTTGCTTAACCATGCTGTGAATCAGCTTCCTCCTTCCTAAAATAAGTCTTCCTTAGTCTTATTTCTTTTTGGACACCTTTGAAAATATAATGAAATCTATCAACTCCCCCCTATAAATACACATAGGAAACTTGCAAACAACTTCAATAACATAATAACTTCAAACTCAAAACAGGGCTTTGCTAAGAACTCTTAGGACAGCTGGTCTTTAGTTAGACTTGTTCAGTTTAGAATTTTATGACATCGTGAACTTTCTCTTTTGTAATGCTGAGGGACTCGTATCTCCCTGGGCAGTCCTCCAACACAAGCTCCCAGTGCCTTTTACGTGGGAGTTGTGGATATGCCTAAATGTGATGTCTGCTGCCACACCAGCAATGCTTTTGTATACACTGGCTTCTTTTGGTGAGGGGAACTTTTTTAAGAGGCAAGATATATTTTAGTCCTCCCTGACAACCAGCCAGGAGTGACTGACAAGCACCACCTTCTGGAGGAAACGTGTAGTAATGTCAGAGCAGATGATCCCTGACGCGGCTATGCTGCTCTTGGGTGGTGTGTTACTCCATATACTGACCCCATGCACTGCAGCCCACCAGGTGCCTCTTCCCCTGTGACTTCCCAGGTAAGAATGCTGGAGCGCATAGCCATTCCCTTCTCCAGGGGATCTTTCCAACCAAGGGATCAAACCTGGATCTCCTGCATTGCAGGCAGATTCTTTGCCATCTGAGTCACCAGGAAAGCCACCAGGAAGTTCTTGGGTGCTGCTAAGTCACTTCAGTCATGTCTGACTCTGTGCGACCCCATAGACGGCAGCCCACTAGGCTCCCCGTCCCTGGGGTTCTCCAGGCAAGAACACTGGAGTGGGTTGCCATTTCCTTCTCCCATCCATGCGTGAAAGTGAAAAGTGAAAGTGAAGTCGCTCAGTCGTGTCCGACTCTTAGCGACCGCATGGACTGCAGCCCACCAGGCTCCTCTGTCCATGGGATTTTCCAGGCAAGAGTACTGGAGTGGGGTGCCATCGCCTTCTCCAAAGTTCTTGAGTACGCAGGGCCAAATCTCTCCCTGCTTTCAGCCTCAGTCTTCCCCTACATTCCTTAAGCGATCTCATTTCCCTTCATTCTAACCAAGGATGAATCTATCTTTGGCTTTGGGGAGACCTAAAAAGGCTTTTTAAGTCTAAAAGTTAATGCTGTTAAGTGGAAAAGTTCTACATTTCATTAGAAATCTCACAGTAACAAAATTCAGATCATTTTAAGACACCGGGCTATAGATTCATTAGAAGCTTTTGTCACGTGCCTTAAATATGACTTATTAAAATGTTGGTGAAGTGGTTTAAAGTTCTAACCCAGAGTGAATAGGGAAGGTATTAAGAAAAGAACACATACTCTTGGTAGATGTAACACTGAATAAAATAATGCTCCACTGTAGCCTCACACAAAATCAAGTGTCAAAAGATTATTTGGTTTAAAAAATATGTCTTAAATGTGCAAAATACATTGTTTGTTAAGTAGTTAAACCTGCTTTTTCAAAAGTATGGTAACTCTTTATACATGCTTTGCATTTAATTGTAAAACATAAATTTTTAAAATAATAAGAATTGCCTCAAAATTGAACCAGTCATTAATATCTTCATTGTAATTCACAATTCCATGATTTTTACAGAACCCGTTTTTGCCTCCAACTTTTTTCTTTGGTCCACTGGGGACAGACCAATGCTGATATGAAAACATTTGCTCTATAGGAATTCCTAAAGACATTCTAAAAGATTTGCTCCACTGCCAAATTGAAAGACCCTCTATCCTATTTAAATCTTTTAAAATTGTTTTTATTTTTTAATTTTTAAAATTAATTTCTTTATTTTAATTGGAGGCTAATTACTTTACACTATTGTAGTGGTTTTTGCCATACATTGACATGAATCAGCCACAGGCACACATGTGTTCCGCATCCTGAACCCCCTTCCCACCAACCTCCCCATCCCATCCCTCAGGGTCATCCCAGTGCACCAGCCCTGTCCCATGCATCAAACCTGGACTGGCGGTCTGTTTCACATATGATAATATACATGTTTCAGTGCTATTCTCTCAAATCATCCCACTCTTGCCTTCTCCCACCGAGTTTGAAAGACTGTTCTTTACATCTGTGTCTCTTCTGCTGTCTCACATATAGGGTCAGTGTTACCATCTTTCTATAAAATTTGTTTTTAATCTAGAAAAGCAAGAACTATGTTTCCAGAGGAATGGTTCTTTTCTTCACAAAAAAAGCAAATTCTTAAAAACTCACTTGTGATGCATCTTAGAAGGCTTTTGGGAGTTGAGTCAGCTAATGGAATATTCCTTTAGTCTGATCATATCCAAGAACTGGGTTGGTTTTCCAGGGACAGAAATTGAGTACAATAAAGTTTACTGTGGAGGAGTTATAGAAATGAACCCTCAGAAATATATAGGCTCTGAACACGTTATTATGTTTCTCCTGGCGTTTTTAATGAAAAAGTAGGTGTTGATTGTTTACCTCCAGACAAAATTTCTGTCCTGTACCTAAAAATTCTCAGTCTGCCCAGTGCTGCGCTTCTCCCCAGGGACTATTATTCACTCTATAGAATTTATTTTTTTAACTTACTTTCCAGATGGACATGTGCATTATTTCATTAAAGCCAAATGTGGTTTATGAAATTTGAGTATAATAATTAATCATGCCAGTGAGATTACTTGCGTGAGGCAGACTGAGGGTATTTTCAGAGAAATCAATAATAAAAGTAGAAATGGGGGGGTACTTACTATATTTCAGGCACTTCTTATGTACAAATATATCGCAACTATAATCTTACCCAGTAAATATTATTCACTTTTAAAAGATTCGTCCCATGGAGAGGTGAAACTCTGAGAGCTATGAAATGGTAGAATATGAATCCAAGTGTGTCTGCTCTAGAGGTCACATACTTTCTGCCACACTGCCTCTTGAAGTTAAGCGTTCCAACCTGACAATCTTGCTGGCTTCCAAGTTGCATAGGTTCCCCATACCTGGTAACTGCAAAGTAGAAAATTATTAAAATTCTACATTGTTCATCCATGGGCAATATTTTATCTTTGAATAATATGCCTGTTGATAGATGGCACATACTTTTACTCAGTACTATTTGTCAGCCACCTCAGATTTTTATAATTTTTTTTAGCTGAAAAGTCTTAAGTGCCAACACACAGCAAGATATAGCCTGTCATATCCTTAGAAGTCCATTTATAACTAATCCTGTTAAAGTACAATGACAAAAAGAGAATCATAAGTGCAGCTAAACCAACAGGGTCTCATGATGAGACAATGACAAGAACAAGAATAATCCAAGACAAAGAACTGGTTCAAAAATAATGAAAACAATGATAGAGGTATTTCAAACCACTTTAGAGAAAGGGGTTAGAGAAAGATAAACTCCAGCAGAAAGAAATCCCTACCCTACTTCTGTCATGTGAGCATCTGGGAAAAGTTGATCGTTACTTCAGGGCAAATGGTGGAGGTTGTATTGTTTTGAAAAATAGAGACTCAGCCAAAGAGAAGGAAGTCTGCAGCCTGCCAACAACCAGTGCCCAGAGAAGGAACAGATGTAAACACAGAAAACTGTTCAAATTTGCCAGCAGAACCTATCAGCCCATCAGCCAGCAGTCAAAGTCCAGAAAATAACCAGAAATGCTTTCCTATAAACAAAGAGAATTGAGAAAGATATGGGAAACTAACAGCCACATTTTGAAATTGCTGAAAAAGGAGAGGATGTGCTAGACCCTCATGCAGACCAAAGACGCACGTGTCACAGGGGCAGTGGGTGAGTAATGCAGAGCTGGGCCAAGGTGAAGTGCCCCCTCTCTGACGTCTGGGACCAAACAAACCTGAAGGGAAGGGCGTGTGAAATGAATGGGCATAGATGCCAGAATCACTCACACACTTCGTCACAAACAATGAGGAAATTTTACAAAATTGCATCCCTGGGAATGGCTTAAAAAACGTTAGCATGTCTGTTTCTGGGGTAAGAACGCACAAAGTTCACAAACTAAAACACAAAATTATTTTTGTTGGGAGATTTCATGTTGTAACATGGTAGGTTTCAGTTTCTAAGTTCACTACTCAAAGACCACTTTTCTTCTGCTGAGGTATTTTTCTTTGGTTCTATCTACATAGATAGAGTTGGAATCTGTTGGAATCACCAGGATTCTTACAGAACCTCTGTTAGCTGAGAAAAAGATGATGTTTCGGGGTTTTTTGTTTTTTTTTTTACTGATTTTAAACTCAAAAGAAGAATTCTCTAATAGAGTTAAATGGAAGCATTAGAGAGCACTTTAAAAAGATGTTATAAAAATATAACTCAAAACTGGGCCTCTCTGTGACCCATCTCAGCATGTGTCATACACAAAGGAAAAATCCAGAAAGATACTGAAAAGCAATTTAAAATGAAGTCTCGTGAAGAGGCAGCAAAGAGGTCTGCATTCACAAGACATAACAGAACTTCCTAAAAATTCTCCCAGAAGTACTCACGGCAGAATTGACGCCCTGAGTAGTTTTCTCCACACATGTTCAATCTTTCTGTCCCCTAGCTGAACTGATGTTGACTCTTCCCTGTCCATTTCTCCCTCTGTCTTTCCTCCGCCTGCCCTCCCTCAGAAGAGCAATTACTCTTTGTAGTGAAGCGATGTGTGCCTTCTTATGGAAATAAGCTTGGCTCTTTCAGCTCTGTCACTGTACATCCGTCTTTCCTACAGATTAGAACAGCAGAAAGCCAAGAACCAGCATGACCTCTTTCATGGGGGGAGAGATGTTATCAATATGCACTTAGTAGTGATTTTTTGTCTTTGTCATATAAAAAAGATTTAACCAAATGCTTAGAGAGATCTTTATACTTTTTCCCCAATACTATTTAAATCACCAAACTTAAATAGCTTTCATTAAGTCAAATTTTTAGAAAACAGATATACTTGATCCATACAGATTCAACTCTCCGGCTTTTTTTCCTTTTTAAAAATTTTTGTTGGAACACTTCTCTGACTCAAAGGATAAAGAATCTGTCTGCAATGCAGGAGACACAGGAGATGACTGTTTGATCCCTGGGTGGGGAAGATACCCTGGAGGAGGAAATGGCAATCCACTCCGGTATTCTTGCCTGAAAAATTCCATGGACAGAGGAGTCTGGTGGGCTATAGTCCATAGGGTTGCAAAAAGTCAAGACTGAGCAACTAAGCATGGATAGTTGCTTTACAATGTTGTATCGGTTTCTGCTATATAGCAAAGTGAATCAGCTATATGTAGGCGTATATCCCCTCTCTCTGGCTTTTCTTAGGATATAAAATTATTTTATGCACTTTCCGAAAGCACTGTCTCATTGTGGGAACTTCAGATACAGTAAGAGATAATGACAGACCCCTGTCTGGTTTTCAATTCAGTGCTGGTTTTATGTAGAGTTAGCTGAGAAGAGATGTTAGTGACAGAAAGTGCAGAGTGATGGACAATAAAATCAAGGACTCCTGAAAGGGGAGGCCTACGTGAACAAGTTCAGTTCGTCTTCCCAGGTTTGCTTGCCTCACCTGCTTTTCTGGCCCTTCTTTCCTCTGCTCTACACCGAGGGAGGCTCCCTGAACAGGCTGGATTTCTCAGGCTCCCTTGCCTGCTGGTTAATGGCCAACGGAAGTCACTGGTGGCGGGGTGGAGAGAGGAGGAAGGGAGAGCCGGGGCATGTCTCCTACTACCACTTACTTCATTTAGGTAACACGTCATTGGTGGCCAGATTTGCCCAGAACTAACAAGAGGCCGTTTATCACCATTAGTTACTCCACTTTGGGAGACTATGTGCACATTTTGCTGAATTTGATTATGGAGTGCTGCCACCGATCCTATTAGGGCTGTGAGATGATCCATGATACATGCATCATCCTGCTTTTCTAAAATCTGAAAAGCTGCGAGTTCTGAAAGTTATGTGCCCCAGGAGGTTTCAGAGATGAGAGTGGAGACATGTAGTTTGCAAACTTTGATTGATATTTAATTCACACACACACACACATACACATACACATACACAAAATCAGGCATGTAATTGGACATTACATTTAACTTATCCTGTTGTCTTGGCTTTTCAGAGAGAAAAATGCAACAGCCTAAAACCTGCTAGACTATCTATGAAGGACACACTTGGAGGTTATGACACTTATTCCGCCAGGATGAGTCCATCACCCACTGCAATGGAAGATAAGGCAAAGTTTTCATCTGGGGGCTAAAGAGATGAATAATAAGATTTCTTTAAAGGGAGAGCTGCTAGACATTCATTCTTTCCCACTCACGGAGGACATGCGGGGTAACTCCTCCTCACTTCAATGCAAGTGAAGGTGGCTTCAGGAGGAGAGAACTTGACTTCTGAACACCTAGAAGATGTGAGGACTGAAATCTGACTCATCCCCAGAAAGTGTCAACGCACAAGGCTGTATGTGGAATGTGTCCTGTTTGGTGGCAGAGGGAAGGGACAGGTTTGAGTTGAGACAAACCTATACTTCCACAGTTTGGAAGGGCAAGAAAAAAACTGTGCTTGTTGTTCAGAGATCAACCTTTGGAAGGATGTCCTTGAGAGGACTCTGCAGGGAGGGGTGAGGAGACCTAAGGAGAAAGACGGACTAGGCGGAGCTTAAGGGCTGCCAGCAGGTGGGAGGAGGAGGTGAGCGGTGGGCTGAGGTGAGTGCTGTGACCTTCTGAGTGGGAAGATGGATGTGCCATGACCATGTGGTGGACGCGAGATGGGAGCAGGGCAGAGGCAAACATGGCTTGTACCTGTCAGCTCTCGGTTAGGAAATGGTAAATAGGCTATGGACTTGATGCTGTCTCTCAGAACCATGAGAGCCCTTTGAAGGAGTCTGAGACAGGACCTAACACACAGTAAGCACTCAATAAATTCTTGTTAAATGAGAATAATGTGAGCAGTGGAACAAATCTACATACTTCATATTCTAAAAGATTCTTTGCACACCTGACCACAAACTTCTGCTAAAGAGGAAAATTGTCTTTAATACATCAGTTGGATGTAAAAATAACCATCACTAGCATCACTTTGGAGAAGGCAATGGCACCCCACTCCAGGACTCTTGCTTGGAAAACCCCATGGATGGAGGAGCCTGGTGGGCTGCAGTCCATGGGGTCACTTAGAGTTGGACATGACAGTGACTTCACTTTCACTTTTCACTTTCATGCATTGGAGAAGGAAATGGCAACCCATTCCAGTGTTCTTGCCTAGAGAATCCCAGGGATGGGGGAGCCTGCTGGGCTGCCATCTATGGGGTAACACAGAGTTGGACATGACTGGAGCGACTTAGCAGCAGCAGCAATAGCTGGACTTGCCTAAAGATGAAGCAGGCCTAGTCCATACAGCCTATGTTTCCCTGGTCCAGACTCACTAGAGAGAGGAGTTATCATTGAAGAATGACTAGTAACTCCCAGCTATGATCTACCAATAAGGCTGGCCCAGTATTTAGACGGGGTCTCTAAGATGAGGCAACCGAGGTAGTAAGACACCAGAAGCAGAGCTGGGTGGCTGAGGTACCCTGAGCCCCCCTCCTTAATGCCCCTTCCCCCAGCTTGCTGTTGGGGCCTTGGAAACGGCTTACACACTGACAGACCAGATCCTTTGTATCACTAAAAATACTAAAGAGACCATTTCCCTCTCTCAAACCCATCCTGTATCCAGTCATCGGGTGTATCTTCCAAAAATACTCATTGTATTTCTTTCTGCTTAAAAATTATTCAGTAGCTGTTCATTGCTTAGAATATAGAATGCAAAGTCCTTAGTTATTTGGAGATCTCTACCAACGATATTGGTTCAACCTACTTCTCCAGACTGAACTTCTGCTCCAGGGATCCAGACCAGGTGGAGGAATACCACATTCTCTAGGCATTTCTTACACTTTCCTCGCTTTGCTCCTGCTATTCCTGCTACCAGAAGCGCACTGCCTCATTCTGCCTGTTCTTCTGCCCATCATTTGAAGCCTGTCTCAAACACTGCCTCCTTGGTAAAGATTATCACACCCATCCTGCTGGGATTCACAAGTCAGAAGTTAGCTTTCCCTTAGTTGGTGTCGTGTTTTTTTGTTTTTTTTTAATAGAATTTATTATATATTTTCTTGTATTTTAAGAAGAAAATGGCCAAGATCCCTATTAAACATTTGCTTCTTATGGCCGTAAACCATGTTTCATTTTTCTTTATAGTTATTGTACCTGGTGCAACAGGATTTGTGTGTAGAGCAATAAAGAAGTAATTTAAGAATGAATTAATGGGAACTTCCCTGGTGGTCCAGTGATCAAGAATCCACCTTGCATCGCAGGGAGCACAGGTTTGATACCTGGTCCAGGAACTAAGATCCCACATGCCATGGGGCAACAAAGCCCATGTGCTAACCTCTGAGCCCGAGCTCTAGATCTGGAGCTATGACTCGAGTGTAGCCCCCACGTGCAGCAACTAGAGAAAGCCCAGGCCCTGTCATGAAGACCCAGCAGAACAACAACAACAACAAAATAGTAAATCAATGTTCAGAGTGACAAAAAAGTTTTAGAATAAGAGATAGTGATTGCATAATATTGTGAATGCATTAAATGACACTTAGTTATTTCCTTTTAAATGTTTAATTTTATTCTACTTGAATTTTTAAAAGAACAAATTATGATTAAATGAACTATTATAACTTTCTAGCATTTAGCTTTCAAACTGGAACCAGTTTTCTCTGCCTTCTTCCACTTTGCAGAAGAGAATGACGTGAATATGTCATTGCATTTCCGTATCAGCAGCATGTGTGTGCTCAGTCACTTCAGTCATTTGTAACCTCTTTGCAACCCTGTGGACTGTAGCCCTTCTGGCTCTTCTGTCCATGGGATTCTCCAGGCAGGAATAGTGTGGTGGGTTGCCATTTCCCTCTCCAGAGGATCTTCCCGACCCAGGGATTAAACCTGCGTCTCCTATGTCTCCTGCATTGGAGGTGCATTCTTTATTGCTGAGCCACCATCAGCAGCATGAATGTGCTCTGAAACCAACTTTCCTCAATTTCTTTTAGTCAGATTATCTTTGCAGAGTGGTGGTCCCCGGTGAATGGATGGCTTTATTTTCTACATCCCACATCTCCACACTGATTGACTCAAGCCTCACTGGCCTCTACTCAGACTCTCTGATGGAGAACTTCACCAACTAACGTAAGAACAGGAGAACAGGTTTGAAGGTATCTGCGTTTCTCCTTAGTTTAAAAGAAAGTTAGTCCAGAAATTCATAGACCAGGTATTTTTTCTTATCTACTGGTGCAAATTATTGTCAATTACAAATCCTCCTCGACAGAAATGCATCATGAGAATATGATATCTTTTACCACAGAAGATGACATTTTAAAATGACATTTAAACAAAATACTTAACGTGGTTTGAACAGATTTTGAGTGGCATCATTTCACCTGCAGTGGGAATGCAGCCACCAGGAATGATCCCCCTTCGAATGTTGACAGAATGGATAAAGCCCCGATGTCCATCTCTAGTTTATCTCTTTCCTAATATACTCTGCACAATTTCACCAGATTTATCTTTCTCATACACTCCCATATCCAGAAACATTACTAGCTACCTGTTGCTACTGCTGTTGCTGCTAAATCACTTCAGTCATGACCGACTCTTGGCGACCCTATAGACGGCAGCCCACCAGGCTCCTCTGTCCATGGGATTTTCCACGCAAGGGCACTGGAGTGGGGTGCCATTTCCTTCTCCAATTCAGGAAAGTAAAAAGTGAAAGTGAAGTCACTCAGTCGTGCCTGACTCCTAGCGACCCCATGGACCGCAGCCCACCAGGCTCCTCTGTCCATGAGATTTTCCAGGCAAGAGCACTGGATTGGGGTGCCATTGCCTTCTCCGTAGCTACTTGTTGCTGCTGCTGCTGCTGCTGCTAAGTCACATCAGTCATGTCCGACACTGTGAGACCCCATAGACAGCCTCTTGTTACTTACCCACAAAAGCCCTAACTCCTTAGATCAATGGTTGTTAACTTTGGTTGTACATTAGAATCACCTGGTAAATATTTTGAAAGGACGGATGCCTGCATCGTCTGCATCAGAAATGCTAGGCAGTGAGGTCCAAATATTGGTATTCCCTTCAAGGGTCCTCAAGTGATTCTAATGTACAGCCAGCTTTGAGAAACACCATCTTGCATGATCTTTCCTAAACTCTGCATAAAAATGGCAGGGGCAGAGATTGGGATATATGGTAAAGAATAGGGAACGAAAAAAGAGGAGATGAACAACCAAAGGAGAGAATTGAGCCAATTACGATGTTGCTCTAAATGTCCTAGTATGAGGAGGATAGTCTTTCCTCTCTGACAACAAACAGAAAATGAGCCTCATGACCAGCGGTTGGCAGTTGACTTCTTTTATCTTGGGTTCTGGCAGAAGCATCAGAATGCAGCCTTATTGTGGGTTCCCAGTGCATCTTTGAAGGCCACTGTTACCCTTCTGAGCCTGTATGTCCCAAACCTCTCTAGGGGACTGGCCCCCTGAGAGGCATTATTGCAAGAGCCAGGCTTTCTGGGCTGACCATTCTCCTACCACATAAAGATAAAGAGGAGACGGTGTTCTGCCCACCACAGCCTCTCAGTAGGCGCCTTCCTCCCTGAGGCAGAATTTAGTCACATAGTCTACCTGTTAGGATTTCTGTCCCCAAATAAAATCGAGAGTCTTGAAGGGCATCAATGATGCTGTTATGCATGGGCAGAGACATTCTGTGTCTCTTAACTCCTTTATAGGAGGGATTCATGTCTAGGTTTTGCTACAAAACCAAGAGTGGTCTTTATCGAAGCACTTTATGACTGTGCTTTTGAAAATGTTTTCCTCTAGTCATCATTATGAGGTAATGTATTAGGTAATGTCTTGAAAAATGGCCAGAAGGCTAAAGTGTCAGCTTTACAGCTCACATACCTGAAAATCACAATGCTGGTTTATTATTTTTATACTACAATATCTTTGGAATGTCTCATAAACAGAAATTAATGGTGACAACTCTCTCTGTACTTAAACACAACCCTACAAACACATGATGCTAAGAAAAGTCAAGGCCACTAACTGAGCACTTTCGAGAAGAATTTCTCTTCCTGTTATTTCATCTAGGGTACATTTCTGGCCTCTTCTGTCTCAGGCATCACAGCCAAGGCTTGCTAAAATTTCAGTTACCCAAGGTCTGCTAAAATTCACAGACAACTCTTCAGTCATATTTAAAAAAGAATTTCAAGCTCTGCTCCCATCTTATCTTCTACCAGAATTTCAAAAAGCAACAGAAATATGACTTCTTATATCTGGTTGTAAAAACAAAAAAATTGGCTTGAAATGTGAGAGTGCTAGCAAAGAAATGAACGAATCATTTTAAAATCACAAATGTAGTTTTAATTCATTTCCTTTTTAATTTTTATTTATACTTTTATCTAAGTGATTCGGGGCTAATTGTTATTTTCTGGAATTTAAGGAGCTATTAACAGATGAAAAGACAACACAATGTCTGCACAATCTGGATTTTAAAAACGTTAATTTGGTTTGGTCCTATATAGAAATCACTGTGGCAAGAAAATCAAAATTTGGTCACTTCTTCTAAATGACACCTTTCGTTATTTTAAAACAGATTTTTAAAATCAAACAATATTGATCAGTAAAATATAAATTAAGCATTTACTATGTACAAAGCAATATCTTATGTGTTCAAATACACATACAAAGTAGTAACTCTATAGTCCTAGATTCCAGGAAATTTATATCTAATTGTGGAGATGAATTTATTCTCCATGGAATTTCAATGAACCATCACTAAAACTGCAAAATAAAATTTAATGTTCTTATACTACATTAATCAAATCGTTCATTTCCATGAATGTCCATCTGCTAGGGTTTAGGGACAAGGTTATATTCACTTTCTATACCCAGTGCCTCATATAAGTAGCTAATTCACGTGAGGTAATATATATTTATTGAACCCACTGGTAGAATGTGTGTATATATCAGACACATGTACAGATATGTACATATATACGTGTATATGTTCAATAGATTTATACGTATATAAATTATTTAATTGATATTTATTTATGTAGCACTTGGTATGTGTGTAAAATTAAAAGGAAGTAAATGACAAATGTAGTACATTTCCATCATGCCAATGTTGAGAAAACAGAGCCTTGCTCAGTTTATCCTGTGATGTTATAGTGCAAGTCATAAACTATGAAACTAGGTAAGAGGGAATTGGTTTGGTCTGCATTTCAACTGAATCTTTGGTATAATAATGTTCTTTATTATATTTTTCTGGACACACTTTTAAAGATTTTATCCATGAAGCAGATTTTGGCATTGATGCTTTTTTAGTTAGGTCCTGAAGACTACAATGAGAAGAAAGGTAACCTCCATTCAAATATTTCTGTTTTACACAGAAATGTGTCATAAAACATGTAATATATATATATTTATTACCTGAATTACATATTGTGAGGTCCAAAGACTGAAAAAGAGGTTCCAATTTATTTCTTCCAGCATGCATGAAGGCAGATGTCCTTTAAAATCTGCACATCATGAGAATGGAATGTGCTCAGAAATCAGCTGAAAATTTTAAAAATGAGAGCTGTGCAGCTGTGTCCATGGGCTTAGGCTCAGCAGGAGAGGGCAGGTCCCTTTCTGGCCATCCTGCAAGTTCTGATGAGCTCCCCAGGGAGTCACAGACAATACTCCCTGTACCGACAAAGCCCCACATAGGTTTTGAACCAAACAGATGCAGGTGTACGGTAATAATAAGATCTTATATTTGCATAGCACACTATAATCTGCTTCTCACTACAATCTTTTGAATTAGGCACAAAAGGTATTTGCTCCCAGGTTATAGACCAGGAAACCAAAGTCTCACAAGGTTGAATGGCAGGAGATGATAGAAAAATGTATTTATATTAGTCTCTGTCCCTGTTCCTGGCACAGAGCTTCTAAAACCCTTGTAATTTCTGAAGTGATAAGAGCACTAAGAACTTCTTTAGTTCAACATTTGGTTTTTTATCTGGTTCCTGACTCCGAGCTCCTAAATACCTTGGAATTTCCTTGGGGACAGGAGTATCTTTTATTCTAAAGATGTGACTTTGGGTAGGCTCCTAGATGGCTTTTTTTTTTTTTAATTTTTTATTTTTTTATTGGGGTATAACCAATTAACAAACAATGTTATGATACTTTCAGGTGAACAGAGAAGGGACTCAGCCATACATATACATGTATCCATTCTCCCCCAAACACCCCTCCCATCCAGGCTGCCACATAACATTGAGCAGAGTTTCCTGTGCTATACAGTAGGTTCTTATGGG
This sequence comes from Budorcas taxicolor, assembly GCF_023091745.1. NCBI lineage: Eukaryota > Metazoa > Chordata > Mammalia > Artiodactyla > Bovidae > Budorcas > Budorcas taxicolor. Next base: position 89,875,044 of record NC_068911.1, on the reverse strand, counting down.
TTACCCATTTTAAATATAGCAATGTGAATATGTACATGTCCATTGGATCATAGAAAAAGCAAGAGAATTCCAGAACAACATCTACTTCTGCTTCATTGATTATGCCAAAGCCTTTGACTGGGTAGATCACAACAAACTGTGGAAAATTCTTCAAGAGATGGGAATATCAAACCACCTTACCTGCCTCCTGAGAAATTTGTATGCAGGTCAAGAAGCAACAGTTAGAACAGGACATGGAACAACAGACTGTTTCCATGGAAAAGGAATACGTCAAGGCTGTATATTGTCACCTTCCTTATTATAACTTATATGCAGAGTACATCATGTGAAATGCCAGACTGGAAGAAGCACGAGCTGGAATCAAGATTGCTGGGAGAAATAACAATAACCTCAGATGTGCAGATGACACCACCCTCATGCCAGAAAGTGAAGAGGAACTGAAGAGCCTCTTGATGAAAGTGAAAGAGGAGAGTGAAAAAGTTGGCTTAAAACTCAACATTCAAAAAACTAACATCATGGCATCCCGTCCCATCACTTCATGGCAAATAGATGGGGAAACAATGGAAATCATGACAGGCTTTATTTTCTTGGGCTTCAAAATCACTATAGGTGGTGACTGCAGCCATGAAATTAAAAGACATGCTCCTTGGAAGAAAAGCTATGACCAACCTAGACAGCATATTAAAAAGCAGAGATATTACCTTGCTGACAAAGGCTTGATTAGTCAAAACTATGGTTTTTCCAGTAGTCATGTATGGATGTGAGAGCTGGACTATAAAGAAAACTGAGTGCCAAAGATTTGATGCTTTTTGAACTGTGATGTTGGAGAAGACTCTTGAGAGCCTTGGACTGCAAGGAGATCAAATCAATCCATCCTAAAGGAGATCAGTACTGAATATTCATTGGAAGGACTGATGCTGAAGCTGAAACTCCAATACTTTGGCCACCTGATGCGAAGAACTGACTCATTGGAAAAGACCCTGATGCTGGGAAAGATTGAAGGTGGGAGGAGAAGGGGACAACTGAGGATGATATGGTTGGATGGCATCACTGGCTCAGTGGACATGAGTTTGAGCAAGCTCTAGGAGTTGGTGTTGCACAGGTAAGCCTGGCGTGCTGCAGTCCATGGTGTTGCAAAGGGTCAGACATGACTGAGCAACTGAACTGAAGTGAGCTGACTTGTCCACTGGATGGCTTTTCGATGGGGGCTGGTCACAAAGTCATGCTTAGCTTGTAATTTTCAGTCTCATCTCCCAACCTCTAATGGAGAGGGGCTGGAAATGGAGTTAATGATCAATCATGACTACATGGGAGAAGGACATGGCAACATGTTCCAATATTCTTGTCTAGAGAATCCTGTGGACACAGGAACCTGGTAGGCTGCTGTCCATGGGGTTGCGCAGAGTCAGACACAACTGAAGTGACTTAGCAGCAGCAGCATGACTACATGATGACCCTCCTTAAAAATCCCCAAAGTGTAGGGGTTGGAAAGTTTCTGAGGCTGGAGAACAAGTAGAGAAGTGTGAGCGTGGTGCTATCAGAGAAGACACGCAAGTTCCGTGTTCTTTCCCATATGTACCGGCCCTAAGCATCGTTTCCATCTGGATGTTCAGCTGCATCCTTTACCATATGCTTTTAAAAAATAATTAACTAATTAGGCTGCACCAGGTCTTAGTGGCAGCACACAGGATCTTCAGCTGTGGCATGTGGGATCTGCTTCCCTGACCAGGGCTCCTAATCTGGGCCCCAGGCATTAGGAGCACAGCATTTTAGCCACTGGACAAGCAGGGAAGTCCCTATCATATCCTTTTATAACAAAGTGGTAAACAGTAACTGCTCTTGAGTTCTGGGAGATGCTCTAGCAATTTAAACGAACCCATGAAAGGGATTGGTTTTCCCTCATAGCTCGGTTGGTAAAAAAAAATCTGCCTGCAATGCAGGAGACCCGGGTTCAATCTCTGGGTCTGGAAGATCCACTGGAGAAGGAAATGGCAACCCACTCCAGTATTCCTGCCTGGAGAATCCCATGGACAGAGGAGCCTGGCGGGCTACAGTCCATGGGGTCACAAGCGTCAGACATGACTTAGTGACTAAACCACCACTACTACCACAAAGGGGATTATGGGGACCTCAGATTTATGGCCAGTTGGTCAGAAAAACAGGTAACAACCTGGACTTGGGATTGGGATCTGAAGTGGATGGGTGGGGGTGCAGTCTTGTAGGACTGAGCCCTTAACCTGTGGGATATGACACTCTCTAGATGGAAAGTGTCCGATTTGAGGGAAACTGCAGGAAGCCCAGCTGGTGCCACATGATTGATTGTGTGCAAAAAACCCTTCACACATCTGATATCACAGATGCTGTGAGTGTGGTAGTTGTGTGAGAGTAAAGGAGAAACACAGGAGGAGGGCTGAGTTTTTCCTACTCAAGTGGCTTATAAGGTCCTACAGTAGGAAATGGTAAAATTGGAAATAGGATCTATAGATTTCAGCAAGTCTCCTACAGAGGCCAAGGAATGTAAGTGTAGTCTTAATATTTCCTGGCTAAGTGATCTGCAGGTATCTCAGGCTCTCTGAGCTGGAGCAGTCTTGTCAATAAAGTAGAATAAAAATCTCTCAGATTGTTGCTCTAAGATGAAATAATGTGTGAAAACAGTTCTGTCAACAGCAAAGTACTGAACTATTCAGAGTTCAAGTCATACTGACTCTTCTGCTCCCCTGCAAATAGTAACTACAGATTTCCAGAAGCATTCAGGTTTGTTTTTTTTTTTAATGGGTACACAGTCTATTGTCTGCATTCTGGAATACCCAAAGCTCTAAACCCAAAAGTATTTCTAACTCATTTAGCAAAAGTCTTACCTGAACTGACAGGTCCATCTATTATCTTGTTTTTTCTTATTTAGTCTGGATAGCCATTGTTTCACAGCAGAAATGTCAATATAATTACAAGGTTATGAGTGGCTGCCTCCTACCTGTAGGTGTTCTGCAATGATTGATAGCACAGTGTATTATCTCTCTAAAATCCAAACATCCTACCTTTTGGTGTATATCCGGTCTTAGAGATTTTGGAGGGATCATGGGATTTGTAATGTGGAGTGGAATCCCACTGACGCAGTTTAGAGATCACCCAGTAACAGGATCCCATAATTCTGGGTAAAGACTGTGTGGATGTCAGAGGCTGGGTGGGACTGGGGTCAGCCATTGGTTGGGTGTATTCCAGAGCAGACTTAGGACATCCTTGGCGGTGTCACACACATTCAGTCTTGAGCTATAGCTTGACCCCTGGTCCTAAAATTAATATGGTCTTTGAACAATTCTTCTTAGAGCCAGTGCATCCAAGTGCTACAACCAGAAGCCATGGTGGAAAATGGATGAGCAAAGACAATGGACAATGCAGATCTGAGTCAGAATCCCTGACCTACGATTTACCGACTCTGCATCTTGGACAAGTTTATCAAGGTTTTAAATCTCAGTTTCTCACCCTTGAAATGGGAATCTTAATAATGTTTTAAAGGCCATTGTAAGTTTTAAATGGCACAGCATATATAGGAGTGCTTTATATGATGACTAACCAATACTAAATGTCCATAAAAGGGTAGATTCCAGTCTCTTTCTTTGTTAGCATTTCCATTAACAGAAACCTCTACCATAAGGCTATTTGAGAAGTTTTTCTTCAAATTGCTGATTGTTTTGGTTCTTAATTAAAATAGCTGAAAGTTTTTGTGTTTTTTTTTTCCTGAATCTTGGTCTGGATCTGTGCCATTCTAAAGTCCAGAAAGTTGAATTTTTGGTTTAATTCCAACATTATTCTGCCAAGTTATTATTATTATTTTTTTAAGAAAACAAGCTGCTTTAATAATGTATGAGGTTTATAATGCACGTGTCTCACAGTTTCCAAGAAACTGAGCGAAACACTCCTAAGTGATAAAATGTGTTTATTATACGTCAACTAATTACATTTCTCAATCCTAGGATATTTGAAATTTGATGGTTGGGTCTCATCTGTACCTTGGCTGTGATTTATTCTGGAGCTCAAGATAATAGCATATGAGCCTTGGCATGACTAATTCACTTATAGTTTTAAATAGGTCTTCAGTCAAAAAGTTTTCTCCGAAGTTTAATTGCCACAAGTCATAAATGCACAAGGAGAGATTCTCGAATTATCCCCTACGGTTGTGTTGGGCAGCTCTAGAGCCCACTCAGGCCATCAGGGACCCTCACAATGACATATGAATATCGCTGTCAGCCCCCTTCTTCTTCAGTACAGGAGTATGTATTGCCAAAGAAAGGATGGTGTGTTTATGAAGGTGTCTGTAGGCCAGTGGCCTGAAGGACCATTCAATACACGGATATATAGTCACAATAAAATTTAAATAACAATAAAATAAAATAAAACTCACTAATGTGGTTTCAAGGAAATCAACACCAAAGTTAAGACTGCCATGCGAACAGGAAAAGTCATATTAAAAAATACAGGAAACTCCATTGTTGCCCTGCAAATAATTTCATCAGTACCATCTTTCTAGATTCCATATATATGCGTTAGTATATGATACTTGTTTTTCTTTTTCTGACTTACTTCACTTTGTATAATAGGCACAGAAATAGAGAACAGACTTATGGACATGGTGGAGGGGGAGAGGAAGGAAAGGGTGGGAAGCATGGAGAGAATAACATGGAAATACACATTACCATATGTAAAATAGATAGCCAATGGGAATTTGCTGTATGACTCAAGGAACTCAAACTGGGGCTCTGTAACAACCTAGGGGAGTAGGACAGGGAAGGAAGTGGGAGGGAGGTTCAAGAGGGAGGGGACATATGTATACTTATGGCTGATTCATGTTGATGTTTGGCAGAAACCAATGCAATACAGTAACACAAATATCTTTGAATTAAAAATAAATAAATTTTAAAACATATAGGAAACTACGATACTATATGGCCCCAAAATAGGAGTCTTAAGGCAAAAATGTGTGAACTGTAAGGGAAAATATCACTATGTCTTAAAATGTCTATTTTTGTCTAATGTCTGTAGAACAAAAAGTACCAATAAAGCTAGAAGACAAGCAACAGACTGGGATATGATATCTGTATACAACTGCCCAAAGATTAGTACTGATGAAAAAAAGTAGCTCAGTAGATGAATAAGAAGAATGAATCACCTACTAGATAAATGAGGAAAGGATGTGAATCACAGAGGAGGAAAACTTACTGGCCAACAATTCTATGAAAACATTTTCCAAGTGACCAATAACTAGGAAAATGCAAAGGCAAACAGATTGGGTGAAATTTTTTAAAGTCCAGCATGTTCCAGGATGGATCTGGTGTTTTTTGAATATTGAGTGTTAATTCAGCTCTTTCACTCTCCTCTTGGAAAGAGAGAATGTAAAGTCACTTAGTTATGCCCGACTCTGTGACCCCATGGACTGTAGCCCACTAGGATCCGCCAGCCATGGAATTTTCCAGACAAGAGTACTAGAGTGAGTTGCCATTTCCTTCTCCAGGGATCTTCCTGACCCAGGGATCAAACCCGGGTCTCCCACATTGCAGGCAGATGCTTTAGGTTGTTGATATTTCTCCTGGCAATCTCCACTGCTAGATGGCAATTCCATGACGGTAGGACACTGTGTCTATTTTATTCACTTATCCATTCTCAGAATGTAAAATAATATGAAGCACAGGGGACGCTCAAATTTTTTTTCCAGTATTGAGTGAATGCCCATTTTCCAGTTTAATTGTGTATACAAAACAGAATCAGTTCAGTTCAGTCCGTTCAGTCGCTCAGTTGTGTCTGACTCTTTGTGACCCCATGAATCACAGCACGCCAGGCCTCCTTGTCCATCACCAATTCCCGGAGTTCACTCAAACTCACTTCCATAGAGTCAGTGATGCCATCCAGCCATCTCATCCTCTGTCATCCCCTTTTCCTCCTGCCCCCAATCGCTCCCAGCATCAGAGTTTTTCCAGTGAGTCAACTCTTTGCATGAGGTGGCCAAAGCACTAGAGTTTCAGCTTAAGCATCATTCCTTCCAAGGAACACTCAGGGTTGATCTCCTTCAGAATGGACTGGTTGGACCTCCTTGCAGTCCAAGGGACTCTCAAGAGTCTTCTCCAACACCACAGTTCAAAAGCATCAACTTTTTGGCGCTCAGCTTTCTTCACAGTCCAACTCTCGCATTCATACATGACCACTGGAAAAACCATAGCCTTGACTAGATGGACCTTTGTTGGCAAAGTAATGTCTCTGCTTTTGAATATGCTATCTAGGTTGGTCATAAATTTTCTTCCAAGGAGTAAGCGTCTTTTAATTTCATGGCTGCAGTCACCATCTGCAGTGATTTTGGAGCCCAAAAATGTAAACTCTGCCACTGTTTCCACTGTTTCCCCATCTATTTGCCATGAAGTAATGGGACCAGATGCCATGATCTTCGTTTTCTGAATGTTGAGCTTTAAGCCAACTTTTTCACTTTCCTCTTTCACTTTCACCAAGAAGCTTTTGAGTTCCTCTTCACTTTCTGCCATAAGGGTGGTGTCATCTGCATATCTGAGGTTATTGATATTTCTCCTGGCACTCTTGATTCCAGCTTGTGCTTCTTCCAGCCCAGTGTTTCTCATGATGTACTCTGCATAGAAGTTAAATAAGCAGGGTGACAAAATACAGCCTTGATGTACTCCTTTTCCTATTTGGAACCAGTCTGTTGTTCCATGTCCAGTTCTAACTGTTGCTTCCTGACCTGCATACAGATTTCTCAAGAGGCAGGTTAGGTGGTCTGGTTTTTCCCATCTCTTTCAGAATTTTCCACAGTTTATTGTGATCCACACAGTCAAAGGCTTTGGCATAGTCAATAAAACAGAAATAGATTTTTTTCTGGAACTCTCTTGCTTTTTCGATGATCCAGCAGATGTTGGCAATTTGATCTCTGGTTCCTCTGCCTTTTCTAAAACCAGCTTGAACATCTGGAAGTTCACCATTCATGTATTGCTGAAGCCTACCTTGGAGAATTTTGAGCATTACTGTACTAGCATGTGAGATGAGTGCAAGTGTGCAGTAGTTTGAGCATTCTTTGGCATTGCCTTTCTTTGGGATTAGAATGAAAAGTGACATTTCCAGTCCTGTGGCCACTGCTGAGTTTTCCAAATTGGCTGTCATATTCAGTGCAGCACTTTCACAGCATCATCTTTCAAGATTTGAAATAGCTCTACTGGAATTCCATCACCTCCACTAGCTTTGTTCATAGTGATGCCTTCTAAGGCCCACTTGACTTCACATTTCAGTATGTCTGCTCTAGGTGAGTGATCACACCATCGTGATTATCTTGGTCTTGAAGATCTTTTTTGTACAGTTCTTCTGTGTATTCTTGTCACCTCTTCTTAATGTCTTTGGCTTCTGTTAGGTCCAGACCATTTCTGTCCTTTATCGAGCTCATCTTTTCATGAAATGTTCCCTTGGTATCTCTAATTTTCTTGAAGAGATCTCTAGTCTTTCCCATTCTGTTCTTTTCCTCTATTTCTTTGCATTGATCACTGAGGAAGGCTTTCTTATCTCTTCTTGCTATTCTTTGGAACTCTGAATTCACATGCTTATATCTTTCCTTTTCTCCTTTGCTTTTCACTTCTCTCCTTTTCACAGTTATTTGTAAGTCATCCCCAGACAGCCATTTTGCCTTTTTGCGTTTCTTTTCCATGGGGATGGTTTTGATCCCTGTCTCCTGTACAATGTCACGAACCTCTGCCATAGTTCATCAGGCACTCTATCCATCAGATCTAGGCCCGTAAATCTATTTCTCACTCCCACTGTATAATCATAAGGGATTTGATTTAGGTCAAACCTGAATGGTCTAGTGGTTTTCCCTACTTTCTTCTATTTCAGTCTGAATTTGGCAATAAGGAGCTCATGATCTGAGCCACAGTCAGCTCCTGGTCTTGTTTTTGTTGACTGTAGAGAGCTTCTCCATCTTTGGGTGCAAAGAATAGAATCAATCTGATTTCGATGTTGACCATCTGGTGATGTCCATGTGTAGAGTCTTCTCTTGTGTTGTTGGAAGAGGGTGTTTGCTATGACCAGTGCATTTTCTTGGCAAAATTCTATTAGCCTTTGCCCTGCTTCATTCCGTATTCCAAGGCCAAATTTGCCTGTTACTCCAGGTGTTTCCTGACTTCCTATTTTTGCATTCCAGTCCCCTATAATGAAAAGGACATCTTTTTTGGGTGTTTGTTCTAAAAGGTCTTGTAGGTCTTCATAGAACCGTTCAACTTCAGCTTCTTCGGTGTTACTGGTTGGGGCATAGACTAGGATTACTGTGATATTGAATGGTTTGCCTTGGAAATGGACAGAGATCATTCTGTCATTTTTGAGACTGCATCCAAGTACTGCATTTCAGACTCTTTCGTTGACCATGATGGCTACTCCATTTCTTCTATGGGATTCCTGCCCGCAGTAGTAGATATAATGGTCATCTGAGTTAAATTCACCCATTCAAGTCTATTTTAGTTTGCTGATTCCTAGAATGTCGATGTTCACTCTTGCCATCTCCTGTTTGACCACTTCCAATTTGCCTTGATTCATGGACCTGACATTCCAGGTTCCTATTCAATATTGCTCTTTACAGCATCAGATCTTGCTTCTATCACCAGTCACATCCACAGCTGGGTATTGTTTTTGCTTTGGCTCCATCCCTTCATTCTTTATGGAGTTACTTCTCCACTGATCTCCAGTAGCATATTGGGCACCTACTGACCTGGGAAGTTCCTCTTTCAGTATCCTATCATTTTGCCTTTTCATACTGTTCATGGGGTTCTCAAGGCAAGAATACTGAAGTGGTTTGCCATTCCCTTCTCCTGTGGACCACATTCTGTCAGACCTCTCCACCATGACCCGCCCATCTTGGGTTGCCCCGCGGGCATGGCTTAGTTTCATTGAGTTAGACAAGGCTGTGGTCCTAGTGTGATGAGATTGACTAGTTTTCTGTGAGTATGGTTTCAGTGTGTCTGCCCTCTGATGCTCTCTTGCAACACCTACCATCTTACTTGGGTTTCTCTTATCTTGGATGTGGGGTATCTCTTCACGGCTGCTCCAGCAAAGCGCAGCTGCCGCTCCTTACCTTGGACGAGGGGTATCTCCTCATCGCCACCCCTCCTGACCTTGAACGTGGAGTAGCTCCTCTAGGCCCTCCTGCACCCGCGCAGCCACCGCTCCTTGGATGTGGGGTAGCTCCTCTCAGCCGCCATCCCTGACCTCGGACGTGGGGTAGCTCCTCTTGGCCACGCTTGTGTGCCGGAGCAGCCGCCACAGGCTCCTTTATTTAATTCTCAGCCTAAAAAATGGTCCAGAACTTCCCTGGTGGTCCAGTGGTTGAGAATCCATCTGCCAGTGCAGGGGACATGGGTTACAGAATACTACACAACAATTAAAATATATGAATTAGGGTTCTACATACCAACATGGAAATTTTCTTAAAACATAATGTGTTGAAAATAGATATTATGATACAATTTTCATAAAAAGTGAAAACATACCAAATATGCCTACAGATTATGAATATATACTATGTATGTATAATAGTACAAAAGGATACATAACCAAACTCAGGAATTACTGGAGTTAACGACTGTAAACACAGCAGGGGAAAAGAGAGAAAGAGTGTTTTGCAGGGCTTTAATTGTGTCTGTAATATTTATTTGGGCTTCCCTTGTAGCTCAGATGGTAAAGAATCTGCCTGCAATGCAGAAAACCAAGGTTCAGTCCCTGGGTCAGGAAAATACCCTGGAGAAGGGAATGGCAACCCACTCCAGTATTCTTGCCCATGCACAGAGGAGCCTGGTGAGCTACAGTCCATGGGGTTGCAAAGAGTCAGACATGACTGAGCAAATAAGCACATAAAATTTCTTTTAAAAATGACACAAGTATGGTAGATATGTTAGTACTCAATAGATTTGCATAGTGGATTAGAGGGTTTTTTATATTTTGTATATTCTTGTATGTTTGAAAGGTTTTATAATGTATATGTAATATAAAAATACTATTACTTGATAAACAATCCACTTTGTGCTATATAGGCAAATATTTGGAAGAAGTGGCAAACTGGGGTCCCTGAGATTTTGGGTTCTTCTTCTGCAGCACAGATCAAAGTCTTCTTCTCTATTACCTCATTTATTTTTCCTAAGTTTTAAGTAAGAGGAAAACTGGGTAAGTTTATCACTGATGGTCGTGGGCTCACCCTCTGCCGCTGGAGCAGCTCAGAAAGCTTCGGCCTCCAGAAGATGTCTCCTAGGGTTCTGTAAGGCATGCTTTTCTCCTCTTCCTGTCCAGTCCCCGCATCCTGGAAGTCCCACAGAGTTTCCTCCTCTGACTTCTGGGATGCGCTGGCGCATGGCAGGAAAAGAACTGTCACTGACACTGGGCTGCAACCTCTTCAATCTGGACACTGGGGAACATGCATGTCAGCACTGTGCCCCATTCTCTGATGCTAAACAGCCCTTCTGTCTTTTCATAAATTCTTAGGGGAGGAGGAATTGGAGGCTGAAGTTAGGTTGTTCACTTGTGTGCTTGTCTCAGCCAGCATGGCATCTGGCACCAAGCCTACTCTTCAGTCAGATGATATTGTTTTGTACACACATGCACACACACGCACAAACACACACACAGAGAGCATGAGCTCGTCATTCAGGCCATTTGTCTCTATGCCTGAAAGTTACATTGCACTGGCCAAAATTCTATTTAACCACACTCTGAGGTATATGCTCAAAATATATGTTCATTGGCATCTATAAAACCATGTCAAAGGAGGCTCAGTATTTTTCAAGATAGCAGCAGGATGGAATTAGTAGATGAAACTCTCTTCAAATGACATCTACTGTCTTTAGTGAAAAGAACTTGCAAATTGTGGTGAGAGAATCCATTTAACCAACTCACATAGAGTATCTGGAACATTTCTACTGGATCCTTGCTGCTGCTGCTGCTAAGTCGCTTCAGTCGTGTCCGACTCTTGGCGACCCCATGGACTGCAGCCCACCAGGCTCCTCCCGTCCATGGGAATTTCCAGGCAAGAGTACTGGAGTGGGGTGCCATTCCATTAATGTGACCAGGACTTTCCAAATCTCCCTCTCTCCAGACACCTAAAGATGGCTAGGATGAGCATAAAACTCAACCCTCTTCTTCCACCCTCCTGTGGTTCTCTTCCAAGTTAAACATTTCCCAGAATGCATTAAGACCTGCCCTCTCACTCTCTGTAGTAACTCCAGAAATTTCAGAACTATTAGCACAGAGACCGATAAAACTATGGCCTCATGAACACAGCAATGCCCATTTCTTTACAAATTGACCATCACTATTTTCATACTACAGTGGCAAGGTTTAATAGTGCTGAAACCATACAGCCCCAAAGCCTAAAATAGTCACTGTCTGACCCTTCAGTGAAAAAGTGTACTGACTCCTTGGTAGTAAAACCCCATGACCGGCAGGACTGATTCAATTGCATGTCATGGCCAAGATTTAGCAAATCAAAAAGATGCTTGTTTTCAACTTATACAGGTTTATACCAGGTAGCAGCAAAAGTGAGGGCCAAGTGACCTCATATTTTTTAAATATTACAAAAATCAAAGATGTACTCCTCCATCGCATAGTCCCTTTTCTTGATTAGAAATTGTTCCCCGCTGCCCTAATATTATTTTCCTCAATGTTAACAACAAAATTGCACCAGACGTTAGTTTCTGTGTGACTCATCCTCTCCACTCAAGCTGGGATGCTTCCTAGCCTTGCCACCCCACACCTGACGGCTGGGCCCAGATGACCGTGACACTGCTGTGACGCCGGCAGAGCCCAGAGTGCCTGGGAAGGATGATGACGACACGCGCCTGGCTTTTACCGGCAACACTCACAAGCTTCCCCAAGCTCTGGGTCATCTCTTCATCACCGGTTTGTGGCTGCTCTGGTCTATCTGGTCTTAGAGGAAAACGTCAGCTGATTCTGACTGGACACAGAAGATGCATAATACACTTTTTGTGTGTTTATGCAAATCTATGAGTTCCAAAACCACCTAAATGATCCAAGCTATAGGAAAATGTCCATTTCAAAGAGCTCCCATCCATGACCTAATGTAGTTAATGACGTTGGTTTCCAGACAGATAGTAACTACTTATATTACGTGCACAGTAATGTATTTGGCAAAGTTACTAATGCAAGAAGAATCTGTTCTGGGCCATGAGCTTCACAGCAACTGGACTGAGAACGGGAGACTGCAGTCACGTGACTCAGGGTAATTCACTCAACCTCTCTGAGTTTCAGTTTGACTCTGGAAATGAGGAGTTTGGACTGAATAAGAAAATCATCTTAGTCTACTAAGCACTTTCACAAGTGTGCTCCTGTGTTGTTACTCTATGATTTTAGATAAGTCGTGTATCTCCACCAAATTTGATACCATTCAAAATGATGGAGCCAGCTTGACAGCCTAGAAATGGCAGGTCCAAGTGCAATTCTTGTTTTCCATCCTGTTCTTAAAATGAAGATATTTCAAACATTATTTTGAAGGTTTGGATTTTCTTTCCTTTTTTTTAAAATTATCATTAACCTATTGCTTGCCTCGTCCTCTTGGCACACTCCTCCTAGGTAACTGGCCTCGGCTAGTTGCTGCCACTGACCTAAGATTAGAGCAAGGCTAAGAAATCCTGGCAGTCTGTGTAAAAATGTCTCCAGCCTCAGTGCCCCAGGCCTAGCTGAACTACAGCCCAATTCTGAGAATCACAGAAAGGCTGGAACGATGTTGCAGTGTGTGAGCAGTTGGTGCTTCCCTCTCTTCCACTCAGTGAAATGTGTGGCAAGAGTTTCATCCATCTGAGCCCCTCTCTTTCTCGGGCAGCTGTGTTAATCCTGGTGGAGACTTTGTGGTGAAAACCTCAGACTCTGCTCTTCATTTTCAGAATTCCTGAGAAGTAATCAGCACAGTCTCTAAGTGAATGGACACAGGAGTGCAGTTTGTGGATTCCAGTGTGTATTTTTGGGATGAGGCCGGTGGTACATGAATTTGTTCCATGTTGGAGAGGTGAACAGAAAGTGGAGGGGTCAGGACACTCTCTGTTGACGCCCTTCCAGGTCACCAAATGTTTTCTCTTAAGTCCAAGTGTACAGCCAGGCTTGGCTTTCCTCCCTGGATATTCTCAGCTGGTTGTATTTGGACCTCTGTGGGAGTGTACCTGAGTAGTTGGTACTGAATGACTGGCATAAAAATCCTCTGGGACAACGATTAAAGAAAGATGTAATATCTCCTTGCCCAGCAGCTGAGAGTTTGATGTGGAAAGAAAACAAGTTAAGTTCCAACTTGGTTTCTTGTCCAGTAACATTCTGCCAGTCAAGCCACTCATCCAATCCCAAGCACTTAGGGACTTTAATGTGCTTTTGGTGTTTTAAAAATTAAGTATAGGAGTCAAAACATCAGAAGGTTTTGTAAGATGCTAAGTCCTAGATAAAAGCAAGAATTAAACTGTAAAAACACTAATTGTTTTTCATATCACTTCTGATGGGCTAGTTTGCTTAATGTCTTGAAAGAGGAAAAAAAATGTGGCACTCCAGTTAGAAAACTTAGTAAGCTGCAGTGCATGTGTCTTACCAAACATCAACTCTGAGGATGTTTTTTAAAATATGAACTTAAAAAAATTAAAGTCAAATAGCACAGAAACATTTTTCAGAGCACAACACTTAAGCAGATACCCTTGGATTGGTTTGATAGACTTTCATTAGGGATAAGCAGAAGATATTAAAAAGAGGTGGTAAGAATACACAGAACTGTACAAAAAAGATCTTCATGACCCAGATAATCATGATGGTGTGATCACCAACCTAGAGCCAGACATCCTGGAATGTGAAGTCAAGTGGACCTTAGGCAGCATCACTATGAACAAAGCTAATGGAGGAGATGAAATTCCAGTTGAGCTATTTCAAATCCTGAAAGATGATGCTGTGAAAGTGCTGCACTCAATATGTCAGCAAATTTGGAAAACTCAGCAGTGGCCACAGGACTGGAAAAGGTCAATTTTCATTCCAATCCCAAAGAAGGGCAATGCCAAAGAATGCTCAAACTACTGCACAATTGCACTCATTTCCCATACTAGCAAAGTAATGCTCAGTATTCTCCAAACCAGGCTTCAGCAATACGTGAACTGTGAACTTCCAGATGTTCAAGCTGGATTTAGAAAAGGCAGAGGACCCAGAGATCAAATTGCCAACATCCTCTGGGTCATGGAAAAAGCAAGAGAGTTTCAGAAAAACATCTATTTCTGCTTTATTGACTATGCCAAAGACTTTGACTGTGTGGATCACAACAAACTGTGGAAAATTCTTCAAGAGATGGGAATACCAGACCACCTGATGTGCCTCCTGAGAAATCTATATGCAGGTCAAGAAGCAACAGTTAGGAATGGACATGGGACAACAGACTGGTTCCAAATAGGACAAGGAGTACGTCAAGGCTGTATATTGTCACCCTGCTTATTTAACTTATATGTGGAGAACATCATGCAAAATGCTGGACTGGATAAAGCACAAGCTGGAATCAAGATTGTCAGGAGAAATATCAATAACCTCAGATATGCAGATGATACCACCCTTATGGCAGAAAGTGAAGAAGAACCACAGAGCCTCTTGAAAGTGAAAGAAGAGTGGAAAAGCTGGCTTAAAACTCAACATTCAGAAAACTAAGATCATGGCATCTGGTCCCATTACTTCATGGCAAATAAATGGAGAAACAATGGAAACAGTGAGAGACTTTATTTTTGGGGGGCTCCAAAATTACTGCAGATGGTGACTGCAGCCATGAAATTAAAAGACGCTTGCTCCTTGGAAGAAAAGTTATGACCAGTCTAGACAGCATATTAAAAAGCAGAGATGTTACTTTGGCAACAAAGGTCCATTTAGTCAAAGCTATGGTTTTTCCAGTGGTCATGTATGGATGGGAGAGAGGGACTATAATGAAAGCTGAACGCCGAAGATTTGGTGCTTTGGAACTGTGGCATTGGAGAAGACTCTTGAGAGTCCCTTGGACTGCAAGGAGATCCAACCAGTTCATCCTAAAGGAAATCAGTCTTGAATATTCATTGGAAAGACTGACGCTGAAGCTGAAACTCCAATAATTTGGCCACCTGATGCAAAGAACTGACTCATTTGAAAAGACCCTGATGTTGGGAAAGATTCAAAGCTGGAGGAGAAGGGGACAACAGAGGATGAGATGGTTGGATAGCATCATCGACTCAATGGACACGAGTTTGAGTAAGCTCCAGGAGTTGGTGATGGAGAGGGAGGCCTGGCGTGCTACAGTCCATGGGGCCACAAAGAGTCGGACATGACTGAGCAACTGAACTGAACTGAACTGAACTGACTGGTTGGGACCCAAACAATATCCAGCTTTTTCAACTAAAGTATCTTCCTTTTATTCTTCTTGCCCTCTGATGCGATTCCATTTGAAGAAAAGTTCCCACGCTAAAATAACTAGGAAAGCATTGGCTTCAATTATTTCTGAGGATCCCATGGCCTCTCTAGCTGATATGATGCAATGAAAATGGAGGTGAATCAGGGAGAAAAGAGTGTGACAGCCACTATTGGCTTTTTACCTTGATCCTAACTCCCACTTCACCTCAGTCCCATATTTCCATGCTGGCAGATCTCTGACTTTGTTTTGATGTCTGAAGCAGCCATGGGTTCAGGGACAGAAATTATCTCCAGCCCAAAGATGAATCTCTTTTGATCTATGCCATTCAGGGGAGCCTCTGTCTCTGGCCAGTGATTGCCTAAAGCATGGACATGGCCTCTAAATTTGGGCTATGTAGAAATAGAATCTACCAGGAGTATCTGAAAAAGACTCATTGATAGAGAGAAGAGATGCAACAGAAGCTTTGTTTCCTTTGCTGGAACTCTGCATAAGAGAAAGTTATATAATTTGTGTGTATGTGCATATATGTACATGTGCAGTCGCTCAGTCCTGTCTTTTTGTGATCCCACAGACTGTAGCCCGTCAGGCTCCTGCTCCTGTGTCCATGGGAATTTCCCAGCAAGAATGCTGAAGTGGTTACCATCACCTTCTCCAGGGGATCTTACTGACCCAGGGATTGAACTTGTGTGTCCTGCATCTCCTGCATTGCAGGTGGATTCTTTAGCTCTGAGCCACTACAGAAATCCATATAATTTGTGGGAGCCAGTGAAAACTTAAAATGTGAAGATCTTGCTTTCTTCAGCTGCCTCTCTCTCCACCTGTCATGGTGGGTAGTATTAGGTATTTAGGCTTGGGACCCTCATAGGCACCGGAAAGACTCGCCCTGCAACTCAGCATGCAGAGCATACATTACCTTGACCCTCCCCACATCCACCTCTAGACCCTCGCTAGAGGCAAAGGGTGGCAGTAAAGGGTTGAGCAGGGGTCGGGGAGCAGGTGGTCTAGAACCTGCCCAGTCCAGGTTGTGAAGTAGGGCTGTGTATGAGTGAAGGCTCCATGCCCTTGGTGCATATTCCTTTGTCCTATTGAACTTCACGTTCCAAACAGAAATTCAAAGTAAAATCATTAAGAATTTCCAGATGGAGCCCACAGAGCATTAGCCCACACAGAGGAGATTCTTCTGAACCTGGAGCCTCTACAGATGTGTTGAGCACAGGCTCATGAAGTTGGTCTTCATGTCTGTATGTACTACTAGCATCTACCTCAGCCATTTCGAGACCACGAGCAAAACATGGCCAAGTTAGAGAAGAAAGACAAAAGCACCCAGCTCCTGGATATTATTAAGCTCCTACATTAACCAACCTTAGAAAGTGCCCATACTCAGGAATTCTATGTATAGGAGGTAATAGACCCCCTGTTTTACAGGACACTTGTACTTGGGTCTTTCATTAGTTACAACTGAAAGTATTCTGACAGGAAAGATCACATGTTGATCAGTCTACAAAGGTAATAGAAAGAGGTGATTAAGCTAGAGGAGTTTTCGTCCCACCCTTTCCTTCCCCCGCTGTGTCCACAAGTACGTTCTCCGCGTCTCCATCTCTATTCCTCCCCGGCAAATAGACTCATCACTACCATTTTTCTAGATTCCATGTATACGTGTTAATACATGGTATTTGTTTTTTTTTTTTTCCTCTCTGACTTCACTCTGTATAACAGGCTCTAGGTTTGTCCATCTTAGTTCAACTGACTCAAATTCATTCCGTTGTATGACTGAGCAACATTCCCTTGTATATATGTATCACAGTTTCTTTATCCATTCCTCTGTCAAAAGACACTAGAACCTGTCATACAGCATGAAGTCAGAAAGAGAAAAACAAATATTGTATACTAACGCATTTATGTGGAATTTAGAAAAATTGTACAGATGAACCTAGTTCCAGGGCAGGAATAGACACACAGACATAGAGAATGGGTGTGTGGACGCAGTGGGGAAGGGGAGGGTCAGACATACAGAGAGTAGTGCTGGCAATATCTGTGCTACCACGTGTAAAACAGAGCCAGTGGAAAGCTGCTGCGCAGCACAGGGAACTCAGCTCAGTGCCCTGTGATGACCAGGAGCGGTGGGTGGGATGCACGCTTAAGAGAGCAGGGACATATATATACTTATGGGAGATTTTTATGCTGTTGTATGGCAGTATTAGTGCAACATTGTAAAGCAGTTATCCTCCAATTTAAAAAAAAATGTTAAATTAGTTACCATATGACTCAGCAATTTCACACTAAGACAACTGAAAACATATGTCCACATAAAAACCTGTACCCAAATGTTCATAGCAGCATTATTAATAATAATAAAAAGTGGAAAGAAAAAAAAAAGCTAGAGGAATTTTCTTCTAAGATTCAAATCTAGAGCCACTCCCCTAGAGAACGCTTTTCCCCAACTGCTCTGCAAAGCATGAGAGGACCAGTGTGTTCTTTGGAACCTAAGCATAGACCATGATGACCTCACCTCCACTCCACCCCCTCACATTTCTCCACTCTTAGAAGGCTTAACAAGTTCAAGTGGGCAAGTACTGGCAAACTATGACACAATGAATAAATACAACACCCACACTGATTTTTAGGTACATGAGAACTGAGATAATGAAACAAGGTCACTGTGAGCTTCAGGGATAATTTGAGGCAAAATTATAAAACACATGAGGCTTGCTTGGGGCTCACCTACTCTGTAACACTTTCCAATCCTACATAGGCCCTCCTTTAGGTGAATACCTTAGGGTCTAGGTCATTCTTGCTTGATGTGCTAACTAATAAATTTAAGGCACCATTTTACATAAAAGTTTGATCGACACCTAAAGTTTCTACAGACTTTGTGATTTTATTATTCTTCACTAATGGCTCTGTGTCCCTCCTAGACGGAGATCCTGAGACAGTAGACCTTTGGTGACCTTGAGAAGTTCCAAAGCCATGAAACTCCTTCAAACTATGGGGTTAAATATCAACAACACCCCCTGGGAAAATAGCTTCAAGGAAAAGGTAGTATGAGAGGAGGGCCCTGAAAGATGTAGACTTGACAGCTTATCTGGAGGGAAAACCATTCCATCCAGCAGACGCAGGCATGCAGGCCTAGATTTTTCCTTCTGCGTGCAGAAGTGGGATATAACACTTAGAAGCATCTCACCCCCATCCTCAGGAATGGTCAGGCATTAACCATACTCCTCAGAGACTTCTGGACACAAGAGTCAGGGGAGGGGTCTATAAATTATGCATCTTCCAAGTTATATGGGGTGGAATAGCATTCCTCCAAAATATATGGCCTCCTAGAACTCAAAATGAGACCTTATTTAGAAATCAGTATAATAAGATGACGGAGAAAACAATGGCAACCCACTCCAGTACTCTTGCCTGGAAAATTCCATGGGCGGAGGAGCCTGGTAAGCTACAGTCCATGCGGTCGTTATCTGGATTCAGATACTCGCTAAATCCTAAATCCAATAACTGATGTTCTTAAGAAGGTATGTGAAGATACACAGGGAAGATGGTGATTTATAGATGGAGGCAGAGAATAGAGTTATGCTTCCCAAACCAAGGAACACCAGGACCCACCAGAAGCTGTAGAAGGCAAGAAGTCTTCCCCAGAAGACTCAGAGGGAGCATGGCTTTTGCCAACACCTTGATTTTGTCCTTAGAACTTCTAGAACTGTGAGAGGATAAATTTCTGTTGTGTTGACCCATCTGGTTTGTGGAAATTTATTACAGCAGCCTTAGGACACCAATACACAGGCCTCCTCATGCGTGCCACTTACTTCATGGAATGGCAAGGCTTGAGAGCTGACCACTGACTGGGCTGTGAATTTCAGAAGGGGAAATGGAGGAGGTTCAACCTCAAGAGAACATCTGGTCACCACTGTGCATGGGGAAGTCAGGGCCTATATTTCCATCTAGAATGAGGCTGTGAGGTGATTGGTATTAAATTGGATGTCTCAAAGGTCCACGTTCCTGGCTGCTGCGTGCCTATACATATGCTTCTGGAGCTCTCTCACTCCTACCTTTTCACCACAACCCTCTGCCAAACAAAGTCAGATGACAATGCCTTCCTGTTTGAACCAGTGGTTTTTTCAGTGACATCAGTCAAGAAGGCTGGAAGTTCCCACCATACTAGATGAGAAGCCCTTGGTGGATGAAGCTCATACATTATTCAGAGGGGAAAAAATGTGGGCTTTGACTGAACTTTGAAGGAATAAGTAGCTATTCCGGAGGAGAGTGACCTATTGTTTTACTTCACAGGACACAAAGGGCAAGCGGCATTCCTCACAGCATAGCTAATGGAGTTTGCACAGACACTGTGATGAACTGGCCGGCAGACATCTTTTACCAACTCTGAGGTTCTGTGCAAAGTGCCCTGTTGCTGATCAGAGGAAGGATGTTCACACCTTTTCTATTTCTGTAAGGTTACAAATCGGTGATACTCAGGTCAGGAGTTTCTGGGTAAAATGGTGTTGTCTGTGAAGTATGTACTTGTCAACAGCACCAAGGTCCCTTTGGAAGGACCTCCAGGCAGGTTAGGTTGACATTTATACTATTTTCTGGCCAATCCTTCCCTGAAATACTGGAAACATTTTCTGCCTGGTGGAGGAAGAAGACGAATGGTTATGAAATGTAATTTTTAAAAAATTCCAACCATGTGTTTCTTTGAAGCTAGAAAAACATCTTCTAAAAACAGGAGAAGCAAATTCTGATCAAAAGGATCAAGGGAAGGTTAACAGGGCTCTTTCCTTGTGGCTCAGCTGGTAAAGAATCCGCTTGCAATGCAAGAGACCTGGGTTCAATTTCTAGGTTGGGAAGATCCCCTGGAGAAGGGAAATACTACCCACTCCAGTATTCTGGCCTGCAGAGTCCCATGGACTGTATAGTCCACGGGGTCACAAAGAGTTGGATACGACTGAGTGACTTTCACTTTCGCTTTCTTTGAGATCATTTGCAAGGATTCCGAACTGATTCCTGGTGAAGGTTCTTTTAATCGGTAATTCAATTTTAAATATTCTGGAAAGAACATACAAAAAACCCTGAACATGCAAATATTTATTTAAACCCTATGTTACCAGTGTGGATTTCAATAAACACTACAAAAACGTATTATCTTGTTTATATTTTCTTTGGCAAAAAATGTCTCAATCTGTGGATTAATTTGATCAGCCAATATTAAATTGGCTTGCTTTTCAAAGGTACAAAACTGTTCTATTAAGAAAATAATACACTGATAGTACAAATGTGATTCATAAAATTTCATTTTCTTATAATATGTGTTTCTGGGTGTTTCAAATTAAATAGTTCAATTCAACTCATGTAGTAATTACAGAAAGACAATAAAATTATTTGTAAACTTATCTAATGATATCTATAATGCTTAAGCTTATTATGTAAAGTATATTTTAGGAATTAGACAATATTTGGGAAAACTACATGAATCATTCCAGGTCACCAGAGTTGCTTAATAAAACAATCTTTAGCATTTTTAGGCATAAAACTTGTTTATAATTCAATAGTTCATCTCACATGACAATCTTTCATTCATTCAACAGATACTATTGAGCTCCTACAACGTTCCAAGTAGATAACTAGGGATAGAGACATGATTGAACCAGATGCAGTCATTCACATGACTACCTGAATCAAGAAATATGCTCCCCAAATTAGCAAAGGATCTTTCAGACTTCCCTTTGATGATATATTTGAACCCCTAATACTGAAAGAAAAATTATTATTATTCTAAATAAAAAACCAGTCATTATAATTTTATACAGTTTTTTAAAGACATAATTTGTTTGACTGCATAAGTGTTCATTACTTAACTAATTATCATTTTAGTTAATTGCTTTGGAAACCTTAAACAAAGTAATGAGCAACTATGTAGTCTCCCTATTGTGTGGAATCATATCTATACTCTACCACTCAGTAGCTTTTGATGAATTAACTAAACAGCCCTAAACCTAAGTTTCCTCATCTGTAAAACAGAAATGACAATGGTCTGTACCTCATAGGATTGTAGTAATGACGAAACAAGTGAATAACTATAGAGCGCTTGGAATGGTCCCTGGAACATAGTAAATTCACTGAAACACATTTATCTGATTCTCTACAGTTGAGTTAATGACATGGCTTTAATAATATACAATAGTATGAGGGTGAGCAAACTAGCAGGTTGTGAGTGAGGAATCCTGGCCTCAGCTTCAGGAGAGCTGAGCTTGAATCCTATTGCTGCCGCAGTAAACAGTGCTTATTTGAGTTGGGAACATGTAGTGCCTGCATCCCCTTTCATTTGTCCACTCCTCTCTCTGCCACAGGAACTCAGCCTGCTTTCTGCTACTCTGTAACAATGAGGGGGGAATTAGACCAGATGCTCTCTAGCACCCTGTCCATCTTCAAAATTCTGTGAAACTCTTATTCCAATGGGACCACAACTCAGGCATGGAAAATGTTTGATTAATGAACCATTTGGTTAGAAACATGTTTCTTTTCAAGTGGAATTTAAGACACTTTGAAGGATGCTCCTCCCATTGAGACTTCCTTCTATACATTAAAATAAAATAGTAGAAGATGTTCAGGGTGGTGAAATGGATCTTGATGTTTAATTGACCATTCCAAATGAATTTTTCTTTAGCATCCCCGGGCTTAGAACCGTTCTGGATGAAGAACTGAGGTGTTCTGATAAACTGCTAAATGTGTATACACTGCTTTGAATTCTCCAAAGTGCTTTTGGATCTAATATTTCATTGTTTTCTCTTTTGACTGTAACTTTTTCAGAAAAATTCTACACAGAGAACCTGATATGTCAGGTTTTCTATCAATTATATCATTGATCTCTGAGCAGCAGATCACTTAGATTTTTGGATCAACTTTGTTATGTGTACGCCTTTCTTTTGTGAGCATTAATTTTCTTTTAAGTTACTCAGGAAAAGTTCGTTTTCAAATTGTCAAGATGCAGTTATAAAAGGAAATATGAATTACACACCCAAGCACATTCTTGAGACTTAGCAACCTTTGTAAGCAGCAGTTTTAGTTCCATACATAGATTTTTAATCACTGGCACATCCTACTCAAAAACTATACATTGGGGACTATATAATTATTTGAAGCATTACCATGGTATTTAGATATGTATATATATATATAAGCAAACAGATTGGGCTAAAAAGAAACATACTTGCAAGAAGAAAAAATGTTCAGTTATCCTACACTGCCTTGAGATTTTCTTATTAAAAGTCCTTAAATTAATGTGACACATTTAGGACACGTCTAAAATTTTAAAAACTTAGGGAAGTTTCAATTTAGTAGCTTGGCTCTGTTTCGACTGAATATCACTGTGCCTGTAAAATCTAACAAATGAATTGTCAAGTATCCATCACAATAATGAAGGGAAATATTTAACAAAAAGAATGGTCAATGCAGTCTTCTACCTCACAAATTATCGTTTTTTCAAATAAGCAAAGATAACATTAAATCCAACCACTCTGCCAGCAGATATATATGGACCATCTGTTACATTCTTTTACCTATGCAATACTTCTTGGATTAAGATATGGTATCTGTCTGTGGTGGTCTGTTTTTAACATGGTAGGAGAGGTCATGGATTAACACACAAAACAATGCCTCCAACTTCATTACTATCACCTCAGCCCTAGACACCATCATCTCATACCTAGATTTCTGGGTGTCCCTTTTGCTCCTGCCTTCCTACAATCTTTATTCCACATGGAAATCAGTAATCATCAATTGCACTTAAGATAAAATCTATACTGTTTAGCTTAGTGAAGGAAACAGAGAGGAGAGGAGGATGAGGAGAAGGAAGAGAAATCATCATGCTGTTCTCCCTAGCTTCATAGTTTTCAAATTTCTTCCCAGTCTGGCCCTGCCTACTTCTCTTACCTCAATTCCTATCATTTCTCACCTTGTCCAAGTACAGACTATCTTCTCCCACCAGAACTAAGTCCCATAAGAGTATGTGTCTTTACCTGTCTTGCTCTCTGTGCCTGTATTGCCCAAAATAATAGCAAGCATGTAGAGGGCATATAATAAATATTTGTTGACAATGTGAATGACTGGGAGAGTATCATATCCTTTCTATGCTGTGATATGTTAAATTTGCAAACTTGTGTGCAGGCATTGAAGAACAGTATAGTCCTTCATGGGCTTCCCTGGTGCTACTATGGATAAAGAACACCCCTGCCAATGCAGGAGATACACGAGACAAAGGTTGAATCTCTGAGTCAGGAAGATTCCTTGGAGGAGGGCTTGGCAACTAATTCCAGTATTCTTGCCTAGAGAATCCCATGGACAAAGGAGCCTGGTGGGCTGTACAGTCCATGGGGTTACAAAGAGTTGGACATGACATGAAGCAACTTAGCACGTACATATGCATATTCCTTCATAAGGTTATATATATAACAAATTCAAAAGGAAGAGAATTTTTTAAAGTGAGGTGGAGAGTAGACATGAGGTAGACCTAAGAGTATGTCAAGACTTGAGATGAGCTTTAGAATAATAATTTGAATTTCAACTGGTGAACATAAAGGATGAACTATAGCATTCTCAGTCAACAAAAGATCAAAAGTGAGCCAGGAGTGTGATCAAGCAGTGGATACAGCTGAAGGAGGCCAATATGGGGGCCAAAATGACATATCCAGGCATTCAGACTAAGGAAAAGCAGAGACCAAATTGTAGTGAGAAACAGCCAATCAAAGAACTTGAACAGATTATCAGAGAAAATCAGAATTGATAAAGGAGGGAAACAGAGAAGATGAAATGTTTTTGAGGAGACAGCCATCATGACAAAAGGGGTGTTTTAGGAAGACTCCTCTTGTAGCACACGCACAGTGAAATTAAGGCTGTAACTCTAGGTAGGAAGACCTGATGGCCAGTTTGGGAAAAAGGCGATAAAGAAAGGGCCATATAAGATAATGGGGGAGAAAAAGACAAACCAATGGGGGGAAAAGAACTGATGGTGGGAACTTGCATGAGTGAGAAAGGAGAAAGACAGTCAAAGCTAAGAAGACACCATGGGAACTAATAAAAAGTCCTTTCTTCAGTCCAACAGGAAACTGGAGAAATGTGAAGCCATATTTTTCAAAGGTCACCATTCTATCTCCAAACATAAGGGCTTCCTATGTGACTTGGTTTCCTACATCTTCTCTATTTGGACAAAGCCAAAGTATGTCCCTCTAGAATCCTGTTATTAGAATAGGCTATTTTGAAGTCTTTCAGGGAATTATCCATCTATATTTATAGATTTTCTAGGGCTTCCCTGGTATCTCAGGTGGTAAAGAATCTGCCTGCAATGCAGGAGACCTGGGTTTCATCCCTGGGTTGGGAAGATCCCCTGGAGAAGGGAATGGCTACTCACTCCAGTGTTTTGGCCTGGAGAATTCCATGGGCTGTATAGTCCATGGGGCTGCAAAGAGTCAGACACAACTGAGCAACTTTCTCTATTATCAATCACCATAGAAAGTGTTTCAGTAGGTATTCATAGGCTGTATGTGATGAGCATCCTTTAAGGTGTCTTCCCAGTACCTCTTCTCTGACTACTCCATTCACAGAAGAGGGACTGGTTGGTAATACCTGCCTGAACACTGAAGTGGACATCTAACTCAAATTATGCAATCAGAATTGTGCCTTGAGACTTTATCAACCAACAAGCAATAAGGAGAAAGGAACTGGCCCGTGTCCATTCTGGAACTCTAGAGAAAAAAAAAAAACCTATGAATTTGGAATACCTTTATCTCTATCCTTTTTAATGCTTCATTGTTCAAGTTTTCCCTGGTGTCTTAGAATCTCTCCAGCACATCTTTTGCATTTCTTTACCTTTTTAAAAAAGCATACAACTCAAAGAAACTTACCTAGAGTAAAATGTATTCAGAACTGTATCAAATGTAGATGCAGATGTTCCTGGTGGAAATGATAAATGAGAGCAAGACAAATGCAACTTGGGAGCTTGGAAAGAAAGCCTGCACACTAATAAGCTCCTTCACAAAACTCATCTAAGAGAGACAAGCAACATTTGATTCATGAACACAGAATTAGATTTCTGTTTGTCTTTCTCCTCCCAGATGAGTGATATTTTTGGTAGGAGATTTTTTTTTTTTTTTTTACATTTCTCCATCTTATCACCTCCTTCCTCAAAGGGAAATTGATAAACTTGGAGGCTGTAGAACAGATCAGCTGGGGTCCTATTTTAAAAAGTGGAAAGGTGGCATGCCATTAAAGGAAGCTGAGAAACTGGGGAGGACAAGATGACATGTTCTTACAGGAGAGGTTAGAGTATCAGAAATAATATGTGAATTGAGACAGAACAATTTAACTAAAGGTGTTGCTAGGCTCCCCTCGTAATTGGGATTCTAACAGCACAAATGCTTATTAGCAAGGTTACAATACCCACTCTACTACAGGCTGAAAGCATATGAAAAAAGTGGAGTCTATTTTTGTAAGTGGTATCTGGGGTGGTTTTTATGCAACCATAATAACAGTATTCAGTTCATTAATTAAGATACTTTTGCATTGTGGTTGATTTGTTTTGCGTTGTAGTTTACTTCAGAATATTTTGACACACTCATAGAAGTAGGCTAAAGAAGCTTTTTTAAAACTAGGAATCCTTTTCATGGCTGAGTAATATTCCATTGTACCATATCTTTATCCATTTATCTGTTGATGGACACTAGAATCTTTCATAGTGTGATTTATTTCTGACATGCAGGAAGTCAGAAAAAGAAAAACATACATTAACACATGTATGTGGAATCTAGAAAAATGATGTAGATGAACCTGGTTCTGGGGCAAGAATAGAGATGCAGATGCACAGAACAGATGCGTGGACACAGGGAGGGAAGTAATGAGTGGGATGAATTGGGAGATTAGGTTTGACATACATACACTACGTGTGTAGAATAGATAGCTAGTGGGAACCTGCTGTATAGTACTGGGAGCTCAGGTCAATGCTCTGTGACGACCTAGAGGAGTGGGATGGGGGGTAGGGTAGGAGGGCCCAAGAGGGTAGGGTCCAAAGGGGAGGAGATAAATGTATACATATAGCTGATTCACTTCATTGCACAGCAGAAACTAATACAACACTGTAAAGCAACTATATTCCAATTAAAAATAAAAATAAATAGAGCCTATTCCAGCATCTCCCCCCTAAAGAAGAATCTACAAGAAGGGGACTAGGAGTATCAATTCATTTGTTCATTCATTCAGAAATATTTGTCATGCTCCCAGGTCCTGCTAGAAAGGCATTTTATAGGTTGTTTTTGTTTTAAGTATGCAGCTCCTGCTTGCATTAATCTTGGAGAAGAAAACAGTAAACAACCACAAAAATATGATTATAAATTATGACAAGAAAACTGAAGAAAAAGTACGCAGTATGTACTTTTCATGGTATGAGACACTGATAGAGATTTAACTAGTAAAGATGATTAGAGAAATCCTCTCTGAGGAAGACTTGAGTCTGGAAGACTGACAGTGTCTTAAGCCAAGAAAAGGGGAGGAACAGAGTGGGTTGTGGTGTAGAAAAACGGCCTTCTAGAGAAAGTGAAAAGCATGTGCGAAGCCCTCGTGAGAGGATAGCACTTAGCGCCTTTTAACAAATGAAAGGGTCCAGAGTGGCTGGCCCACAGTGAGGCAGGGTGGCATGCCACTAGAAAACGTGAAGTAAAAGTGAAAGCCTCTCAGTCGTGTCTGACTCTTTGAGACTCCATGGACTATACAGTCCTTGGAATTCTCTAGGCCAGAATACTGGAGTGGGTAGCCTTTCCCTTCTCCAGGGGATCTTCCCAACCAGGGATTGAACCCAGGTCTCCCACAGTGCAGGATTCTTTACCAGCTGAGCCACAAGGGAAGCTCAAGAATGCTGGAGTGGATAGCCTATCCCTTCTCCAGAGGATCTTCCAGACCATTAGAAGGGGCTGGAAAGTTGAGGAGGACAAGACACATAGGTCCTTAAGGGCTACGCTAGGGATTTGGGGTTTCATCTTAAATGTGAGGAGGCCTCTGAAGTGGGGCCATATCACAACCACTCACTTATGACGTGGGTATCATTTAAATGTTATAAAGACAACTCAGACTGCTGTGTTGAGAATGAGTAAGTCAGAGGGTCAGCAGTGAAAGCAGGGAGACTAGTTTGAAGGTCAAGCCAGTAAATTCAGAGGAAGGATGAGAACTATCGATGGAGCATGATGACTGCAAAATCATAGCTAAGTTTGGAAGTTAATTTTTCTTTAGATCTGCAGGAGTCACTTACTGCTTGACTTGGGAAATTACCTACTTTAAAAAGGCATATATACTATTGATGGTCTTCCCAGATAGCTCAGCTGGTAAAGAATCTGCCAGCAATGAAGGAGACCCCAGTTCAGTTCCTGGGTTGGGAAGTTCCTGTGGAGAAGGGATAGGCTACACACTTCAGTATTCTTGGGCTTCCCTGGTGGCTCAGACGGTAAAGAATCTGCCTGCAATGAGGGAGATCTGGGTTCGATTGCTGGATAGGGAAGATCCCCTGGAGGAGGGCATGGCAACCCATTCCAGTATTCTTGCCTGGAGAATCCCCATGGACAGAGGAGCTTGGCAGGCTACAATCCAGGGGGTTGCAAGGAGTCAGACACAACTGAGTGACTAAACAACAATTTATATATTTAGGGTATTATTAGCCCTTTGATTAGGATATTTGAGGCACATATCTTCTGATGTTCTTTTGTCTTTTCACGGGCTTTTGTCCCTTATGGGCTATTTTTGTAGTAGAGAAGTTTTCATTTCATATTTTAGGGAGTTAAATTTTGTTCCTTTTGTAAATCTTCTGACTGTGAGGTTTCAAGAGAAAATCTTCCCTACCTATCACTTATTAAAATACTTCAGAACAAGGAGAAACATGTATAGTGTGTTGATTGTCCTAAAGGCTGGCTTAATAATTCTGAAAAGGAATTACAAGCATGAGAACATTGAGTCTAGTCATTCCAGTTCTCCTTAATTCTTAATCATCATAAGCATAGAGTTAGTTCTCTCTCATTGATATAATTTTTAATTTATAGACACACTTTCATTGAATTCTACCAAAGACCTAACCAAAAAGTCCAAGTTAATGTTATCTGAAAGTCTTAAAAAAAACCTACTCTTGCTTCATAAGAATGATTGCTTCTGTTTGCATGGGATGTTATATATTCTGGATTTTAGAAATGCCTGATGACACAGACAAAAGTCCCTCTTACAATCTAGTGATGAATGTCACTCGTGGCTTTTGCCTCCAGTCTCCAATTTCTAAACTAGTTCGTATCAGGATCTCTTTCCATCTATTTAGACTAGTGACAACTGAACACAGACTATTAAATCTGTGACCAACAAGGAAGTAATTTAATTTGATGTTAATACAAAATAAACAAAAATAATTTCCACTGCTTTTCTCTTGATATGCCAAGTGAATGAATTAGAAACAGTATCAGGCCTTTTGCTGTAACTGCATTGTAGAAATTCTTCAAAACATGACCCCTCATGCTCCTGATTTCATGCCCCTCAAAGTAAAATGCTTCTGGACAACACAGAGTATCCTTTACCACTGCCTTCCCTTTGATGATTCACTGCAGAGTGGCAAATATATTTCAAAGGTTATAGGAGACTGTTTGATAAATGTAATCAAGTCCTAAATATTTTTGAAAGCAAACAATGCTATTCACTTGACTCATTAAAGGAAATATATATATTTATATATGCACACACTATATTAAGGACATATATATTAAAGGATATATATATATATATACACAGACTATATATATATACACACTATATATATATAGTAGTGTATATATATATATACATATATATATGTATATATAGTAGTATATAGTACTATATACTACTATATATATATATACACTATATGTATATATATATACACTATATATATATATATATAGTGTGTGTGTGTGTAATTAGTTAGAAACTTGAAAACTCTTGAGTCCTCATGAAAAAGTATTTCCATGATTCTACTAGCAAGCAAGCAAGAAAGATTAAAGTGCCATCTTCTTCCTCTTTGATAATCCCATTCTATTCGTGTCTCAGTTGATTATCACAGAAAATTCCTAGAGTAATACATCTAGGACACACACACAGACCCAAGTGTCTCAGTGAAATAAGTTTGAAAAATATGGGAATAAAACTAAAAACAAAGAGATGTATCACCAAAACAATTTTCAGGACCCATAAGATGATGGTGCCCTTTTTAATCTCTAAGAATCTAAGCTGGAATTCTGTTTTTTGCTTTCTTATTTCTCAACAGAACTTATTTCTCAAAAGAGTACAACAAATACCTCTGAACATTACGTGGATTTTAAGAACAACAGACTTTGGACATGCTAACCTTCCATGCTCCCATCAGGGCCTTTGACCTGATGGCAAAGGACATCCACTTGCCTTAAATACACCAACTTCATATCTCTCCTGTAAAAGACTAGGAAAAAATTAGCTTTTCCATCCTCTCCTTTGAGATTCATCCCAGGTCTGCCATGCTACCTACTGTCTGCTCCACATCACACTTTAATTTCTGCTCCTTTTTCTTTCTCTTCATTTGAAACTATTGGGCTTTATGCCTTCACTGTACCAATCCAGTTGTGTATGCATATGTTTCATTGCCTGTTTTATTGTATTTACTAGTGGTTTCTATTTTATGTTTTCTATTAAGCTATTAATATCTCTAGATTAAATAAAAACACCTTCTCTATTTTTGGTATACTCCTTCTCTATCCTCCACCATGGGGACACACATACAGTCTAGAACTCTTTTCTGCCCAGAGTTGATCCTGGAAAATGTTGCTGCCTGCCCTTATCTGAGAGCAGCCCGCAGGTGCCGTGTGGGATGCGCGAGGATGAGTCTGCATGTGTTGTTGATGGTGACTGCCTCCAAGGGCAACACCTAACGCAGAACAGAGTCGATATTCATCAGAGTCATTTCTTTGGCAGCTGAAACGAACCTGCAGGAACTCTGCTGTCACTGATACATTCTTGGATGCCTGTAACTATAAATCCACCCGCCCACCTGCACAACTCAAGGGAAATAATTCCCTCAGCTTTGCATACATCCTCCTCACAGTGAGTCAGATAACAAGCCTTAATGGACATGGGAATGAGTAATGAGAGACTGAGAGAACTGAATCCAGATGGAATTTACAGGACCTTGTAGTGGGCAGGGTGTAAGAACAATGTTCAGGCTCATGTGTTGCTCTTGATTATTCAATTTTTGGCCATCCCCTATCCCCTTCCTTTATCTCATCATCGCCAGACAAGAAATCTCCTTTCATAGTGGGATGCTGGTTTATCAAATATTCTGATTCCTGGGTCCTGCCACAATACTTCATTTTGATTTCACAGGTATCCTGATTTTTACTGTAAGTCTTTGGAAGTAGGTCCCTGGGTGAATCACAAAGATATTCAAGGGTTTGCAATGACAGGAGCTTCATTAGAAAAATCAATTCATCATTCAAAGTGTTATACACACAGACACAAGCTGAAACTGTTCTGACCACATACCACATACCAGAGAAATTGTTAATCTGGGGAAAAAAAATCTAATTTCCGCTTGTTTACTTTCTCTCTGTCACTCATACAAAAGTGAACTATGAGTGAACTTTTTTCTATGCAATTTAGTTGATGTCTCTTTTGTTGGATAATCATGTAAAATGGGAATTTATTTTCAATTAAGTGGTTTTTATGTGACAATAATAAGCCTATCATTGCTTTTTAATTTTCAATTGAAGTGTTCTCATCCCAGGGGAGGCTCTGGTTCAGAAGGAGGGATTGTTGTTCCTGCCTGGAATTCTCTTGGTTTTCATCGGAAATGTGTGCCTCTAAACACTGACCCAGCTCAACCCCACTTAGTTTCTCGGGGAAGATGAGCTCATATCCTGGCGGCGTGGTGCTCTGCACTGCTCTGTATGGGCCCAATAATCTGACCATTGCTTGTGTATAAAACGAAGCTCAGAATTTTAGATTGTACAGCGAGCTAACAGAGGAGGGTACTGTCTGTGTGGGGAACACTGCATGATTCATGTTTTCTTTGAAAAATTGAAGTCATATTTCTTTGATGTGTCAACAGTAAGGACTGGGAGCTGATTGCAGAGTCTTTGCACAGAACTGGAAGGAGAAGGGGAGAGAGAGAGCAGGAAAGCAAGTGAGGGACTTCTCGGAGATCGAACAGGGAGAACAATACTCCCAGAAAATCTCCTATGCTTCGTGCACAGCCCTCAGAATGTAACAGAACCAAACAATGTGAGAAAAGAAACAGTGAGAGGAAAATGTAGACAGAAATAATTACTCTTGGATAGCAAGGGAAATACATGAACTTAGGGCACTGAGAGCATTTGAACGTCTGTGTGATGCAAGAAAACAAGCACACACTAAGTGGGAGAATGTGTAGGCAGAGGAAGATGCTGTTCCCAGAGTATTTGGTGCCATGATAAGAGGGCTGTATTGAGGCTCTCTTGTCTTCCCTCTCCTTTTTCTGTCATCATTTTTCTGTGATCCCATCAGCATCACTCCAAAGATGGAAATCTCAGTTTATTCCTATGCCAAACAGACAGCAGCCCTGTCAAAATAAAAGGTGAGAAAAAATGAGCTCTATGTACAAATAGTTTCTCTAACTCCATTAAAAACAGACAGTCCAGTTGAAGCATCCTTGAAGGGAAGTGGGTGGTAGGTGGCAGGTGGCTATCCTCTCAAGGATGTGAGAAGTTTGAGGAGGAAATTAGAAGACGGAAGGAAGGTGATTCATCCTCTTTCTCTTTAGGAGAGAAACTTTCTAAATGATCTGCATCTCACTGATTGCCATAGTTTATGGTTCCACCAATGTCACCTTGTAATTCATTTAGGTGACATGAAATTTAAAGATGCTGCCATGAAATTACAAGACACTTGCTCCTTCTAAGAAAGGCTATGACAAACCTAGACAGCGTATTAAAAAGCAGAAACATTGCTTTGTGATAAAGGTCCTTATAGTCAAAGCTATGGTTTTTCTGGTAATCATGTATGGATGTGAGATTTGGACCATAAAGAAGGCTAAGCACTGAAGAACTGATGCTTTTGAACTGTGGTGTTGAAGAAGACTCTCGGATGGCAAGGAGATCGAACCAGTCATTCCTAAAGGAAATCAGTCCTGAATATTCATTGGAAGGGCTGATGCTGAAGCTGAAGCTCCATTACTTTGGCCACCTGATGCGAAGAGCTGACTCACTGGAAAAGACCGTGATCCTGGGAAACATAGACAGCAGGAGCAGAAGGGGATGACAGAGGATGAGATGGCTGGATGGCATCACCGACTCAATGAACATGAGTCTGAGCTAGCTCCAGGGGGCGGTGAAGGACAGGGAAGCCTGGCGTGCTGCAGTCCAGGAGGTCACAAAGAGTCAGACACAACTGAGCAACTGAACAATTCATTTAGGAGCTGAATTACAGTACTTTATTCTCCTAATGACCTCACTTCACTACAGGCTTCTGGAAGCTTCAGGGAACATGTTACTGAATGGTCTGGGTCTCTGTGTCAGTGATTTTGCAGCCAGGCCAAGGCTAGGACAGAATCTTAGAAGGACTCAAGAGAAACCAGCTCCGTGTATTCCTGCATCCATGAGCACCTGGTAAGGAGAGAGAGGGACTCATCGTTCCCTCTGAGACCACAGAGAATCCCAACATTGCTTGAAGAACCACAAGATGCCCCAAGGCACCTGCTGCCCCACTTCTAGACAATGCACGCTTTCTCTAGCAAGGCTCTCCCAACAATCAAAAACTGGCACAGCATGGGCAAATCAGCATCCTATCTGAGAAACAGAACTGGGAAAATGGATCAGGCTGAATGCAGATGTGAGTCGAGTGGTGAACCTGAAGGCACTATATGTAACACTAGTTCCTCCCAGCCGAATCAAATGCAATTCTTCCCGCTGAGGCCTCAGTTTTTTTTTTTTTTAATGGTGCCAGCAATGACTGCATGCCCCAGCACTTCAGTAGTACTGAGCTGTTCTTACTGAAGTCTGAAAATATGCTTATTAAATAGAGTTAGAAAGAATATCTGGCAAGGCTTCCTCCATTGCTTTCCAGGAAGCATTTCAAAATGGCGGGGGTGGGAGCCATCCCAAATTATAGAACATCATGCTGACAGCTCTAGCATCTTTGCTTGCAAAGACCTCATTGAATGTGACAGGCTGGAAATCTAGGTGGGATAATGAGGCACAAATGCAGTATTTTCAAGGGTGCTAGCAGCTATTTCATGGTTCTTATAGCCTAAGGCAAGTAAGCTTCCCAAACTCATCTGTCTATTTTCATGTATTTTCTTTTTCTTCATTGTTCTTCTCCTTATATCTAATGCACTGACATTCAGTGGGCTGTGCCAGATTTCAACTATATACATCCCTCCAGGAAATAAAAGGTACTCAGACTCCTGGACCATTTGAACTAAAAGTGAACGTCTTACTAGAGAATATGTGATCAAAATAGTTGTTTTCTAAAGATAGTCTCATGTAAGAGGTATGGCTTGCTTTATTTAGGAATTTATATTTTATTTGAAACTGTCAATGTTAACTTGTATCAATACTTTACAATCATTTTAATTAAAATAGCAAATCATCTAAGACAAGTACATATGATATTTCTTATTTTAGAAATGGGCTCTATAGGGTAAGATTGAAACTGTAAATAATAAGGCTAGTGTGGACTGAAGCAGGATTATATAACTGAGATGTCCCAGTTTTCTGCAGAGGCTGACCTCAATTACACATGGGATGAAGTCTCAGAGTTTGCAATTTGCCTGATGCACAATTAAGAACAATGTTACAGAGTAATATAGAAAAATTATATTCACATGAATGCAAAGGGAAATAGATAAACCACGAAGCTTATCTCTTCAATTTTTAGATAATCTCTCAGACATATTTAACCACACAGTTTTGTTGTTCAACAAACTAAAAGTTTTACTTGTACAATGATATTAAGTGAAACTTTTTTCCCCCAGGTAAAGCCTCTTATTATATAAACAGCCTCCATGGATCAACGACACAGCCTTTTTCTCTTTGTGTGATAGTAAGAACTGGAAGTTGAAAGAGATCCCTGATCCATCTGGAATTTTAGATTCTCCTGTACTTTGTGGGGAGAAAGGCAGGACTTAATACAATGAGAAAGAAATTTTAAGTTTGTGGATCTGAGTGGATGATCCATTTGCTACCTTCTTAAGCTTCTTCATCTATAAAATGGGAATCATAACTCCTTTCTCAAAGGGTGCTGTCTGGGATACTCTCTGAGAGACCATCTCTGCTTTCTCCACTCTCTTCCTCTTTCTCCCTTTCCTTGCTTGATTTGTCACTTTCTCTTTTTTTTTAAGAAATATAATATGTGGTTTTTCTGTCTCTTTTTTTTTTTAATTGAAGTATAGTTGTTTTACAATGTTGTGTTAATTTCCCCTCTACAACAAAGTGAATCAGCTGTATGTACACATATATCCCCTCCTCCTTGGACTTCCCTCCCTTCTCCCACCCCACCCATCTAGATCATCACAGAGCACTGAGCTGAGCTCCCGGTGCTCTACAGTAGCTTTTCACTAGCTACCCATTTTACACATGGTAGTGTACACGTGTCAACCATAATAGCCAGGATATGGAAGCAACCTAAATATCCATGAGCAGATAAATGGATAAAGAAGATGCAGTACATACATGCAATGGAATATTATGCAGCCATAAAAACGAAAGAAATTGGGTCATGTGTAGAGATGTGGATGGACTGAGTCTGTCATACAGAGTAAATCAGAAAGAGAAAAACAAGTATCAGATTTGAATGCACATATAGGCATTTCCTTCTGGCTCAGGAAAGGGGACTTCCAATGAGTGTGTATAGACAGGCAGGACAGAAGAACAAATACAGAGTCCAGGAGTTGTTCCTCAGGAAATCACTGTGCTGACATGCCCCCAGATCCTTGATGTTTAGTTCCGCTGACCTCATGGTGAGCCTCGTTGCTTCCCTCACCTGAGGTTTGGAAGGAACCTGGCTTTTCTACTTCATGCACTCTTTGTGCTGTGTCTTCCTGAGGATCTCCTAGAAAACGGTGAATGCAGAGAATGATGTTTTATAGGAACATTGTACTTTCTCATATCCTCACACTGGGGAGAGAGAGAGAGGAAGCAAGATTTTTGGTGTCTTTTCTAATAAAAGCACGAATCCCACCACACGGGCTCCATCCTCATGACTCAATTACTACCCAAAGGCCCCATCTCCAACCACCATCTCATTGGCACAGTGGGGATTAGAGTTTCAACATATGAATTTGGGGGAGGGGCACACAAACATTCAGTGGAAAGCTACTGCACAATAAATATGTGAAAGGGCTTTATGAACTCTAAAGTATGGTATTAGCTGAAAGTGTTGAAATTATAATGAATGAATAAAGTCAGACTTGAGGCTAATAAAAAAGGAGATAACCTTCATTAAGTGCTCACTTCATGTATGTCATTATATATAATATCTCATTTAGTCTTCAGACGTGTCTGGAACACCACTGTTATTATTGCTAATGGAAAATATCCCTCAAAGTAGATTGATCACACCCAGATTGTGTGCCTTGGAAAGGACACTGAAGTAAACACATTCCTGACATGTTAAACCAAGCAGAAACACAAAACAAAACAGAGAAAACAAAAATATGAGGAGTGAAAAGATGATAAAATCACAGAATGGCAGAGATGATAAGAAAGTTGAACTGATTGTTCACTTGTACATACTCCATTAATAAAAATAAACCTGGACACTTTGCAGCTAGATACAGATGACCAAATTCAAGGAGCAGAGAAAGCAGAACATAAATATAGGATTAGCAGTTGCTAACAGTTGTTACCTCTGGCCAGGGGAGTGGGAGTGGGCTCCAAGGAGACCTAGCACATTTGGGTCTGTAATCACTCAGTTCAGTTTGGTGGCTCACTCGTGCCTGACTCTTTGTGACCCCCTGGACTGCAGCACGCCAGGCCTCCCTGTCCATCACCAACTCCCAGGGTTTACTCAAACTCACGTCCATTGAGTCGGTGATGCCATCCAACCGTCTCATCCTCCATCGCCCCCTTCTTCTCCTGCCTTCAATCTTTCAGGGTCTTTTCAGTCATCAGGGTCTTTTCAAATGAGTCAGTTCTTCACATCAGGTGGCCAAAGTATTGGAGTTTCAGCTTCAACATCAGTCCTTCCAATGAATATTCAGGACTGATTTCCTTTAGGATGGACTGGTTGGATCTCCGTAATCACTAGCACTGGTTTATTCTTGCATAAGTCTTCTAGTCAGGGGCACATATTCAGGCACAAGTTTTATTTTTTTTTATTTTTATTTTTTTTAAAAAGATAATCCATATTTATTTTCATTATTTTAGACTGATCCCCTTTTACAGGCACCACTTTTAATTTTTAAAACACATAAAGAAGCTGCGTGGCACTGTCACATAAAATTTGAGTTTTAGCTTCCTTTAAGAACAGCTATTCAAACTCTGAAAAACACTGTAAGTGAAATGAGAAATAGAAAAATAATTGCTACACAGTTCACAACATCTGAAAACAAAATTAAACACCCTTTACTTTATGCCAAAGGAAAACTTTTACTTTGTTTCAGTCATCTGAGTTATGTCTGTCTGAAATTAGTTCATATGTAAAAGCATTCTTTAGTGAACAGATAAATTCCTCAAGATCTGCCTGCAGCTCTAAAAAAAAAAAAAAAAACTTTTGTCCTGGGAATAATTATTTGGTGGTTATATGTTCTTTTTTTCACATTTTAAAAATGTATTTTATGATGACTTTAAAAGATAAAAAAAACAGTTAATTGCATTTTTACAAGGTGCTTCAAGAGAGGCCCTGAATTCCCCGCCCTCCTCCATCACGATCACCATGGACTTCTAGTAGCTCTAAGAATAGCTGGTATTCATGTTGTGCTTATATTACATGCTTTCCATTAGCATCCACTGGCTTTTATAAGGACAAATGAGTAGAATCGCTTTGGGTAGGGTTTGGGGGCTTGTTATGGGTAGGGAAGATGCTCTCTCAGTCAGACTTTAAGCAACCCACTTTGGAAGAGAGCTTTTCCACCTTCATAACCTGTGCTAAACAGACAGTTCATTAGCCTGGGTGAACTAAATAGCATCAGTGTTCATTGGTGGGGCAAAGAATAATAAAAATTTTGACTTGATTAATCAGAGGAAATATCTATTAAATATTTAAACAATGTGCCAAACACTTTATATGCATTTCTTGGCCGGCCCTCATAATCTACTAGAAAGAATCTATTCTACCTTTTTTTTTAATGGATAAGCCAACTGAGGGACAGAAAACTTAAACAACTTGCTCAAGGTCACACAGCTCCAGGTCAAGCTGGAATCTGAACTTTCCAGCTGGTTAAACTCCAAAATCTCCACTGATAATTCTCTGATGGTCACTATAGGGGCTTCCCTGCAGGCTCAGATGGCAAAGAATCTGCCTGCAACGCAGGAGACCAGGGTTTGATCCTTGGATAGGGAAGATCCCCAGGTAAAGGGAATGACAACCCATTCCAGAAACTCCTGGAGAATTTCATGGACAGAGGAGCCTGGTGGACTACGTCCATCGGGTCGCACAGAGTCGGCTATGACTGGATGGCCAACACTTTCACTGTCGGCGGTCACCAAGCTTTGTCCTTGTGCCCAGTTGCTCGGTTGTGTCTAAGTCTTTGCAACCCCTTGGACTGCAGCCCACCAGGCTCCTCCGTCCATGGGATTCTCCAGGCAAGAATACTGGAATGGGTTGTCATTTCCTTCTCTAGGGGATCTTCTCAACCCAGGGATCAAACTCACATCTCCTGTGTCTCCACTGCAGGTGGTTTTACCACTGAGCCACCAGGGAAGGCTCACTATACATCAGGATAACTTTATTTCTGTTACCTAATAAAGAGATGATTCTTCCCACCCTATACTGCTGTACATGTATGCCTCAGTCTTCTGAAATAATAACATTGC
This sequence comes from Budorcas taxicolor, assembly GCF_023091745.1. NCBI lineage: Eukaryota > Metazoa > Chordata > Mammalia > Artiodactyla > Bovidae > Budorcas > Budorcas taxicolor. The sequence continues at coordinate 89,836,602 of NC_068911.1, read as the reverse complement.
AAAATTCCCACATTTTCAAATTAGTTTTGAAGACAACAAATGACATAGAACATTCAGGAAAACCCAGTACCAGGTGATATCAATTGAGGTTCATGAGTCGTGACAGTCAACACAGTACCGTATGTGAGTCATTAGCTTACTGGAATGTACATATCAGCTTCCTGGCACACAGCCATCCTATATGTTTTCCATTTTGCTCACCTCGTTGCAGATGGGCCTGGTTTATTAAGCGAGATGCCTGAGTGTACAATCAATAACATGAAACTAGAGCCTGGCAGCTGTCTAGATTACAGAAGATTTTATGGGGCCCATGCATGTGCCTACAGACACACAGAACCCGACAGCAAAAACATCGAAGCAACGCATACTGTTTAAAAGAAACCTGCCAATTATTAGTATCACCTCTAAAGTGACCATGAGTTGGAGTCCAATTTAGATTTAGTCACATCAGGTTAGAATACTGATGGGATGAAACATGTTAAAAATTATCAGCCAGGGTCTAATACCCTTCTCATGCATTCATTGCCAGTGCTTATTTTAATACTGACTTTTCTGGTAGAAGTACATGCAACATGAACTGCATACAACACAAATGCAAATAGAATGGAATCAGCATGAAAATAAGCCTTATGTTTTAAGTATTTTGAAAAACTTATTGAAGAAGATGAACGTTAATTTATGACCAAAGTTCAGTAAATCAAGCTTTTGCCTTTCAGAGAATGTACAAAAATCAACAGACAACATTTAATCTTTTATACATATGAATATCCTTTGGAATGTGTGTGGATATATTGTGCATGGTCGTGTATGAAAAATATACTATGAGAGGAGAGGAATAAACCTCCTGTCGACTAACTGCAGGATGCTATGACAGAAATATTACAAAACTACAGGTAATATGATCAATAATTTTCTGAAATAAGTAACAATACATTTCACACTAATATTCACAACACAAACACACTCCCTGCAAAGTAGATCTTATTTCTAAATCTCATTTGGACACAATCCAAAGGAAGCGACTCCTTAAAGTTAAAAAAAAATAACTGAATTATGGATTGATTTAGCCTCTAAGTAGAGTCTATGGCATCATGATGAAAATGGCAGTGCTACTAAAGTGAAATTTTCCGTTTGAGGATGACAGTGCTGTCCTCCAAATGTACGGATGGCTGAGAAGACTTTGCACACTATAAACACATTGGGCTCAAATTCCAACTCTGCCTATTACCCTGTACACCCGTGGCTGAAACTGAGTCTCCACTCTTTCCTTGTACCTCCTTGCCGATCTCATACAATATTGAACTCTGCAATTCTATGAGGTCTGACCCAGACCCACTGGGAAAGCTCAAGACAACTGCTATCTCCAGTGCCAAGAAACTCCCCAAAGTAGGGCAGCTTCACACTCCTCCTAGCCTCCTGCCTCTCCTATCAGCTTCCTCCAATCCATCTTCGACGCTTGCTGCCAAACTCAGAGTTCCGATATGAAAGATCTAACCATGAAACCCTGGCTTAAAGCCCTTAAAATGCTTCCCTAGTGTCTACAGAGTAAACTGTAAATGCCTTTACTTGGCATACAAAGAACTTCAAGATCTGGCCACTGCTGAAATGTCAAGTCTCATCTGTCATTTCCTGCCTTGCTCTTTGCAAGCCAGCAATATTGAACTACTTAGAGTTCTCTGAACGTACCAAGCTCCAGGCTGGCGCCCTGCCTTTACACATGCTCTCCCTGGAACAGTCCCCTTAGATTGTGTGGGACAAATTCACTCATTCTTCAAGCCTCAGTTGAAAAGCTACCTCTTCTGAGAAGGCTTCCTTGACTCCCCAAGAAGCTGACCGTGTCACTTCTCTGGTGATCTCAGTCAGGTTTGTACACACATCTTTATAGAAATCATCCTAGTGCTCAATGGCACATCTGTTTAAAGTTACATAAGGGCAGGATCATATCTTTCCATTTTTCATCCCTAGCAATTGGATACAGCCTGGCATAAAGTGACGCTCAGTGCATGTTACTGAATGAAGAAATGAATGAATGACACATAGATGTTCTCCTCAAATGAACAGTTTAGTGAGTAGAAACCATTCAGACTCTAAGGATTTGATTGAGTATACAAGGCAATGTGTGCGAGCTAACTAACCTTGAAAGAACATTTTGTAACTGACTGACAGACCCATTTTAATTAGTTAGCAGTCATTTCTTTGCAATGAAGGTTTTGAGAGCTATTATGCACTCAACCTGTCCAGAGTCATCTGATAAAATCACTTGCAACTGACCACAAAATCAACTCATGAATACCCATTCTTTGGGTGATCACTGCTGCCCGCTACCTTGGCAGTGAAAGAGAAGCAGTACAGCAGAGTGGTTAAAAACACACATTCAGGGCTTTGGAATGAATCCTTACTCTGTCACACACTCTTTGTACCTTTGGATGAATCCAAGAATGAAGGACACTGATAGTACCCGCCTCAGAGCGTTGTTGTGGAGTCAATCAAGTAATGACATGTAAAAATTTCTTAGAATACTTATCACATAATAAGAAGGAAATAGCAACCCACTCCAGTATTCTTGCCTGGGAAATTCCATGGACAGGGAAGCCTGGCGAGCTGCAGTCCATGGGTTTGCCAAAAGTCTGACATGACTTAGCAACTAAAACAACAACGGGCAAAGCTCTAAATAAGTGCAGTTATTATTATTATACTTTTGCAACAACCTACCTTATTCCTCCTGAGCTTCATACACGTCAGATGATGGCAGGTCTGCTCTGCATTGTCATGGAGCCCCGAAACAAGTCCAGCCTCCCCTCACACAGAAAATAAAAGATAAGCCAGAGTTGTCCAACATCACCTGCAACAACTGCCCAGGATCCTGTGTCTTGTTCTCAACAAGTTGCTACTCTGAGCTGAGCTCTGGTCTCAAAGTTTTGGTTCCTCAACCAGAGCTGGTTCTGACCACAGGCCCCTGGGAGTGTGTGTGTGTTGTGTCTTTTTAGAAATCTAATGAAAACTGACTCACAGCCTCTGGTGTAGCTTGCCCGCTGGCTCTCCAGGCCTGTTTTACCTCAAGTAGAATTCTTAACAGGGGTTTCTCAGAACTTGGCCAGGACAGTCTACCATTACCAGCAACCCCCCAACTCCCTCCACCAAAAATGAGAAGGAATTAAGGGAAAGGGGAGAGAACTCTGACCATGAAGGTAGCAACTGACTTACAAAGAACAGTGAGGAATGACTCACAAGGCCTCCTGCAGATTCCCTAGCATAACTGTAATCACAACCAACCTTGGAGTTGACATTTACTTGGCAGAAAAAGTCAAAACAAAAGAAAAAACTTTCCAAGAAGCCCTAGGGATGTACTGGTTTCTTTAAACAGTGAATACACATTAGATAAAAATGGTTTGTTTCCTTGAGTTATAACCCCCGGGTTAGATTTTCTGGGCTTTTCCTCGCTATGAGAGTGGTAAAAAGCTTGAACACATGGGTTTAGGAGAAAGTTCCAAGATGGCAAAAAGTTCTGAGGTGGTTATCAGTTCTGCTACAGTCCAGGCCTACAATCAGATGAGCAAAATAAATTCCTGTGTCTTAGTCCAACTTCCCAAGAGTCAAAGCTCAATAATCCAAGTGTGCATTGTACTGATCAATGTCCACTCTCAGATCTTCTTCATGAACCTACAGCAGTTATAGTTTGCATGAAAATTTGAGGGTTTTGGACCTCTCTGGTGTCATTGTGGATATGAATCTACCTGCCAGTCAAACATGGGTTTGGTCCCTGGTCTAGAAAGATCTCACATGCCTTGGAGGAACTAAGTCAATGTACCACAACTATTAAGACCATGCTCTAGAGCCTGGAAGCAGAAACTACTGAAGCCCGCATGTCTAGAACCTGTGCTTCGCAACAAGAGAGCCCACCACAATGAGAAACTCACACGCAACAAGGACGAGTAGCCCCTGCTTGTCACAACTAGAGAAAAGCCCGTGCAAAGCAACGCAGACCCAGCACAGCCAAAATAAAAAAAAAACTTTTAATTTAAAAAAAAAAGAATGTGAGGGTTTTGAATCTCAGCCAGCACAATTTTCAGACATTGATAGTGTTTGAAAAGTTTGCAGGTTCATACATTTGGCCCAGTTTGCTCTGACAGCCATCTGATTTCTTGCGATGTTAAAGCCTCGTGATTGGAAACTAACTGAAAGTACACTGTTGGATGCAGGTCCATTTGCTCGGTTGGCTGCTGCTGCTGAATCCTAGCATCCTAAGTCAAGACTGCATTATTTAACACTGTTCTTAAAGACTTTCACAGAGACCCCCTGGCTGATGTGTCAGTGGGTAGGTGTTCAGTTAGCATTGTTTGGGGCTGCATAAAATATATCCAAGAAGGAAGTCCCAGCATAAATTGCAAATCTATAAATCCGATTATGACCAAGGCTATGTATGCCAATTTAAATACTTAATACTTTACACTTATTTTTAGAATTCTGAGTCCCTAAAACCATTTTTTCCTGCTTAAAATGTTTTCTTTTGTCAGTGCCTTGAAAAAAGACCCAAGGAAGTTTCATTCTGAGTTTATCATAACCTTCTAATAGTTTGCCAAGTGACCCACCTTTTGGACATCAAATGAGAGCTTTGTCCATAATTCATACCATCTCATTCTATTATACTTTAGGTCCAAATAATTTTAAGCATTAAGATCCCTTCTGGGTGAATCTAAAATTTACTCATTAAATCTAGATGCCTGAAAAAATTGAGGAGAAGTGAGATTTATAACCTATCAGTACTGTACATCTTGATGGTTGCATACTATCTTATTGCATACAAATTGGCCCAATATGTAACACCCATTCCAAAATGACTCATGTAAATGTGATAAGGACTGGTGGTAATCTAATTAGAATTTAGAAATGAACTGGCTGAATATTAGATTTTATTTCATAATGGACAAGGGAAATACAAAAGAAAGAATTAGCTAAACATTAACTAAAAACGATAAGGCTTCAGAGGATGGCAATCATCCAATGTTCCCACTCAATCCGAGGTTAAATTAGAAGTAGACAGTTAATAACTTTTTTGGTTTCTTCCGGGAATGTTTTCTCTAACAGGCTTCTCGGCTGAGGTGACATTCCCAATGTTTTTTCCTAAGGCCACCTTCATTGATAACTTAATTAAAAAATTGTTAAAAGTAAGCCTTTGCATTCTGAAAACTGATATGGTTTTTAAAAAGATGACTGCTTGAATAGATTCTCCATAGGGAGCTTCGTCCTAGAATGGTTGTTTAGAACAAGTTAAGACTTCACATACAATGAAACCATTTTACAATTAAATAAAGTTATATTATTAATAACTGAGGTATCAGAACTGTCCATTCATAAAAGGCACATTTTTATACAACTTCTCTTTACATGAAATCAAAGTACAAAAGTTAGGGTTGAATTATCTGCCACTTATCAGTTGGAATAAGAACCATTTTGTTTTTCCAAATTGTGGTAGTGCCAAGACTAAAAGCTGCTGCCATAAGGGACAAACCATGATGAGACTGAAGACAAAATACCTGGGGCAAACCGGCGTGAACAAAATTATGTAATGGCAATTAAATTTCCATGAGGGCCTAACTTACAATGAGGCTAAACACAGGAGCCTCAAATACTGAATTGGTCTCTTCACCCAAATATTTGTCCTAAACTCAAATGAATACAGCCCAAACTGAATCCATTATTTTTCCTCCATCATATTTTGTATAGCTTTGCTCTTCTTTTGGCTCAGTTACAAAGGTGTTACCAACTTGAAATATACAAGGGAATTCAGCACACAATAAAAGTACACTTCTAGTTAGTAAAAAATGTGTTTTATTAAATAAATGGTGTCAGAAAATAATAAACCACTTGGAGAAAAAAGAAAACAAAATTGGTATCAATATCGACTCCACTCCTTAAATTAGTTTAAAGGTTAAAAAGGATTAAGAGGCAAACATGGGGTATTTTTACTACAATATAATGGAAATAGTCTTTACATAAAAGACTCACAACTCAAACTATATTAAATTTTTCATGGTCAACAGAATGATACAGAACTGAAAAATTATATCCAGCACATTTGAAACAAATTATTTTTCATCTTTAAGTCTTCAATAAAGTCTTGACCGATACAGTAATTATCAAGATGTGAGATAGGCAAATAGTATGAACACACACACATACTTAACAGATTATAAATATCTAAAATATGCTAAACACCTTTGCAATTACACAAATGCAAATTTAAAAAATGATACTATTTTTTATTGAATGTTCTGCTTCAATCAGTCTGATTATAGAGCTTTGAGAAATCAGGGTCACGTGTTGCACAACTCCAGGAGTGACCATTTATGTAGGATTGTGTGTTGCACACTTTAGAAGCCATCCAGAAAACAGGCTATCTCATATGGTTAATGACCCTGTAAATGAATATACATTCATGTTTTAGATGTTCTGACTTTGCAACTAGCATTTCATAATTCTAGGAAAGTATCTTACTCATAGCCACTGAGAACAGCCTTGCAGGCAGCATACTGCACACCTTCAGAGGCTTCCATTCCCATAGTCTGTGGTATGAATGACACCCCCATAGAGTTGGGAAATAAGTGGCCCCTGACTTGGATAGCATCTCACACATGTGAGCAAAGACATATATGGATGGTCACAGTTTCAGGATTTGGAATAACCAGAAAGCTGGAGAGAAAATGTCATCCAATACAGAGTTAAACTACTGTTCTGTACATTCACAGAATAGAAGAAGAAGCAGCCGTAGAAGGAGCCACAGAGGTCGTAGCTTTACACAGAAGCCATAGCTCTGCAGGCGCTGATTTAGGGAAAATGCCGAGGGATATTTTTAATTCTAAAAGCAAAATGCAGAGCACTGCAAATACATGTTCTCATTTGTATTTTTTGGTGTGTGTGTTTAAAGATATATGAACTTTTCGAGGCAGAAAACCTTTTAAGGAAAAAACGCAAAAGGAATTTACTAATAATTTTTGTCCTTAAGAGACTGAGAATCTGAAGGGAGGGAGGTAGTTATTTATCAATGTATACATTTTTATGTTCTTTAAAAATGTTTTAAGTACAATATTACCTTTCAACAGAATAAACATCTTTATTAAAAATTCATTTTTTACCATTCAAGTTGAAAACAGCTATATAATATTAAGGGAACCCAAGGAAAAATATTACAGAAGAGGAGAGACACACTCTAGAGTTATATTGTTGACCCTGATTACCCTTCCAGAGAATATCAAAATACCACACCCAGCAGCATAGGCACAGATTAGTAATAAAGGCTCAGAGAAAGCCTCATTAATATCCAAGGACTCAGTTTACAGTAAACTAAAGCAATTAGAAAAAAAAAAAACTACTTTAATGGGAGATTTCTTAATGAAGTGGTTCCATACAGTTCAGTCTTCCATAATTCCAAAATCACAAATCACTTGAATATGTATATATGTGTTTATATACATATATGTACACACACACACACACATTCTCTTATTATAAGCTTTGATTTGCCATATATTCTTAAATAACTTAGCATGATTATAATATATACCCAATATTTATTATTTTTTTTAATTTTTATTTTTACTTTATTTTGCTTTATAATATTGTATTGATTTTGCCATACACTGGCATGAATCTGCCACGGGTGTACATGAGTTCCCAATCCTGAACCCCCCTCCCACCTCCCACCCCATATCATCTCTCTGGATCATCCCCGTGCACCAGCCCCAAGCATCCTGTATCCTGTATTGAACATAGACTGGTGATTCGTTTCTTACATGATAGTATCCATGTTTCAATGCCATTCTCCCAAATCATCCCACCCTCTCCCTCTGGCTTACAAGAAATGGAAGACTAAAGGCAAATGGATTATTAGCAGTCCTGTAGGTGTATGGCTGTGCGTGTTTCTCTATCTGTTGGGGGAGGAAGAAGATGAGCAGCAGGAAGACCTTCGCTAACCAGAACAACTTCAATGTCTGCTTCTCTGCTGAGCAGGAGAATAAGTTTTATTTGAATAAAGGAAACTGAAGTGGATTTCAAACTGTGCTAAGTATCTGTATGTAGAAAAGTTGGCTGCAGGGTTTCTCAGAGAAGTCAAAGGAAATACTAATTGTATCACCATGGCAACAGTCTGTCTCATTCTGCATCTAGCTCTTCACTTTCTTATGCTAGCCCTCAACAGTCAGATCTTTTTATGTCCCCCTGCATGAACAGACATGAACCTCATCATGAAATAATAATCATGCTTTCCTTTCTCTCCTATCCTATTGATATATGTATAGAATATCTTTCAGGTTTAAAATCAAAACCTCTCCTCTAAACAAGAGTTGACTGATTAGGTGAACTGAATTTATCTCTGGTGGCACAATCTTACCAAAACTCCTTTTCCCCTGAAGGGTAATGATTCTGCAGGTCATGATAGGCTGAAAATATGCCCTCCTCCCTCAAGATATATCCACTTTCTAATCCCTAACCTGTGAATATTTCTTTATAAAGGGAAAAAAGGCAAAAGATGTAGTTTAGTTTAAGATGCTGAAAAGTGGACCTTATCTTGGATTGTAACCAGTTCAGTTCAGTTCAGTTCAGTCGCTCAGTTGTATCCTACTCTTTGCGACCCCATGAATTGTAGCATGCCAGGCCTCCCTGTCCATCACCAACTCCTGGAGTTCACTAAAATGCATGTCCATCGGGTCGGTGATGCCATCCAGCCATCTCTTCCTCTGTCGTCCCCTTCTCCTCCTGCCCCCAATCCCTCCCAGCATCAGAGTCTTTTCCAATGAGTCAACTCTTCGCATGAGGTGGCCAAAGTATTGGAATTTCAGCTTCAGCATCAGTTCTCCCAATGAACATCCAGGATTGATCTCCTTTAGGATGGACTGGTTGGATCTCCTTGCAGTCCAAGTGAACCCTAAATACCATCACAAATGTCCTTACAAGGGAGAATAGCATCTGACAGTTGTATAGAAAGCAGAATTTGTAAACAAAAAACTTGGACATCTAAACAAAGTGCTGAAAATGTGGTTAGTTTCTTCTTGTTGCTCATCGTGAAATGAGAGGAAGGAGATAAAGAAAGAACTTAAACAGAAATCAGAATTTGTTGATTTGAGAAATTATCAGCCTTTCCAAATTGCAAACAATGCCAGAATAACGAGATTCACTCTTAGGAAAGCATGCTCTGGGGAGAAGTCTAAAAATACAGTGGGACATACTTCAGCTAAAGAGATTAGGTGCATGACTCATGGATCTACTCAATCATCTCAAGGAAGCCAGGAATTGAGTAAAGAAAATTGATTATCCAGCAAAGATTCATGGACCCATTACTAAAATGAGTTAAGACTTTTGAAGATGTTGGAATGGGCTGGCTTTATTCTGCGTGTGGGATAGAAGTGAATCTTTGGCAGTCAGAAATAAAACTGTGGGCAATTGAAAAAAAACTACACCCTAAAGATATATTCACTTCCTGATCTCTGAACATATAAATATTACCTTATATGACAAAAAGCGGGTATTATGTTTTATGGCAAAAATGTGATAAAATTATCTTGAATTATCCAAGTGGACCCTAAAAGCCTTTATAAGTGTCCTTATAAGAGAGACAGAGAGCAATCAGTCACAGACACACAGGAGAGGCAGCAATGTGATCCTAAAGGCAGAGATTGGAGTGCCGTAGCTTCAAGTGAAAGAATGACAACAGCTACCAGAACCTGGAAGAGACCAAGAATGGATTCTACCCGAGAGCCTCAACAGAAAATATGCTCCTGCCGATATCTTAACTTTGGACTTGCCTCCAGAACTATGAGAGAATAAATTCCTATTGTTTTAAGCCACCCAGTTTGTGACAATTTCCTATAGTAGCTCCAGGAAACTAATATAAACTAAATGACAATGAAGGTGGATTTAGTTAATTTTACTATTAGACTATGGAAAGCACTCAAGAAGAAACCCATATTTAAAGCACTGTTCTTCACTAACTGTCTTTCCTGACAAAGAAGAATCCGTTGAGATTACAACTTGTTGTCGGTCATGGAAGGGAAAATAATTGCCTACAGACTATAATAACTGAATGTCGAATTTTTCTTTTCCTTTTGCTCCCAGGCAATGATACCAAGGGAAGATCTGCAGAAACAACTTTACTAAGTTAAAATTTATTACTAAGCTCCTAGATTCTACAAAGAACAAAGGAAGGGTTTGGCTGTAGGCAAAATACTTTTATGATTTCCAGTCATTTGATCCGACAAAGGCATTTTCCTTTCATGAATCTTCATTTAAATGAGGATGGTGAATTAATCTCATGGGGTAGCTATAAGGTTTATATTATAACAAATAACAGGCACTCAAAAATAACAGGCATTCAAAAAAAAAAGAAAAGAAAAAAAAAGAAATACAAACAAACAAACAAAAAAAATAACAGGCACTCAAAAATATCATTAGTTCTAGCACCAACTGGATAAGAAGCTTGTAATTCATCCCTTTTTCCTTTGACTTCTAGGAGTCTCAGAAAAAAATTTACTTTGCTTTAGTAACTCGTCCAGCTGAGTGATTAGTATACAGTGGTTTATTTTTCTGTTAATAATTTTAATTTCTGCTAATTTTTATATGTTCTTATTATAAGCTGCTATCTGGAAAAGATTAGGTAGATACAACAAATAAATGATAGTTTATGATCTGTTCATATGATCTGTGAAAATGCTTGTTTATATTGTCCTGGCCTGTGTTTGTGTGCCTTGGTGGGGGAGGGGAGGACTCAGGGCTTTTAGCAGAGAAAAATTCTTCCTCTCTATAAACAATCATCCAAGGGAATTACTCCCACCTTATGAAAGGACATGTTCCTTCAGTAGGAACATGTTTAGAAATGTAGCAAGGTCACAGCCAGTTTCTACGCATGGAAGAAAAATCTTTGCCAGGAAATACTGAAGAGCTGCTTGTGGATATGTAATGCTTAGAATAAGTAACAGAAATGCGTATGCAAGAAAAATAAAGTTTGTATTCTAAATGTACAAAGATTTTTAAAATAGAAATTATATTTCTTCTATTTTTCTTCTATTCCCAAACCCCTCTTGTATCTTCTTCCTGCCCCCTGGTTCTCTTTATCCCTCTTTCTCAGCTTTATTTTTCTCCATATCATTTATCACCATTCACTACATATGCACTACATATTATATTTACACATTCTGTATGGTATCTTTCCTGGTGGCTCAGACTATAAAGAATCTGCCTACAATGTGGGAGACCTGGATTTGATCCCTGAGTCAGGAAGATGCCCTGGAGAAGAGAATGGCAACCTACTTTATTATTCTAGCCTGGAGAATTCCATGGACAGAGGAGCCTGACAGGCTACAGCCCATGGGGTCGCAAAGAGTTGGACATGATTGAGTGACTTAACACTTTCATTTTCATTCTGTATATTGTCTGTCTCCAGTGGAGTGGTAAACTCCACAAATGCAGAGGTTTTCTCTTCTTTGGTCACAGTCCTAGACACATAGCAAGTGACAGTCAGTCAATTTCTTTTGAGTGAATGAATCATATCATGACCTCTGTCTATATTAGTCAGGTTAGACGGCCGTAACAAAATATCACAGGATGTGTGACTTAACAGAATTATATTTTCACACAGTTCTGGAGACTGAAGTCTAAGATTAAGGTACCAGCGTTGGTTTCTGTGAGGCATCTCCTCTTGTTTATAGAAAACCGCCTTCTCACTGTGTTTGTCCATGGCCTTTCCTCTGAGATTCCATGGGAAGGGAGAGGTCTCTGGTGTCTCCTCTTCTGCTAACGATGTCAGTCCTATCAGATTAGGGCTCCACTTCCATGACTTCATTTATACTTCATTACTTTCCTAAAGACCATGTCTCCTAACATAATCACATTGAGGGTTAGAGCTTCAGCATGAATTTGAGGGGCACCCAGTTTAATCCCTAACACTGTCCAAGAGGAGAGGTTCATTTGGAGAAATTTAAAGCTTTAAAAGGAGTTGCCTTGCAGTTTCAGCCCCATTAATAACTGACACCCACATGCAGCTTCTCCATCAATATGCCATCAAGTTTCTATTTCTACTTGCTGATCTCCTCCACCATCTGAACCAAACCTCAGCCCTCCCAATACTTAGTATATTCATTGACTTGTTTGTACTAGTGTCCAGTTCAGTTCAGTTCAGTTCAGTCGCTCAGTTGTGTCCGACTCTTTGCAACCCCATGAATCGCAGCACGCCGGGCCTCCCTGTCCATCACCATCACCCGGAGTTCACTCAAACTCATGTTTATTGAGTCAGTGATGCCATCCAGCCATCTCATCCTCCGTCGTCCCCTTCTCCTCCTCCCCAATCGTTCCCAGCATCAGAATCTTTTCCAGTGAGTCAACTCTTCACATGAGGTGGCCATAGTACTGGAGTTTCAGCTTTAGCATCAGTTCTTCCAATGAACACCCAGGGTTGATCTCCTTCAGAATGGACTGGTTGGATCTCCTTGTAGTCCAAGGGACTCTCAAGAGTCTTCTCCAACACCACACTTCAAAAGCATCAATTCTTCGGCACTCAGCCTTCTTCACAGTCCAACTCTAGCATCTATACATGACTACTGGAAAAACCATAGCCCTGACTAGACGGACCTTTGTTGGCGAAGTGATGTCTCTGCTTTTCAATATGCTATCTAGGTTGGTCATAACTTTCCTTCCAAGGAGTAAGCGTCTTTTAATTTCATGGCTGCAATCACCATCTGCAGTGATTTTGGAGCCCCCAAAAATAAAGTCTGACACTGTTTCCACTGTTTCCCCATCTATTTCCCATGAAGTGATGGGACCAGATGCCATGATTTTAGTTTTCTGAATGTTGAGTTTTAAGCTAACTTTTTCACTCTCCTCTTTCACTTTCATCAAGAGACTCTTTAGTTCCTCTTCACTTTCTGCCATAAGGGTGGTGTCATCTTCATATCTGAGGTTATTGATATTTCTCCCAGCAATCTTGATTCCAGCTTGTGCTTCTTCCAGCCCAACATTTCTCATGATGTACTCTGCATATAAGTTAAATAAGCAGGGTGACAATATACAGCCTTGACATACTCCTTTTCCTATTTGGAACCAGTCTGTTGTTCCATGCCCAGTTCTAGCTGTTGCTTCCTGACCTGCATACTAGTGTTATATACACACTAATACGATGTTTATAGGTGTAAACTGATTAGTACTAAACTCTAAGTCTTAAGTATTGTTCATTGCTATATTCCCAACCTCACCCAGTGGCAGGCACATAGTCAGTCCTCATTAAGGATTTATGAAACGAATGATCTTGCAGAGCAGAAACAGGTCCTTTACTCTTGTGCTTCTCAAACAGGGGCAGGAAGCACCCTGGGTATTTGCCTCATATTCTTGGACTTGCAAGAAGACATGATAAGCATGTGCACCTCTTTGAAACATAAATGTGACTTGATTATAGGTCATTTAAAATATGTTATGGAGGAGGGATAAATCATGAGCTTGGGATGAATACTCATGAATCTAAAAAAGAATTAATTTAAGTATATATATAACTAAATCATTTTGCTGTACACCTGAAATATACACATTGTTAGTCAACTATTCACCAATTAAAAAAAAAAAACTTGTCATAATGTTAAAGCCAACTTTGGTCTACTGCAAAAACAGAAAACAAAGTTCACAAAAATGTTGCAGCTAAGATGGTACCATTGGAAGAGAGGGAAGGTACCATTAACCTTCACCTTCCCTATGGATATATATTAACTCTGGGTTGTCCCACTAATACTAAGTGCTACCAGTTACCAGACAGAAAATGCAAAAGACGCTTAAACTCATTCACAGATTCATACAGAGAACTGTATGTCCAAGCTCAAGAATAATAACTCTTATGAAGTCATATGGAGATTGTTTTCACTGCTTCCTCTTAGAAGCATGACAAAGAGAATTAGACCATGTATGCATGTGTGCGTGCTGAGTCGCTATAATTGTGTCTGACTCTTTGCAATCTGATGAACTATAGCCCGCCAGGCACCTCTATGGGATTCTCCAGGCATGCTGGAGTGGGTTGCCATGCCCTCCTCCAGGGGATCTTCCTCACCCAGGGATTGAACCCACATCTCCTGCATTACAGCGGCTTCTTTACTGCTCAGCCTCAGGGGAAGCCAAGACTATGTATAGAATCATACAAATGTAGGTAGCTTTACAGAGATAATAAAGTAAAAAAATGCAATGGCTTTTAATTTATAAGAGGAAATCAGGTTAAAACCTGCTTAATGTTTCATAAAATTAGTTGCAGATGGTAAGACCTCACGGATCAGCTCTCCTGACCCTTACCGATATTTTAGAAACATATACTTCTGGATCGATTCAGGAATAATATCTCCATTACTGCTCTAAATTTTGTTCCAATGGTTAAATATTCCTATCAATGTTAACAGATAGATTCCCACATTTATCCTGTGATACCCCTTGAACATTTCTCTTTTGTTAAGCCACATCACTGTATTATGGCAGATTCCTAACTGAAAACTATTCCTCTGAGATAGCCTACATAAAGCACAGTTGCTTCCTACTTGTCTGTCTTTCATGGGCCAGATAGTTTGACTCATTTTAGAAATTCATTTTAAAATTCTTTCTTTGTTTTCTATAGCATTCAGACTGAGTGAGATTTATGGCTCCCGGTCATTCACACTTCATCTTCATCATTTACCACAGTGCTTTTAGACAAGGTTCTACTAGATCAGAAGGCCATTGTCTATGTTTGTGGCAGCAATATGGTTATGACTCAATTATTAACCATTATGTGTTTTGAGGATATGCTGTGGTGGTGTTAGTTGTATTTATTTGTCTCCTGTCTTTTGTTTTACTCCAAAAAGTAACTTTAGGCGCAGCTTTCTTTTTTTCTAAGTATTCTGATTTCTGGGTATTTCATATTTTAACTTTGTCTCCAGAATAGACTCATGCCATCACATCTGCTTCAAAATCTTTTCAACTTGTCCTCTGTGTTTATTCATGTTTACTATGAATTTGACTTCCAATTGTCTGCTACTCGTAAAAATCAAGGACATGCTAGCTCTTAATGTTTACTGAATTCCTACTATCAAGAAGATCTTCATAGATATACTCTGTTTCAAAATGTATCTGTAAAGAAATAAAATAGCTTAAATCCTGTACTTGTGTATTTATCCAAACTACCTCACTCTCTCTCTGCATACGCACCAAGGTTGAGTAGGAACTCATCTGTGCCATTCAAACTTGTATCAGGGAAATAAACTGAGGTGATTCGTGACTACTTGAAGCTGAGTGGTTTTGTTGAAATGCAGAATACATTGAAAAACATGACTTTGTCAGTCGTGGCAATCACTGTTTTATATAAGTAAAAAAAAAGAAAAGAAAAGAAATAAATCTTCATCTGATAAAAACAGATTTACAATACAAAGAATGAGCTGTAGAATTATGGTTGACATAAAAAGCAGATGTCAAATACCTAAAGAGAACTGTCCCCTGTATAATCCAATGAGGTATTAATTTACAGAAGCATAATGTGGGCAAAATTTGTAAGCCACAAGGGATAAATCCAAGGGACTTTTGATGCATTTAACATAGCTACATAAATCAGCCTAAACTGAAATTTTCCTTCAAAAATTTCCAGTAGCAAACTAGGCAAAAGATACTCTAATGGCCCTAGACCAGTTTAAAAAAATATCAGGGTTGTGGTAGCGTATATGAAAAGAACTCAGCAATAATTTTAAAACATAATTGGCAACCAGACCCATTAACTTTTGTATGTGTTCAGGGCATCAAAGATATATTTACAAAATTTGTTTTTTTAAAATCATTCTCAAAAGGTGTGACCTAGGAAATGGAGAATATGTCAACGCATATAATCAGTTGATTGTCATAAGATATATTATCATTTTTACTTTTAAAATACAAATTTACAATCCAGGAAAAAACAATTTGGATAATTTTTTGAAACATAAAAATTTGAAACAACAATCCAAAAAGAAAACCCAAAGCAGAGAAAAGATGCTAAACTTTTACTAATAATGCAAATTAAAATCAACTTTGAAACACCACTTTATATTCCTCAGCTTTATTAAATATATATTTTAAGTATTGGCAAAATTATAGCAAACCAAATCTCTTACAAGACTAGTATGAGTGTAAATAGGTATGTTGTTCAGTCGCCCAGTCATGTTCAACTCTTTGTGACCCCATGGACTGCAGCTCCCCAGGCCTCCCTGTCCCTCACCATCTCCCGGATTTTGCCCAAGTTCATATTCATTGCATTGGTAATGCCATCCAACCATCTCATCCTCTGACACCTTCTTTTCCTTCTGCCCTCAGTCTTTCCCAGCATCAGGGACTTTCCTAATGAGTTGTCAGATGACTAAATACTGGAGCTTCAGTTTCAGCATCAGTCTTTCCAGTTAATTCTTAGGGTTGATTTCCCTTAAGATTGACTGGTTTGATCTCCTTGCTGTCCAAGGGACTTTCAGGAGCCTTCTCCAGTACTACTTAGAAGGCATCAACTCTTTGGCATTCTGCCTTCTTCACGGTCCAGCTCTCACAACTGTATGTGACCACTGGGAAGACCATAGCCTCGACTGTATGGACCTTTGTGGCAGGGTAATGTCTCTTATTTTCAACACACTGTCTAGGTTTGTCATCACTTTCCTGCCAAAAAGCAATCATCTTCTGATTTCATGGCTCCAGTCACTATCCGCAGTGAATTTGGAGCCCAAGAAGAGGAAATCTGGCACTATTTCCACATTTTCCCCTTCTATTTGCCATGAAGTAATGGGGCTGGATGTCATGATGTTAGTTTTTTTTTTTTTTTTTTAATTTAGCCTTAAGCCTGCTCTTTCACTCTCCTCCTTCACCCTCATCAAGAGGCTCTTTAGTTCCTCTTGTCTTTTTGCCATTAGAGTGGTGTCATCCACATATCTTAGGTTGTTGATGTTTCTCCTGCCTATCTTGATTCCAGCTTGTAATGCATGCAGCCTGGCACTTCTCATGAAGTGCTCAGCGTATAGTTTAAACAAACAGAGTGAGAGCAGATAGCCCTGTTGTACTCCTTTCTCAATCATGAACCAATCAGTAGTTCCATACAGGGTTCTAACTGTTGCTTCTTGACTTGCATACAGGTTTCTCAGGAGACAGGTAAGATGGTCTGATACGCCCATCTCTCTTAAGAGCCTTCCACAGTTTGTCATGATCCACATAGTCAAAGGCTTTGGCATAGTCAATGAAACAGAGATAGATGTTTTTCTGAAATTCCTTTGCTTTCTTTATAAGCCAGTGAATATTGGCAATCTAATCTCCAGTTGCCCTTCCATTTCTAAACCAAGCTTGGACATCTGGAATTTCTTGATTCTCATAATGCTGAACCCTAGCATGCAAGCTTTTAAGCATGACCTTATTAGCATGGGAGATGAGTGCAATTGTCCAATGGTTAGCACATTCATTAGTATTACCTTTCTTGGGAATTGGGATGAGGATTGACCTTTTCCATCCCGTGACCACTGCTGGTGGCAGATATCCTGACATAATAAATGCAACACCTTGATGGCATCCTCCTTTAGGGATTTGAATAGTTCTACTGGAATTTCATTGCATCCACTAGCTTTATTAACAGCAGTGCTTCTTAAGGCCCACTTGACTTTGCTTTCCAGAATGTCTGGCTCTGGGTGACTAACCACACCATCATAGTAATCTGGTTCATTACGATTTTTATACGGTTTTTCTGTGTATTCTTTCCATTTCTTCTCCACCTCTTCAGTGTCTACCAGGTCTCTACCATTTTTATCCTTTATTGTACCCACCTTTGGATGGAACACTCCCTTGATGTTTCCAATTTTCCCGAAGAGCTGTCTAGTCTTTCCCCTTCTGTTGTTTTCTTCTATGGTTAAGCACTGTTCATTGAAGAAGGCCTTCTTGTCTCTTCCAGCTAGTCTTTGGAACTCTGTGTTTTATTGGATGTACCTTTCCCTCTCTCCCTTGCTTTTTGCTTCTCTTTGTTCTTCCGCTATTCGCAAAGCCTCCTCAGGTAACCACTTTGCCTTTTTGCTTTTCTTTTTCTTTGGGATGGCTTGTTTGCTGCCTCCTATACAATTTTATGGACCTCTTTCCAGTTCTTCAGGCACACTGTTAACTAGATCTATTCCCTTAAATCTAATGCAAATTCATTTGGGATTTGATTTAAGTCATACCTGGCTGGCCTAGTGTTTTTTCCAGTACTCTTTAGTTTAAGCTTGAACTTTGCTATGAGCCACAGTCAGCTCCAGGTCTTGTTTTTGCTGACTGTATACAGCTTCTCCATCTTCAGCTACAAAGAATGAAATCAATTTGATTTTGGTGTTGACCATTGGGTGATGTCTATATGTAAAATCATCTCTTGTGTTGCTGAAAAAGGGTATTTGTTATGACTAGGAGAATTACCAATAGCCCCAGAATGAATGAATTGGCTGAGCCAAGGCAGATACAATGCTCAGTTGTGGATATATCTGGTGATGAAAGTAAAATCCAACACTGCAAAGAACACGATTGTATAGGAACCTAGAATGCTAGGTCCATGAATCAAGGAAAATTGGACATAAATAAGTATACCTCACTGGAAAAAATTTGGAAAATCTAGTGATGTGGCAAAGATATAAATCCTATGAGTGAGCAGCAATTCCCCTCCTAGGTTTAAAGGGTGCATTAAAAATACTAATGTTAAAATATCTAATGCAGAAATATTTGTATTTGTAAAAAAGTTGGAAAATATTTTATATATTCTTTGTATGTATTAAAATGATACACAGCAGCCAAAATGAATGTGCTAGAACTCTAAATAAATCCAGTGTTTGATTACACTTTTGTTAGGAGTAGTTTAATAAAGCTGAATAAAAATGTCACATCAGTTTCTGTATTTCCATTAAGATGCCAATTCTGTCACCATATGTGACTTGATACCAGTTGATATTTTGCTTTTCCTTTTCCTACAGATGAATGCCTGAGTGGAGATTAATCCAAATGTCAAAAAATAAAATAAAAGGAATAACTGAGAAGAGCTAAGTCCTTTGTAGGATGAGCATCCTTCAGCAAATCCCCCTATGTTAATTTAGTGTGCTTGCTGGTTTAGACATTCACACAAACACACACACACCCATCTTGACCATCAACCCCTTCTTTCTGTAGAATGAGAGACTTTCCCTGGCTCAGGGCTGAGTCGCCCACCGTCTTTGTAGTGATTCTGTATTGCCCTCTTTTACCTTCGGCACATGTCTTTTATGCTCCGTGCTTGTAAAGATCACACAGAACTATTGCGTTTACTAAGTCTCGTTATGAATGTCTAATAGCTTTGTATCCTAAATGAAAGAATCTGTACCCCTGCTCCTTATTCCTTATTTGTGTTTCTATCTTTGTGCAGATACAAAGTCACAGAGACCAAAGACATTCAGCACAGAAGAGTTGCAAATTCAGATCTCCCAGAGGTAGGAAAATAATTTAAATAAACGATGTTGGCTAGAGGTAAACGGAAAAAATATGTTCCTTCTTTTACGCACAGTTAGGTTCAGGCTGTTTTGGGGAAGTGAAAATACAGATTCTGTATTACCAGATCCTCCAATTGTTCAAAGGATACAAAAAAAAAAAAAAAAAATCTAGGTCTGTATGTTAAATCTCTTGAATTTTAAAAGTTGGCAGCTAATTTAACATCTAATTGGAACCTTGTTTGGGCTAAACCAAACAGCTCTGCAGCCATAATTAGCCTCTGGGCTGCCAGTTGGAGATTTCTGTTCTATACACTATGGAAAGTGCTGATGAAGAGAAAGCAACTTATCCTTGGATGAAAAAAAAGAGAAAAAAAAAAAAAAAACCCTCAACAACCAAAATAGTTTGTTTTCTTAAAACAGTCGGCAGAACTCATCAGTTCTTTACAAGTACACGTGTGAAGAATAGTTACAGATGCCACTTGGAAGAGAGCTCCAGGAAGCCATCAGATCCTCTGCTTCAGAACTGTGTTTTGGGCTTGATCCTCATCACCCACTGAAAGTGTAAGCAGCTTTTAGCAAGGAAGAGCTCTCTGAGGAGACTCTTTCGGAATAAATGACCAGAATTCCTTCCAAGCTTCTCTTAAGTAATCTTGTGAACAAATAGCATCTAAAGAAAGATCTCATAGGAGCTGACAAGCCTGCATGCAGTGGGAGATAACTGTGAGTCTGACCCTCTATCACAATGATTAACAGAGATTCCTTCCCCTTTTCCCTTAAAAACCTTCATGGCTGAGCAGAATCTTCAGAGCTGGTTTTCAGGACGCAAGTATGCTTTCTTCCCAGATTGCCAGCTTTACTGATTAAAACAACTTTTCTTTCTACCAACCATTGTCTCGAGTGACGGCGTTTGAGCAGCGAGCAGCTGAACCTGAATATGGTAACAGAAGTATTAAATCAGAGGTGGGATGACCCCTAGACCAGAGGGAAAAAGACATGGTTCTAGATAAGTGGCTGATCTAGATGACCCTTCCACCTCTGTCATTAAACAAGAGTCTGTTTTTTTCTATTGTTGTTTTCATTTTTTTTAATACTCTTGGGTATTTAGACATATGTGCCACAATCCCTGAAACAACTTATTTGCAAACAATTTAAATGTCTAAAAGTAGCAAAGTATTTATGTTAACTGTTACAGATATCAAGTGAAATATGAGGCTAGTGTTAAATCAATCATTATAAAATCTATATTCAGGGTGGAAAGTATTAAGAGTGTTAAAATAAAAGAAGATTTTATATTATGATTACAACTATATAAACTGTATAAAAACATCCACTTATTATTTTTTTACTTATTTTTAATTGAAGGATAATTGCTTTACAGCATTGTGTTGGTTTCTGCCAAACATCAATATGAATCAGCCATAAGTATACATATGTCCCCTCCTTCTTGAACCTCTCTCCCAGGTCCCTCCCCATCCCACCCCCTAGGTTGTTACAAAGCCCCTGTTTGAGTTCCCTGAGGCAACAGCAAATTCCCATTGGCTATCTATGTTACATATGGTAATGTATATTGCCATGTTCAGCTCATTATTATCATAATTGTTTTAAGGTACTGGAATTAATGGTCACTTTTTTCCCTTCTCAATTTTCTGTTATGTAGTTATATTACTTACATAATTAAAATTATTTCAAACCAATATTTAAAATTAAACCTCCTTTTTCAGAACTATATTTGTAAGCAGAAGGATTATCACTCCTCCCACTCCCCTCAGGACCCAGGGTGTTAGAGTAAATCTCTCCTTAGGTAGACGATAGAGGAACCTCCAATTATCTGCTTTCTATATTCTCACAGCAGGATTCACCAGAATCTTATCAAGAAAGGTCTTCATGATTGAAAAGTCCCTGGAAGATATTTCATGATGCTATGGTTTCAGATCTCTCTCTGTTTTCCCACAAACTTTCTCTGGAGTCTTATAATCCACATTTGCATCAAACACCACTTGAACCTTTTGCGGGGAGGGGAAACTGGCTTGCTTTAATACTGACACTTCTATGAATTTCCGTGCTTTCTATTTCTAGGTGAAAGAAACAAAATTTGATGACATTTGTGAGCTATCATGTTCCTAAGACAACAATCCCATCGGGCATAAGAGTAAAAGGAAGTTCAACAAAGTATGGTCTTAACTCACGGTCTTTGCTTCACCTGCTTCAAATATTAAAATTCACCCTTTTTATCAAAAAAGGAAGGACTTTTTAAAAGAAAAGCCAAATGATATGGCAGCCTTCTGTTATTCACATTAGTTTGAAAAAAATTTTATTTGCACAGGGATGGGATGGTTGATGCAAAAATTGTTTTCATATATATGCATTCCCATGTGTATTTGAGTAAGTTAGTGAAAATCTATGGCACCCCACTCCAGTACTCTTGCCTGGAAAATCCCATGGATGGAGGAGCCTGGTAGGCTGCAGTCCATGGGGTCGCTAAGAGTTGGACACGACTGAGCGACTTCACTTTGAATTTTCACTTTCATGTGTTGGAGAAGGAAATAGCAACCCACTCCAGTGTTCTTGCCTAGAGAATCCCAGGGATGGGGGAGCCTGTAGGCTGCCGTCTATGGGGTCGCACAGAGTCAGACACCACTGAAGTGACTTAGCAGTAGCAGTAGCAGTTAAAATCTAGGATGTATTCTGAGCACTGGTTCCAGATTAGGTTACTATTTATGGCAAATAATTGGGAGTAGGGATGGGGAGGAGATACTATTGAGCATCTGCTATGTCCTAAGATTTTTACATGTATTACCTCTTTTAATACATAAAACAATCCCGCTTGGTAGGATTATCATATTAAATTTACAAAGAAGGAAATAAGATCATGAAGTCAAATAACTTGCCTAAAGACAAAAAGCAAATATATGGTATAAATAAGATTTAATCCTAGGTCTATCTGATTTTAAAACTCACACTTATTTAATTCTATTTGGCTTTCTTGACTGCAATCTTTTGAAAACCTGGTCTAAATTAAGAAAGTAAGTCCCTTATTCAGAGCTACATGTATCATGTCAATATTTTGGAAACTATAGCATGCTTTCGTTTTTCCTTAAGTGCTATGATCTGGTAAACAGCCAATAAAAGTGGGATGCCTACCTCATCCACTGCTTTAAGCAAATAAATGTTCTCAAAGGGCTCTCAGTGCAAGGGAGGAAAACCTTTCCTCTATCCTTTTAGGTTAAGAGTTAAAGTCACATAAAACAGGTTAACAGAAAATAGGTATACCTACTTATTTAACGTTTTTATGTGAATACAAGAGTCCTCAGAAGGAAAATGAAGAACTGAAGAATTTGCTATGCCCAAAAGCTTATATGCCTTTTACGCAAGTAATGATAAACTGGGGAGATGTGCCGAGACAAACGGACTTGGGCTAGGAGCAGTTAACTGTGAGACAGTAGGTCTCTCTGGACAAGTCCATTTCAGTGTCAAATTCCAGTTTCTGGTGATAAAAATGTTATTTCTTTCTGGTACGGAGAGGACTTCTTTCTCATGGAAAATTTTCTGACCAACCTGCTTTTAGACAGAAAAAAGTGGAGGTCAGAGAGCCCCTCCTGCATCTATTGTATCTTGAATGTGTTCAGCTTAAAATAATCAATATGTCACAGTCGCATGTTTTGTTGGGAGGGGGCACATTTTGATCCTCATCACTGGCTTTTATGTTCTGCTCTTTTTGAAACTGTGCAAGCAGGATGTGATGGTTCAACCATTTGTGTTTGCTTGTAAACCAAGTAAGATGATGTTCAATTCAGGGTTTCACAAGAGTATTTTAAAAGCCAAGCAAATAAAGAAAGCTAGTCTCTTAGCATGCCTAGTGTTTTTCCTTTCCCTTTTCTTAGTTTTTTGGTTTTTTTTACAAGAAGTCAATATGGTAATAACCCTGGCAGAACAGACAAAATCCCTACAACTGGAGTCTGGGCTCAAAATCATTATGAAACACAGATGTGGTCATGTTTCCCAGAGCCTGGTTCTGGTTGAAATGCTCTCTTTCCCGCGAGAGAGTGTCAAAAAAATGCATATTTGGTCAAACAAAAAGCTCTCCCAAGTTATCTTCAGGGGTCATACATTATAAAAGCTTTTTAAAAATCTAAAAAATCTATTGGAGCTATTATTGAAATATCTATCTAGCTCTCAACATAGATGCAAAGAGCGGTAGAGATGCTGAGGCAGATGCAGTTAGATAGAGATACAGATGTCACACACCACACACAGACACACACAGACACTCACACAGATTAGTGGGTCCAGTAATCTGGGACTCATCTCTTGCTTTCAAAGACAATAGTACTGGCACATCTAAACTAGCCAAGCCATGCACTTGCTTTAAGATGATAAAGGGTGATTCTATTAGTGTTTATTGAAATGACCTCTGGATCAGGTATGGGGTGAAACAATCGCAGCATAAGGATCCAAGAACCTCAGTGAGATAATGGGTCTACCAAATGCTACACATATGCCAACTGGTTTGTTGACAAGTACGGTGATAAAAGTGTACAGGGGAGTATTGGGCAATACTTTTTCATCCGACACTTCAGAAGTCAATCTTCATGTTCCCACAACTGGCAGACTACAAATGTTGGTCATTCCTAGCACCTTGCTAGATAAACATGCACTAGTAGGCATTTAACTCTAAAAAAAGTGACATAAATAGCTATGGAAGCTGGTCACCAGTTAAGAAGAATTTAAGAGGACTTGACCATATGACCTGACTTTATCCAGCATAGGATGAAAACAGACTCTACTCGGCCCTGGTATCCTATAGGTGCATGCTATTGTGCCATTTTTTCCCTCATTTTGTAGATTAACAGATTGCCAGTGTTCAACATTGTAAGAAGTTGCTATTTTCCAAATTATATGAAGACTGGAGAGCTCTATGATTATCCTTTATGGTCCTCAGGATCCTGTCTGCAGCCTTGGGATCAGGCTCCTGAGAGAACACGGAATGGTTTGTACAGTTAAAATGACCACACCATGAACCATAGGAAATCACGGTTCGAGCAGTATTTCTGGTAATCACTTAAAAAACTCAATAAGAATAATGTTCACTGTTTATTATAGTTGTTCTATTAATAGAACTGAAGCACCCTTAAATAAATGATATCCTCTTTGAATAGGTCGTTGACTATCTAATATTCCCAAGTGCCAAGAAACCACAAGCATTTGAATCTTGGTTCTCCAATTCTTCGGATTTAAAACTCTCTAAGCCTGCCTTAAAGTCTACAAAAAGGCTTATTCTTTATTGGTTACTTCAACCTTCATGGACTTCATAATCATCCTAATCCCACAGCAATTACTATTAGTGCCACTGATTTAATAACTTACTCATGGCTGCTTTCTATTAACACTTTACATTGTGATTTAAGGTCTCCTGAGATTTCAAATTCCCGAGTGGAAGTCAGCTTCTAGGATATGTTTTTGGGTAACAGTTTGTCACCAAACACTACCCTGATTTCACAATATGTGCTTAGTAAATAGCTATTAAATTAATCTTTTGGGTTGGACAAAAAAACAAATGGTAAACCCTCTTTTCTTCATTTGGTGTAACAAAAAAATGTGTAGTGGGATGTTGAGAGGAACTTTTCCTATTGTCTTAAAATTGCCTCTAAAGGAGGGATTCATAAACTTTTTATATAAATGAACAACTAGTTGATATTTTAGGCTGTATCATTTATACTTTACTTTTTTACAGCTCTTTAAAAACTGTTCACAGCTCACAAGCCATACAAAAACAGGCCACAAACCATATTTGTATTGTGGGTCATAGCTAGTCAATTGTGTTCTATAGCACACAGACAAAACAACATGTGCTCAGCACTCTCAGTAAAAGAGCCCCCAATAGTAGGAGTCAGACTAATTTCTTCAGGGATCCACTAAAGGAAGCAAAATCTACACAATTCCTTATCTAATTGCTTAGCTATTGTTTACCTATCTCTCTCTCCATCATTTTTTCATCTATTTTTGGCTTCCCAGGTGGCTCAGCTGTGCAGAATCCACCCGCAGCACAGGAGATGCAGACACAATCCCTGGGTCAGGAAGACCCACTGGAGAAGGAAATGTCAACCCACTGGGAAATCCCATGGACAGAGGAACTTGGTGGACTATAGGCCATGGGTTCGCAAAAGAGTCAGATACAATTCATCAACTAAAAAATAAGAACAACATTCATCTATTTATCTATTATCTATAAACCAATCACCTATCTATGTAGCAGTTATCTATCATTAATCATTTATAACCAAGCAAAACTCAGTTATCCATTATCATTTATTTATCATCTGTCTATTTAAAAGACTCTGGTATGGAAAGGGAGAGTGGGAGTCTTCAGCATCCTTGGTCTGGGCCTCATGGGGAATGCTACATTAGTCTGGAGAGATTATTTCACACTTTCTCTAAAGTGAGAGGGGTGCCTGGCCATAGAGACTCCAAGACAATCTCTCATGGAGACTGTAAGATCCATTCAAAAATGAACGCTGCATCTTCACTTACATTTAAATGTCTGCTTAGTTAGTAAACTTGCTGATTTACTCTGATCCCTACTATGTGAACAAGAGAAGAGAATTAGGGGGGAAAATGGATAAAATTCTCATGGATATAACCAGCATGTTGACATCCCACCTGGGATCTAAGAGTAGGAATTAGTGTAGTATACTTCTAGGGGGCAGGAAAAGGAGCAGAAAAAAAGGCAACATGAAAGCCAGCTTACCTATGGAGAGCTATGCAGCTGGAAACCTTGCAATGAATTACAAAGAACCCACCCTTGCGCCAACAGGAGCCAGCATGACCTGGCTGGCATCACAGCCCTAATACCTGGTCATGGCTAGTCAGAGAGGAGATGGCTACCAATAGAATGAGGACCACACCTGGAGTTAGGTAAGTCTGGAGATGCTCACTATTTTCTCTCAATCTCCTCCTTAGTACCATCAACACAGAAAAAGCTACATTTTGTAGAAAATGGTGCAAGATGTATTTGAGAAGAATCCGCTGGCACACACACTCTCCAAGCAGTCACTATCCCAACTGAATCCTGTCCTGGAGGTAGGAGAAGAGCTGCATTTTAAATCAAGCTTGAGATTCATTTTTCAACTAGACTGAGCATTGACAACTATCCAAAATATTACTAAGGGAAAAGAAAAGGGATTTGATAGAGCATAGTTGAAAGCAGCGATTAGATTTAAAAAATGATGTTTCATGTCTGTACCCCACTGAGTAGAACTGTAAACATTTTCTTTCTTTTCCTTCCTTCCTTCCTTTTTTTTTTTTTTTTTTCAAATCTTCTGATAGATGTGTCCAGAAGTATTTGGCTTTAAGTTTTTTCATGAAATCTATTTATCAGTGCTCAGACCTGAAATTTGTTAGGAGATGGATTATCTCAGTTGACTCCCCAGAAGGAAACCTGTGAGTATGATTCCAGTTTAAGTGATTTATTAACAAAGTGCTTCCAGGGGAAGCCAGCCTGGGAATAGGAAAAGGAGTGGTGAAAGCAGGACAGGAAAGAGAAGGAAGCCATGCAAGGGAGTGAACTCAGACAAAGTCTCCCAAAGGCTACCTTCATCCTGATCTTGCAGGAAACTATGGACTGTGCATTCTGTCTCTACTAGTCTTCACCCAAGTCAAAGCTGCTGTCATACTCCCGCACCTGCAGGTCACTAGTTGAGTCCACCCTTAGGGAATATAGCCCAAACTTCTGGTTCTCAGTCCTCCAGGAGCCCATGGGAAGTCCTCCAGCGGGGAAAAGAAAATTGTGAAAACAATATCCATTCCATCTCCACAAAGTTCCAGTGTTAGAAAGTGCTCCCTTAAATTAAACTGAAATTTCCATTCATCTAATTTCAACCTTAGCTGCTCCTGGAACGATATGAACTTGGACTGTTCTTGAGTTAATTCATTTGGCCAACAAAGCTAAAAACTTTCCCTTAAATTATAGTCATATTCAGTTCAGTTCAGTTCAGTCGCTCAGTCGTGTCCAACTCTTTGCGACCCCATGAATCACAGCACGCCAGGCCTCCCTGTCCATCACCAACTCCCGGAGTTCACTCAGACTCACGTCCATCGAGCTGGTAATGCCATCCAACCAACTCATCCTCTGTCGCCCCCTTCTCCTCCTGCCCACATTACCGGAGACTAAATGTTCACACATTCAGCAACACATTAGGCCAAATATTTTCTGTGCCTTGACTGGAGCAAGTCTTCGATGCAGAGGAAGCCAGAGCATTCACAGAGCAGTCCAAACTGTTATGTTCCCTTCAAAATCAGTCTCTTGAGTCAGATCTATAGCTCCTGGCTGGTTGATCCCCAGACCTCATTTGTTGGTGTTCAAAACAAAGTCTGGATTTCATTAACTGGGTTGAGCTGAGGCTGGGGTTGGACAATCACATAGTTCTTTTTAAAAATTTGTTTAACTTGGGGGTGAAGGTTGTTGCTGAGAGTACAAAGCACGAAGTAAGTCATTTTTTAAAAACTCTCACTTGCGTTAAGGACTTAGAACAAAACATTACACAGGGAGCAAGACCAGGGTCTCTGTTTGAATTGTACTAGCAGCTCCATGAAAAAAGGATGCCCTTTGTGCTAACAGCTTTGAGTAACAGTACGACAAGCAGCAGAGTGAAGGTATGGCTCCCTGGTTCATCCCTGTCATCCAGCAGACAAATGTTCAGTGCACCATTATGCATAATAATCAACGTGGAAACAAGCTAATGTCCATCAAGAGAAAAACGAATAAAGAAAATGTGTTATATACATAAAGTGTACTTATTCAGCCTTAAAAATGAAGGGAATCTTGCAGTGTGCAACAGCATTAATTCCACTTACTTGAGGTATCCAGAACTATAAAGATACATACAAAGGCAACAAAAGCAAAAAAAAAAAAAAAATAGTAGAATTATATCAGACTAAAAGGCTTCTGCACAGCAAAGGCAGCCATCAATAAAATGAAAAGGCAGCCTAGGAAATGGAAGAAAGGTATTTGCAAACCACACATCTGATAAGGTTAATATCCAAAATATAAAAGGAACACATACAACTCAGTATCAAAATAACCAAATAACCCAGTTTTAAAATGGGCAAAAGACCTGAACAGATGTTTTTCCAAAAAATGATATGCAAACAGTCAAAGGTACATGAAAATGTGCTCAACATTTCTAATAACCAGGGAAAATACAAATCAAAATCACAATGAGACATCAACTCACACCTGTTAGTATGTCTACTATCAAAAATGACAACAGATAGGAGTGTCAATGAAGAGTGATTCAAAAGGAACCCTGTGCATTGTTGGTGGGAATGTAAGCTGGTGTAGCCACTGTGGAAAACAGTATGAGTTCCCTCAAACAATGAAAAATAGAACTACCGTATGATCCAACAATCTCACTCCTTGGTAAACATCCAAGGGATATGTGTATACATACATATATATATAACCATATATATACACACACATATGTATAACCATATATATATATATATATATATATAAAACCATGGATATATAACAAAACCATGATTTCAAACCGTGATCTCAAAAAGATATCTGTGCTCCCATGTTCACAGCAGCACTGTTTACAACAGTGAAGGTATAGAAACAACCTAAGTGTCCATTGACAGATAAATGAATAAAGGAAATGTGGCGTGTATAGACAGTGGGATATTTATTGTTCAGTCTTTAAAAACAAAGAAATCTTGTGGTTTGCAATAGCATGAATAAACCTGGAGGGCATTATGCTAGGGGAAAAAAACCAGATCAAGGGAACACAAATACTGCATGGTTATCACTTTTATATGGAATCTTAAAAAAATTGAACTCATAAAAACAGAGTAGAGAAGTGGCTGCCAGGGGATTCAGGGCAGATGAAATAGGGAGAGGTTGTGCCCTTTGGTAAAAGGGCACAAACTTTAAGTTATAATATGAATAAGGACTGAGGATCTAATGTATAACATGGTGACTATATTTAATAACACTACTGATAACTGAAATTTGCTAAGAGAGTAGGACTGAAACATTCTTACCAAAAAAAAAAAAAGGTATCTGTATGAGGTGATCCATGTGTTAATGAACTTGATGGGGGTGACGAATCCTTTCACAATGTACACGCATATAATTCATCACATTGTATACTTTAGATACCTAGCGATTTGTCAATTATACTTCAATAAAGCTGAAAAAACAAGGATAAAGGGAGAGATAGATTTCAAAGAGAACTACTATTTGTTAACCATTCATTATGAAAGTTATGAATCAGGTGCTGTCCATTTGCAGGCTATGAGTCTTGGCTTCCATCAATAAGGGCTACCAGGCTAAATGTGGGATACAGTGTTTGAACCAGAATAGTAATTGGCATAAGGGTGAGGCAATACAAAACAGCACTGAGCCTTCAACCGAGAACCCCCTGCTGTACACCTGTCTAGCACCTGGCCCTAAGCTGTGCTCTCGGGAAAGGAAAGGATGCTGCTCTCCACGGAACACACTTTCAGGACAGATCACTAGAGCACACACCAGATAAACAGGATACAGTCAGTGAGGGTTCACATAGTCTATTCCGAACTCAGTGGACAGCATTCAGTTATCTCTTGTCCCATGAGCCCACGCACCAGCTGAAGATAGCATAAGAAGTAAGGTGGTGATGAAGGGTAAGGCACTCATGGTCTGGAGAAAATCCAAGAAAAAGCACAGAAATGATAATCAGCTAGTTGCAAAGATCCCTAGTGGGCTTACTGGTCTTCAGCGTAGAATGTGGGGAAAAGGTCGGAAGGGAAGTTGGACAAACAACTCTAAGAGCTGCTGATGAGCTTTGGGAAGGTCCTAGAGGACTTGGAGAAGCTTTAAAGGAACTGATTCAATCCGGAACGTTTTAGCAGCAAGTGGCCTTAAACCTGGCCCCAAATGAGTACAGTGGCTCCCATAACTGAAAATGTCATGAAAGAAAGAATTGGAGCAAAGAATGAACTAAAAGTTTAACACTCCCCCCCCCCCCACCCCACCCCCAAACAAACAAACAAAACCCCACAAAGAAGTAGAGAGTAGAAGGGGGGTAGCCTGGGGCTATCGGGAGGTGGAGCCTGAGATTTGCTAACCAATGGCTCTAAAGTTCCAGTTAAGCAAGTATGTCCTAGAGATGTATTGAAAACAATGTGCCAGTAGTTAACAGGACAGAATTGTTCACCCAAAAATTTATTAAGAGAGTAGATTTCATGTTAAATGTTCTTATTACAATTTAAAAGAAAAAAATAAAGAAAAGAAATTTCTATGGAAACCTCAGTGAAGAGTTTCAGAGGAGATCCCAGGGAAGGGCACCAGCAGAGACGTTTGCTCTACACCCATATTTCCTTCTTCTTACAGACAAATAGGGTAATCTTCCTTCCATCTATCCTCTCAACTCCTGGTTGCCACACCCCAACAATCTAAAGCTATATAATTTGTCAAAGATAGCCACCTATATTGATTTTCTTCCTTTCTCCCAGAATTGACCAATATCTACATTTTTTATCCTAAGATAAGAACCAGAAGGTGAATGAAGTGACATCTTAAAATTCCAATGTTGCCTTGTCCAAACAAACAAACAAAAAACATGATAAAAACCCCCTCATAAGTAGTAACTTCTAATTCTACTCTAGAGCAAAGTATCTTTGCACAGCCCCAAATTGCTTCATCAAACACACGGCAGCCTCAAAATCATTTCTTGCTTCCATTATTAGCGTGCCACCTTAGTCTGAATAGGAACAAATATATCTTTCTGTCTCCATGATAGATTTTGTAATTGTGTTCCTACAGTCATTTGTCTTTTTTTTTTCTCCCCCTATAATCACCTTGACGACTGCTGTCTTAAGACAAGTAGGGGTATCACAGACTATTAGGTGTTGGAAGGGGTCCTGGCGACAGTCCATTCACAAATGGAGAAGCTAAGATCCAGAAAGAATAAAGATTTACCCTGACATAGTCACTCAATTATTAGCAACAGAAATGCTTGGAGACAGGCTTCCCTGGTGGCTCAGATGGCAAAGAATCTGCCTGCAATGCAGAAGACATAGGTTTGATTTGGGTTGGGAGGATCCCCTGTAGAAGGGAATGGCTACCCACTCCAGTATTATTGCATGAAAAGAGGAGCCTGATGGGCTACAGTCCATGGGGTCACAAAGAGTTGGACATGACTGAGCAACTAACATACACACACACATGCTTAGAGACACCAATCTTTTAGAATGTCCTCCACCAGACATACCACTTGTTTTGGTGGACTCTGTCTTAACAGGCCCTTTCCTTGATGATGCAGGCTCCTACAGCACTCCATGATAGAACTGATGCTTTTGAACTGTGGTGTTGGAGAAGACTCTTGAGAGTCCCTTGGACTGCAAGGAGATCCAACCAGTCCATTCTGAAGATCAGCCCTGGGATTTACTTGGAGGGAATGATGCTGAAGCTGAAACTCCAGTACTTTGGCCACCTAATGCGAAGAGCTGACTCATTGGAAAAGACTCTGATGCTGGGAGGGATTGGGGGCAGGAGGAGAAGGGTGAGGACAGAGGATGAGATGGCTGGATGGCATCACTGACTCGATGGACGTGAGTCTGAGTGAACTCCGGGAGTTGGTGATGTACAGGGAGGCCTGGCGTGCTGCGATTCATGGGATCGCAAAGAGTCGGACATGACTGAGCGACTGAACTGAACTGAACTGAATTTTTATTGGAGTATATGTGCTTTACAATGTTGAGTTAGTTTCTACTGTACAGCAAAATGAATCAACTATATGTATACATATATCCCCTCCCCTTTGGACTTCTTTGCCATTCAGATCACCACAGTCCATTAATTAGAGGTCTCTGTGCTATGTCCATCGACAGAGGAATGGATAAAAAAGATGTGGTACATATAAATGGAATATTACTCAGCCATAAAAAAGGAACAAAACTGGGCAGGTTATAGAGCTGTGGATGGACCTAGAGGGTGTACGTGATAATTCTTGAAGGACACTCTGGTCACAGCTTCTATGTCCCTCTTGCGTTCCTGGGTCTCTAGTGTTCCCCCTTTCATTCTCACTTGTATCATAACTGATATGCCCAAAAATACCATCACACCTCTTCCAGGAACCACACAGCTGCTCTACTGAGAAGCACCTTGGGCGACGCCTGTCTCTTTTCCTACTTTTCTACTGTTCTCTGTCCACCTCAGAGTTGCTCTCACATTCCCTATCCCTTGATTTCTGTCTTTCTAAAAACTGGCTGCAGACCCCAGCACGGTGTTTCAGCATCTACATCATCACTGACTTTAACACAAGAAAATAGATCCTTTAACACAAGACAATGTAAAAAAACAAAAAGGACCAATGTGAAGTATTAAATTCCAGAACCAAACAAAATTCTCCCAAGTCTTATTTCCAATTAAGTTAAAGCCAGTTAGTCTCTAGTTCTTCTCTTTCATCTTGAAACTGGAGTTTCCTAAAAGCCATGATGATTTTTCCCACTCTCTGCATTATGAACAGACATGTGTACTTTTCCCAGAAGCCTCCTGTCCCAAAAGATAACAGCAAAGAAGAAACTGGGGCCAAAAATCAGGGTGCCATTATTAACGTGTGAAGTGAAGTGTTAGTCGCTCAGTCGTGTCAGACTCTTTGTGACCCCATGGACTGTACCCCACAAGGCTCCTCTGTCCATGGAACTCTCCAGGCAAGAATACTGGAGTGGGTTGCCGTTTTCTTCTCCAGGGGATCTTCCCAATCCAGGGATCAAACCTGGTTTCCTGCATTGCAGGCAGATTCTTTATTGTCTGAACCACTAAACACGTATTTCAATAATCTTCAAGGGTACAGAGGCTATGGCCTTCAGATATTGTTTATTCTCCTCACTAAAGAAAGCTAGTGGTTTTTCTTAGTTTTATTAAATATTCTGACTTTAAAATAGGGGAAATGCTGCTTATTATACTTCCTTTTGGAAATTTGAAGGATATATAAGTAGACTAGGCTCTGATCAGTTCTGCCACAAACTTGTTTAAACCACTATTAACTACTGGAACCTTGGGAATCTTGAATGTTTATGCATATTAATATCCTAAACCATACATTCTTTGAATCATTTGTCTAATATGAAGGAAGCATTGACTCACTGTAAATGTTTCTTTACTACAATTCCACAGGCTTTCCTGCTCCTTCAGAAAATAATTTACCCACTGAAAAGTTTAGTTATAATTAAAGTATATAGTTTAAGTGCATAGTCTTAGCTGCTCAGTCGTGTCCAACTCTTCGTGACCCCATGGACTGGAGCCCTCCAGGCTCCTCCATCCATGGGATTTTCCAGGCAAGAATACTAGAGTGGGTTGCCATTTCCTTCTCCAAGTTAAAGTGTATAGTTACAATTAAAGTGAATAGATAAAATGTTATTGGATCCATATTTTCTACATACCAGGCATTATGCTAAGTATTGTTATGCCCATTATAGAGACAAAATTTTAAATAAACAATGCATTGGTTAGGAAGTCTTTGACTTAAATTAGAGAAATTTCTATTCAGAGTGGCTTACGCAATTAAGGAACTTTTACTATCCAACAGAGCAAGATATCTTGAGGCAGTATGACTCTAAGGCTGATTAATTCATCGCTCAAGGACATCATCAACAACCAGAAATCTTTCTCTTAGTTCTCTCATTTTTAGCATTCCCATTTTGTCAAAAACCAATTGACCTTAAGGTCACAAGTATGCCATGCAGAGACAACAACATATAGCAAAAAAAGAGAAAAGAAATGTCTTCTCTGGCTTCTTTTGAAAACTGGAGTTTTCTAGAAGCTCCTACTATGAAAAAAAACCAGATTCCCCATAATCAGCTATTACTATAGGCTGATAGCTAGAAAAACAAAAGTTAAAATCTCAACAAAATAATCTTAACCTCTTACTGCACCAACGGTAACCCCCTTCACATTTATAATCACATTATTTAAATATTATTTGAAAGTTTTCTTGATTATCACTACAAGTTCTGCCCTTATTTTTCCTGCCATGAATTTCTGCTTTACCTTCCTGAGCACCACAAAGCATCTTCCCCACACTGGCCGCAAGGTAATTCTTAGCAGAGGTCTTTGCTTATAACCATCTAGAAAATAAAGTCTATAATTTTGCTGTCTTACAAAAGTAGGGCTTTATGGGCATCCACTAACTGGCTGGTTTAACACTTCTTCTTCTCCTTCTGACAATGAATTCTTAATAAACAATAAGGTCTAATTCTAGTCCATGGTCTGATTTTCCACAACACTGGCTGACTGCATACCAGCACTGGGGCGATCCAATCACTGTCAAGAGGAATGACCTCAGGGATGAGTGTGGTATTGCCCAGAAATCTCCGAATAAAGTCAGCTCTCCTTGCCTTTTCTGAGTAAATGGTGGAACACAGCAGAACTGAGATAGTATCAGCAAAAAAAGAATGAAAAGTGGCTGTTTGGAAAGCATCTAATAATACTTACTATGATATCCTGGGCTTCCCTGATAGTTCAGTGGTAAAGAATTCGCCTGCCAGTGCAGGAGACATGGGTTCCATCCCTGGATCAAGAAGCTCCCCTAGAGAAAGAAACGGCAACCTGCTCCAGGATTCTTGCCTGGGAAATCCCATGGACAGAGGAGCCTGGTCGGCTACAGTCCATGGGGTCACAAAGAGTTGGACAAGACTGAGCGACTAAACAACAACAAGTGTCTTATTATTGAGTAGTAAGCACATAAAGTAGGCTGGTTCCTTGAAGATGCATGGCCACACCCTCTCATCTATAGTTCTATCTACTACCTTAAATTCAAACTGAGTTCCTGGGTACCAAAGTTGCTGTCTTACTCTTATATGCCCAAGTAGCAAGATAAACTCCAAGAACTGCTGACCATTAGAATTGGAATACCACCAAAAATTACTAGTGCATGCTTATATTGTTATTTATTCCTTCAAAGTTTAAATAGCATCAGCCTTAATTGTGCAAATATCAAATACAGTATAGTTATAAACAAGAGTTACTTTAGGGAAGAATATTCCAGCACAAGTATTTGTAGCTTAAAGTATAAATTTACAAAAGAAGAAAAATGTGACCCAGACACAGGCCATTTTTTTCCCAGGCTCAGTTCAACTGGCTTGAAATTTACTGGCGTGATTCACAAATCTAAAGATTTGAGTCTTAAAAATGTGAAAGCCCAGATGGTCCTACTGGCTGGCTCTGACATCTTTCTATGATTGTATTTTGTCAGAATGGTCTCCTAAGAACATGACTAACACTGATTTGAGTTCATCCCTTCCAAATGTGTCTAAAATGATTGAATCAAAGAGAAGAATAATGTAATAATAAGTTGATGTTTCACTATGAAATGTGAAATGTTTCACCGAGTTCAATAAAATTTCAGGGCCAGAAATAACTTACATGGCTATGGATTGCAGACACTGGCTCAACTTGATCCAAAAAATTATTGAGTGAAAGATGGTTTAGAGATGATCCAGACATTCACTAGCTCCCAAATACGTGTACTTAGAGAAATTGAAAGTCTATACATGTTAGCCATTTCCCCAAGTCCACCTGGCCATCATTTACAAAAAACCAAATGGGAGTGTTCATGATAACAGGAAATTAGAATTTTTGTGGGTTTTACACTTTTTCCAGAGACATCTGCTTATAGTCATCCTTATGGTCTCACTATTTTCATAGTTTCAGAACAACTATTTTCAATTTTGAGGCCAAAGCATGTTTTTTCCCTTCCTGCCAATCTGTAATTTTTTTTTTAAAGAGTTGGGCAAAGTGCTAATATGAAATAGATCTCACCAAGGTAGGCAATCTTAGTTGAAACTGGAAAACAAGAATCATCTGCTGTCTTCTGAATAACCAGACAATCTATTCTGTTTCTATTCTCTATGAATTTTTCATTTTTGATTAGCCAGTTTTGCCCTTTTGGCAAAACCTCTTCTTTATTCCTCAAGAAGAGGAGAAACACAGACACACAAACATGTAATGTATACACAGCATATATATTCAACTCTATCAGTCATGTGTATCCTTTCCTTAATGGATCTTTTCATTTAAAACTTTTTTTTCCTGTTTTTTTTTTTTTTTTTTTAACAGAAAGAGACCCACTGACTTAAGAGAATGGTTAGTTAGGGATAGTTAGGGAGTTTGGGATCAATATGCACACCCTGCTATATTTAAAATGAATAACTAACAAGAACCTACTGTATATCACATGGAACTCTGCTCAATGTTATGTGGCAGCCTAGATGGGAGAGAGTTTGGGGGAGAATGGCTATATGTATATATACAGCTGAGTCCCTTCACTGTTCACCTGAAACTATCACAACACTATTAATCGGCTACACCCGATAAGAAAGCTGTGGTACATATACACAATGGAGTATTACTCAGCCGTTAAAAAGAATTCATTTGAATCAGTTCTGATGAGATGGATGAAACTGGAGCCGATTATACAGAGTGAAGTAAGCCAGAAAGAAAAACACCAATACAGTATACTAACACATATATATGGAATTTAGAAAGATGGCAATGACGACCCTGTATGCAAGACAGGAAAAAAGACACAGCTGTGTATAACGGACTTTTGGACTCAGAGGGAGAGGGAGAGGGTGGGATGATTTGGGAGAATGGCATTCTATCATGTATACTATCATGTAAGAATTGAATCACCAGTCTATGTCTGACGCAGGATACAGCATGCTTGGGGCTGGTGCATGGGGATGACCCACAGAGATGTTATGGGGAGGGAGGTGGGAGAGGGGTTCATGTTTAGGAACACATGTAAGAATTAAAGATTTTAAAATTAAAAAAATAAAAAAAATAAAAAAATAAAATTAAAAAAATAAAAAACTATAAAAAGAAAAAAAAAAAAAAAGCAACCCACAGCTTCTAAAAAAAAATAATAATAAAAAAAAACTGTAAAGCAATTACCCTCCAATTAAAAATTTTTTTTATTTTGCATTTTTTATTTTTTATTTTTTGTAAAATAAATGAAATCCAAATATCTCTTGACCTCTTCAGCAAGTTCCATTAACAACTGTAGTACAAATTCGCCAGGTCTTGTCCTCATCTGCTAACCTGGACCTTAAATCTCCCACAAATTCTTCTGTCTTGTATGGCATTTACCATCTTGTAGGAAGACAGATGTAACATATATCAAAATAATTGCAATAAAAGGATTAATGTGTGGTTTTAGAAGAGATGTACAGTTTGTGGCACAGAAGAGGAAACAATTATTTTGGGCAGACTGGACTGAAAAGACTTAAGTGAAAGGAGTTACAGCAGCTCATTTAGAGTGGGCAGACCAGGCAGCATGAACACAGGGGCAGAGGTGTGGAGATACAGTGTGTGCAAGACACACCAAGTCCTCTCGTTTGGGGTCTGGGTCACTGAAGGAAATACAGAAAAGAAGTCGAGGTTTCTTCTGTGGCAACCACATCAACGATATTACATGCCAAGCCCCTAGCCCAGTGGTTCAGATCCATAATCTTTAGAAAGGAAAAACTGGTTTTGTGTGTACTTATTGATATTGGAAAGAATGCAACCACCGAAAGTTGCCCAGAATAGATTCCTAGTGATTTTTGAGGATGTTTGTGTTTTCATGTACTCTTTCAATATAAAGATAACACTTTGGAAATGAGAGTAGGCTCCTAGCGCAGAGCATAAAGTTTTGTAAATGGTGAGTATTCAATAAACATCCAGAGAGGAAAGAAACTGCCATAAAAAGGAAAGATTTTTATTCATTTGTGCATGTCTTATAAAACTGGTTGTCAAGTTGTCCTTTGCATGGGATCTGGGGTCATGGAAGTGTTGCTTATTATGTCATTATTATTATTATTAATAGAAGAAGGCTCCCCATCTCCCAACCCCACCCACAGCACCTTTCAGCTGGAGAACTTTCACTTTTATATATTTTATATGTTAAATATAGGGCTTTGAACAAGATTTTCTTTAAGGGAACTAAATATTCCATGGCTTGAAACTTGAAAATTATATTCTTACAATCACTGAATTTGGTCCCTGAAAAGGGTCCAAGATCATTTCAAAAAGTTTAAAGAAATTGTGATTCCAGGAGATCACCAACTTGATTACAAAAGCTTCAAAGTCATATTTGCAGGAAAGAGAGGAAAAAAAAATATGATGAGTAATTTGAATGATGTATAAAGATGATTGCATAGGTGATAGGAAGTAACAGAATGTGAGATACTTCTTTTTTGTAATTTTCATAAGCTACTCACCGAGTAAATAGTATAAACCACTAAAAATAAATTCTAGATACCAATAAGTGAATACCATCTTATGTAACACTGACACTTTGCAGTAGGCATTATGGGTAAAAAATGCAGAATGGGAGAGAATCATTTTTAAACAGAAACATCTCTACTAGTGTGGGAATAATTAGTAGTTCTATACATCAGATGTTGTTTCTGAGGACATCTCTAAACTTGAGAATTGAGATCCATATCCACAGAATCTTATAAAAAGTGTACTATAGAGAGCTGACCAGGTAGCACCCTTGACCGCTGCTCTCTTTGGAATTGTTGGAAGGGCAGTAACTATATACTTCAGCTTGTAAAAAGAATAAGTCAGGGAAGAGAATAAATTCTACAACGGAAGATGTTCAGCAAAGGTAAAAACCAGATGGAAATAATAACCACAGTAAGATTACCATGGCCTATGGGAAAAAAATTTGGAGCAAAACATATAACCACAATGTTAGTTGGGATCATAAATAAAAATGAATGTAGAATGGAAGAAATCTCTAGGTGAAGGTTTAGCCAACTGGGGGATTGATTGGCTAAGTGCCATTTACTTGGGGGATTTGAAAGCTAAATTTCGAACAAAGTTGCTGTAGTTATCATATTTTAACCAATAATCATGATGATTTATAACAATAATATTTAGACAGTTCATGCAAGCGTTTGCAGATTAACTTGTTATTAATAATAAAATATGATTATGTCTTATCAATTAGAGAGTTTTACTTGGAACATGCTTATGACTGTTCATCTTTCAAGTACTATAATAAACCACATAATAATTATACAACTCCTGTAGCTTGAGAAAGTAGGTAATGCTGGTCTTCTTTCTCTGTGGGAAATGCTACTTCTGCAGGATCCTTGTCCTTAAGGATCTTCAGGCAACAATTATCATGCAGGTTGATAAAAAAAGGTAATGATGAGATCAATTCCACCCATACTTGTGAACCTAGTGTTGCATATGAAAATGCATTCGTATGAACAGGCATCAACAGCCTGAAACACCTGGTGACTGCTGTGAAAGACATCCTCATCATGATTGAGGACCTAAACCATCTTGCCAAGAAGATTTTCCAAGGTAGAGGAGCAGAATATGGAGTTCCTTCATCTGATATAAAAGAAAGAGACTTTAATACAGGACAGGTTAACTCTGGACAGAACCATCCCCCCCTGAATGTAATGGTTTCTCAGAAGAAATTCACTCAGAACCATTTGTTACAGAGGCTGCCATTCTGAAATGGTCAATATTTTCAGCCATTCAGGAATATTATTAGGTTGATACAAACCTAATTTGGGTTTTAGACTATGAATTTTAAATCATTATAACTAGGCTCAAATACATCTTTATTAATCAAAATAGGAACCATTACAATCAACACATTGCTACCAGTTAGAAACAAGTTTGTTTATTCTGGTAACGTAAAAATTCAGGATTCGATGAATTCTTGGAAAGCGTTTTCTGTCTCCCGGTGGTCGTGGAAAAGTTTTCTCTGCAAAAAGTTGACGAGATGCTCGAAGAAGTTGTAATCAGCTGGCAAGAGGTCAGGTGAACATGGCAGATGAGGCAAAACCACTGAGTTTATCATCGTCAGGGTCATATAAAACCTATTTTTTTGTCACACGTCACAATCCAATCAAGAAATTGTTCGTTGTTGTATAGAATAACAGAAGGCAACACTTCAAAATGACAATTTTTTTAAATTTTCAATCAGCTCATGAGGCACCCACTTATTGAGCTTTTTCACCTTTACAATTTGCTTCAAATGCTAAACGACTATACAATGGTCATCGCTGAGTTCTTCACAACTTCTTGTGAACTGTAAGATCAGCTTCGATGATTGCTCTCAACTCATAATCGTCAACTTCTGATGGCCAGCTACTGCACTCCTCATCCTCAAGCCTCTCATCTCCTCTGAAAAACTTCTTAAACCACCACTGCTCTGGACATTCACTAGCAGTTCCTGGACCAAATGCATTGCTGATGTTGCTAGTTGTCTCCACTGCTTTATGACCCATTTTGAACTTGAATAAGTAAATCGCTTGAATTTAAGTTTTGTCATTTCCCTAGTCTAAAATATATAGAAAATAAACAGCAAGTCATTAGCAAAAAAACATAAAGTGAGAAAAAGACATTAAAATGATATATAATATGCCTTTATGTAAGAATGTACTCCAATTATCAAATGGCAAATTTCAACAATCCAAAAACC
Organism: Budorcas taxicolor; assembly: GCF_023091745.1. Lineage (NCBI taxonomy): Eukaryota > Metazoa > Chordata > Mammalia > Artiodactyla > Bovidae > Budorcas > Budorcas taxicolor. The sequence goes on along the minus strand of NC_068911.1, from coordinate 89,795,669 downwards.
GCAATTACTTTTGCATCAACTTTTCCATTAAGTCCCTAGAGTCAGCATGAGAGATACTGCTTTAAATATATGAGAACTTTCAACCAGAGACTCTGGAACAAAAGATCAGAGATAAACTGAAACCTTTCCTTGGCTGGAGAAAGCAGTTCTGAAAGTCGAAATCAAAAGTAACACAGTTCTGTCATTTTTTAAAGAAAACCAGTATGTACCAACATTTGGAAACACCACAGAATTTTCTGAAAGGTTACTTCTCCTCAGATGACCTGAAAATGAGATATTTGGTCATACACAGTTATAATCCTTACTGTGCTGACTGGCAGGACTTATGAAAATCCAGCTCCTTGACTTGAGAGTATACGGTGTGGTAAGATATAAATTCTACCTGAAGACCTCAGAAATTCCTTGAAACAAGCCTATTCTCATCTAGTAAAATCCCAAAGTGGGAGTTTTGATTCTTTTTCTTTTTGGTGTAACAGACATTTGTCAGTAGGAGTTTCCAGCATTTGTAGGCACAGAAATGAAAACTCAAAATTGATTGCCAAAAGATGATTTTCACAGAGCCATGTAAGTTCACTCCACACTGTTGACTTCTTATCCAAGCCAGAAAATAGCTGCTTTCCCATTGAAATTTAAAATTGAACTTGATTAAGGTTTACATTTTTGGTTTTATACACAATTTATTTTACTATGATTTCAAAGCAATAAACATTTTCACATTAAAGTTGAGAATAAGAGAAACCTTTTTTAAAATGTGTTTTATATTATGTCTCTCCCTAAAGGAAATGAATATCCAATGCAATAAAATGATGGTATTAAGAAGTGTGTGTGTTTCCAGAAAAAAAATTTAATAGCTTCTATTAGATTCTCAAAAAGATTCATGGCCCATAAAAGGTCAAGACTACTAATAAAAAGTTAGTTCACAATCATGTCCTTGGTTCTATTCTATTCAACTTTATAATAAATATTAGGCTGAACCATATACAGCTGCCCATGTGTGACCATTTTGACCTACAAAAACAGCAATTTTACAAGGCTCAGCCTAATATCTTAGATAAATTGGTACGGAAAAATAATCTACTGGACCCGGAACCACATTTGAAAAAACTCTGGGCATTCTGAGATGTGGGGTAGACATTTATTGCATTGAAAGAAAACAAAGATAAATGTCAAATCATGTATTGAGCTGGATAAACAAAAAATTTTGAGCGTAGAATGGCAGAGATATTTAATCACACAGATAAAAGAAGTTCCAAGGATTTAAATGATGACAAGCTTAAGACGAGATAATGACATGGCAGGGTTGCTAATGAAACTAAAGCAGCCTTAGAATTAGGAGAATTGAGTTTCAGTGAGTTCTCTCTTTATGCAAGGCTTTGCTTTACTTTCTCATGTAATTCTCACAATAGCAATTTGAATTAAGTATTAATGGTTTTGTTTTATAGGTGAGAACCTGAGTCTCAGAAAAGCTATATACTTTGTACATAGCTAGTAAATGTTGGTGCTAAAAATGTAATAATCATAATTATTAATAATAATTATTGGTGAAGTACATTGAGTTCTTCCTGCAAACTAAGAACTATGATAAAGCATATTTCTACACTATTTTGCTTAACACTGATTTCAATACTTAAAAACTTTACTAGGTAAATATAATTTTTATTTAACAAATGAGAAAATTGAGGGTCAGAGATTATATTGAGCTTGATAGGTCTTCAAACTCCAGCACTAGACACAAAAATAATGTATAGAATGAGTATTTAACCAGCTTTCATAATTGGGAAAGGTCAAATCCCTTACTTTATGTGTGTCTCCAAATGGTTCTGCTTCTTTGATCAAATTATGACTGATACACTTGTATAATCTATCCATGTTTAAGTTTATATAAAACTCTGGAAACTTTTTTACCAAAATGCTTACAGTGGTTGCATATGGGAAAAGTCAGCGATTTCTGACTTTCGTTTATTCATACTATACTCTGAAATCTCAACAGTGAAATGTTACCAAACACCTAAAAATTTTACAATTAAATAATTTTAGTGCCTTTCATTAGTGAGTCCATTATTAGAAAAACTGAGTGTAACCAAACCCATGAATTGGAATTCGAATTTTACAGTGGTATCACAAGTGTACACATGTTCCCCAATATATCAGACAAGTCAACAAGTATATGGAAAAGAATGATAAAAGCTAAATTCTATATTTAAAAAACAAATTAAAGGAGCCAGAATAATTATCTGCTGTGTAAATGTACAAGTCCAGTTGTACCATTTCTTAATGCAAATGCAAGAGAGGACAATTCATGCTGCTGCCATGATGCTCCAGGAAGCAGGAGGCCTGCACTCAATAGAGCCTGATGCTGCTCTGCAGAGCCTGGTCACACCCACAGAGGCCAGGGGATATGGCCTATAGAATAGTTACCTGGAGAGGCTGGAAGCAGAGAGGTGAAAGGCAGATTGTAGCAACACATACAAGATAATGAGCCCAAGGTCACTGCTGTGAAGTAAATGATAAAAGAAGAAGTAGGAGTGAAAGAATCAGGTAAGATGTTCAGAGAGAATTAGGAAGGTCCATGCATGCAAGACACAGGGCCAAGCTCACACTTGAGGGCAAATGAATGAGTTGAGGGTGAAGCAAGGGAAACAGGAAGAGGAGGAGAAGTGGCAAAGAAAAGGGCTAGAAACAGTATTCCGCCTCTCCTTACACATCCTTTGCTGACATGAAAAACCACCTCTTTTTGTGCTTCTCTCTTTCATCTTTTCTTTTCATCTCTCACCTTCCTAACCTCATTAGTTTCCTTCCCTCTGCAATTTTCTCTCTTCCTATGTTGTATCAAATTAAAATCCCTTTTGTCCTATGAGGCCTAAAATTGATGTAAGTAAGGAAAGAGAGTGGATACAGAAAGAGAGAAAGGAGGAGTAAAGAGGTTATGGCCATGTACCACATTATCTCCAGTGGATGAAAAGGTTGCAAATGAGACTAAGGAAAGCTTGAGCGCAATAGAGAGAAACTCAGGACTTGGGGGGTTCTTTGTCTGGGCTTCTGTCACAGATGTGATAAGATTACAATCTTTATTTGGGCTGACAGTTGGACATGTTTACAATAATTGTGTTTAGTGAACACAGAATTATAATTTAGCTTTTTACTTTCTGGCAAAAAAGTTAGAATGCTTAAATACATAAAAATATATGTATATGAGATTTTTAATAAGATTATTATTTAAGACAGGGGTCAACGAACTACTGCCCAAGGGTCAGATCCAGAACTCTGTGTTTGTACAGCATTGAGCTCAGAATAGCTGTGTTTTAAAATGGTTGAAAGAAAAATCAAAAGAAGTATTATATTTTGTGGCACATGAAGCTAATATAATATTCAAATTTCAGAGTTCAAAAGTTAAGTCTTATTGGAAGAGATTTACACACTTTGTTACGTATTGTCCCTGGTTGCTTTCTCTCTGCAGTGGGAAGACTGTGCTGTAGCAACGTATTTGCTATCCGGCCCACTTCAGAGAGAAGTGTGCAGACCCCTGACTTAGGGTGTCACTTATTGAAAGGGGAAAGTACACTTGCCTATTTTAATTCTCAAAACAGTTTGAGAGAAATAAGGTACTTCCAAAGGGTCAGGATGTCACTCCTTCAGTGACCCTCCCACCCTGACGGAGACTCCCTACTCTGTCTTATCCAATATAGTGTTTTTCCAGAAAAAGAAATCTACGAATGTGTTAGTCTGTTTACTTCTTAAAGGTTTTCTTTGTTTCTGCCCATAAACAACAGTACCCAAATTCTCATTCTGGTGTTATTGCTCCTATTTGCTAAAATTTATTTGGTAAACAAATGACTGAATAACAAATGAGTTTAAATGTCAAGGACGTTCCATTTTTGCTATGCATATTTACTCTTTTATTTCTTGAGGCTGATATATCAACAAACCAAAGGAAAAAACCATCTTCTGTAGTTAAATAACCTAGGAATTAATAAAATTAAGCCTTGATTATTTAGCTCATGATCTAGATTTTCTTGAATAACTAAGGTCCTTTCTGAATAGTGGCTCAGACGGTAAAGCGTCTGTCTACAATGTGGGAGACCTGGGTTTGATCCCTGGGTCGGGAAGATCCCCTGGAGAAGGAAATGGCAATCCACTCCAGTACTGTTGCCTGGAAAATCCCATGGACAGAGGAGCCTGGTAGGCTACAGTCCATGGGGTCGCAAAGAGTCGGACACGACTGAGCGACTTCACTTCACTTTTCTGAATATTAACTAAAACATTCTGCTTAGTGAAAATACATGACAGAGCTCTCAAGGACCGTGGGGTCTTCATGCTCAGAAGAGCAGAAGGCATTAGTGGGTAAGTCAAGATACAATTTCATCACAGAGGTTTTATAGAATTTTCAAAAAAGAAGACAGCTTTGACAAAATAGAGTTTAGGGACTTCCTTGGTGGTCTGGTGGCTAAGACTCTGAGCTCCCAGTGCAGGGGACCCGGCATTCAATCCCTGGTCAGGGAACTAGAGCCCATGTGCCACATGTAAGAGTTTGCATGCTGCAACTAGAGAGCCTCCACACTGCACTGAAAACCGAAGATCCCGAGGGCCATAACCAAGACCAGGCGCAGCTAAATAAATTAACACTTTTTAAAAAAACGTAAAGAAGAAGACTTGCATTATTAATATATGTATTAATATGCTGCTGCTGCTGCTGCTGCTAAGTTGCTTCAGTCGTGTCCAACTCTGTGCGACCCCATAGACAGCAGCCCACCAGGCTCCCCTGTCCCTGGGATTCTCCAGGCAAGAACACTGGAGTGGCTTGCCATTTCCTTCTCCAATGCATGAAAGTGAAACGTGAAAGTGAAGTCGCTCAGTCGGGTCACTCTTAGCGACCCCATGGACTGCAGCCTTCCAGGCTCCTCCGTCCATGGGATTTTCCAGGCAAGAGTACTGGGGTGGGGTGCCATTGCCTTCTCCGTGTATTAATATAAATAGACTAATAATATATATTATATATGATATACAAAGATTTGTATTATTAATATAACTATATGTATTAATTAGAAGTCTCCATATAGTTTAAATATATAATTTAATTGTGTAGTTTTCATACATTTACAAGTGTAAGAAGATTTCAAAAATCAAAAAAATAATGAACATTTAAGATGATAGCCTTTTCAGAAGCCTAGCCAAACACTTCTCTAAAACTCACTTTATGAGTTACACGAGAAATCTTATTAACTCGGTACATGTGTCCAATTGGAGAAACTTGTAAATAATGTGTTTTTTTTTTTCTTAATGGTAAAGATTCAATACTACAACTACAGCATTAAATACCTTCACAGCTGCCTTTGTAAACTTCCTTTTTATTCAAATTTATTGGGTTTTGTGTAGATGAGATGAGTGTTTTTATAAACAATCAAAACATGATTTTAATACTAAAAAATGAAAACAAAAGACAATGCTTCTCTCAATGCATTTGAGTTCTAACTTAATTGCTTTGTGGCATCCATCCTTTAGAATGTTCAGGTAAGTGAAATAGCAGCTCTATTAAGCAATATCAGAATAATCAGAATTATAAAAGTCAAGAGTGAAGCTAAAGTGGCAGGTTCAGACACTGTTTCACCCAATATAGCTTCAATCTGTAATCTTGCTAGAAGCTTAGTCACCCTGTGAACCATCAACCTTCCAATTAGAACTTTGATGGTAACCTTTTGCAACTGTTACAATATTTAAAAGTAACTAGTCATTATATAATTTATAAAAGTCGCCACTCATTATGACAGAGCTACTCAGGGTAGACAGGGAATACATGTAATTTAATATAACAGGCTGATTGTATAAACAGTTTGGTTCAGTTCAGTTCAGTTGCTCAGTCATGTCCGACTCTTTGCGACCCCATGAATCGGAGCACGCCAGGCCTCCCTGTCCATCACCAACTCCCGGAGTTCACTCAAACTCACGTCCATCGAGTCCGTGATGCCATCCAGCCATCTCATCCTCGGACGTCCCCTTCTCCTCCTGCCCCCAATCCCTCCCAGCATCAGAGTCTTTTCCAATGAGTCAGCTCTTTGCATGAGGTGGCCACAGTTTGGTTACATCACTATTATTATCATTTGCAGAACAGTAAGTAACGGGTCAGCTCAGTCTAAAGCTCATTACTTAATGTGTGCTTACATCTTGCACTGCTGGTTCAGGTCTTTGTTCTTAAGAGAACTAGTTGATAATGTCAGATGCAACAGAAAAGTGACATTCTTCGATCCTTACTCAGAATCAACATTTGAGTTTGTGTTTGAGCCCATCAAAATGAAGATTGCTTCCAAAATAGGATTGGTGCCCCGAATTAAGAGCAAATGGAAGTGGACAGAAAGGATGTTACTCTCATTTGAGAGGCCCACTGATAGCCTCGTCACTTGGTTGCTGACTCTATCCACAGAGATGTACACAGAGGGGATTTGTGGAGATGATGTCCTATTTAATGCAGACAGTCACATCCAGCTTCCTTATTACTATGAGTTCAGCTCTTCTCTTTACAGACCTCAGAACTGTGATTCATGGATTATGTGGATATTTTCAAATTTGGCACATGCCTTGACTTCTATATTTTAAAATGCATGTCTAAGTTTCATCATAAATTGACATTAGTTATGATTATTCTAACAACCATAAATACCCACAAAGGAGATGTCCATAATGATATAAAATAGTGTTTAATATAAAACTTAAACTGAAGAATAATTATTCTTTACTCTTTTGCAAACTGCTTTCTAACTCTACCTGCTTTATGAATGAAGTATGAAGTATTAGTGTAAGGTCTATAATTATAAGGTATTGTTTTCATTGGTTTTGTTATTATTTACGTATGGTAAGCCAACGGATCAACAGATGATTGCCACTGAAAAGACAGCTTGTTGATCACAGTTCCCAAGTGAAGAGGTGCGTACACCATGGAGGGGCCACATGGGGAAACATTAGGACAGTCAGGAGGCAGAGGGAGGGGGCAAAATATGAGCAAGAGTTTCTCCTATGGCTTCCACAGTAAGCAATGGGTGAGGCAAGGTAAGCAGCTTTAGGACTGGCCAGTTTGAATAATTTCAATGGGCTCTGGGGCACAGGAGCTGTTCCTAGCTGTCTGGTATCTGCCCCGCAGGTAATTAGAGCAGGTGGATAATGACCCCGGAGTATTTGAAGCCAAAGGAGAGGAGGTAGTTGGGGATGTGGGCTCTGATTTGGCTGAGTTGCTGTTGAAAAGCACACTCACTGGCAAGTTGCTCATCTAAGAATTAGCGAACACTAACCTGCAGTACATGGGGTCGCTGAGAGACGGACACGACTGAGCGACTTCACTTTCACTCTTCACGTTCGCATTGGAGAAAGACATAGCAACCCACTCCAGTGTTCTTGCCTGGAGAATCCCAGGGACGGAGGAGCCTGGTGGGCTGCTGTCTATGGGGTCGCACAGAGTTGGACACGACTGACGCGACTTAGCAGCAGCAGCAGCAGCAACCCAGGGAAAAGCAATTCCTCCAGGGTCAGCAAGGGTCTTAACATTAAAGCATCAGAACACAGAAAACAAGACATGGTTAACACAAGCATTCAGCCATCTATATTTCATAGTGTTGAATGTGTTTCTTTTTATTATGAAAAATGGTTTTGGTACTTATTGTAACTGATAAGATTGAGACAGCTCAGTGCAAACATTTTCATATTGCTTTTCTCCTCTGGAAACTTCTTTCTGCATCTTCCATCAATTTTATCTCATGTCTTCTGATTCAGAGGAAGAATCATCTCTACCTTAATTATGAATATTGGTCCTCACCCTACTGCTTTAATACCAATTCTAAAGCAATTCTTCATGAATAATTCTCTCTTTCATAGCATATATATATATATATTTTTCATCTCTGTAGTCACATCCCCTCTACTTACAATATGTTCAGATCATCTCTATTTTAAAATCTTTCCCTCTATAGGGTTGACCCATCAAGCAATTACCATAGCATCCTCTTTTTGTCATTGTCAAAATTCTTGAAAATTAGTCTCCATATATGGCCTCTGAGGCCTCGGTTTCCACTCCTTAACCCTTTACTGTCTGGTTTCTGCTCCACACAGATCTTTTATTGTGATCGAATTTAGCAATACTTTCTCAGCTTTCCAATCTCCTTATCTGCCTGCAGAATTTGAGGCTGTTTTCATCTTGACCTGCCAGATTAATTATTTCTGGATGTGTCTATGAGGAGGTTTCTGGATGAGTTTAGCATCTATATCAGAGGGCTCAGTAAAGACGCGGGAGCCTGGTGGGCTGCCGTCTATGGGGTCGCACAGAGTCGGACACGACAGAAGCGACTTAGCAGCAGTAAAGCAGACCACCCTCCCGAGTATGGGGAGGTATCATCCAATCCACTGTGGGCTTGAATAGAACAAATGGTGGAGGAAAGTGCTTCTTGTGTGTCTCATCTCAGCTCTTATACTGGGATTTAAATACTGACTTCTCTAGTTCTCAGGTCTGTAGACTTGGATTGAAATATACCACCAGATTTCCCGAGTCTTCAGCTTTCAGACCATAGACTGTGAAACTTCTCACCTATATAGAGTCTTCTCTAGCACCACAGTTCAAAAGCATCAATTCTTCGGCATTCAGCTTTCTTCACAGTGCAACTCTCACATCCATACATGACCACTGGAAAAACCATAGCCTTGACTAGACGGACCTTTGTTGGCAAAGTAATATGTCTGCTTTTTAATATGCTATCTAGGTTGGTCGGATTACCTGGTTTCAAATGCCACCTTCACCAAGACTATGATCTTGGGTAAATAATCTTTAAAATGGGAATGATACTAAAAGTGCCTAGCACATAGGATTGGGTGAAGATTAATCAAGCTAATATATGTAAAGCATTTCAAACGTATCCCATATTGACATATGCCTCAAGAATCTGTCACAGTCCTAAATCACATGGGAGAAGGTAGTTGTCACTTCTCAAATTCTGCCTCTCAACTCCTCGAAATTAGGTCTGAGTGATCATCAGGGTTCTGCATGAAAAACATCCAGCCAGGTCAGATTTTAAACCGAATGTGGAGTCTTCACAGGTAAGTCACAGGATGGAGTAAGAAAGCAACAGAGGCAGACAGAGGTGGATTCAAGTCCACTTCTGCCAAATCATTTCACAGCTCAGAACCTCAGCATCCTCTCTTACAGAATGGGATTGTTGCAAGGATTAGAGAAAGGTGCCTGGCCTTTATGGTATAACTTCTAAGGTCCAGGGGAAACTCTTTCCTTCTCAGAGTCCTAAATAAAGTGAGATATCCCTTCACCAGAAACTAAGATTGATTCCATGATAACTAGGTTAAAGTTTCCCTTTATCCCAAGCTATTTATTGGGTTGACAAAAAAATTCATTTGATCTTATGGAAAATCCCAAACAAACTTTTGGTCAACCCAATAGAAATTCTATTGTTCAGAAAGCACAGTACCCTGTGATATAGATTGTCTGTCGCTCCAAACAAGAAGGATTGCTGTCTACCAGAAGAATCTCTTTACCTCTAGTGACTCTACTGTGTTATAGTTTCATTTACTTTCCATATACCTAGCCAAATTCTCATGTTAAAATTTTTTTAAAATTCTCACACCAATATATTATCTTAGGGAAGCTGCTAGCAATCCTGTTGATTCTAAGAAATGCAGTATTGCTTTTGGCATCTAAACATCACTTTTAAAATGTAGAGAGTTGGGGGCATATTTTTATGATGTCTCATGACACCCTAACATGTGTTACTGTTTAGACTTTCTCTGAGAGCTTGTTCATAGTCAGTGGCTGCTTTTCTAAAACAAAATCTCTATGACCTCATTGTGACTTTTTACATCTATAAGGCAGATACAATGCAAAAACCTAAAGGAAGCAAAAATTAAATACATACATGCATACATATATATATTTGGCTTCAAAAACTAGGCAAACCTGGAGTTATAGGCGTATGCTCTGACTTTCATAACAGTTGCTTGACATTCTGGAGCAGGCACAGTATGCTTTCAAAGCTCATCACTTTACAGAATTTAAAAGGCCTGGAGTTAGATCTTGACACCCTCTATGGTACAAGCTGAGTTCAGCTCTTTATTACAGTCATGGGCATTGATTTTAAATTTTCCATACTTTTAATGTCATCTTGATTTGGATACATGGGCTCTGATGGGATAAAATTGATTAGGGCTGATCCTAAGTAAAATTATTAAGAAGGAAAAATTTATTCCTATTGGCCTTCCCCTTTCTATCATCATCCTTTATTCCACGCCAGTTGCTCACCCGCCAGCTTTTCCAGTGACTTCATAATGTTTGGGACTTCCATTAATGCTGGATCCCTCCCCCTAGAAAATTCTTTATGTTCCAGCCCAGTGAAATTTATCTGTGGAGGGTGACCATCTCTCAGTTTTTGTTCAGTGACAGCTAATCACTATGATTTACAACTTTTATTCTGATGAGTTAGTGAGTACTTAGTCAGCTTGCATTGCTATAAAAAGATCACAGACCAAGTGGCTTATACAACAGATATTTATTTCTCATGAGTCTGGAGAATAAGATGTGTAAGATTAAGGCACTCACAGAGCTGGCATATGTGAGAGCATTTCCTGGTTTGTAGTTGATCATCTTCTTGTTTTGTCTTCACATGGCAGAGAAAGAGAGAAAGCTTCCTTGTGTCTTTTTTCATAAAGGCAGTAATCACATCATGAAGGCTCTACCTTTATGGCCTAATTAATTCCCAAAGACATGAATTTCCACATATGAATTTGGGAATGACACAAACATTCAGCCCATAGCAGTACTACCATCTTAATAAGCTGTTTCTCCCTTTCTTAGAATACTTAACTTCTCTGCTCCTTTGAAAAATTAAACTCACTCAACTCAAATATAATTTATTTGAATCTTTCCTGATTACTTCTAGGAAGAATTAGTTACCCTTTATCCCGTGTTCCCCAATACTCTGTATAGGTAGTCTACGCAATTGCTGATGACTTTATTATTTTTTGTTAGTTTGTTTTATTATTTGGTAGGTTTTGCATTGTCCTCATTTTACCTAAACTCTGAGATATTCAATGACTGGAATGTCCCCTTATTTGTCCTTATGTTTCCACTACCTAGCATAGATGCTGGCACTTAGTAATTGTTCAATAAATACTTACTGAATAAATCAATGACTCTAATAATGTGAATGTGAAACCCTCTCAGATCTCTCAATATATCTGGTCTTTCAGAGATTAAAGAGCAAGTAATCTGGCATCTCTCCTTATTAAAAGGCACTTTGAGTAGATTTTTTTCCTGAAAATCCGACCCAAGGACAACAGATTGACAGATTGCTCAGAGCCATGACCAGCTGTACCGTGCATGGAAGAGAAGTCGCTCAGTCATGTTCGACTCTTCGCCACCCTGAGGACGGTAACCTACCAGGCTCCTCTGTTCGTGGGATTCTCCAGGCAAGAATACTGGAGTGGGTTGCCATTTCCATAGTTTATCAGTAAACCTTGGAAATGACAGAGCTCAGCACCACAAATCCTTTTGTTGGGAGGCAGTTTCTCTGGCCAGCGCGATTCTGTATCATTGCTCTCTTTTGTACCAGAAACAATTTAGCTACACAATGTTCCCATCCAAAGATTTGGCATCATGAGGGATGAATGGGGAGATTGGGATTGACATATATACACTATTAATATTATGTATAAAATAGATAACAAGTGAGAACCCACTGTATAGCAAAGGGAACTCTACTCAATGCTCTGTGGTAATCTAAATGGGAAGGAAATCCAAGGAAGAGGGCATATATGTATACGTATAGCTGATTCACTCTGCTATATAGTGGAAACTAACACAACATTGTAATGCAACTATACTCCAACAAAAATTTTTCTAATGAAATAAAGATCTGAATTCATTGGAAAAAAAAAAAAAAAACTCACCAAGATTTGATACCCTCAATTCCCCATGAGTAAACAATACATTCTTAAGGCAAAATGATCTGTTTTATTGTAAAATCTATTCATTCACTGTTTCTCTTGTCCTTTGGGAAATGACAGCACTCAGTGATACCCAAATCCAGCCAGTCAGAGTGCAAAATATTTGAAGGTAAACAGGACTTTCTTTGGTGCCTGCCCCATCATATCACATCAGCAGCCATCTGCACCACCATAGTTTAGGCAATGACCGAAGACATTCCACCAGCTGAAGTTACACTTCAAATACAAGTGAGAATTCATGTAAAATGAGACATATCTCATTATACGATTACCTCCAGTTCAACAAGAAACAAGGGATAATGCACCTCTACCTTCATCATCATAATTGCTTTGTTTCATGTCTTAACATGAGAAGAGCCTGATGAAAGACATTTGTAGAAGTCCTTTACTGGATGTTGTTTCCTATTGCTATGGAAAACCATGTTAAATAGCCATTTCTGTTGTAATTTTTGTCGCCCAAAATATATATCTCTGGTTACATCTGTGGGAAGCTAGACATAGGCTAAGTTAGCCATAGAAAACAAATCATGGATCTTTGAATCCTTTGCTTCGGAAGATAAATTAATGTAGTTCCTAGATATATTTTCAGAAATAAATACAACATGTTGAAATGTGCAATATTTCGGGGACTGTGGTTAAGAAAGACATAATATATGTTAAGCAAAGAAGGAAGAAAAAAAAAACCCATCTGGCCTTACTAGCATATCTAGTTTATCTCAAACCTACCTTTTACTTCCTCAGCTTTCTTATTTCTCTGCTGTTCCAGATGTCTTTCTTTAATTACTTTGTATGCTGAAACTTCAGCTAGCTTTCTTATCTAATTCCATATGTTCATCATCTTTTGCCTGAAACACTTCTGCTTGAGTTTCTCACATTCCATTTTCTAAATATCTTTTAATTAATTCCTCCAACTACCCTCTTAATTTTCTCCTCTCCCAGTTTATTCAAGACCCTGTCATTGATTACTGTTAGATAATTACAATCTTTTTTCTGCCCTGGCATCTTTTTCTCTGTCCCAAATAGGAAGATGGCAGCATGAGCTGACAAATGATCCCACAACTCATTAGCTGTGTATAGAATTTTGATCACGTTTTTATAAGTCTCTAAACTTTTTTCTTCATCAATTTCATATATTTTGTTCATTGCATTCAAGATAAGTTTTTAAAAATAGACTAATGAATAAACTAATGTGTTTATTCCCCATGTGCATGCATGCTCAGTTGCTCAGATGTGTCCAATTCTTTGCAACCCATGGACTGTAGCCTGCCAGGCTACTCTGTCCATGGCATTCTCCAGGCAAGCATACTGAAATGAGTGGTCATTTCCTTCTCCAAAGGATCTTCCTGACCCAGGAATCAAACCCTGATCTCCAGTTTTGCAGGCAGATTCTTTACTGTCTTGAGCCACCAGGGAAGCCCGATTAGTAACTGATACAGAAGAGTAGCCCTATTACTACTTTCTGACCTGTTTCATGGGAGCTTTGCTGCTGCTGCTGCTGCTGCTAAGTCATTTCAGTCGTGTCCGACTCTGTGTGACCCCATACAGGAGGAGTATCTAAGTTCTCTGAGGTTGCAGAAAGTGGCATCTATGCCAGTGCTCCCCCCTGTTGCCTTCCAAAGGCTGTAAGGCTGCCATTGTCCACGGCTTAAGAGAATCTGTATCTGTAGAAAGGTTGCAGATTATCAAAGACAGAAGACAGTAACAAAAAGGTGCCTTTGTCTTTAATATCATCGCCATCTTTATAGCCTGTTACCGCCTGTACTACTGTTTTTCCTATGGGGACCAGCAATTCCGAATGCAGTTGACAATATGCATGTCAATGTCTTACAGGGAGTTTACAGAAATGACTCTTTTAATTTACATTAACTCTGTTGTTGCACCCCCTCACCCTAGGACTTGGCAGAACTACAATGAGAGTTAAGCCAGGTACCATCCAATAGACCCCAAGTCACACTTGGAATCATTCCTGTATACTCCCCACAAATCATGTTTGGACTTCCTTCTCTTCCAAACAGCTCCTCTCCTTACTCTGGCTCTTCCCTAGGCACGCAGGTCTCTCTCACCACCTCATAGTTGCACTCACACACATAAGCCTCAAATGGAGTTTAGGCTCAAGCTGTGACTCTTGCTAAATGTAAGTTACCAGCAACAGTAAAGATCTTGTGGCATTACTTAAGAGGATTAAGTAAATAGTGTGTGTACCGTATGAGTAACATGTTTAGAATGTCATCTAGGGAGGAGGAAGAGGCTTTCAAAGGAAGAAGCAGGCACTCCAGGACTGGTGTCTGACAGGTGTCACATGATAGCCTTGGTATACAACAGAACTGCAGGATGGGCATATGATACTTGAGAATATTCCAGAAAGAGGGTTTACTCCAAGATAAAATGTCTGTACAGGACAACTCTACAAACCAGGCCACAGCTGCCTCACAGGCACCCCCCACTTGAATATGACCCACGAGGAAAGAGAAAGCTGTCAGGTTGGAAGGTGCCTTGAAGATGGGCCAAGAGACATCTCAGCAATGATCTGCCCGGGCCCACCTGAGCACAGAGTGGAAAGCTGCACATTCTAGGAGAAAGAGGTACGGGGGAAATCCCCAACCAATATCACATTTTCTCTTCCTTAGAAAAATGAAAATTTGAAATAGAAATTACACTGAGTTTTAAACAATATGTACTGTTTCCTTAGAAAAGGAAAATAGTCTCAAAATAGTCTGTCTCTGAATCCTTTGTTCCTTCAGTGCTTTAGTGATGTCACGTTATTCCCTCCCATCAGATTATTGAAACTGCTGCCTCACAGGTCATTGATGCCCAACAAATTGACGAAGCCAGTATCCTCTTTTTCTGTCTCATTCTATGCAGCTTCTTTACAGAGCCTGATGTAGCTCTCAGGAGCCACCACCACCTCACCTCCGCAAAACTGTTCTCTTCTCACTGCTACTTCTCTACTCTCAAGAATCTCTTATTTTTTCTCCTCTTTAAACAGTTCTTAAACTCTGCAGTTACTGTACTCCAGTACCATTCTTGTCCACAACCTTGTCTATTTGTCTTCTTTACTCAATACATTATCCCAGGTAATCTTATCTATCATGCTTTAGTTATCACCTTTATTTGTTCTCAAAATTTTTAAATGCGTTAGAATAATCATGAATTAGAAAACCAGATTCCAGGCCGCATCCTCCATGGAATTTGATTGAATATACTTGCAATAAGGCTCAAGAATCTTCGTTTTTACAAGCATCCTGAAGCAAGGATCTCTGATGCAAATGTTTACAGATGACCTCCTGGAACATACTAATAGTGGATGTCACTGAGTTTGCTCATGACTCCAAGCTCAAGTCACCAGTGCCTAATCTGTCTCTTGAATTACAGACCTGTATAACCATCTAGCTCCTTAATATTTCCATGACTTAAAATGTAATGCAATAGTTAGAAAAACAAATTTTATTACTTCACTACCCCAAACACAATGTACTTTTCTACTTGCATTTCCTGTGTTAAGTCAATAGCACTATCAACTGAATCTAGAAACGAGAGATTCTCTCTACTTATCATCCAATAAGTCACTCAGTTCTCTTAATGTTACCTCCAAAATATCCCTCAAATGTATCTTTGACTTCTGTCAAGGTTAGACATCCATTTTTCTTTCTCGGGAAATTCAAACAGTCCCTTCCCTGGCCTTGCCCCTCCCAGGCTCTTGCCTCCTGTCTCCGGTCTCCTCCACACTGCCAGCACTTCATTCTGTAAAATGCAGATCCAAGCATGTTAGTACAATGAGAGAGCAAAAATCAAAAACAGGAAAAAACAAACCTTTGATGTTTTCTTGGCTAATAGAATTGCTAATGCCATAGGAGAGCTTTCAAGAACTTGCCCAATCTGAATCCAATCTCAACCCAAACCCCCCTTTTCAGCCTTCCCACCGTGTACAACAGCCAGCTCACAAGCTATGTTCACCCCTGTTACACAGTCATGCTTCAAGCATACTTCTCTGCTGATAGAATGCCCTCAACCCATTACAATATGTTGAAATCCTTTCCAAGGTTTAAAAGCACGACTTTCACTGAAATACGTCAAAGACAAAATTATAAGCTGTCCCCACAGTAGTCTTCAAAAGTGAAGATGTTTTCATTCATTTATTCATTAACCAAATATTTATTAAACATTTATGACATATGAGGTCCTAACAACAAACAAGATAGGTTTTGTTTTTGTGTATGTGTGTGTGTGTGGTGTGTTTGGTTCTGAGTGATGAGACAGACGAGGGAGAGAAGAGGAGAACGATAGTGTGTTTTGAAGGGAGAGGAACCCTGTTCAGGAGGGCACTAGGGATTGGTTTGCTCTACAAAACCCAGTCAACATTTCTAGGTACAGAGGTAGGGTGAGACTGTTATAACCAAAAGACCAAACAATAATCCAGTGACGAAAAGAAGATTTAAGTTTCTTTTTTCCTCTTCACTCATGTAATCATCCAAAATGGTTAAGTGGACTTTGCTCCACAAAGTCATCAGAAATTCACGGCAGTGACACAGCTTTATACCCTCTGGCACTATCATCACCCACATGGTTGAATCTTGGTCAGATTCCAGCCAACAATAAGGAGAAAAACTTGGGGTGAGGCATGACCACTGCCTAAAGGCATGCATTACCTCTACTTGCATCTTCTAGGAAAGAACTCTGACATATAACCACATATAACTTCAGGGGAGTTTGGAAAACAGAATGTACCCATGTACTCAAGAAGAAGAAAATTGATTACTTCAGTCAACTAATAGTGTTCATAAAACATTTCTTAGATTTCCTTATGGTGAGACTCCAGGTACTATCTTAGAGTTTGGTTGCTGATTCATTTCAGGAGGCAAGCAAAGTGAGGGGCTTCTGTGTTGATTGTGCAGATTGTGGCAAAGGCAGCCTGGTTCTGGAATGGACAACTATAGCAATGATTTCCTGATTCTATGGGTAGCTTCCTCCTTTGGCAGATTCCTAGAAGAGGCTGAGGTATCATTCTGGAACAGGCAGTCGTGACGTAATTCTGATTCTGAAATAATGTTTCTGATTACAGTAGAGGCAGCACCTCCCCTGGCCCAGTTCCACTGGGTGGATTTTAAATGCTTCCTGAAATCTCCACACAGCTTTTCTTCAGCACCCCATACCCACGCCAGCTGTGATTCTCTAAATCATATGATACCATGTAATAACTCCCTTCATGCTTAGGTAGAGTGGATTCTATCCTTGACAACTGAACTCTGAGCAGTGTACCTTCTATGCCTCCAAAAGCCTGAACCTCCTTGGGGATCTCTGGCTCACATTTTCATGATGTACAGACAATTTACATTGAATTCCGAAAAGCATTTACCAAGAGATATGTTGGTCTATAGATCCCCAAAGAATGTAGGAAAGAACATTAATTTCACTAATATTTCTAAGATCCTGCCCTCAAACCTCAGGACCCAACTGCCCTAAATTCTATAGATGTTGGAAGATTTGTTATGTTGAGGGCAGGGAGAAGAAATCCAAGATGCTTAGTGAGTGAAGCCACAATCAAAGCTCTTTCTTTAAAATGTACTATATTTAAATTTCAATAAAAGTGTCATTTATTCTGAAAGGTGGAGTATGTAGGAGAAAGCGGACTGAGGTATGAAATTTAGCTTGAAACGCATCAAGAAAAATAAAGTAGAATGAGGAATGGATAGAAAAAGGGATAAATGGATGGATGCATAATAAAACAAGTATAGTAAAATGCTAATGGAATAGAATCCAAGTAATATATATGTATGGCTGCATACTGCAAAATTATTTCAGCTTTGCTGTGTGTTTAAATTTTTTCATACTAAAATGTTGGAAAAATATTGTTTACTAAAAGTAATATGCTTCTTGTATATATTCAAACAGGACAGAGACACATCTTGAGAAAAGCAGTATTCTCTTTCTTTGATTTATCTACTGCCAATTTGGATGTATTAATCTATATTTTTCTTTGCTTATCACAAGCATAATATATATATACATAAATATGAGGATTTATTATCAAATGAGGTAACAGTATACTGCATTTTGTAATTTTCTTTTTTACTTTAAAAATGCATCATGGAGATCTTTCCAAGTCAATTCATATAGATCTCTGTCCTTTTTAAAATGTGTGTAGCACATCAGAATATGAGTTACTCAATTCATTCCATTATCCTGTTATTGATGATTCTTCAGATTGCCTGCAGTTCTTGGTTTCCAAAAATCATGTGATAAATTTCTTACAGATATGTCTTTAAACACTTAAATATTTTCTATATCCAGTAAATGAGTAGTTGAAAATGGAGCTGCTGGTCAGGGAGATGTATATGTTTTACATTTTAATTAGCCCTTCCAGATGATTTTCTAAGAAGGTTTTTTATAGTGTAACCAAGAGTGAGTGAGACTCTCTTTTTTCCCGTAGTCCCACCAACACTAGTGATTATTAGTCATGGGCATGCTGACGGTGATCATGATGTTTTAGGATTCTTTCCACAGGAAACAAGACTGAAGAATGGAGATAAGTCCAGAATAAATGATTTACTAAGGCCACATTGGTAACAAATGCCAGAATAGGGAAAGGACCTGTAGACCCCTAATTTGCAATGTTTCCTTTCTTTTTTTTGAACGTACCCTAAAGATACTAAGTCAAAGCATTGATGGGTAATAGTTTTCATTTCTTATCAAAATGAAATTGTTGTTATCCTTTCATCACATTGAATTACTTTCAGTCTCTCAGCTTCCTGATATTCCAGTCCTGTGAGCCTAACTGTAGGCAGGGATCAAACACAGAATATAAAATTTAAGGGATACCTCAATGTGTTATCAGTCAGAGAGGGAGAGCAAAGGGACACAGCCTCCCCATATGCTGCTCCCAGAAAGCAGCCAAAGTGATGTCACTGAACACAGAGAACAGACATTCATATGCACTGTCAGCCGGCCACCGGGCACAGAAAGCGCAGAAAGCGCCCAAGCTCACCTTGCAAGTTTAGGCAAATCTCTCCACTTCCCTGTTTGCATTTCCTTACATGTAAAATGAAGAGGTACTTTTTAACACAAGGAAGCTTATTCTGTGTTTTGAAATGAATACGTTAACCAAGCCTCTAGATATTCAGTAAAACTTTATTTTAAAATAATCTATTTTACAAAGAAAATAAATAAAATTAGAAGCAACAAAAGCTTAGGAACAAATATTACATAGCATGCCTTAGTCTGATCGTGGAATATTTGAGTAAGTACAGTGCATTCCTCTGCATTATCTATTTGGAAAGTATTTTCCTTTGTAGGATGGAAGCAATTATACAAATACCTCACAGCAAAATAGGTAATTTTAGATACATATTCTTCCCCCGTAACAGAAGTGGTATACAACCGTTTCCCACTCACAGATTAAATCACAGAACAATGTTATCTTTATGGAACATCTCCTTATGCTAAAGCTTAAAAGGATCTATACTGTACCTGCTTTCTTCTTTCCATGGGTCAGGAAGATTTTTTAAATGAGCTGGTCAGTATATTTTCCAAATGTCAGAGAAGCATAGAACCAACAGTAAATAATGCAGGCTAAGTCACTTCAGACACGTCCAACGTTTTGCAACCTGATGGACTGTAGCCTGCCAGGCTCCGTCTGTCTGTGGGATTCTCCAGGCAACTGGAGTGTGTTGCCATGCCCTTCTCCAGGGAATCTTCCTGACCCAGGGATCAAATCCAGGTCTCTTACATTTCGACAGGCCCTAAAAATGGATGATCTGCTACTCATCTTTAGGTAAACTAATTATTGAAGACCTGAAATGAATGAAAGTGGGGCAAGTAATTCAAATTTTCCAAGTGACTAGGCACAATTAAGTGTTGACTGTGGCTGTTTTAAATCTTAGGAAAAAATAATCACTCTGGGGGGACTATATCTCCAAGTTCTCAGGTACCCTGAGGTCTAGTTCAGTTCAGTTCAGTTCAGTCGCTCAGTCGTGTCTGACTCTTTGTGAGCCCATGAATCACAGCATGCCAGGCCTCCGTGTCCATCACCAACTCCCGGAGTTCACTCAGACTCAGGTCCATCGAGTCAGTGATGCCATCCAGCCATCTCATCCTCTGTCGTCCCCTTCTCCTCCTGCCCCCAATCCCTCCCAGCATCAGAGTCTTTTCCAATGAGTCAACTCTTCGCATGAGGTGGCCGAAGAGGTCTAGGGAGTTCTCAAATTCTTCCAAACATTCTGAACCAAGCATTCTGCAAAGAAAGGATAGCGATGTAGGTAGGGCCATCATACTAGGGGATGGACCTTTAAAAAAATCACTAACAGAGCTGAAAACAAGCTGCTGTGGCATTAAGTCAGTGCGTTTGTGGCTCAGTGCTCTTTGAGATCATGGCCATTTATTGTATTACTTGTTCTCACGTAAATAAAGAAGGAATGGGTAGACTGGGGCTACCTCCAGCTTGGAATATTTTCTTATGCCCCCCCAACAAAAACCACACACAAAAGCGCATATCTGGGGAAGGCCCTGGGATAAGCAGTCTAGTTTAACTGTTCTAACATGTGGGAAGACATTCATTTTTCTTTGGGTTACCTCTTCAACATTCAAGTACAATATCAAGGTATCAGTCTGTGAAAGAGGAACCAGGAGGACCACTTGTCCTCCTTTTGTGCGTTAAGCAGACCGGCCCCCTCAGGACCTCCTCAGTTCAGTCTAGCCCAGTGGTTCTCAGCTGACGGTGATTTGGCACTATCTGGAGACATTTTTGGTTATCACACTTGAAGAGGAGTTATGCTACTAACATCCAGTGGGTAGAGACAGGGATGCTGCCAAACATCCTGCAATGCAGAGGACACTCCCCCCAACAAAGAATTGTCCAACCCTCATGCCAGTATGTCAACACTGCAGAGGCTGAGAAATCATCTCGCTCACAAGGGCTGGCAGGTTTAGGGTCAATAACTTGCTCAACCTAATTATCACAGCTCTTTCTCCCTCCCTGCATCCCTCTCTCCCTTCTCTCGCTCCAAATAAGAGCGACATACTACTCAGTTTCTAACTGGAAAGATTCAAATATTATAATCACAGCTAACTCCTTTTTAGGAATATGACAACTATTGACTAATCTTAGATTTCTTAGTATTCACATTTCTTGTGAGTTTTAATGATTAATGTAAGTAAAGTGAATAATTTCATCTTTAAAATCCATTTTGGATTATGACTATTTGAGCTGGCTATGTTAGTATACAATATACAACTCAATATGATCAAATTAAGTGTCCTTACTTTTAGGTTATTTTGGATCAAAAAAATAATAATAAGGAAAATATCCAAGTCCACCAGGGAAATGGATTTTACACTCATGTAAAACACACATAGTTACTCAAATTTTTTTAATATGAATAACAATCACGTAAGAAATTTTTCTATTTGGTTTGACATCTGTGGATCAATTTAACTAAGCCAGATGGCAGATATCAGTCTATGCAAATTTATGCCAAAGGTAAATACAAGGTATTATCTAGCCCAGGTGAATTACTGATTACACTGTAAAATAAAATAAAATAATTGTAAATGTTGGCAATAGACATTTGCTCATATGTGAAAAGATCATTTCTTCTATGTTTATTGTGAAATTGTATAATCTGAATCCTGCAAATTTGGCCTTTGATATGCTAAAGAAAGTAGAAAATTAGTCTGCTGTCTTAAATCCTGGCTTTCAAGTCTTGCTGTAAAAATGCTCTTTGGGGGCTTCCCTGGTGGCTCAGTGGTGGAGAGTCTACCTGCCAATGCAGGAGACATGGTTTCGATCCCTGGTTCAGGAAGATCCCACATGCTGTGGAGCACTAAGCTTGTATGCCACAACTATTGAGCTGGTGCTCCAGAGCCCATGGGCCGCAACTACTGAAGCCCACATGCCCTAAGTCCACAAGCCACTGCAACAAGAGAAGTCATTGCAATGAAAAGCCTGCCCCCACAACTAGAGAAAAGCCCGTACAACAATGGAGACCCAGCACAGCCAAAAGTGAATAAACACATAATGCTTTAAAAATCTCTTTTGGATATCAGAAGTTGAAAAGCAACTTTCCTTCCTCTTTACATTCCTGTTATGACTCTTTTTTTAAAAAATTGCTCCCACAACCATCCAGAACTAGCTGCATAATGTTTGGTACCAAGTTAAAAATGATAAGATGGGCTCCCTGCTTAAAAATTAAGAATTTCAAGATGGTAATAATAAATGCTGGCGAGGGTGTGGAGAAAAAGGAACTCTCTTACACTGTTGGTGGGAATGCAAATTAGTACAGCCACTATGGAGAACAGTGTGGAGATTCCTTAAAAAACTGGAAATAGGACTGCCATATGACACAGCAATCCTGGGCATATACACAGAGGAAACCAGAATTGAAAGAGACACATGTACCCCAATTTTCATCACAGCACTGTTTACAATAGCCAGGACATGGAAGCAACCTAGATGTCCCTCAGCAGACAAATGGATAAGAAAGCTGTGGTACATAAACAGAATGGAATATTACTCACCCATTAAAAAGAATGCATTTGAATCAGTTCTAATGAGGTGGATGAAACTGGAGCCTATTATACAGAGTGAAGTAAGTCAGAAAGAAAAACACCAATATAGTATACTAACACATATATATGGAATTTAGAAAGATGGTGATGATGACCCTGTATGCAAGACAGCAAAAGAGACAAAGATGTAAAGAACAGTCTTTTGGATTCTGGGAGAAGGCGAGGGTGGGATAATTTGAGAAGATAGCATTGAAACATGTATATTATCATACATGAAGTGGATCACCAGTCCAGGTTCAATGCATGAGACAGAGTGCCCAGGGCTGGTACACTGGGATGACTCTGGGGGATGGGATGGGGAGGGAGGTGGGAGGAGGATTCTGAATGAGGAACACATGTGCGCCCGTGGCTGATTCATGTCCATGTATGGCAAAAACTACTGCATTATTGTAAAGTAATTAGCCTCCAATTAAAATCAATAAATTAATTTTTTAAAAAAGATGGTGACAGCAGAGCATTAAACCAATATAGGCCCTTGTAAGCCCAAGACCCTCTGCAACTGTGTGTTACATGCCCATGAAGCTAGCTCTGCTTTCATCCTATCCCAGCAGATTCTTGTGAGGTCATGTACACAGAAATGCCATTTTAAGCTATTGTGCTGCAGGGACTCCACAGTCAAACAGGTTCTGGGCTATACAACTATCTGCAGATATTCATGTCAGAGACTGAGAGAACCACATCCTCTGGACTGTCTGGCACACAACGTGCATACTCATATGTGCCAGCCCTAAACACCAGTTAAAACGACACTCTTCTCTAATTTAGCAAAGTCCCAATACACAGCTGCTGCCTTTCTCATCCACTAAAATAAGAAGAAAAATGCTTCAGTTGATCTTCAGATTCTTCTTCCTTTCCCTTGCTGATCAGTCACTGAAGAAGGTGTTTTGCATTTATTAAATACTAGTTCAAAGACCATAAGAAAATTCCCTTGTATTTTTCTCATAAACAGAAATACATATTTTTCAAATATTTGAAGTATTGGTTTCATGGGCTTTTTCATGACAGTATAACCCATCTGTGGCTCATGGTTTTATCATGATTTACCTATTACTTGAAGCAGCACTAGAATCTATGAAACACATCCTGGGTGGGTCAAGTGGGAATGCCCCATGAACACTGAACCAGCACAGTAGTGTTAGTGAATATTGAAGCTGGAGGTAATCTAAGGATTTCTCTTTTCCTACCCTCTCCTTAAATAGATGAGGAGCTGAAATCTGGACTTGTCACAGGTCATATAGGTAAACACTGGACGGGTAGACTAGATCTCAGGTTCTAGGGATCTTGATTTCCAATACAATCAGAGTATAATATGTGCTTAGATAAGATATATCTTGAGTGAAAAGTGATAAATGCTTCTGTCAGCATGAGAAAAATCAGTGTCTTCTGGATAACTGTAACTGTGACGAAGATGTGACAGATAACACGTTGGCAGTTACCAGTCAGATGCTGCGAACTCACACCATCACTCCGGCACCACTGCGGGAAACGGATGCTGCTTGCCATTGCACTGTATTAGCACCTTTGTTAAGATTCTTTACGTGTTGGCACTGTAAACCCTCTCTCTTCGGGTGCCCATAATAAGCTTATAAGCATTCAGTTCATATTCAGACAACTGAAGCATAAACACAAGATTCCTATCTCCACAATAAAGAGAATTTAGAAGTATTTGCTAGAAATGCAAAAAATCATCTCCTGCACTTACAACATTTGATCAAGTGGAAAACAAAACATGCACAACTCTAAAACCTTTTGCAATATGCTTAAACCTGAAAATGGTCTTTCTCCACACCCAAGCCATCAGAATGACTGCCCTCTGGGTGATGACACTTTGTTGTTGTCTTTCTGTTTTCCTTGGAGTGACTGTTCCTGTGTCACCGTAACACAGGGAGGACCAGTCTTATCACCAGAATCCAGCTGTGCGAGTTCTTCCTTAGAAGCTCATGCTTCCTATCACTTCTATAGTTCAGAAGTGATTGTTTTCCTGCCAATTCATTACTTCTTGATATTCTTTGCTGCAAAGGGGTTATAAGATTCTTTCTTCTGAAGAATATTAAAAACTGAATCTCTCCTAAAATTTAGCCATCAAATCAGTATCAGTTATTAATGGTCTGATACCCCATTGTTCTGAAAAAGACATTCATGACTTCTGTAAAGGCTAGTCCTCCTCCTAAGGTGATATATTTGTAACTCGGTAAGCCAACACTATTTTCATCATCAAAAAAAAAAAAAATTGACAGGAAGTAATATGCAGAATAGGAACTGTTTCTAAAACAATCTATCAGATATTTCCTCCTGTTTCTATAGGTTGCATTATTGGACCCAATTCTTCATCCCTCCCAGTATCCATACTTTCAGTCTTGTGATTCTGCAGGTCTGTTCCTTGACCTTGGACTGGACCATGGGACTTATATTGCTCAACAAGATCTGAGTAGAAAAACCATCTTCTGGTTGCTCATTTTTATCTTTTCCATAGCCATGAGAAGAGTTTACTAATAGATGATTCTTGTGGAAAGCCACTCAATTTTGAAGTAGCTTCTTATTCAATAGTTAACTGATCCATTGGGCTTTCACTGTCAAAATCAGGATCAAAACTAGCTGAAAATACCACATTTGTGAATTCTCCTGGGGTCCAAAATAAGGAAAAAATACACTCTATCTTAAGTAAACATGCTTAATCATCCTCAAATGCAGAGAAAAATGCTTCCATTTGGAAACCAGAATAGGTGAAAATGGTCTACACTTCTGGTATTTGCTGAGAAAAACATGGCTTCTCATCTTTTCTGAAGTAGTACTTTCCAAAGTTTGAATACTCTAGAAATTGTTTCTATATCTGGAGAGTAGAGCTTCCATGATTCTGAAAATACCTCAGTTTGGCTCATCTGCACCTCTCAGAATCACATTGCTATTTCCCCAAAATAGAGTGTTAATTCTTTTTAAACATGATTTTGAAGCCAATGGACAACTACTATTCTTTCAACTTAATAAGAGATTTTTAAAAATTTTGCTGTTTTAATGTAGAACTATTTTAGAAAAGGCAGAGGAAACAGAGACCAAATAGCCAACATCCTCTGGATCATAGAAAAAGCAAGAGAGTTCCAGAAAAACATCTATGTCTGCTTTATTGACTACGCCAAAGCCTTTTGACGGTGTGGATCACAAGAAACTGTGGAAAATTCTGAAAGAGATGGGAATACCAGACCCTTGACCTGCCTCTTGAGAAATCTGTATGCAGGTCAGGAAGCAACAGTTAGAACTGGACATGGAACAACAGACTGGTTCCAAATAGGAAAACGAGTACGTCAAGGCTGTATATTGTCACCCTGCTTATTTAACTTCTATGCAGAGTACATCATGAGAAACGCTGGGCTGGAAGAAACAAGCTGGAATCAAGATTGCCAGGAGAAATACCAAAAACCTCAGATATGCAGATGACACCACCCTTATGGCAGAAAGTGAAGAGGAGCTAAAAAGCCTCTTGATGAAAATGAAAGAGGAGAGCGAAAAAGTTGGCTTAAAGCTCAACATTCAGAAAATGAACATCATGGCATCCGGTCCCATCACTTCATGGGAAATAGATGGGGAAACAGTGGAAACAGTGTCAGACTTTATTTTGGGGGGCTCCAAAATCACGGCAGATGGTGACTGCAGCCATGAAATTAAAAGACACTTACTCCTTGGGAGAAAAGTTATGACCAACCTAGATAGTATATTCAAAAGCAGAGACATTACTTTGCCTACTAAGGTCCGTCTAGTCAAGGCTATGGTTTTTCCTGTGGTCATGTATGGATGTGAGAGTTGGACTATGAAGAAGGCTGAGTGCCGAAGAATTGATGCTTTTGAACTGTGGTGTTGGAGAAGACTCTTGAGCGTCCCTTGGACTGCAAGGAGGTCCAACCAGTCCATTTTGAAGGAGATCAACCCTGGGATTTCTTTGGAAGGAATGATGCTAAAGCTGAAGCTCCAGTACTTTGGCCACCTCATGTGAAGAGTTGACTCATTGGAAAAGACTCTGATGCTGGGAGGGATTGAGGGCAGGAGGAGAAGGGGACGACAGAGAAAGAGATGGCTGGATGGCATCACCGACTCGATGGACGTGAGTCTGAGTGAACTCTGGGAGATGGTGATGGACAGGGAGGCCTGGCGTGCTGCAATTCATGGGGTTGCAAAGAGTTGGACACGACTGAGAGACTGAACTGAACTGAAGGTAGAACTAAAGAATTCAAATTGGATGAACAGAGACTTTGGATTCCGAATAATTCTTATGAATACTGTAAACCTTTGACCCAAATGGCTAAGTAATTTCAATTGCACTAATATTTAAATAAATGAAAGAATAAAAATAAATAAGTTAGGACAATAAATTCTCAGATCATGTCTATTGGTTCATGAAGCAATTTTTAGCTAAAATACAGATGCTTCCCCACAAGTATAATCCCTCTAACAATTCAGGTCAGTCTTGGTCTGAGACTTGCTTCAAAAATGAACCTGAGATGTTTACTCAAAAAATCAACAGTGCAGAAACAAAAGCAATAGTGCAAACTAAACAAGTAGCTAATAAAGGCAGAAAAATTATAAATAATTTTAATTATTAAATTATCTGAAAATAGATTTTGCCCTTGGAAACAAATAACTATTTTTCATTTAATTCCTATACAGTAAGCAAAATGACTTTAGAGGTTTAAAAAAAAATCAATGTTTCATTACCTGAAGACCTTGCTGAGGATTGAGAATATTTTTCTGCTGTTGACATCTCATTAAGATTATTTAACAACTAAGCAATCCATTTGCCTCCTTGGTCCTAAAATTGATATATTTTTCAAAATACAGTCCAGAGTTTTCAAAGAAAAACCCATAGATTTTGACTCAATGTCAATACTTATCACTGAAAAGTGTGGAATAAAATGAAACAATAAATGTGTTGAGTCAAGAGGACAGAAAATATATTAAGTAATAAATAAAGTCTGGCCTTAATGATGCCATTAAAAGTGGCAAAGATATAATATGAATATTCTTTCATAAGGAGATTATTTCTAAAGTTGCTTCTTTGCATTAATTGGATATTGACAATATATTAATTTTATCATTTTATAAGTATGCATTAGAAAGCATGAGTATTTCATTTCACACATAGAAAAAAACAGGGATTTTTTAGATTCTTTTAGACAGAAAAACAAGACTTCTATCTTTGTTCACTTTTTATATAAATTCAGGCTTACAGAAAGATTGCAAGAATATTTTCTAGAATTACAATTTCCACGTACCCTTCTCCAGATTTTCTAAATGTTGATATTTTACCATATTTGCTCTATCACTCTAACTCTTAATATATACATTAAAACTGCTTAAGGGTAAATTGCAGGTGGTGGTGTATTCATGCCTAAATATTTCAATGTACATACCTTAAAACAGTTGTCTTACAGAGTCACAGTACAATCATTAATATCAGGAAATTAACGTTGATACTATTAGATAACCTATAAACTTCATTCAATTTACCAATTATACCAACAATGCAATTTAGAGCAAAAGAAAATCTCAGTTCTTACATTTAGATGTAATATCTCCTTAGTCTCTTTAATCTAAAAAATTTTCTCAGAAAGGTTTCATTTTCATTCACGGATTTTTTAGAGAGTACAACCTTACTGTATTGTAGAATGGCCTTCATTTTGGGTTTGTCTGATGTTTTCTCATGATTCAACTCAATGTATGCATGTTGGGCCAGGAATACCATAGAAATTGTTTTCTTCTCAGTGCAATGTATCAAGAGCTACATGATGTCAATTTATCCCACTGCTGGTGGTTTTTTTTTTTTTTTTTTTTTTTTGCTCACTTATTTAAGGTGGCGACTTTCAGGTCCTTGTTGTAAAGTTAATACTTTTTTCCCTTATAACTAATAACTATCTTATGGGAACATAGTTTGAGGCTATGTAAATATCCTAGCATTAGCACTAACTGATGATTTCCGCCTGTATAAAACACTATTATGAACATTTCCAAATGATGATTTTGCTAATTCCATCATGTTTATTGGTTGACTTTCTAGGGTAAGCAAGAGCTTTTCTGTCTTTTCCATTTAGGTAAGTGTTATGTATGAATGTATGTACATATTTCTATGCGGAAGTCATGAGCTCTTAGTTTGTTCAATGAGTTGTAATTCTTTACTCTCACTATTTATTTTGATGGGCAAATAATCCCAGATTTAGCCTCAGTGAACCATTTCATGCTGGCCCCTCTGTGTTTTTGACATGACTTCATTCTCTGAGAATCTTATTTTCTGATACACACACGCACACACACACACACAAGACTAACCTATTATGCCCTATCCAGGAAGCAGCCACTTCACCGAGGAGCTGTGGTTCCTGTTAGTATTTAGAAAGTAACATTTGGGCTCTCTGTGGGTCATTGTTTTAAGGCACTATCAGCACAAAGAGCTAAGAAATAGATTTACACATGCAGCCACACTTGCACATCAGGATATATTCGCTTATCTACCTCTTTCTGTCTATCAATCTATCTGTCTGTCTGTCTATCTCAGGGTTTTAACACCGTGGATCAGGTGGTTCTTTGCTGGGAGAGGTGGAGGTGTTGTCCGATGCTTTGCACCTGCTATGTTTAGCAGTGCCCCTAGCCTCTCACTGGATGCCATACCCCACCTCCCAGATTCAAAAACCAAATGTTTGTAGACATGGACAGACTTCCTTTGGAGGGCAAACTGTCTTCAATTAAGAATCACTAATGACTCTATTAAAAACAATGAATTCACACTGATACCTACAACTACTACCCAGCCTAACAAAGTTCATTCTGTCCTTCCTATACTGTAACTTCCTTCTCTGTCAAAAAAAAAAAACAACCTGGCTCCCATCATCCACTGCATACCTTATTTGCCTAATCCTACAATATGTGTTTAGTTTCTTCATTGCTAACCCATGCCCCTACCAAAAAGACAAGCGTTGAACTCTACCTAAGACTTTTTTTCAGCCTCTATGGAGATAATTCGGAGAAGGCGATGGCACCCCACTCCAGTACTCTTGCCTGGAAAATCCCATGGATGGAGGATCCTGGTAGGCTACAGTCCATGGGGTCGTGAAGAGTCAGACATGACTGAACGACTTCACTTTCACTTTCATGCATTGGAGAAGGAAATGGCAACCCACTCCCGTGTTCTTGCCTGGAGAATCCCAGGGACGGGGGAGCCTTGTGGGCTGCCATCTGTGGCGTCGCACAGAGTCGGACATGATTGAAGCAACTTAGCAGCAGCAGCAGCAGCAATATGATTTATTATATTAATGGCTCTTCTAATATTGAATCAAGGTTGCAATTATGAAAGAAATTCCACTTGATCATGGCTTACTATTTTCTTAACATGTTGTTAAATCCATTCACTAATATTTTCTTTGGAACTTTTGCCTCCATACTTATAAATAATAGCATTTTCTAATTTCTTTTTTAAACAGCATCAGATTTTACATCAATATTATCCCTTCTTCATAAGTACTGGAACAATTTCTTTCATCTTTATTTCTCTGGAAAAAAAGTTTCTGGATGACAGTAAAATCATCCAGGCTTGGTAGCTTTTTGCATGCTCATTCCTGATAATTTTCTCTAGGAAAATTGATCTCCTTTTTTCTTCCTTTTCCATTGTTTATCCCAGGAGATTGGATACAATTACCTGTGCTCTACAGTAGGACCTTGCTGTTTCCATTCTAAATGTAGTAGTTTGCATCTACTAACTCCAAACTCCCAATCCATCCCTCATCTTCTCTGCTCCCCCTTGGCAACCGCAAGTCTGTTCTCTACATCTGTGAGTCTGTTTCTGTTTTGTAGATAGGTTCATTTGTGCCATATTTTAGATTTCACATATAAATGATATCATATGGTATCTTTTTGACTTACTTGTGCATCCTTAGTCGCGTCTGACTCTTTGTGACACCATGGACTGTAACCCACCAAGCTCTTCTGTCCATGGGGAATCTCCGGGTAAAAATACTGGAGTGGTTTGCCATGCCCTCCACCAGGGGATCTGCCCAACCCAGGGATCAAACCCAGGTCTCCTGCACTGCAGGTGGATTCTTTACTGTCTGAGCAACCAGGAAAGCCCAAGAATACTGCATTGGGTAGCCTATCCCTTCTGCAGGGGAATTTCCTGACCCAGGAATCAAACTGCAGTCTCCTGCATTGCAGGTGGATTCTTTACCAACTGAGCTAGCAGGGAGGCCCAACTTACTTAGTATGATAATCTCTAGTTGTATCCATGTTGCTGAAAATGGCATTATTCCATTCTTTTTTAGGCTGAGTCATATTTCATTGTATACCTGTACCACATCTTCTCTATCCATCCATCTGTTGACAGACATTTAGGTTGTCCCCATGTCCTGGCTTTCCACCTGGCGTTACTGGGAAAGAACCTGCTTGCCAACGCAGGAGACGTAAAAGATGCTGGCTTGATCCCTGGGTTGGGAAGATCCCCTGGAGGTGGGCATGGCAACCCACTCTGGTATTCTTGCCTGGAGAATCTCATGGACACAGGAGCCTGGTGGGCGGCAGTCCATAGGGTTGCACGGAGTTGGACAAGACTGAAGTGATTTACACACATAACACATGTCTTGGCTATTGTGAATATTGCTACTATGAACATAGAGGTGTTTGTATCTTTTTGAACCATCAGTTCAGTTCAGTCACTCAGTTGTGTCTGACTCTTTGCGACCCCATGGAAGGCAGCACGCCAGGCCTCCCTGTCCATCACCAGCTCCCGGAGTTTACCTAAACTCATGTCCATTGAGTCGGTGATGCCCTCCAACCATCTCATCCTCTGACAACCCCTTTTCCTCCTTCCTTAAATCTTTCCCAGCATTTGAACCATAGTTTTGTCTGGGTATGTGCTCTGGTTCTGTGCAGTTATATGCCTGGGTTCTATCTTTAATATGGTTAATTTTAGAAACTTTTCTCCACTTCATTTAATTTTAAGCTTATTTGTGAGAAGGCCAGCAAAACATTCCCATGATTTTTTAAACTTTCCTCTATATAAATAGTTATTTCTCCCTAATTATTTCTTACTTTGTATATCTGTGCATCCTCACTTTTACTTGATTAAGTTAGCCAAGGGTTTATCTATATTTTTAACTAAAAATAAGCCAAGAGATTATTTATTCATCAGGCTTATTGTATTACTACTCTCTCTCTCTCATTATTTTCTACTTTTATTTTTATTATTTTTCCCTTTACTTGTATCTGGTTTAATTATTTCTTTCTAGATTTCTGTTCCCAGATATTAATTCATTTATCTCAATTCTTTAATGTACACTGAAAAGGTATTTAAGGCTAGAAAAGTTTCAGTGATTACTAATATATAGATTCTAATATGTAGTGCTTTCATCATTGTTGCTTTTTAGAAATTCTTTAATTTTTGTATTTCTTTCTACTTTGACTCTATCAAAAGTTTTAAAACTTTTGAATAAAAGAAAACATTTCTTAAAATGCATTAGTGTGTGTAGGTTACTGCACTGTGATTGAATGATTTTTGTAATATCTCTGCTTTATGGAAATTTCTGGAGTTTTTTCTTTTCTAATAACTGTATGATTAATGTTTGTAAATGTCTTCATGTGTGCTCAAGAAGAAAGTTCACTCTTTATTACCTGTATGCAAAGTTCAATATATGTCCAAAAAGTTTGCCTCATTGATTGCCTTATTTAGATTTTCTAAATTCTTATTTATTTTTCATTTATGTGATCTGTCTTCTACTTAGTTGTATGTACATTCTCCTGTTACTAGTGTTTCTTTCTATGTGACTTTGCACATCTACTGTTTGCTTTATAAATGTGATTTCTTTGTTCTTAGGTGCATTGATGTTTATAACTATGTTTACATAAGTTTAGCGTTTTTATTGCAAATTTTACTTTTACCATTAAAATATATCCTTTATCACTCTAGTTGCTGTATATTTTGATTCTACTTCTCTGACACCAACATCTCTGCACTCTTCCCATTTGCTGGTACTCATTTATCTTTTTCTTATTTATTTATTTTTGCCTTTAGGGATCATGAGTTTCTTGTATAGACCGTATAGCTGGATTTTAATTCATGAAGCACAAATTTAAGGTCTTTTTCTTTGAACGGGTGAGTTAAGCCCTTGGTTGGAGAGAGCACCGAGTGGAGAAGTGAAATGTAGCAATCAAGTTTTTGCCCTTTTTGTTTTCCTTTTTACTTTGCAGCATCTAAATCCACCTACCTCCCTTGCATTTTACCTTTGCTGCCTTCTTTCCTAAAGGTATTTCTCCCTCAATGATATCATCTTCTCTCCCTTGGAGTATTCCTTTTCTAAGAAGGCTTGGTCACCTTCTGGGACGCTGTTGGGTACCTGCCCGGTGAGCAGTGCTTTGATCTTTGGCATGATTTTTTAACCTAGGTGATAACTTTCTCTTAGTGGTGAAGGCTTTAGAACAATCTTAGCCTGGGGCAAGCCTCCATCTTATCTCTTCCATATAGCTTTTAAACATTATATTTATTTTTAATTAATTGATGACTGCTTTAAAATATTGGTTTGATTTCTGCCATACATCAACATGAATTAGCCAGAGATGTACATATGCCTACCTCCCGCCCTTACCCACCCCTCTAGGTTGTTACAGGACCCAGGTTTGTGTTCCCTGAGGCATATAGCAAATTTCCACGGGCTCTCTCTTTTAAATATGTTAGTGTATCTGCTTCCATGCTACTCTCTCCATTCATTTCATCCTCTCCCCCACCCTTGTCCATAAGTCTGTTCTCTATGTCTGCATCTCCACTGCTGCCCTGTGAATAGATTCATCAGTGCTATCTTTCTAGATTCCATATGTATGCTTTAATATATGATATTTGCTTTTCTCTTTCTGACTTACTCCACTCTGTTTAATAGGCTCTAGGTTCACCCACTTCATTAGAACTGACTGAAATGTGTTCCTTTAAAGGGCTGAGTAGTATTCCATTGTATATATGCGCTATGGTTTCTTTACCCATTCATCTGTTGATGGGCATCTAGGTTGCTTCCATGTCCTAGTTATCGTAAACAGTGCTTCAGTGAACATTGGGGTTCACGTGTTTTTTTCAGTTTTGGTTTCCTCACAGTATATGCCTAGAAGTAGTATTCCTGGGTAGTATAGTGGTTTTATTCCTAGTTTTTTAAGGAATCCCCATACTGTCTTCCACAGTGACTGTATCAACTTACATTCCCATCAGCAGTGCAAGAGGGTTCCCTTTCCCCCATACCCTCTCCAGCACTTGCTGTTTGTGGATTTTTTGATGATAGCCAACTGTACTTGTCCTCTATAAAGGCTGGCAGCAGGAGTGCAGAAGTGTAAGGAAGGAGATAGCTAACTGTGCTCAGATGTATATTTTTCTATTTAGAGTCAGTTTGCACTTTTAAAATTTTCTGTCTTCCAATTAGATTGAAAGCATGAGTTTTGTTCAATATAATTTCTTCTTACTGTTGACTTTTTCCCCTCTGGAGGAAATGCTGCACAATTTGTATTTCCATCATTGCTACTGTTTGGGCTATTGGGAAATATGAGAATCCTTGATTTCTTATGTTCCCTGTCTTACTCTATGTTCGGAATACTTCTGTGACTGCAAGTTAGAGGAATTTTGATTCCTAGGTAGGGAATTGTCCGTCCCCCTAGGATGCTGAAAAATATAAGAAAATGCTGGAGCCACACAGCCAGTGGATGGCCTACAAATCCAGCTGCTTTTGCTAATATCACGTCTTCTATTTCATGCAGCCTCTCTTGTCTTGCATACTGGCTTTCATTCTTATGCATGAAGCTTTATGGTTGCAAGTTCATGGCAGAAAAGAAGAAAATGAATCTATTCTAGCAGTCTCTTCTTTTTTTCACAAAAAAAATTCTTAGAAAGCCTCCACTTTCATCCATCTCATTAGAACTGATTCAAATGTATTCTTTTTAATGGCTGAGTAATACTCCATTGTGTATATGTACCACAGCTTTCTTATCCGTTCATCTGCTGATGGACATCTAGGTTGTTTCCATGTCCTGGCTATTATAAACAGTGCTGCGATGAACATTGGGGTACGTGTGTCTCTTTTAATTCTGGTTTCCTCGGTGTGTATGCCCAGCAGTGGGATTGCTGGGTCATAAGGCAGTTCTATTTGCAATTTTTTAAGGAATCTCCACACTCTTCTCCATAGTGGCTGTACTAGTTTGCATTCCCACCAACAGTGTAGGAGGGTTCCCTTTTCTCCACACCCTCTCCAGCATTTATTGCTTGCAGACTTTTGGATCGCAGCCATTCTGACCGGTGTGAAGTGGTACCTCATTGTGATTTTGATTTGCATTTCTCTAATAATGAGTGATGTTGAGCATCTTTTCATGTGTTTGTTAGCCATCTTTATGTCTTTGGAGAAATGTCTATTTAGTTCTTTGGCCCATTTTTTGATTGGGTCGTGTATTTTTCTGGAATTGAGCTACATAAGTTGCTTGTATATTTTTGAGATTAGTTGTTTGTTAGTTGCTTCATTTGCTATTATTTTCTCCCATTCAGAAGGTTGTCTTTTCACCTTGCTTATATTTTCCTTTGTTGTGCAGAAGCTTTTAATTTTAATTAGATCCCATTTGTTTATTTTTGCTTCTATTTCCAGAGATGGATGAAACTGGAGCCGATTATACAGAGTAAAATAAGCCAGAAAGAAAAACACCAATACAGTATACTAACACATATATATGGAATTTAGAAAGATGGTAATGATGACCCTGTATGCAAGACAGCGAAAGAGACACAGATGTGTAGAGCGGACTTTTGGACTCAGAGGTAGAGGGAGAGGGTGGGATGATTTGGAAGAATGGCATTGAAACACGTATACTGTCATGTAAGAAACGAATCACCAGTCTATGTCCGATGCAGGATACAGGATGCTTGGGGCTGGTGCACGGGGATGACCCAGAGAGATGTTATGGGGAGGGAGGTGGGAGGGGGGGTTCATGTTTGGGAACGCATGTACACCCGTGGTGGATTCATGTCAATGTATGACAAAACTAATATAGTATTGTAAAGTAAAATAAAGTAAAAATAAAAATTAAAAAGACTAAAAAATTAAAAAATAAAGTTCATTACAGTACCGAAAAAAAGAAATAAAAGAGTCTAAAGAGACATGACCACTCAATGTAAATTGTGATCTTAGATGGGATATTATTGCAGCTATTGTCATTATTTTAATAAGATTAGCTATTAGTACTGAATCAATATTAATTTCCTGGTTTTGATAATTGCATAGCAGTTACAAAAATGAGTGCCTTTGTTTTTGGAAATAAACATGGAAGAATTTCATTGTTAAAAAAAAAAAGAAAGAAAGCCTCCACTAGTAATAAC
Source organism: Budorcas taxicolor (assembly GCF_023091745.1). Classification (NCBI taxonomy): domain Eukaryota; kingdom Metazoa; phylum Chordata; class Mammalia; order Artiodactyla; family Bovidae; genus Budorcas; species Budorcas taxicolor. Next base: position 89,759,767 of record NC_068911.1, on the reverse strand, counting down.
TCCTTGGCCAGAAGTGTGTCACATGGTCCCTTCTCTCCGCAAGGAAGGCTAAAAAGCTATGGAGTATTTGGCTTTTTTCAGATCCTATACGTGAAGGAGGCAAGGGAGAAAAAGAGTTGAGAATAAATGTGAGCTGGGTTGGCCAGCACAGACTATCAGCAGCACTTACATTTCTTCTATGTACCTCACAGCACTTAGTGGATTCCAGCTCACATGAATTGACTTGAATTGACATTTTAGCTTGACCTATTTAATATGTATGTGTAGAATACATGTGTACATAGGATTATGCTTATGTCTATTTGTCCAGGAAGATCAATGATTGTTCTCATTTAATGGTATTTTATTTGAGTAAGTAATGCCAGTAATCCCAGTCTTAGCAGTCCTGTAGTAATGTCACAGGTAGAATAATTCTTAGAGTAAAGGCCCTAAAGACCTAAATTTTCAGACAATACAATACAGAAATTTAAGCTATGAACTCCTAAGAAAGCAGACATTCGTAATAGGGAACACTGCCTCTATCCTCCTACCCAGTTGATATATCTACAAACCTACCACTTATTTATCAATTACAATGTGTTTCTCTTAGGATGTTCTAGAAATCTAGTTGAGTGATATGTATAAAGCTCCTTACACATAAATGTCCGTTATTAACAACTACTGGTATTAGTGATACAATGTTTGCCAAGCATAGTAATAACTGCATATATATACATATGCGTGCGTGTGTACTTAAGCCACTTCACTTGTGTCTGACTCTTTGTGACCCTATGAACTGTAGCCCATAAGGCTCCTCTGTTCATGGGATTCTCCAGGCAAGAATACTTGAGTGGGGTTTCCATGTCCTCCTCCAGGAGGTATATGTATATATAATAACACATATTTATGTATTCCTTGTAACAATTTTATGAGGTGGGCATTATTATCATTTTTCATATGAGGAAACTAAAGCTGATGACATTTAATAAATTGTCTATAAAGTAACATAGCTGATACATGGAGAAACTGGGGCTCTAGTCAATATCTGATTGCAGAGCCTGTACCTTTAACCCTCCCCAGGACAGTATTTAATAACCACCATCTAAATTCTATATTATTAGAGGAGAGGGCATATAGATAACAGCCCCCATTGTCACTTCCCTCTTTGCTACGCTTCACTCCCACACCACTCCTATTATTTCCCAAAGCAGGAACATTAAAATTAGCACATCCTCAGAAAAGAGGATTTAGTCATACTTTTTTTTGTATTTGTTCTTGGTATAACATTTATCACTAAAATTATTTTCTTATCTGTCTGTCTCAAAAATTAGGAAATTCCAGGTGTGTATAGATCAAATCTGCCCTGATCACCACTGCAATTAAAGGACTTCTCTATTTGAAAGAACTTTTTGTTAGGTAAAGGAACTTAGCTCTTTAGCTGTCATATATCTGTCATATTTTTCCTATTTGAATTTTATTTTATAAACATTGGTGTTTTTAGCCTCTAGCCAGAATAATTAAGGAGAAAAAAGAAAAAAAAAAAAAAGACAAATTAACAACATCAAGACTGAAAGAAGGGACATTAATGGAAATTCTATAAACAATAGAAGGTAATGTGAATTATAAGCAAATTTATGTATATAAATAGATAACTTAAGTGTGATTAACAAAATCTTAGAAAGATACAAACTGATGATGCTTATTCAAGAAAAAATTTATCTGAAAAGGCTTCTAGCTATTAAATTTAATTCACAATTTAAAATTTCCACAAACTACAGCCTATGATTATGACTTAACTAGTGAAATCTATCAAATATGTAAGAAAGCAATAATCTCAATCTACATAAAATATTTCTGAAGCTAGAGAAAATGAGATGATGTCTCAAATCATTTTGATGGGCTCAGCACACTGATACTAAAACCAGACAAAGACAATGCAAGAAAGAAAACCATAGACCAATATTTCTCAGCTGTAGGTACAAAACTTCTTTTAAAATATATTAAAAGAAAATCAAACAGTATTTGAGGAAAATACATTATGAATAGGTGGAATGTCATGGAACAAAAGGTTGGTTCAACATTTAAAAATAATCAATGTAGTTCACTATATCAACACGTCAAAGAAGTAAAACTGTCAGATTATTTCCATAAATGCAAAATAAGCATTCGTTAAAATTATGTATCTATTCATGATAAAAATGAAAAAAATATCTCTCAGTGAACTAATGGGAATAACTTCTTTTCCCACATAAGGTGCATTTTGAAAAAAACACAGCTACATGAGAGTTAACAATGAAAGAAAATGATTCGCCTTTCAGACCAAGAAAACAAGGCAAGAATTTCTTCTTTCAACCCTTTTAGTCAGCATTAATTAGAGGTCCTACCTTGTTCAATAAGTTAATAAAAAGAAATCAATTCAGTTCCGTTCAGTCGCTCAGTCGTGTCCGACTCTTTGCAACCCCATGAATCGCAGCACGCCAGGCCTCCCTGTCCATCACCAATTTCCGGAGTGCATCAAACTCACGTCCATCGAGTCAGTGATGCTATCCAGCAATCTCATCCTTTGTCACCCCCTTTTCCTCCCCAGCATCAGAGTCTTTTCCAGTGAGTCAACTCTTCGCATGAGGTGGCCAAAGTACTAGAGTTTCAGCTTTAGCATCATTTCTTCCAATGAACACCCAGGACTGATCTCCTTTAGAACAGACTGGTTGGATCTCCTTGCAGTCCAAGGGACTCTCAAGAGTCTTCTCCAACACCACTGTTCAAAAGCATTAATTCTTCGGCACTCAGCTTTCTTCACAGTACAACTCTCACATCCATACGTGACCACTGGAAAAACCATAGCCTTGACTACATGGACCTTTGCTGGCAAAGTAATGTCTCTGCTATTTAATATGCTGTCTAGGTTGATAATAACTTTCCTTCCAAGGAGTAAGTGTCTTTTAATTTCATGGCTGCAATCACCATCTGCAGTGATTTTGGAGCTCCAAAAAAATTAAGTCTGACACTGTTTCCACAGTTTCCCCATCTATTTGCCATGAAGTGATGGGACCAGATGTCATGATCTTCATTTCCTGAATGTTGAGCTTTAAGCCAATGTTTTCACTCTCCTCTTTCACTTTCATCAGGAGGCATTTTAGTTCCTCTTCACTTTCTGCCATAAGGGTAGTGTCATCTGCATATCTGAGGTTATTGATATTTCTCCCACCAATCTTGATTCCAGCTTGAGCTTCTTCCAGTCCAGGGTTTCTCATGATGTACTCTGCATATAAGTTAAATAAGCAGGGTGACAATATACAGCCTTGATGTACTCTTTTTCCTATTTGGAACCAGTCTGTTGTTCCATGTCCAGTTCTAACTGTTGCTTCCTGACCTGCATATAGGTTTCTCAAGAGGTAGGTCAGGTGGTCTGGTATTCTCATCTCTTTCAGAATTTTCCACAGTTTATTGTGATCCACACAGTCAAAGGCTTTGGCATAGTCAATAAAGCAGACATAGATGTTTTTCTGAAACTCTCTTGCTTTTTCCATGATCCAGCGGCTGTTGGCAATTTGATCTCCGGTTCCTCTGCCTTTTCTAAAACCAGCTTGAACATCTGGAAGTTCACGGTTCATGTATTGCTGAAGCCTGGCTTGGAGAATTTTGAGCATTACTTTACTAGCATGTGAGATGAGTGCCATTGTGCGGTAGTTTGAGCATTCTTTGGCATTGACTTTCTTTGGGATTGGAATGAAAACTGACCTTTTCTAGTCCTGTGCCCACTGCTGAGTTTTCCAAATTTGCTGGCATATTGAGTGCAGCACTTTCACAGCATGATCTTTCAGGATTTGAAAGAGCTCCACTGGAATTCCAGCACCTCCACTAGCTTTGTTCGTAGTGATGCTTTCTAAGGCCCACTTGACTTCACATTCCAGGATTTCTGGCTCTAGATGAGTGATCACACCATCATGATTATCTTGGTCATGAAGATCTTGTTTGTACAGTTCTTCCGTATATTCTTGCCACCTCTTCTAATATCTTCTGCTTCTGTTAGGTCCACACCATTTCTGTCCTTTATCGAGCCCATCTTTCCATGAAATGTTCTCTTGGTGTCTCTAATTTTCTTGAAGAGATCTCTAGTCTTTTCCATTCTGTTATTTTCTTCTATTTCTTTGCATTGATCCCTAAGAAGAAATAGATATCACTAAAATTGGAAAACCAGAAGTAAAACATGGTTATCTACTTAGAAAATCCCTAAGAATTTACGCCCAAAATTACACAAATCAATTTGTGAGTTCATTACAGTTGCATGATATAATATATCATGTTGTATTTATACATACTTATTATGAATAATTGGAAAGTGAAATCAAATAAACAGTGACACAAACAGTAACATTTAAAACAAGAAAAAATATGAAACATTTAGGGGCAGATCTAACACACCATGTTTTGGGGGGCTCCAAAATCACTGCAGATGGTGATTGCAGCCATGAAATTAAAAGATGCTTACTCCTTGGAAGAAAAGTCAACCTAGAGTTGACTCATTGGAAAAGACTCTGATGCTGGGAGGAATTGGGGGCAGGAGGAGAAGGGGACGACAGAGGATGAGATGGCTGGATGGCATCACGGACTCGATGGACATGAGTCTGAGTGAACTCCAGGAGTTGGTGATGGACAAGGAGGCCTGGCATGCTGCGATTCATGGGGTCACAAAGAGTCGGACATGACTGAGCGACTGAACTGAACTGAACTGAACCGAAGACAGCATATTAAAAAGCAGAGACATTACTTTGCCAACAAAGGTCCATCTAGTCAAGGCTATGGTTTTTCCAGTGGTCATGTATGGATGTGAGAGTTGGACTGTGAAGAAAGCTGAGCACTGAAGAATTAATGCTTTTGAACAGTGGTGTTGGAGAAGACTCTTGAGAGCTCCTTGGACTGAAAGAAGATCCAACCAGTCCATCCTAAAGAAGATCAGTCCTGGGTGTTCATTGGAAGGACTGATGCTCAAGCTGAAACTCCTATACTTTGGCCACCTCATGTGAAGAGTTGACTCATTGGAAAAGACTCTGATGCTGGGAGGGATTGGCAACAGGAAGAGAAGAGGACAACAGAGGATGAGTTGGCTGGATGGCATCACCAACTCGATGGACATGAGTTTAGGTAAACTCCGGGAGTTGGTGATGGACAGGGAGGCCTGGCGTGCTGCGATTCATGGGGTCACAAAGAGTCAGACATGATTGAGCGACTGAACTGAACTGAACTATCAGACCATGTGCAGGACCTATACATTTGAAAGTTATAAAAGTTTTCAGAAGTAAGTTAAGAAAACTAATTTAAGAGACAGATGTCCTCTGCTCAAGATTCAAATAATTCAATATTGTTATGATATCAATTCTATTCAAATTGATGTATAAATTCAAAGTAATACCAAACAAAATCCCAGACTTTTTTTTAAAGAAATTTGCCATGCATTAAACCACTACAATATTGTAATTAGCCTCCAAATAAAATAAATAAAGTTTAAAAATAAAATAATAATAAAAAACATTATGCTAAATGAAAGAAGCCAGTTACAAAAGACCATGCATTGTACAATTCCATTTATGTGAAATGTCCAGAGGAGGAACTCTGTAGTGGCAGAAGCAGATTAGTGGTTGCTTAGGGATGGAGTGGGCTTCCCAGGTGGCTCAGTGTAAAGAAACTGCCTGCCAAGCAGGAGACCTGGCTTTGATCCCTGAATTGGAAAGATCCTCTGAAGGAGGAAATGGCAACTTACTCGAATATTCTTGCTTTAGAAATCCCACAGACAGAGGGCTACAACCATGGGGTTGTAGAACCCATGGGGTCTCAGAGTCGGATATGACTTACAGACTAAGCAACAACAAGGGCTGGAGTGATTGCTTACGAGTGTGGGGTTTCTTTTAGAGGAGACCCCACCATGCTAAAGTTAGATTGTGGTGGTTCTTGCACAACCGTGTGAAATACTGAAAAAGGAGCCATACACTTTGAGCAGGTGAATACGCGACATATGAATCATAGCTCAATAAATGTGTTTTAAAAATGAATATACTACTGATATATATTGTAATACAATATAATAAAGCTTAAAAAATTTGCAAACTGAACCCAAAATTCATATGGAAATGCAAAGAATCTAAAGTAACTAAAACCATTTTGAAAACTAAAGATAGAAGGTTCATTCTGTCTGATTGCAAGGCTTCTGTAAAACTGAAATATCAAGACAACTGAGGATTGACATAAGGATGGTATCAATGGAGAAAAACAGAGTCGGGCAATGGACCCACACGTACACAGCCAACTGATATTCAGCAAGGGTGTTGAGGTAATTCAAAAGCAATAGACACCTTTTTCCAACAAATACTGGACAAGTGAATATCCATCTGTAAAGCTGAAACAATATCAAATGGAATCTCAATCTTTACTCCATTATCTTGAACCATATAAAATTAGCTAAAAATTAACACATGTATACCTGTGGTGGATACATGTTGATGTATGGCAAAACCAATACAGTATTGTAAAGTAATTAACCTCCAATTAAAATAAATATATTTATATTTTTTAAAAAACTGACAAGTAATCTGCCACAAAAAAAATTAGCTAAAAATTAAAATTTCTGGGAAAAATCAAAGGAAGAAATCTTTGTAAGTCTGGATTAGGTAAATATTTCTTAGATATGACACAAAAAGCACAAACTATATAAGAAAATACTGGTAAACTGTATTTTGACAAAATAACCAACTTCTGTTCTTTGCAAGACATTAATAAAATGAATAAAAACCCACATATGGGAATAAATATTTGCAAAACATATTTTATAAAGGACTTATATCAAAATATATACATGAAAATCTCTTAAAAATCTAATAATAAGATAAGAAACAATCAAGCTAAAAATAGCCAAATGGTTTCAACAGACATTGAACCAAAGAAAATATACTAATTGCAAGTGATTACAAATAAGCACATGGGTGAAAGTGTTCATCATTAATCATTAAGAAAATGCAAATTAAAAACCTGTATTTACCAGAATGACTAAAATGATAAAGGCTGAAAATGCTAAGTGTTAGTGAAGATGCAGAATCGCAGAATAACTAGAATCCTTGTGAGTTGGTGGTAGAAATACAAAATGGTAGAGCTATTTTAGAAGAGAGTTGACATTTTCATACAAAATATATTTTATAGGAAATATGTGAGTATTGATTTAAAAATTAAACCCATGCTTAACATCTTATGGTAGTCTTGCTGAAGGCAAGATCAATCCTCCTTCTCAAAATCGGTTCAGATGTCAAGACAATTGATGCCACATATGCATAAGGAGAATAAGAAAAAGTTTATTACTCATATAACGAGGCTTTCTGGGAAGAGCAAGGCAAGCTCCCAAGCCAGTTCAAAATGGTTTGAAGGAGTCATGACTTTATTCTTTACTGTGATGAAGACCAAGGTGGAAGTTACAGAGTAGTTTGAACTTGTCCATTGACACTAAGGGAGGGAGCATTTTGGGCTTTTTATGGCTTGCCCAGATATGAAAAAAGAAAGGGAGAGGGGTGGGGCTTAAAGTTATCTGTGGTCAAACATCAAAAATGGAGTTAGCCACTTTATTACACTGGCCATACAACCCAGCAGTTCCACTCTTAGATATTTAACCAAGAGAAATGATAATATATATAGTTACAGAAACCTATATGCAAGTGTTTATCATCCAAACTGTAAACAACCCCAAAAGTCCATCAACTGGTGAATCAGTAAAAAAATTATAGTAAATGGATATAACGGAATACTACTTTGCAATAAAGAGGAACTATTTATAGGTACACGCAACAGTGTGAAAGAATCTCTAAGCACTGCACTGACAGAAGCCAGATACAAAGGTTACATATGCTATGGTTACATTTAGAAGACAATCTGAAGACGACGAAACTATAAAGACAGAAATCAGATAAGTGATTGCCAGGGACTGGAGGTTGCTTTGGTTCAGTTCAGGGACTTCCCTGGTGGCTCAGATAGTAAAGCGTCTGCCTACAATGTGGGAGACCCAGGTTCAATCCCTGGGTCGGGAAGATCTCCCGAGGAAATGGCAACCCACTCCAGGATTCTTGCCTGGAAAATCCCATGGGTGGAGGAGCCTGGTAGGCTACAGTCCATGGGGTCACAAAGAGTCGGACACGACTGAGCAACTTCACGTTCACGTTCAGTTCAGTTCAGTCACTCAGTCATGTCGGACTCTTTGCAACCCCATGAACTCCAGCACGCCAGGCCTCCCTGTCCATCACCAACTCCTGGAGCTTACTCAAACCCATGTCCATTGAGTTGGTGATGCCATCCGACCATCTCATCCTCTGTTGTCTCCTTCTCCTTCCACCTTCAATCTTTGCCAGCATCAAGGTCTTTTCAAATGAGTCAGTTCTTCACATCAGATGGCCAAAGTATTGGAGTTTCAGCTTCAAAATCAGTCCTTCCAATGAATATTCAGGACTGATTTCCTTTAGGATGGACTGGTTGGATTTCCTTGATCCAACCAGTGTGGTGTCATCTGCATATCCAAGGGACTCTCAAGAGTCTTCTCCAACACCACATTTCAAAAGCATCAATTCTTCGGCACTCAGCTTTCTTTATCGTCCAAGTCTCATATCCATACATGACTACTGGAAAAACCGTAACTTTGACTAGATGAACCTTTGTTGGCAAAGTAATGTCTCTGCTTTTTAAATATGCTGTCTGGGTTGATCATAACTTTTCTTCCAAGGAGTAAGTTAAGCATCTTTTAATTTCATGGCTGCAGTCTCCATCAGCAGTGATTTTGGAGCCCCCTCCCCCCAAAAAATAGTCTGTCACTGTTTCCGTTGTTTCCCCATCTATTTGCCTCGAAGTGATGGGATCAGATGTCATGATCTTAGTTTTCTGAATGTTGAGTTTTAAGCGAAGTCTTTCACTCTCCTCTTTCACTTTCATCAAGAGGCTCTTTAGTTCTTCTGCACTTTCTGCCATAAGTGTGGTGTCATCTGCATATCTAAGGTTATTGCTAAGCTCTCTTGATTCCAGCTTATGCTTCATCCAGTCCAGCATTTCACATGATGTACTCTGCATATAAGTTAAATAAGCAGGGTGACAATATACAGCCTTGACGTACTCCTTTCCCTATTTGGAACCAGTTTGTTGTTCCATGTTCAGTTCTAACTGTTGCTTCTTGACCTGCATACAGATTTCTCAGGAGGCAGGTCAGGTGGTCTGGTATTCCCACCTCATGAAGAATTTTCCAGAGTTTTTTGTGATCCACACAGTCAAAGGCTTGGCATAGTCAATAAAGTAGATGTTTTTCTGCAACTTTCTTGCTTTTTCAATGATCCAGCGGATGTAGGCAATTTGATCTCTGGTTCCTTTGCCTTTCTAAATCCAGCTTAAACATCTGGAAGTTTGTGGTTCACATACTGTTGGAGCCTGGCTTGGAGATTGGTAGAGGGAACTGATTTCAACGCACATGAGAATTTTTTGAGATGTATCAAGTATGTGACTTTATATTTTTCAAAACCTAATTAACTCCACTTCTGGAGGGTAAAATTTTGGGTGTGAAAATTATATAAACATAAACTTGAGATAAAAAATAAAACCTTTAGATGATAGAGTTAATATTACTGCCTTTAATTTCAAGTTAAGTAAACTGAGGCTAAAAAATTTAACTGGTCTGCTAAAAACCACTGGGGGATGGGGGTTGGGGAAGTGGCAGAGGAAGGGCTTCAAACCACTGAACTTCCATCTCAAGTTCAGGATATTGTTTTTACCTCATACAAGCAAGCATTTTTATGGCTGTTTCTCATCAACAACATAGCATAAAAAAAACTTAGACTTTTATTGTGTCATCCCAAGGGGTCATATCAAGTCCATTAAGTCAATATGGAAAAGTTATCAAAGTTGAACAAATCAGATTTCTAGCTCAATGTAAAAAGGAAAAAATCTACTTAAACAATGAGGCCTTCCTAAAAACGGGTTGCTTGTTGATAGTGTCTGGGTAAAAGTCAACAGGCCAGGAAAGTAGAGCACGGGAGATGTTTGCAGAATTTAAAGAATAGTGTGCTGTTGCGGTTGCTGGCTTCTAAAGACCCAGTCATTACACCTGCTCTGTAAAGGAGGTGGAAGATATGTATTGCACCTAATAATATGAAGTAAATCCTAAGGTTTGTGAGTGTTACAAAGAGGAAAACATTTATCTGCTAGCCTGAAGATGTATGGTAATATGGTAAAACATGTTTATTCTGACAGAAAAGGGCTATATATGTGATATGTTCTGAAAGCAATACACAACATAACTGAGTTAAATACACTTCTTTATAAACCCCATATAAGTGAAAATAAAGATGATTATCTTTTCAATCAACAATGTAAAACACTCTGTGCAAACTGTGATACACATTAAGAAAAACCTACGGATAATATCTACTGATTAAAATTAAGCTAATTTAATTAAAGACTGAATATAATTCTTCATCTTACCTTTTATGGATTTAAAATTAAACTGTTATGTTAGGGTGATGGGATTAGGTGACTTGAGCCTATTTGGTATGATCGCAAAGTATTTTAATTTTAAAGCCTTGAGGATAAAGAAATGCAGCTAATTGCTGTGTGCACAGAAATAGCAATAAACATCTACTGAGCTGGGACTCAATTAAAGCCCCTGAACTCAAGGGCAGAATTTAGCCCAGATCATTTGAAAATAACAACATCCTCCCTTATAATTATAAGATCAATGACAGACAAGATAACTAGTACATCTAGTAATCAAGGTAACAGCTTTCGCAGATCTAATTAGAGTATATTCTGTTGCTTGGAATATATGCCAAAGGTGTTAAACTAATCTTCTGTGCTTAAAGATGATGCAAAATCTTAGGAAAGTAATATGTATAATCTGTATTCCTCACTTCATAAACAGTAAGAGGCAATGAATAAATCAATACTATTGTAATTATAGTTTTAGAGCACAGTTAAGACAAAGCAGCTATCCTTTCAGGAAAAGCATCAGTTTGAGTACCTAAAATTCAACTCTCTGTCATGTACTGCCCTTTCAAGTTTAACAGTGCAATGAGTACTGGAGACAAGTTCAGGATATTTACAAGTTAGCCTGTCACCAACCAAAACGTTTGTTAGTGGCAGCTTGGTCTCAAAATCACACAAGCCTATGTTAATATCCTTGTTGTGATACACAGGCCTTTGCCAGCTTTTACAGTGGTCATCTGTTGCTTTCGCCTCTGCTCTTTTCCTGAGTCACAGTGTGTTCATTTTCCCTTGAGAAGTCCTCCCATCCTGATAGCATGCATTCTTGGTGAAGCTGTGAAACACACATTCTAAGCTTCTCTGCCAGTCACTGGGTTCAAGGCTAGAATGGTCAATACCTGTAAGCCATCCTCTGCAAAGTAGTGACAGGTCCAGGGTTTGGAATATGAACAGGGCCAGGTCAAAAAAAGACTCTCTCTGGTGGATGTAATTGCTAAGTTGATGGTGGCCATTTTTTGCTATTAAGCCAGAATGCACATGAGAATTAGAAAGAAATTCTAATTTCTTTCCAAAGAAAGAAAGCAGAGCTGAGGATGTATATCAAAAGAAATATAGAGAGCTCCTTATAACATTGTTTATATCTCCGAATCCAGACAGCCAGATTCACCCACTGAAATATCTAGCAATAAAATAAAAATATTTTCTGTTTGCTTAAATAAGCAACAACTGACACAACCTACCAAATATGTCTATGCTTTGGTGTCCTAACTTGTAAAATTGAACATAAAAGCTACTGTTTTACAAAATTACTGTAACTCAGACAATTGCTGCTTTACTCCATTTAATATCTGTAATGACTCTCTGTGAAGTGTTAATTTTATCTCCATTTTACTGATGAGGAAATTGATGCTTAGATGTTAAGTAATTTGCCAGAGGTAATGTACTAGAGTAATCAGTGTTAATTGATGTAAAATAATCTCAAAACTTCAGTGGCTTTACACAAAGTCCAGTTCTAACCCAAGGTTAAAGGAGCTCTCCTGCGCAACTTTGTTGTAAGTGCGTTGCAGGAATCCAGGCTCCCTCCTTCCTGGGGCTCTGCTTTCCTGCACCTTCAGTTTCACACTAGTGTCATTCAGCCAGCAGGTAGAGGTGGTTGAGGTGTATAGAACATGGGGAAGGTAAACTAAATACACAACTACCCCAACTCAGAAGTGATATATATAATTCTCGCTAAAATTTATTGGCTAAAATCATTCACAGGATACCTCCTAACTATAGAGTCATGTAGTCTTTCTGTTTGCTCAAATGAACCTTAAATGTAGTATTATCTGTACCATAATTATCACTGGCTAATAAGGGTGGAGCCTGGGTTTCAACCCAATCCAGCTGACTATTTAGCAGGCCCTTAAGCACTATACTACTTACAGTAATCTGTTGTCAGCACCTGCTGAATGTGTGTGATGGGGCTAGGCATATGGCAGATGTTTAATAAACTTAAGTTTTCTTCTGAGAAAGAGAGAGAACAAGGGATGATGAAGGGAGGAAGAAAGGAAGAGAAAGGAAATAAACACTGGTTATAAATAATTAAATTCTTTTCTGTTTCTTTTCTCTCTAAAAATCTTTAATTAGATAACTAGGGATGGAAAGAAAATAATGAATCTTATTTCTTAAATAATAATACTTTAGAAAAAGAAGGACAATGATAACAAAAGTGAGACAATGGGAGAGGTTAAACGTAGACTGTCTCGTGTCCTAACTCAACCCATCCAGGTAACAACTCATGAGGCAGAAACCACTGTGATGGTGTTGTGAGTGTCAATGGTACATTTTGATAATCTTTGGGGTTTTGTATTTGCATATATAATACAAATTACAAGCCACAAGTCTTCTCTGCATTTATGCCTGAAATTTTCCCCTTTGAATTTTGTCCCAGCTGTCTGCCTCTCCTCTCACAAGTCTATCAGGTTTTTCAATTCAGCCTTTTTAACTTGCCACCTCCTTGCCTCAAGTGACTCTCATGAGCTCTCTGCTGGGATCCATGCTACTTAATAGTCATAACCCGTGGGCAATATTGAAAGCAGATAAAAGGATGGAAAACAATGCAATACTATTATCAATTTCTCCAAATATGAACTAGTGTTTTCCTAACATTCTCTTGGCATAGGAGAGACTGGGCTATACTTTTCAACAAGACCTTATGAAAGGTGCAAGGATAATAAATTAGCCTAAACTCCTGTCAGACCCAGATCATTCTAGAGACTCTTCCTGGCCAGCTCTTCCTCTGTTCCCAGCATGGTATATATCATGTGCTAAAGAGCAGCTGACAACTTCCATCACCCATACCCTCACCTTCCATCAGTACAAATGTTCTAGGCATTTCAGGGCTTCAGATCTGGGCCAATCTGCTTCCAAACCCTAAAGAGAAGGTAAATGATTTTTCTCCCTTCAATGCAAGGCCAACATGGTGGTCTTTATTCCCTGATTCCAGGCTAACAATTATTCCCTTCAGGGAAAAATCCTCCACTTAAAAATGTGTGGGTTTTGGCCCATGGCTCAAAAAACACAATTATATAGTATACAATAGTCTGAAATTAGAACAATTCCATTTGTTTATACTATATATATATATATATATATATATATTTTTTTTTTTTTTTTTTTTTTTTTTTTAAAGAAGACTACATATGAGATACAACAGTTTGATCCATGAAAAGCTGCAATGAGCTTGCTTCAAAACCATGGATATATATTTGGCCAAAAGGTAAAAACACTAATTTCCTGAAGTGAATAACCTGTGTTTAATATGTTATGCCAACTCAATGGTACCTAACCCAGAGTCCCTGAACCTTAAGATAGAGCTTGGCCTTTCCAAGACACTTACTCAAAATTCTAATGTATGAATAAATGAGCATACCTAATGGTAAGATTGGTATCTATTGTGATTACAAAAAAATCATAATATGCAGTCCCACTCTATGAAAACTCTCTTAGCTATTTTTTCTGAATAGGAAGTTTGGTTTACTGATACCCACCTCCTAAAGATGTTACTGAGGATTATCAACAATTAACCATAAGTATTACTGCACTAGACACACAAATAACCATTACCTAAAGAGAAACTGAGATAACCGACATGAAATGGGCCAATACCACAGAAAACACAGTCTGCCAAAACTCACACAAGAAGAACTAGACAATGTGACAGGTTTATATCTGTTAAATAAATTGAATCAATAATAACCTTCTAAAACAGAAAACACCAGACCAAAAATGATTTCATAAGTGAATTCTACTGAACATTTAAGTTAGAAATTACACCAATTCTCTACAGTCTCTTTGACATGATAGAAGCAGGGGAGATACTTCCTTCAGCTCAGTCACTCAGTCATGTCCGACTCTTTGTGACCCCATGAATTGCAGGATGCCAGGCCTTCCTGTCTGTCACCAAATCCCGGAGTCCACCCAAACTCTTGTCCATTGAGTCGGTGATGCCATCCAGCTATCTCATCCTCTGTCGTCCCCTTCTCCTCCTGCCCACAATCCCTTCCAGCATCGGAGTCTTTTCCAATGAGTCAACTCTTCACATGGCCAAAGTACTGGAGTTTCAGCTTTAGCATCAGTCCTTCCAAAGAACACCCAGGACTGGTCTCCTTTAGGATGGACTGGTTGGATCTCCTTGCAGTCCAAGGGACTCTCAAGAGTCTTCTCCAACACCACAGTTCAAAAGCATCAATTCTTCGGTGCTCAGCTTTCTTCACAGTCAAACTCTCACATCCATACATGACCACTGGAAAAACCATAGCCTTGACTAGATGGACTTTTGTTGGCATGTAATGTCTCAGCTTTTGAATATGCTATCTAGGTTCGTCATAACTTTCCTTCCAAGGAGTATGCGTCTTTTAATTTCATGGCTGCAATCACCATCTACAGTGATTTTGGAGCCCTCCAAAATAAAGTCTGACACTGTTTCCACTGTTTCCCCATCTATTTCCCATGAAGTGATGGGACCAGATGCCATAATCTTAGTTTTCTGAACGTTGAGCTTTAAGCCAACATTTTTGCTCTCCTCTTTCACTTTCATCAATAGGCTTTTGAGCTCCTCTTCACTTTCTGCCATAAGGGTGGTGTCATCTGCATATCTGAGGTTGTTGATATTTCTCCCGGCAATCTTGATTCCAGATTGTGCTTCTTCCAGCCCAGCGTATCTCATGATATACTCTGCATATAAGTTAAATTAGCTAGAATGACCTTAATACCAAACCAAACAAGTTCAGTCAGTTCAGTCGCTCAGTTGTGTCTGACTCTTTGCCACCCCATGGACTGTAGTGCTCTAGGCCTCCCTATCCATCACCAACTCCGGAGTTTACTCAAACTCATGTTCATTGAGTCGGTGATGCCATCCAACCATCTCATCCTCCGTTTTCCCCTTCTCCTCCTGCCTGCAATCTTTCCCAGCATCAGGGTCTTTTCAAATGAGTCAGTTCTTCACATCAGGTGATCAGAACCAGACAAAGAAATTACAAAATAAGAAAGCTACCAATCAATATCTTTCATGAAAATAGATGTCAAACTTTTCAACAAACTATTAGCAAATCAAACCCAACAATGTATGAAAACAGTTATATATCAAGATTAATGGCATTTATCCAGGTATGCAGGTTGGTAGCATGTTTGAAAATCAACTAATCTTAAAAGAAAAATCAAATGATCATATCAATACATGCACAAAAAGCATTTGAAAAAATATGACCCCTGCCATGATAAAAACACTCAGCACATTAGAAAAATAATCAAAACTTCTTCAATTTGATAAAGAACATTTGCAGGAAACCTACAGCTAATGTTATACTTAATAGTGAGAATCTATTAGAAGCCTTCTGTCTGAGACCTGAGGATGAAGGCAAAGATGTTCTCTCACATCACTCCCTTTTAATATTGTACTGAAAGTCCTAGATAATGAAATGTAACAAGAAAGTAAAATAAAAGGTATACAGATCAGGTAAGGAAGAAATAAAACTGTCTTTGCTCACACATGACATGCTTGTCAAAGTAGAAAATCCAAAAGAATCAACAATAAAACTCCTGGAACTAATAAGAAATTATACCAAGTTTTCAGGATACAAAGTTAATACACAAGAGCAAATTTCTTTCCTATATACCAGTCCCAGCAATGAACAAGTAGAATTATTAAAACACACCATTCACAGTAGCACTCCTAAATGTAAAACACCAAACTATAAAACTCCTAGAAGACAAAAGGCAGAGAACAAAGGCTTTTTAGGGCAGTAAAAATACTCTTTATGATACTTTAATGATGGATACATGTTATTATATATTTATCCAAATCCATAAAATATACAACATACCAAGAGTGGATCCTAATATAAACTCTGAACTCTGGGTGATAATGGTGTATTAATGTAGGTTCATCACTTGTAACAAATGTACCCTTCTGATTAGGGATCTTGATAATAGGAAAGCCTACACATGTATGGAGTCAGGGTCTATATGGGCATTCTGCACTTTCTGTTCAATTTTACTATGAACTTAAAACTGCTCTAACTAACAAGGACCCACTCTACAGCACAGGAAACTATACTCCTTCACCACAATCCTTATATTCAACTTATCTCAAATAAGATATTCAGAACCCTAACC
Source organism: Budorcas taxicolor (assembly GCF_023091745.1). Lineage (NCBI taxonomy): Eukaryota > Metazoa > Chordata > Mammalia > Artiodactyla > Bovidae > Budorcas > Budorcas taxicolor. Next base: position 89,743,138 of record NC_068911.1, on the reverse strand, counting down.
CTTGATACTCTTACAAATACACACAGACAAGTACATACACACAAACTCAACTTGCCAGTGCCTACTCAATTTTTGCCATATTTTCCAGTCAAAAGCAGTCTAGGAAGAGACAACCCATTGACCAAGAAGACAAGTCTTTCCACTGAGCTGAATTCACCGTTATGAGATGGCTGTCTACAATGACAAGTAACACCGACTTTCACAGAAGCGTTACTTGCCATGAATAAAAGTTGCTTTCTTGACTGATGATGCTTCACATCTAGAAATATAATCAATTTTTGGTCTATAATTTTATTTACTTGTTGTGTCTTTGTCATTAAGATTATGATAGCAAGTTTATGCTAGTTTCATAAAATAAGTTAGAAGTGTCCCCTGTTACCATGGTTTGTGAGATAATTTGGGTAAGATTTGTATTATTTCTTTCTTAAATATTTCAAAGAATTCTTGTGAAGGGATCTAAGCCTGGAGGTATCTTTGGGACAAATTTTTAATTATAGATTCAATTCCTTTAACAAATGTAGGGCTATCAACATTTTCTTTTTGTGTGTGTATCAGTTATGTAACTTGAGGTTTTCAAGGAATTTAAGCTTTGGGTAAAGTTATTCACAATACTGTGATGTTGGAGAAGACTCTTGAGAGTCCCTTGGACTGCAAGGAGATCCAACCAGTCCATTCTGAAGGAGATCAGCCCTGGGATTTCTTTGGAAGGAATGATGCTAAAGCTGGAACTCCAGTACTTTGGCCACCTCATGCGAAGAGCTGACTCACTGGAGAAGACTCTGATGCTGGGAGGGATTGGGGTCAGGAGGAGAAGGGGACGACCCAGGATGAGATGGCTGGATGGCATCACGGACTCGATGGACGTGAGTCTGAATGAACTCCAGGAGATGGTGATGAATAGGGAGGCCTGGAGTGCTACGATTCACGGGGTTGCAAAGAGTCAGACACGACTGAGCGAGTGAACTGAACTGAATTGATACACCATAGTTCATTAGTATGTGTTACATTTACAGGATTTCTCATTACTGATACTGTTAATTCATCTCCTCTACTCTTCCTCACTCTCTTGCTCCTCATCTCTTTGCAAGAATTTCTCAATTTCATTATTCTATTCAAATAGCTAACTCAAATTTATTGATTTTTCTCTTTTTTCCTTTTCTTTACTTGACTTCCCATTTATTGTCATGCCCTCTTTTCTACTTATTTGGGTTTGAAGAAGTGAAGTGAAGTCGCTCAGTCGTGTCCAACTCTTTGCGACCCCATAGACTGTAGCCTACCAGGCTCCTCTGTCCGTGGGATTTTCCAGGCAATAGTACTGGAGTGGATAGCCATTTCCTTCTCCAGGGGATCTTCCTGACCCAGGGATGGAACCCGGGTCTCCCGCATTGTAGGCAGGCTCTTTACCATCTGAGCCACCAGGGAAGTCCTATTTGGGTTTAATTTACTCTTTTTATTACCTTTGTAACTTGAATTTTTCTTCTTTTCTAATATAGGCATTTAGAGATATAAAGTTTCCTCAAAGCTTTGCTGTAAATGCATCTCACATATTTTGATATTTGCGGCTTTTGTTGAAAATATTTTCTAATTTCACCTGTGATTTTATGATTCATGATTATTTCACAGTATGCTACTTATTTCACAGGATACTATTTGTCTCTTAAGGTGATCCCTTGTAGGCAGCACAGGGTTGGGTTTTGCCTTTTTTAATCCTAATAATTAGCCTGTAGGCTGCAGTCCATTGAGTCGCTGAGAGTCGGACACGACCGAGCGGCTTCACTTTCGCTTTTCACTTTCATGCATTGGAGAAGGAAATGGCAACCCACTCCAGTGTTCTTGCCTGGAGAATCCCAGGGACAGTGGAGCCTGGTGGGCTGCCATCTATGGGGTCTCACAGAGTTGGACACTACTGAAGCGACTTAGCAGCTGCAGCAGCAGCAATCTGTGCCTTTTAAGTTTTTAAATCATTTACATAGAATATGCAGATCAGGAAGCAACAGTTAGAACTGGACATGGAATAACAGACTGGTTCCAAATAGGAAAAGGAGTATGTCAAGGCTGTATATTGTCACCCTGCTTATTTAGCTTATATGCAGAGTACATCATGAGAAACACTGGGCTGGATGAAGCACAAGCTGAAATCAAGATTGCCAAGAGAAATATCAATAACCTCAGATATGCAGATGACACCACCCTTATGGCAGAAAGTGAAGAACTAAAGAGCCTCTTGAAGAAAGTGAAAGAGGAGAGTGAAAAAGTTGGCTTAAAACTCAGCATTCAGAAAGCTAAGATCATGATATCCAGTCCCATCACTTCATGGCAAATAGATGGGGAAACAGTGGAAACAGTGGCTGACTCTTTTTGCTGGGCTCCAAACTCACTGCAGGCAGTGATTGCAGCCATGAAATTAAAAGACGCTCACTCCTTGAAAGGAAAGTTATGACCAACCTAGACAGCATATGAGAAAGCAGAGACGTTACTTTGTCCACAAAGGTCCATCTAGTCAAGGCTATGGTTTTTCCAGTGGTCATGTATGGATGTGAGAGTTGGACTGTGAACAAAGCTGAGTGCTGAAGAATTGATACTTTTGAACTGTGGTGTTGGAGAAGACTCTTTTTCTTTTTTTTCATATTTTTCTTTTTTATTTATTTTTTAAAATATAAATTTATTTATTTTAATTGGAGGTTAATTACTTTACAATATTGTATTGGTTTTGCCATGCATCAACATGAATCCGCCATAGGTATACATGTTTTCCCCATCTTGAACCCCCCTCCCTCTTCCCTCCCTGTATCATCCCTGATGCTTGGGGCTGGTGCACTGGAGAAGCGTCTTGAGAGTCCCTTGGACTGCAAGGAGATCCAACCAGTCCATCCTAAAGGAGATCAGTCCTGGGTGTTCATTGGAAGGACTGATGTTGAAGCTGAAACGCCAATAATTTGGCCATCTGACGCGAAGAGCTGATTCATTTGAAAAGACCCTGATACTGGGAAAGATTGAGGGCAGGTGGAGAAGGGGATGATGGAGGATGAGGTGGTTGGATGGCATCACCGACACAATGGACAGGTCTTTGGGTGGACCCCGGGAGTTAGTGATGGACAGGGAGGCCTGGCGTGCTGCAGTTCATGGGGTCGCAAAGAGTAGGACAGGACTGAGTGACTGAACTGAACTAAACTGACATAGAATATAATATTAAGTTTTAAATTATTGATTCTTACTTATGATACCTTAAATTGTGCTTAAGACTACCACTATATTGGTTTTCTATACCCGTTGTCTGTTCTTGTTTCTTTTCCCTTGTTTCTTTTACTTCCTTTGGATAATTTTTATTAATAGATTTTATCACTTCTATTGATTCTTTAGTTATACTTCAGTGTCTTAATGTTTTAATGAATACTCTCATGCTGGCCCTATGCTTCCTTAACTCATAATAATCAAACTTTACTTATTATTATAACCTTCACATATAGTGTAAGAAACTTGTAATAGTACACTTCAATTTACCTCTTTTCTGTCCTTTGTGCTGTTGTCATCACATATAGTATTTGTACATTAATTATATAACCTCAAATTAATTGAAATTATTTTGCTTTAAATTAATTGCTTGCTAATTAAATTATTCTTTATTTACCCATATATTTACTATTTCCACCACTCTTGATTCCTTCTTATAGATCCAAATTTCTGCATTTACATGATCCTTTAGCCTAAAGAACTTCTTTCAGCATGTCTGCTATGTACGTCTATTGCCAACAAGTCTCTCAACTTCTGCTTATCTGAAAACATGCCTTCATATTTAAATGATTATTTCAACTATGCACATAATTATCATGACAATTCTTTTTCATTAAGTGCTTCAGAAATGGTATTCCATTATCTTCTGGCTTCCATTGTTTCTGATAACAAATTAGGCAAAATTGATATCATTGTTCCCGTATATGTAGTTGTGCTTATTCTCTTGCTGCTTTCAGTATTTTTCTCTATTGTTTTGGATTTCAGCAGATTGACAGTCACGTACCTCTGTGTGTATGCTGTAAGGCGCTCATCTGATGAAAAGCATTTAATGAGCTTCTGATACTTGTGGGTCAATATTTTTAATTAAATTTAAAAAAACAGACTATTATTTATTGAAATGTACTTTACATGACTTTCTTTTTCTTCTGTGACTCCCAATTGCTGTAGGTCTGCTCTTACTGACTACTTCTGATTTTGGGTCACTTGTTTCCGCTTCTTTGTATGTTTCATATATTATAACTGAATTCCAAGCATTGTGAGTAAAGAAATACTAGAGGCTTAAGATATGATTGGGGAGGGGGCTTTATTTTGTTTATTTTCTAGAGAATTTAAGCCCTTTCTTGTCTTTGGCAATTAGAGCACATAGATGATGATTCAGTTTAATTTATTTGTTTATTTTTTCAAAAGTCAAGTTGAATTTTGGCTAAGCAGATTGTTAATTAGATTGAGTTCACCTTTGGTTAAACTTTTCTGATCCTTTCTACACTACCACTACTCAGAATTGACCACTGGGTTCCTGACAACATTTGAGCTAGATAGGGTAGGGGGTGGACCAAAGTTTCAAGTGGCTTTGGTCCATGTTTGGATTCAGTATCCTATTCATTTCTGAATAACTCTAATAAAATGGCAAAAGGGACTTTTACAGATTAAGATTACCACTAAATTGACTTTGGTTAATCCCTGGGTTGGTAAGATTCCTTGGAGAAAGAAACGGCAGCCCACTCCAATAATTTTGCCTGGAAAACTCCAAGGACAGAGGAGCCTCGTGGGCTACAGTCCACAGGGTCACAAAGAGTTGGAGATGACCGAGAACACATACACACACACAATCAAAATGAAAATCTAATTGCCTAAGCAGACCTAACCTTATCACATGATCCCTTTAAAAGCAGAGTTTTCTCTTGCGAGCAGAGAGTAGCAAAGGAGGAAGTGAGGTGGATATCAGGGATGAGAAGTTGAAGCAAGGTTTCTGGTTTGAAGCTGAAAGAGGGCCACGGGCAAAGGACGAGAGCATCCTCTAGAAACAGCTCTCAACTGACAGCTTGCAAGGCAGCGGGCACTTTGGGCCAAGGAGTCATGGGTAGCTTAATTCTGCCAACAAAATAAGCTTAGAAGGAGATTTCCACCCCCCGAGTCTCTGAACAAGAACTCATTTCCCCAATATCTTGATTTTGGCCTTGTGAGAGCCCTCAGCTTTGCCATTCTGAGCTTCCGACATAAGAGATCCCGAGCTCATAAATGGGTGTTGTTTTAAACTACTGAGTGTGCAGTAATTTTGTTATGGAGCACAGAGAACAAATATAGCCAAGACACAAAGATGAGCTGCACGATCAAAGCTAAAGGTAGTTTTTGGTAATGACCATCTGCCTTGGTATCTGAATACATGCAGCATTGAAAATTCCACATTTCAGAAAATACTAATTTCTCTCTTTTACTATTCAAAACTCACCCAATAGGATGATCCCAAAAGTATTAAGACTACGTGTTGTCTAAAAAAGTTTTCCCACAAACCTTTACCTGTTTTTCTTTATCTGGCACATGTATATTCAAATTTATAATCACCAGCATAAATGTGTTAATAATCTAGAGTGACACTGTCTATTTAAATGATATGGAAACCAGAGTAGGGGGAACTGTCCCTTAGTAGTTGGAGATACTAAAAGTAAACATGGTTGCTACATGATGGTAATTTATTAGAAGGCCACTCATAGAAACTGAATCTCTTTCCTAAAAGGTTAAAAAGTGGATCTTGTCATTCCAAACCCAGCTCTGCAGGATGGCTCCTGCAAGGAAGGGCGGTGAGAAGAAGCAGTGCTGGTCCACCATCAATGAGGCGGTGATCAGAGAATATACTATCAATATTTACAAGTGCATCCATGGAGTGGGTTTCAAGAAGTGTGCCCCTAGGACACTCAAAGAAATCTGGAAATTTGCCATGAAGGAGATGGGAAGACTGGATGTGAGCATCAACACCAGGTTCAACAAACGCATCTGGGCCACAGAATAAGGAGTGTCCCATGCCAGATCTGTGTGCAGTTGTGCAGAAAATGTAACGGCAACAAAGATTCCACAAAAAAGCCCTGCACGTTGGTTACCTAGAGCCCATCATCACCTTCAAAAATCTTTAGTTAATGTGGATGAGAAGTAACTGCTGATTGTCCAATAAAGTTATTGAGCTGCCAAAAAAAAAAAAAAAAAGAAGGAAACTGGTTCTTAGGGATAAAGTTGACATCTGCTAGTACATATGTATGTTTTACAGGTGTCTCAGCATTGTAAATTCAACATCTGCCTTCACTTGTGTTGACCAATTTTCTGGTTTTAGCTAAATTGTTTTAGAAGAGCCTCATTGAAAACTCAAGAGTTATTTTTATTAAAAAAAAAGATTTGAAAGCATGTTTTCATTTAGCATTAAGCTGCAGCATGTAAACAGTGGTCTGAAAAACCCTGTGCTCTTCAAGATCCTTGCTTCACATTTCTCTGTTAACCTAACTCTGTTCTCAACCTGCCGCCAAAACAGTCTAATGATTATGGATAGTGATAAAGAAAACACTCGGAGTCCAGCAGATAAAGGTATAAATTGACCATTTATTAGCTGAGTAAATAACAGCATCTACGAATCTCAGTTTTCTCATCTAAGAAGAAAAATTTCCATGCTGAGCCATTATGAGGATTATTTTAACAAAGTCAGTCTAGAGTTTATCATTGTTCTGACCCAATTTGTAGTGCATATTTTTACTAATATTTTTTCTGAAATCTAACTGTTTTGATCTCTCAGCTTATTTAAAATTTCACCAAAAAACTCTTCAATTGTATTTACTAAAATTTTGCTCTCAGTGTTATCATTTATTCAGAAACCTGTTGCTTTGTCAACAGTTTTCATTCATCATCAATGAATACTACTAAAGTCATCAGTCTGAGTTAATGACACTTTTTATAATGAAGCCTTAGTAGTTTAAAATAAGTCTGAAAAGATATTTTAAACTTAGTTCCCTAGTTGTTAATGGGGGATATTTAGCATTTTCAGAAAGGGTGTCATTAGTCCGGACCAGAGGGACCACATTATATTAATTTTTCTGTATTTTAGTTCCTATAAGCACTTTATGACAAATTTTGTTCAGCTGTAATCACTGTTATAATGAAATGATAGTGTTCATTTTCTAGACTTTACAAGGTCCAGCAATTATTTTTTAACACAGGGAAACCATATTCACCAAGCTATACTTCATGAGTCTGAACTAGACAGTTCAGTATTTTATAAATTCAAAGCAAGACTCTATTATTTATTCTAAATGTGACAGCATAGCATTAGAGATGGGCAGCCTCCACATGAGTAATCTGCTGATTAGTGCATGTACGGATATCACAAGCCAGCAAACTCCAATTTGCACTGAATGCCAGCTGCATAACAACTTATCAGAGAAGCCCAGATACCAGGGTAAAGAAATATCCCTTCCGTAATTATGAGCACGTGTATGCCAGTGCAAACCTGCATGAGTATGACTGAGCATTCTGAGATAATAAGTTAATGCTATTAAGATTCATTACATATTCCTAATATGCATTCCAACACCTCTTAGTGGTAATATGTTAAGTCCCAAGCTCCAAGACTGTGCTGACAAAGTCCAGTGAGAATGCAGAGAGGTTTCATCAGGAATGTCAGTATATGTCCTAAATAAGACTTTGGAACATTTTAGAAACGGAGATTTTGGAGATTGCATATACTAATTCAGTGTTAATAGCATGTGATATTAATTACTTATCATAAAAACAAAGATCTTTCTGTTTGGTATATAGGCATCTGATTTTTGTACTAAAATATTAGTAAGAGGAGAAATTAATGCAAAGTGAAGAGCAGATTAGTGAGAGCCTACCTTGGCCTCAAACCTGTTTTATTTAGCTAAAATTTAAATGACATTAGGTGGCATTTGTACTGTCCACAGTCTATTGCTTTATATTGATTTATTCATTTACATTATGTGACTGGTTCCTGAAGGTATTTGAACTTCAGACTCAAGTTCTACATGTTTAAGACAAACGGACCAGGCATGTAAATGTGACTGAATCATTTCTTCAGCTGTCATGTCAGAGTTTGACAGAATACAAACGCAAGATTCCAACTGACTTTGGAGGCTGTAATATAATGGAAAGTGTCTTGATTTGGGAAAGAGGAAACAGAGTTTCATTTATCCATTCATTTAATCATTTAGATGGACCAACATGTGCTGACTGCCATTAGGTACAGCAATGAGCAATAATACTAAGACTGTTTTAAGGATTCAACCTGATAATGCATGTGTATCAGGCAAAATCTGTTTTTCTTTGCAGATTCCCTTGACTGCCCTCATTTCTTCTTTTTTTTTCCTGGTCAGCATGTTGCCCATGCCTAACAGCTCCTTTATGACTAGATGAAGAGCTACATCTTAGGGATCTGGCTTGTTGAAAGGACACCAAGGTGTTAGATAAATTACCTGGATATATGAGAGTGTGAGCTTCCTGTGGAGCAAATGTCACCACTGGGAAATGAGAATGAAATGAAACCAAGTAGATAAATTTCTCCTCTTCCTCTAATCTTGGATTGCTCCAAGGTGCAGTTCTTTGCAAGTCTTCAGGAAAGTCCTATATGCCAAGCAAATATACCCACTAGGTAACTTGTGGATGTAGTGACTGACACATTAAAATGATTGCATTTCATTGTTTATTGTCTTGTATGTTATTTCCCTCTCCTCTTTCCACCTTTCATTACTCTGGGCTTATGTTCCCCAAATAAAGTACCATTGTGAAACTGGACAAGTCATCCTGTCTTTCTGAGCCTCAAGAATAGAGTTGAATAATTCATAAACTTCGTCTAACTCTCAATTCTCACATTAGAATTCTATGACTATCAGCAAGGATACTAAAATTATTTATTTTGTAAAATGGCCATTTTCCAGAACTGTTAAAGCATTATATTAGAAGTGATCTTTTTAATATAAATTAAAAAAAATCAAAACAGCTTTCTCTTTTTTCTTAAAGAACATTACTGGTCCCCAAATCCTATTTTGCATCTCAAAATTAAAAAGAATTGCATTAGGCAATTTCTAAGTGAGCAACACATCTCTATAATTCTATAATTTTACGATTCCATTTGGACAGTCTCATGTTTTAACAGCCTTTTTTTAAAAAAAGGAGGAAAGGAATTACCATTTATTGTGTCAAAAGTATGGCTGCAGGCATTAAGTAACTTACTTTATATACATTATTTTACTTAGTCTCCACAAATGAAAGAATTGTTTTCTCTTTTCTAAAGTTGCGGAAGTTAAGACACGAGAGAATGATAAATTACAGGTGCATTCACGTGCGTGCTCAGTTGCTTCAGTCATGTCCGACTCTTGGCAACCCTGTGGACTATAGCCAGCCAAGCCCCTCTGTCCATGGGGTTCTCCAGGCAAGGATACTGGAGTGGGTTGCCATGCCCTCCTCCAGGGGATCTTCCCGAACGAAGGATAGAACTTGCATGCCCTGTGTCTCCTGCATTGCAGGTGGATTTTTACCACTGAGCCACTGGGGAAATCCTCAGAATTACCAGGTGCACATAGCTAATAAGAGGCAAGCACAGGTGAAAAAGCTACCTGCCCATCTTTTTTAAATTTTCATCTCCTTCCTTTGATTTTCTTCCCTCCACAAAAAATCTGTTACTTAGAAATCACTCATTAACCCACAGGTACACAAATTAAATACTCCTTTAATATTTTACCTTTGCCAGCATGGTAAAACCAGAGAAGGCAATGCCACCCCACTCCAGTACTCTTGCCTGGAAAATCCCATGGACAGAGGAGCCTGGTAGGCTGCAGTCCATGGTGTCGCTGAGAGTCGGGCATGACTGAATGATTTCACTTTCATTTTTCACTTTCATGCACTGGAGAAGGCAATGGCAACCCACTCCAGTGTTCTTGCCTGGAGAATCCCAGGGACGGGGGTGCCTGGTGGGCTGCCATCTATGGGGTCGCACAGGGTCGGACACGACTGAAGTGACTTGGCAGCAGTAGCAGCATGGTAAAAAACACCTAGTAACTTAGAGCTATAGCATTATATCTCATTCAAATAGTCCTTGTAGCTGTCAAGGGTCGGACACGACTGAAGTGACTTGGCAGCAGCAGCAGCAGCAGCAGCAGCTGTCAAGGATAACTGACAAGTTTAAAAAATTTTTTTGACAATTTAAAAAATATTTTTCTTTTAACTCAGCACATTACAATATTAACTTTCTGGATATATTTCAACTAGTTCAACATTTCGTTCACTATAGTAATAGGTAGTAATAGCACCTATCAATGTCTGTTACCAACACATTTGTGCTTTGCCAATACAAATATAAAGGACATCCACAAGACAATTCTGATACCTAAGAAATATTAAAGTCCTTTCTCATTTTTGAAGAAAAGCTTTTGTTACAGTCCACGTTGAACATGTGTTTATTTTATTGCACTTGCATAATTTAAAGCTGGTAATGCACACAGGGACTAAGGTAAATCTATGCTAGCAAAAGATGAAGTTGTACCAATATATCATTCACGAGCTTTAAGAGGCATGACATGAAATAGAAAATCAAATCTATGCTTATAGTTAACACAGAGATATTTAACTCAGTTTTTTTAATCACTAAATTATCATTTATGATCAGATATTAAAATCTTCCCCATGGTACAACTAAACACATCAGTGAAAAATACTTTTTACTTTAATTATTAAGCATAATTAAACACTAATTTCAGAACATAGCTCTTAAGTAAATAAGAATATATCAAAAGTAAAATAATCTTATGTATCTCTGCCTGGCTCCTATACATTGATTTAATTCTTATGATTCTCATGAAAAACCTTGGTCTAAACATTGACTGGTTAGAATAATCTTGGATAACCTCGTTAAAATGTTAGGTTACTAGAAATTTTCACAGTATTGCATTTTCAATGTACTCCAGTTATCCAAGAATCTCATTGTAAGAAATTGTAAGATGGAAGATAACATGGAAAGACAGAATACAGGTAAAGCCAAAAAAAGGGTAAAATACATATGGTGCTTTGTTTTTAATATATAGCAAAGGGCCTCACGTACTAAATGAAACAAAAGCTTCCAAATGATCCTAAGTGGTATCTGGATGCTCAGCCAAGAGTTTTATTTCTATCATCTATGATGATACACAGAGTTTCTACTGAGTGACTCCCAAATGGCTGGGTGGCTAGATGCCAACAACACCCCAAATCAAGACTGAGCTTGCGTGCCGGCATGCTAAGTTGCTTCAGTCATGTCTCACTCTGTCCAATCCTATGGACTGTAGCCTATCAGGCTCCTCTGTCCATGGGATTTTCCAGCCAAGAATACTGGATTGCCATGCTTTCCTCCAGGGGATCTTCCCAACCCAGGAATGGAGCCCACATCTCTTATGTCCCCTTCATCGGCAGGAGGGTTCTTTACCACTAGCACCACCTGGGAAGCCCCATTAAAACTGAGACCAGATTTAACTTTTGTTTGGAAGGAAAAATAACACAACTGTTTTTAAAGTGTTCTATTTTACCAAAGGTCTCCAACTACTATTCTACTCATGGTAGAATAAATATGTTGATCACCATTTGCATGTTCAGAATAGCCAGAGGCAAATACAAGCAGAACAACCCAAAACTGGCAGAGTTGTCCTCGGAGGCTCACACCTCCCTCCTGCATATTCCCCCCAACTTCTGGTCCTCCAGAGGCCTTTGATTTACTTCTGGTTTCAGAGGAACATGTTAGCTCAGCCTCCCCCGGAAGTAGTCCTTTCCAGACCAGGTTCCATAGGTCACCTCAGGCTATTTATTCACACAAATGGATATAATGATTCATTTATGCATTTCCTCAATAAACATGTGCTAAGGTGTCCAGTTTTTGCCAGGCACTGTGCTGGACACTATAAAAATATCACTAGAGTAAACTTAGTTAATAGGCTTCCTTGGTGTCTCAGACAGTAAAGAAACTGCCTGCAAGGCAGAAGACCTAGGTTTGATCCTAGGGGAAGATCCCCTGGAGAAGGGAATGGCAACCCATTCCAGTATTTCTGCTTGGATGAAGGAGCCTGGAATTAACAGTTAGTGGGACCACAAAGAGTGCGACACAACTGAGTGACTAACAGAGCAAACTTATTTAACACAGTGGTAGGAAAGACAGGGGGCTTCCTTGATTGCTCAGTAATAAAGAATACACCTGCCAGTGCAGGAGACTCGGGAGACATGGGTTCAATTCCTGGGTCAGGAAGATCCCCTGGAGGAGGGCATAGCAACGCACTCCAGTATTCTTTCCTGGAGAATCCCATGGACAGTGGGGCCTAGCCAGCTATAGCCCATGGCATCCCAAAGAGTCAGATACAGCTTAGCAACTGAGCACACACACACACGGGAAAGATAGAATTTTGCTTTGTTATCTGTAATCTTGCTGCTGCTGCTGCTGCTAAGTCGCTTCAGTCATGTCCGACTCTGTGTGACCCCATAGATGGCAGCCCACTAGGCTCCTCCATCCCTGGGATTCTCCAGGCAAGAACACTGGAGTGGGTTGCCACTTCCTTCTCCAATGCACGAAAGTGAAAAGTGAAAGTGAAATCACTCAGTCGTGCCCAACTCTTAGCGACACCATGGACTGCAGCCTACCAGGCTCTTCCGTCCGTGGGATTTTCCAGGCAAGAGTACTGGAGTGGGTTGCCATTGCCTTCTCCATCTGTAATATTACTTTGCTCCATTTTGAAAGAGTAATATGTGCATTGTTAACACAAAGAAAGAGATTCTAGTGCAAGAATTTTAAGCAGAAATAAATATATTTTAAATAGAAATGACTCTCCTAAAACTCTCAAATTCTTTCATGTCCCACGAAGGATCTAACATCTGGACCTCTTCCTCAAAAGGCAGCAATGCTGAATTCCAATAGCTCCAAGCAAGCCAAGATTTCCTTTAGGCTACCTTCTCTTCTGCTGACCCTGGAAGACCCAGGTCTGATAACTGGGTTTGAAGTGAAAAGTAGGAAACAAGAAAGCAAAACAAGATGCGCCTTAGGGAGGTCAAGCCTAAGCCAACAGGAAAAGAGAAGCCATGGAATGAACATGAGATTGAAATTCTGATTTTAGACAACACCAAAACTTTCAGCACTCAATACGAATCTTCATTAATTAAAATACGAATGTTACAATACTGGAAAAGTATGAATTAACAAGGGGTAGGGAAAAGGAGATCCAATGGAGCATGTTTGAACAGTAAGGATGAAGAATAAGGAAGTCCTTTCCTATTGTATGACACAGATTTCAGCTTTCCAGGTGGCACTAGGGGTAAAGAACTCGCCTGCCAATGTAGGAGAAGTAAGAGACATGAGTTTGATCCCTGGGCTGGGAAGACCCCCTGGAAGAGGGCATGGCAACCCACTCCAGTATTCTTGCCTAGAGAATCCCATGGAGAGAGGAATCTGGCAGGCTGCAGTCCAAAGGGTTGCAAAGAGCTGGACACAGACTGAAGCAACTTAGCACATGCACCATTTTAGCCTAGTAACAAAGTGATTGCAATGATTTTTTGTACATTTATTGCTTATATAGCCAAGTCATCACCCACCCCCCCTTTTTTTGGAATATAGTCGCCTTCCACTGCTGTGTCGCTTTCTGCTGTATAGCAAGGTGACTCAGCTATATGTGTACATATAGTATACTGTGCTGTGCATATAGTATATAGCACTACACATATAGTATAGTGCTGTGCTCTGTCCAACTCTTAGTCACTCAGCTGTGTCCCACTCTTTGCAACCCCCTGGACTATATAGTCCATGAAGTTTTCCAGGGAAGAATACTGAAGTGGGTTGCATGCCCTCCTCCAAGGGATCTTCTCAACCCAGGGATTGAACCCAGGTCTCCCACATTGGAGGCAGATTCTTTACCATCTGAGCCACCAGGAAAGCCCAGGAATACTGGGGTGGGTAGCATACCCCTCCTCCAAGGGATCAAACTGAGGTCTCCTGAATTGTAGGCAGATTCTTTACCAGCTGAGCTACCAGGGAAGCCCATATGTATACATATATCTCTTCTTTTACAGATTTCCCTTTTAGGTCACCACAGAGCACCAAGCAGAGTTCCCCATGCTATACAGTAGGTTCTCATTAGTCGCCTATTTCATACATAGTGATGTATATATATCAGTCCCAATCCCCCAAGTGAGCAGTTCATCCCACTGCCCCCTTCCCCTTTAGTGTCCGTATGTTTGTTCTCTATGTCTGTGTCTCTAATTCTGCTTTGTAAATAGGATCATCTCTGCCATTTTACTAGATTCCATATCTATGCATTAATATACAATATTTGTTTTCCTCTTTCTGACTGACTTTACTCTGTATGACAGTCTCTAGATCCATCCACCTCTCTGAAAATGACATAATTTCATACCTTTTTATGGCTGAGTAATATTCCATTGTATATATGTATCATGTCTTCTCTATCCATTCCTCTGTTAATGGAAACTTAGGTTGCTTCCATAGCCGGGTTATTGTAATTAGTACTGCAATGAACGTTGGGGTGCATGTATCTTTTTGATTTACGGTTTTCAAAGCAAGATGAAAAGAAAACCCTCAGAATGGGAGAAGATATTTGCAAATGAAGCAATTGACAAAGGATTAATCTCCAAAAATAGAAAATAGTACATGCAGTTTAATATCAAAACAGCAAACAACCAAGTCAAAAACTGGGCTGAAGACCTAAATAGACATTTCTCCAAAGACATACAGATGGCCAAAGATGCCTAATATCACTAATTATTAGAGAAATGCAAATCAAAACTACAATAAGGTATCACCTCACTCGGGTCATGATGGCCATCATCAAAAATCTACAAATGATAAATGCTGGAGAGCATGCAGAGAAAAGGGAACACTCTTACACTGTTGGTGGGTGTGTAAATTGATACAGCCACTATGGAAAACAGTATGGAGATTCCTTACAAAACTAAAAACAGAACTACCATATGACCCAGCAATCCCACTACTGGGCATACACCCAGAGAAAATCATAATTCAAAAAGTCATTGGGTTTCGATAAGGTATTTTTCTGTCTCTGATTTCCAGTGTGCTCCTGCCTAGAACCATTCTCGATGTCAAGTGCTGTGTGGCTTCAGCACTCCCCTACTTAACAGCAACCTGCTCACACCAGATTAACATACACTCCTAACTATTCAGAGTCTGCCTAATTCTCCAAATGTATTAACTGGCACTAGATTGACACCTTCTATGTTGATCAGCAGTTGTTACATTGGCTTCTAAATTACTTCAGCTTGGCATTGCAGAGATAATATGTCACTAATACAAACTTGTGTATTTACAATATTAGAATCGCTGTCTTGTTATTTTTTCATTACTACTGTATTTTCTGAGTCTCCCTCATTACCATGTGTATTGTTTCATTGTTTACATATTCAGTGCTATTATCTCTAAGGCTGTCAGCAGAAGCATTCTGAGATAATGATGCTGTGGAAAGAGAATTATCTAAATATGGCGCTTCCTGCTCATGCTCAAATAAACTTGTGTAACTCTTTAGATGCTTCTTCTGAGTCCTCATTAAGGCTACGGCCTAAGGGAATTATGGAGCATTGACTGCCTTTGTCTAGAGTCCAAAGATACAGACACAAAACTAGAGACAGAGAAACTGGTCACGACTTGAAGCGAAGGAGTTCCAGTGATAGTAACGGAGGATGTAAAAATATCCAATAAAATATATATTTTAATAGCATTAGTAATGTAAGAGTATTTGTTTGAGAGTCTCAAGGTAAAACAATGACTGAGATGAACATGAAATATTTCAGGAGTCGTGTTTTGGTTTGATTTAGAGATTGCTTGTTCAAAAGCCGATGGTCCTCCGGGGACTTCACCCACTTTCCTGGCTTTAAATACCAACTATTCAGCCATGCCTCCCAAATTGCTATGCTTATCTCTGACCTCTTCATTGAGTTTCAAGTTCAAATATCCAACTTCAGATTTGTTAATGTTTTTTAGATTTTTTTTATATGGACCATTTCTAAAGTCTTTAGTGAATCCGTTACAATATTGCTTTTGTTTCATGTTCCAGTTTTTTGGCCACAAGGCATGTGGGACCCCTAGCTCCCTGACCAGGGAACAAACCCACACCTTGCACATTGGAAGAAAATGTCACAGCCACTGGACCACCAGGGAAGTTCCCCAGCTTCCAATTTGACCTCTACACTGGGTTGTTTATGTACATCTTAAACTTGACCTGGCTAATATGGAACTCTTTTTCTCCCTCCAAAATCTCTTTGTTCCCACTCTCCTCTGTCATCTATCCCCAGTACCTGTCAACATCATGGACTCTATGAAAACCAAGACATCTCCCCTGACTCTTCTCTCCCTCTTCCTCCCAGCTGATCAAGTCCTGTGGGTTTATCTCCAAAATCGATCCTGAATCCATCTAATTCTCTCCCTCTCCACTGAGACCACTCTCGCCTGGGAAATCACCATCTCGTAATGTGCACCACCTCCCAACAGGGAGCAGAGACTCCGCTCTTGCCCTCTGCCCACAGCAGTCAGAGGGAACTTCGTTAAGACGTGTATCATGCGGTGGCATGCCCCTGCTTAAAGCCCTAGTGGCTCCTTACCATATGTGGAATCAAATCTACACCCCTCACCAAGGCCCACCCAACCCTGAGTGGCTTGCTCCTGCCTGCCTCTTGTGCTGCACCTCCTTTCACTCCCTCCAGCCACACTGGCTCACTTTTGCCTCGTGTTTTTTACATGTGCTGATCCCTCAGTCTAGAATATTCTGCTTCCAGGTCTACATATGGATGGATGGCTTCTTCCCCAAAATGCTCAGGAAGGATTTTCAACACCCCAGTCGTAGTCCCTCTCATCAAGTACCCCTTTGTGGCCCTTATCAGTCTCTGAAAGTATCTGGTGCATTAATTCATTTGCATTTTTATTATCTGTCTTATCCCACTAGACTGTAAGCTCCATGAGGGCAGGAATCTTGTCTCTGCTGCTTACCACTCTGTATCTAGGATCAATAATGGTGCCCATCTCATAGCAGTCCCTTAGAGAATATTCACAAATGAATGAATGATTGGAATTAAAATTATTTATGACCCAGTGTCAGAGGCCCACAGGCCAATCTTCTTATGTTGTTAAGTTATACGATGTTAAATGGGCTAGTGCCCGGCTGCCTTCAGCATGTCTGGGAAAATCCACATTGGAGACCCAATGTCCAGATGTGGTGATGGGTGCCCAGGCCTTTTTGCAAAGCTAGTATTTCAGACCTTATAGTTCTTTCATGCCACACCTAGTGTCATCAAAGTGCTCAAACTGCTCTTCTGGTCTGGGGAAGACCACCCCCTTCTCTCTGCTATGGGAGTCTGAGAGCCTCTCTGCCTGGAATTCTCTTTATCACAATCATCTTTCCTGACCTCTTTCCTCTCCAGATTCCCCAGCAATGGACAGATTCAAGTAACTCTCCCCAGGTCCATCAAGAATGCTATGTTTACTAGAAAGACAGAACTACTGTTTCACACTTTTTGACATTCTTTAATTGTATGTTGTGGTGACTTAATGTAGAGTTTAGCTACAGATTTTTATTTATTTTTTGAGGGGAGGTAAAGGGAGAAAAGTGGATGATAGAATTGCCTCAAAAAATGTTTCTCAAAGCCCTGCTTAGTTTTTTGACCAGTTTAATGTCAAAAAAAACCCCACCAAAAACCCTAAAGTGTGCCCTTAGCTCCTAAGGTTGGTGTTGCCTGCAAGCAATCCATCTGTTTCCCCATAAATGAAAGAAAATGTAAAAACAGTAAGTAAATAATCAATATTGCCTTCTACCACACCACCAAGATCCCAGAGGGGAAGAGATAATAAAGAGTTATTGAACTGTTTCCTTGGAAAAAAATGTAATCCTAAATAATACCTCTGAAGTCCCAAAAGTAGGTCAGAAGGTGGTTCAGTAATATTTGCCAGAACAGTTAGTTAATATTAGAATAATAATATAGAATCTGTGAGTCCTCTATTGACAAAACAACAAATTTCAGCAAGACAAATCTATAAACTATCATAAATTATTATCAAAAAAGGTCAATTTAATGAAAACGTATGGTTAATCCTGTGCTTTTCAGACAGATATAAATGGTTTTGCACTACAATTGCTGCTGCTAAGAGCTCATATTTGGTTCGGTCCTTACTGTGGTCCCATCACTATTGCATATGCTTTGTGTATATTCACTCATGCACTTCGCAAACTCCCCTGTAAGGCAGATAATGATACCGATCTACCTTCAACAGGTAAAGAAACAGAAGCACAGAAAGGTTAAGCAATTGCCCACTGGTACTTAGCACTCAGTGATAAGCTGGACTTCAAATCCAGGCTATATTTTCTCTATGGGGCTTCCCTGGCGGCTCAGCAGTAAAGAATCTACCTACCAATTCAGGAGAGATGGGTCTGATCCCTGGATCGGGAAGATCTCCTGGAGAAGATCTCCTGGAAACCACTCCAGTATTCGGGCTGCAGTCCAAAGGCTCAGACATGACTTAGCAACTAAACAACAAATACATTATCTAACCACCAAACTATGCCACTTGTGCCCTCCTAGCAGGGCATCCAGTGCCATTTATCAATTCCTCCCACTCTTCTGTGCACTATGGAAAGCCCACGGCAGGTATCATATCATTTAACCTTCCCCCAAATTCTGAGGTGTAGGAACTATTATTATAACCTTTGTTTAAAATCGATGATGGTATGATTTTAAGGAAATTTTCTCCTATATGGCCCACTGGCAGAAACAACTAATATTTTTTTTTAATTTTGCAAAGCATGAGCAGTCCCTGGCAGCTCAGTTGTTAACTGCTAAGTCATTTCCGACTCTTTTGTGACTCAGTGGACTGTATGTAGCCCACCAGGCTCCTCTGCCCATGGGATTTCCCAGGCAAGACTACTGGAGTGGGTTGTCATTTCCTTCTCCAGGGGATCTTTCTGATCCAGGGGTCAAACCCTCTCAGTACGCACAGTGATTTCTTCAGTAGCCCTACATGAGGATCTAGAATTGTCAACTATAAGCCATCTCCACTCTGTTTTTAATGTGATATCCTTTTTTTTTTTTTTTCGCATCAAGAAAAATATTAACTCTTTGTTCTCAAGCAGGAACATTTTTGAGGTGATGCTTCTTAGTCTTCTAGCTGCACAGACCTGTACAGCAGCTTACTTTGCTCATTCCAACCCTGCATTAGGACTGAACTCCCCAAGAAAAAGTGTCTCCATTAAGGAAACTCAGTAATAGCTCAACCTTTGAGGGCCACAATTCATAAAATATGACTCCCTTCTTTGGTTAAATTAATTGGACTTCAACTGGGAAACATTTACAAAGGCCTTCTATTTTATACTTTCCAGCCAGCGAATCCATTTCAAAGTGAGGCCTATAATATTCTTTTATTAGTCCACAAGGTAACAACTATAATGCAGACATCAGTGTTATTGGAATAGTAGAGAAATCTCTGAAGCCAACAGAAGAGAGCTGGGAGCTCCATCAAGCAGCAATAACAGGATAATTTAGCAATAATCACCATTAAAACTAAACACACATGCATAATTAGAGGTGAACAATCAAATAGTAAAATTGCAACATTAATTACAATCAAATAAAAGTTAACACTGATTCCTTATGATATGACAGGCACTGCTCTGAGCATTTTAAATGCATGATTTTATAGACAGCCACAGGAGGAATTAATATTATTATTCTCACTGTATAAATTAGAAAACTGAGGCTTACAGAGGCCACATAATTTGTCCAGAGTTATACAGCCAGTAAGCAGCAAAGCCAAGTTTGGAACCCAACCATTCTGAACCCTACATGTTTGCAGTCTGCTAGGTTTTGTCAACCCTCACCTTCATAGATAGATAACACAACACAGGCTGGGCAGGCTGACTATAGACAGTTCCCCAACAGCAGGCACCGAGTCACTCTGGAACTATGCCCATGCAATTCTCTGCCTGGGGCACTTACCTTTGCCAACCCCCTTTTTACTCGCTAAGATTCAGCTTAAGTGTCACTTCGGGAAGGCTGCCATTATGCCAGCCCCCTATGCCCAAAGTTCTCCAATGGCAGGGTTACATGCCCTTTCCCTGGCTTGGAATGCATGATTCTCCGTGCAAAGAAGAAAAAGAAGTAGGAAACTTGGGGCTGCAAATAGCAAGAAGGAGAAATTTGATTTCTACAGCTACTTCAGTCATATCTAGGGAGGGAAAAAAACCCAGCACATTCACCTATGTGAAAAGTGAAAGTGGTAGTCACTAAGTCATGTCTGACTCTTTGCAATTTCATGGACTGTAGACTGCCAGGCTTCTCTCTCCGTGGAATTTCCCAGGCAAGAATACTGAGTGGGTAGCCATTTCCTTCTCCAGGGGCTCTTCCTGACCCAGGGATCGAATCCCAGTCTCCTGCACTACAGGCAGAAAATAGGCATCCACTATTTATTTATGTGAACTTTTTGACAGTCCATGTTCTTTCTTATCTCAGTCCAATTTCATTGTAACAAACAAACAAAAAATGTCATAAAGATAAGTTAAAAGATGTTTGCCTTTCCTGGTGTAGGAGGAAAACAACTCTATGGAAGTCTCTGGATAATAAATAACTTCTCTACCCCTTGCTTTTCTTGGCAGGTTTGTGAAATATTTATTGCATTTCTTTCCAAAGGCTTAAGAGTATCTTTCTCCTCCAGAGAATATTATTCTGTGACCCAGTGCCTGTCCCACTGATGCCTACTTCAGCTGTGGTTCCATTTCCTGCCCCCTCCCCTGACCTCTGTGTTTCAATGCTGCCTTTGGGTTAACTTCTTCTGACATTCTCTGCTGCCTTTTGTTTAAGCTGTTACACTCCAGATGGCTGCTGTTTCTTCAGTGTGGCCCGAAACATATTATAAAACACAAAACACAACTTTACAATGTAATAGTTCACCAAAGAAAATCAGCAGGAGTCCATCCAAATGAGTTCTTAACTCTAAAGAAATGGAGACCATCGAGGCAAAAAGGGAGAAATTCCCATCTGTGTATCACCCCTGTGTGTGAAAGAAATTATGCTTCAGAACTAAATCGCTTCAGGATGTCCTTGGTGGCTCAGTGGTAACGAATCCCCTGGCCAGTGTAGGAGACACCGGTTTGACTCCTGATCCGGGAAGATCCCACATGCCATGGTGCACCTATGTGGCAACTATGCCTGAGCACCACAACTACTGAGCCCGTGCTCTAGAGTCCAGGAGCCGCAACTACTGCGCCCACATGCACAACGGCTAGAGCTTATGCTCTACAAGAAAAGCCACTGCGATGAGAAGCCTCTGCACTGCAACTACAGAGTAGCCCCCACCCACCAACTGGAGAAAGCCCGTGCACAGCAACAAGGACCCAGAGTAGCCAAAAATAAAATAAAATAATAAAAAAATCATCACGATATAGTTTTAAAAGAAGAACTACATAGCTTCAGAATTTTCTACCTCTGGAAATGTTAGAGCAAACAGCCACTGAAGACAAACCCAGTGATCAAAACCAGACAAGCTGGCCACTGACAATCAGCCTGTGGGCCTGATTTGGGACTCAATGGCAAGCTGATCCATAGGAGATTTCTTTTTAAAAATTCCAGAGCTAAAAGCAAACAAAGTCATAAAATGTTTTCAAGAAAAATTTCACCCATCCTCATCTAGTGTAAAAGACCAATTAAACAGCTTCAAGTGAAACTATCCACCTTGAGTCAAACTAGCAGGTAAAAAGAAGAGCATGGAATAAAAGATTGTTCTACTATCTTTGTGACGAACAAATATTGAAAATGAAATGAATGACTCACCTAAAGATTAAAAATTGTCCCAGTGTTTATAGATTTGGTTTTGCATACAGTAAAGTTAAAACCAGAATAAAAGAGGGGAGAGACAGAGAAATGAAAGGAAAGGGAGAGAGAGGGAAAGAGGAAGAAAGACTGCATACAGGGTATCAAGAGACCTTGTTCAATTCAGTCTGTGCAGCTGAGCTGCAGAATGACCTTGAGCAAGAGTCCCAACCTCTATGACCACACTTGCTCATCAGTCAGGCAAGGCTAATTAGGACCATCCTCCTTCTCCACCTAAAAGGCAGAGTTCATATTAATTAACCTGGACATTTTGAACAGTCTGAGCGCCACACACCAAAAGGTGAAAAGGGTATTTCATGGTTGCTAGCAATTACCTGTGACATTATTGAAGCTGTCAGAAGGAGCCACACAGATCTGCCCCTGGGGGAGACCTCCCATGCCATTACAGTGACCACACGCTTCACATTTTTTTAAAAGAAGCATTTCTCCCCCCAGTCCATTTCTTCCCCTCTCTCTTTTTTTCATCCTGTTTCTTTTTCTCTTAAAAATTCTTGTTCTCTTTTATAAGATTGTCACTCACTTTAGTGATTTTATCCTAAATCTTCTAAAAGCTAAGAAGCCAATTAGAGTAAAATTTGATGTACCTTCCTCCACCTTCTCTCCACCCCATGCCCCCAATTATACCCCATGTCTCCACTTCCTCTTAATACACTAAATCATACTTTCTAGCCATGTTACATTAGCAAATGAAAGAGTTAATGTCTACATTCTCTGATCTTCTCTACTAATCTCCTGAAACATATTAATATAGATGCATGCTAACATAGCATTGACATTTAATTCTGGACAACTGAAAAGAGAGCACTTGAGGACTGACTTTTTTTAAATGTCTTACTTTATGTTTTAATGACTTCATGCAAAAAAAGAGGAGTTAGCTTTATTATAACGCATGCATGCTCAGTCACTCAGTCGTGTTCGACTCTTTGTGACCCCATGGAATGTAGCCTGCCAGGCTCCTCTATCCATGGGCTTATCCAGGCAAGAATACTGGAGTAGGTTGTCATTTCCTCCTCCAGGGGATCTTTCCCACCCAGGGATCATATTCACGTCTCTGCATTGGCAGATGTGTTCTTTACCACTGAGCCACCTGGGAAGCCCCAAAGTAGTCCATAAACATGTTATCTAAAGTGCTAAAAGGGGGTTGGGTCCAGAGCGGCATGGACGCTCCATGATTCCTCCCACTCCCACAATTTGCTCAGTGCACCTCTCCCTTTATTTGGTTGTTGGGGTTTGTATCCTTTATAAGTCTGTAAATAAATAAGAAGCAAAAAGTCATCAGGCTTCCCAGGTGGCGCTAGTGGTAAAGAGCCTGCCTGCCAATGCAGGAGACTGAGGAGACTGGATTCAATCCCTGGTGGCGAAGATCCCCTGGAGGAGGGCATGGCAACCCACTCCAGTGTTGTTGACGGGAGAATTCCGTGGACAGAGGAACCTGGAGGGCTACAGTCCATAGGGTTGCAAAGAGTCAGACACGACTGAAGCAACTTAGCACAAGTCGCTTTTGTGCAGATGCACAAAAAATAAGTTCACTGGATAAATCCTTACTTTGCCTTCTGATGGTATTGCTTTATTTTCCCTCAAGCACTTGTGAAGAATGGTTTCACCATGACTTCAAACATGTTACCTTTTATCTGACTTTTGACTAGTTTTAGTCTTGTGTTTTTGTTTTTTTTTTTTAAGGTTAGGTAATATATCAAAAGTATACTACAAAGTTATTACCTTGATCTTTGAACCAGAATAGACTATCTGAGGTCCAGTATATAATTTGTCAGTAATATATAAAACAAGTTGAGGAGGGTAGTAGATAAAATGAAAAAGAAAATGTTATAAAAAGCACTAGTTTAAAAACATATTGTAGAAAATCTTTAAGTATAATATTATTAATTAACTGATGATGTTTTAGGAGTGGCTCAGGTGGTAAAGTGGAGAAGGCAATGGCTACCCACTCCAGTACTCTTACCTGGAAAATCCCATGGACAGAGGAGCCTGGTAGGCTGCAGTCCATGGGGTCGCTAAGAGTCAGGCACGACTTCACTTTCACTTTCACTTTTCACTTTCATGCATTGGAGAAGGAAGTGGCAACCCACTCCAGTGTTCTTGCCTGGAGAATCCCAGGGACAGGGGAGCCTGGTGGGCTGCCGTCTATGGGGTTGCACAGAGTTGGACATGACTGAAGTGACTTAGCAGCAGCAGCAGCAGATGGTAAAGAATCCACCTACAATGCAAGAGACCCGAGTTCAATCCCTGGGTCAGGAAGATCTGGAGAAGGAAATGACAACCCGCTCCAGTATTCTTGCCTGGAGAATTCCATGGATAGAGAAGCCTGGTGGGCTATGGTCCATGGGGTCACAAAGAGTTGGACACGACTGGACGATTAACACTTTAACTTTCAAACTAGAAATCATAACTCTATCTAAGTAGGTAGTCTTAGAGTGTAAGTTTGAGGAAATCTAAGAATTATTTGTTTTACATCTAGAGATGGAACACTTTTAAAATGACAACACTATCCATTCACCATTTTTATTCTGTTATAGAAATAAATTTAACTGTTAGCCAACTTTTAATTATAGATTTGGCAACTGTGTGCCAGGTACTGTAGTAGCTACTGAGAATAAATCAGGGAATAAATCAGTGAAAAGTTAGCCTTTTACCACAAGTGCTTAAAGTTTTGCCAGGGTGAAGACAAGAACCTGAATAATTTTAATACCAAATAGAGGAAGTACATAGGAAGCACACTTACAGCTCATTCTTTGATGATCTACCCCTGAGTCAGAGGGTCACAGGGTAAGAAGAATTTATGCAGAGGGAATATTATGTTAAAAACAAAAGCCTGACAATGCCACTTCAGTGAAACTTCAAGGGCTTTGATACAATCAGAACCTGAGCATGGCAGCTCACAAGCACAGAGCTACAGAAGACAGAACAGAATAGAGCATGAAGGGCCCTGAATGACATGAGAAGGAATTTGAATGCAGACAATGACAGGCCATGGTAATGTCTAAGCAGTGAGTGATGCGGTTTATGTCAGAGCTCCACGAAGGGCCCTGAATGACATGAGAAGGAATTTGAATGCAGCCGATGGCAGGCCATGGTAATGTCTAGCAGTGAGTGATGTGCTTTCTGTCAGAGCTCCACTGAAGGAAGGTCACCGTGTCTGCAGTATGAAAGATCTACACTTGAGATCATCTCCTGAGCACAACACGTCCAAACATATGCGTATATGACTCCTCTTTAAAATTTACAAAAATGAATAATGTCATAAAAATGGTATAAAACCAGAAGACCAGAAAGAAAAAAAAAAACACACACAGGAAAAAAACAAGAAAAGAAAATAGACTTTTGAATGGTGGTAAGTCAATGGAAGAGTTGCCTAGCAGTGCAGAGAAAACCGAAGTTTAAATGCCTTCAAGGAAGTGTGTTGTTACCCAAAGAGTGCAGATTCTGGCTGCTCACCACCACCCAAAAGTCAATAAACAGGCCCAGGTTGGTGGAAAGGAAAGTTTTCTTTATTTCAGATACTGGCAAGTGGGGGATGGGTGGAGATGGACATCTGTCCTAAGACTGACTCCCCACCTCTACCACTGGCAACCAGTAGGGCAGGAGGTTTTATAGAAAGATTTGGGGGCTACATGTAGAAACAGCAGTCATCTCCTACAGTCATTTTCAAACTGGTCATCAATGGTCTGAGCAGCACCATCTTGGTTGTTTCAGGTACAGTTAGTCTTCAGTTCCAGAGTTCCATTTCTCAAAGAAATGGTTTGTTTCCATTTCTTTGAGGTCAATTCTCAACTGTGGCAGCTCATGTAGTGGGTACGGTCTGGTCATCATGTATTTAACTTCTTCCACCTGATGCTTTAGTATCTATAAGACAGCTCACAGGATATGGTTCGGAAAATTATCTATAGCCATTGAAAAAGAAATAAGGTCCTTGACAATGCTTAATGACTACATTATTATTATTTAGTCTCCTTTGTTTTCCTTTGTTCCCGCATTTCTCACTGCTCTGATAAAACTTATTCTTTGACTAAAGTTTTCCACAGACAAAAGGCAGGCTGAGGACACAGGGTGGGCAGTAAGGACCATAGAATCTTGCTCCATTTCAGTGTGACCTGAGCACCAGACTGGTTCACACAGAGAACACTAGACTCAGAAACAGAGACTCAATGTGTCTGGGATGCGGGGGGGCAAGAATAGTGTGGCTTACCATACAATTGGCTGGAAGCTTTCAGGAGGAGTAATTAGATTCCAGGCTTCCTCACCAGCTCATGTAACTAGGCAACAAGTTCCCAACCTGAGAGTAAACCAGATGTTTATTTTGTGTAGGAATGAAAGTGGAAAAACTCTAAAATCACAAGATTTAGGAAAGGGTTAGCGTGTGATGCCATTTTAAAAAAACAGAAAAATTCACTGAAATTCTACATTCTGAATGGTGAGAACTCTCTTTTTTGAGTCACAGAATACTGGGAACAGGCTTTTCTCCAGAGAAATTAGCTAACCTAAAGAAAAAATAAAAATAAAAAAGAACTGCAGACACTGGCAGTTGTAATCTTCCAATGAATTGGTGAAGTTCCCTTTAGGCATCCTACCAGAAAACCAACTAAATGACAAGCATCTGTCTCCAACACACACACACAATGTTGCTTTCATCTGTATTTCCTGAATCTTAAATATGGACAGGCAAGAAAATGAGACATCCACATGTATGAAAAAAAGCCTCCTACATAGAAAGTAGAAAGGAAGAGATCAAAAAGGAAAAGAAAGAAAGAAAGAAGAAAGGAACCAGAATTAATAGATAAAGCATAAGAGCATAAAATACTTGAAAACAAGATTCATAATTTATATTCTCAGGAAGTTAAGAGATGTTGCATCCACAAAATAAGAACAGAAGGTTATAAGGATGTAACAGTAAGAGAACATAAGAAAAAAAAAAATCTGAGAAATAAGCAGGATAAAAGTATTTAATGGTAAAGCTGGAGAACTCTCCCAAGTATGAAAATATACACACAATCAAAAAAAGATGAAAAGAGAAAAATAAAATAAGATGATAAATCCAGAGGATCCTATATTTGAATTACATGAGTACCACAGAAAACACAACAATTTAAATGGAGATATAACATTTCCCAGAACTAAAGAACATGTATTTCTAGACTGAAAGCACTCTAAGAATGCTCAGAAAAATAGCTGTAAAAGGTCCACATCAAATTGTATTATTTTAAAATTTCAAAACACCAAGGATATTTTTAAAAATCCTTACATATTCCAGAGAAGGAAAAATAAGTCATGAAGAAATAAGAAGATTAATGCTTAAACAAGGTGAAAAGACAACCCTAGAATGGGAGAAAATAACAGCAAATGAAACAACTGACAAAAGATTAATTTCTAAAATTCACAAGCAGCTTATCAACTCCATACCAGAAAAACGTACAACCCAATCAAAAAGTGGAAAAAAGACCTAAACAGACATTTCTCCAAAGAAGACATGCAGATGGCTAACAAACATACGAAAAGATGCTCAACATCACTTATTAGAGAAAAGAAAATTAAACTACAATGAGTTATCACCTCACGCTGGTCAGAATGGCCATCATCAAAAAGTCTACAAACAATAAACACTGGAGATGGTGAGGAGAAAAGGGAACCCTCTTGCACTGTTGGTGGGAATGTAAATTAATACAGCCACTATGGAAGATGGCATGCAGAATCCTTTAAAAACTAGGAATAAAACCACCACATGACCCAGCAATCCCACTCCTAGGCATAAAACCTGAGGAAACCAAAACTGAGAAAGACACATGTATCCCATTGTTCACTGCAGCACTATTTACAATAGGTAGAACATGGAAGCAACCTAGATGTCCATCAACAGATGAAGGGATAAAGAAGTTGTGGTATGGATACACAATAGAATATTAGTCTTGAAAAGCAACACATTTGAGTCAGTTCTAATGAGGTAGATGAACCTAGAACCTACTATACAGAATGAAGTAAGTCAGAAAAAGAAAGACAAATATCAGATACTAACACACATATATGGAATCTAGAAAGATGGCACTGATGAATTTATTTGCAAGGCAGCAGTGGAGAGACAGACATAGAGAACAGACTTATGGACACAGGGAGAGGGGAGGAGAGGATGAGATGTATGGAAAGAGTAACATGGAAACTTACATTACCATATGTAAAACAGATAGCCAATGGGAATTTGCTATATGTCTCAGGAACTCAAACAGGGGCTTTGTATCAACCTAGAGAGGTGGAAGAGGAAGATTGGAGGGAGGTTCACAAGGGAGGGGAATTATATACACCTGATTCATGTTGATGTTTGACGGAAAACAACGAAGTTCTGTAAATCAATTATCCTTCAATTAAGAAATAAATTAATTAAAAAACTAAACTTTTAAAGGAAAAAAGAAGATTAATGTTATAATTTCACTTATATATGGAACCTAAAAATGTTGAATGTATGGCTGTAGAGAGTAGAATGGTGGTCAAAGGACTGGGTGTGGAGGCAATGGGTACACGTTTCTAGTTATGTAGAATGAATAAGTTCTAGAGCTCTAATGAACAGCCTGGTGACTACAGTTAATAATATTGCATTGTATCTTGAAGTTTGCTAAGAGAGTAGATCTTGAATATTCTTCCCACAAGGAAAAAAACTGTGAGGAGATGGATTATTAACTAACTTGATAATTTCACAGTGCATACATATATCAAAACAATACTAGGTTGTATATCTTAAAAATATCTAATTTTTTTTGACAATGATACCTCCATAAAGCTTGGGAAGAAAATAAGAGAAATGCTACAAGCAGAAGGAGGGCTTCCCTTGTATCTTAGTTGGTAAAGAATCTGCCTGAAATGCAGGAGACCCGAGTTCAATTCCTGGGTCGGGAAGATCCCCTGGAAAAGGAAATGGCAACCCACACCAGTATTCTTGCCTGGAGAATCCCATGGACAGAGGAGCCCGGCAGGCTACAGTCCATGGGGTCACATGATTCAGACACGACTTAGTGACTCAACTACTACTAGACTACTACAAGCAGAAGGAAGGAAATAATAAAGATTAGAGACAAAAGCAAAGAAAAAAAATATTAGAGAAAAATCAATTAATTAAAAAAAACAGTTCTTTGAGAAAATCAATACAATTGATAAGCCACTATTGGTCAAGAAAAACAGAAGACACAAATTACCAATATCAGGAAAGATATCACTATAGATAATACAGATATTAAAAGAATAATAAAGAAATTATGAACAACTTTACACTAATAAGTTTAACAACATGGTGGGAATGGACAAATACCTTGAAAGACACAAACTACCAAAACTCACTCAAGAAGAAATAGACAACCTGAAAAGCCCCACATCTTCTGAAGAAATTAAATTCTCCTGGAAATAATACTGGAGTGGATTGCTATTCCCTTCTTCAGAGGATATTACCGACCCAGGGGTCGAACCCAGGTCTCCTGCATTGCAGACAGATTCTTCACCGTTTGAGCTACAGGGAAGACCTTAGCTTTAAAGAAATTAAATTAGCAAATATCTTCCTACAGAGAAAACTCCAGGCCCAGAGGCTACACTGAGGAATTCTAACAAATATACCAAACAATATTATCAATTCTGTAGAAACTCTACCAGACAACTGGAGACAACTTTTCCCAATCCATTCTATGAAGTGAATAGTACTCTGATACTAAAACCAGATAAAGACATGGGAAAGAAAAATACCTACTAATATATATTACTCATAAACATAGATATAAAAAATCTTAACAAAATATTGGAAAATCAAATATAAAAATTTATTTAAAGAATAAGACATCATGTCTGAGTGTAGGTTAATTTAATATTCAAACATTAATCAATGTAATTCACTATAGTAACAAAAAAGAATAAACATATGATCATCTCAGTAGATGCAATGGACTAAATTAGCAATGGACAAAATCCAACACCTTTAGTATATAAACTAGTAATAGAAGAGAACTTCCTCAATCTGATAAAGGACATCTATTAAAAATCTACAGATAACATCATAATTAGTGATGAATGGCTAAAATTTTCCTCATTAAGATTAGAAACAAATCAAGGAAGTTTGTTCTCCTTACTTGTACCCAACTTTTTATTGGAACTTGTAGCCATAATAATATAAGTAACAGAGATAGGGCATCCAGATTAGAAAGGAGCAATTCAACCTGTTTTTATTCAAAAATGATATGATCACCTATGTATAAAATCCTATGGAAGTGCTAGTCACTCAGGTGTGTCTGACTCTTTGCGACTCCATGGACTGTAGCCCTCCAGGCTCTTCAGTCTATGGAATTCTCCAGGCATGAATACCGGAGTGGGTAGTCATTCCCTTTGCCAGGGGATCTTCCTGACCAAGGGTTCAAACCCAGGTCTCCTACACTGCAGGCAGATTCTTCACTGTCTGAGCCCCAAGATAACCCCAAATCCTATGGGACCTACAAAAAAGCTACTAGAATGAATAAGCAAGTTTAGCAGGTTTGTACAATACAAGATCAATTTTTTTAACCTACTGTGCTTATGTACACTAAAAAATTTTTTTTTAATTTTCAAAACACAATTTATAAAATATCAAAAATAAAAAATACTTTGGGATAAATAGAATAAAAGAAATATACAACTTTTACATTGAGAACTATAAAACAATGCTGAGAGATGCTTAAAAATACATAAATAAATGCAAAGATAATAGTGTTCATAAATCAGAAGACTCAATATTCTTATGATGGTATTTCTGAAAAACTGATCTATAGATTCAATACCATTTCATCAAAATTCCAAGTGCATTTTTTTTTAGAAACTGACAAACTGATTAAAAAATCCACAACAAAAAACAAAGGACTTAGTACAGCCAAAGCAACCATTAAAAAATAAACAATTTGTAGAACTTCAATACCTGACTTCAAGACCTATTTATAAAGCTATAATGATAAACACAGTATGGTACTGATTTAAAGATTAGAATAAAATAGGGAATAGAACTACAGATATGGACAATTTTCAAGAAAGATACAAAGGAAGTTCAGCAGAGAAAGAATAGTCTTTTCAACAAATAATGCTAAAGAAATTGATTTTTGAAAAGGGTCCAAAGAATAAAGGATAAACAAAGAAAGGATAGTCTTTTAAGTAAAAGGTGCTGGAAAATTATATATGATCACTAATCATCAGAGATATGCAAATCAAAATCACAATGAGGTATTACCTCACACCTGTCAGAATGGCTATTATCCAAAAGACAACAAATAACAAGTGTTGGCAAGAATATGAAGAAAAGGAAACCCTTGTGCACTGTTGGTGGAGATATAAATTGGTGCAGCCTCTATGGAAAACAGTATAGAGACTCCTCAAAAAACTAAAATTAGAACTACTATATTATCCATTAACTCCACACCTGGATATTTATCCGAGAAAATAAAAACACTAATTTAAAAAGATATATACACCTTAAAGTTCATTGCAGCATTATTTACAATAGCTAAGATATGGAAGTAACCCAAGTGCTCATCCACAGATGAATGGATAAAGAAGATATGACATATATGTAAAATGAAGTATTTTTCAACCATTAAAAAATAATAAAATCTGACCATTTGCAACAATATGGGCATACCTAGGCAGTGTTATGGGCTTCCCAGATGGCATTAATGGTAAAAAACAAAAAACACTGTCGATGCAGGAGACATAAGAGATGCTGGTTCAGTCCCTCAATTGGGAAGATCCCCTGGAGAAGGGCATGGCAACTTGCCCCATTATTCTTGCCTGGAGAATCCCATGGACAAAACAGCCTGGTGGGCTACAGTCCATAGGGGTCACAAAGAGTTGACATGACTGAAGCAACTTAGCATGTACAGCAGGCATTATGCTAAGTGAAATAAATCAGACAAAGACAAATACTGTATGATATCACTTCTATGTGGAATCTAAAAAAATAAAACAAATGAACAAATATAACAACAGAAATAGAGTCGCAGACACAGATAACAGGTTGTCAGAAAGAAGAGGGGAGGGAGGAAGGAGAGAAATAGTTGAGGGAGATGAAGAGATATAAACTTTTAGTTGCAAGATAAATGAATTATGAGTATGAAATGTACAGTGCAGGAAAACAGTCATGAAATATGTAATATTTTTGCATGGTGACAAATCATAACTAGATCTACAGCAGTGATCATTTTGAAAAGTATATAAATATCAAATCACTATGTTGTATAACAGGAACTAACAGTGTTGTAGGTCAATTATACTTAAAAAGCAAATAAACTCATAGAAAAAGCGATCAGATTCGTGGTTTCTAGAGGTAGGGGTAACTGGATGAAGATGGCCAAGAGATACAAGCTACCAGTTACAATATATATAAGTGCTAGGGTTGTAAAGGACATCATGAGAAATATGATTAACACTGTTGTATGTTATATATGAAAGTTTTAGAGGAAATCCTAAGAATCCTCATCACAAGTCAAAAAAAAAATTTCTGGAGATGATGGATGTTCACTAAAATGATTGTGACAATCACTGAATGATGTAAGTGAAATCATTATGCTGTACACTTCAAACTTACAACAATATATTTTTTAAAAAATTGGAAAAGAGAAAAAATAATCTTGATTCATACCTCACACCATATATAAAAGTCACCTCAAAGTGGACTCTATACTTCAGTATCACCTAAAATTAGAAATCTAAAACAGAGTGAAAAGCATACAATGTGCATGACTCCATTTATATAAAATTATAGAAAATGTAAAGTAATCTACAGTGAAATAAGGCAGACTAGTGGTTCTCTGGGTATTAGCGATGTAGATGGGATGTAAGGGAAGGATTACAAAGTGACTCAAGGAAACATTTGTAAACAGTGGCTCTGTTTATTTTATTCATTGTAGTCATCACCATACATGAATAAATATATCAAAATTTATCAAATCGTGCACTTTAAACGTGCATTTTATTGTATGTTGATGGGGTCACAAAGAGTCGGACATGACTTAGCAACTAAACGACAAAAAGTCTCAAAATGGGGAGAACAAAAAGATGTGACTAAATCCAAATGAAAAGTACTGTGCTAATGATTTGGCAAATGGAATGGAGAGTAGATAGATTTGAAAACATGTATCTAAGTCTAGTAATCAGGAGTTGGTATTTGGTGGGGTGATGTGAAAGATCAGTAAAGAATGATTCCAGGTTTGGGATCAGGGTTGCTGACTGGAACACCAAATGGAGGGACAAGACATGGCAAGAGAACATCAGTTTAGTTTTTTAATATACTGAATTTGAGATAACACACATATATAAATGCCCAAAAAGGATTTATGCAGTGGTCTGAAATTCCAAAGGGTGACGTAGAATCCTAAGTCCTCAGCAAATGGATGATAATTGAAGTAAAGTATTAATTGGCTGTGCTGTGCTTAGTCACTCAGTCGTGCCTGACTCTTTGAAAGCACATGGACTGTAACCCGCCAGACTCTTCGGTCCATGGGGATTCTCCAGGCAAGAATACTGGAGTGGGTTGCCATGCCCTCCCCCAGGGGATCTTCCCAACCCAGGGATGAAACCCTGGTCTTCTGCATTTCAGGCAGATTCTTTACCATCTGAGCCATCAAGGAAGCCCTGATAGGAGTGAATTCAGATATGATTTAAATAGGATCTAAGCCCTGAGAGGCACTAATAGTTTATGGCTGGGTAGGGTAGAGAATCTCACCATATAGGTAGACATTTATTACATACATTATAATTTGGAGTTAAAGAACTTTCAAATGATCAGAACAAAAGGTCAACAGCAGCACACCAAAAGCTGCTAGACTTTCTACTCTGGTTATTAGGTGCGAGAATTCTAAAATGGATATTTAGGCATGCAGACAATTCAATAAATCCCACAATAACATCTGCACTTACAGTAACTCTGCAGCAAATGGCTCTTGGTTTAGACTTTATATTAATTATTGCAGATACAATTATGTGGTTAAGGAAAAAAAAAGGTGGCATAATTCCACACAGCAATTTTAGCCTCATAAATTTGAAATGAGAGAGTTTTTCAACCATATTACTGCTAATTTTTAGCCTGCACACACCTGGTATAATATTCCATGTTACACTTAAGTAACATACTTGGAATTACTAATACCAGTTTTGACTGGAACCAATATAATGATTTGACATTATTGTTCATGTTCACTGAAATTTAAAAAAATTAAGTCAAGTGACAGACATATAAATGTGTGATTATGTTTTCATGAAAAACATTTACAAGGATCATATTATAAATGTTGAGCAGAAAAACAATCATTTTGGTATTATATATAATATATAAAGCTAGATATAAAATCAAAAATTCAAATAAATGATTAATAGTCCACTATATATTAACTACCAAAACTATATTTACTAAAGTTCATATATTTCACTCCTTGAAAAGTTGTAATCAGATTCCATTAACTCCCATTTTAGAAAGCCCTAACTTGGCTAACTGATTTACCACTCAAAAGCAAGTTAGAAATAATAAGCTAGCTGTAGACAGATCCTCATTTTGAGACAAGCACTTTAATGGCAGAAAGCTGTGATGACAGATAAACAGAATTTTTTTTTTTTTTTTAAAGAAGGTTTAGAAAACAGAAATCAGAACCCCAAGTAGATGAGTTATGGCCATTTAGAGCAGAGTAAGCAACTTGCTATATTATATTAGCTCTGATAGTTGCACTATACAATGAATAATAAATATGATAGCTTTCAAGTAATGAAAGTTCTTCCTTAAAATAAAACCCATTCTTGAGAAGGAATCTTTTTAAAGACCATGGATTGCTTCAAATATAAAGTTCTTGTTAATTAATTGCGAGTTTACTTCTTTGTGTCATTTAGAACTCCTTAATTTCCACCTAGTATCATAGTGTAGAATTGTTCCAGCCCCTGTTGGATTATCAGATCCTTGAAGATAGAGATTAAATATCAGACACTTGATAGCATCAGTTCAGTTCAGTTCAGTCGCTCAGTTGTGTCCGACTGTTTTCGTAACCCCATGGACTGCAACATCACCAACTCCCAGAGCTTATTCAAATTCATGTCCATCAGGTTGGTGATGCCATCCAACCAACTCATCATCTGTCATCCCCTTCTCTGTCGTCCCCTTCAATCTTTCCCAGCATCAGGGTCTTTTCCAATCAGTCAGTTCTCATCAGGTGGCCAAAGTATTGGAGTTTCAGCTTCAGAATCAGTCCTTCCAATGAATATTCAGGACTGATTTCCTTCAGGATTGACTGTTTGGATCTCCTTGCAGTTTACAGGACTCTTAAGAGTCTTCTCCGACACCACAGTTCAAAAACATCAATTCTTCAGCATTCAGCTTTCTTTATAGTCCAACTCTCACATCCATACATGACTACTGGAAAAAACATAGCTTTGACTACTGGGTCTTTGGCAGCAAAGTAATGTCTCTGCTTCTTAATATGCTGTCTAGTTTGGTCACAACTTTTCTTCCAAGGAGCAAGCATGTTTTAATCTCATGGCTGCAGTCACCATCTGCAGTAATTTTGGAGCCCCCCAAAATAAAATCTGTCAGTTTCCATTGCTTCCCCATCTATTTGCCATGAAGTGATGGGACCAGATGCCATGATCTTAGTTTTCTGAATGCTGAGTTTTAAGCCAACTTTTTCACTTTCCTCTTTCATCAAGAGGTTCTTAAGTTCTTTGCTTTCTGCCATAAGGGTGGTGTCATGTGCATATCTGAGATTATTGATATTTCTCCCAGCAATCTTGCTTCCAGCTTCTGCTTCATTCAGCCCAGCATTTTGCATGATGTACGCTGCATATAAGTTAAATAAGCTGGGTGATAATATACAGCCTTGATGTACTCCTTTCTGGATTTGGAACAAGTCTGTTGTTCCATGTCCAGTTCTAAGTGTTACTCCTTGACCTACATACAGATTTCTCAGAAGGAAGGTCAGGTGGTCTGGTATTTCCATCTCATGAAGAATTTTGCAGAGTTTGTTGTGATCCCCACAGTCAAAGGCTTTGGTATAGTCAATAAAGCAGAAGTAGATGCTTTTCTGAAATTCTCTTGCTTTTCAATGATCCAATGATTGTTGGCAATTTGATCTCTGGTTCCTTTGCCTTTTCTAAAACCAGCTTGAACATCTGGAAGTTCATGGTTCAAACAATGTTGAAGCCTGGCTTGAAGAATTTTGAGCATTACTTTACTAGCATGTGAGACGAGTGCAATTGTGTGGTAGATAGAGCATTCTTTGGCATTACCTTTTTTGGGATTGGAATGAAAACCGACCTTTTCCAGTCCTGTGGCCACTGCTGAGTTTTCCAAATTTACCAGCATAATGAATGCAGCACTTTCACAGCATCATCTTTTAGGGTTTGAAATAGCTCAATTGGAATTCCATCACCTCCACTAGCTTTGTTCATAGTGATGCTTCCTAAGGCCCACTTGACTTCACATTCCAGAATGTCTGGCTCTAGGTGAGTGATCACACCATCATGGTTATCTGGGTAATGAAGATATTTTTTGTATAGTTCTGTGTATTCTTGCCACCTCTTCTTAAAATCTTCTGCTTCTGTTAGGTCATACCATTTCTGCCCTTTATTGTGCCCAACTTTGCATGAAATGTTCCCTTGGTATCTCTAATTTTCTTGAGATCTCTAGTCTTTCCCATTCTATTGTTTTCCTCAATTTCTTTGCATTGATCACTGAGGAGGGCTTTCTTATCTCTCCTTGCTATTCTTTGGAACTCTGCATTCAAATGGGCATACCTTTCCTTTTCTCCTTTGCCTTTCACTTTTCTTCTCTTCTCAGCTACTTATAAGGCTTCCTCAAACAATCATTTTGCCTTTTTGCATTTCTTTTTCTTGGGGATGGTCTTGATCACTGCCTCCTGTACAATGTCATGAACTTCTGTCCATAGTTCTTCAGGCACTCTGTCTATCAGAACTAATCTCTTGACTCTATTTGTCACTTTCACTGTATAATCAATTGCAAGGGATTTGACTTAGGTCATACCTGAATGATCCAGTGGTTTTCCCCTACTTTCTTCAGTTTAAGTCTGAATTTAGCAATATTTCACTTGATAGCATAGCTACCGGCAAAACAATGAGATTAGAATACTCTCTCACAACATATTCAAAAATAAACTCAAAATAGTTTAGAGACCCATATATAAGACCTGAAACCATAAAATACCTAGAAGAGGAAATAAAATACTCTTTCACATAAATCATAGCAATTATTTCCTTGGATCAGTCTCCTAAGGCAAAAGAAATGAAAGCAAATTAAACAAATGAGACCTAATTAAAAAGCTTTTGCATAGCAAAGAAACCATCAACAAAACAAAAAGACAACCAAAGAAGAAGAGAAAATATTTGCAAATGATGTGACAGACCAGGGGTTAACATCCAAAATATACAAATAACTCATATAATTCAGTATCAAAAAACAACAACTCAGTCAAAAATATGGGCAGAGCTGAACAGACATTTCTCCAAAGAAGACATACAGATGGCCAACAGACACATGAAAAGATGCCAGATTTCATTAATCCTTAAAGAAATACAAATCAAAACCACAGTGATGTATCACCTCACATCAGTTAGAATGGCTATATGAAAAGTTTACAAGTCACAAATGTTGGAGAAGATGTGGTGAAAAGGTGACCCTTGTGCCTTGTTGGTGGGAATGTAAATTGGTTCAGCCACTTAGGAAAACAGTATAGAGATTCCTCAAAAAGCTAAAAAAAATAGGACTTTCCCACTCCTGGGTATATATCTGAAGAAGTGAAAACTCTAATTCAAAAAGATACATGCACCCCAATGTTCATAGCAGCACAGTTTACAATAGTCAAGATATGAAAGCAACCCAAGTGTTCATCAACAGACAACTGGATTAAGATGTGGTGCATAAACACAATGGAATATTGGTCATAAAAAAAGGATGAAATACTGCCACCTGCAACAATGTAGATGGACCCAGAGAATGCTGTGCTCAGTGAAATGTCAGACAGAGATAGACAAATGCTTCATGATATCACTTCTATGTGGAATTTAGAAAATAATGCAAATGAATGTATTTGTAAAACAGAAACAGACTCACAGATATAGAAAACACACTTGTGGTTACCAAAGAGGAGAAGGACAGGGGTAAGGACAAATTAGGAAAATGGAATTAACAGATTAAAAACTACTGTATATAAAATAGATAAACAACAAGGACATACTATAGAATACAGGGAATAACACCCATTATCTTGTAATAATCTCTAATGGAGTGCAAACTTCAAAAATACTGAATCATTGTGCTTCAAACCTGAAACTAATGCAATATTATAAACCAACTATAACTTCAATTAAAAAGCATAGGAAATTAAATAAATAAATAGACATTTGAATTCATCTTTGTATCATATCATGTGCTCTCAGCTGCATTCTGCATTAACTAACATGTAGAAAGCGCTGAATAAATGAAGAAAAATGACTTACAATATACACATCTACATTCTTTATTCTTTTAGTGATAATAAATAATAGTATGTTTGGATAACACTATGAAGGTAAATTTGCATAATGAAATCATTAAATATGATTTAGTCTTAAAAATTCAAATTAGCTGAGAGGAAAGTCAGTTCAGATGAGAGAATGAAAGTATGAATTATTGAATATCCTCATGGAAATACAGAATAGACATAAGCTAATGTTGCTGACTAATGAATATCCAGAATAGATAGATTGAAATTACTTGTTATTATAATATCAATTATATATAATATAATTTTATAGCTTTAGGAGGGTTGCAACTCGTATTTCATGTTGAGAAAAGACTTTAAAAACAAAATTTTGCTGTAATATGCTCCCTTATTATGTCTTTTTAAATTTCTAATTAATAGGGGGGTCCAAAATAAATAGTATTA
Organism: Budorcas taxicolor; assembly: GCF_023091745.1. NCBI lineage: Eukaryota > Metazoa > Chordata > Mammalia > Artiodactyla > Bovidae > Budorcas > Budorcas taxicolor. The sequence goes on along the minus strand of NC_068911.1, from coordinate 89,704,310 downwards.
CCATATGAATTGTTCAAAAACCATAGGTTTTGGCACTCTAGGGAAATTCCCTTAAACTTAGAAAAATTAATTTTATACAGGCACTCCTCAGAGATATTGTGGGTTTGGTTCCAGACCACCACAATAAAGTAATATCCCAATAAAGCAAGTCACACAGTATTTTTTATTTTCTAGTGCATGTAAATATTATGTTAACACTATTTTGTAGTCTGTTAAGTGTGCAATAGCTTGTGTTTATAAAAACATTGTACATACTTTAAAAATATAAAACAAAAAATTACAACAGCAACACAGATCACTGATAACAGATCACCATTACAAATATAACAATAATGAAAAGTTTAAACATTCTGAGAATTACCAAAGTGTAACACTGAGACATGAAGTAAGAAAATGCTGTTGGGAAAAAATGACATCAATAGATTCACTCAGTGCAGAATTGCCATAAACCTTCAATTTGTAAAACACAATTTTTGCAAAGAACAATAAAATAAAGCATAACTAAATGAGTTATGCCATATTATATATTTTATTTTCAAAGCAATTTGTTAAATAAGATTTAATTTTTAAGGTTTTGAGGGACATTTATATAAATGTGTTCACAACTCCAATCTTACAACATTTTTGTTTTGAAAAATATTTTTATTATCTCTATGTAATACTCATGCTCAGCTTTACAGTTTAATCACAACATATTTAACCATGCTTGGGGATTTACTCATCTCACACAATTGCTCTCTCTCAGAGGCTAACAAAGTAATGCTCAAAATTCTCCAAGCCACGCTTCAACAATATATGAACCATGAACTTTCAGATGTTCAAGTTGGATTTAGAAAAGGCAGAGGAACCAGAGATCAAATTACCAATATCCATTGGATCATTGAAAAAGCAAGAGTTCCAGGAAAGCATCTACTTCTGCTTTATTGACTATGCCAAAGCCTTTGACTGTGTAGATCACAACAAACTCTGGAAAATTCTTCATGAGATGGGAATATCAGACCACCTGACCTGCCTCTTGAGAAACCTGTATGCAGGTCAAGGAGCAAAACTTAGAACTGGACATGGAACAACAGACTGGTTCCAAATCCAGAAAGAAGTACGTCAAGGCTGTATTTTGTCACCCAGCTTATTTAACTTATATGCAGAATACATCATACGAAATGCTGGGCTGAATGAAGCACAAGGTGGAATCAAGATTGCTTGACAAATATCAATAACCTCAGATATGCAGATGATACCACATTTATGGCAGAAAGCGAAGAAGAACTAAAGAGCTTCTTGATGAAAGTGAAAGAGGAAAAGTGAAAAAGTTGGCTTAAAACTCAGCATTCAGAAAACTAAGATCATAGATCTGGTACCATCACTTCATGGCAAATAGATGGGGAAATAATGGAAACAGTGACAGACTTTATTTTGGGGGGCTCCAAAATTACTGCAGATGGTGACTGCAGCCATGAAATTAAAAGATACTTGCTCCTTGGAAGAAAAGTTATGATCAACCTAGACAGCATATTAAAAAGCAGAGACATTACTTTGCCAACAAAGGTCCATCTAGTCAAGGCTATGGTTTTTCCAGTAATCACGTATGGATGTGAGAGTTGGACTATAAAGAAAGCTGAGTGCCGAAGAATTGATGTTTTTGAATGGTGGTGTTGGAGAAGATTCTTGAGAGTCCCTTGGACCACAAAGAGATCCAAGCAGTCAATCCTGAAGGAAATCAGTCCTGAATATTCATTGGAAGGACTGATTCTGAAGCTGAAAGTCCAATACTTTGGCCACCTGATGAGAACTGACTTATCTGAAAAGACCCTGATGCTGGGCAAGATTGAAGGAGGGAGGAGAAGGGGACGAAAGAGGATGAGTTGGTTGGATGGCATCACCGACTATGTGCACTTGAGTTTGAGTAAACTCAGGGAGATGGTGATGGACAGGGAAGCCTGGCCTGCTGCGTCCATGGGATCGCAAAGAGTCAGACACGACCGAGCGACTGAACTGAGCTGAACTTGGATTAACTCAGAAATGAAACAGTAGGTAAATACCATTACTTTCATTAAAATAATAAACATTTTTCTGATTAATTATTAAGGATTTGTTATTTTTGATGCCTATAGTAAAATATTATAAAGAGGTAGAGAATAGATTTCAGTTAATAAGATAATGTCATACCACTGCAAATTTGATATTCAGGTGCAAGTTCTGAGTTATAGAAAATGAGATGATCAGTTCAGTTCAGTCACTCAGTCGTGTCCGACTCTTTGCAACCCCATGAATCACAGTACGCCAGGCCTCCCTGTCCATCACCAAATCCCGGAGTTCACTCAGACTTGCGTCCATCGAGTCAGTGATGCCATCCAGCCATCTCATCCTCGGTTGTCCCCTTCTACTCCTGCCCCCAATCCCTCCCAGCATCAAAGTCTTTTCCAATGAGTCAACTCTTCGCATGAGGTGGCCAAAATACTGGAGTTTCAGCTTTAGCATCATTCCTTCCAAAGAAATCCCAGGGTTGATCTCCCTCAAATGAGATGATATCTCAATAATAAAAGACAAATTCTCAGGATTCAATCACATCAAAAGATGATTAGAGGTTTCCCATGTATAACAGAAAGTTCTTTCATATCTGAAGCAGGGACAATTGGTAAACATAATAAGCGTTCTAGTGTAACTCATGGAGGAAAGAGATAGCAAAAGTCAGAGAGCTGAGTCAGCTTGATAAGCAAATAGTCAATCACTTGTTATAAACTCTTTTCTTTTAAATCCACTAAGTTCTTTTATTGATATAACAATGTAGGTGATCCTGTTTTGAAAAGAGAATTACTTGAGCAGTCAGGGGAGGGGACTAATCCGTTCAATACTAAGTGCCTATAATACACCAGTTGCCGTTCCAGAAGCAGAAGATATAAATAAGAATATGACATTCTTCTCTTAAAATCTGTGTTGTCAATAAATGCTGGAGAGGGTGTGGAGAAAAGGGAACCCTCCTACACTGTTGGTGGGAATGCAAACTAGTACAGCCACTTTGGAGAACAGTGTGGAGATTCCTTAAAAAATTGCAAATAGAACTACCTTATGACCCAGCAATCCCACTGCTGGGTATACACACCGAGGAAACCAGAATTGAAAGAGACACATGTACCCCAGTGTTCATCGCAGCACTGTTTATAATAGCCAAGACACGGAAACAACCTAGATGTCCATCAGCAGATGAATGGATAAGAAAGCTGTGGTACATATACACAACAGAGTATTACTCAGCCGTTAAAAAGAATACATTTGAATCAGTTCTGATGAGATGGATGAAACTGGAGCCGATTATACAGAGTGAAGTAAGCCAGAAAGAAAAACACCAATACAGTATACTAACACATATATATGGAATTTAGAAAGATGGCAATGACGACCCTGTATGCAAGACAGGAAAAAAGACACAGATGTGTATAATGGACTTTTGGACTCAGAGGGAGAGGGATAGGGTGGGATGATTTGGGAGAATGACATTGTAACATGTATACTATCATGTAAGAATTGAATCGCCAGTCTATGTCCAATGCAGGATACAGCATGCTTGGGGCTGGTGCACGGTGATGACCCAGAGAGATGTTATGGGGAGGGAGGTAGGAGGGGGGTTCATGTTTGGGAACGCATGTACACTCGTGGTGGATTCATGTCAATGTATGGCAAAACCAATACAGTATTGTAAAGTAAAATAAAGTAAAAATAAAAATTAAGAAAAAAAAACAACTGTGTTGTCATCCATGAAAGAAATACTTCATTAAAATTAAAATGTTCTGCCCTGCAAAAGTCGAGGTCAAGAGAATGAGAAAACAAGCTACAGACTTGTAGAAAACAATTGCAGAAGATACATTTGATAAAGGATTGTTATTTAATACATACAAAGAATTATTAAAACTCAACAATAAGAAAATGAACAATCTGATTTAAAAATGAGCAAAAAGCCTGAACCAAAAGAAGATATGCAGATGGAAAATAAACATATAAAAAAGTGTTCAACATTATATGTCATTTGGGAAATGCAAATTAAAACAATACCACTACAAAAGTAGTAGAATGGCTGAAATCCAAAACATTGACTACACTAAATGTTGGCAAGCATGTGAAGCAACAGAAACTCTCATTCATTGCTGGGAGGAATGCAAAATATCTCAGACTGTTAGGCAGTGTCTTACAAAATGCATCATATTCTTAATATATAATTCAGTAATTGCACTCCTTGGTATTTACGTGGATGAATTTAAAACTCTAGTACATATAAAAGCCTGCACATAGAAGTTTATAGAATCTTTAGTCATAACTGGCAAAACTTTGAGGCAACTGAAATGTCCTTCAGTAGGCAAATGGATAAATAAACTGTTTCATCCAGACAATGGAATAGTTTTCAACATTAAAAATAAATGAATTGTGAATCTATAAAAAGGCATGGAGAAACCTGAAATGCATATCACTAAGTGAGATATTTAAACTAAAAGGCTTCAAATTACATGCATATATATGATTCCAAAATACAAGATTCTAGAAAAATCAAAACTATGGAGACACACACACACACACACACAAAGGTTGCCAGGGAGGAAAGAAGGACAAATAGGCAGAGCACAGACGACTCTTAGGGCAGTGAAACTTTTCCACCAATTATGCAATGGTGGCTCTGTGACATTATGCATTTGACAAAACACATGAAATGTATAAACACTAAGAGTGAACTCTGCAAACCATTCAAGGAAGGACTGTGCTTGTGTTTAATCACTCAGTCACGTCCGACTCTTTGCAACCCTTTGGACTGTAGCCCACCAGGCTACTCTGTCCGCTGGATTTTTCACACAAGAATACTGGAGTGGGTTGCCATTTCCTTCTCCAGGGGACATTCCCAGCCCAAAAATCAAACCTGCCTCTCCTTTCTTTCTTGCTTTGCAGCCAGATTCTTTACCAGATGAGCTATCGTTGAAGTCCATTCAAGTAAAGCAGGCAGTTATTTTACCAGCAAAATGGGTTTACTTGGGATAGTAGAGAAATTGCAATTCAGAATATGCAAGCCATGGCAAAATCATGGGCCAGTCCTCCAAACAAAGGAGAGGAACATTACTTTATAGGGAAAATAAGAAAAGAAGAAAGTTGGGAGCTACTGCTTTGAATAGAAGTTGATTGGAGGAAAGCATGAGTTAGGGTGGTAACATTTTCTCATTGGCTGAGTGATGGTACTCTCATTGGCTGGGGCTGTTGCTAGGCAAGGAGAAAAATCTTCCTTTCTCTTGCTGGAATGCTGGGCTGTGCGGTCTTTAGTAGCTCAGTCGTGTCCAACTCTTTGTGACCCCATGCCTGCCAGGCTCCTCTGTCCATGGGGATTCTCCAAGCAAGAATACTGGAGCAGGTTGCCATGCCCTCCTCCATCTTTCTTCTTCTCCTTGTTGGAGATGGTTAAGGTACCTCTCTTGCTGTTTGGAGGCTGCAGATGGTAACAAGAGGTAATGCATGAGAGCTCTCCCTTCAGGGCTTCCTGGTTCCATTTTAAATTAGGTTTCCCTTTATTAATTTTCACAACCATCATGTAAACTCTGGACAATGGGTGATGATAATATATTAATGTAGATTTATGAATTATAACAAGTGTACCACCCTGGTGGAGGAAGTTGATGGTGGAGGAATTTGTGCATGTGTGGGGGCAAGGAGTATATAGAAATTCTCTGTACTTTCCACTCAACTTGCTGTGAACCTTAAACTACTCTTTAAAAGAATAGTCTATTTTTAGAAATGTATTGGCGCTACAAAATATAGACAGAAATCAAATGATGACAGTATACGGTCTTAAATACTATGAGTGAAGTATGTAGTGCATACCATGGGAGCACAGTGAAAGGCAACAAAACACCCGTTCAGACTGGAGAAGCAAAGCAAGGGATGCAACGGAGGGAGAGCTCTGCTTGTTTCCAATTTCCTAATTCAGACAAATCCTAAGCATATATAGGAAAAGGGGAGAAAACTAGGCAAATATGTGTTTCTAAACCAAAAAAAGGCATTTGGCTATTTACACAATTCATAATGTCATTACAAAAAAATGTTAAGCTAATTCTTAAGGAGGTATGGATGTTCAAGCTGGTTTTAGAAAAGGCAGAGGAACCAGAGATCAAATTGCCAACATCCGCTGGATCACTGAAAAAGCAAGAGAATTCCAGAAAAACATCTTATTTTTGCTTTATTGACTATGCCAAAGCCTTTGACTGTGTGGATCACAATAAACTGTGGAAAATTCTGAAAGAGATGAGAATACCAGACCACCTAACCTGCCTCTTGGGAAATCTATATGCAGGTCAGGAAGCAACAGTTAGTTAGAACTGGACATGGAACAACAGACTGGTTCCCAATAGGAAAAGGAGTACGTCAAGGCTGTATAGTGTCACCCTGCTTACTTAACTTATATGCAGAATACATCATGAGAAGCGCTGGGCTGGAAGAAACACAAGCTGGAATCAAGATTGGTGGGAGAAATATCAATAACCTCAGATATGCAGATGACACCACCCTTATGGCAGAAAGTGAAGAGGAACTAAAAAGCCTATTGATGAAAATGAAAGAGGAGAGGGAAAAAGTTGGCTTAAAGCTCAACATTCAGAAAACAAAGATCATGGCATCTGGTCCCATCACTTCATGGGAAATAGATGGGGAAACAGTGGAAACAGTATCAGACTTTATTTTGGGGGGCTCCAAAATCACTGAAGAAGGTGATTGCAGCCATGAAATTAAAAAGCACTTACTCCTTGAAAGGATAGTTATGACCAACCTAGATAGTATATTGAAAAGCAGAGACATTACTTTGCCAACAAAGGTCTGTCTAGTCAAGGCTATGGTTTTTCCAGTGGTCATGTATGGATGTGAGAATTGGACTGTGAAGAAAGCTGAGCACCAAAGAATTGATGCTTTTGAACTGTGATGTTGGAGAAGACTCTTGAGAGTCCCTTGGACTGCAAGGAGATCCAACCAGTCCATCCTAAAGGAGATCAGATCCTAGTCCTCAATTAATCTAAAAAAAGACAGAAAAACAGAGACAAGGAAATGAAGAACATATGGCATAAATAAAAAACGAATAACAAGATGGTAGATTTAAACCCAACCATATGAGCATTTACACTAAATGTAATTAATCTAAGTGAAAGTGTGAAAGTATGAAAGTGAAGTCGCTCAGTCGTGTCCAACTCTTTGTGACCCCGTGGACTGTAGCCTACTAGGTTCCTCTCTCCAAGGGATTCTCCAGGCAAGAATACTGGAGTGGGTTGCCATTCCCTCTCCAGGGGAGCTTCCCAAGCACCTTAATTAAAAGGACTGGTGCTGAAGCTGAAACTCCAATACTTTGGCCACCTCATGCGAAGAGTTGACTCATTGGAAAAGACCCTGATGCTGGGAGGGATTAGGGGCAGGAGAAGAAGGGGACGACAGAGGATGAGATGGCTGGATGGCATCACCGACTCGATGGACATGAGTTTGGGTAAACTCCAGGAGTTGGTGATGGACAGGGAGGCCTGGCGTGCTGCGATTCATGGGGTCTCAAAGAGTCAGATATGACTAAGCAACTGAACTGAACTGAACTGAACTGAACTGAAGGAGGTATTAAATCTAGATGCTAAATCAAGAAAGAAAATTCACTGAAGAGCAAAAATGTTTCCCAGTTTAATGAAAATTATAAGCCCAAGAAGCTCAATAAATACCAAGAACAAAAAACATGAGAAAACTGCCCCAAAGTATACTAGAGTCAATAATATCATTAATTCAGTGATAAAGTCTGCCAGAGAATAAAGGTATATCATACACAAAAGAAAGTGAGAATGAAAGCAAATTTCTCATCAGAAACAATAAAAGCAAGACTACAGTGAATCAACATTTTAAAGTACTAAAGAAAAGTTTGTCAACCAAGAATTCTATACTCATGAAAAAAAATTTTAATGAAGGTGGGAAAGAATTAATCAGCCTCAGCCCCTACCTATAAGAAATGTTAAAGGAAGTCCTAAAGGAATAAGGAAAATTATACCAAGTGGAGATATGATGGATCTACAAGAGAGAATAAAGAACACTGGAATTAATAAGTACATGATATATACATAAGGGTGAGTGTGTATATATATATATATATATATATGGGATATATATGTTTATGTAATTTTAATTATTTAAATTCTTTTAAAATGATCATTATTTAAGCAAAATTAATAACAATGTGTAGGGCTTATAATATATATATAAGTTATTTGCATGATAGTGAAAAAAGTGAATTATATGATAACAATAGCACATACACTAAGAAGGGAAAAACAAATATACAATGGTATGGCAAAATGGTACAAAGTCATTTGCAAATAGACTATGATAAATTCAGATTGTATACTCCAAACCCAAAAGCAACAGCTAAAAATTAAAAAAAAAAGAGCTATCACTAATGAGCCAACAAAAAAGATGAAATCATTTTCCAAAAATCCTCAGTTAATCTAAAAAAAGACAGAAAAACAGAGACAAGGTAATGAAGAACATATGGCATAAATAAAAAACAAATAACAAGATGGTAGATTTAAACCCAATCGTATAAGCATTTACACTAAATGTAATTAATCTAAGCACCTTAATTAAAAGGTAGAAATTGTCATATTAGATAAAAATGCAAGACCTAAATATATACTGTCTATAATAAATCATTTTTAAATATAAAAATGCAAATATATTAAAAGTGAGCCAATATTTTTAAATGCCAAATTAACATTACTCAAAAGAAAGATGGGGTGTCCACATTGAAATGAGACGACAAATTTCAGAGCAAAGAATATTAGCAAGGCTAAAGAAAGTCATTTCATGAATGGGTCAGTTAATCAGAGGGCATAAAAGTCTTACACATTTATACGTCTAATAGCAGAGTTTCAAAATACATGAAGTAAGAACTGATAGGACTGCATAAAGAAATAAATCCAACATTTCAGACATTTCACTACCCCTGTTTCAATAACTGATAGAACAACAAAACAGAAAGACAATGTGGACGTGGAAGATTTGAGCAAGACTCAAACCTGACCTAATTGACATCTATAAAGCACTCTACTCAACAGCAACAGAATATACATGCTTTTCAAGTGTACACAGAACAGGTACCAAGAGAAAATAAGTTGCAGAGTGCTATGTTTTTCTGCATATTAAAATGAGACAATTATTTATGATTTGCAGACAGAAAGTGAGATAAAGAGAGGGCAAGGCAGAGGGAAGTCAGAGTTTAAAACCTGATTTGGAAAAGAATAGCTGAAGAACTTTATAGGTCAGAGAAATCTAATATCCAATTTCAAGCTACTTGTATTGTATTTGGCCCTTCACTTGGCTTGCTAACCCCAAATCTCAGCGTATGTCTTGTATTCACAGCTGCCTCTTGTGAGCAGTATGGGGGTAAGGAAGACACGGAATAAAAGGAACAGGAAATGCTCCCACATTTGACACGAAGCCAGGTCAGAGATAAGGAAGAAACCTCAAGATTCAGAGTAACGAGAATTCAACAAAAGCAGGAAACTGGAGTCAGAAGTGACTAGCACAAATACATCTGCAGAAATCCTGAGGGCATTGGGCTTGCCATAAAACATAGTTGCAGAATTTGACTTAACCTTATCCCGATGCTTAGGAGCATGGTGACCCCAGGGAACATCTGTTTTACATTTTTTTCTCTCCCAACCAGTCACCAGAAGAGAGAAGAAACAGTATACATTTACTTTGTTGTTAGGAATAATTCCAAAGCCCTTCACCTAGAAGGCAAAAGTGACTGCAAATTGTTTTTAAGTTAACATTTCTATTACATACCTATCACCCAATTTAATTTGAGCACAGTATCTGAAAGCCACAGCAATAAGTTGACACCAGCAGTGAAAAAATGAGAAAAAAATGGATGCTATCTCCAGGGCCCGGGAGAGCAAAAATATAAAGGAGGACTCACTGTCCTAAATGTACCCAAAGGCTAAGCCCCAGGCTCTTTTGTGTCTCTGTCCCCACATATTTTTTACATTCTTCAACTGATAGCATATAGGAACAGGGAAATGCAAATTAAACCATCTCTTTTGGCTTACCTTCACAGGCAGAGGAGAAAACAAAGTGTGAGTTTAGGATAGTGATAGCATGTTGTGTGCACGCTCTAGGCTCAGATGCTTAGTCTTATCTGATTCTTTGTGATCCCTTGGGCTGTATGTAGCCCCCCAGGCTCCTCTGTCCATGGGATTCTCCTATGCTGAAAAATATGTCTTAATAGTACTTAAAACTGAATGAACTTTTTGGCAAACCCAATAGAGTTAACGCTATAGAGATTTAGGGATAGCATTTGTGGGTTTTTTTCAGCATAGTAACAAAGCTCAAGCTGTTGGCCATCTGTAAAATAAAGAGAAAGTTTTACAAGTGGTCTTCCTCTTTCTGAGCCTTTTAACCATCCTTTTCTAGTACTGAACTGCTTTTTCCCTGTGCTGCTACAGCCAGCTTCCTCTGCAATCCTCTGCCCTCACTTAAGTAAGCCAGATTCACATGATCACCAGCCAAATAATAGTAAACATTTTCCGTTTTAAAAGATAACAATTCACAATGGAGTATTACTCAGCCGTTAAAAAGAATTCATTTGAATCAGTTCTGATGAGATGGACGAAACTGGAGCCGATTATACAGAGTGAAGTAAGCCAGAAAGAAAAACACCAATACAGTATACTAACACATATATACAGAATTTAGAAAGATGGCAATGACGACCCTGTATGCAAGACAGGAAAAAGACGCAGCTGTCTATAACGGACTTTTGGACTCAGAGGGAGAGGGAGAGGGTGGGATGATATGGGAGAATGGCATTCTATCATGTATACTATCATGTAAGAATTGAATCGCTAGTCTATGTCTGACGCAGGATACAGCATGCTTGGGGCTGGTGCATGGGGATGACCCACAGAGATGTTATGGGGAGGGAGGTGGGAGGGGGGTTCATGTTTGGGAACACATGTAAGAATTAAAGATTTTAAAATTAAAAAAAATAAAAAATAAAAATAAAAATTAAAAAAAAAAAAAAAAAGATAACAATTCGGTAAGTACATTTTTAGAGAGTGTTATGACTTCTAAGAACTTCCTGTAATCATATCTTAACTCATGAGAATGCATGTAAATGGAGATATTTGAGAAATCAATTAACCTGGATTTTAAAATCTTTTTAAAAAGATGAAGGTGATGTATCAGGAATTTTAATCCAGCATGAAAAGAATAAATTGTTTTCATTTAAAGTGAGTGGGGAAAAAAAAGAAAACCGATTTGTTTGATTTGTGGTATTCCTTTTATTGGCCTTAAGACATTTAATCTATAAGAGCATTTTCAGTAGACTAGCAAGAAATCTAAACTAAATATCTATAAGATCACTGTAGTTTTATTTTATCTTGAAGAAATCTGCACATAACCTTGCATATGTGTGCTTCCTATTAGACATTAACAGAGAACATAAATCACAGTGTGTCTTGTAAAAAGACTAAAACAAACATGGTACAGGGTTCTCAATTTCCCCTTTGCCTTCAACCGTGGACTTTCCTCCCCTTTCTCCTCTCCCTTCCCTACCATACTTTGGCTTTTTGGCTACCTCACCCACCTCTGAACCTTGACTAACGACAAACCACAGGGCTTCAAAAGCAGCTCTTGGAAAGTACTGCTCCGACAGTTATCGGACAGGCTGGCACCAACAATCCCCAGCCAGAAGCATGAAAACCAGAACACTCCAACTGCAAGTTTCACAGCAATTAAAAACACAACAGCTATCTGGGCCAAACCACAAAGATACACATTCCCCTTTTCCTTACCTGATACCCATCCAGCTTCAATTCAAAAGTTACCTTGTTATCAGGTTTTCCCTGCTGAACATCAGATTAATAAAGCTTTTAAAGCCTATTTGAATTACTTAAATGTAATTTCTTTTCAAAGTCTTAACATATTAACATTCAAATATAAGTTTCTGTGCATAGAATTATACACGGTCACATCTATCTGCCTGTTGCAAATTTTATCAAAACATTCTTTACCTCATTACTAACTGGGGTCAAGATGTTGGGTGGGGCGGCATAGGGGTTCGTCTATGGTGTAACTACTCATGGGCAAGTAGTAGGTGAATTTCTCCCTTATTCTATTTCTCCCCTTCATCTGAATCATATTTCCCCAGTTCTTTATCTCGGTAGCCTAAGACTGTATCAAAAAGTCATTTCCCATACTTTCCTTAATATCATTTATTAACCACTTTCCTGGTAGCTCAGATGGTGAAGAATCCACGTGTAAGGCAGGAGACCTGGGTTCGATCGCTGGGTTGGAAGAGCCCAAGGAAAGGAGAATGGCGACCCACTCCAGTATTCTTGCCTAGAGAATTTCATGGACAGAGGAGGCTGGTGGGCTACAGTCCATGGAGTCACAAAGAGTCAGATATGACTGAGTGACTAACACTTTCACTTTCAGACATGACAGATCAGACCTTCTGCTTTAAGACTAAATGTGCTTATTCTCAAGCTACAACCTATTGTGGAATCTGCATACATGACAATATTTTACTTGTTAAAATGTCCTACTTTTTATTCTGATGAATTCACAGATTCTTCAGAATTAAAAAGGAGACTTTGAAATTTATCACTCATTTGTGCAATGAGAACTCCCAAGTAATATATGTAACAATAGTAGAATCTTTACATTGCAGAGTATGTTTTACAATTCCCAACCATACACATATGCAGGCTTTCCAGTGTGAGGATGACATACAGAGACGTTCAGTCTCCCCTTAAATACTATTTATAATCATGGCCTCATTACATTTAAGGCTATCTACTTAAAGAAATCATGCCAGCTAGTAAGAGCAAATGTAATTATTTGATAACTGAGAGTAGAATCTCAAGGGTTCCACCTGCACAACTACAAAATTTTTCAGATTTCACAGAAAATTCCTGGGAATCCTGAGTCTCCTATGGACTGTGGTTCTTGCTCATCACCCTAGTCAGCTTGCCTGAGATGTTTCCATAGCAACTCCAGGCATTTCTACAAAGACTCTATTCCATCCACAAACACTGTCCTATCACTGTCACCATTGGAACTGGAAGCCTTCCCCGGAGCCTCAGTCCAAAGACATATGTCCAACTAACAGAGAATACCCCATCTGTGTTTATTTTCAGCTTCTCAGCGAACCAAGACTGCCTGGACCCAAAATTGTTATAGCAGAATGGTTCTTTCAATTCACACTCACATTCACTTTCTCCTGGGGGCACAAACACCCAACCAGATGACTGAGTCAAGACAAAATGCAAGATGAGCCACCACCAGATATCTAGAACTGTCATTGCTTTGCAGAAGGCAAACCCCTATTACTGAGCCCGGGCTGCACTTGATCTATTTTTATGATGAGTTCTCTCTCAAGGCCTCTTTTGTCTTTTCTTACAATCTTTGACAGAGCCACTTCCGTCAGTAAAACTTTTTAAAAAGATGCTTGAAACTTAGTTTTGGACAGTATGGATCTCTCTCATACAGTTGGGAAAGTATCTTAAACTCATTTCTCAATCAATAAATCTAATTGAAAACTCAGGAGAGGGACTGCTGTTTGGCTTATTCACCAGATATCCCAGCTTCTTCCAGGTGAAGCCTCCACTTTTTATTTCAATGCAATATTGTAAAGTAATTAACCTCCAATTAAAATAAATAAATTTGTATTTAAAAAATTCTACATCTTATCACCCCTCCATTCCTTTCATTCTAGTTGTGCCCTCTGGAGAAGACTTTCTCCTTGTGAAAGTCTATTCAGACTCCAGATTCCAAAGCCCGCTCGCTTTTTCTCAGCCTATTAAAAACACCAATTCCTCCCCCTTCTCATATAAAACAGCTGGTGGATCATTTCTCAGGCTGACTACAACCCCAGAATTGACTCCAGTGGCTGACGTGCCTTTTAAAATTCCGTGTTCCAGCTGAAGGGAAGCTTCCATGGGGTGTAGTTGGATGTGTCCTCCTCTTAATCTGGGTACCACATTTCTATCAGAAAGTCCTAATATTGGGTTTTTCCCCATTTTTCATATGAGGCAGATACTTAACTGGTACTTTTAAACTTTATAAAAGTTAAGCTTACTCTATGCAGATCCGCCACTTTATTTGATAAATTCTAGTCATAGTCACCAGTGATGTTCATTTGCTAAGCCTGGTGATCAGACATAACATTCATATATGCCCAGCTGCTCTCTGGCCATCCCCACTAACAGGTATCTCAGACAACATATTCAAGGGAACCCTCTTGTTTCCTCTGCTAACATGCCCCACCCACAATCCTCCTCATTGGAGTTTCTCAGTTCAGTTCGGTCACTCGGTCATGTCCAACTCTTTGCAACCCCATGGACTGCAGCACACTAGGCTTCCCTGTCCATCACCAACTCCCAGGGCTTGCTCAAACTCATGTCCATCAGGTCAGTGATGCTATCCAATCATCTCATCCTCTGTCGTCGTCCCCTTTGCCTCCTGCATACAATCTTTCCCAGCATCAGGGTCTTTTCCAATGAGTCAGTTCTTTGCATCAGGTGGCCAAAGTACTGAAGCTTCAGAATCAGTCCTTCCAATGAATATTCAGGACTGATTTCCTTTAGGATTTGATCTTGTTTGAGCTCCCTGCAGTCCAAGGGACTCACAAGAGTCTTCTCCAACACCACAGTTCAAAAACATCAATTCTTCTGAGTTTCTCAGTTACTGCAATATCTTACTTTGGTTGCTCAGGCCAAACACCTTGGTGTTATCCTTAGATGCTCTCTACAGGAAAGGCAAAGGAGAAAAAGAAAGATATACCTATCTGAATGCAGAGTTCCAAAGAATAGCAAGGAGAGATAAGAAGCCTTCTTCAGTGAACAATGCAAAGAAACAAGAAAACAATAGAATGGGAAAGACTAGAGTTGTGTTCAAGAAAATTTGAGAAACCAAGGAAACATTTCATGCAACATTGGGCACAATAAAGGACAGAAACGGTATGGACCTAACAGAAGCAAAAGATATTAAGAAAAGCTGGCAAGAATACACAGAAGAAAAGATCTTCATGACCCAGATAACCACAATGGTGTGATCACTCACCTAGAGCCAGACATCCTGGAGTGGAAAATCAAGTGAGCCTTTGAAGCATCACTACAAACAAAACTAGTGGAGATGATGGAATTTCAACTGAGCTACTTCAAATCCTAAAAGATGATGCTGTGAAAGTGTGCACTCAATATGCCAGCAAATTTGGAAAATTCAGAAGTGGCCACAGGACTTCGAAAAGGTCAGTTTTCATTCCAATCCCCAAAAAAGCTATACCAAAGAATGTTCAAACTACTGCACAATTGCACTCATTTCATGTGCTACCAAGGTAGTGCTCAAAATCCTCCAAGCCAGGCTTCAACAGTACGTGAACCAAGAACGTTCGGATGTTCAAGCTGGATTTGGAAAAGGCAGAGAAACCAGACATCAAATTGCCAACTTCCATTGGATCATAGAAAAAGCAAGAGAATTCCAAAAAAACATCTACTTCTGTTTCAGCGGCTACACTAAAGCTTTTCACTGTGTGGATCACAACAAATTGTGGAAATTCTTTAAGAGATGGGAATACCAGACCACCTTACTTGCCTCCTGAGAAACCTGTATGCAGGTCACGAAGCAACAGGTAGAACTGGACATGGAACAATGGACTGGTTCAAAATTGGGAAGGAGTATGTCAAGGCTGTATACTGTCACCCTGCTTATTTAGCCTATATGGAGAGTATATCATGTGAAATGCCAGGCTGGATGAAGCACAAGCTGGGATCATGATTGCCAGGAGAAATATCAATAACTTCAGATACACAAATGATACCACCCTCACCACAGAAAGCAAAAAGGAACTAAACAGTCTCTTGATGAAAATGAAAGAGGAGTGTGAAAAAGCAGGCTTAAAACTCCACATTCAAAAAGCTAAAATCATGGCATCCAGTCCCATCACTTTGTGGCAAATAGATGGAGAAACAATGGAAACTGTGACAGACTTTATTTTCTTGGGTTCCAAAATCACTGCTCATGGTGACTGGAGCCATGAAATTAAAAGATGCTTGCTCCTTGGAAGAAAAGCTATGACCAAGCTAGACAGCATATTAAAAAGAAGAGACATTACTTTGCTGACAAAGGTCCATATAGTCAGTTATGGTTTTTCCAGCAGTCATGTAGGCATGTGAGAGTTGGACCATAAAGAAAGCTGAGCACCGAAGAATTAATGCCTTTGAACTGTGGTGTTGGAGAAGACTCTTAAGAGTCCCTTGGATAGCAAGGAGATCATACCAGTCAATCCTAAGGGAAATCAACCCTGAATATTCATTGGAAGGACTGATGCTGAAGCTTAACCTCTAATACTTTGGCCACCTGATGAGAAGAGCTGACTCACTAAAAAAGACTGAGGCTGGGAAAGATTGAGGGCAGGAGGGGAATGGGGACGACGAAGGATGAGAGAGTTGGATGGCATCATCAACTCGATGGACATGAATTTGAGCAAGCTGTGGGAAACAGTGAAGGACAGGGAAGCCTGGTGTGCTGCAGTCCATGGGGTCACAAAGATTCAGACATAATTGAGCGACTGAACTGAACTGAACACATCCGTTGTCTAATTGATCAGTAAATCTAAGCAGCTCTTCCTATAACCTATCTCCAGAATTTCTGCAAGCAAATCTCAGCTCCACCTCTAGTGCTGCCCTAATTCACACTCTCTCTCACCTGGCTTAGTACAGGAGCATCCGAACTGGTCTCAGCTTGTCAACACAGCAGCTGAAACAAGCCTGATAAAAGACAAGCCAGTTCCTGACACTGTTTTCAACATCCTCTAACAGCTTGGTATCTCTTTCAGAGTAAAAACCAACAGTCTTTCTAATGGCTTCCTGAGCCTTTTAGCCCCGCCTTCTCCTCACCTCTTATTGCCCTTCTCTGACACTCTCTGCTCCAGCCACCCTAGCTTCCTTGCATCATTGAACAGGAGAAAAGCCCCCTGGAATGTTCTTCCCCCAGATACCCACATATGCTGCTTCCTTACCTCCTTCAGTTTGAATTCAAATATCATCTTGTTCAAAAAAAAAGAACTGGAATTCTGATGGACTGGTATTAAAAATTATTTCCAAGAACAGGTAAAACTCTTGTTTTTCTACAATAGTATGCATTAGAGTGTTTCCAAGATGAGACACAGATTTTTAGAATTCTAATTTTGAAAAAAAAAAAAAAAAAAACAAGGCATGTTAGATTTCTACTTTTGATTTTTACAATGCATTACAGTTTCCTAAGTCTAGTATTTGCCGTTTCTTGTCTAAAATGTTCTTAGGTGATTTGATTGGCCAAGATCCCCTTGTGAGATGCCCACTCTGCATCGCTAGAGGTACTACCCTTGCCCCTGTAGGTGTATAGAGCTCCACACCTGGAGCTCTCTGCACTGTAGCCCTCCACCGAGATCATCTCTGCTCCTGCACCCATACTGTTTAAAGTCTCCTATACTCTGGGCCCCAGATCAGATATTACTTCTCCGATATTTCCTGCAAAAAGGCACCCATTCTTCCTGGGAAGCCAGAGCATTGATTTGCAGTTTTTAGTGTGTTTGTTCTTGTATGTGACATCTTTATATGATTCAAGGCTTCCCTGCTGGCTCAGTCAGTAAAGGATTTGCCTGCAATGCAGGAGATACAGGTTCAATCCCTGGACAGGGAAGATCCCCTGAATAAAGGAATAGCAACCCACTCCAGTATTCTTGCCTGAAGAATTCCATGGACCGAGGAGCCAATAGGCTATAGTCCATGAGGTTGCAGAGCTGGACTCAACTAACACTCTTGCTTTTCACTGTCCCCTAAATAGGAATTATGTGTTTCCTGACATTACATTGTATTTGTTGTTTTACTCCCTTCAGTGCTTAGAAATACCTCACATAACATGAGAATTCAATAAGATGTTCATTGAATAATTAGATAAAAATTGAATGTGTAATAAGTAAATTGAGACACATACTTAAACTGTCCCACTTTTAATTATCATTATTTTAATTAGACTTATTCAAACAAGAGTGTTATTACTCTCTTAAATTAATATTAATGACAGTAGTATTTGAATTGTCTCCAGTCATTTTGAGGTCATTAAAATGTGCTTTCATTATTTAAAAGTACCTACTAGAATATTTTCCCTGGCTTTTTATTTTCAGGAGTTAGTTACATTTATATAAACCATATCAAATATATACAGATATCTAATACAAATATGTCTCTCTCTCTCTCTCTCTCTCTCTCTCTCTATATATATATATATATATATATATACATATATATGTTAGGATTTATAAATACTCAGCAATGGTCATTCTCTTGGCAAAGAACATGTACATATGAACGAGTTACATTTCCTATGTAGGCTGTGTATGTTTGTGTGTTTGTGTGGGCATCACATAACTTTTCAAGTAGGACTCCTGATGAAAGATGGGAGTAACTAATACAAAAACCCTTAGGCATTTCCAAGGACCAGAATACTTTGAAGTATTTCAGCAAGAACATATTGACCTCTTTGGGGAAAAGAATTATGTGCAGCAATCAGACATGATTATCTAATGTTGAAGATCAAAGGGTATTGACTGAAATCTGCAGTTGCCATAGCTACTGAGCCCCATGAATTTACTATAGTTCTCTTATTGCAAGCACAAGATTTACAGTTAAGACCTGCTTTATTGACTAGAAGGGTTATCTGTTCACTAAATCAGGGAGTTTACTGGAATGATTTTCAGCCCACATTGTTTTACTAAATTGAATCTGATTCAGTGAAATTAAAATTAAAACTCAATGTTCTCAAGGCACACATTTATCATCTACTCCATCAGTCTTTTTAGGATGTGCGAAATATCCTAAGAGCAAATCTAGTCTTAGAAGATAAGATGTTTATAAAGTACTTTCATATGGAACACGTTCTCAATTGACTGTAATGCCTGAAACAGAAGTTCAGTGGTAAAGTTGACGAGTAGGACCAAGCCAATATGTCTCAAACTGCCTCCCTCAAAATAGCTTAATGCCTTTTCCCTGGTGACATCAAGCAGATTTCTGAAGCTAGGTTTTGAATCCCCAAATCTCAATCATCAAAGCATCTCTGGTTATCTAAAGCTACTTTCTGAAACCTTTTAGATGAGGATTTTTAAAACATAATCCTACCCTTAGCTGTCAATTTCTATAATTGACCTGGTTCTCAATTTCTAATTAAATCTATTGTTCTAAAAATCATTTCAGTTATTCATCTAATTTCTGAATAAATGATTCCCTGGTGGGCCAGTGCTCCCAATGCGGTATTTTTCTAACTACAAGGATGAGATTGGCAGAAGAAAACAATATGAAGTTAGTCAGTAAGTCCCCAGTTACTTGTTGTATGACTAACTGGATTCTCCCCAGTTATTAGTTGCTTTTATGTCCATGAATCTGCCCTGCATTGACTTTCTAGAGCATTAGGGGAAAGAATTTCCAAAACTTCCCTTCTTATTTATTATTCTGGATATCAAAAACTATGGAAGAATAAGAACACCTACATGGAAGTCTAAAAGCATGATTCTGGCAGCTAGGCTAGGATTTAATTCTTGGTCAATTCACGGAGCCTCAGTTACCTCAACTGGAAAATAGAGAAAACAATGGTTTCCACATCACGGTGCTTCACAAAAATTTAATAAATTAGTGTACATTGTTGTTGTTCAGTTGCAAAGTCATGTCTGACTCTTTGCGACCCCATGGGCTGCAGCAAGCCAGTCTTCCTGGAGTTTGCTCAAGCTCTGAGTGCTTGACATCTAAGCGCTCAGCAAAGTTAGGTTATTATTTTCAGGACATCTTGTTCTGTTGAGAAGTTTTTAAAAGTAAGAGGGAAGAGAAAGAAAAGATGACGAAAAATTCTTTTGATTCCAGCTATAATTTAGAAGGTAAGAGGAGGTCACTTCTAAATTTATTGTACAATTTCTCATTCCTTACTGATCAGGCAACACATTTTAGGTTTTGTTCTTAGGAAACATTAATCTTTTGGAAAATGCCACAGTTATATTATAGAACTTAACAGAAATACTTCATGGTAATTAGAAACAGTGACTACGTATCATTTAGGAAAAAAATGAAATACTGAATTACAGTTTACTCTAGTTTCCATACTGGGGGGGGGGGGGGGGTAGGTGGGCAGAAAACAGTTTTGTGCTCTCTTTTTAAGCTCTTTTCTGGCTGCCATCCGCAATCTTAAAAAGTTATTCACAGTCATGGCCGACTCTTTGTGATCCCATCCTCTGTAGCCTGCCAGGCTCCCCTGTCCACAGAATTCTCCAGGAAAGAGTACTGGAGTGGGTTGCATTTCCTTTTCTAGGGCATTTTCCCAACCCAGGGATCAAACCCGGGTCTTCTGCATTTTGGGCAGATTCTTTACCAACTAAGCTACAAGGAAGCCCTGCATTGCAGGAAGATTCTTTATCAACTAAGCTACTAGGAAGCAGTCTTAAAAACAAACAGCAAAAACAGTAGAGTACATTGGAATTCCAAGGCCATAGTCATAGTTTCCCTACTAACAGGGGCCTAAATCCACATGACCCTAATTATAAGTGCATGAAATTTATAGGAAATAAAGTTGTTGTTTAATACACAAAAGTATCACATCTTCTTTTCCTTGCCTTCAGGCATCTTCCCTCTTCCTTAATAAAGACCATAAGATAAGGATAGGCAGCCATGTGATAAACATTAGAATATACTGAATATCCATTGGAAGTTCAACTCAGTATCTATGCTGTGCTTAGTCACTCAGTTGTGTCTGACTCTTTGCGACCCCATGGACTGTAGCCCACATGGCTCCTCTGTTTATTGGGATTCTCCAGGCAAGAATACTGAACTGGGTTGCCATGCCTTCCTCCAGGGAATCTTCTCACCGCAGAGGTTGAACCCAGGTCTCCCGCATTGCAGAATCAGTATATAAATTTGTTTAAAATACTGCCAAGTGTGATCAATGAATAGAAATCCAGCTGGAAAAACAGTGCATGGAAAATAACCATTTCCTTAGGCTAAGTGGATTCACTTAATTGTTGACTCCTTAACTCAATAATTCTTTTCTCTTGCTCAAGTGATTCACAGCCTTTAGGCAATGCATTCTAGCACTTTATGGAAAACCCCATATGTATCGTCCTAAGATTTTTTATTTAGGTTTTTATCTACACCAGTTATTTCTGCGTCAATCCCAAGAAAGAGCCAAACCCAAGTGGAAAAAGATTCAAAGATTCAAAATCCTTCAATTTTTATACCAAGTTGTATATATAGGAATCAAGAAAATATATGAAATAATAAAGTTGCTGTTGTGATAAACAGAAGTAGGAGCAAGCATTCTGTTCTACAAAGAATTAACATGTTTCCCAGCTGTTCTTACTCTGAGACAGCTTTGTTGTAATTTGGCAAGATTCAGGAATGTGGGAAGTTTTTTCCGGTTGGCCCATCGACAGTTTCATATGGAGAAGAACAATAATTGCTGGCCACAGGATTAAAGTCCAGAAGATAATTAAATAATGCAAAAGGAACAAAGTGGACTTTGCAAGCTGTGCTGTTATTTCCCAGTCTTTTGCTCTGCAGAGAATCCAGATTGCTACTCAATGGGTTTATTATATAATCTTGCTGTGAACAACTCGTAAACTATAATTTAACTGGGATTTTCATTTAAAAGAAAATAAAAATTTTAAGAGACTTAAACTATGATGTAGCTCCCAAATCTTCCAAATTAGCTATACTGGAATAAATGTATCTTCTCCTAAGTGCTGTTCCTTGGGTCTGTTAGTTTAGGTCATGAAGAGGGTGAGGTTTTTATGTATTCTCCTATTAGATTAAAATGGAATGTGTTTGGGACCCAGAGGTTTTGAACACAGAAAGAAACTTATCAGCAGATACTTTCTAAATAAGCTTAGATATTTTCTAAGTAAACTTCTAAAGTTAGTAGTGATTCCAAATATTATTGTGATTTCCCTAAATTTGTTTCCTTTTCATTCTAATTTTATAGATTTTAGTCATGTTTGAAATTAGAGTCCAGTTTAAATTATTTTTCTTCATGAGAACAGATTTGAAATTGTAGCATAGGAACCCCAATGATTAGTAAAGATGACTAGAGCAACTAAAGCAAAATCTCTTGAAAGTTAATACTTCCAGCAAATATCTTCTTTGAAATAACCTAATTTAAAAATATTGCAAAAAGTATTTCCCTACTTTGTTTGGATTGTCAAACAAGGCCTACAAAGAAAAATAAAAATGAAATGAGAACATTCCCATTAATGATTCAAATGGACCCAAGATGAGAAAGATTGAAAATAGTTCATTGGAATTCCCTGGTGGTCCAGTGGTTAGGACCTCACAGTTTTACTGCCATGGGCCTGGAGGGAAAATCCCTGGTCAGGGAACTAAGATCCTACAGGCTGCACAGCACAGCCAAAAAAACAAAGAAGGAAAGAGTTTATTAATATTGTCTGAAACTGAGTTTGGGAGAGAGATCAAGAGCACAAGGATCTGGAGCTCACCTCCCCTCATGAAAAGCTAAATACATATCTACACGCAAAACAGTTCTCACTGAAAACTGACTGGAAACTGGCAAAAGGACTCCTGTATAACCAAGGTGGTAAGAAAGATACACATGTTTTCTGGGTGGAATGGGAGGAAACTGAGTTCAAGCACATAGATGGTATAAAATGTGTGTGCGTGTGTGTATGTATACACACACACAGAAGACTTGGGTTCAATCCCAGGGTCGGGAAGATTCCCTGGAGGAGGAAGATCCCCTGGAGGAAATGGCAACCACTCCAGTATCCTTGCCTGGAAAATACCATGGACAGAGGAGCCAAGTGGGCTACAGTCCATGAGGCCATGGAGAGTTGGACATGTCTGAGTAACTAGGCAGAATATGTTTTATACACACACACACACACACACACACACACACACACACACACACACTCTTAATTTTTAAGCCACCAGAAGGCTATATACTCAAAGAAATCCAAAAGAACTGAATTCCAAAGAAGGATGAGCCCTTAGAGGTTGTTCTAAGGTCAGTTACTACTTTCAACAATAAGAACAAGGGTCAAGTCTGGGTACAGGTAAGCTGAGTATCTTGCCTGCCATAGGCCATGGGGAGGAGAGTGTTGGTACGTAAGATAAGGAGAAATCAGTATACTTTTTACTGGTCACATGAGCCTGCTTGAAGGACTGGAATCTAGAGCAGTCCCAAACAAAGAACTAGCTCTGTCCAACTGCCATTGATTCTCTCCTACAAGTCCATGGTGATTCAGGATGCTCAGTGCTGGGCTAGAAAGCAAAAACTTCTTGTAGTCCCAGTCATCGATAGATTCCAAAGTTTCATTAGAGAGAAATGCTTGTATTACACATAACAGATATTGGCCTCAAGACATTTGACACAAGACGTGAACTGAATTTAATAAAGGCACAACATCTCAGACCTACCTTAACTCCTGATTGGATCAGAGGGATAATTCCCTTTCTAGATATCTGACAGACGAAAAAGCAGACCTCATTTGGGGAAAAGATTTATTCTAGTCTCTATAGGTCTTTTAAACACAGTATCTACAATACAATGAAAAATTATATGCAAAGAAACTGGAGAACATAAAAGATTTTTTAAGTCAATACAAGCAAAATCACAGATGACCCAGATGTAGAAATTAACATATAAAGATGTTAAATTAAAAGACAAAATTTTAAAGAATTTAGAGAAAAGAGAATTTCAGCAGAGAAATGCAGACTCTAAAAAGAACCAAATGGAACTTCTAGAAGTAAAAATACAATATTCAAATTAAAGATTTGTTGAACAGGCTGAAAAGTAGCTTCGATTCAGTCAAAAAAAATTAGGTAACTTACAGGTCAAAAGAAATAATGTAAACTGAACCATAGAGTTGAAAAAAGAATTAAAAAATAATTTTAGTGACATATGGGACAAAAACAAATATTCTAATATGTCTATATTTGGAATTACAGATGGAAAAAAATAAAAAATCCAGCAGAGGAATTATTTGAAGAGATAATGGCTAAGGTTTTTCTCAAAATCAATGAAAGATATCAGCCCACAAATATAAGAAACTCAGAGACTCTTAAGTAACACAAATATTATGAAAACCATATCTAGAGCTATACTGGCCACATTCCTACAAACAAAAAGTGAATTGAAAATCTCAAAAGAAGTTAGATCACAAGTTCACATTTCATTTAGAAGAAAATAAGAAGAAATAAAGCTAAATTATCATACATAATGTAAACTGGAAGCTAATAGACTGATACCTTAAAGTTCTATAAGGGAAAAAATAAATCTAAGATTCTATATTTAGCAGAAACATCCTTTGAAACTGAAAGTGAACTAAAGACATTTTCCAATGAACTTCAGAATAAAATCTGAGCTAATCTGTCACCAGAAGACCTGCACTAAAAAAATACTAAAGAAATTTCAAGATAAAGGGAAATTATTCTGGATGGAAGCTTGGAACTTCAGAAAAGAAGGAAGAGCCCCAGAAATAAATGTGCAATGATTTTTAAATGTAAAATAATTGCTTAGCTGGTTAGAGTAATAATAATGTATTATGGGGTTTATAAGATATATAGACATATATGAAATGAAATTACTTTCAGGCACAAGTAACAGAGATGCTGTTATTTTTCAGTCAATAAGTCATATCCAACTTTTTGAGACTCCATGGACTGCAGCACGCCAGGCTTCCCTGTCCTTCACTATCTCCTAGAGTTTGCTCAAACTCACAGCCATTGAGTCGGTGATGCCATTCAACCATCTCATCCTCTGTCACCCCCTTCTCCTCCCGTCTTCAATGATTCAGCTCTTCCTGTCTGGTGGTCAAAATATTAGAGCTTCAACTTCAGCATCAGTCCTTCCAGTGAATATTCAGGGTTGATTTCCTTTAGGATTGACTGGTTTGATCTCCTTGCTGTCCAAGGAACTCTAAAGAGTCTGCTGCAGGACCGCAGTTTGAAAGTATCAGTTCTTTGGTACTCAGCCATCTTTATGGCGCAACTCTCACATGTGTACAAGACTACTGGAAAAACTATAGCTTTGACTATACCAACTTTTGTAGGCAAAGTGATGTCTGTTTTGTAATAAACTGTCTAGGTAGCTTTTATTCCAAGGAGCAACGATCTTTTAATTTTGTGGCTGCAGTAACCATCTGCATAGTTGTGCTTTTGCTTATTTTATGGACAAACTGACTAGTTCATCCTAGAGAAACTCACAAGTGAAAATTTTGTCAAGCAGATAATCAGTTCAGTTCAGTTGCTCAGTCATGTCTGACTCTTTGCCACCCCATGGACTACCGCACACCAGGCTTCTCTGTCCATCACCAACTCCCTGAGCTTACTCAAACTCAAGTCCACAGAGTCAGTGATGCCATCCAACCATCTCATCCTCTGTTGTCCCCTTCTCCTTCTGCCTTCAGTCTTTACCAACATCAGGGTCTTTTCAAATGAGTCAGTTCTTCACATCTAAATATTGGAGTTTCAGCTTCAGCATCAGTCATTCCAATGCATATTGATGACTGATTTCCTTCAGGATGGACTGGTTTGATCTCTTTGCAGTCCAAGGGACTCTCAGGAGTCTTCTCCTACACCACAGTTCAAAAGCATCATTTCTTCGGTGTTCAGCTTTCTTTATAGTCCAACTCTCACATCCATACATGACCACTGGAAAAACCCTAGCTTTGACTAGATGGACTTTTGTTGCAAAGTAATGTCTCTGCTTTTTAATATGCTGTCTAGGTTGGTCATAGCTTTTCTTCCAAGGAGCAAGCATCTTTTAATTTCATGGCTGCAGTCACCATCTGCAGTGATTTTGGAACCCCCCAAAATAAAGTCTGTCACTCTTTCCATTGTTTCCCCATCTATTTGCCATGAAGTGATGGGACCAGATCCATGATCTTAGTTTTCTGAATGTTGAGTTTTAAGCCAAATTTTTCACTCTCCTCTTTCACTTTCATCAAGAGGCTTTTTAGTTCCTCTTCACTTTCTGCCGTAACGGTGGTGTCATCTGCATATCTGAGGTTATTGATATTTCTCCTGGCAGTCTTGATTCCAGCTTGTGCTTCATCTAGCCCAGCATTTCTCATGATGTACTCTGCGTATAAGTTAAATAAGCAGGGTGACAAAATATAGCCTTGACTTACTCCTTTCCCGATTTGGAACCAGTCTATGGTTCCATGTCCAATTCTAAATGTTGCTTCTTGACCTGCACACAGATTTCTCAGGAGGCAGGTCAGGTGATCTGGTATTCCCATCTCTTTCAGAATTTTCCAGTTTGTTGTGCTCTACACAGTCAAAGGCTTTGGCATAGTCAATGAAGCAGAAGTAGAAATTTTTCTGGAACTCACTTGCTTTTTCAATGATCCAACGGATGTCGTCAATGTGATCTCTGGTTTCTCTGCCTTTTCTAAATCCAGCTTGAACATCTGGAATTTTGCAGGTCACGAACTGTTGAAGCCTGGCTTGGAGAATTGTGATCATTACTTTGCTAGTGTGTGAGATGAGTGCAATGTGCAGTAGTTTGAATATTCTTTGACAGTGCCTTTCTTTGGGGTTGGAATGAAAACTGACTTTTCCAGTCCTGTGGCCACTGCTGAGTTTTCCAAACTTGCTGGCATATTGAGTGCAGCACAGAGATAATTCTAGCCTATTGTTACACAAAGTGTTGTGTTACTATTTCCAAATCCTTTCTAGGTTTTTTCGGGGAAGGGCATGTAAATGAGACTAGACATGGAGGAAAGGAGTATGACATGGAGGACCCCAAAGGCAGACTTGAGCACATGAGGGCCGTTGAAAGCACTGGATCTGGGATGTGGCATGACCAGAAATGTGTCTTCTGATACTGACAAAATTTCAAAACCATTTTTTTAGCATAGAGGAAAGCCACCAAATTCTTTAAGGGCTTTCCCTGCTCCCATGAATTATTTAAAGGATAGACATTCCTTTCTGTAAACCCAATTTCCCTTCACCTATTCATGATGATGATTATGCACTGGTGTACTCAAACTCCACAAACCTTTAAAAAAAATCTGCGTAGTTGTTCTCACACCAAAAGCTTTCATTCATAGACTTCAGTCCCCTTTGACTTTTCTAAAGGCAGTTGCGTTTCCAAGACAACTGATTTTTCTCCTTACATTACCCATTTACATACAATGTTATACTAAGTCCCTCTTTATTCAGAGAGTCATTAAACGTTTAGTCTTTGAAGGACTTTCGCAGTGGTCCAGGGTTTAAAACTCTGATCTCCCAATGCAGAGGACATAGCTTCAATCCCTGGTCAGGGAACTAAGATCCCACATGCCATATGATACAGCCAAAAAATAAAATAAAATTTAAATTAAAAAAAAATTTACTAAAAAAGGTTTAGCTTTTGAGTTTCTATGTTTTTGGTATCACAGATTTTTATTTTTTCTGTTTTCATATCAAAAAATTTTACTTTATTATAATTTGTTCATATGTGTGATCATTTACTCCATAACTTGAGAGTTCCTTTAAGCATTTTCTCCCTACCCAATTAGTTCTTTCACCTCCCTCCATCTACCTTTGGCTATTTGGTATTTTTCCTTTGTATGTTTCTGTTGATCTTTATCATCTTATTCTTTTCTTCCTTTCTCCCTCAAGTTTTCCCTTGATTACATTACCCATTTGCCACCATTTAAACTTCTCCTCAAACAGAGAAAAAAGTCTTAAGTTCTAGCTCCTGAAGAGGATAATTCAGTAGATCACAGAGAGGCCTACTAAAAAGATTTATTAACTAGCAACTTAAACTTTTCTGTGGACAGCTTGTTTTAGAAAATACTGAATATCTGTCAAATTTATGTGTAGTACCATTAACTCACTGATTTTTATTAATACAACATGAGGCGCTTCTTTGAAGAACCCACCAAATATTAGAATTCTAGAAATCCCGCTTTCGCTTCTGCAACCATAACCAGAATTGATTGCTGAACTTATTTTATTGTAGATGTTATTTTATTACTTTATTTCCTTTGCCTTTTTCTTCTGGTGCCTTGCCAGAGGTATTTTTTACTTTTCCTCTCTCCTCAGAGCTCTGTCTTGAAGCCTGGCATGGCAGCAGTGAAAATTCACCTCTTGGGTGTCTTCCTCGTGGAGGATCGTTGACTGTTGGCTGTGGCTGCTGCCACTCTAGAAATCTCACTGTGTTTGTGCTGACGCCAAGCCTCCTTCAGGCTGGCCCCAGACAGTGACTGAGCATGGTAGGAGTGCGATGCAGACGGCCATTCCAATCAGATGCAGGACTCCCCCAGGGGGTGACATTAGCTCCAGGACTGCCCATCAGCCTGGATAAATTTTTCTGGAAAAAGTCTCAGCCCAAGACTCTCCCTACTCATCCCTCCTTCCTTCCCTTTCTCTTTTCCTGGGATCAGAACTTCCTTGTGGTCTGAAGACTATCCTCCCCTTCTCCTAATCCTTCTCTGTATCCTTTACAGACATCCCTCTACCTCTTTCCCAATACATCTCTTACATCCCATCTTGATGACAGGTTTCATGAAGTCTGAGGTGTTGTCAGCTGAACTATAGCAATTATTCCTCCCTGCTGCTCACATGGTGTAATACATCTGTGACTAGCTCTCTGACCAGACCCGGTGAAGTTTGTTTACATATTCTCTCTCCCAACATGAACTTTTGTTTAAAAACAAACAAAAATGGTGTTTTGTCCATATTTGAAATACTCTAAATATCCATATATTATCACCAAGCAATGTCCTCAACCAAAGCATCTCCAGTGCTAACTCTTAGAAACCCATCAAAATTGCCCTTGGAAGGTAATTAGCTGCCTCATCTTGCTTTGCTAACAGTCTCAACTGTATACTCTGGCAGAAATCCCAAACCTGCCTGAAACTGTTGTAAGAATTATTAGCATACTACGAAGATCTTTCAATTTACAAAAACTGAAATGGTCTAGAGCAACAGTTCTCACACCTTAGCGGGTATTAAAAATACCTGGAAGGCTCTTTGGAACACAGGTTGGTAGGCTGTATGTCAAGAGATTCTATTTAAGTAGGTCTGAGGCAGGACTTGAAGATTTGTTTTACTAGTAAGTTCCCAGGTAAAACTGGAGCTGTTGATCTGAGAATCATACCTTGGGAATAACTGATCTAGAACAATGATTCACAAATGTCCACATGCAAAAGAACCATTAGGGAGCTTGTCTTAACTACAAAGTCCTGGACCATCACTCCCATCCATGCAACCCAGAAAGCTTGACTGGATAGGGCTGCAATGATCCAAGAAGGCTAAACATTTTAAAAAGTCCCCTGGTGATTCTGTTGACAGCAGACCAGACTTTTGCTTTACATTTTTAAAAAGTTCCCTAGGTGATTAAACATTCAGTCAGGGCTAAGAATCAGTGCTTTGGTACCGGGGTCCCCAACCTCTGACGATCTGAGATAGAGCAGATATAATAACAATAGAAATAAAGTGCACAATAAATGTAATGCTCTTGAATCATCCCCAAACCATCCTTCCTACCTCAGTCCATGGAAAAATTGTCTTCCATGAAACCAGTCCCTGGTGTCAAAAAGGCTGGAGACCTCTGCTTTGGTACTCTGCCTTTCAAATGATTTGGCAGTACTTCTAACCATTCAATATTTTTTTATCTCCTTTCCTCTCTCTGCAACTTGAACAGTTGGTGTGAATCCCTCCATAAATTACAGTCCTACAGTGTTATCTACCCAGAATCCTCTTCCTACCACCACCTCCTGCTGCTGCTGCTGCTAAGTCAGAGTTGTGTCCGACTCTTAGCGACCCCATGGACTGCAGCCCACCAGGCTCCTCTGTCCACGGGATTTTCCAGGCAAGAGTATTGGAGACCATCACCTCCTACCTCTCCCCAATTACCATATCTACCACCCCTTATCACTGTTGCTTTGTAGGCATCTGATCCATGCTAAGCCATTAAAACTCAGGAGCAGTTAGCTGTTCTTGCCTTCCTTGGAAACAATACAAGCAATGAAAACCAAAGGTAAGGCACAGAAGAATAAGGATGCCCTGCATGCAAGTTAAGTCGCTTCAGTCATGTCCAACTCTTTGAGAACCCATGGACTGCAGCCCACCAGTCTCCTCTGTCCATGGGCTTCTCCAGGCAAGTATACTGAAGTGGGTTGTCAAGGCCTTGCCCAGGGGATCTTCCAAACCCGGGATCAAACCCACGTATTTAACAGCTCCTGCACTAGCGCCACCTGGGAAGCCCAAAGACACTCTATGAGAGAGTAAAATACAGTTGGATACAACTGGATACAGTTGTTACTGAGCCACAGATACTATCTAGTGTTTACTTCTGTGAGAAGTTTCATATCCTTAAAAAAATCTGTTATTTATTTTTGCTACACTCATCTGACTTAAAGATCTATAACTTGTAGACAAAAGAGTCTTACTGACATTATAAAAATACATGTACCCCTCCTCATTGACAAGACCTGATCCCCATTATACCCTATGAAAGAGGGAAGATATTTTATGGATAAAAAAAATGAGGGACTGAAGGATTAAGAAATTTGCCTATAGTCACACAGAAAGATACAGTCAAAAGCAGAACTGTTTTAAGTGGTATCTTTCTTTTACACTGAACAGCCAGCCTCTCCAAGCATAAATTTGATTACCTGAAAGACCCAAAGGCAACATAGTGGCTTCTAGTAAAGTAGTGTATGTGGAACTACTAAACCAAACCTGTGAGAACAAATTGGAATTTCCAAGGATTATTTAGTTATTGCTAATCCACTGAATTAAACAATATGCTTGCACTTGGTAGACAGACATCAGGGTCTGTCCTTCGTGGTTTCTGCCCCTCCTTGGAAAAGGTCAAGTGCACTAATGGCTTGCCTTCAGTCTTCGTCAGCTAAGCATAAAAATCTTACTGGAAGAAGAGTCCCTGACCTATTGAATACTGAACCCAATTGTACTGTTAATGTGTGTGGAATCCACAACTTGGCCACAATGTTTGCTGAACCACAGCCCAGGCACACGCCTTGACTTTTACGGCACTTGAATAATGATGTTGCACTTTAAAGGGTATGAGGGGGTTTTAAAAATTCTGGTCTTATACCAAGTTTTTTCCACTTCATGTAAAAGGAATATTTTCCATCTGTCTACGTGAAAGGGTACAGGAGGAAGCATAGGGAAAGACAAGGGAAATTCTTCTTGTCTATGCTTTTTCTATCTTAAAACATGACCTACTCCTTGAGATGCTGGACATGTTTAAATAACCCCATCAGAATTCCCAAATGCCAGAACTTGCTGTCTACTAAAAGTCAGACTTTCTCTATAAAAGAACTGTCTCAAAAAATGAATGGAATCTACAAAGTTACTAGTCATTTTCATTAATCTAAGTCTCCAGACAAAATTTCAAAAACACTTAGATAAGCACTGTAACAAAATTCCATACAGAAATTTTTAAAAATTTATTTTTAATTGGAGGATAATTGCTTTACAAGGTTGTGTTGGTTTCTGCCATACAACAATATGAATCAGCTATAAGTATATGTATATCCTTTCCCTCTTGAACCTCCTCCCCCCCACCCCATCATCCCAACCCACCCTTTACCTTGTCACAGATTGAGCTCTCTGCGTTATATAGCAACTTCCCATTAGCTATCTATTTCATATATGTTTCTGTATGCATTTCAATGCTACTTTCTCAATTCCTCCTATCCTCTCCTTCCCTCACTGTGTCCACAAGTCTGCTCTCTGTGTCTGTGTCTCTATTCCTGCCCTGCAAACAGGTTCAGCAGTACCATTTTTCTAGACTCCATATGTATGCACTAACATACAATATTTGTTTTTCCCTTTCTGACTTACTTCATTCTGAATAACAGGCTCTAGGTTCATCCAACTTACCAGAACTGATTCAACTGTGTTCCTTTATATGGTTGAGTAATATTCCTTTGTATAAATGTACCACAACTTCTTTATCCATTCATCTATCAATGGACATTTAGGTTGCTTCCATGTTCTAGCACACACAGAGATTTTAAAATGAATATAATGCATATATTTCCATTATCATGCGTCACAAACACAAAAAATAATGACTTTTTCCTCCAGGATGTTAAACTCAAAATATTGTGTGAGTAACTCAAAATATTGTACAGTATCTGTGGATTGGCAGTTGTGGGTTATATAGATAACTAGATGTATTCTAATTCTTGAAGAGCTGGGAATACCAGACCACCT
Organism: Budorcas taxicolor; assembly: GCF_023091745.1. NCBI lineage: Eukaryota > Metazoa > Chordata > Mammalia > Artiodactyla > Bovidae > Budorcas > Budorcas taxicolor. The sequence goes on along the minus strand of NC_068911.1, from coordinate 89,672,052 downwards.
TACCTGCCTCCTAAGAAATCTGTATGCAGGTGAAGAAGCAACAGTTAGAAGTGAACATGGAACAAGACTGGTTCTGAATCAGGAAAGGAGTATGTCAAGGCTGTATATTGTCACCCTGCATATCTAACTTATATGCAGAGTATATCATGTAAAATGCTGGGCTGGATGAAGCACAAGCTGGAATCAAGACTGCTGAACTCAAGATAACCTCCGATATGCAGATAACACCACTCTTACAGCAGAAAGCAAAGAACTAAAGAGCCTCTTGATGAAAGTGAAAGAGAAGAGTGACAAAGCTGAGTGAAAAACTCAACATTCAGAAAACTAAGATCATGGCATTTGATCCTATCACTTCATGACAAATAGACGGGGAAACAATGGAAACAGTGACAGACTTCATTTTCTTGGGTTCCAAAATCACTGCAGATGGTGACTGCAGCCATGAAATTAAAGATACTTGCTCCTTGGAAGAAAAGCTATGACCAATCTGGACAGCATATTAAAAAGCAGAGACATTACGTTGCCAACAAAGGTCCATCTAACCAAAGTTATGGTTTTTCCAGTAATCATGTATGAATGTGAGAGTTGGACTATAAAGAAAGCTGAGCATCATAGAATTGATGCTTTTGAACTGTGGTATTTGAGAAGACTCTTGAGAGTCCCTTGGATGGCAAGAAGATCCAACCAGTCAATCCTGAAGGAAGTCAGTCCTGAATATTCATTGGAAGGACTGATGCTGAAGCTGAAACTCCAATACTTTGGCCACCTGATGCGAAGAACTGACTCATTTGAAAAGACCCAGATATTGAGAAAGATTGAAGTCAGGAGGAAAAAGGGATGACAGAGAATGAGATGGTTGGATGGCATCACTGACTAAATGGGCATGAGTTTGAGTAAACTTAGGGAGTTGGTGATGGACAGGGAAGCCTGGAATGCTGAAGTCTATGGGGTGGCAAAGAGTCAGACATGACTGAACGACTGAACTGAACAGAACTGAGATGTTTCCTGGGGTAGGGGGGTGTTCTGAATAATCTGATCCCAGTATGATATGAGATTAACCACAGAAGGAATGTTTCCCTCTTATGGAAAGGAAAATGTGAGAAAACTTGACTCATAAACAGCATGGCTTAAAAGGAGACACTATAAACAGAAAAAGAGCAGCTACAAATATAATTTAATGTGTTTTGCAAAATTAGCTTTCTTCTGTTTTAAAATAGTAAAACCAAGAAATTTTCATTTCTATCTTAGTCTGTCCAGGCTGCTATAACTAAATCCCACAGACAGAGTGACTTATAAGCAAGTGAAATTTCTCGTCAATCTGGAGGCTGGAAGTCTGAAATCAGGATGCCACAGTGGTCAGGTGAGGGTCCTCTTTTGGGTTGCAGACTCCTCATGGAGGCTGGGCTAGGGAGCCCTGTTGGCCCTCTTTCATAAAGTTACTAATCTTAATCACCTCCTAAAGGCACCACTTTCAAATATCATTACCTTGAGGATTCGGTTTCCAACAACTGAATTCTGGCGGGGAAGCAAGCATATTCAGACCATAGCAATCCCCTTTCAGTGGCAGTAATAACAATTGTCACAGTGATTGTGCTGTGTGTCAGGGTCTGTTCAAATATTACCACACTCAGTCATCATTATTATCACCCTAGTATATATTAGATGTTGTGGTTTAGTCGCTCAGTCACGTCCAACTCTTTTGTGACCCCATGGACTGTAGCCCACCAGGTTCCTCTGTCTGTGGGATTTCCCAGGCCAGAGTACTGGAGTGTGTTGCCATTTCCTTCTCCAGGGGATCTTCCTGACCTAAGGACTGAATCTACATCTCCTGCATTGATAGGCGAATTCTTTGCCACTGAGCCACCTGGGAAGCCACTTTATATTAATATTAGTTACCTGTATCCAAATTAACCCCCAAGTGGATAGCTTAAAACAGTAACCATTATTATCTCAGTTTCTGCGGGTTAGGAAGTCAGACACAGATTATCTGGGTACCTCAGGAGTCTTGGCAGGCCTCAGGTCTTCACCAGCTATCACCTAGAGACATCAGTTCCTGGGCTATATGCGCCTTTTGATACAACTCCTTACAACATAGCAACTTGTTCCCCTTAGAGATATTACTGAATAAACTCCCAAGAGAGAATCTTCAACGTTGGATATAACCTTGCGAATGACATTCTACTGCTTTTCCCATATTCTATTCATTCAACCCAGTCGACATTCAAGGGGAGAGAACTGCACAGGTACGCAAACACTGGGAGGCGGGGATCACTGGGGCTATCTTAAAGCCTTCCTGCCAGAGAGTTTATATTAACAATTGAGGAAACAAAGGCTTAGCGGAGATAAACAGCCTGCCCAAGATATTTGGCTCTTTCATGATGAAACAGAGATTCATTTCTAGGCTGCTAGAGACCAGAGATCAAGTTCTTAATCAATGTGCTATGGGAAAACATAAATATTTTTTAAGAAATTAATATTTTCTTTTTACTGAACTCTTTTGATGACCATTTCTCCTCCTGTAGGAAAAGTAAAAGCCAAATAATAGCAAAAATTTAGATTAATTAACTGCATTGCACTATTAGACATACAGGTATATAGTGCTAGAGTTTTGGTGTATTTTTATGCATTTCAGTATCTAGCAATTTTCTCAAGCCCATCAATCTTTTGGGTGTTTATAACAGCCAATACAAAAAGAAATGATCAAAACACATTTTAGTGTGTTTTATGGATTAGTATTCTAAGAAATGTTTATTTGGCTTAAAGTTAATGTGAAGGAAGAAAATGAAACTTTGCACAGAGTCAGCTTTATTAGAGAATGATTACAAGCACCTAACCTCAACCGAGTTATTGCACTACAGTTGGAGAATTGAAATTTCTTCTTTTATCTCAAGAAGAAACAGATGAAGAGACCCTTAAGGTCATGCAATGATAGTCATTTATTGCCAACAAAGTACTGACACCCTGAGATTTCTTACTTAGGTTGAAATGCTAGCCATATGTTGAACAGTAGGTGAGTCCAGAGAGCAAGTAAAGAAAAAACTAGAGCTAGGTTGTTGTAGGTGCAAGTTCTATCACAATACAGGAATTCACACCAGGGCAAAACCAGAAGCTTTCTGACAACTGCATCATTGGTTCAAACAGGCTCTCTGTGCAAACCAAATGGCCTGTGTCCTACTCAGTACAGAGGAATTATCCAACTGTCACCTTTCTTCCAACTGAAGGTTGTGTCACAGTTGAACTACCACATTAGGGTTTTCATTCTTATGTGTTGTTCCTGTGAAGAAAACTTTGGCATTACCAACAGTCTTAAGATACTCACCGCCACTTCTTTAACACCTAACACATTGCCAGTTCTTTATAAATGTTTAAGAACTGGCTTGCATTTTTATGAACATGTGGGTGGTTTTAGCTGTGGATTTTCATCTGTATATTGATTGGGACCAGCTGGCAACATAAGTGACAAAATTCTGAGAGACAGGTTTCTTGTTCACAATATACTTCATTCAGCAAAAGGACAAAAGGGTATAAATTTTTCAAGACAGTTAATCCTTATGGGATTTCCAGATCACCAGCATCTAAACTTTGAGGATTATTCTTTAAATCACACTTTTGTTTTCCACTTATCCATGAGGCTATCTGAAAATCCAGTTTATACTGGAGAACGTTCTCATTGCAGAATTTAGATAAAACCATTTCATACTTGCGAATCTAGTCATCTGTTTAATAGCTCCCTTCATCATTGAAGAGGTAAAGAAGGAAAAATGTATTTCTTTTCAGAAAATGTTATTAATATTAGTTAAAGAGTTTGATGTGATTGTACCTCTTATTATAATCCACATTTCTATATTTCTAATACATTGCTTTATCTAACCCATGAGGTATTATTACTCAGAAAACTGTGTCATTCACACTGAGTAAATGTCAGAGTAACCATCAGTTCTTATGCCATGTGAAAATAAAAAATGACATTGACTATGAATTGCAAGGTAAAACATTACGATGTAGAAGCAAACACGAAAATGTGAACAGCTAAATGGGCCACAAACAATTTTAAAATAAACAGCCAAAGGATATGTTTTCACATAATAATTTAAAAAAATTTTTTAATCCTATTGAGTTTGTACAATACAATTAGTTGGATCTGACATCACCAAAGCTGGGAGCCAAAGTTTGTCTCTTCTTTCTTGATCCATCCTTAGTTTATCAATATTTTTGTTTTGCTTCTTTTGAGCTATTTTGGAGGAGAGTAAATTAGGATTACTGATGTTTGAACTGTCTGGAAAGAAAGAAGGGGGCCGAGGTGGAGGTGCGGTGGTATGATGCAAGGAGAATCTGGAAGTCAGTTTTGTTCACACTTCATCTTGACCATGCCTCTCCTTTCCCCATCAAGTGTGAAGACACTGCCAATGACTCCTACTCAGCAATTCACACTGTTTGCGTTGCTTTATTTTTAATTAACCAGTCTTATCATGTTTACCATGAAGAATAATAACCAATATTCCTTGAATGCTAAATGCTCAGCACAGTATCCATCAATAATTTAATCTTCACCACTATAATCCCAAGGAGGCGGTAGTATTATCCCCATTTACAGAGGAGGAAAGTGAGGTTTCTGGGTCAAGTGCCGCGTCTACCTTCATAGAAGTAGTAAGTGATTCAGCTAGAATTAACACCCAGGTCTTTCCAACTCCATACTTACACTCTAACCTGCTGCTCACGTATTTTTGATATGGTCATTGGGAACTAAGGATGCCATCAAGATCAAAGTGAATGTTATTCATTCAAAGGCAAAAGAAACAAAGCTACGATTTTTGGTTTATGCAAACCACAAATTCTAACGTGCCTAATCATACAATGGAAAAATAGCGAGTAATAGCTGTGCATTAGCACAGTGATATTTTGCCTACAAGATTACCAGAGCAGTCTTTAAAAGCAAAATAAAGCAGAAAAAGAAGTTCCTATTTGTCAACCTTTAGGTTTACCCATGAACCTCCACATTGAGATTATTTGTGGTTTCAACACATATACACAATAAGGTATTCCATATTGCATCATCATGTTTTCCAAACATCTAAGCAAAACACCATATCTGTCAAGAATTAATCCTAACTTCACCAACTCCAACAAAGTTTTAAAGATATATCACACTTAAAATCATTCAGAATAAATGTCAATATTTTCTTTGGGGGGGTTAATTACACAATTAACATTTCCATCAGTATGAATGCCTTTCCTTTTACCTTGTTTTGTTTTGTTTTTTTAAGCATTTCGTCCACTGGCTTGATCCCGAAGCCATGAATGAAGCCAAAAACGCTGCCTCATGGCTTTAGTTACTGTTGAAAATGCAACTGTATTTTCTGTTTCACAAAATCTGTCACATGGTTGAGCACATGCCACCAAACTGCCATGACTTAGCACTGCACTGTGGCATGCTCTTCTCATTCATTAAGCTGACTTCCCATTGTCTTAAGGAAAGAGCATAGACATTAAAGACAAATGTTATATTTCTATAAGCAGACATTTTTAAACCTTCTGTTGTTTACAGCCAAGATTCAGATTCTTGGCTCCGGGGTCCAGACTACTCTCACATAAACTTGTTTCAGAACATGTGCTCTACATTTGTTTCCTAGGATGCAAATGGCCTGAGCATGTGCTGACTAAAATTCTTCACACCAAGGGGATTTAGGTAGATTCCTACAGCTTGGCAAACATTCTGCTATGATATTTGGGTAAAGATGATAAAGTAATGCTTTTTTCATCTTCCTGACATCTAACCATTGGACAGCTTTTCAGATTGTTTCCAGCCAGTTTTATTAAAATACTGAAGCAAGCTTCACATTAGAATGAATGTGTATAATATTGAGCTCAGATGATATCTTTTGGATACATCGAGAATAAATTTCCACATCCACTTAAATATATTAATCGATGAAGAGGAGCTTTCTGCCTAAAAGAACTCTGATACCAGAGGGCAGAGCCACACATATAGTCAAAATCATTGAGCAATAGGCTTCCCTTCAGGGATACTGTAAGTGAGGAAACTTGGAGGGAAAAAGCAATAGTATTGCCTTCTGTTAACATCCCAGCTACTTCTTTCCAAACTGGTTTCTCTCAGTATCAGCAGGTTTATGTCAGAAATCCAAAGAGAAATGAAAAATGGCTATTACTTCATCCTCCTCTGGATTAGTTGCCAAAATTAATTTTTCTGATACCTTTCAGGGGGCCATGAAAATAAAATCATGTCTTAGCTGCCCAAATATTATAATTTAAAGAACTATCAGCCAGAATCACAATAAAATGAAACTTGTTTGGAAAGTGTATTACGGTTCCTTTAAAAAGGACCAACTGCTCACCTTTGGCTGACTTAAAATGAAATTCCATGCAGCAGTGACCAAGATGGCAGAGTGGGAAGACCCTAAGCTCACCTCCTCCCATGGGCAGACCAAACTTACAGTTGTTTACAAAACAATTATCAATGAGAACAGCCTGAAGACTAGAAGATCTTCTACAAGTAAAAATATAAAGGAACAGAAGATGAGTAGTAGAGGCAGGCACAGCATCGTCAAGACCCACACCACCAGGTAGCCCACACACGAAATAGGAGGATAATTACAGTTGCAGAGCTTCTCTCCAAAGAGCAAGGGATCTGAGCCCCCCATCAGGCTCCCAAGCCCAGGGGTCCTGCTCCGGGAAGATGAGCCCACAGAACATCTGGCGTTGAAGTCCAGTGGGGCTTAATTTGGGGAAAGCCAGTGGGCTGTGGGAAATAGAGACTCCACTCTTGAAGGACACATATAAAATCTCGCACACTCCAGCCCCTGGGGCAGAAGCAGAAATGTGAAAGGAGCCTGGGTCAGACCCACTTGCTGAACTTGCAGAGCCTCCTGGAGAGGCAGGAAGCAACTGGGACTCACAGTGGGGACACAAATGCTGGCAGCAGCTGTTTGGAGGATTTCATTCTATCAAAAGGACACTGGTGCTGGCAAGTGCCATTTTGGAATCCACCCTCTGGCTTATTGCCGGTGTAAGCCAGCACTGAGTCTGGTGGCTCAGTCAGTAAAGAATCTGCCTGCGATGCAAGAGACCCAAGCTCAATCCCAGGGTAAGGAAGACCCCCCTGGAGAAGGAAGTGGCAACCCACTCCAGTATTCTTGCCTGGGAAATCCCATGAACAGAGGAGCCTGGCGGGCTACAGACATGACTTAAAATAAAGTAAAATAAAAACAATACGACCCAGAGCGATGGGACAGGGAGGAAGGAGGGAGGGGGGTTCAGCATGGGGAACACGTGTATACCTGTGGCAGATACATGTTGATGTATGGCAAAACCAATACAATATTGTAAAGTAATTAACCTCCAATTAAAATAAATACATTTATATTTTTAAAAAACTGAAAAAATAAATAAATAAATAAAATTTTTTTAAAAAGAAACTAAATCACCTCCACCATAGAAGGGGAGAAGCAGAGCAAGAGATGGTTGGATCGCATCAATCAATGGACATGAGCTTGAGCAAACTCCAGGAGATGGTGAAGGACAGGGAAGCCTGGTATGCTGCGGTCTGCGGGGTCTGTGACTGAATGACTGAACAACAACAACTTTAGCTTATTAGCCCCAGAACCTGGCCCGAACCACCAGACTGTCTGCACCAGTCCTGGGATGCGTCATGCCAAGCAACAGGCTGGGAGAAGACACAATCCCACCCACCAACAGGCCTGCTGCCTTAAAATCTCCTGAGCCCACGACCACCCCAGGAACTAGCCCTGTCTACCAGAGGGCCTAGGACATGGCCCCACACACCACTCACAGGTACCATCCCCAGAACTCCTGGGGCACTGCAACCAGAGACCCGGGGACATGGCTCTCCACACCTGTGGGTAGTACTAGCCCCAGGATCAGTCTCACACAGCAGTCAGTGGGCGACAGCCTCAGCCATGCCCACCACCCCCACAAATCAAACAATGTAATCAACCATATTAACAAACTGAAGAATAAAAATCATGCTATCATCTAAATAGATACAGGAAGTGCTTTTGACAAAATTCAACATCCATTTAAGGTAAAAACTCCCTACAAAGAGAGTTATAGATGGAACATGTGTGTGCGAAGTCGCTTCAGTCATGTCCGACTCTGTGCAACCCTATGGACCATAGCCCACCAGGTTCTTCTGTTCATAGGATCCTCCAGGAAAGGACCCTGGAGTGGGTTGCCATGCTCTCCTCCAGTGGATTTTCCCAACCCAGGGATCAAATCCATGTCTCTTACATCTCCCACTGGCAGGCAGGTTATTTACCGCTAAGGTAAGGTGAAGTCGCTCAGTCGTGTCCGACTCTTTGCAACCCTGTGGATTGTAACCTACTAGGCTTCTCCGTCCGTGGGATTCTCCAGGCAAGAATACTGGAGTGGGTTGCCATTTCCTTCTCCAGAGGATCTTCCCGACCCAGGGATCGAACCTGGGTCTCCCGCATTGGAGGCAGACGCTTTAACTTCTGAGCCACCAGGTTACCACTAGCACCTTAAAATCTTAAAACCTAGGAAGCCTAAAGATGGAACATACCACAATACAATAAAGCATATATGTGATAATCCTATGCTGCTGCTGCTAAGTCACTTCAGTCGTGTCCGACTCTGTGCAACCCCATAGACGGCAGCCCACCAGGCTCCCCCGTCCCTGGGATTCTCCAGGCAAGAACACTGGAGTGGGTTGCCATTTCCTTCTCCAATGCATGAAAGTGAAACGTGAAAGTAAAGTCACTCAGTCGTGTCCAACTCTTAGCGCCCCCATGGACTGCAGCCTACCAGGCTCCTCCGTCCATGGGATTTTCCAGGCAAGAGTACTGGAGTGGGGTGCCATTACCTTCTCCGTGATAATCCTATAGCTAATCTCATATTCAATTTTGAAAACCTTAGAGCATTTCCTCTAAGACCAGGAATACAAAGATGCCCACTCTTACCACTTTTAGTTAACATAGTATTAGAAGTCCTACCATATCTTCTTTATCCATTCATCTGTTAAAGGACACTTAAGTTGCTTCCATATCTTGGAATTGTAAATAATGATGCTAGGAACGTTGGAGGTAGATGTATCTTTTTGAACTATGTTTTTGGCTTTTGTGAGTGTGTGTGTGTGTGTGTGTGTTTTTTTTTTTTTTTTTTTTGGTGGGGGAGAAATACCCTGGAGTGGAATTGCTGGATTATATGGTAGTTCTATTTTTCATTTTTTGAGAAACTTCTATACTTTTTCCACAGTGGCTGCATCAATTTACATTCCCACTAACAGTATACGAGGGTTCCCATTTCTCCACATCCTCACCAACATTTGTTATTTACAGTCTTTTTTACAATAGTCATTCTGACAAATATGGGGTGATATCTCATTGTGGTCTTAATCTGCATTTTTCAGAAGATTAATGATGTTGAGCATTGTCTCATGTGCCTTTTGGCATCTGTATCTCTTATTTAGAAAAATGTCTATTCATATCTTCTGCTCATTTTTTTAATCAGGTTGACACATTCATATGTTTTTATGGTTTTTTCCCCCACATGAAGAATGCCCTTTAGCACTTTTTTTCTTTTAATAAGGGAGGACTAGGGATGAACTCCCTCAGTTTTCATTTGTTTGGGCAAGTGTTCAACTGTTCTTCACTTCTGAAGGCTAGTATTCTTGGTTGACTATTTAAAAAAATATTTTGAATATCTCATCACACTGTCTTCTAGCCTACAAAGTTTCTGTTGAGAAATCCACCAATAGTCTTATGGGAGTTCCCTTGTATGTGGCAAGTCACTTTTCTCTTGCTGCTTTCAAAATTTTCTCTTTGACTTTTGACAATTTAATTACAATATGTCTTGGTGTTGCTCTTTTGGGTTCTATTTTGGGTCTTTTTCCGCCATTATTGCTTTAAATAGACTTTTTTAATAGACTATAAATAGACTTTATTTAATAGACTTTAAATAGACTTCAGTTACTTACTCATTCCTTTCTGAGATTCCCAATGAATATATTATTCCATTTGATGGTACCTCATAAGTTGTATAGGTTTTCTTCACTTTTTAAAACCTTTTATTCTTTTTCCCCCTCTGACTGTATAATTTCACATACACTATCTTCCAGCTCACTGCTTCTTTTCTCTGCTTGGTTGAGTCTTTTGCTGGAGCTCTCTTGAATTCATCAGTTCAATCATTGTATCATTCAGCTCTAGGCCTTCTCTTTATTCATTTATTTATTTGTATGGTTTCTATTTCTGTGTTGAACTTCTCACTTTGTCCATGCATTTTTTTCCTTAATTTTGTTTAGTTTTTGGTTTGTTCTTATAGTTCCCTAAACTTCTTTAAGAAGATTTTTCTGAATTCTTTGTTAGTTTATAGATTTCTATTTCTTTAGGGTCAGTTATCTGAAGCTTTATTCATTTCCTTTGGTGCTATCATGTTATCTGATTCTTTATGGTCCTTGATTCCTTGCATTGGTCTGCCCATTTGAGAAAGCAGTCTCCTCTTTCAGACTTAACAGGTTCATGTCAGTTGGGACAGACTTTTACTTAAGGTTTAGATAGGTCAGCTGGTAGCATCCGTGGGCATGTGGAGCTTGCTGTCAGGGTCTCTAGCTGGGCAAGACCACTGCCTGTACTGTGAGTTAAGGGATGAGCCACTGTCTGGGCTCTGCAGCAGTGCAGGCCTACTAGCTGGGCTATGCATTCAAGCAGGGCAGCTGGTGACTCCCTAACTATACAGGGCTGTTGACTGCTCTGAAGTCAGGTGGGGCCTCAAGCTTGACTCTGCAATTATCTCTGGTCCACGGAAGTTTCATGCTACATTACTAGCAGAGTGGTGCCATTGGCTGGACTTAGCAATTGGGCAAGACTATCAGCTAGGCTCTGTAATTGTTCCTGCTTGGGTGTGGTCTCAGGCTGTGGTCCACCAAAATCTGAGTACTGGTTGCTGTAAGCCCCACCCCTCTTCTCCCTCTCTGATACCCAGTGGTCAGGCCCTGCAGACTCCCCCAGTGAACTCCATGATACAAGATCACACAACACTGGGAGAGCTAGACATTCACCTTGGCCTCTCTTCCCACTGGAGAAAGTGCAGGCTCAGGCTTGCCCTCATGGGGTGGTTCTGTGAAGCTTGGGGGAAGGGCAATGTGGATGGAGTATAACAGTTCCTCTTACTCTTCTAATGTAGTCTTCCTTGATCTCTGCTGTCCAGGAGGTACTTCAGTCTAACCCCTGGGCTTGGAGATTTTCTCAGTTGTGTCTTGTTTATGAATAGTTGCTGGTTGGTCTTATTGTGTGAGAGACTGAAGTCAGGAACAATCTATGTTACCATCTTAATGATGTCATCATTTTCACATCTCTGTTTTTAATTAAATATTTATCCTCATTACTATATATTTGGTTGTGCCAGTTCTTAGTCGTGGCACACAGGATCTTTGATCTTCATTATGACATGCAGAGTCCTTGTGAACTCTTAGTTGCAGCATGTGGGATCTAGTTCCCTGACCAGGGATTGAACCCAGGGCCCCTGCATTGGGAGTATGGAGCCTTAACCTCTGAAATACCAGGGATGTGCCACTTAGCATCTCTCTTGGTGTAGTCCATTGGTCTGTGTCTCATATAGATGCCCAGCTAGATCTGTCCCTCTCAGTATGTCTTATATGCACCAAGAAGTCAAAGGTAAAAAGAAGACAGATGACATTTCCTTCATTCCTCAGAGAGGGAAGGTGAGAAGAGCATCAGCACCACAGATGCACAAAATCACACCTTCTCTGAACACCTGGACTCAGGCATAGGTAAAGCCCCAGAGTCTACTCACCACCAAAGGGAGGATAGGCCCTTGAGAAGGCCAGAAGTCAAGCTGGCTGGGAATGAAGAGCCAAAATAAAGACCACTTCAAGAGGAACAGGAAGCTGGTAATGAGACATGACCTAAGGCATTTTTCTCTTATTACATACAGACACATACCTCACCTTCTGACATCAGCCACATCAGTTTCTCTCTCTTTACCACCCTGAAGAAACTATAGAGTACAGAGAAGAAAACAGAACACACTTCTTATGATTCCAAACAATTCTGAATAACCAATAAGCTACCTTACATTTATTATTTTATGGATGAATTTAGCATTGAAATTTGCGACATTAGGAAAAAAGCAATTTTATAATTTCATTATTTGGGATATTACCTTGAATTAACTGAACACATAATAGGTATTCAATAAATTTCTTAATTACTTAGCTTCAATATAGCAGGTCAAATCAAATATCCAGATATCTATTAACTACTGATAGTAAATGCCCAATATAAAGTAATTTAGGGACTTCCCTGGTGAACCCGTGGCAGACTCTGCACTACCAATGCTGGGGTCAGGGAGTAAGTGAAAGTCATCAGTCACGTGCGACTCTTTGCAAGCTCATGGACTATACAGTCCAAAGGAATTCTCCAGGCCAGAATACTGGAGTGGGTAGCCGTTTCCTTCTCCAGGGGATCTTCTCAACCAGGGATCGAACCCAGGTCTCCTGCATTGCAGGCAGATTGTTTACCAGCTGAGCTACTAGGAAAGTTCAAGAATACTGGAGTGGGTAGCCCATCCCTTCTCCAGTGGATCTTCCTGACCCAGGAATCGAACCGGGATCTCCTGCATTGCAGGTGGATTCTTTACCAACTGAGCTATCAGGGAAGCCCCAGGGGTCAGGGAACTAGATCCCAATGCCACAACTAAGAATTCACATGCCAAGACTAAAGAACCCACATGCCTCAACAAAGTTGAAGAGCCTACATGTCACAACCAAGACTCAGTGCAGCCAAATAAATAAATAATATTGATTGGCTTCTACAGTAAGAGTTTTTCTAATCTGTCAACACAGATATTATAAAAGAAATCTATTAAATTAAGGAATTTCCATTCATTTCATCAAAAGAAATTCAAAAAAATAATTGTGAGATGAATGCTTTGTACATTTTGTTTTATTAGAAATCACAGCTCAAAGAGCTGTGGGTAGAGATTACTATTCAGCTCAGCTATGTGTTCAAGAAACAAAGCCCGAGTCTAGTCATTCTTAACTTAGCTGTCCTCTATAACCTAAAGAAGCAACTTGATTGTTGCCCCTCAACATCATGGAACAATTTTAGTGTTAAGTGATACACAGTATGTTTTCCCCAAGATTTTAAACATGTGAGTAGTCACTTTGTTCTTTACCTTATCAGATTTCTATCGTGAATCTAGCCAAAATTTTATGACTAACACATATTTCTAAGCCAGCATCTAATCAGAATTATGTAAGCTATAATACGATGTAACTCAAACCAAAGTATTTTAAAAACCAAAACACAGATCTTCCCAAAGTGGTATCTGTTAGTAAAACCAATATGTATGTTTAGTTAAATCTATTCTTTATACCAGACGTATATTGATTTCAAAGTCAATGTACTCTAAGTGAATCTCCAAAATGCTTCTCTTAACCACATTTTTATTTTCTAAGCATGATACATTATTTAAATAATACTCTATTACTGACTATGTGGATGCAAGAGGATTCTAGAAGAATGCAGAGTCATTGAAAATTAAAGGTATTCTGTATCAACCAGGATCAGCACTTAATAAAAATAGACACACATGACATACACACCCCCAAGAAAAGCAATTCTCCACACATCCCATTTAATCCCACAAAACAGATAGTCAAACAATGAATCTATTCACCACTGAATAAATAGGAAGAAACACAAAACAGCTCTTTATATTTCACAGGAGAGTTTTGGATCCTATAACCTCATTTCTTTTTCCCTCTTTTTAACCAGTTCCTATCATTTGAATACTACTCAAAAGGTTAGAAAATGGGAAAAGATGAAACATTTTATGGTTTTTAAATTTTTGTTTAAGATAGTGTGTATACTTATCTAACTGTGGAGGAATTACTGATCATCTGTATATACCTGACACTGTCTTAGGCTCTTTACCTCATTTGAATCTCTGTGCCTCAGATGGTAAAGAATCTGCCTGCAGTGCGGGAGACCCAGGTTCAAACCCTGAGTCAGGATGATCCCCTGGAGAAGGAAATGGCAGCTCACTCCAATATTCTTGCCTGGAGAATCCCATGGACAGAAGAGTCTGGCGGACTACAGTCCATGGGGTCACAAAGACTCTTACATGACTTAGCAACTGAACAACAAAAGTACAAGAGTTCAGGTCTCCCACCTCTTAATCTCACACCTCTCACTCACTCCTAAGAACACTTCCCTTGACCTCTCATTCCTGGCATAGATATCCACGCATTTTTGCTATAATTTTTGTACTGCCTTTTTAGTGATGGGTCTCCTCACTTGAATTTCAGCATAGCTATCAGTTTGGTAGGTCTTTCTCAACAAATTCAGGGAGATAATTAGTCCTCCTGGGAGCTCGTTTAAGTAACTATTTTCTCATTTCCCCCAAGGAGAGAAAGAAAACAAAAGCGTTAGTCACTCAGTCATGTCCTATTCTTTGCGACCCCAATGGACTGCAACCTGCCAGGCTCCTCTGTCCATGGGATTCTCCAGGCAAGAGTACTGGAGTGGGTAGCCATTCCCTTCTCCAGGAGACCTTCCCAAACTAGGGATCTAACCTGCGTCTCCTGCATTGCAGGCAGATTCTTTAACATCCGAGGAGAGTGTAAGAGAATGAAGGTAATTTATTACATTCAAAGGACAGGACGTCTCAGGACATTAGGACTTAATTCCCTCTCAGGATCCTATTGAGAAGGCTGGTAAAGTGTCTTCTATTTAGCCTATGTCCACTCTACATATTTCCCAGGATCATAACATTTTCATATTGTCAGTATTTTAAGATACCTCTGGATTTTGTTTTTGTCCTTTTATATCTATTCCCTGTCACTTAATCAGTACAGCCCTTTTACTCATAGTCTTTGGAGAGTCTTGTGACAAGATGCAAAAGAAAAGATATCCATAATTCCCAGAGCTGGAGAGGACTCCATAGAGACAGCAGCTCTTGGCGACAAAATGAAGAATGAGGACTGCGGACAAGAAAGCTTTCCCTGTTCCTTCCCCAGAAAAGGAAGTAACTTCTGAGCTCTGAACTGAAGGGGGGCCAGCTATTGCCTCTGAAAGCAGAGGAGCTTCCCAGCCTGGATTCCAGACACTGCACTTGTGTGTAAGCAAAAACTGAGGGAAAAAATGGTGGTATGAATAGGCAGGCAGGGCTATTGGAAAATTTGTAAAAGGTCTTAGCACCCCAAATGTAATCTGGAAGCCAGAGGAAGCCTCGGGCTCTGAAGGGGCCATGCAGGCCAATAGAAAGGATGTCCCATCACTGGAGACTGTGGACATTCAACCAGTAACTCCCTGACCTACTCTCTGCAAATCCCAAGTCTTAAAGCCATATAAAATGCTAGAACTCAAGCATAACTTTGGGGAGCAAGGACATGAAACTCCAAAAAGAGCCAAGGTAATGTTTCCTATCAGTAGAACAGAACAAGGGCTCAAAGCAAACACAAAAACCAACTAAAGAAATGCTCAAATTTTGCACCAAGACATACCCCTGTTGGCCTTCAAAGCAATCCCATAATGTTACAACGGCAGATCTATTTGTTTACTTTTCTCATATGATTAAATTACAACTTACACAAGTAGGTTGCCATGTCTGGTAAGAGGCAGGCCTGAGAGCTAAGGCTTCCTGGTTTAATTTATATGCTATCTACATTCTAAAAAACAGCTTTGCCCTGGTAAAGTTAACTCACCATGGAAGATTCAGCTTTTAATTTCCAATAACTCAAAATCAAATGATTTACTTGCTAGAAATTTATAAAAATGAAATGAATAACATCATTCGTAATTAAATAGTCACTTCCTTTTTTCCAACAGACAAAATCTAAGTGTTAGCAATATATTGATAATGCATTATCTTTAGTGTGTCATTTCAGTATTTTGAAGGTCACTAGGTTCATGAAATTCTGTTTTATATGACCCAAAACAGTGACGCTGATAGAAATTTCTACCCCATTGGTCACAGAGGTAGTGGATCTCTGATATTGATCTATGATGTTTACATATTCAGAAGTATTTTAAAGTTTATGTATGCCTGTTAATATTTGCTCAGCATGCACAGTGTCTTGCTATATTTGAGAACAGAAAACGTATGTACATATCACGACCTAAGCTTACAGAACAGCATTTTATTAAGCACAGCTTAAATTCATATGCATTGACTACATCATTTATGCACTGAGAATATGCAAAATAACTGTTTAGTTTAGATTAGGTTAATTGGGAAAAGGTTTCCGGAGGAAATTAATTACCATTTCCATTTTGCAGTAGTTGATAGATATAAGCAACGAGGAGAATATAAACAGAGAGGGATGGAACTGAAGACGTGGTTTATGGCAGGTTCAGTTGGCAAACTACTCCTCTGAGAAGTATCCATCCACTCTTTTATTCAACAGACATGCACTCAAAAAGTTTATACTGAGAACAGTGTTAAGCGCTGAGGATACAGGGTCATGTAACACAGCATTCCTATCTTCAAGCTTATAGTTTCACAGAAGAGATAGGAAAGTAAAAATACACTAGAACACAATAAATTTTTTTTTAAAGATTCAATTCATTTCCCAGGGTTGTAGGACACAGGTAGGAAACAGAAATGAAATTAGGATAAAGGGTTTTGGAGGGTCTAGTGAGGATTAGCTAATACTAGTAAATACTCTCTATCTCCTTCCTTCTTCATCAAGCTTCTCTAGAAAGAGGTCTGCATTTGTTGCCTCAACACCACCCATGCTTTCACTTCTTGCAATCTGGCTTCCATGCCTGTGGTTCTAGTATTCTATACAATCCGAAGTCCTCAATGACCCCTCGGTGGCAGAATCCCTGGGTCTTTGCTCAGTTGTCATTCTCTAGAGTGACCCCTTCTTCAACTGCTACCTTCCATTCCAGAATATTTCCTTTGCATGCTTTCCTGTCACCCCTGAGACCCTCAAGGTCTCACCTAACTCTCCTTCCATTCCCCACCTCCTCACTGTAGGCATTCCTCAAGTTCTGCACTCCATCATTTTCCCTTCTCTCTTCACATGTGCTCTCTCTCCTCTGGTAATGTCACCCAGCCACATGAGCTCCATTGCACATGGATAATTCCAAACTCCATTTTTAGAATCCTCACTTTTCCTCAGGTCCTCCAGTATCTAGAATTTGATTGAGGAAATTCTACTTTGATACATCACCTTGGTACTTAGGTATCAATCACATTTTTAATTTTCTGTATTTTATGATGCTTTGACATCTGGAGCCTTGCTGATTTGAAAGACACTATCCCTCCCAGGGCTAACTCATCTCAAGAGATAGCAAACTACTTACCAGTGAGCATGCCTTTTATGTGCAAACCAACCAACTCCATGTTCACACTCCCATCTGTCTCTTACCAGGCTCCGGCTGCCCGGGATACTATTCCCCTGCCCTAAATCGCATGGCCAGAGGAGCCTGACGGACTACAGACCATGGGGTCGCAAAGAGTTGGACGTTACTTAGCAACTGAGAACACATACATGCATGTATGCCCTAAATCATCCCAAGGCCAGGTGCTAGACAACTAGAAACAATTAACTATATTCAGACTAACAAATCCTAGCCTCCTCAGCTGCTCACCTTGCCTCTCCCATTCCTTTCCTTAAAAGACTACAATAGAGGCTTTTGCCCAGGCTCTCCCCTCACTTCTTCTGCCTCCTGACCAACCCTGGTCTTTTACCATACAGATCTGGGTGGGCTTCCCAGGTAGCTCAGTGAGTAAAGAACCTGCCTGCAACCCACAGGAGACATGGATTCGATCCCTGGGTCAGGAAGATCCCCTAGAGAAGGAAATGGCAACCCAATCCATTATTCTTGCCTGGGAAATCCCATGGACAGTGGAGCCTAGTGGGCTACAGTCCATGGGGGCGCAAAGAGTTGCACGCAATTGAGCACAGCACACCTGAGTGACACACCATAATTCCTGCCTCTAGAAATCTATGAGTACAAAAGGTTTTCCTTCATAACAATCATCCCCATATCTGGGTGTCTTACCATACATGATTAAAACAAATCCAGAGTATGTTTTGAAACATAATTGAACCTATGTTTCTGAAAAGAAACTTTACATCCTCCAATGCTTTTGATATCACTATCATGATCCTTCAAGTCAATAAGAGTCAAACCTTCAAAGCCATTTCAGCATTTCCTTCTTTCTTGCCACATACATTTTACCACTTGTACAACTTCAGAAATTCTCTCCACACAATTATACCTGCCTCCTTTCTATTGCCACAGCCCTGATGTGATCGTCCACTCTCTGTCACTGAGATTATTATAATAGCCTCCCAACCAAGCCTCCCATTCTCTGCCTCTCCCAGATCCAACCTATCCTACAAAAAGGGGCCAGATTTATTTTCCAAAAGTCGGTTCCAATCACATTGCCTGCCTATCCAAAAATCTACACTGACTCCTCATTCATGGTTCACTGCGTAAAAATTATATCCTTCAAAAGGTATATTCCAAGAGACTGAAGACCCAAAAGAAATCAATTAATTGTTTTTTTTTTCCTTAAAAGCTAAAGGAAAAAAAAAATCCAGAATTAATTGAATGAATATTGTTAGTATCTATTGCCATTCTCCATTTTTGTTAAAATATTGCATTACCGTAAATGGAACACAATTATATATACCAATAATCATATATCTCCAATCACATACTGAAGACAGAGGTAGAAACATTTCGTTAAGGATGATCAGAAAGTGACACTGTTAGGGGTAAGAGGTCAGAGCATCTCCTATCTTTCCTGGTTATGAAGTCTTAAAGAGTGATTTTTGGGTTTTTCCCATGTTCACTGATTCCACATTTCTAGGAAAACTATTATTCTTCTTGAGTATAAACTTTTTATCCCAGAGTCTAGAGGTAATCTTTCACTCAAATATTAATACCATGGACCTAGTCCAAAATTTATATTATAATCACAAAACAGGGGAACATCTGTTCACATGAAAATGAATAATGGCCTGTGATACAGTCTTCCAGAGGAGTGTAGATCGACAACAGGTTCTAGCTAACAATTTGTCTGTGTTGGGCTGACAATAAAACCATACATAGTAATATGGTAATGCTTAAGTCCATTAAAGCAGGAAACATGCATATGCTTATATAGTATATGTTATAAAAGAAATCCCTACAACCAAGCTAGACATTTGTTTTCCTTTTTCCTTGGTATTCATTTTTTTCCCCTAGCCAGACAGAGGGTGGCATTGGTTATAAATAATTTGTGGTAACGCTTCACCTTTTATAAGAGAATGAGAAATACATGATAAACAATGCATAAGCTATGATGTGTGCACAGCACATTCCAGATTGAAAAGAGCAAAACAGGTCCCACCATCTCCCCCATCCCAAGTTCAAAGATTTGTGCATTACTGTAACGAACTACTGTTGTGCAGAGCTGTCGCATGATGTTACGAAGTGAGAGAGAGTCGCACAGTGAGATAATAAAGTAGAAACCTATGATATGGAATTGTTCCAAAGGCTGGTGATGCCTGGATCTGTCCTGAGGTATTTGATGCTCCAAATATTTTCAAAGGGGCCCTCAACATCAGTACAGGTTCCTGTCTGCCATTTCAGTATTTTGTGATCACTCCTTGGGGTGTGCTAAGGAATTTCACAGTCAAAACAATTGTTTGACCATATGGTTACTATCTCAGAAAATACAAACTAAAAATTCAGATCAACTAAAGTGAAAAATTTAAAGCAGCAGGCATTTGAGTATAGTTTTTTCCGAATGATATTTTACAATGATTGCATATCATAAAGGCAGAACTCACTTGAGTGAAGAAAAATATGAGACTTCTCTCATGATTATTATGTTCACTACTGGTGATTTTATTTATTAATGTAGAGTATTTCTCTTACTTCAGCAAGCTGTTTTATCCTATCTTAAAAGACAGACTTATATTGACTCATATTTTAAAAGAAGAGGGAAGGAGGGGTGGAAGGAAGAAAAAATGGAGGGAGGGAAGGAAGGAGATGGGAGGGAGGTAGAAAGAAATGGAGAGATATCATTATACCAAAGTAATAAAAACAGGTTTTTCCCTATTTGTAAAATTTAATTAACATCCATTTAATTTTATTGAGCACTTTGCATTGTGAAAAATTATATATAGTAAAAGTAAGTGAAATAAAAGCTGAAATCATCATTTTTCCCTTCAAATTTTAGCCTGGAAATTGGAGAGACCTACAGAAAAGTGGAATGAAATTCTACTATATGGGGTAATCAGCATAAGGTAAAAGTCCCATGAAGCACAGAAAAGGGACAATAAGGATTTCTGGGCAACGGGCTCCCCGAGACTAGTTTCTAAGAACATGAAAAAGCTGACCTGGTGAGCAGAGAAGAAGGTGGGCTTTTCAGGCAAGGGAGAAGCAAGCACAAAGCCTGGAACTGTATGTGAGAGAGGGGGCACTTGGAGGCATGGTGGGTGGGTGATAAGTCTTTGAGGAAGTTTGGGTCTTGGACTGAGAGCACTGTTCCTCAAAGTACATGAGGACTGCCTAGGACAAGTTCCTCAATGGATATCCCACAACCACCCACGCATGCTTTCAGATCAGATCTGAAGTGGTTATGAGCCCTCCAAGGTATTAAGATCACTGGAGAAGCTTTTTTTAAAAAAAATCCTTCCTCAGTCCCAGCCTCAGAGATTTTGACCCAATGGGCCTCAGCTGGATTCTGAGCACACTATCTCCCCAGACAAGTCTAATGTTCAACCAAGGTCAAGGATCAACAGTGGGGCAGCTGCATTTTAACAAGCTCCCAGGTGATTCTGATGCTCATTACCTTTCTATAATTGTGCCCTAAGGTTCGGTGCAGCACAATTCACCACAGCAGTTGTCCTCAAAGTATAGTCTCTGGACCAGCGGTGTCAACATGGCCTGGGCTGTTGTTGACAATTCAAATTCTTCAACCCCAATCTAGACTGACTGGATGAGAAACTTCCAGGGTGAGCCCAGCAACTTGTGCTATTACAACCCTGCAGGAGATTCTGATAGACTTCAGTTTAAGCACCACTCAATGAAGAGAAACTGCTGTATTGGGTGTGCATGTTGTGTGACAAGGGGGAAAGGAGGGCAGGCTCTTCTGTCCATGAGATTCTCCAGGCAAGAATATTGGAGTGGATTGCCATTTCCTCCACCAGGGGATCTTTCCAACCCAGGAATCAAACCTGCATCTCTTATGTCTCCTGCACTGGCAGGTGGGTTCTTTACCATTAGTGCCACCTGGCAAGCTCACCAGCGGTAAGCCTAGTGTGAGAAACAGCATCGTTATGGATGGGTTGGTTTTCTTATGAGGGAATGGGCTGGCAAGCTCTATTTAGAATAGAGAAAAATATATCAGGATACAGAATCATGTAAATTAATTCAGCCCAAAGGCCAGTAAACTTTGGATATGACTTTGACCACACCCTTTATCTTCTTATTTGGGCAGCTTCAATATTTTTATAGAATAGATTTCTCGACTTGGCTACAGATATAACATCCCTTCAGTACACAGAATACTACCAAAAAAAAAAAGTGACTTAGAAGCAGCAGCTACCTCTAGCTTAAATGTGTGTTCAGACCAAACCCATGTGATAAATACTAGTTTAGAAATTGCAGCACATAATTCTTAATTTGAGCAGACCTCCCCAAATAAACCTAATGGGAATATGGGGCCACAACCTGCCAGTTTTTCCAAGGAGATCGATGTATTTTAAAATGCAAAATTTCCCTTATTTTTAGAGGTAATGCTGCTTATATACGTTGTATTAAATAACAATTCAGTAGTTCTGGGGAGCACCTGTGATTAAACATATTATTTTTGCATTTAATATATAAATATTCACATTAGCAGGATAAAAAAAGACCAGAAGAACCTTACATTCACTTCATGTTTGAACTTACATAAAGTAAGTTCACATACAGTTTCACAACCAAATTGAGAAGGAAAATTTTTACATTTTTCAGAACTTATTTCAGAATAATGGATAAATGATTGAGAACCTGTGGTATATCTTCCTTAAAGGAGTTTTCAATCCTATTAGGTTACTAAATCGAAAATCCTTACATCTAATGAACAGGGTCCAAAAAAGCATTTAAGTCCATTTGCTCAAATCATAGAAGGGCAT
This sequence comes from Budorcas taxicolor, assembly GCF_023091745.1. NCBI lineage: Eukaryota > Metazoa > Chordata > Mammalia > Artiodactyla > Bovidae > Budorcas > Budorcas taxicolor. Next base: position 89,649,908 of record NC_068911.1, on the reverse strand, counting down.
AAATTATTTCAAACTCTGCTATCAAACTTTAGATTTGTATTGATAATACAAAAACATGTGTATGAGTGATGGTTTTTATTGTGATGATTTTAAGCTATTGGTATGAAACACTGTCAAGCGAGAATAAAATGTAATTCACCAACTTATTTAAAAAGTGTTTTCCAGGGTTGATAGAAAAGTTAGAGTAAGTTATTTGTTTGTAAATTAAAGAAAATAAGACTTCAAAAAAATCACTTTAATCTTAGCTCCTAAAAACTGTTAAAAGGTAATCACTGAGCATAATTTTAGCACACTCACTCTTTTTTTTTTTTTTTTTTTTTTTTTTTGAGATGGTTTAGAAGAGAAAGCTCTTCAGAACCTGCCAGGGCCCCAAGCACTATAATACCTGGTTGAGGAAGAAGGCAGTCAGATGGATGGATGCAAACATTTCACATGATCAAAATGGAAGAAAGAGTGTGCTAGGATTTCCTTGGTATTATTATGGATAATGTTCCTAGCTAGTTACATTTTGGACTTGCTCAACTATCTACCTCCACTGGAGAAGGGATAGGCTATGCACTCCAGTATTTTTGGGCTTCCCTTGTGGCTCAGCTGGTAAAGAATCTGCCTGCAATGTATGAGACCTGGGTTCAATCCCTGGTTTGGGAAGATCCCCTGGAGAAGGGAAAGGCTGCCCACTCCAGTATTCTGGGCTGGAGAATTCCAAGAACTTTACAGTCCATGGGGTTGCAGAGTCGGACACGACTGAGCAACTTTCACAACTATACACTTATGCTCAGAATATCTTTGTGATAATTGTGTAGGGATCTCAAAGGCACTTATTCACTCATGAACCTTTATTTATTAAAGTAATGATTGTGTGCCAGAAAGAGTACTAGGCCCTGGAGATACAATGGGGAATAAGAAGGCTTGCTGCTGCTGCTAAGTCACTTCAGTCGTGTCTGACTCTGTGAGACCCCATAGACGGCTTAGTTCTGTTTATAATACAGTGGAGAGATGTAAACTGTCCTACAGGAAATGAATTGAAGTTAGAAAAAAAAAAAAAATAGAGGTTTTTTGGTTGCCAGAGACATCACATTTTCTTAATTTGCTCTGCACACCTTGACATGATTTGGGATTTTTACCTTTGGATAAGGTGAGCACAAAATGTGGCTAATAAACATAACTACCATGTATTAAGCATTTTGTACCAGGCCCTTTGCTAAAGCTCAGCTACATAATTATTTCATATTATCCTTACAACAACTCTATTAGGCAGGTAAAATTATTGTTCCTAATTTACGGGTTAGAAAACCAAAGATCAGAGAGGATAAAGAACATTTTCACACAACTAACTACAGGCCTGTGCATGCATGCTAAGTCGCTTCAGTCATGTCCGACTCTTGTGACCTTCAGGCTCCTGTCCATGGGATTCTCCTCGCAAGAATACTAGAGTGAGTTGCCATGACCTACGCCAGAGAATCTTCCTGACCCAGGTATTGAACCTGTGTCTCTTAAACCTCCTGCATTGGTAGGCAGGTTCCTTACCATTAGCACCACCTGAGAAGCCCAAGTATAGGCCTGTGCTGTGCTTAGTTGCTCAGTCATGTTCAACTCTTTGAGACCCCATGGACCACAGTCCTCCAGGCTCCTCTGTCCATGGCAATTTTCCAGGCCAGAATACTGGAGTGGGATTCCATGCCCTCCTCCAGGGTATATTCCCAACCCAGGGATTGAACCCAGGTCCCCAACATTGCAGGTTGATTCTTTACCAACTGAGCCACCAGGGAAGCCCACGTACAGGCCTATAATCCCTTACTTATTATTCCAAAATCCAAAAAGCTCTATAAACCAAATAGACATAGTGACTATAGACATATAAAACATAGTGACTATGTTTTTCATAGTCACTTAGCATCAAATCCTATGCTGAACTATATAGAGTCTTTATGTTTCTCACTTAAGAAGAAATTTCCTACATTCAAACAATTCCTTACAGAAATAGCGATGTACTTGATTAAGGAGTACAGTCTAGAGCCTGCTGGGATTATTATATAATACATAATATATGCACTGTATTATCTTTCTAAAATAATAATTATAATTTATGAGAGAGAAGGCAATGGCAACCCACTCCAGTACTCTTGCCTGGAAAATCCCATGGATGGAGGAGCCTGGCAGACTACAGTCCATGGGGTCGCTAAGAGTCGGACACAACTGAGCAACTTCTCTTTCACTTTTCACTTTCATGCTTTGGAGAAAGTGAAAGTGAAGTCACTCAGTCATGTCCGGACTCTTTGCGACCCTGTGGACTGTAGCTTACCAGGCTCTTCCATCCATGGGATTTTCCAGGCAAGAATACTGGAATGGGTTGCCATTTCCTTCTCCAGGAGATCTTCCCAACCCAGGGATTGAACCCAGGTCTCCCACATTATAGGCAGATGCTTTACCATCTGAGCCAGAAGGAAATGGCAACCCACTCCAGTATTCTTGCCTGGAGAATCCCAGGGACAGAACAGCCTGGTGGGCTGCCGTCTATGGGGTCACACAGAGTCAGAGACGACTGAAGTGACTTAGCAGCAGCAGCAGCATAATTTATGAAACACATCTAAGATTCTTAGGTAAGAAAAGCGGAATTCTAGCTTATTCATCTCCAAGCTATTCTCACCAACAAATCCTCACAAACTTATTTTAACAAGCCTGTGGTACCCAAGTGCCATGTAATTTATCATCAAACATAGAAGGCACTATTAATAATTACTCAGGGACAGTGAACAAAAATTAGGACTATTTCAGGCAAACCAGGATATATATAGGCCACCCCACTTTAGTGGCCATGCGACCACTAAAAAAGTATAAATGCCCATTAATTATGGTGAAATCTCTGCATTTCATCTGGACAGAATTTGCCACTTCAAGGAATGTGAGGACCTCTACTATAATCTTTCAGAAGCTTTTAAGAAAGCTCTTAGGTTTTAGAAAGCTCCCTCTGGCCTAATGTGGATGCCCCATGAGTGTGAAAGTAAGTATAGCTACAAGGAGGTTACAATTTACATTAGGCAGAATGTGATAAAAACTCAAAAGAATAGGTACAGCTTACACTCAATGGAAAGCAATCAATAGATTTTCCATTGTATGATCAATTGAATATGGGAGATAATTGAGAACTCAGGACAATTGCCAGTTTTATGACTTGGAAACTTGAAACATGACTTTTTGAAATAGGGACCACAAGAAACATTAGCAGCTGTGTGGAAAATAGCCTGAGATTGTCAATTTTGAGGTGTCTATGAAATATTTCAAACTCTACTAGCAGAAAATTTTGAATATAATTAGGTAAGAAACTAACCCAAATCCACAAGGACCTAGCACAATGCTTTAAACATGGCTAATGCTAAATCAAGATTTTTGTCTATTGTCTGAAAGTATTCCTGAGGTTTTGATTTCCCAGAATAATTAGCCCAGTCAGGGATTATTTATCTGTTAACTTTGACATGTTGATTTTAAATTTGGCCTGGTTTTACAGGTCGAGTCCTTTTTATTTGTCTGTTTTCCTTTTTTTTTTTTTCTTTTTTTTTATTCTTTAATTGGAGGAAAATTGCTCTACAGTGTTGTACTGGTTTCTGCCATACAACAATGCAATTCAGCTATAATATATACTACCAAGTGTAAAACAGATAGCTGGTAAGAAGTTGCTACTTAACACAGGGAGCCCAGCCAAGTAGTCTTAATTTGCCTTTTCTAAATGATCCTTTCTAACAAGGTAGGCCCTTTCTACTAGTACTGACCAATGGCTGCATTGGCAAAATTTTGTGTTCTAACTCGGGCTTCATCTTCCTGTCATTTAAGTAAGTCTCTAATGCCAGAAAACTTTGACCCTCCTTATATATCTGACAAAGTAAATCTATCAAGATAAATTATAAATGACTGAATTGGGGTGGGGAAGACTGTTAGATGTTCTATCTTGTACACTTCCAGTTGTCTCTACATGTCATTGTTTTATGAACTATTTTATAACTCCAATCACAGAAAATTAATAGAAATTCCAAAGATCCTTGTCTACAGAAATGCAAATGATTTGTGTCTAGTGAAAATGTAATTGATTATTACCCTATTAATATACACCAGTTTTACATCTATTTGTAAACTGACTACAGCATTCCTGGTTGCCTAAACATGCATGTTGCTTAAGTTCCCCTTTGAACAATGTGTAACATCTTTCTGCTTCCTTAATTAGTGAGTGAGTTAAATAAAATCTTTAAGACATTCATTTCATATTTGTATGAGAATAACAAGTTTGCAATTATTTAAAAATTCTTTTTTTACAAATAATAATGATGAAAGTGTGATTTAATAAGAACTTACTCTGTGCCTTCATATATTTTATATTTTAATTGTCACAAATACACTCTCTGATATTTTCCAGTATTATTATGATTATTTTACAGATAAGGAAACTTAAGCTTTACAAGGGCAAGTGGTTTGCCTGAACTCCTACAGCCTGCCTAACTCCACAGCCAAGGTTCGCATACACTATGATCCGCTATCTTAGATATTTACCAATATTGACTACAAAATTTATCAGAAGTCTCAATAATAAAACTATAAATTTAAATATATCCCTGATTTTTATACATGATACATATAACAGAATGCCTATGACTATATTCATATTTTTCAAAAAGAAAGTGATTGTACAATTACAAGGTTTGACTTACTACTGGATTACAGGAAAAATTCAGTCCTGGCATACAATGCCCTTCCTGAGCTAATGCCTGTCTATCTTGGTGACTATAACTAGAGCTCTTTTCCACTACCTCCTGTGCTGTGAGCACATTGAAAATACAAAGCTCCTGACATGTACACTCATGTTATTTTCTTGGCCTGGCCTGAATGCTTTCCCCAGTTTGTACCTCTGAAATACCTATTCATACTTTAAAACTAAAACTAAGCATCACCTCCTCATGATGCATTCCCTGACTTTCTCATTGCCCTTATGTTCCAGCAGCATCCTGTACTATAGCAAACTTTGCTATAGTATGACATTGCCTTTCGATTATCTGTGTAGCTGTTTACTTTTAACCACTTTGGGAATAAAAAGATTGGATTTTTTTTATAATCTTAAAACTTAGAGCAGTACTTGGTGCTCAAAAAAAGTTTAAGTAATGAATTAATTAACTGAAATGATAAGATTTCTTTTTCTTCCTTTTAAGCTATCATTATGTTCTTAGAAACAACCATCATTTTATCGATCTTCTACAAAGAGAAATGGAGGATTAAGAGCCACCAAGTCACAAAGCAACAAAAAAGCCTTTATCTCTGCCCTTAGGATCCTATAACTGCTTTCTTATCCTCTCCTATTATTTCTCCAGAAATTATTATTTTCTGTTAAAATGCTATACATCTCATCCACCGTCACCCCCTTCTCCTCCTGCCCTCAATCTTTCCAAGAATCAGGGTCCTTTGAGGGAAAATTATTTTTTCTCCCCTACACTGAAAATAGGAAGCAACTTCTGTTGAACTTGGTGAGTCAGCTTCCATCTTTTATACAATGTACAAATTAGAGATACCAAGGGAACATTTCATGCAAAGATGGGCACAATAAAGGACAGAAATGGTATGGACCTAACAGAAGCAGAGATTGTAAGAAGAGCTGGCAAGAATACACAGAAGAACTATATAAAATAGATCTTCACAACCCAGATAATCATGACATTGTACAGGAGGCAGTGATCAAGACCATGCCCAAGAAAAAGAAATGCAAAAAGGCAAAATGGTTGTCTGAGGAAGCTTTACAAATACCTGAGAAAAGAAGAGGAGCTAAAGGCAAAGGAGAAAAGGAAAGATATACCTATTTGAATGCAGAGTTCCAAAGAATAGCAAAGAGAGATTAAAAAAAAAAAAAAACTTCCTCAGTGATCAGTGCAAAGAAATAGAGGAAAACAACAGAATGGGAAAGACTAGAGATCTCTTCAAGAAAATTAGAGATACCAAGGGAACATTTCATGCAAAGATGGGCACAAGAAAGGACAGAAATGGTATGGACCTAACAGAAGCAGAAGATATTAAGAAAAGGTGGCAAGAATACACAGAAGAACTATACAAAAAAGATCTTCATGACCCAGATGACCATAATAGTGTGATCACTCACCTAGAGCCAGATATCCTGGAATGTGAAGTCAAGTGGTCCTTAAGAAGCATCACTATGAACAAAGCTAGTGCAGGTAATGGAATTCCAGTTGAGCTATTTCAAATCCTGAAAGATGAAGCTATGAAAGTGCTACACTCAATATGTCAGCAAATTTGGAAAACTCAGCAGTGGGCACAGGACTAGAAAAGGTCAGTTTTCATTCCAATCCCAAAGAAAGGCAATGCCAAAGAATGCTCAAACTACTGCACAATTGCACTCATCTCACATGCTAGTAAAGTAATGCTTAAATTTCTCCCAGCCAGGCTTCAACAGTTCATGAACCGAGAACTTCCAGATGTTCAAGCTGGATTTAGAAAAGGCAGAGGAACCAGAGATGAAATTGCCAACATCTGCTGGATCATAGAAAAAGCAAGAGAGTTCCAGAAAAATTTCTACTTCTACTTTATTGACTATGTCAAAGCCTTTGGCCGTGTGGACAACAACAAACTCTGGAAAATTCTTAAAGAGGTGAGAATACCAGACCACCTGATCTGCCTCTTGAGAAACCTGTATGCAGGTCAGGAAGCAGCAGTTAGAGCTGGACATGGAACAACAGACTGGTTCCAAATAGGAAAAGGAGTACATCAAGGCTATATATTGTCACCCTGCTTATTTAACTTATATGCAGAATACATCATGTGAAATGCTGGGCCAGATGAAGCACAAGCTAGAATCAAGATTGCCGGGAGAAATACCAATAACCTCAGATATGCAGATGACACCACCTTATGGCAGAAAGTGAAGAACTAAAGAGCCTCTTGATGAAAGTGAAAGAGGAGAGTGAAAAAGTTGGCTTAAAACTCAACATTCAGAAAACTAAGATCATGGCATCTAGTCCCATCACTTCATGGCAAATAGATGGGGAAACATTGGAAGCAGTGGCAGACTTTAATTTTTTGGGCTCCAAAATCACTGCAGCCATGGTGACTACATGGCTGAAGATGGTGACTGCAGCCATGAAATTAAAAGATGCTTGCTCCTTGGAAAAAAAGTTATGACCAAGCTAGACAGCATATTAAAAAGCAGAGACATTACTTTGCCAACAAAGGTCCATCCAGTCAAAGCTAGGGTTTTTCCAGCAGTCATGTATGGATGTGAGAGCTGGACTATAAAGAAAGCTGAGCGTTAAAGAATTGATGCTTTTGAACTGTGGTGTTGGAGAAGACTCTTGAGAGTCCCTTGGACTGCAAGGAGATCCAACCAGTCCATCCTGAAGGAAATCAGTCCTGAATATTCATTGAAAGGACTGATGTTGAAGCTGAAACGCCAATACTTTGGCCACCTGATGCGAAGAACTGACTGATTGGAAAAGACCCTGATGCTGGGAAAGATTGATGGCAGGAAGAGAAGGGGATGACCGAGGATGAGCTGGTTGGATGTCATCACCGACTCAATGGACACAAGTTTGAGTAAACTTCAGGAGTTGGCAATGGACAGGGAGGCCTGGCATGCTGCAGTCCATGGAGTCGCAAAGAGTTGGACATGACTGAGCAACTGAACTGAACTGAACTGAACTGAACTGAACAAATGAACACTTAATTAATACTACTTGTCTATGCCATTTAGAAGTAATGACACATTACTCAAACCAATAAGGACCTCAAAATTGATATCCCTAAACAATTAGTAAGCTGCTTTTATTATTACTTCATTTTGTATTATTCTACTACAAGAATATAGTAATACTCAAATGCTGTCATCAAATTTACTAAATATACTAGATCTGTATAATCTGTGCTAGTTAATTAATTGTTATCTATTTATTATTTTTGGTAGTAACATCTCAGTAGCACTTAAAACATGCTGAGCTTCACTGTCTGGGCAGACATTTTATTGTTTAGAAGGATTATGTATGTGTCTCTAAAAAGACCAAAGCACACATTGAAAACCAATACAAGAACTGTGTTAAAGGGAACATGCATCAGTCCACTGGGAAAATGGGAGCATATAGTGAAAATGATGCTTTATCCACACATCTGGTTTGCTAATAATATATGCGAGTAAGAGTATTTCAAAACATCTTCTCTATAACTATTCTACTTAAAGAATGTCCTTGGTTTATCCAGTGGGGGTGGATGGAAGCCTGTAGGGAATGAAGTGGGCCAGGTCTTGATGGGCTCTGTTCTTTCATACAAATGATGGCTTCATGTTCATATGGAAAAAATAATGGAACACCTCCAATGGCACCTATCTCATAGTGTCCATGGTAGACAATAATCATTATCTAAGTGACAGCTTATTATTAGGAAGTCACACTACAAAAAGAGCCTGGTAGATTCAAGTATCTAACATCTGGAACACTAACATGATTTTTGTAGTTTAAGGTCTTTACCCACTAATATAAAAATGCAAATGTGAAATTTTGAAAGGAAACATTTCACTTATTAGTAGCTATCTTCAGGTTGGTGGAGTCTCAGTCTTGACAAAATGATGGTCAGAAAGTTTAAAGAAAATTTGGGTGGGGAGAGGGGGTACAAGAAGTTCAAAATGAAGGTGGAACAAGGGAAAGCTAGTCTAATTAGTGACTCTGTTTCAAATCTTGGAAACTGTAAAAGAGCTCTCATGGGTAGGAAATAACACCCGTTCAGAGAAAGAATTATCATCACAGCCTCATTCAGTGTCCCAAGTAAGCACAGCAGCAGCTTTGAGCCCAGAATTTATAATAAATACAGACAGACCCAATGAAAAGAAATCAGTGGGTCTAAAGAGAAACACATCACTTTCTTCCCTCAGCCTCTTCATCCCTCTTGTCTTACTTCTTCCTTCCTTCTTGCTTCTTTCCTTTCTTTCTTCACTATATATTCATTGGAGTTTAGAGGAAGTATATATTAGGTTGAAGCAAATATAATTACAGTTTTGGACCATGAACTTTAAAATCATTTTAACTAGGCTCAACACATCTTTACTAACCAAAAGGGGAACCATTACAATCAATACATTTTTGCCAACAAGAAATAAGTTTGCTTAATCCTGCAGCATTAAAATCCTTGCTTCAGTAATCAGCAAACTCTTGGAAAGCATTTCCTGCCTCCTTCTGGTTGTGGAAGCATATTCCCCACAAAAAAATTGTTGCGATGCTTGAAGAAGTGGTAGTCGGGTGGGAGAGGTCAGGTGAATATGGCAGATAAGGCAGAACTTTTTAGCCCAATTTGCCCAACTTTTGAAGCACTGATCATGCAATGTGCAGTCAGGTGTTGTCATGGAGAAGAACTGGGCTCTTTCTGTTGACCAATGTTGGCTGCAGGCATTGAGGTTTTCAGGGCATCTCTTCAATTTGCTGAGCATACTTCTCAGATATTGTGGTTTCTCTGGGATTCAGAAAGCTGTAGTGGATCAGACTGGCAGCAGACACCAAACAGTAACCATGACCTATTTGGGGTTTGAGTTCAGCTTTGGGGAGAGGTTTGTGGCATCTTCTGAGCCCAACCACTAAGCTGGTCACTGTTGGCTGTCATATAAAATCCACTTTTCAGTCACATATCATGATCCAATCCAGAAATAGTTCTCATTGTTGCATGGAAGACGACATTTCAAAATGAAAATTTTTTTGATTTCCAGTCTGCTCATGAGGCACCCACTTATTGAGCTTCTTCACCTTTCCAATTTGTTTCAAATGCTGAATGACTGTAGATGGTTGACGTTGAGTTCTTGGGCAACTTCTTGCATAGTTGTAAGAGGATTAGGTTTGATGATTGCTCTCAGTTGGTCATTGTCAACTGCTGATGCCAGCCACTGCAACCTTCATCTTCAAGGCTCTCGTTTCCTTTGCATAATTTCTTGAACCACCACCGCACTGTATGTTTGTCAAGAATTCCTGGACTATTGATGTTGTGAGTTGTCTTTTCTGTTTTACAGACCATTTTGAACTCAAATATAAGAAAATCACTTGAACTTGCTTTTTGTCTAACATCATTTCCATAGGCTAAAATAAATGGCAAGTAATGTCATTAGCAAAAAAACATAAAGAGAAATACACATTAAAATGATAGATAATGTAACCACATTTATTTAGAATGCATTTCAATATCAAATGGCAAATTTCAACAATGCAAAAACTGCAATTACTTTTGCACCAAAAAGTTAGTGAAAGAGTGAAAAAGTTGGCTTAAAGCTCAACATTCAGAAAACGAAGATCATGGCATCTGGTCCCATCACTTCATGGGAAATAGATGGGGAAACAGTAGAAACAGTGTCAGACTTTATTTTTTTGGGCCCCAAAATCACTGCAGATGGTGACTGCAGCCATGAAATTAAAAGACGGTTACTCCTTGGAAGAAAAGTTATGACTAACCTAGATAGTATATTCAAAAGCAGAGACATTACTTTGCCTACTAAAGTCCATCTAGTCAAGGCTATGGTTTTCCCTGTGGTCATGTATGGATGTGAGAGTTGGACTGTGAGGAAGGCTGAGCGCCGAAGAATTGATGCTTTTGAACTGTGGTGTTGGAGAAGACTCTTGAGAGTCCCTTGGACTGTGGGGAGATCCAATCAGTCCATTCTGAAGGAGATCAACCCTGGGATTTCTCTGGAAGGAATGATGGTGAAGCTGAAGCTCCAGTACTTTGGCCACCTCATGCGAAGAGTTGACTCATTGGAAAAGACTCTGATGCTGGGAGGGATTGGGGGCAGGAGCAGAAGGGGACGACAGAGGATGAGATGGCTGGATGGCATCACGGACTCGATGGTCATGAGTCTGAGTGAACTCTGGGAGTTGGTGATGGACAGGGAGGCCTGGCGTGCTGTGATTCATGGGGTCGCAAAGAGTTAGACACGACTGAGTGACTGAACTGAACTGAACTGAATAGTTGCTTCAGGCAGCTGTCTAAATCATATCAGTTTTTCAAGAGCAAATTTTTGGTATGCTGGTTTAGAGGTGCGCACAATGGGATGTTTTTGAATATCTAAAATTGTATAAACTAAAATGAAATTGTCAGAGGAGTGTGTAATTTCCTCAGTTCTGTCATGCCACCACAGCAAAAGTTCGAAGCGACAGAATGACCAGTGTTACAGCTCCATGTTAAGCTCAGCTTTATTTGGCAAGCAAAGAAAAATACATCCTCAAGGCAAGAGAGCGAGCCAACCCAAAAGATGTGAAGAGAAGAGAAATGAAGCCCCCAGCTCAATTTTGGCTCTTCTTTTTATATGTGTTTTTCCTCCTCCACATGAGCCTGCCGTATGTAAACTGGGCTAGCCAGGAGGGCTGTTTGTTTTACCTGAGGTTCTCATTCTGGTCCTCGGGCCTTCCTTTGTTCTATTTTCCCGGGCTTTTCCCTTCTTTGTCTTTTAGCCACTGCCATTCTGGACTCCTTTTTCCTATTCTAACTACTTAACAAAATGAAAGACTCTGTGAAGCCATCCCCCTAAATATTGAAAATAAGCATTAAAATGTCTCAATGCAGGTAAAGGGAGCTGATATACATTTCTAGCAGCTAATTAGATAATGTGAGTAGAAACAGCACACAGTGAATTTAGAGCTCATTTCAAAAACTGGGTAGACTTCAGTGCATCAGTGCTTCTAGGGAGCTTATCTCACCTACAAATGTGAAACCTAAAAGAATTTGATAAACCCTTTCTAGGCTCTATATTAAGAAAGGGACATTTCGTTTACTAAAGGCAGAGCATAGAAAAGAATATCCAAAGATTATGTGCATATACATACACATAAATGTATAGATCTGGAGTGGGAAATGGCAACCCACTCCAGTATTCTTGCCTGGAAAACCCCATTAACAGAGGGGCCTGGAGGTCTATAGTCCATGGGATTTCAAAGAGTCAGACATGACTGAGCATACACACACACACACTGACACATATAGATGCATATGTGTGTGTGTACATATATACATGCATATGTGTGTGTTTGTGCTATGACTATACCTCTATCCCCATTCCAAGTTTTAGGAGAAAGAGCTGCCCCATAGCTTTAGCCATGCCATTAAGACTTGGCTATATTGCCATTTTCTTCATGAATATTCATTTCTTGAGGGAGAAAAATTTGGACACACTACTGACAAAAGGGAGCCAGCTGGTGAGGGACATCATCCAAAAGAACAAATGGGTCTTACCAGCATTGTGGAAAGACTTTTCAACCTAGAACTGTAACTACATTTATGGCATCTGAATGGCAGATGAGTTTGTACTTACTTGTGAACTAAAGGGGTTCAAAACATTCCACCTCAAAGTATGTCATTCTGGCACAGGATGACTTTGAACTGAAGGCAACTGAGAAAAAGTAGAGACAGGCTGGAGCTCTCTGCCTTATCCGTATCTATTTATAAACAGAACGCAAATGCCTCTTGTGAAGGTGCCCCTGCCCCTTCCCATACCAGGAAGGGAAAAACAATCTTATTACTAAAGACAAGATGGTACCAAAGGTCTACTTAAACAAGCCTTACCCTTATTTTCCATTAATTGACCCATATATTTGCCATTTGTAGAAGTTCAAAATCCTATTCCCTTATCTTATCACCTCTACAAGGTTATTCTTCACTAAGATGCTATACAAGCGCAAGTTCCAATCTCTTTTGAGTTATCTTTCTCTTAGTACTTCTACGTGAATGCACAATGAGCATATTCATAAACTCCTGTTTCTTTTCTCTTGTTAAACTATGTTTGCCAGTCTAATTTGCAAGGCCTCGGTCAATGAACCTAAGGTGAGTAGAGGCAAATACTTTTTCCTTCATGTGAATCCCACTGGGTCCTAGGCTATCTATTTATCAAAATCTTAAAACCAGAGATGTTGACAACTAGAGCTCTTATTGGTGAGGAAAGTTGAAAGTCAAACAAAAAAGAAGAGATTGGGAGCTTCAGCTTCCTGTAAGTACTCACCAACGACTTCTGGCTACATATCTAACGTCATCCAGTGACAAAATTAATCTTCTAGTAGCTGGAAACAATTTCTTTATTTAACACACTAAAGGTTCTTCTGTGCATTTAATGATTATTTCAGGAGATAATAAAGCATCCTTCCCTCCCCCAAAATACATCATGAATGTATCAGAAGCTTGACATACATTAATTCCCTATATCCTCATGACAGTAGTGTAAGACACTATAATCACTCCCACTTTACAGATAGGAAACTTGAGACTTAACACAAATCACACAGCTTGCAAGTGGTAGGGTTAATAGAGCCTCCTTGGCTATATTCTGGGTTCAGTTTCTGACTATCTCAATAAAGTAGATATCACATAAAGTGAGTCACACTAATTTTTTGGTTTCCCAGTGCATATAGAAGTTATATTTATACTATAATGTAGTCTGTGATAGATTTCCTCTTCTTGGGCTCTAAATCATTGCAGATGCTGACAGCAGCCACGAAATCAGAAGACAATTGCTTCTCAGCAAGAAATCTATGACAAACCTAGACAGTGTGTTGAAAATCAGAGACATCACTTGGTCAACAAAGGTCCTTATAGTCAAGGCTATGGTCTTCCCAGTGGCCACGTATGGTTGTGAGAGGTGGACCATAAAGAAAGCAGAGCATCAAAGAATTGATGTCTTCAAACTGTGGTGCTGGAGAAGACTCTTGAGAGTCCCTTGGACAGCAAGGAGATCAAACCAGTCAGTCTTAAAGGAAATCAACCCTGATTCTCGTTGGAAGGAATGATGCTGAAGCTGAAGCTCCAGTATTTTGGTCACCTGATGTGAACAGCTGACTCATTGAAAAACACCTTGATGCTGGGAAAGATTGAGGGCCGAAGTAGAAGAGGGCATCAGAGGATGAGATGGCTGGATGGCATCATCATTGCAAAGGACATGAACTTGGACAAACTCTAGGAGATGGTGAGGGACAGGGAGGCCTGGCATGCTGCAGTTCATGAGGTCGCCAAGACTCAGACATGACTGGGAGACTGAATAACTACAACATACTGTAGTCTATTAAATGTACAATAGCATTATGTTAACAAAATGTATATACCTTAATTACACAATATAAAATAAAAAATTACTAAAATAATAGTATCAGAAATCACTCATCACAGATCACCATATCCAATGTAATAACAATGAAAAAAAGTGATGCATTGTGAAAATTACCATAACATGACACGGAGACATGAAGTAAGCAAATGCTGTCATTAAAAAAAAAAAGGCTTGCTTAACATAGAGTTACCACCAACCTTTAATTTATTAAAAACAAATGAAAAGGAAAAAAAAAAAAACTCAGTATCTGTAAAGTATAGTAGGATATGTCTGACAAGATAAAACTAACATATGAAGTATGTCTGTATTAAAACCAGGTCCATATAACATGTACTTCTAACCACTGCCCTGTCCATGTTTCCTACCATACACGATAACAACTTTGCAAAGAAGATATTAGTATAATCTCCACGTAAAATCTTTCCCACCTATCTACACCCAGCTCAGTGAATTAATCAAACTGAGAGAAAAGTAAAGAAAAAGTTTTAAGGAAATTATAAAAATTGAGATTCTATTCAAATATTTCATAAAAATGACTCATCCACCCTCTTCCTCTGGCAAGTTCCCTCACTCTTTTATAGAATCTAGTTTCCATTTGCTGAGGTTACACTTCATTACTGCAGAATTCCTTGAAAATAAAAACATCAAACATCAAAGCAGAACTTGTTTCCTGACCTATTTTTGATGATCATTGGAAACAATGAAGTTTCTATGCATTTCTTTCTCCTTTATGTTTTTTCTTTGTGATTACTCCCATCTTTTGTAATCCATTACACCCCAAGGCAATTACTGCATTTGGTGAAATGCACAACTTTAAAAGGAATTTCCATGCAGAGTTACAAAAATTAAATGCCACATTTCTGAGCAAAGCACTCTTCCTTAGGGCATTGTGGATTAGCCTTTCCATGCTAACATGCTTGGATGGAGACAGTTTCTTTAGCAGTCCTAGAGTGCACTGAAAAGGCTCTGAACATAATTGTCCTTTTCAGTTTAGTCCTTTGGTGACTGCCTAAGACAAGTTACATCCTATGTGCCTCGCTTCCCTAAACACAGCTGTTGTTCCCTTAGCCACTTAGCTAAGGAAGTTAGCCTTTCACAGAGATAGAAATTAAACTTAGATCAAACTGAAATTTCTCTGTGATTGTGAAGTTTTACTTACTTCTAATGAGGACCTATCAGAACTCTGGCCTAAAGCCTTGGATTTGCAAGCCATTTGGGCCAGTTGCCACTGCCCAGAATCCTCATCACTGTAAACAAAGTAAACCTACCCTTCCCAACCAATGCTATATTTTGTATACACAGCCTGAAATATCAGGAGATTTGATGAAACAGCTAAAATTAAAGATTTTTGCCTTTTTATGTAACTGAATGAATACTTCCAAGAATTGGATTATTATATGTCTGTGGCAATTTAAGTAAAGATACACCGAAGTCATTCACAAGTACTAAGTGAAAAGCTGATGCCACTGCTATCATTGGCACTACCACCAAGGGCACTGGAAGGTGGGTGCCTTTGCCACATTGAGGGTCACCTGGGTTGCAGGCACTGCTGCCACAGTGGTGGCAGGGCGGGTAGTGGAGAGGAAACAGGTTCCTCGGTACCTCAGCCATATCCGAGTTGGACAAGCTTGCGGGGGCCACCAGCGTGGCAAGGGGGATCACAGCTGGGAGTGCTGCCATGATTGGATAGAGAAGGGCCACAGGCCTCACAGCCACTGCTCCCTGGAACCCTACGGTCACAGGCATCACTGTGGCCTGTAGACCACAGTCACGTGTGCTACTATTCCTGCTACTGTGAGGTTCTTCAGGGCTGCAGGCACAGCTTCCACAGCCAAGAGGCTGGGACTGTGGGCATCATCTCCACTCCCTGAGATCCCACCTGTCTATAAGCTCCAGTTCACCCACCTTCAGATGTACAGACGTGCGGATCTCTTGAGTGCCCTGCTGTGTTGGACATAGGAAATTTTGTTGAGTTATGGATATTTTAAAGATGGAAAACAATCTTTACAGAACAATATTGTATAGGAACATGGAATGTTAGGTCTATGAATCAAGGTAAATTGAAAGTGTCGGATAGGAGATGGCAAAAGTTAATATTGACATTTCAGGAATTAGTGAACTAAAATGGACAAGAATGAGTGAATTTAATTCAGATGACCATTATATCTACTACTGTATGCAAGAATCCCTTAGAAGAAATAGAGTAGCCCTCATAGTCAAGAAAATAGTCCGAAATGCAGAACTTGGGTGCAATCTAAAAAATGACAGAATGATCTCGATTCATTTCCAAGGCAAACCATTCAGCATCACAATAATCCAAGTCAAGTCTATGCCCCAACCACTAATGCCAAAGAAGGTGAAGTTGAATGGATCTATGATCTACAAGACCTTCTAGGACTAACACCAAAAAAAGATTTCCTTCTCATCATAGGGGACTAGAATGCAAACGAAAGAAGTCAAGATATACCTAGAGTAACAGACAAGTTTAGTCTTGGAGTACAAAAGGAAGCAGGGCAAAGGCTAACAGAGTTTTGCCAAGAGAATGCACTGGTCATAGCAAACACCCACTTCCAAAAACACAAGAGACTCTATACACAGACATCACCAGATGGTCAATAGTGAAATCAGATTGATCACATTATTTGCAGTTGAAGATGGAAAAGGTCTATATAGTCATCAAAAACAAGACCAGGACCTGACTGTAGCTCAGATCATGAACTCCTTATTGCAAAATTCAGACTGAAATTGAAGAAAGTAGGGAAAACCACCAGGCAATTAGGTACGACCTAAATCAAATACCTTACAATTATACAGCGGAAGTGACAAATAGATTCAAGGGGTTAGATCTGATAGACTAAGTGCCTAAAACATTGTACAGGAGGCAGTGATCAAAACCATTCTGAAGAAAAAGAAATGCGAGAAAGGAAAAATGGGTGTCTGAGGAGGCCTTACAAATAGCTGAGTAAAGAAGAGAAGTGAAAGGCCAAGGAGAAAAAGAAAGATATACCTGTCTGAATTCAGAGTTCCAAAGAATAGCAAAGAGAGATAAGAAAGCCTTCCTCAGTGATCAATGCAAAGAAATAGAGGAAAATAATAGAATGGGAGAGATAGAGATCTCTTTAGGAAAATTAAGAGACACCAAGGGAACATTTCATGCAAAGATGGGCACAATAAAGGACAGGAAGAGTATGGACCTAACAGAAGCAGAAGATATTAAGAAGAGGTGGCAAAAATACACAGAAGAACTATACAAAAAAGATCTTAATGACTCAAATAACAATGATGGTGTGATCACTCACCTAGAACCAGATATCCTGGCATCTGAAGTCAAGTGGGCCTTAGGAAGCATCACTACAAGCAAAGCTAATGGAGGTGATGGAATTCCAGCTGAGTTATTTCATCCTAGAAGATGATGCTGTGAAAGTGTTGCACTCAATATTCCAGCAAAATTAGAAAACTCAGCAGTGGGCACAGGACTAGAAAAGGTCAGTTTTCATTCCAGTCCCAAAGAAAGGCAATGCCAAAGAATGTTCAATCTGCCGCATGATTGCACTCATTTCAAAATGCTTGCTAGCAAAGTAACGCTCAAAATTCTCCAAGCTTGGCTTCAACAGTATGTGAACTGAGAACTTCCAAATATTCAAGCTGGTTTTAGAAAAGGCAGAGGAACCGGAGATCAAATTGCCAACATCCACTAGATCATCAAAAAAGCAAGAGAATTCCAGAAAAACATCTACTTCTGCTTCATAGACTGTGCTTAAAGCCTTGGACTATATGGATCATGATAAACTATGGAAAATTATTAAAGAGGTAGGAATACCAGACCACCTTCCCTGCCTTCTAAGAAACCTATATGCGGGTCAAGAAGCAACAGTTATAACTGGACATGTAACAACAAACTGGTTCCAAATCAGGAAAGGGTATGTCAAGGCTGTGTATTGTCACCCTGGTTATTTAACCTATATGAAGAGTACATAATGCAAAATGCCAGGATCAATGAAACACAAGCTGGAATCAAAATTACCAGGAGAAATATCAATAACCTCAGATACGCAGATGACAATACCCTTATGGGAGAATGTGAAGAGGAACTAAAGAGCTTCTTGAGGAAAGAGAAAGAGGAGAGTGGAAAAACTGGCTTAAAACTGAACATTCAAAAAATGAAGATCATGACGTATGGTCCCACCACTTCATGACAAATAGATGGGGAAACAATGGAAACAGTAACAGACTTTATTTTCTTGGGTTCCAAAATCATTGCAGATGATGACTGCAGCCACAAAATTAAAAGACGCTTGCTCCTTGGAAGAAGAGCTATGACAAACGTAGACAGCATGTTAAAAAGCAGAGACATTACTTTGCCAACAAAGCTCTGTCTAGTCAAAGCTATGGCTTTTCCAGTTGCCATGTTTGGATGTGAGAGTTGGGCCATAAAGAAAGCTGAGCGCCGAAGAATTGAAGAATTGATGCTTTTGAACTGTAGTGTTGGAGAAGACTCTTGAGAGTCCCTTGGACTGCAAGGAGATCAAACCAGTTCATCCTAAAGGAAATCAATCCTGAATATTCATTGGAAGGACTGATGATGAAGCTGAAGCTCCAATCCTTTGGCCACTTTATGTGAAGAACTAACTCATTGGAAAAGACCTTAATGCTGGGAAAGATTGAAGGCAGGAGGGAAGGGGACGACCGAGAATGAGATGAGTGGATGGCATCAGCAACCTGATGGACATGAGTCTGAGCAGGCTCCCAGAATTGGTGATGGACAGGGAAGTCTGGTGTGCTGCAGTCCATGGAGTCGCAAAGAGTTGGACATGACTGAGCAGCTGAACTGGACTGACGTGCCAATCACTCCAGCTCATCAGTCTCCCCTGAATGGTAGGCTGCCCACTCAGCTATTTGATTTGTGTCAGTTTGCTAGGGCTACCATGACAAAATAGCACAGACTCGATGGTTAAAACAACAGAAATTTATATTCTCACCACTCTAGAGGCTAGAAATCAGAGATCAAAGTGTTGGCAGGGTTGGTTTCCTTTAAGACGTCTTTTCTCAGTTCCCTCTGTCTTTATGTGGTCTTCCCTCTGTGCTCTAATTTCCTTTTCCAATAAGAAATCAATTAAATTGGATGTGGAGCCGCCCATTTTACATTACCTTTTCAAGACCCTAGCCTCAAATATAGTCATTCTAGTACATTACAAGGTACTGGAGTTAGGACTTCAGCATATGAATTTGCTGCTACTGCTAAGTCACTTCAGTCATGTCTGACTCTGTGCGACCCCATAGATGGCAGCCCACCAGGCTTCCCCGTCCCTGGGATTCTCCAGGCAAGAACACTGGAGTGGGTTGCCATGTCCTTCTCCAGTGCATGAAAGTGAAAAGTGAAAGTGAAATTGCTCAGTCGTGTCTGACTCTTAGTGACCCCATGACTTCAGCCTACCAGGCTCCTCCATCCATGCGATTTTCCAGGCAAGAGTACTGGAGTGGGGTGCCATTGCCTTAGAGAACACAATTCTGCCCAAGGCTGAACTAGGTACTCATTTTCTCTGCCTGAATGAATAATGGGCATCTTATGACCAATAGTGATCTTTATATCACACTCCATTCCATCCCAGTCTCCAGAAAACGTGCTTTTTTTCTCACTGTTCTCCATCTCCATTTGGCTCTATTCAATGTCTCTTCCTAACTAATACAGTACTGCCCCCCATCATGCTATATCTCCATATATCTATTGTTTATCTCCCACTAAAATGTAAGCAGGGCAGGGATTTTTTTTCTGTTCATTGTCTCATCCCTCCAGCATTAGGAATAGTTGACTGATATGTAGAAGTTACTCAATAACTTGCTGCTGAATGAATAAATATAATTATAAAAACAGCTCTATTAGATAGGTATGCTATTGTCTCCATTTAATAGCTAAAGAAATAAAAACTCAGGGAAAAATGTCCCCTGGGGTACAAAATCACCCTCAGTTGAGAACCACCAACCTGCATACTTGAAAGCTGAATCACAGAGAGCTACAGGAATATATTCAAGGCCATGAAGCTGGAGTAAGGCATTCCTGGGAATATTGCCAAATGATCCGAATCTTAGATTCATGTTCTTTCAATAAAGCCTCTGTTTCTCTCACTATATGTTACCACATTAGATAATTAGATGGTCATTTTATTCATTCAGCTTATAATAATGATTATACTATTACATCATTAACAAACAATTTTTAAAACCCTAAAAAATAAATAAAAAATTAAAACTTAGGGAAAATATGTAACTTGCCGTAGGTCATAGAGGTAGTAAGGACTGGAACAAGGATTTGGATTCAGGTAATCTCAGTCCAGACTGCTGATAAGCTATAATGTTTCAGCATGGCAAATGCTATTTTGAGAGGAGCACAGAGTATACTGAACCCCTTAGGATAGGCTCCTAATTCAGGAATAAGAGATGGCTGTTTGTTTTTTTTTTTTAAAGTTATGTGGAAGAGAGTGCCAGGCTGAGATAGCCTCACATATGCAGGCAAGGCAAGATCCTAAACCAGATTGATGCTCAGTTATTAGTCAAATGGATGAGTAATTAGCTAAACAATTAATATATACAACTAAACAAGTCAAAGCACATTATCATGGGAGAGCACTGTAGCACTCAGCACTCCATTTATTCATAGAATCACTTAGCTTGAAGAGAAGAATGAAGAACTGACTACCATTAACAACTGACCACATCTCCCAAGCCTATAATGAAGGTGTCAGAAGTGACCACTCCAGGCCAAATATATTATGACACCATTGTTAGTCAACAAGGTCATAGTGATAATTAAGATCTAGTGCTAATTTCATTAGGGTCTTGGGGAAATGGTAAACAGTAAAAACTTGCAGCGTATAGCAGACCTCAAAGATTCTGTGAGGAACATTATAACTCCGTAGTAAAGGCAATCAAAGCCCAAGTCCTTCATAACACACAAAGAAATACTGAACTCCATGCATAAAGAGAGAGAGAGAGAGAGAAAGACAGTTCTTTAAAATGAAAACCTGGGTTATTTAAACTTGAATCAGAAAAAAAAAAAACTTGAATTATTTTATTTCACCAGAGAGAAGTCATTTTAGTAATTCATCATGCTAGAATAATTTGACAATAAAAACCTATTTCTGACATTAAGTACAAAATTTTCAAAAGTTAGTGAAAATATGGATGGTTTAGGAAAGTTGAGAAATTAAATCTTGATGTGTGCTTCTTTCTGAAATAATGCTATCTAGAGTCTGGATTCTCATGGAGGATCACTGACTTTCCCAAGAGTGGAAGTTACCTAATGTATGAATCCTGTCACCAGTCTAACTGAGTAGAAAAATAATGGTAGGCACTGTAGCCTCTAGAAGCTAGAAAGACCGCAAGTATTATGCCCAGGTGCAGATAAGTAATTATCGAAAAAGAAAGCATGCCACTAACTGGGCCAATTGATGCCATCCAAATCCAGCCTATAGAAAATTCCTTAACAATCACATGCTATTGGAAGAAGATCACTGGACTCCCCTTGTATATTCCATATTTTTAAAACTGAGCCATTGGCACTGTACTTTATCCATTTACCATCCTGGTGAGACTTAAAAATATTCTTATGGGAAATGCTTGTTAAATTCTGTGTCAAACCCTATGTGAATATTATCTAGAATAAGACTGAATTTATAAGTTAATTTATAAGCTAAAGAAGCTATTGAATCCAATGATCATGACGTATCTCTCTATCTAGTTCTTCTATTTACATATCCTAGAGCAGGGTTTCTCAAACTTGGCACTACTGACATTTGAGAGTAGATAATTCTTTGCTGCCCTCTGCCTTATAAGATGCTTAGCAGTATGCATGGTCTCTACCGCTTCCCAGGTGGCGTCAGCGGTAAAGAATCTGCCGGCCAAGGCAGGAGACGTTAAGAGATATGGGTTGGATTCCTGGGTTGAGAAGATCCCCTGGAGGAGGGCATGGCAACCCACTCCAGTATTCTTGCCTGGAGAATCCGTGGACAGAGGAGCCTGGCGGGATACAGTCCATGGGGTCACAAAGAGTCGGACACGACTGAAGCCACTTAGCATGCATGATCTCTACCCATCTGATAATATTAGTATGCCCTGCCCAGATGTGGCAATCAAAAATGTCTCCAAAGATTGCCAAATATTAATTGAAGCATTGTTTGTAATAGCAAAATATCAGACACAGCTTAGTTGTCTATTACTAAGAGCACAGATCAATAAACTTCAGTTTATTTTTGCAACAAAATTTTATTCAACAGCAAGGAGTAAAATAGAAACGCTATATCTGTCTACTGATCTACTTATAAGTGTGAATGCATCTTTAGAAACATAAACATGACTGAGCGACTGAACAGAATTGAACTGAATTTAAAAAACAAACTGTATTAGACTAGTACCATGTAGTACCATTTCGGAGAAGGCAATGGCACCTCACTCCAGTACTCTTGCCTGGAGAATCCCATGGATGGAGGAGCCTGGAAGGCTGCAGTCAATGGGGTCGCTGAGTCGGTCACGACTGAGTGATTTCACTTTCACTTTTCACTTTCATGCATTGGAGAAGGAAATGACAAGCCACTCCAGTGTTCTTGCCTTGAGAATCCCAAGGACTGGGGGAGCCTGGTGGGCTGCCGTCTATGGGGCCGCACAGAGTCGGACACGACTGAAGCGACTTAGCAGCATGCAGTACCATTTATATACATTTTAAATGAAAGGGCTTCCCTGATAGCTCAGTTGGTAAAGAATCTGCCTGCAATGCAGGAGACCCCAGTTCAATTCCTGGGTCAGAAGATCCGCTGGAGAAGGGATAGGCTACCCACTCCAGTGTTCTTGGGCTTCCTTTGTGACTCAGCTGGTAAAGAATCTGCCTGCAATGCTAAGTATTTAATAAATATCCAAACAATACTCTAAACATGGTAAAAAAAAAATTTTTTTAACTTACATGGGAATGATTTCCATAAATTTCGGGATCAATAAAAATATAGTGGGGTTTTTTAGCTTAGTTCTCCCAGTCTTATTTATTTAAAAACAAATGATCTGAAAAAATTATGTGAAATATGCTTCAAGTCTTCATGGTAAACTTATGATGTATAAACCAGATAATATAAATCTGTTATATTATTTTTTGAGCACTTGAATTACTTAATAATAAAAACCATAAGATATAATTATATGTCAGAATAAATCCATAAATTACATTTTGAGATACCAACAAATTGAAAAGCTATGCTTTTTCAGGAGCAATTTGTCTTCAAACATTTCATCAGACCTTTTAAACAGCTTCTGTATTTCCCTTTACACTCATGTGTAAGTGAGAGCTAAACATTTGATTCAAGTAAGTATTATCCCTCAGTTAATAATCCAAATCCTGGAAGACTCACTCACAGATTAGATGCTAGAATTACAAAAGGAGTCTTTAAACTTTGCAAATATATAAAACACTCTTGACTGACCTTAATGACATTAGACGATTTGAACTTTGACAGAGCATTTAATATTTAATTACACCAGGTATCATGCTGAACCCTTATTTTGGAATTCTTATGTTGGCAATAAAGATCATCTCTATCGGTGGGATTAAGAGAACTGGATACACTGGCTGATTTACAAACCAGTTTTGCAATTGCTTTTACAAATGTCCTTCCCCAACTTCAATAAACACAATGAACTCAGAGCTGTAATTAGAACCTGGCCTTTTATCTTTTCATGGGACCTATTAATTATTCTTATTTTTCATGAAACAACTTTCCAAAGAAAAAGAATTAAAGAAAAAAAATATATTATCTCACACCAAGATTGACAATCCCTAAAAAGTCTGTAGCTGTATTTAAGTCAAAGGTCAGTTCAGATGGAAATTTCAACTTATTTTTCAATTTCTTCTCTTTTAAAAAGCCATCTGACTTAAAGCTATTCCTTTCATACAGCAAGAAAATGGAAGGTCTCAAATGATGAGAGTAGATGATAATAATCATAATTATGATAAAAGCACCATCAAGGTACTCTCCAAGAAGATATTTTGTATTACTTCAGAGCTTGGCACAAGAAATGGAGAGGAAAAAGTGTTCTTGTTATACTTATGTTCAGGCATTTGAAGCCAATCACATGTCAGTGATACAAAATAGCATGTTAGTAGGTGTCAAATTCAGAAATCTGTAAGAATCTCTTAAATGGTACAAATTGAATATGTTTCAAATCCTAGCAACAAGGGATGTATTTACTCCTAATCAATAGGTACTTTAGCTAGTAACAAGTGGTGTTTTTTCAAGATACGTAAATTGCTTTTCAATTTGAGTTGTTTACCTGTGTTTGAATCAATCTTCTCTACTTAACATCCAGAGAATACAGTGTAGAATGTTCTTGAATTTATGACTCATAATATACAAGAGACATTTTTACCATTTGTATTTAAGTGATTATAACTAAATCACTGCAAGGAGTAACTCTTTCAAGACTAAAGACTCTGTTGAGTGATGCCCACTGGGCAGAGGTCGACAGAGACACATGAAATTCTTATACTTGGCTTCAGATTAATAATACTGGAGAGGGCCAAACAGGTTATCTCTGGCCAAGGAATCTCTTGTGCATTGTACTTTACTGAAAACAAGGGGTTGAATAGATGTTTGTCAACTGAATGTTGAGATATCCAGCATATTCCTGTGCTTCCCAAAATGCTGGTATTCAAGCTAATATTCTCCAGGCAGAAAATTGAAATTTTATTTTCTGAGCAGTCTAAACTGAAAAATACTAACAGTGGAGTTCAAAACAAACAAACAGAAATGCCCCATCAGGTTACTCTCAGTAAAATTCAGGGTTGACAATCCCAGTCTAGAAAAAGAGCTTCAATTTACTTCAGTTTTTTTTCCCCCCCAATTAACTTCTTGATGCCCAGTTCTTGAATGCAGGCAATCAATCTAGGTCACCAGACAAACGAAGAATGTCTCAAATAATAAAAATCAAAGACCAAATAGGCAAACACATTAACTTGGAGAAAACAAAAAACATGCAGAAAAAAAATAACAGCCCTGTGGGAAAACAGCTAACATTTATATTCTCAAAGTAAGAAAATCCATGTACAAATTATATATACATGAAATACAACCTTGAAGCTATAAGACTGATGTTGATGTTTTCTGATGTCCTTGACAGCAGCTCTGGATGTAGAAAATCAATGTGAAATTTATTTTTTATTTCAATATTTAGTTTCAAATTATTAATTAATATTTTCAAAACTCTAATTTTTTTCTAAGCTTTTAAAGTCTTGTTTTTCAATGTTTATATCTAGAAAATTATACCATTCAGCTTTCTTTAACATTCAGTTTTAAGGGTTTTGAATAATATTTGTGTTTTAAAATAATGTTTGTTTCTATTTACAACTCAATAATTAAATATCCTGAACTTCTCAAACTATACTCAGTTACATTTTAGTTGTTTTCAATTATCCAACAGATAAAACTTTTCCATGAACCTAAATAATTCTTATAGAGATAATGTATCTGTTCTAGTTACCTATAACTATATAGCAAATGACTCTAAAGATTGTTGCTTAAAATAATCACTAAGTTCCTGGAGTCTATGGATCAAGAATTGGAGAAAGGTAACATGAAGATGATTTTTTTCTCTGTTCTACAGTGTCTGAGGGTCTCAGCTAGGAAGGTTCAAAACCTAGGGTTGGGGGTGGAGTGACATGCACTGGGAGAAGAAATCGTCTGGAGCCATTTTCTCTCATATATCTGACTACTGACAACAAGTGTGAGCCAGGACCTCAATTTGAACTATGGTCCTGAACACCTACACAAGGCTTCCCTATGGTGGCCTGGGCTTCCTCCAAGCATGGCTGCCTCTGCTTTCTCACATGGTGGCTCATGGCTCCCGAAGCAAAATGACAGAACCAGCACAAAGCAGCATGACCTTTTCTACTCTAGATTTAGAAATCTATAGCTCCAATTCTGCTGTTTTCTGTCGATTGACTGGTCACTAGGTTAGCCTGGGTTCAGGAAGAGATAGAGACCCCACATCTCAGAGAGTCTTCTAAGTAAGTCATGTCTAAATGTTTGCGACCCTTTGGACTGCAGCCCACCAGGCTCCTCTGTCCATTGGGTTTTCCAGGCAAGAATACTGGAGTGGGTTACCATTTCCTTCTCCAGGGGACTTTCCCAGCTAGGGATTGAACCTGCATCTCCTGTGCCTCCTGCATTGCAGATGAAGTCTTTACCATCTGAGCTGCCAGGGAATGATACTCTCAATAAGAGGGATATCAAAAATTTGCAAACATATCTTTTAAAAACCTCCAAAGTATTATACCTATAAATTGAACATTATCAAAGTTCTCTTAAATGTATCCTCTATCTACATTCTTAGGTAAGCAGAGGGAAGGTCAGGGGTTCTTCCTGAGTCTTTTGGGCCTTGATTGTTTTCAGCTTGAAATAACACAAATGCCTAAAGAGGTATTTTGCGGTGGCAAATTTTACTCCCCTACATTGGGAATAAATTAGTGAGTGTTAAGTATATTGTAAAAATTAGGCCCTAGAAAAACACAAAAACAATATATTTATCAACTCCAAGGAAACAAAAAGGTATAGATGAAGGAAAATTATGAATAATAATGATGTTCTGAATTCTGAGTAATAGTAGTAGAAAGTCACTCTGTCATGTCCAACTCTTTGTGACCCCATGGACTATATAGACTATGGAATTCTCCAGGCCAGAATACTGGAGTGGGTAGCCATTCCCTTCTCTACGGATTTTCCTGATCCAAGAATTAAACCAGGGCCTCCTGCACTGCAAGTGGTTTCTTTACCAACTGGGCTATTGGGGGAGCCCCGTGATTCTGAATACTGACTTAAACTTGTTATAACTGTATTAGAAAGGCAAAATAGAGGAAGAGAGTATGCGCATGTGGTGGAGAAAGGCAGGGTGGTGAAAGAGAACAAGATCCTCATCCTCCAAGTGGGAAGTCAATAAATAATAAATAAAATTTTTAAATACAAAAAAAATATAGGTACACTAGTTGCATATATGCCATATCAGCCTATACTATTTGTATACTTAGAGGTAAATGCCAGAAGAATAGCCTAAACATGCTGAAGTGATTGTTTCTGGGTAGCAGTAAACAGTAGAGGAGGAGAACTGTTCATAGAAAACATTATGAAATAATGGTGTGTAATAAACTCTGCACAATAATATGCAATAAATATTATGGAAATGGGACACTTTAAGATCATTTACATGTTGTAGAAGCAGAATTCTAAGATGGTCTCCAGGATCTCTTCTCTCCAACACGACACACTATGGAATTCCTTCTTGTGAGTGTGGTCATGATGCCAAGCAGGGCCCTGTGTGGCTCCCAGGCATGCAGGCCATTTTGCACCACATTTCTTGTAGGCAACTCTCTAGCCACCATGACCTTCTCTCAGTTTCAAAGGGCAGAACAATTGGTAATCACACTTCCTTACCATTGTGCTAATTTCTCATGCTAGTAAGGTAATGTTCAAAATCCTTCAAGTTAGGTTTCAAGAGCAGGTGAACCAAGAACCTCCAGATGTACAAGCTGGATTTAGAAAACGCAGAGGAACCCGAGATCAAATTGCCAACATCCGCTGGATCATAGATAAAGCAAAGGAATTCCAGAAAAATATCTGCTTCGTTGATTATGCTAAAGTCTTTGACTGTGTGGATCACAACAAACTGTGGAAAATTCTTAAAGAGATGGGAATACCAGACCACCTGACCTGCCTCTTGAGAAAGCCGTATGCAGGTTAAGATGTTGTAGCCACACATCCCAGGAAATAAACTCACTCAAAAGGACAATGCAGATAGTGGAGCACAGTTTATTATACCAGCAGGCCCAAGGCAGTCTCCTCTTAGCCAAGGACTCTGACTAGTTTTTGTGAAAATATTATATATCCCAAGTGTACATGCTCAAACCCATGATACAATCAAAGTTAACGTGATTTGTATGCCTTAAGCCTAGGTAGTTAACACTGGACAATTATCAATAGGCCTGTGGTCATACCCCAATAAGCATAATAGAATTTATGCTTCTATTCAGTTACACAGATAATGATGGTATTCTTTTAAGCGACAGAGAGTCTAGGTATGAGCCCTGGGGCTCTTCCATCCTGGGGGTCTGGTTTTCCAGTTGGTATGTCATTTCCACAGATACTGCGCATATAGCCAAAGGATACAGTCCAGCCCAAGATGGAGTCCTACTTTCAAGATGGAACCTGTTCTTTCTGTTTCCACCTTCAAAGAGGCAACAGTTAGAACCAGACTTGGAACAACGGACTGGTTCCAAATCAGGAAAGGAGTATAACAAGGCTGTATATTGTCACCTTCTTTATGTAATTTATATGCAGAATACATTGTGTGAAATGCTGGGCTAGATAAATCACAAGCTGGAATCAAGATTGCCAGGAGAAATATCAACAGTCTCAGATATGCAGATGATACCACTCTAATGACAGAAAGAAAAGAGGAACTAAAGAACCTCTGATGAAAGTGAAAAAGGA
The DNA here is from genome assembly GCF_023091745.1 of Budorcas taxicolor. Lineage (NCBI taxonomy): Eukaryota > Metazoa > Chordata > Mammalia > Artiodactyla > Bovidae > Budorcas > Budorcas taxicolor. Next base: position 89,621,297 of record NC_068911.1, on the reverse strand, counting down.
CAGTGAAAGAGCTGGCTTTAAAACTCAGCATTCAAAAAACAAAGATCATGGCAGTGGTCCCATCATTTCATGGCAAATAGATGAGGAAAAATTAGAAACAGTGACAGATTTTATTTTCTTGGTCTCCAAAATCACTGATAATGGTGACTGCAGTCATGATATTAAAGGACACTTGCTCCTTGGAAGAAAAGCTATAACCAACGTAGACAGCATGTTAAAAAGCAGAGACATTACTTTGTCAACAAAGCTCTGTCTAGTCAAAGGTATGGCTTTTCCAGTATCATGTATGGATGTGAGAGTTGGACCATAAAGAAAGCTAAGCTCCGAAGAATTGAAGAATTGATGATTTTGAACTGTAGTGTTGGAGAAGACTCTTGAGAGTCCCTTGGACTGCAAGGAGATCAAACCAGTCCATCCTAAATGAAATCAATCCTGAATATTCATTAGAAGAACTGATGCTGTCTAGTCAAGGCTACGGTTTTTCCAGTGGTCATATATGGATGTGAGAGTTGGATTGTGAAGAAAGCTGAGCACCGAAGAACTGATGCTTTTAAACTGTGGTGTTGGAGAAGACTCTTGAGAGTCCCTTGGACTGCAAGGAGATCCAACCAGTCCATTCTGAAGGAGATCAACCCTGGGATTTCTTTGGAGGGAATGATGCTAAAGCTGAAACTCCAGTACTTTGGCCACCTCATGCGAAGAGTTGACTCATTGGAAAAGACTGATGCTGGGAGGGATTGGGGGCAGGATGAGAAGGGGATGACAGAGCATGAGGTGGCTGGATGGCATCACTGATTCAATGGACACGAGTCTGAGTGAACTCCGGGAGTTGGTGATGGACAGGGAGGCCTGTCATGCTGTGATTCATGGAGTCGCAAAGAGTCAGACACGACTGAGCGACTGAACTGAACTGAACTGAACTGCTGCTGAAACTGAAGCCCCAGTACTTTGGTCACCTGATGCAAAGGGCTGACCATTAGAAAAGATCCTGATGCTAGGAAAGATTGAAGGCAGGAGGAGAAGGGTGAAAGAGGACAAGATGGTTGGATGGCATCACTGATTCAATGGACATGGGTTTGAGCAAGCTCCAGGAGACAGTGAAGGACAGGGAAGCCTGGTGTGCTGCAGTCTATGGGGTCAGAAAGAGTCAGACAGGACTGAGCGACTACTCAACAGCAAGATAAAGAAAGAAAATATTGTACTCTGTAACTTGTGGAAGTTGTACAGGAACACTGAGCTCAGTCTGCACAGAGATGCAGTTACCATTAATGCATTTTAAGAGACAAAGGGCACCCTATGGGGCATCTCTGAAAATTCTTCCCCTTCTGATTTCCAGGCAAAGGAATTTTTATGCAGATGGTTTTCCTTGAGCATTCTTTCTTTAGGGTGATGGAAATCCATAGTCAGTTTTCTCATTCAAAGCAGACTTTCCCCAAGACCACACACAAAGCAAGCCTGCCAGCCTGAAGACTGCCACCAACCGCTTACTCTCCCTACCTCCAAGAGGACTTCTCTAAACCAGTTTCATCTGGGGGAAGGAAGAGAACAGTACTAGAGCACAAAATCTGCACAATAGAAATACCACTTACAGCTGGCTGAGTTATTTTGCATATGTGCATCTGCCCCAAATTAGGAATACTTGTGAATGGAATACCACAGATGTCTTTGAAGTTCATTACAGTTGAGAGTTATGCACTAAGGGGGTCTTTTCCTTGTTTACATAGCCTGTTATGGTCTCACAGAGACGGAGGGAACTGGAATAACCACTCTGGTTTACATTACAGGATGGTTCGAAGAGATGAAAGGATTCAGAGCACTGAGTCATGCTGCCTGTGTTATTATCACCAGGGCAGATATCGCATAGAGTAAATCAAGTTACTCTGCCAGAGCCTTGGGTCATGTATGTGGGAATTATTATACAAGATAATTTCACGTTCCTGGGAAGGTTCAAGCTTGCAGAGGACTGCATGACCTCTTTGTCTATTTCAGATCTATGGTTTTTATAAGGTCTCTGGCACATTTTCTCTCATTTTCCTTTTGAAAGAGTTTAATTATGTCTCTATGTTTATTTAATGAACACTTTTCTTATATTTAGTATACAAAGGATACTATGAACCTATATTTAGGAAGATGTCAGCAGAAAAGGCAATCACCACTGGCTAGGAGAGAATGACAAACTCACAGGTCAGGTAAGTCAAAAAAATATGGATTTAAAGATACTTGAAATTTAATTGTTTTAAACAGCATGCAGACCAAACAAAATTGCATACAGGTAACACTTTGTCTAATGAGTCTATAGATGTGAGAAACATGGAACCAGAGCAGAGGGCCTATGGAGACAAAGTATGAGATAAATGTAGGTGAATCCAAGGAAATTTTGTAACCATCACTACTGTAGTTGGGTAATTGGGTTTCATCATTTTTTGGTTGTCATTACAATGGAGTTGGAAACTCCGTTTGTAATGCAAACATTTTTAAAGAACTTTGTAGGGAATTCCCTGGCAGACCAGTGGTTAGGACTTGGCATTTTCACTGCAGGGGGTCCAAGTTCAATCCCTGGTTAAGGATCCTATAAGTTGCACACTGTGGCCACCAAAAGGAAAAAAAAAAAATTTGTAAAGATAACCGTCTGAATTTTAGGTTCTTTTCAGTCTGATCTCACCTTTAAAACCTTCCACAGTAGTCCGAATCTTCTACCCTTTAAATATGTCTACGGCTTTCTGCTGAACCCCTCAATGACCAATTTCATCTGGGAAAATAGAAAATTTCTATAATTTAGTAGAAAGTCTACTCTTGAAAGGATAGCAGAAGAATTCCTTCAAGCTTCCAGATATGTTCTCCCCAGCCTGGAAAGCTGCCTTAAATATAGTGTGTATTTACCCTAAGCGTTTTCAAAAAGTTAACAAAGTCTTTTTAGAACATCCTTCTGTCTTAATTTTTTTTTTTTTTCCCCCACCAAGCTACCCACAAACGCAGGTTAAAATTTATAAGCATCCTTTGGGTATTTATATAAAACTCCAAGTAGACCATAATTTAAAACTACTAACATTTACTTTTTATTTTACCATTTAGTGAGAAAAATTCAACTTGCTTTTTCTCTCTAATTCCTAATACATTTTTTATCAATGACATTCTCAAGTGGTAGATATAAGGATTGGTACAGACCTCTAAGGAGACGAAGCAGAAGTTGGTGTTTGGTGGCATGGTGACAAGGCAGAGGGGTAGGAAGTAGGGTGAGGAAGAAAGAAATGAGCAGTGTGAAAACTCATCCAGAGATAAACCATGGAAAGAGCTGGATAATGTTCAGAGAACTCATATTTTTCTGAAAAGCTTAACAAAAGGCTTGACTTATGATATATAATAATACTGTCCAAAAAAGTTCCCACAGGTCCAGTCCCACATGCTGACTGAACCCCTCTAAGTGTCTCAATTTGCACTGCATTCACTTGAAAAAGTCAAACTACTTGTTTTACATTACTTCAAGTTAAAACTTTCATGAAGCTAGAGACATGATTCTCAAATAATCATTAGGAAGCACTTGTCAAAAACATATTTACTTAATTTATAAGAAAACCAGCAGTATAACAAAGCTAGATGAAAGATAAGGGAAACTGCAATATAGAGGCAATGAAAGAAAGAAAGAATAGGATTACTAGAGAAAGATGCTGAAATCATAGACTTTGTGGTTATTTTGTCTACAAGACAGAAGTCATTTGCCTAGGAAAAGTCATTTGCAATTTTTCAATCTTCTACAAGGTAATATCTAACTTATGGACTTTGGATTCTAATCAGTAATAAGGTGGGCAAAGTCAGATCATCTATCAGCATTTGAGAAACGAGAATGCACCAGAGTCAGCCAGAGGGTGTTAAGCCAGATGGCTAGTCCCCCACTCACACAGTTTCTGACTCAGTAGGTCTGGGGAGGCCCCGAAGAACTGGCATTTCTAACAGCTTTCAGGTGGTGCTTTAGTTGCTGGTTCAGGGACCATATTTGAGAACCACTCCCCTAGCCTGACACTAAAAAGACTTGCAGTAATATTTCTGCATTATTTTCAAGAGTCACATATGTCAAAATAAACCGTGAAGAACTTTGAAACAGACCATCAAGACAAGATTATTAGATATCTTCATGGAAAACTAGGCCTCATCCAATTCTTGATTTTTCCGGATCCTTGAGGTTTGTAACTTTCATGGTTTTTGCAATATTTTAGAATTCTGTTATTTATAGAAAATAAAGAGCTGTGCAAATGATTATTGTCCATAGACATACAAGTTATTTCTGCCCAGATGGAATGACAATTGATTTCCTTTCCCATTCTTCACTCTCTCCCTTTAGCATTTATTTGTAGATTCATATTCAATATTCCTTATATATATGTGTATGTGTGTGTGTGTATATATATATATACATATATATATCTTATTTATCAGTTCAGTTCAGTCGCTCAGTCATGTCCGACTCTTTGCGACCCCATGAATCACAGCACTCCAGGCCTCCCTGTCCATCACCAACTCCCAGAGTTCACTCAGACTCAGGTCCATCGAGTCCGTGATGCCATCCAGCCATCTCATCCTCGGTCATCCCCTTCTCCTCCTGCCCCCAATCCCTCCCAGTATCAGTCTTTTCCAATGAGTCAACTCTTTGCATGAGGTGGCCAAAGTACTGGAGTTTCAGCTTTAGCATCATTCCCTCCAAAGAAATCCCAGGGCTGATCTCCTTCGGAATGGACTGGTTGGATCTCCCCGCAGTCCAAGGGACTCTCAAGAGTCTTCTCCAACACCACAGTTCAAAAGCATCATTTCTTCAGTGATCAGCTTTCTTCACAGTCCAACTCTCACATCCATACATGACCACTGGAAAAACCATAGCCTTGACTAGACGGACCTTTGTTGGCAAAGTAATGTCTCTGCCTTTGAATATGCTGTCTAGGTTGGTCATAACTTTCCTTCCAAGGAGTAAGCGTCTTTAAATTTCATGGCTGCAATCGCCATCTGCAGTGATTTTGGAGGCCCCCAAAAATAAAGTCTGACACTGTTTCCACTGTTTCTCCATCTATTTCCCATGAAGTGATGGGACCAGATGCCATGATCTTCGTTTTCTGAATATTGAGCTTTAAGCCAAATTTTTCACTCTCCTCTTTCACTTTCATCAAGAGGCTTTTTAGTTCCTCTTCACTTTCTGCCATAAGGGTGGTGTCATCTGCATATCTGAAGTTATTGATATTTCTCCCAGCAATCTTGATTCCAGCTTGTGTTTCTTCCAGTCCAACGTTTCTCATGATGTACTCTGCATGTAAGGTAAATAAGCAGGGTGACAATATACAGCCTTGACATACTCCTTTTCCAATTTGGAGCCAGTCTGTTGTTCCATGTCCAGTTCTAACTGTTGCTTCCTGACCTGCATATAAGTTTCTCAAGAGGCAGGTCAGGTAGTCTGATAGTCTTCAGAATTTTCCTCAGTTCATTGTGATCCACACAGTCAAAGGCTTTGGCATAGTCAATAAAGCAGAAATAGATGTTTTTCTGGAACTCTCTTGCTTTTTCCATGATCCAGCAGATGTTGGCAATTTCATCTCTGGTTCCTTTGCCTTTTCTAAAACCAGCTTGAACATCTGGAAGTTCACGGTTCACGTATTGCTGAAGCCTGGCTTGGAGAATTTTGAGCATTACTTTACTAGCATGTGAGATGAGTGCAATTGTGCAGTAGTTTGAGTATTCTTTGGCATTGCCTTCTTTGGGATTGGAATGAAAATTGACCTTTTCCAGTCCTGTGGCCACTGCTGAGTTTTCCAAATTTGCTGGCATATTGAATGCAGCACTTTGACAGCATCATCTTTCAGGATTTGAAATAGCTCAACTGGAATTCCATCACCTCCACTAGCTTTGTTCGTAGTGATGCTTTCTAAGGCCCACTTGACTTCACATTCCAGGATGTCTGGCTCTAGGTGAGTGATCACACCATCGTGATTATTTTGGTCATGAAGATCTTTTTTGTACAGTTCTTCTGTGTATTCTTGCCACCTCTTCTTAATATCTTCTGCTTCTGTTAGGTCCATAGCATTTCTGTCCTTTATCGAGCCCATCTTTGCATGAAATATTCCCTTGGTATCTCTAATTTTCTTGAAGAGATCTCTAGTCTTTCCTAATCTGTTGTTTTCCTCTATTTTTTTCCTTTGTTGTTTTCCTCTATTTCTTATGTGTATATATATATATATAGGGGCTTCCCCAAGGGTTCAGTGAATAAAGAATCTGCCTGCAATGCTGGAGATTTGGGTTTGATCCCTGGGTCAGGAAGATCCCGTGGAGGAGGAAATGGCAACCGACTCCAGTATTCTTGCCTAAAAATCCCATGGAGAGAGGAGCCTGGCGGGCTACAATCCAAAGGGTTGAAAAGAGTCAGACACGACTGAGCACGCCCACACATGTGTATATATATATTATGTGGTTCTCTGAATTTTCTTTCAAACTACTTGTCAAATTTTATTGAATTCTTCAATTAATGAGTTGAATAAAATCATTGGCATATGTTTATTTCATATTCGTATGAGTGATGACTATATCCTTTACAAAATTATTCTTTAACAGATACTGTTTCTTAAAAATAATCTCCAAGTTTGAACCCTCACATTTTGTTGAAAGTATTTTCATTGCAAGAAAATGAATGTCTTCCTCCACTAGAGCTGGTCTGTGGGTTTTGGACTTCCTAACATTTAACACTGAACAGTTTTTAAAATTTAGTCTACTGGGCCACTGACCAGACTGGGATCCTATGGATTCCAGCTGCCTCTTCCCTTTAACAATAACACAGCTGCTCTTCCTTTTTTAATCCTTCTTTACTGTCATCATTTATCTAACAGTGAATTCATAGTTGTTCCTTTCAAGTTGTATAATTCGGAGGTATAGTTTGGCCATTTCTATTATTCAGGGTGCTGACCTCAGCCCTTTATTAACAACAGCAAAACCACAGAACGTTTGCTACCTGTTTCCAAGCCTGGAAACTCTTAGTCAGACATCTGGAGTGTGAGAAGGAGGCAGATTTTTATGCCAACTTAAGAATCCTTTGAATTTCTAGGGTCAGCAGGAAATCTTAGCTGGCTGCTGGGGTCAAAGACAGATATTTTAAACTCTAAGTTCATGACCCTGGATGCTGCCCAGCTTCTAATCTGAATTGCTTCCTTCCAATAGAGCATCTGTGTTCTATAAGAGGAGCTTGGATTCTCCCCACAGCCCGGAAGAAGCCCTTCCTGGGCCCCTCAGCTCTGGAATTTATAACAGGCTCTCAAAGTCCAGCTCTTCCTCCACCCACTCCCAGCAAGTTCATTTAAAAGACTGTAGTAACACCCAGTTTTACCCAGAAACTAGTGCTAATTTCCCTGATAACTACAGGATGCTCATATATATGTGTGTGTGTGTGCGTGCATGCGTGCGCGCACGCTCAATCACTTCAGCCATGTCTGACTCTTTGTAAATCACATGGACTGTAGCCAGCCAGGCTCCTCTGTCCACGGGATTCTCCAGGCATGAATACTGGAGTGTGTTGTCATGCCCTCCTCCAGGGAATCTTCCCAACCCAGGGATCAAACCCACGTCTCCTGCGTCTTCTGCATTGCAGGTGGCTTCTTTACCACTGAGCCTCCAGGGAAGGCCTACCGGACACTGCAGGATATGTATTATGAGAAATATGGAGGCTAGACTGAATTCACTCCACGTAATAACTCTGTAGGCTTCCCAAAGCAGCTGCTCCTAGAATGCAGTTTCATTATCAGCCCTTAACATTGTTTTTACTACCCTGCAAATAGGGGAAACAATAACATTTTTATAAAGTTCAAGAAAACAAGGCTAAAGAGAAAAGACTAAGCAAGTTAAGATTAAGCATCCTGAAAAAGAGCTGTCTAAGGCACAAATCAGTCTACAGATGTACGAAATGCTAAAATAAACATTAGCAACTAGTTCTTCATCTCCATTAAGTCTATATCCAGAGAGAAAATAGTCAAATGATTGCAGGAATGACATTGGTCACCTGTATAAATAGGCCTCTTGAGCTTGCCTGTACCAAAGGAATTATACTGAGTGATAACTCAGATATTATAAGAGAATGCCTCCTCTCAACATAAAGCTTCCTATAACTAGTCAAAGCATTGCGTACCCAGTTCTGAGACTCTCTTGGGAAGACTCATAATTACATTCACTGCCTCTAAATATAGTTGAAGCAGCATCTCCTCAGGGCCACAGATGCCTTCCATGAGAACCTGCATGTTGCATGAATCATATTTTTATTTTCTATATTTTTATGATTTTTGGACACCTTGGGACTTTGTGGAACTAGAAGAGACTGCCCTTCCTAGAGTTAGCTTTCCCTAGAGAGAGTTAGGGCTTACCTGGTGGTAAAGAATCTGCTGCAATGCAGGAGTCAGTTCAGTCAGTTCAGTCACTCAGTCGTGTCCAACTCCCTGGGTTGGGAAGATCCCCTGGAGAAGGAAATGGCAACCCACTCCAGTACTCTTGCCTGGAGAATTCCATGGACAAAGCAGCAGGGCAGATTACAGTCGATGGAATCACAAAGAGTGATTTGTAACTAACTTTCACTTTCACTTTCAGAGAGAGCAGACAACGTACCAGTGGGAAACCTTTCATATGCAAACCAACAAATACAGAATCCATGTCCACCCACACCTCTTCTTATCAGACTCCTGTAGTCCTGGACTGTTGCTTGCAGTGGTTGTCATTACTTCCTCTTCTTGAAACACCCATCTGACTCTACCCTTACACACAACAATCCCGAAGCAGAACCATGGGCAAGCCCTTTCCAAAAGTCCTTCTCCAAAAGAAACTGTCTTACAGGAAATGTACTTAGATATTAGGGCAATGCCTAGCTATTCATCAAGCTCCTATTTCCTTGTACTTCTAGATTCTCAGCACAATTATATTTCCCAGCTTCCCATGAGTCAGGTACACTCCTGTGACTAGATTCCAGTCAATGGAATATGAGGGGAAATGATGGGTACCATTTTCAGGCTAACCTTTTTAAGAAGTGAATCTTAAGGAAGATGCTACAGGTAAAACCCTAAGATAAAAGGTGCCTGGGTCCTAATGATTCTATCTAGACGAGAGCTAACCTCTTACCAGAAACATATCCTATGAGCTTAGGTGTATTAGAAATAAAATTCACTGGATCTAAGCCATTTTATATGTGAAGATCTATTTGTTACCACAGTCTAGACTTTTGCAACTAAGACAAGTATCTACTATTTTAGCAACTTGAATCATACCCGATGTTTCTCCACCCTTCAGCAAACACCAAAAATCATTTTATATTTCCTCTACTCTCCTGCATTGACATGATGGAAATCCCACAGGCTATAGAAGTTGCTGAGGACTGAAGATACTCTGTGCCAACTAATGCTTCTACAAACCAGTATTTAAAGATTCTACTTCAGGGATTTTGGAAAGAGCATGCTTTGTGATTGCTTTTAATTGGTACCTGTCATCTGTTTGATAGAATTTTATTAACAGACGTGTAAACATCCATTGCAATCTACAGAACACAGGCATCTTAAACAGCTTAGGAAATTTAATCAAAGTTCTTTTATCTTTAGTGTTTGCTGATAACTCATTAAATGTTGTTCCATGTTACAAGTTCTACAGCAGAACTGTTTCTTGCAAAGAAAGTGAAAGAAAGTAAGTGAAGTCGCTCAGTCATGTCCAACTCTTTGTGATCCCATGGACTGTAGCCTACCAGGCTTCTCCATCTGTGGGATTTTCCAGGCAAGAAGACTGGAGTGGGTTGCCATTCCCTTCTCCAGGGAATCCTGCTGACCCTAGGATCGAACCCAGGTCTCTTGTATTGCAGGCAGACTCTACCATCTGAGCCACCAGGGAAGACCTCAGATAGTCCTTACCTATTACTATTTTAAACAAAGAGACTCTACCAAACAGTTCTTCTTGCCCATCACCCCAAAACTAGCAAAGCCATGTATTCTTCACAGACATATACACATACTCTTTCTCACACAAATGCACATAGGTTTTTAAAATAGAATTTAAATCTTGTGTATAAACTCAGGAGACTTTACACTTAATCTTAATACAGTGAGAGATGGAAATGGTCTCAAGGTCTGTAGAGCATTCGATTCCCTGGAATGCGGTCGTACTGTTAAGGCTCTCATTCTAGCAGACCGGCCCCACATCAGGCAGTAACACAGATCTCATTATTTATGTACACTCAGCAGCTTAGGCACTGATGTGTTAAGTGACAATATGGCCAACTAAACCTCAGTTTCAATCTTGGTTATTGTGCATCCATATAACAGAATCAGCTGAAAAGGCTGTGGCTGCCTGTACCGCCCTTATGCATGTTTCTCATTTAACTGGAAGACAGTTTCCCTGAGCAAAGTGACCAGGTCTTCCTAGAGGCAGGTGACCCATTTTCATTGCTGCCTCTTTGGCAAGTATGTAGCATAGAAGTTGACATGACTCTGCCAGAAGTCCCTGCTACGCAGTCTCCAAATGACACCAGGGAGGCTCTCTCAGACATTAATCACAACAATCTTCCAACCATGGGACAAATCACTTTACTTGAATGTCACAGGAGGCAATGGGATCAGAGTCCAACAAAATCATATGGGGACTCTGCAGCTCTCAACCCCAATCATAATTAGTTTTCATATCCAGCTGCACTAAAATCGGAATAACTCACTCTGCTAAAATATTATTTTGACATTGACATGGAAGCGTGGGTATTGTCACATAACATGTCTGACACCTGTCTAAGCTAGAGGTCGACACCACAGGGAGTCTTTCTGAGACTTGTCACTGTGTTGTTCTCTCTTCTTTTTTCTTTATAAGTATTTATTTGTTTATATTTGGCTGTGCTGTGCCTTCTTTGCTGAGTGGGCTTTCTCCAGTGGCGAGCGGGGACTACTCTCCAGGTGCAGGGCACGTGGTCTTCAGCAGCTGTGGCTCCTGGGCTCTAGCTTGTTCACAGGCTCAACAGGTGCACGGGCTTAGTTGTTCTCCAGCATGTGGGATCTGCCCAGATCAGGGATTGAACCCATGTCTCCTGCACTGGCAGGCGGATTCTTTACCACTGAACCACCAGGGAAGCCCTGTTGTTTTCTTCTTATGTCTCCTGGGATAGTTGCGGGTAGGGAAAAGAATTGCAGGTATGAACAGGGCCTCACTCAGGTCTTGCACCATGGCTTAGGTTAAAGCTAGTCTTGCTTGCCCAGCTCCTGCCTTGACCAGCAACAGTCCCCTGAGTGGCCTGAGGTCCTCTTGTGGCTTCCTTCCTGCAGACCAGCAGGGGTGAGGACCTGCACCCCCCCACTCTCTCATTCCCCACAGACAGTAGTGCAGGCATCCCGATTTGAACAACTTAGTGACAACACCCAGAAAGACTCTTGAGTGGGGTCTGCCTCTGGCTGAGGCAGATACCTGTCCTCAGCTATCTGAGGCATGGAAAATGGGGTATTGCACTCAGGCACCAGTTTCTGCAGTTAAGGGAGATAGCCCCAGAGCCCCTTATTCACCCACCACTACACCACCATCCATCCTGTCAGTTTTCTTTTACTGTGAAAATTAAAATTTTAATGCCAATTTCTGTAGAGTTTAAATCTTTGGAACACAAAAGGACTTTCCTCTTTCCTGGGGATAAAACTCAGCCCTTACAAATACAAGTTCATCTTCATTTCCCAAGCCTGCTTCTTCAAAGAAACTGCTGGTCACATTTTCATACTTCATTATATTAAACTCTCCAAGTTCATCCTGTTCAAACAGGTAATGTAACTTTTTATTTTTTAGGGCTCCGCAACTCAATTGGCAGCACTACTTGCTGGTGTGCATTACTCATCTTTTCCTCCCCAGCATACAGAAAGCAGTGCCTGGCATGGAGTAGATATCCAGTGAAGGCTCAATGAATGAACTTTTTTTTAATGATCTTAGTTAGAATGACACATTCTTAAGTGTGATATTATGAATATCATCTCTTCCCTTCATGTCACGTACTCCTTATTTCTTCCTCATTGTAAGCACTTCAGAGGAGCAACCACACTGGAAAAACTGACACCTTCTTTCATCTGTAATAAATTTCACTCTAATCTGACTTGCCAGCAAAATGACTTGGGGCCGGAACACAACCCCGTAATCTAATGGGAAATGTGCATTTAGCAGGTAATAGATGCTTCAAAAATCCACTTTAACTTCTTCTAGCTTTGTTCACAGGAAAATAAATAAGAGCCTTTGGCTACTCTTCCTTCTCAAATAAATACAATGTGAGTCTAGAAGATAGTAAATTAAGTTTCAAAACCAGCTGGGTGACCTTATATCTTCTATCAGCCAAGTGGTCGCCAGAACAAATAACCCTCATTTCTCTCTGTGTCAGGACGTGGTAAGTTTCAACTGCCCTGAGTGTGGCTGTGTGTTCTCCTTTCCTCTTGTGCCTGGGACCTCACCGGCAGCTTTGGCTCTGGGTCTCAGGAAACAGACCTCATCTGGTTTACATTTCCTTTGAGCACCACTCTGAAGGCTAATAGGGAGATTTCAGATTTCTTTGCTAACACTATGGACTAAGTGATGAAAATCCCGATGGAATTCAGACTTCCTCAGTATTTATATATGTCTGCTGGGCAATTCTGAGTTAATAATCTTTTCCTGAAATCACTTTATATTTAACAATTATTTCTGGCATTATTCCCTTTTTCCCAAAGGAAATTTCCTTAAGTTTATTACTAGCACATATATAAAATGGTCATTCTAAAATGTGACAATATTGTTTGGCTTTTGAGTTTATTTAAACTAATTTAAATACAGTAAGGTCTTCCTCTGACTATTTATTGTATTTTAATATAAGAATATCTTAAAAGAACAATTAGAAAATGGGAATTTTTTTCAGAACTTAATATTAAATACTGAATTATTTAATGTAAACAAAGCCATTGATCTCTCTAGTTTGCTTCTCTTTCTCCTTTTAGTTTCAACAATAGATATATTTATTCAATGGGACTGAATGCAGTTTAGTTTAGAACCATCCTTCACCAAGAAAGTGTCAAATTCTTCAAAATATATTTACTGCTTTGGACACCTCAGGTATTTCATATTATTTAGAAATTAGGACTTCAAAAGCTCTCTAAATAACCCATCTCGTTTACATAGTTTCTTCCATTGCAGCTTGACATGGTTACAAATTATGACTTAAGCCTCCTTCAATTCTGTTTCTTTGGCTTTGGAATTTTACCTGACATATGATATTACAAAGTCCAGGTGTTAACCCAGACCGAGAAGATGCCTAGTTCATCAGATGTATTTGGAGGAGTTCGTTTCGTCCTTCTCTTTTTAAATTTCCTGTCCCTTTTAATGCTTCACAACTGCCCAATAAACTCCATCTCTAGGAACTGGGCTACTTTTCATTTGAAGTCACCCATGTCAGCTTACTTTGTTTTATGGGATACTCTTCATGTTCAATTACTGCTTTAGTTAAAGGGGGCTCTAGTCAACTAGGTTGAGAGGCACCAGGACAAAGTGGGAAGCAAAAAGGAGTAAATGAGACTAAGATTCTGTGATTGTTTCCACCATCAGCTTGTTTTTATGAGAAAGCAGTCTCTCAGCTTCTCTTTCTAATAAAAAACAATAAAATTTATCTTTGCCATTTCAGAGGGCCATTACAAGGTTAAAAAAGATTTGATAGATTTTTTAAAAATGCATTCAGCATGCTATTATTTGATGATTCTATAAATCTACAAGGAAAACAGAACATTTTTTAAAAGCAATTTATAAAAGTAAAAATACCAGCAGTCATAAAACACATATAAACATTAACTTCTTTAGTGATTAAAGAAATGCAAATGAACACCAGTAAAGGGTTTTTTTTTTAAGCAATCTTATAGGCTAGTGTGGGGTGGGCAAATGGGTCTTCTGACATAAATGGGGACATAGTTTTGTCCAACAATGAAGGGCAATATTTTTCAAATGAATGCAATTCACCTGAGTTTCCTAAGTGTCTCAGTGCTAACGAATCCAAAAGCCAATGCAGCAGACACTGGAGGCATGGGTTTGATCCCAGGGTTGGGAAGATCCCCTGAAGAAGGAAATGGCAACCTACCCCAGTATTCTTGCGTGGAAAACCCCATGGACAGAGGGTACCTGGCGGGCTACGGTCCATGGGGTGTCAAAGAGGTGGACACGACTTAGTGACTGGGCTTCCCTGATATTTCAGTTGGTAAAGAATCAGCTTGCAACTCAGGAGACCTCAATTCAATTCCTGGGTCTGGAAGATCTGCTGGAGAAGGGATAGGCTACCCACTCCAGTATTCTTGGGCTTCCCTTGTGGCTCAGCTGGTAAAGAATCTGCCTGTAATGCAGGAGACCTGGATTGCGAAGATCCCCTGGAGAAGGGAAAGTCTACCCACTCCAGTATTCTGTATCCAGTATTCTACTCCAGTCCAGTATTCCACTGGACTGTATAGTCCATGGGGTCGCAAAGAGTCAGACATGACTGAGTGACTTTCATTTACTAGCGACTAAGCATGCACAAACCTCCATCCAGGAACCCTACCTTTAAATCTATACTAAGAAAGATCATCAGAAAAGTATGGAAATACCTGAATATGAGGAAGTTTGGTACAATACTGTCTTATAGTAGTAGAAAGTATAGTTGAAGTAAATAGTGAAGCTATCATTTTGACAGGGTATAAGCGATATGATGGTCAGAACTCCTTTGGAATTTTGCATTTCTTTTTAAAGATTTTTTTATGTGGACCATTTTTTTTTAAGTCTGTATTGAATTTGTTACAAAATTGTTTCTGTTTTATGTTTTGGCTTTTTGACCATGAGATACATGGGCTCTTAGTTCTCCAACCAGGGATCAAAGGCATACCCCTGCACTGGAAGGTGAAGTCTTAACTACTGGAGAGCCAGGAACATCCCTGGGTGCATTTAAAGCAACTGGGGAGGAACTACATTAATTGCAAATGGACTTACCATTTTTTTCTGAGAGGTAACTATAGACTGTCTAATAGTTCACAGGAGATATATGAGTTTGATCCACATTTTCAAGACACCTCTTCTTTCTCCTAGTCATTCTATTTCCTTCTATAATCTCCTCCACTGCTAAATTAAGGTCACAGCTCTTAGCCAAACATACTGTTTGTGTTCCAAACATACTCACACAACCCCTTCCCTACCACTGACACATATGTCCATGCACCCCACATTTTAACTCTAAATACAAAACCCCAAGGATTATGACTTAACTATAAATACAAAACCCAAGGGAAAATGTCAGAAAAGATTTCCTTACTTTGGGTTAATGATAAAACAAAATGACTTTCTGAAAACTAAGAAATCTCACTTAGGAAGGATCACCTTACATAGTGGTCCTTTCTGTAGGTATGAGCTTTGGGTGCTAGACCTAGTCTTATCTTCTTAGTCATGATGTATCACTTTAATTATTCATAAGTGAGGCAGAAGAGACTGGTATATTGGGAAACTATCAAAAGGGAGAAAGAATGGAATGGCCTTTTAGTACATGATATACAACAGACTGGTTCCAAATAGGAAAAGGAGTAGGTCAAGGATGTATATTGTCACCCTGCTTATTTAACTTCTATGCAGAGTACATCACGAGAAACGCTGGGCTGGAAGAAGCACAAGCTGGAATCAAGACTGCTGGGAGAAATATCAATAACCTCAGATATACAGATGACACCACCCTTAAGGCAGAAAGTGAAGAAGAACTAAAAAGCCTCTTGATGAAAGTGAAAGAGGAGAGTGGAAAAAGTTGGCTTAAAACTCAACATTCAGAAAACTAAGATCATGACATCCCATCACTTCATGGCAAATAGATGGGGAAACAGTGGAAACAGTGGCTGACTTTATTTTTCTGGGCTCCAAAATCACTGCAGATGGTGATTGCAGCCATGAAATTAAAAGACTCTGACTCCTTGGAAGGAAAGTTATGACCAACCTAGATAGCATATTAAAAAGCAGAGATATTACTTTGCCAACGAAGGTCTGTCTAGTCAAGGCTATGGTTTTTCCAGTGGTCATGTATGGATGTGAGAGTTGGACTGTGAAGAAAGCTGAGCACCAAAGAATTGGTGCTTTTGAACTGTGGTGTTGGAGAAGACTCTTGAGAGTCCCTTGGACTGCAAGGAGATCCAACCAGTCCATCCTAAAGGAGATCAGTTCTGGGTGTTCCTTGGTAGGACTGATGTTGAAGCTGAAACTCCAATAGTTTGGCCACCTCATGTGAAGAGCTGACTCATTTGAAAAGACCCTGATGCTGGGAAAGATTGAGGGTAGGTGGATAAGGGATGATGATGAGATGATGAGATGTCTGGATGAGATGACCGAGAAGAGATGAGATGATAGGGGATAATGATGAGATGAGAAGATAAGAAGGCTGGATGGCATTACCAACTCAATGGACATGAGTTTGAGTGAACTCCGGGAGTTGGTGATGGACAGGGAGGCCTGGTGTGCTGCGGTTCATGGGGTCGCAAAGAGTCGGACACAACTGAGCGACTGAACTGAACTGATACTTCAGTATTTTTTATGAGTACTTAAAACATAGCAGATGGCCAAGAAATATTTGCAACATGAATAAATACTCTGTCCTGTGGAAGAGATTTAAACCATGAACACGCTCTTGCTAAGAGACCTACATATCCAACAAGCCCGATTCAGACCTGAATGCATAATAGGAAGATTAATGGCAGAGAATGGTTTTTCCTCACCCAAATAAAATAGAATATTGGAATTAATTATGAAGTTATACTAAAACAAGTATAATTATTGGATGTACTTACCATGCTTACTTTCCTTCAATTCTCCAGTCTCATAGTTAATTTGAAAATGAGGAAATCTACATGGTATAGGTTTATCAGCATGATAATCTGTATAATAATCTGTATTCTTACATTCACTCTGATCTTCCTCATGCACTATCCTCTGAGACTATAAGGACATCTAACCTTCTTCACTAATGATAATTTTGTTTATAATTGTTTCTTTCAGATAATTCGGTCCTTAGCAGTATTCCCTATTCCTTCTCCTTTCTTTCACCTTCAGTGATTGTATTCTCTGCCTGCTGTGTCATTAATAGATTGTCATGTTGGCATTTGTTACTGATGAATTTGAGGTCTGTTCTCTTCTTGATCTGTTCTCTTCTCTTCTCCTTGCCATCATGATCCACCCTCAGCATGTAGTACATTCTTATCCATCCTGAAGGCTGTCTCATCTTAGCCACTCCCCGTCTTGTCCACAAAGTCTACCCAGCAGATCCATGGCCAGTGGATGCTCAAATCTATAAATCGTACCTCATTCTTGCTCAAATTCACCCATCAATGCCATTAGCTACTTTCTGCATCTACCAGTTTTACTTTGATAAGGCTGCCTATAGTGGTGTTGAGACTATCCTGTGAGGCGAATCCCAAATGGGAAATCAAGCAAATTTTCCTCTGCTTTCAACTTTCCCTTTAATCTATCTTTCCCAACAACCCTCACCCTGGCATCATGGCCTGAAATAGCGAGTGGGTGAGAAAACATTTGTCTCCCTGTCTTCCTCCTTAATCTCTATGCTCTTTTCCTCCCCATACCCCCCGCCCCCCAGCATTATCACTATACCCTCTTAGAACTATGAATGACAAATGGAGTTCAGGGAATGAAAAACTGAGAGGAAAATGCAAATCATGAGCTTTTAAAATGGACTTCCTGAGTTAAACACAGAATTGTCCTTGATCCAGCAATTCCACTGCTGGATATATATCCAGGATAGAAAATAAAAACTCAAAAAAGTTTAATGCCCATGTTCATACCAGCATTATTCACAACAGTCAAAATGTGAAAGCAACCCAAGAGTCTATCAACAGATGAATGAATAAATAAAATATGGTGGGTGTATGCCTACAATAGAATATTATTTGGCTTCTAAAAGTAAGGAAATTTTGACACATGACATAACATGGATGAAGCTTGAAGACATTAGCCTAAGTGAAATAAGCCAGTCATGAAAGGGAAAATATTGTATGATACCATTATTTTTACATGATGTGGCTAAAGTAGTTGAATTTATATAAACAGGAACTGGAAGGTTGGCTGCCAGGGGCCTGGGAAAGGGAGGGAACAAGGAATTATTGTCTGATGGGTATGGCATTTCAGTCTTGCAAGATGGAAAGGGTTCTGGACATGGATGGTAGTGATGGCTGCACACCAATGTGAATCTATTTAATGCCACTAAACTGTACCCTTAAAAGTGGTTAGGATGATAAATATTGTGTTATGTGAAATATTTTACCACAATCAAAAAAGTTAATGTATTTATTAGGCTTGTTTCATCAGTATAAAGAACTGAATAGAAAAAACTCTGAGTTGGCATGTTGAGGAAACCAACAAGTGTATTTGATTCAAAGAGCAGGAAAATAAGCATGGAGAAGAAGGATCTTCAATAAGGGAGATTTTCTTTTTTCTTTTTTAATTTTGTATTGGGGGATAGTTAATCAGGGCTTCCCTGGTAGCTCAGACAGTAAAGAATCTGCCTGCAGGCAGGAGACTAGGATTCGATCCCTGGGTTAGGAAGATCCTCTGGAGAAGGGAATGGCAACCCACTCCAGTATCCTTACCTGGAGAATCCCATGGACAGAGGAGCCTGGCAGGTTACAATCCATGGGGTCGCAAAGAGTCTAATATGACTGAGCAACTAACACTTTCACTAACAGCCAATGAACAATGCTGTGATAGTTTTAGGTGAACAGAGAAGGGACTCAGCCATACAGATACAGTACCCAGTTTCCAATAAGGGATATTTTCTGGAAATCCCTCAAAGCAGAAGATATTCATGTTTGTCTGACAAAACTAACACACTGATACTAATGAAGAAGGAATTAATCTTCAGAAATTATTTGCTGAGATTGTTCATAACCAAAGAAGGAACATAATATTTACTTTTCCTGAAATTTCTTGCTTTGCATACAGGACCACTCTTTTCCACAAATCTTGGCTCAAAAATATTTTCAGAGAGCACCGTTGAACTTTTGGTCTGTATAAATGATTCTCTCTGGACTTATGGAATCCTCCATTTGAATCCTCAGCGCCTAGAATAATACATGGCACATAATACATGTGAACAATAGTATATAGGTTTCAGTGAGGAGTATGTTTCATATGGGACTAATTTGACACCAGTTAAGGATCCATTACAGTGATTATCCACGAGAGAAGTTTTGAGGAACTGAAGTAAGGTAATGGAAACAAGCTATGGACCAGCAGGGGACAAATTCAGGAAATACAAAGTGATGGAATTTAGCATACAATCAAGGGAAAGGGTAATACGACTTAAGGAAAAGCAGAAGATATGCCTGCTGTTGAAAATTATGTATCCCAAACTAGACGTGACTATATTTCACAAAAGATGGCAGTAGCAAGACTGCTGTTTATAGTTTCAAATAAATAAAAAATCTGGCACTTGATAGTAAGCTGGATGTTAGCTGTGCAGCAAGTAGGCAGATGGGAAGGCTGCTTGGGAGAAAGAAGAGGCAGTTTCACCCTCAGGTGCCAGGAACACAGATCTCCAGTTACTCAGGCCGTTGTACAACAGGTTTGCCATACACCTGTGATTATGTGAGCTTATGGGGAAGCAGGAATAAAGAACCAAGAACCCAAAAGGCATCAGCATGACTTTGGAAAGCATTTTTCAAATGACATGATTACAAGCCTCTCGCTACTCAAGGAATTCACATTATAAACCCTATAATTAAGCCTCATGCAAAAATGTGACTTGAAAGTTGGAAAACTACTTCACATCCTGCACCCCTGCTCTGCTCCTACTCAGCATGTCTCTTGTGTCTGCATCTGATCACAGCGTTTGGTCTCTGGGATTATAAAATTGCCACCTTCTATTCTCATTCTCTCCAACCATTTGCTTTTGGCAATTAGAAAGCAGATAATCTAGGCAAGATCAGCCACATAATTTGCGAGGCCTAGTGCAAAATTAAAATGCAGAGCCCCTTGTCAAAAAATTATGAAGAGTTTCAAGACAGCAACCACAGAGCTGAGTGTGGGGCCCTTCTGAACAGGGGACCCAGTAGGACTGCACAGACCACACATCCACCAGGCTGGCCTTAAACCTCAGCTTTAATGTAAAACAACTGGGCTAAGGTGTATTGGAGGTGGTACAGAGGGTGAGAGAGGAGAAAGCACAGACTCATCACCATGTAAAACTTCTTAAAATAAGGGAAATATCTATTTCATTGTCTGACAAAATCATGCCTACCTAAATCCAGCCCGTGTGTGCCTATTACAATAGTCTACCTGTTACGCAGGTGGGTTAACCAGGGGTAACCAAAAGGGAACAGCTGCAACTACCGTTAGCTAGAGGGAATGACAATTCCTGTTTTAAAAATGAAATGATGGGTGGATAGATATATCCGCTGCCTAGAAGATAAATTACTTAAAGTAAACATGCTCACAACCATTATGTGGAACACCTAGAGGAGGCAAATTGAGGGGTCCAAGTTTTGAGTCCGTGGCACTTCAACCAAATGCTTGAGGTGAGAAGCAGTGATCAGCCAGCATCTTGGCTCCAGAGAGAAATCTCATTCACTTCAATTCTTCTGACACTGTGGGATGAACAACAGAAAACAGATGCCTGGAAGGCCCTATCGCTGACCTTAACCCCAACTTACCTACAAACTGGTTGGCCTGAAGAACTCCCTCAGAGAGGGAAGAAGCTGCAGAAAACCAAACCTTCATTCACTGCTCAATCCATTTTAATGCAGCCCATATTAATAACATTCAATAAATTTAAAACATACACACTCATATTCGGGAGGCCCCTTCTGAATCAGGAGCATACCTTGTGTAAGAACGCGTGATCTACAATACACAAGTAATTCACCTTAGATTGGAAAATCTCCACAGTACAATCATAACATGGGCTGAGATGTGAAAGTCATTTCACTCATGTCCAACTCTGTGCGACCCCATGGACTGTAGCCTGCCAGCCTCCTCTGCCCATGGGATTCTCCAGGCAAGAATACTGGAGTGGGTTGCCATTTCCTTCTCCAGGGCATCTTCCCTTCATTTTTAAACCCGTATCTCTTATGTCTCCTGCATTGGTAGGCGAATTCTTTACCACTAGTGCCACTTGGGAAGCCCCATGAAAAGTCCTAGGTAACTGAGATTTGTTTAGATTTACCATTGGAGTCATTCTTTCAGCTCCTGAGCAGTCTGCTTAGCCACCTTCAGGAGTTCTTTGCCTAACCTGGAAAAATTAGTAAAAACCCAGAATGTCACATTACAAGAGAAGCAACAGCCTTGTTCAGATTTAACAGCATCTTAATATTATTCTATTGATAAAATTGTATTTTGTACATTTGCATTGCAAACACTTATGATCCTAATAGCTAATCTATTGTTATATGTCTATGAACTGGTTCCCTTGTACTGGGATGAAGGTAGAGAAGAGAGGTGGTCAGGAGAGACTTGATTCTAGCCATGCCTTCTTCCCATTCCTGTTAGTTTCATCTCTAAAAATGGCATTTAGAGGCATTCTTATTAACCCCATATAGACTGAAGCAGAATAAAATGAAATGAAGTAGGAACAGGTCAGAGCTGGGAAAGAAACATTGGGAATTGGTAGGTGGTGTGTCCAGTACATTTTTTAAACTAAGAGTTAGATGTAGTGTTTTTCAGAATATTTTACCAGTTCTACAGGGTAGTGTGGGGAGAAAGCAAGATCTGCTCTTTCAACTCACTAGCTCTGCTATCCTGGGAAATTCACCGAACCTCTCTACAGTTCAGGTTACCTATTTCTAGAATTGGAATACAAATACCTGCTTGTAGGCTTGTTCTTGGATTTAGTGAGTTAATATATTCTAGACCCCAAGCACAGTTCCTGGCGCACAGACAATGAATAAATGTCACTGTCTTTTATATTCTCTTTCCTTTGGTCTTCACCCTCCATTCTTCTTGGGATTACAAAAAAAAAGATGTAATTTTATCTCCCCAGAAAGTTATTACAATCTTTTTCAGAATGAAACAAGTATAAGAAGTATATTGTCTTCTAAACCCTAAATTCCTGAATTTAAGCTCTGACAGTTTTCAATATGTGTTCCTGGTACCAAAAGTTTATACCCAGTGATTTTCATTTCTTACCTTGCCAAATCACATACCTTTTTTAGCAGGAAGCAAATCAGCAGGAAACTTCTTGATATCCTGAGGGGCTATGCTTTAAGGCATTCTTGCACTTCAGTGACATGGGAATATTCCATACTGGAGCATGGTTCTAACAACAGTGTTCATTAACTTCATGGCTAGTGCCAAAGACATCCTGTAAAAAAGAAGTGATTTGCAATGTAAGGTTCTCATTATCTTTGGGCTCTTAAATTGCATTTTAGAAAATGCACAGAAATACACTGCTATATTCAAACACATGTGCACCCACAGCCAACTGTTGAAAAGAGCTGCCACGGACCCTGGTACTTTTAGAAACTGGAAACCAAATGGGACTAATCACCCTACATGGATATAGCCAACTATAAAGCAAGGTGTTAAGTGTGTTTCTTTATATGGTAATACATTCCCACTTCTACCTTAAGTCCCTAAATGACCAATCTATTTCCTTGGAGATGTATCTGTGACAGATGCTACTAGCTGGCTATGTAATATATTTTCTTCTTTTTCTATGGTAAATATAACCTCAGTTTTATTGGGTACAGCCAAATAAATATTATCTAACCTCCCTTGCAGCTGGAGGTAACCATGTGACACAGTTTCAGCCAGAGTGAACAGAAATTTTCTGGGATTATTGAGAAGGGTTTGTTTTCCTGGTAGAAGTGCCTTCACATTTCCCTTGTTGCTCACGCCTTCACCTGACTAGATGGCTGAAGCCACAGCAGCCATCCTGCCACCATGAGGGAAAGGCCAGGGGAAGGGCAGAAACTACAGCCTCAATGTTCACAGCATTCTTGAGGACTTCCCTAAATCATTTAAGTCATTGTGATTTGGGTTCTCCTCTGAAAGCACTCCCAAACTGACACAGTATTCCTCTCATTTGGTCAGAAATTTTTTTAGATTAGTTTATTTGGCTATGGTTTTTCCAGTGGTCATGTATGGATGTGAGAGTAGGACTGTGAAGAAAGCTGAGTGCCAAAGAATTGATGCTTTTGAACTGTGGTGTTGAAGAAGACTCTTGAGAGTCCCTTGGACTGCAAGAAGATCCAACCAGTCCATTCTAAAGGGGATCAGTCCTGGGTGTTCTTTGGAAGGAATGATGCTAAAGCTGAAACTCCAGTACTTTGGCCACCTCATGCAAAGAGCTGACTCATTGGAAAAGACTCTGATGCTGGGAGGGATTGGGGGCAGGAGGAGAAGGGGACAACAGAGGATGAGATGGCTGGATGGCATCACTGACTTGGTGGACGCGAGTCTGAGTGAACTCTGGGAGTTGGTGATAGACAGGGAGGCCTGGTGTGCTGCGATTCATGGGGTCGCAAAGAGTCGGACACGACTGAGCGACTGAACTGATTTGGAGCACACATTCATAATGATATTCACTATATTCTGACTACCACACCTGTTGAGATGACCAAAAGAGAGTCTATGAGTATGTTTCAAAAAGTGTCTAAAATGATAATTAGTCTAAAAATGATAATTAGTATAACAAGTATATTCATCACTCTTACTCCAAGAGCAGACACAATGCGTGCATGGTTGCTCATTATGAATTTAAGATACAGGATTTTTATTTATCAGATTAGCTTGAGGATAGTCACCTAATCAGCTAATATTCAGGCTTCTCTGGTGGCTCAAGGGTAAAGAATCGGCCTACAATGCAAGAGACCCAGCTTTGATCCCTGGGACGGGAAGATTCCCCTGGAGAAGGAAATGGCAACCAACTCCAGTATTCTTGCCTGAGAAATCCCATGTACAGAAGAGCCTGGTGGGCTACAGTCCATGGGATCTCAAGAGTCGGACACAACTTAATGACTAAATTGCAGAGGATAGGTCAGAAAGCAGAGACAAGTTCTGTCTATCCTGTAGAAGAATAGCAAATATGTAACATGCCTGCCTACATTCTCCTTTCGTCTCTAATCACAGACATAATCAACCAACCAACCAACCAACCAATCCTCCCAATGAGAAAAAAAAATATTCTCAACATGGTGACTTAGAGAGTCACTATAAATCTTTCAATGTCTTAAAAACAAGTGACTATTTGTAACCTATAAGAAGGCAGCTGCCCTAATAATGGCAGGTCAAGGTCCACCAGGACTGAGCATGAGGCTGTTAAAGACAACACCGTAACAGAAGGAATAAAATGAATGATCAGGACCCTGGTGACGGAGAAGTGACAGAGGGCGCCATCTGGGAACACAACTTCAGGACTAGAGGTCAGGCGTGGCAGTGGATGAAGGATGGCTGAGGTCCAAGAGCAAGGAGGACTGACCCAGAAGGAGCCGAGTCACTTTATTCCTTCATCTCCTTGTCTACCATCTCTTCACAGCCTTGCTCAACTCTCTATACAGGCCTTCTTCTCAGTGTTTTCTGTCTTTTTTCTTCATCACCTTGTAATTCTCCCCATTGAGGGGTACCGTGATTCAGTAGAACTGGGTTGCAACCAGGCAGATCTCAATTCAAATACTAATCTTTACAGGATGGGAAAAGTTGGGTGGATTGTTCAACCTCTCCATCTCTCCATCTGACCAAAGAGGACAACACCAGAGCCTCATAGGCTTGTGGTTAGCATGGAATATGCTTAACTACAACTTAACTCAGGGTCAGGCTTACTGTAAAAGCTCTTCCTCAGCTGGAGTAAGAGTTCATTTGCCATCTCAGATTGTGGACACATTGCCATCTCTCAAGAATAAAGAAGTTTCCAAAGATTCAGTATGGCTCCAGACATTTTATAAGGACTCAGCAAATATTCTAACTCATAAAATAAAGGAAGCTTATTTTGAGCAAGTTAAGTCATAGGTCTAGTTTGTACAAGGTAAATTGAATGAATACCCACAATAGTAACTTCACCCTGTTCTCAGACAACCAATGGCCATCCGACATATTACAGTTTAATAAACTTTAATGAAAGGACCTTCAAATTTCACTTACATTTTCCAGTGAAATTCTATATGCTCCAGTAATTTTTAAACATATGGAATTTATTTTCCCTCACACCTGGCTATATTTAATTTGTTATGAGAGGTTTCTGACTGTGTTCTGTGACCTATTCCCATGATGCTTAAGAGTTAAATGTGTTTCCTGCTTTCTTGAATTCCAAATAAACTGAATAAAATAACCAATCCTTGGATACACAAATGTAATATCCTGAGCCTACACACTCACACACACACACACACACACACACACACACACACACACACCCCATGCTCCTGTTTTCTATCAACTTTCAGCTTGTAGGTATAAGGGATAGAAGTAATAAGAAGAAGGAAATTATGAATCACTTAAAGAGAATTACCTGAAATCTTCATATTGCAATTATTCTTAAATGCTCTCAACCATCCTAATAATTTAGTATAATTTAGTAATTTACTGATACCTAAATAACTTATTCAATTGATTTCTCTGTTTTTTTTTCCTTAAGAGATAACTAGTGTGAATAATTAGAGTAGTACTTCAAATTTGAAAAGCAAAAATTGTTTTAGAAACATTAACAATAATAACATAATTCCTTATTCAAATGTGAGCAGTATATTTTGAAAATTCTTAACCCTATCTTTGTAACTATTCAATACTCATTTTTTTTAATCATGGCTATTCTGCACTCATGATACATCAATTCTACCAAATGAGGACAGTCTTATATTCCATTTCCACAATTTCAACTATTAAATAGTACCTTATAATACCAGAAATGTATGCAAATCGCATTCAGATCTAGTTTTGTAGGTGTAAAGGCAGTAGGGCTTCCCTGGTGGCTCAGCTTAAAGAATCTGCCTGCTGTGCGGGAGATCTGCTTTCAATCCCGGGGTTGGGAAGATCCCCTGGAGAAGGAAAAGGCTACCCACTCCAGTATCCTGGCCTGGAGAATTCCATAGACTGTATAGTCAGTCCATGAAATCACAAAGAGTCAGACACGACTGAGCGAATTTCACTTTCATAGGCAACATGGAACAGTGAACAAGCACCATCAGAGAAACTAGACATGTGAGATATAGTTCCTTCTACCATTTGCTGTAAACATAATTTAGATTAGTCATCTGTGTCTCTGGGCCCTGGTCAGTTCATGTATAAAGTGGGGTTAATAGTTAATCCAACTTGGGACTTCCCTGGTGGTCCAGTGATTAAGACTCCACGTTTCCACAGAAGGGGACACAAGTTCAGTACCTGGTCAGGGAATTAAGACCCCACACGGCACAGTAAAAAAACAAAAAGAAGAGCTTAAGGGTATGATCTTTGTAGTGCTAATTATTAGCTGTGTATCCTTGGGCAAGTCACTTAATCTCTGGATCTCCTGTCTTCATTGAGAGGTGAATATTATATAAATGCAATGATGCCCATAAGCCCTTGACACGGTCCTTGATCACACCCTGGTAGGGGTATGGTATGGGTCAGGTACCATGGTTTTTGCTCATTGATATACCCTGTCTGACACATGGGTACTTTATAAGTATTGTTGAATTCTGAATGGTGCTGGGAAAACTGGACAGTTACATATAAAAAGTGAAACTACATCATTCTTTAGCACCATACACAAAAAGAAGCTCAAAATGGATTAAAGACCTAAATGTGACCAGACACTATAACACTCCTAGAGGAAAACATAGGCAGAACACTCTCTGACATAAATCACAGAATAATAGAAATAAAAACAAAAATAAACAAATGAGATCTACTTAAACTCAAAAGCTTTTGCCCAGCAAAGGAAAGAATAAACAAAATCAAAAGATAACCCACAGATTGGGAGAAAATATTTGCAAATGATGTGACTGACAAGGGATTAGTCTCCAAAATTTACAAATAGCTCACGACACTTAACAGTGTCAAAACAAACAACCCAATCAAAAAATGGGCAGAAGACCTAAACAGACATTTCTCCAAAGAAGACAAACATATGGCCAAGAGGCACATGAAAAGATGTTCAACATCTCTAATCATTAGAGAAATACAAATCAAAGCTACAATGAGATACCAACTCACATAGACCAGAATGGCTATCATCAAAAAACTCCGCAAACAATAAATGCTGAGAGGGTGGGAAGAGAAGGGACCCCTCATACACTGTTGGTGAGACTGTAAATTGGTATAGCCATTATGGAGAACAGTATGGAGGTTCCTTAAAAAACTAAAAATAGAGCTACCACATGACCCTGCAATCCCATTCCTGGGCATATATCCACAGGAAAAAACATGATCCAAAAGGATACATGCACTCCCATGTCCATTGCAGCACTGCTTACAGTAGCCAAGACATGGAAGCAACCTAAACGTCCATCGACAGAGAAACAGATACAGAAGAAGCGTTACATATATACCATGGGCTGTTGCTCAGCCATTAAAAAGAATGAACTAATGCTATTTGCAGAAACATGGATGGACCTAGAGAGAGGGCCGCACCGAGTGAAGTCGGCCAGAGAAGGGAAAACAGCGTGTGACATCCCTTATATGTGGAATCTAAAAAGAAATGAAACAAATGAACTTACAGAACAGAGAGACGCACAGACTTAGAGAACGAGGAAGGGACAGTTAGGGAGATTGGGATGGGCATGTACACACTGCTATATTTAAAATGGATGACCAACAAGGACATACTATAGAGCACATGGAACTCTGCTCAGGGCTATGTGGCAGCTCGGATGGGAGGGGTTTGGGGGAGAATGGACACATGTATATAAGTACAGCTGAACCCCTTAGCTGTTCATCTGAAACTATCACAACTTTGGTAATCAGGTATGCCCCAACAGAGAATAATAAAAAGTTTTAAAATAAATATTGTTGAATTAATTCTAACTAAAATATCATCTGGAGTCACCCCTTAAAAATATATAAGATTAACTCAAAATCCAATCTCTGTCAATGTCTTACTTACAAATTTTATAAATGTATGGAGTCATAGTATTCTCTTTGTCATGTGTGGTTCAGATTCCCATCCTCTGTTGTGTTTGTTTTGTTCTCCATTATAAGGCTTTTTTCTATTTCTTGATCACCACGGTTACCGTCCTTTGATTAGCTCCACCATACATAGACACAATCCATAACACAAATAACCAGATACCATTCTCATGATTCATAGGAGCATTTAGAAGTATCAGAGAGATGGGGTAAATCACAGAGCTATACACAAGACAACTTACAGTTGACTGTCAAGCTTCTTTTAATAAAGTCCCTTGGCCACAGGACTTTCCTATCCTAATAAAAAAATTATTCCCAAGAAGTGATTGTGAGAACCCTTATATAAATTATTTAGAGTACATATACTTTATTGTTTTCTAATTTAAAAAATCTGATTTTAGCAGTTGTCATCAAAATCTTTCTTAGATGTATGACATTTGCTTGTTTACAAAGGCTTATTTATTTACCATGACTAGGGATAAAAATAAAAGAGCTTAAATATTTCCCAACACTCCTTGAATTCACAAATACACAAATTTCCATCAGCCAGACATATCAGAACCCATCTGACAACGAGTACTGGAACTCTTTGATATGTGTTCTGTACAACCTGTGCTAGACATCACAGGTTTCATTTCTGAAAGGTTCAGTAGTTTGTTTGGGAAAATGCCACTCAGAGAACTGAAAGAGGGTCTGTCTGGATCCAGAATTAGTATCTTACTCTCCATATGTATTGTCACTAGGAATTGTCTCGAGGAATGTAGCAGAGTGTTTTTCAAAATGTTCTTTTTGTAATTGAGTAGCTGTTAAGTCTTAAAATGAGACTTTGAGGATATGGAAATGAAGTATGATAGTAAATATTCTTTCAACAAAATGAATTATTTACCATAAAAGAAAGTCTATTTCATGTTATTTCCCCTACTCTTGAGAATATGAAGGACGCGTTAGGTATTCTTACTCCATGTATGGTAGGGCGGCTCAGACAGTAAAGTGTCTGCCTGCAATGCAGGAGACCCAGGTTCAATCCCTGGGTTGGGAAGATATCCTGGAGAAGGAAATGGCAACCCACTCCAGTACTCTTGCCTGGAAAATCCCATGGACAGAGGAGCCTGATAGGTTACAGTCCGTGGAGTCTCAAAAAGTCAGACACGACTGAGCTACTTCACTTCACTTACTCCATGTGATGAATAAGAGCAATTCCCATCACCAAAGGATACCCACACAAGTTATCTACAAGGGATGCAGCCTGGAATGCTCTAAACCCAAGAGGAATTTTCCAAGCTCATAGAAGCAGTTTCAGTACTAGTCCTACCCTCTTTCCTTTAGACAGATTCAGAGACCCAGGGTAGCGCTACTGGGGATGCAAGGACCACAAAGAGGTAACACTCTTTCAGAGAGGTAAGAACTGGAAAGTATCCTGAACCACATCTGCTCCCAAGAAACAGTCCAGGTTCACAGTAACACTGTCTTATGCTTGCACATCATCTTTGTGAGCACAGCGATTCATTCAACAAACCATGTCTCTAAGGCATTGTGCTAGCTTTTCACAGGAGAGGCAGCAGAGAGTTGAGATCCTGGACTCTGGAGCTAGACTGCCTGGGTTCCTGTCTTGGTTCTGTGCTCATTGGCTCTGCAATTTGGGGCACATAGAGTTCCCTATGTGTCAGTGTACATGGGAGTCAACCAGAGAAACCACTTACTTCAAGAGGTAGAAAACAGGACGGGGGCAGTCTAGCAAAGAAAAGAAATAGGGACACGACCAAAGTAGTATGTGAAAAGTGATGTGTTAAAATAGAACTATAAAGCAAATACCTATCCCCAAGAAGGTGGGGGTTAGGGCACATTTGCATCTGGAACACTCGGGTGATGGTAAAACCACTCTAAGGTAACAAAGCAAAGTGAGTGTCCCAGATGACACAGGGATGGAGCCTGAAGGAAGACTCAGGAATATTTATAACTCCCATATAGACTCTATTGTGCTTCTCATCTTCTGAGTTATCTCCAAAATTTTAAAATATACAAGTAAATAATTTAAATATTATATTAATTTATATTACATACTATATGCATATATATATGTGTGTATATATATATATATATATCACACATCAATTTACTACATACCCTTGGATTTAGAACTACAACACCAGGTAAGCTTACTCTACTAAATTTCATTAGTCAGTGAGTCCATATCACCCAAGATAGATCAAAATTGCTAGCATAGTAATCATACTGGCAAAGTATATATTCTTTCCCAAACATCATACAAATCACCTTTATGAAGACTTGTATTCAAAGTTTCCCAAATCCTGAAGCCCCCAGATCTTTGGGACAGAAATACACAACCTTCCCTAATAGCCACATCAAGTTCCATTTATAGTGTTGTTTTGATCACATTTCTCTCTCTCAGAAACCTAAAAATGCAACCCCAGCTCTGAGACAACCCATAAAAACTGTAGCAATAAAAGCAAAAAGTGCAAACTTTTAAAGTAGGTCTGAGAATGTCACTGTTTCCAAAAGGCAGAAATACAATGATATAAAACCCTGGTTAGAAGCAAGGAAACTGTTAGCAGTTGGCATGGAAATTACCCCATTATTTATTATTGTGATTAGGTGAGATGCTTAAGCCACATAACTCAATAGAGAATAAAATCTATTTGATTGCATGGGATGAGAGTCTAATCTATTATTATTAATTTGCCTTCACTCTAGCCACTAAGTGACTACTCCTTTGGATCATAAAAAGTAGTCCATGAATAACATAGGCAGGTTTTTACCCCATTCTCAATAAGATAATAAATTCCAGCTACTGTTTCAATAAAAGATTCAGCCACCTGCTTGGATATTTTTCTGCCACTGGGCTCAAAAGCAAACAAAACTGAGTCCAACTGGTGCACTGAGCTAATACTGCTCCTTCCCCGGGTTGTTAAATGATTCAGATACCAATAAGATTCCTCAATACCAGTGCTTAGAACTCCTCACTGACTTTTTGTTAAGCCTGTTCTCAAACTTCACCTGCATGCACAAGTGCCTGCTTCTGATTTTTCTGCTCCTTCCAAATATGACGGTCTCTGCAGCCTCAGGGCCACCGTCGTCTCTCATTCACTCTGCCTGGTACAGAGTCTAAGTTAATAACATTTAACCCCTGGATGCATGGAATTCAATATTAAGTCCTAAGGTCCAGTGGTCCAGATGCCATTGCTGGCCTCCTTAAAGACCGCCTGGACAATGGAAAGGATGTTTTTAGAGCTCCTGATCATGGGTCACAATTCAGGTTTGGACCTGGGTTCTACATAACAGCTAATCAGAACAAAGGCAAGTGACCTGGAAGGTTTAGCTTTATCACTTGTCCTAAATTTGCAGGAGTAGAGTCTGGATGCAGCAAAAAGTAATGGTTAAGAACACAGACTCGGCTGTCAGACTGCCTGGGTACCAACTTTCATCAGCAAAGATTTCTAGCTAAATTTGGGCAGGTTTCTGGGGAATATTGAGTAGTATTCTTCCACTAAGTGTTGTTCAGGAAATTACTGATATGAGAATCAAAACCATCTACACAGCTTATTAGATTAAGCAGATTTCACTATTGCAATCTTTTCATCAATATAACTATTCCAGGAAACTCTTGCCTGGAAGATAATAGTTCTTTATTCCAAGAACTTTCTGAAAGACCAAATAACTCTTTCACAGAAAGCATCAAGTGATGGTTTACACCTAGACTCCTTGTTTCTCAATTCTCATTGCTGTGCCTGGTAATCCTAACCTTTCTGTCATGATCTTTTTCCAATCCTAATCAAGCCCCCTGACATGAAAGTTCTACCTTAAACCAGTCTTCTAAAATTTCAGTAATATCCCAACATTGCCCCTCCCTCTCTGAGGTACTACTAAGACTCTGTCAGGGCAGTGCTCTCCCTTCAAGTGATTCTAAGCTTGAAGCAGGGATAACAGTTAGAGAAGCTGTTGGTTACTAATCAAGTCCTGGCCATTTTGCACCATTCTCTATAGAAGTTATTGTTTAGGTTCTTGGATTGTTATGAGAGATAGCAATCTGGCTTACTGCAAGTCTGACTTACAGCAAGTTGGCTTTCTGGGTTGTTTATTGTAGGTAAGAGGGTTGGTTTCCTGGGAAGGCAGCGGGTCACAATCCTATTTTTACATATGATCTGGCCACCGTCCATTTGCATAGTCAATTTCTCAAAGCAAGATCTGTATTGGAGTTTGTTTCTATCTTGTTTTTTGGGGTCCATGGTATGGTTCTCAACATAGCATAAGGGTATAAATTTGCATAAATAAATGAACGACTTCATGGTGGATACTGGAAGTGAATCAGAGCTAAGTTAATTGTTAATAAGCTGATGTCATCTTGAAAGGAAAAAAAAATGCATGAAATTCAAGTTAAGAACATATAGTTTGGGGCACAAGAGGAGATATGGTGAAATCTCTTGTCATTGCTTCTTCAGTAATACCTTTGACATTTAAGTCTAGGTTCTGTTCCCTGAAAATTCTTCTTAATAAAAATTTACCTGGTCTTTTGGATTTGCTCAGAAAAAAAATATACAGCAAAATGAAATCTGACTGCTAATTTCAAAGCCTATATAGCCACGGAACAAGAAGTATGAAACATGAAGCACTGCACAGACAGGACAAGACTACATATAGAGTCAAAGACCTCAGGGTATAGAGTGACAGAAAGAGAAAAGATGGGGTGAGAAAGTGTCTTTGGTGACAGTTTTGGGGATGAATGCTACCCTACTCAATGGCTCCTGTATCTACAATTAAATGCTCCAGAATCTGACCTCCATCTGCATTCCCGACCTCATTTCTTCATTCTTGGATAGAAAACTGGAAGGAAGCCAAGCTGGTTACTAAAATACACCTTGACATTTTTTTTTATCTTATTCATTTTTCTTCATCTATCCCTATATTGCCTGCCGTAAGTTCACATTTTCTTTCCCTTTTCAAGACAGTACCTATTCTACCCATCATTTTTAGCACAGTCCAAAGCCAATCAGTCTCTTAGAAGTTTTCTCAGACCAGCTGAGCTGAAAAATTACATCCCCAGCCTTGACATTTTGATGACACTTGTCGCGGTTACCGTTTACTCACTACGAAGCACGTGCTGCTTAGATTTGTTTCATTACCTTATCGTGTGTGAAAGCCTATTTCTACAACTTGACTAAAACATGGAAGGGATAACGGCTTACTGTTCCTTGCATTACTACAGTCTCTATTTCAGAGTTTCACACATGGTAGGCAGAACAGTAAATGATGTCTTATTGTGGCAGTTATTAAGGGTCTCTGACCCTTGATAGGTGAGTTTTCATGTTAAGGCTTAACTCAAATTATAAACGTGGTACATGGTTTCCCTGAAATAAGCTCATAATATGTTTATTTATTATATATTAAAATTATTTCTATTAAATTATTTCTATTAAAACAGTATTTATTTTCCTCCTCAGTATTAGCTAAATTTCAGTGGTTAATGAGTAACTGAAATGGGCTACTTAAATGAATGTCTCCTGTGTTTTCACTGATCACAATAAGACATTTTACACCCATTAAGTTTCCCATGTTTTTCCAAATACAGCAGTTTTAGTTTTATTTTAAGAAAAATTATCATTTAGGTAACCATCTGCCAGCACGTGGGTGGGTAACCTTTTTCCAATGATTCCGGTGAGTTCTGCCAAACTGTGCACGAATATAGCCTATTATTATAATTCAGTTTTACCTGGATGGTTGTCCTAACTTTAATGTTTTTACTAACACAAGGAAAGTTGTTTTGGTTATTCCTCAAATTCTTAATACTAACAATCATTTTTCCTACCCAAAGCCTAGTGTTTAATCCCCATTCTCTGTTCCATTTATGTAAGATATGGTTCAAAATGTCTCATTTTTAAAGTTGATTTCTAGAAAATTTAGTCAACTTTTATTAATTATGTACATCCTTGTTATTGAATCCAAATCTTACATAAATTAAGTCTACCTAAAAATTCTACCTTTATTGTTGATGTTTGGCAGTTTATGATTGGTTGGTTGAATTGTGAAGTAAATGAACCAATTATTTTGGCACCTGGTGTATGTGTATGGAAATTCACGAGGGGATGGTCTTTTAAAGGGCAGGATAATAATAAGCTAAGATTCCCTAAAGATCCTATTTTGTCATTTGCAGACTGAAGAATGAGTGTCTGCAAAAGAACCACTCACTCAGCCTTAGGCATCGTATAGCCTGGCTGGACCATCACATATCTATAATTAGAGCCTCCATCATCAATCAGCAATTATAGCAGATGAGAAGATAGAAGCTAATGATGCCAGTCCAGACAATTGCCAAATACATTCAGATAAGCTGCAGCATCTGACTGAATTGCCAGATAATTTTAAGAATTGCAATAAATTTCCCCTACTTTAACAATAAAAGTGAAAAGAAAGCACTTGAAAACTATAACAACAGACACATTTTTGTAAACAAATACTGGAAATAGAGTTTTATTGTGAAGATTGGGGAGTAAAGGTTGGTTATTTTTTTAATTTAAAATAAACATATCAATCAAAACTAGCAGAGGCAAATGAAAATAATGTGAGTAAATTATGGACATTGAAAAATGGAAGGAAGGAGAAACAGTTAGGAAATTTGCATGGAAAATCAATTTCTTTGTCTGAACAAAAAATTAAACTAGCATAAGAATGAAAACAAATCCTAGTGGATAAAACCACAGTAGAATTGTTTTGTGTGAGGTAACATCTGCTGAGCCCAGAAAGCCTACCAAAGACACTAATTCATAATAAACACCTTTTTGTTGGTGCTGCCACAAGGAGCACATTAGTGAATTTCCCTTAATACAACTGGTGAATTTGTTTGGAAAAAAAGAGAAACCCACACTAAAGTCATTAAATCATATCTAAAATTCAAAAAGAGAATCAGCTTTTTCAAAGAAACCAAAGCTGTATAAATCTAGATTCCTATGTATGTAATCCTGGACCTGATTTAGGTGATACATGACTGCATTTAGAATATGCCCCACAAATATAAATAACATTCTATGAATACAATAAAGAACAGAGATATTGTTTAAATATGTATTCTTTTAACCCTGAACATTTGAAATGTATGAAAAGCTGATATAAAAAGAATAACAATATTATTAATAATAGTGATGTTAGTGTGTCCTGTGAGAAGTTGCTTCAGTCGTGTCCGACTCTTTGCAACCTCATAGACTGTAGCCCTCGAGGCTCCTCTGTTATGGGATTCCCCAGGCAAGAATACAGGAGTAGGTTGCCATTTACTCCTCCAGGAGATCTTCCAAATCCAGTGATCAAACCCATATCTCTTATGTCTTCTGCACTGGCAGGCGGGTTCTTTACCACTAGCACCCCCTGGGAAGATAACATTTATCATATGAGTGCTATGCTTTAGTCACTGAGCTGTGCTTCTGAGTCATTATTGCCTGGGCAGATATAACGCAAAATACTTTAGCAAGCATATTGCTAGTAGAGTTAGGAAACACTTGCTTTGTGGGAAGAAGAAAAGACAAAAGAGGAGATTGGAGCAAACTGGAACCAAAGCTTATGATTTGGTCTTAGTATTATTTAAATAACTGGGAAGGGATGAGAAACAAACAGTGAAACAGAATAGTATAATGAAGTCACTTGGAGCCAGGGAAATGCTTCTGAAGGAATCTTTGGGGTGTAAGTGTTTTCCTATCATCAGTTCAGTTCAGTTCAGTCTCTCAGTTATGTCCGACTCTTTGCAACCCCATGAATCACAGCACACCAGGCCTCCCTGTCCATCACCAACTCCCAGAGTTCACTCAAACTCATGTCCATCGAGTCAGTGATGCCATCCAGCCATCTCATCCTCTGTCATCCCCTTCTCCTCCTGCACCCAATCCCTCCCAGCATCAGGGTCTTTCCCAATGAGTCAACTCTTTGCATGCGGCAGCAAAAGTACTGGAGTTTCAGCTTCAACATCTGTCCTTCCAATGAACACTCAGGACTGATCTCCTTCAGAATGGACTGGTTGGATCACCTTGCAGTCCAAGGGACTCTCAAGAGTCTTCTCCAACCCCACAGTTCAAAAGCATCAATTCTTTGGCACTCAGCTTTCTTCACAGTCCAACTCTCACATCCATACATGACCACTGGAAAAACCATAGCCTTGACTAGATGGACCTTTGTTGGCAAAGTAATGTCTCTGCTTTTTAATATGCTCTCTAGGTTGGTCATAACTTTCCTTCCAAGGAGTAAGCGTCTTTTAATTTCATGGCTGCAGTCACTATCTGCAGTGATTTTGGAGCTCCAAAAAATAAAGTCTGACACTGTTTCCACTGTTTCCCCATCTATTTGCCATGAAGTAATGTGACCAGATACCATGATCTTCGTTTTCTGAATGTTGAGCTTTAAGCCAACTTTTTCACTCTCCTCTTTCACTTTCATCAAGAGGCTTTTTAGTTCCTCTTCACTTTCTGCCATAAGGGTGGTGCCATCTGCATATCTGAGGTTATTGATATTTCTCCCAGCAATCTTGATTCCAGCCTGTGCTTCTTCCAGCCAAGCATTTCTCATGATGTACTCTGAATATAAGTTAAACATCCTATCATATTGGCTGCCTAAGGTACACATGGGCTTCCCAGGCAGTGCTAGTGGTAAAGAACTCACCTGCCAATGCAGGAGACATAAGAGACATGGGTTCGATTCCTGGGTTAGGAAAACTCCGTGGATTGGCAATCCACTCCAGTATTCTTGCCTGGAGAATTCCATGGACAGAGGAGCCTGAAGGGCTACAGTCCAAAGGGTTGCAAAGAGTAAGATACAACTCAAGCAACCTAGCATGAACACAT
Source organism: Budorcas taxicolor (assembly GCF_023091745.1). NCBI lineage: Eukaryota > Metazoa > Chordata > Mammalia > Artiodactyla > Bovidae > Budorcas > Budorcas taxicolor. The sequence goes on along the minus strand of NC_068911.1, from coordinate 89,584,404 downwards.
GCAAGCAAGGTATACATATGACATTAGTAAAATCACTGGGCCAAGTGTGAAGACCTCTCCTCTGCTGTGTGACACTCCTGTCATCTTTAGGGTCATAGCCCTCAGGGGTTTGAGGGCCAATAAGCATCGTTGGTGCCTCCCCAGTGCCACAGAACTCAGAAGTCTAAGAAGTTAGACCAACAACGTATTAATTTTGTCAATCGCAAGGCTAGCTTTATTTCTGCACTAGAGAAGAAATGGGAGGGAATTCTTTCCCTGACTAGGAATTAGAACCACAATTTTGGAACTCTCAAAAACTTAATTCAGAAAGCCCTGGTTACACATTCCTTTAACCCACCTGCTTAACTGAGTCCCCCAGCTCTCCTCACTAGGAATCTGGTAACTCTCATAAAACCTATGTGTTTTATGCCCTTTGTAATCATAGGAACCACAAATGGTTGCCTCTAGGTTAGTTTTGCACCAGTTCTTCCCTATAACTTAACAGTGAAATGTTGCAAATGTGTGCATTCCCACAGAAGTCAAGATAGTCAACAGTTGTGGGTTTGGATGTTGAACACTAAAAAACTAATTGCCAGATCTCTTATCTGAGCTCTCTTTCCTAATAGAAATGAAAGTTTTATCTGGAATCTTCTTTTTTCTTCAAGTGTTACTTGTTTCTAGTAAAAACTTGACTAAGTTTCATGCATAGATATTTCACTCTGGGAAAAATTTATTATAAGCATTTAAACGTATATTTGGGAGTCCTAGTTCAAGGGAGCAACAATTTCCTCATTCAATTGACTGAACAGCTGAGAAATATAGATTTTTTTTTTTGATTACATCAATTAGGATTTATTTTACTTGTCAGAAAATTAAATTCCCAACTCAAATGATCTTTAACGCATAGGAATAAATTCCCTCAAAGTAATGGAAAAATTCAGAACATTTTGGATTTCCAGCAAGAGTTGATGCAGTAACCCAGGCATGTCACAAAGGAGCGGGTTGTCTCTCCATCTCTAGGCTCCATCTTGCATGATACTGCCTCACCCTCTGTCTTGTTCCAGATCCAAGAAGGCTACTCTTATCTAGGCTTCATTTTCTTCCCTTGAACATGGAACAAAAGTCTTGAGCTTTGCTGTGAGTAAACCAGTTTGGTCGGGTCCTGTCCAAAATTAACCACTGTGGTCAAGGGGAAGGCGCTTGCCTAGAGGGGTTAACCCACCCTACGTTACATCATTGTTGTCGCCACGTCTGGACCACATCAGAACTCAGTGATGCAGGGGCTTCCCTGGTGTTTCAGTGTTTAAGACTCTGTGTTCCCAATGCAGGTTTGATCCCTGCTCAGGGAGCTAGATCCCACATACTACAATTAAGATGCCACACAACCAAATAATTTTTTTTTTAAGAACTCAATGACACATAGTACTGGTTCTCAAGTCACAAATTAGAAACAGTAAACCAGAAATCCTAAGAGTTTCCAGCCATAAATATCTTTCTAAAGAGATCTGGATAGGCCTCTTTCATTAGATCAATTATCATTTGATCCCTTATGGCTTTTCAGGGTCTAGAAGGATTTAAACTGGGTAATATACAGCTGTAAGGGGAAAACGAAACAATTTGACACAGGCTGAAAGGAAAGAGAAGCTTTGAACAGGTTAGGACAAAAAGAACAAGAAATCTTGTGGAATGGTTCTTGTAAAACAATAAGTCAAGGAATATTTATAACCAATGCTGGAAAATGCGTTGATTACAAATATTGGATTTAGACTTCTGTTGTAACAGGAGTCCAGGTGACTCAAAACAAAAGAAAGTTATTTTCTCACAGTTATGGACCCTGAGAAGTCCAAATCCAAGGTGTTAGCAGGGTCGTCCTCCCTCTGAAACTTGTGGAGGACCCCTTCCTAGCCTCTTCTAGCTTCATGGTTGCTAGCAATCATTGGCATTCCTTGGCTTGCAGCTGTATAACTCCAGTCTCTGCCTTCATCATCACAAGAGTTTCCTGTGCCTTCTGTCTTTACATGGCTGTCTTATATTATATTATATTGGATTAGGGGTTTTTCCCCGCTTCAGGACAACTTCTTAACTAATTACATCCATTACAACCCTATTTCTAAGTAAGGACACATTCTGAGGACTGGAGGATAGGACTTCAGCATATCTTGTTTGGGGGGAGGGGACACATTTCAACTCATAACAGTAACAGATGCTGAGTAGCATAAGGGAAATTTAGCAAAGCACAAAAATCCTAATGAAGAGGCAAAGATATACACAGACACACACACACACACATACACACACACATACTATATATACACATAAAGAGGAGAATGAAAAAATTGGCTTAGCTCAACATTCAGAAAATGAAGATCATGGCATCTGGTCCCATCACTTCATGGCAAATAGATGGGGAAACAGTGGCTCACTTTATATTTCTGGGCTCCAAAATCACTGCAGATAGTGATTGCAGCCATGAAATTAAAAGACACTTGCTCCTTGAAAGGAAATTTATGACCAACCTAGACAGCATGCTGAAAAGCAGAGACATTGCTTTGCCAACAAAGGTCTGTCTAGTCAAGGCTATGGTTTTTCCAGTGGTCATGTATGGATGTGAGAGTTGGACTATAAAGAAAGCTGAGAGCCAAAGAATTGATGCTTTTGAACTGTGGTGTTGGAGAAGACTCTTGAGAGTCCCATGGTCTGCAAGGAGATCCAACCAGTCCATCCTAAAGGATATCAGTCCTGGGTGTTCATTGGAAAGACTGATGTTGAAGCCGAAACTCCAATACTTTGGCCACCTGATGTGAAGAGCTGACTCATTTGAAAAGACCCTGATGCTGGGAAAGATTGAGGGCAGGTGGAGAAGGGGACGACAGAGAATGAGATGGTTGGATGGCATCACCAACTCAATGGACATGGGTTTGGGTGGACTCCAGGAGTTGGTGATGGACAGGGAGGCCTGGCATGCTGTGATTCATGGGGTCGCAAAGAATTGGAAACAACTGAGCAACTGAACTGAACTGAACTGATATATATATATATAGTTCTCTAAATTTGGAAAGATGCAAAAATTTCCTATCTATATCATATATAGCTAGATCTCCAGATGTGTTCAAGAAGTCTTAGTTCAATCAATGACTCTGCAGATAAACCCCAAAGTCAAAACTAACTTACAGTTGTGAGAATACAAATGGTCAAGCTCAAGAAATTATATTTTGCTACCAAACATCTGAGCCATGTTTGGTTCATTAAAGAGGAAACAAACAAACAAACAAACAAAAAAAAAAAAAATATATATATATATATAGCAATAGCAAAAGCAAATAGAAAATCACTCGTCATAAAGACCTTTAAGTTCATTAACCATATGACGAAAAAAAATCAGAGGAACAACAATATTTACTGTTTAGATAGCATTGTTTGCTTTTTAGGGAAAGAAAAGAATTGTAAAGGGAAAACATGTCTAAAATTCTAGACCAAAATAAATTTTTAGCTTCCCTCTTTAAATACATTTGTATATTTTTAAATAAAGTTTGTCTTCTTGAAAAAGTTAATATGCTAAGTTGTATAATCTTCCCCAATCAATGAGCAAATTCATACATAATGCTCAGACTTATTTTAAGTTTTTATTTTCAAAATTAAATTAACAAGGGATTTAATGTATGTGTGTGTGTATATGTGTGTAAAATATATCAAAACTGTAAAATAAGAAATTCATTCTGTTGCAAGATTAAACAGAGAGGAAAATACAACAGGAAGAAAAGGGCCTTGAAATTTAGTCATATTCAAGAGCATTTCTAGTTTAAAAATGTCTTTATTAGAATTTAGAATAAGATACTTGAATGCCACATATGACCTACATAGAATACTATACTAAGAAATACATCTAAATGACTTATACTAGCTTTACATTCTGCTTTCCATAATCCATTTGTTAGTTTATATCTATAGAGTCTGAAGCAAGTTCCTCTAGTCATGAGCACTCAAGTATGCACAGCCAGCAATCTGGGCTTGAAAAAGCATAACAGCTTTAATGAGCAGGAAATCAATTAGGAATTTTGACACATGGTGATATGCTTAAACAATCAAGCCTGCCCTTAGCTAGGAGGCTCTGCTTTTAATATGACAATGAAATTGACTATGTCACTTCAACCTTCTAATGGCTTGGAGCAACACCATTCAATGCCCATCACCAACTCAATCTTCCTTTCTAGGGAAAGCATGTGGCTGCAGGCTGATTGGTATTCATGTTCTGGATCAGCTATAATTATATGGGTGTGATTTATTGGTTTTCTATCTATTGTTTTCTGTTTACACTGGAAATAATGCAATTTGTTTTCCTTCTGAAACTCCCAAAGTGAACTGCACTAAAGTGATGCATGCTTAACTCACATAGATGATTCAAACTGTCAGTGATCAAAAAAGTCACTTGAATGCATAATTCATGACAGTGAATGAATTCCTCTTCCTCCCTAATTATTTGGTCTAGACTATTGTTAATATTGCTTTTCTCTACCTGTGATTCTACCATCTAATGTCTGAGGAAGATGCTCAGAAATATGGCAAGAAGTGGAAGAAATCAGTCTGGGAAGTTTTTAATTGAAGAAGTAACCAAAAATGATGTGCCATAGTCAGATCAGTCAAAATTCTATAGGCATTTTACAGTTTTTAAGATTCCTAAGAGACACGGTAAAATGTCTTGTCCTCCGAAGTAGAAATGCAGGCAGTCCACCCACACATGATCAAATCTGCTATTTATTCCCTACTCATTTGAGTCACATCTTTTCAGCACCCATGCTGGATACCATCAATGTGGACAAGACAGAACATACAATTCCTAGTTTTAGGGAGGACATGATCGATAAGAAATTCTTCAGTTCCTGCTTGCCTGCCCACCCCACCTCATCCATTTTCTAATCCACTGTGTGCTTGTCCTGCTTTTGAATATACCAATCTTTACCCCAGTTTGATTTGTAAGCAAGGTCAATAAACATTTTTTATTTTAAAGGGCAGTGGTTTGGAGGTGAAATAGTACCTGTCTCACTGTCAACAGAAAACTATACCATTAAAAACTATAATATCTTTTTTTCTGATTACAAAATAATACCTAAATACCAAGAAAAAAACTTGGAAAATGTGGGAAACAAAAAAATAAAATAAAAATCCCTTTCAATCCAAACTCTAACAAAGTCATAGGAAAGCTTCAGTTATTTCTTTTCAGATGTTGACTTTATCACATCTTCATTTTTTCACCTAATATAGAAGAATTATTTTCTCATATGCTGAATTATTTGAAAAAAAAGTCATCTTACTGATTGATAATTTCCCTTGCCATAATTTATTTAATCATTTTCCAATGATCACTCTAATGCAAAATGGTCAATTTTAAAACAACAGAGAAAATGGCTTCATTTTTATGTTATGGTTCTTTCAGTAAAAGGTAGAAAAAAAATGGAATACCTTCTCTCTTTTTCTTAGTTGCATTTTTTTAAGCTATCATATAAATCAAGATACAATCCTTTTTTCCTTCTTTTTCCTTGGCGTCTGTATAATGTCTGTTGAGGCCCACCTCTGACATTTATGATTGTAGATATAACACAGATGGCAGGAAAGAGACATTGGGCAGAAAGCTAGTTCCTATCTGCCCTGGGGAGCTAATTTGCTCTGTCTTCATAAAGGTAGGCCAAAGCTATGTAGCAAACACTTGTGCAAAGTTTAAGGCATGGCCTACATGGCATACAGAACATGGGAAAGTAAAAACTAATTACTAGGTGGCAAAAGAAAGAAAAAAGTAATGGGATTCAGGGCACACTACCAAATATGACACTTTGATATACTGAATGTCTTAAGCTAAAGGAATTTAAGAAAACTGCCGCAGAAGGTTATTCTGACATCCTCACCATCCGTATCCTTCTTTGAAACAGGTCATAAAACTCTCCCGGGAGAGGTATCCTCCCAATATCTGGAAGAAACACGCATCCTTATCTCCAAAGACAAAGGGATGCCAAGAAGAATCCTAACAGACAAGCCTTGATAAGCCTTTCCCAGTTTGCTACAATTATCTCATATTCCTTAACCTATCCTATTCCTCCACAACTGTCCACTCTTCATCAAACCCAGCACAAAACACTCATGTCTAACAGTTTCTGTGGGTCTTCATTTCCTTACAAAGACTTCCATGTCATGTAAAAATTACAGTAAATAAATGTGTATGCTTTTATCCTGTCATAATTGGTCTTTATGAGTTTAATTTTCAGACCGCACAAGGGACCCTAATAAAGTTGAGGAAAATTTTATCATCTCTCACAAGAAAGAGAGAGAGAGTAAAGGAAGGAAGGAAGGGAAGGAAAGGAGAGAAGAGGAAAAAAGTAGAGGGGAACAAAGCACATGAGATAAGGTAGGTATCTGCCAGCTGTGACTCCAGAATTTACTTGCTGTGTGACATTGAATAAGAATTACTCTCAATTATCTTCCACAACCTCCACAGTCTTCAGTTTCCTTCTCTATATAATGGACACAATAACCATACCTACTGGATGGGTTACTTTGAAGGTTAAAGGACTAAAGTTAAATGCATAATAAAAGTGTGATGCATAATGAAAACAAGATGTATTCTAATTATTACTATCACTTCTATATTGGAAATTTTTATTTTAAAAATAAATTGGCTAGAGTTGACACTTCCTCTTTAAAGTGATAACACCTGCACAATTACAGGTAAGTGACTGGACTACCTGACCAATCACATAAAACCTTTGAATGAACACCTCTCAGAGGTATCCATTGTCATTCTTGGAGGGTTACTTAGGTGCACTTGTTAAGAATGACATTTCCTGGAATCCATCATCTATATTTCCTGGTGCAGAATTGGGAGAGAGACACAAGATCCAAAATCACTATTTTTAAACCTGTTTCTAGGTGATCTTTATACAAGCTAAAGTTTCAGAAACTCTAACACATCTTCACCCAGAAAAACATTTAAACAAAAATCTTCTAGTGAATATTGCATTAGTTGCTACAGCAAATTCAGAGTGATTGGTGCTTACAAAAATGTCATTGGACAGGGTGCATTCCAAATCAGCCCTGTGAATTATTTACAGAGGAGTGGGTATAGACTGAAGGATTTTTATATAATCTTTGCAATATTCCAAAACATTTTCTGAAATTACTAGGAAAGAGTTTTGCCAATCATAAACAAGTCGCCTACTTTCCCAAACACCACCACCCACTACATACACACATAAAATCAAGATCAGCTGCCTGGAAATGTTGTATTTTCTCCATCAATTGATATTGGTAGAGAAAAAAATAAAAAATGAGACATTCTAATTAAATTACTCTGCTTACTCTCATTCAGAAAATATCACTTACTTCATCAAGAATTTAAAAATAAATTCCTCTAGAAAGTGTATCTTTGAAAGAAAATTACAGAATCAGAATTGCAAAGCTATCAGTTTGGTTCAGGTGAGTCACTTAGTCGTGTCCAACGCTTTGCAACCCATGGACTGCAGCACACAAGGCTCCCTTGTCCATCACCAACTCCTGGAGCTTGCTCAAACGCATTTCCATCGAGTTGGTGATGCCATCCAACCATCTCATTCTCCTTTGTCCCCTTTTCCTGCCTTCAATCTTGCCCAGCATCAGGGTCTTTTCCAATAAGTCAGTTCTTCGCATCAGGTGGACAAAGGATTGGAGCTTTAGCTTTAGCATCAGTCCTTCCAATGAATATTCAGGACTGATTTCCTTTAGTATGGACTGGTTGGATCTCCTTGCAGTCCAAGGGACTCTCAAGAGTCCTTTCCAACACCACAGTTCAAAAGCATCAGCTTTTCAGCACTCAGCTTTCTTTATAGTCCAAATCTTTTATACACACAGAACCACCATAAAAACCATAGCTTTGACTATATGGACTTTTGCCAGCAAAGTAATGTCTCTGCTTTTTAATATACTGTCTAGGTTGGTCATAACTTTTCTCCCAAGGAGCAAGCATCTTTTAATTTCATGACTATAGTCACCATCTGCATTGATTTTGGAGCCTAAGAAAATAAAATCTGCCATGGTTTCCATTATTTCCCCATCTATTTCCCATCTATTTCCCATGAAGTGATGGGACCAGTTGCCATGATCTTCATTTTCTGAATGTTGAGCTTTAAGCCAACTTTTTCACTTTCCTCTTTCATCTTCATCAAGAGGCTCTTCAGTTTCTCTTCACTTCCGGCCATAAGGGTGGTGTCATCTGCATATCTGAGGTTATTGATATTTCTCCCTGCCTTCTTGATTCCAGCTTGTGCTTCATCCAGCCTGGCATTTCGCATGATGTACTCTGCATATAAGCTAAATCAGTAGGATGACAACATACAGCCTTGACGTACTCCTTTCCCAATTTGGAAACAGTCCCTTGTTCCACATCCAATTCTAACTGTTGCTTCCTGACCTGCATACAGATTTCTCAGGAGGCAGGTTGGGTGGTCTGGTATTCCCATCTCTTTCAGAATTTTCCACAGTTTGTTGTGATCCACACAGTCAAAGGCTTTGGCATCATCAATAAAGCAGAAGTAGATGTTTTTCTGGAACTCTGTTGCTTTTTTGATGATCCAACGGATGTTGGCAATTTGACCTCTGGTTCCTCTGCCTTTTCTAAATCCAGCTTGAACATCTGGGAGTTCACGGTTCCTATACTGTTAAAGCCTGACTTGGAGAATTTTGAGCATTACTTTGCTAGCATGTGAGATGAGTGCAGTTGTGCCATAGCTTGAACATTCTTTGGTATTGCCTTTCTTTGGAATTGGAATGAAAACTGACTTTTTCCAGTCCTATGGCCACTGCTGAGTTTTCCAAATTTGCTGGCATATTGAGTACAGCACTTTCACAGCATCATCTTTTAGGATTTGAAATAGCTCAACTAGAAGTCCATCACTTCCATTAATTTTGTTCATAGTGATGCTTCCTAGGGCCCACTTGACTTCGCATTCCAGAATGTCTGGCTCTAGGTGAGTGATCACACCATCATGGTTGTGGATCGTTAAGATCTTTTCTGTACAGTTCTGTGTATTCTTGCCACCTCTTCTAAATATCTTCTGCTTCAGTTAGGTCCATACCATTTCTGTCCTTTATTGTGCCCATCTTTGCATGAAATGTTCCTGTGGTATCTCTAATTTTCTTGAAGAGATCTCTAGTCTTTCCCATTCCATTATTATCCTCTATTTCTTCACACTGATCACTGAGGATGGCTTTCTTATGTCTCCTTGCTATTCTTTGGAACTCTGCATTCAGATGAGTTTATTTTTCCTTTTCCCTTTGTCTATCACTTCTCTTCTTTTCTCATCTATTTTTAAGCCTCCTCAGAAAACGATTTTGCCTTTTGACATTTCTTTTTCTTGGGGATGGTTTTGATTACTGCCTCTTGTACAGTGTCATGAACCTCCATCCATAGTTCTTCAGGCACTCTGTCTATCAGATCTAGGCCCTTGAATCTATTTGTCACTTTCACTGTATAATCATAAGAGACTTGATTTAGGTCCTATCTGAATGGTCTAGTGGTTTTTCCTGTTTTCTTCAATTTAAGTCTGAATTTGGTAATAAGGAGTTAATGATCTGAGCCACAGTCAGCTCCTGGTCTTGTTTTTGCTGACTGTATAGAGCTTCTCCATCTTCGGCTACAAAGAATATAATCAATCTGATTATAACATTGACCATCTGATGATGTCCATGTGTAGAGTTGTCTCTTGTGTTGTTGGAAGAAAGTTTGCTATGACCAGTGCATTCTCTTGGCAAAACTCTATTAGCCTTTGCCCTGCTTCATTTTGTACTCCAAGGCCATATTTGCCTGTTATTCTAGGTATCTCTTGACTTCCTACTTTTGCATTCCAGTCCCCTATGATGAAAAGGACATCTTTTTTGGGGTGTTAATTCTAGAAGGTCTTGTAGATCATCATAGAACCATTCAACTTCCACTTCTTCAGCATTAGTGGTTGGGGCAAAGACTTGGATTACTGTGATATTGAATGGTTTGTCTTGCAAATGAACAGAGATCATTCTGTCATTTTGGATACTGCAAAGCTATACAGGACATTATAAAGACTTCAGCTTATCAAGGAGGAGCGAAGTTTCTCCCTCAACCTTCCCTGAGTTCTGTGGAGTTCTGTAATAAATTTTCTCTTATTATAGAACCTTGAGTTCTCTAATAGAATTGACACAAGACAGATTCAGTTCAGTTCAGTTCAGTCGCACAGTCATGTCAAACGCTTTGCAACCCCATGGAACCTCAGTACACCAGGCCTCCCTGTCCATCATCAACTCCTGGAGTCTATCCAAACTCATGTCCATTGAGTCAGTGATGCCTTCCAACCATCTCATCCTCTGCTGTCCCCTTCTCCTCCAGCCCTCAATCTTTTCCAGCATTAGGGTCTTTTCAAATGAATCAGCTCTTCACATCAGGTGGCCAAAGTATTACAGTTTCAGCTTGAGCATCAGTCCTTCCAATGAACACCCAGGACTGATCTCCTTTAGGATGAACTGGTTGGATCTCCTTGCAGTCCAAGGGACTCTAAAGAGTCTTCAACACCACAGTTCAAAAGCATCAATTCTTCGGGGCTCAGTTTTCTTTATAGTCCAACTCACATCCATAGATGACTAGTAGAAAAACCATAGCCTTGACTAGAAGGACCTTTGTTGACAAAATAATGTCTCTGCTTTTTAATATGCTGTCTAAGTTGGTCATAACTTTCCTTCCAAGGAGTAAGCATCTTTTAATTTCATGGCTGCAGTCACCACCTGCAGTGATTTTTAAGCCCCCCAAAATAAAGTCTGCCACTGTTTCTCCATCTATTTGCCATGAAGTGATGGGACTGGGTGCCATGATCTTAGTTTTCTGAATGTTGAGCTTTAAGCCAGCTTTTTCTCTCTCCTCTTTCACTTTCATCAAGAAGCTCTTTAATTTTTCTTCACATTCTGCCATAAGGGTAGTGTCATCTGCATATCCGAGGTTATTGATATTTCTCCCAGCAATCTTAATTTCAGCCTGTGCTGCTTCCAGCCCAGTGTTTCTCATGATGTAGTCTGCATATAAGTTAAATAAAAAGGGTGACAATATACAGCCTTGATGATTAACTGAAGAAGAAGAAACAACTTTAACTCCCTGAACAAGACAGGGCTCACAGAAATGAGACCTAAGAAGTGGCCAAAGTAGGCAATGTTTATTTTATTATACCAAAAAAGAAAAAACCAACTAGTAAATTTGAGAGGAACTGACAAGACAGAGAAATGTTAGAAACAGGTTTGGTATGCTTAACTGGTAAGGAATTTCAGCAAATTTTGGCTTATACGGTAACTTAGTAAAGAAGTTTCAAGATCTGTTTACACAGACTTCACGGCCCTTAATGCCTTTCCTGGCGATAAGGGTATCTTTCTACCTCCTGGTACATGAAGGGCATGTTTCACATGAGAGGCTTCTTTTCCCTACTTTCAGGGAAACAGAGAAGAGGATCAACGTCCTCTTTTATCAGTTGCTTCTTAAGGATCTTTAATTCAAAATAATCAATATGCATTGAGGCATATTTTGAGACTGGGCTCCAACAGCGTGTCAGTTAGTGCTGCGTAGTGGCTACTACTTGGGCTCAGCAATCAGATTGCCTTCCAGATGCTAGTCTTGTCACCACTGGACCTGAGCTGGTGACCTCACTGTGCCTTGATTTCTCAGTTGTGATGTGGGGCTGACTATTCTGTCTCACAGGGCCGTGCTAAGGCCATAAGTATTCAGTGTGTCTAACATGCATAGAATATCTCCAGTGTGTCTAACATGCATGGAATATCTCTGACAAACACTAAGTACTAAGAAGATGTTAATTATTATCTTTTTTTTTATTGCTCCAACAATCTCATCTTACTGCTATGAAAACTAAGTAAAGCTAAACAGTTTACCCAGGTCACACAAGAGAAAAGCCAGAACCAAGACCTAGTATTCCAAACTTGACATATATCTTTTCCCAGTACCCTGCTGAATGGTCAGAAGATAATTCTGTTTTTATTGATTCATACTTAAACCTCATTCATTGCCCTAAAACCTATAAATTACCAAATGAACTGTTAAAAATAATTTTGCTTCCCCATGATATGTCTAAAAATTGTTACCACAGTAGTGACTCTGCTCTTGAAAAAAATGATTTCTTCAATAATCTAGTTCAGAAGAGTTTTGCAGATCTCATATGCAAAGCTCATTTAGAGCTATGAAAGCACATATTGATATTATTGAAACATGGAATCTAAGAAATCAATCATGGCAAATGAATTGTGGTGTCACCTTGCTGTGGCTCATAATTGTGTTCTTTTCATGTATGCTAATTGCTTGATCACCTATTGTAGCACAGCCCTAATTTTATTCATAGTTTTTTTTTTCTTTTACCTTTCTCCAGGAAATGTATGGATGGCTCTGGCATGAATTACCTCCTCTTTTGAAATCCCTGAGATCAACAATCCATTTAATTATTTTTAGCAATGACTTTGGTGAATGCATTAGACATTCTGCTATTTCACAACTCACTGTGGATGTGGCTGTTTTGCTAGTGTTAAGTTTGAACATGGTACCAAGAGGTCTCTTTATAGCACCTACAAGACACCTTGGGATTTGCTGAGATGAATTTCAGGTTTCTTTCCTTATTCCAAAACAGGTTGTGTGTCTTCTTCTCTATTTTAGCCTGTGGGTTGCAACCTAAAGAGAACCAGAGGTTGACCTCTTGGCCAACCTGATAAAGCAAATGGGAATGTGTTTTAGATATTTTTCCCTTGTCCTGATTCCCTCTTCATGCTTCTTTTTAGCTCCTTCCATTTCACTGACCCACTAGGCCTTTTATTTCCTCAACAGATACCACTGCTTTTCCCTTAATTCCTAATACACACAATGATTTTTTTTTCTATCTCTATGAATTATTCACTTAGAGTTAAAATAGATAATAAGGCTAATTAAATAATATTATAAAGCATTTAGAACAGTGCCTAACACATAGTAAATAGGTATACTGCTTATTAAATAAAAATAAATTGTTAAATGAATTTATTTTATGTAAATTTTTTCTTAAGAAGGAATTTTATTTCTTTTCCCTTTCTAAATTTTAGATTATAAGAAGCTTTAATAAACAGCCTAAAGGGTAAGAATTTTTATACTGAGAACTTAAAGTGGACATTTTGGTAATCCTTAAAACACATTTATAGCAGCTATTTACTCCACTTACTTTAGTCCAGGATTATACCCTGAAGGATGCGGCAAAAAATGTGCAACACTAAGGAAGTGACACCTCCCAGTCTGTTCACTGCACTGTGCCACTGTCAGACTCCTAATCTCTGTACTGACCAGGCCCCACTAACCAGTAAGCAGTAGCATCTGCACAAGTCAGGGTCTGGCAACCAACTAGGCTAAGGGCCAAATAAGCTTATGAGACCACCCACCCATGGTTAACCTGTCACAATGGAAGGACACTGGCAGCCCTCTTAGGGAGCATATAATGTGGGTGATGAGAGGGGAGTGCATTACGGGGATGCATAGGACATCTACAGAAGGCCACTTCTCTAAGGTTGAGAAAGGTAACTAACATACTACATCTATGAAAAGACAAACTGCAACTTAGACAAAATGAGCTGACAGAAGAACAGGCTCCAGATAAAGGAAGAAGATAAAACCTTAGAAGAAGAGCTCAATGAAGTGGACATAGGCAATCTACCTGAGAAGGAGTTCAGAGTAATGATCATAGAGATAATCAAAGAACTCAGGAGGAGAACGGATGCATAGAGTGAAAAGTTAGACGTTTTTAACAAAAAGTTAGAAAACACAAACAACCAAAGAGAGATGAAGCATACAATACCTGCAATGAAAGATACACTGGAAGGAATCAACAGTAGACTCAAGGGTACAGAAGAACAGATTAGTGAGACGGAAGACAGAGTGGCAGAAATCCCTGCCATAAAGAAGAAAGAAGAATGAAAAGAAATGAGGACAGTGTAAGAGATCTCTGGGACAACATCAAACATATTAATATTCACTTTACAGCGGTCCCACTAGGAGGAGAGAGAGGGCAAGGGCCTGAGAACATGTTTAAAGACATAATAGGTGAAAATTTCCCTAACCTGGGAAAGGAAATAGTCACCCAGTTCCAGGAAGTGCGGAGATTCCCTTACAGGACTACCCCAAAGAGGAACACACAAAGACATATTATAATTATAATGACAAAAATTTAAAGAGAATTTTAAAAGCAGCAAGAGAAAAGCAACAAATAACAAACAAACCAATTCCCATAAGACCATCACCTGAATTTCAGCAGAAACTACAAACCAGAAGGGAGTGGTGTGACGAATTTAAAGTGACAGAGGGGAAGAATCTACAACCAAGAATACTCTACCCAGCTCTCTTTCAGATTTGGTGGAGAAACCAAAAGTGCTACAGGCAAGCAAAAGCTAAGAGTTCAGCGCCACCAATCCAGCCTTACAACAAATGTTAAAGGAACTTCTCTTGGTGAAAAAGAAAAGGCCACACCTATAAACAAGAAAATCACAAAGCGAAAAAGCTCATTAGTAAAGGCAAACATGCAGTAAAGGTAGAAAACCATGCACACATAAAGCTAATAGAGAGGTTAAAAGACAAAAGTAGTAAACGCATCTATATCCAAAATAAAGAGTTAAGGGAGACACAAAACAATTAGTTGTACAATATGACATCAAAAACAGTAATCATGAGGGGAGGAGAGTACAAATGCAGGGTTTAAAAAATGCATTTGAAATTAAGAGATCAGCAACTTAAGATAACCATATATATATATTATGATATGATTATATCATAGAATCATATAATGAATGAACTGCTATACAAAAATTTCTGGTATTAATTGAGCCTGATAATTGAAACCTTACAAGACTTGCCTTTTCCCCTATCCCTGCTATCTTAAATAACTGAGGATGAACTAAGTAACTCTTATAAAACTTTCATGCTTATCTACATGTGACATGGACGCAAACAGCAATGAAATCCTGTGTTTAATAGGGGCATAACTTTTCTATGATAGGATTCATCATCTCAATGATAGTCATCTTATTAAAACAGAATCATTTGCCCTCACATATAGGAATTTCTTTAAGTTTCAGATGGTTTCCTTCATCTGTTTGTCTTTCCCATCTCAGGGATAGAAACAGAAAATAGAAAAAGTCTCATCAAATATAGTCTACAGTGAAATTGTCATAGTCTGGTCACTCAAATGTCTTATCAACAGAAATATTACCATCCCAACTCCCTTTTCTTCAGATGAAACAAGAACAAAGGGAAACCACTGCCATGAGTTCACAGACTATCTCCATCATCTTCTCTGCCAATCCACACATTTCACATCCTCTATCCAGGTGGGGAGACTCTGCAGTCTCTGAGACGCTTTCAGTGAAGAGCCTTAAGCACACTGAACATTTCCTTACTTTGTACCAGCTGCTCACCTGCCCAGGCTGGTTCAGAGGAATGGCCTAAGCTGAGGGTAGGAAGGCTGGCTGCCAATAACTAACTGCTCACATAAGAAATATACAGTCCTTCTGCAATTACATGAATCCTCAGTTAAATTAGGATACATTTAGTCCCAGGAGTTGTTTGGAGGAAACTTTCTATGTCAAGGTAAGACACAAATTCAATATTTCTTGACTGGATTTAAATATAATTCGCATCTCTTAGTTTCAATATTCAAGTCGCTGAATGTTAGAATGGCAGAAACACTGAAAGACATCTAAAGAAACAGCATCTTCATTATACAGATTAGAAATATTAAACTTAAAAGAACAAATACATTTCCTTGCATTCTACCATAAGCTAGTGGCAAATGCACTCAGTATTTAAATGGATATGAAGATGGAAAGAAGCTTTAGATCTGGAGATGAAGATCTGTCAAGAATTTAGCTAAGCTACTACATGTTATTCTTGCTTTGACAGCCATTTTATTTGATCAAATGTCCTACAAGGTCCTTAAATTGACACCACACTTCATGTAAGCCCATGCCCTAGACAACAGCCCAGAGAGTCAAAAGCAAATGTAAGTCCCTGATATGATCTTCCCAATAGCCTTTGTGATCACAGTCTCCCCAACCTCCCAGCAAAACGTCCCCTGATATTCCAAAGACCCCCAAGGAGCTCACCAAAAGCCCATTCTTGGTTTGAATGACCAATCTGGCCTTAGCACAGGAATCCCAAATCACTCCACTTGTGGACCCTAATAAAGGCATGTGCCCCAGGTCCTATCTCTCTGTCTGCACTTTGCCTTGAACTCCCCATCCGGCCTCTCATGGTGTATGCTGGGTACTTCCTCCAAGCCGTGTGAGTAATAAATATCTCTATTTCAATTTCTCTGTGATCTGCTGTTGAACTACAGTTCATCGCCCAGTAACCTGCATGCCACATAACAAGTGTTAATATGACAGATACATTACACAGTCTTTCTTTGAATTTCCATCATCATTTCGTTCAAAAAATAGTTGTGTAAATTGACCATCCTATGCTTTTCACCTGTGAACTAGGGATATAAAAGTAATTATAACAATTCTTTTCCTTTAGCCTGTAAGATACTAAGAGAGGAGTGAAGTTACAGTATATAAAGTGCTGTGTGTACGTGTCTAAGTGCTATAATTAAACAAATATATACAGTATTTCAGGGATAGTATTATAGAATTATTTCCACCTGTCTGAGTTCAAGGTAAAATTTAAATGGAAGATATTTGAGTTGAACCTTGATGGAGAAATCAGAGGACTTTCTATGTAGTGAAAATTTTAAGCCTGTAACTTAAATTTCAGAAAGGACCTGTGGTAGACAGCATAATGACTGCTCCAAGGATGTCCACATACTACTCCCCAGAACCTGTGAGTTAAAGTATTATGTCACATGGCAAATGGGAATTAAGGCTGTTGGCAGAATTAAGGTTGCTAATCAGCTGACCTTACAATAGGGAGATGATCGGAAGTTATCCAGGTAGGCCCAATGTGATTACAAGGGTCCTTAAAGATGCAAGAGGGAGGCACAGGAGGTGCGAGTGGTATGACGTGAGAACTCAGCCTGTCGTTGCTGAAACTGAAGATGGAGGAAAGAGAACATGAACTAAGGGAAGCAGGAGGCCCCTAGAAGCTGGAAAAGCCAAGCAAACAAATTCTCCCATAGGGCTTCCAGAAAGGAATGCAGCTCTGCTGAAACCTTGATTTTAGCTCTGTGAGACCCATGTTAGATTTCTGACCTATAGAATCATAAGATAATAAATCCATGATGTTTGAAGCTACTGAGTTTGTGGCGATATGTTATGGCAGCAAGAGAATACTAACTCAGGATTGAAATAGCAGTCACATCCTCCTTGCAGTGCCACTTGTGCAGAAATTATTCTTGGGCAGACAGAATTAAGAAGAAAAGCAAAAGTGCTCTTTCGTTTTTAGGTTTCCTCTCTGTTGACCTAAGCTTTCCCCACTCGGGTTAAAGCTCCGTGGTAAACACTGCATTTCCCTTTCCTTTGGCAATGGAAGTACCCTGCCAGGTGGATAGACTAAATAATGTCTCTGTGGAATTTTCCAGCCACAGGCTTTGCTCTCACTCAAACAGCCTCTAACAGCTGTCTATCTCAGAGGCTGCAAGGACTGCATGAGACCACCCTAGACGTCTGCATTCCTTCGTTCCTTCAGGCCCAGAGAACCGGCTGCACAACACCCACTGTTTGACTGGTTTCTATCTCCCTGCCATTTATTGTTCTCTGGAAGTCTGCATTCCCCAGCTCCTCACTCTTGTCTGTGTATTCAGCCATTGCTTCAATGTGGCTCCTAGGGTGGATTTGTTACAGCCTAGGTTCCCCAAAAAACCTCGGCTTGAGTGCAGGTAGCAATCCCAGGGAACAGGAGGTTGAGGCTAGGGAGAATGAAGCAAGGCAGGTGGGAAAGCCACCACAAGGGTTCAGGACCACGCTATTGCCACCATGGATAGCGAGCCTCAGTCCCCATGAGGACCCAGAGACAGAAGTGTTTGCCTCCCAGGTTTGCGCAGGCTGCCTAGGGCCCACAGAAGTACCACGAGGTCACAGAGATGCCCTTGAACACAACGTGAGCTAGCCAGTGATCCTGCTGAGGCCAGGAGCCCTCAAGTCACACCCACTTGCAGCTGGTTGCCTCAGCAACAGCTAGAATAAAGAGCAAGGCTGACCAAATGCGAGGCAGGCAGTGAGTTGTCCAATACAGGAGACCAACAGCTCTCTGACTGTGGAGCCTCAACTCACCCAGACCCCCAGACCTTCATTTTCCCAATTTGCCCAATTCTCCCAGATCAGGGTCCCAGCTCTATTTTTAGCACCACCAAAAACCATGGCCTCAGAGCTTCCTGAAGGCCTTCTCCAACCATGGCTGTCAACTAGGTCCCCAGATCCCCCCCCAAAAAAACCAGTAGACAGGGTCCCAGACCGTCAGATCTGAAAGTACTGTTTGCTAGTCATTCAAAGTGTGTCCTGCTCACAAGAATAGATTCACAGTCTTCTAAGGCACCCACTGCCTCTCAGTCATGGAAAGGATAAAAATCATTGTCTCTCAATACAATAAGCAGATAAACAAAGCTTGATATTTTTCAATGCATACTTTCACAATATTGCATTTTTCTCTCTGTTTACATACAGTGTTCTTAACAAGAATTTGGTAATTCTAATGCCACAAAGGAGAGTCAAATGGTATGGTATGTTAGCTCAAAACTGGTAGCTCCTCTGAGCCTTACTGAAATAATCAAGCAAGTCCAATCTGAAAGATCAATTTTAACATCTTTTCTCTAAACAATCTTTGTATCTAGGTAACATTTAAGGATCTTAGTAAAAGCTAACAGCAGGGAATGCAGAGTTAATGTAAGCTTGGTGATTTAGAGCCCTTCAAATGAGCAGTCCATTTGAACTGAATTCCATGACCATCATCTTATTTGAAGAAAAAAAAAAAAAAATTTGTTCTCTCAAAGTCCCCTTGGAGGGTTTCTCCACTAATGCCTTGAGCAGCATCCTCTGGCACTGAAATGGTGGTAGGGCTCCTGGCTCCCCAAGAGCAGCCTGCTGCCATCCACTGCCTTTGATCTAACCAGTCATGCCAGACCATGTGCAAAGCTGCTATGCTAATTTCTTTCCTCAGAGCATTCTCTGTCCCTGGCGGCAGGCACCACACAATGTTCAGAAGTGTTTTCTTTAACTGGCACACGAAGCTCAAAAGATCCCTGTTAATTGCATGGTACATATTGATTACCCTTGCTTCTGGAGTTCATGATTTTGCATACTGCAAAGCAACCCGGGTACATCCTCACTCCTCACAAAGAACCAACCTCTCTTGCATTTTTTGGTTCATTTTTCTTCTTCCCTTCCCTCCTTCCTTTCTTCTTCCTTTCTTTCTCTCTTTTTTTCATACACACCTCTTACACAAATATACAAAACTCACAATGTTCTTTCCCTCTTCCTCAGAAATGAAAAACTTCCTAGTGATTAAGAGAAGTCTATTTAAAAAGCAGACATTGGGTTCATCTTATATACTTAAATGTCATTTTAAAAAGTCATCAAGCATTAAACTGGATTTCATTTTTAAACACATGTTTTAGAGAGAAAAAAGAATTATTACTTATCAATTAATTAGCTACCTGGTATATTAAAGAAGAGTGGTGGAACATTCACATATAAATCTATAAAGGAAAAATCCTTGGAGAAGCTCATGTGCTGTGTAATTAGAGTTAATTAACACATTTGCTAATTGACTATTATTTAGCACTCCAGCTGCTGAGAAAAATCCATAGGCCCATTAAATATTAATTAGCAAAAGTCTATTGTTTGATCCTGTCAGATTCTGTATTGATGACACTTTTTTTACAAGCACAGCTTTGTTAGGCAGGGTACATAGTAATACACAGTAGCTAGCTATTGAAGAACAAGAAAATGAGAATCTCATAACATACAAGCCCTGTGTTTCAATCTTTTTATTTCTCCTTCAACTGATTACATTGTCAAAAATACTAAAAATGAATTATTTATCTGTGTCTGAATAGTTACCTACAATCTCAAGATTTATGTGATTACTGTTACTTCAAATTCTTGGTGTTTACTGGACAGTCTATGTTACACACCTTTTAGAAAACTAAAGTAAAACTTACAATTCTAGAAACAAATGCTCCCCATAACTTTTAAAAAGAGTTTTATTGAGATATAGTTCACATCCCATAGTTCACTCATTTAAAGTGCACACTTTAGTGACTTTTGGTATATTGCACAGTTAATTTTTAATATTTAATGCAATTTTTAAAATATATTTGTTAAATATATAAAACAAAATTTGCCAATTAAGCCATTTTGAATGTCATATTCGGTTGCATTAACTACAGTCAAGACGCTGTACAGCCTCTCATAGCTTTCATTAGATTGTTTTGTTAAGCTAAAACAAATAGACTGCTGGTTATTTCTTCAGCAAAAATGGGTTTATTTGGAATCAACAATGAATTGGAATTCCTGATTTGCAACTATGGTGAGTCACATGCAAATTTCCAGCAAAAATGGCAAGGAGAACTCTTTTATAAAGGGGAAAAGGAAGTTGGGAGAGCTCCAATTAACGGAGTCAATGGCTTTTCATTGGTTGAACTGTTGCCAGGAAGAAAGAAGAGTCATTGTTCTTCCTGTTGGGGTCTGCCATCTTCACATAGCATGAGAGCCCTTCTCCCCCTGCTGGTCGCCCCACTCAATTCAACTTAGAATTTTGTGTTTTCATTTTCAACTGAGATTTCTCTTTATTAATTTGCAACTGAGATTTCTGTTTATTATTTTTTTTAGTTTTAAGTTTCCTTGTGACTAAAGGCACAGTCTGAGGACAGATCCATCTGCTCTTCCTACTCTGAAAAGCTGAGTTTTCACGTGGCTAAAACATCTCACTGCTGAATCAGCAGCAGTGACTCCCATGAAAACTGCTCTCTGATTGGAAGTCACTTGGTGCTGCACCTATCCTCCTTTTCTCCTTTCTTGGTTAACTCTGCCTCCAGTGTCCCCATTTGGCCAAGCAACTGTATGGAACAAGAGCCATAGGCCCTTTATCTAGACTCCAGGCAGGTGTCCCCCTGGCAGTTCCAGTCTGGTCAAAGTCCAGCTATCCCTAGACCTCACTGGATAGTGACTTTTCTCCCCTACCACTTCCCACGCAAAACTCATCCTCATCCTTTTTCCAGAGGAAATCCAGAAAGACAACAAGTCCATCAAAATGATCACAAATGATCACAAGCCCACCAAATATCACAAATTGATCACGAATTTAATCTATGTATTCCTTGCACAAAAGTCCTGCACAGATTCCCCAGGTAATTAACTTTATGAAAAACTCCTTTGTCATCCTTCAGAAATCCTGGAAATACCAAAAACAGGATGCAGAAAATCTGGCACTTTTCACACAACTCTATTGACAAGTTTCAGTTCAGTTCAGTTCAGTCGCTCAGTCGTGTCCGACTCTTTGCGACCCCATGAATCGCAGCACGCCAGGCCTCCCTGTCCATCACCAACTAACGGAGTTCACTCAGACTCACATCCATCGAGTCAGTGATGGCATCCAGCCATCTCATCCTCTGTCGTCCCCTTCTCCTCCTGCCCCCAATCCCTCCCAGCATCAGAATCTTGTCCAGTGAGTCAACTCTTTGCATGAGGTGATCAAAGTACTGGAGTATCAGCTTTAGCATCATTCCTTCCAAAGAAATCCCAGGGCTGATCTCCTTCAGACTGGACTGGTTGGACCTCCTTGCAGTCCAAGGAACTCTCAAGAGTCTTCTCCAACACCACAGTTCAAAGGCATCAATTCTTCAGTTGATGAAAGCTGAAGAAAGCTCAGCCTTCTTCACAGTCCAACTCTCACATCCATACATGACCACTGGAAAAACCATAGCCTTGACTAGACAGACCTTAACTGGCAAAGTAATGTCTCTGCTTTTGAATATACTACCTAGGTTGGTCATAACTTTTCTTCCAAGGAGTAAGCGTCTTTTAATTTCATGGCTGCAGTCACCATCTGCAGTGATTTTGGAGCCCCCAAAAATAAAGTCTGACACTGTTTTCACTGTTTCCCCATCTATTTCCCATGAAGTGATGGGACCAGATGCCATGATCTTCATTTTCTGAATGTTGAGCTTTAGGCCAACTTTTTCACTCTCCACTTTCACTTTCATCAAGAGGCTTTTTAGTTCCTCTTCACTTTCTGCCATAAGGGTGATGTTATCTGCATATCTGAGGTTATTGATATTTCTCCCGGCAATCTTGATTCCAGCTTGTGTTTCATCAGGCACATCCATAGTTCATCAGGCACTCTATCTATCAGATCTAGGCCCTTAAATCTATTTCTCACTTCCACTGTATAATCATAAGGGATTTGATTTAGGTCAAACCTGAATGGTCTAGTGGCTTTTCCTACTTTCTTCAATTTGAGTCTGAATTTGGTAATAAAGAGTTAATGATTTGAGCCACAGTCAGCTCCTGGTCTTGTTTTGTTGACTGTATAGAGCTTCTCCATCTTTGGCTGCAGAGAATATAATCAGTCTGATTTCAGTGTTGACCATCTGATGATGTCCATCTGTAGAGTCTTCTCTTGTGTTGTTGGAAGAGGGTGTTTGCTATGACCAGTGCATTTTCTTGGCAAAACTCTATTAGTCTTTGCCCTGCTTCATTCCACATTCCAAGGCCAAATTTGCCTGTTACTCCAGGTGTTTCTTGACTTCCTACTTTTGCATTCCAGTCCCCTATAATGAAAAGGACATCTTTTTTGGGTGTTAGTTCTAAAAGGTCTTGTAGGTCTTCATAGAACCATTCAACTTCAGCTTCTTCAGCATTACTGTTTGGGGCATAGACTTGGATTACCGTGATATTGAATGGTTTGCCTTGGAGGCGAACAGAGATCATTCTGTCATTTTTGAGACTGCATCCAAGCACTGCATTTCGGACTCTTTTGTTGACCATGATGGCTACTCCATTTCTTCTGAGGGATTCCTGCCTG
Source organism: Budorcas taxicolor (assembly GCF_023091745.1). Lineage (NCBI taxonomy): Eukaryota > Metazoa > Chordata > Mammalia > Artiodactyla > Bovidae > Budorcas > Budorcas taxicolor. The sequence goes on along the minus strand of NC_068911.1, from coordinate 89,561,420 downwards.
CAGTAGTAGATATAATGGTCATCTGAGTTAAATTCACCCATTCCAGTCCATTTTCATTCACTGATCCCTAGAATGTTGACGTTCACCCTTGCCATCTCTTGTTTGACCACTTCCAATTTGCCTTGATTCATGGACCTGACATTCCAGGTTCCTATGCAATATTGCTCTTTACAGCATCGGACCTTGCTTCTATCACCAATCACATCCACCGCTGGGTATTGCTTTTGCTTTGGCTCCATCCCTTTATTCTTTCTGGAGTTATTTCTCCACTGATCTCCAGTAGCATATTGGGCCCTTACTGACTTGAGGAGTTCCTCTTTCAGTATCCTATCATTTTGCCTTTTCATACTGTTCATGGGGTTCTCAAGGCAAGAATACTGAAGTGGTTTGCCATTCCCTTCTCCAGTGGACCACAAGTTTAACTTGTATTAAAACAATATCTAGAAAAATCAATTTTGTAGTTATAATATAAGGGTCCCTTGGACAGAAAAGAGATCAAACCAGTGAATCTTAAGGGAAATCAATCCTAAATACTCACTGGAAGGACAGATGCTGATGCTGAAACTCCAGTATTTTGGTCACCAGATGCAAACAGCAAGCCATTGGAAAAGTCCCAGATGCTGGGAAAGATCAAGGGCAGAAAGAGAAGAGGGTGTCAGAGGATAAGATGACTGGATAGCATCACTGATGCAATGGACCTGAACTTGGGCAAACTCTGGGAGATGGTGAGGGACAGGGAGGCCTGGCATGTTGCAGTTCATGGGGTTGCAAAGAGTCGGACACAACTGGGCAAATGAACAACAACAATTCACAATATGAAGCTAAAATAGTAATTAATGGTTATTTTTAAACTATGGAAACTTTCTATCAGGCACTAGTGTTTCATATTATATCTCACTTAATCGCAAGAGTTGCAGAAGCTATGTATTATCATATAGCTGTTAGGAGCTTTGGGGCCAGACCAGACTTGAGTTTGATTTCACGTTTTTCTATTTAATAGCTATTGTCCTACAAAATGTTTACTAGGGAATGCCACTTGGTGCTTCCTAGAAATGATAGGCAAAAGGATCCAGGTGGGGAACACAGTCCCCATTCTAACAACATTCTACAGAGAAGTCTGCTTAAGCAAGGGGGCAGAGAAGGCAATGGCACTCCACTGCAGTACTCTTGCCTGGAAAACCCCATGGACGGAGGAGCCTTGCAGGCTGCCGTCCATGGGGTCATGAAGAGTCGGACACTACTGAGCAACTTCACTTTCAATTTTCACTTTCATGCATTGGAGAAGGAAATGGCAACCCACTCCAGTGTTCTTGTCTGGAGTATCCCAGGGACGGGGGAGCCTGGTGGGCTGCCGTCCATGGGGTCACACAGAGTCGGACACGACTGAAGCGATTTAGCACCAGCAGCAGCAGCAGTTGCGCACCTATGGGGTTATGTTCCAGGAGACGAACTTATGCAAAGTTATGAATAAACTTAGGGAAACATGAGAGCAACTTTACAGTGGGGAATAAACATGTTGGCTCAGGTCTAAATAATCTGAGTTCAAGGCCATCTGTTTAGAGAAGTGCCAGGAAATGCCATTTGCACACTTCCCTAATACCTGAAGTTCCCAGTCCTGTGAGAAATTGAGTTTTATAAACTGCTTCCCTTGCTTGGGAAAAGAGAAGCTTCTAGGCCCAGCTTGCTTTTTGGGAAAACAAAAACAGAACACCAAAAGAGGTCCCAGGGCCACCTATCAGACAGTCCTGACTGTCCCATAGCTGGTTAACCTCAGGTCAGTTTTTAATCTTCTACACCCAATCTGTTCATCATTCACATGGACCTAACAATAGTACTTTCCTGTAAGTGTTGTGGGAATAAAATGACATATGTAAAGCACTTGGTCCCGAGTTAACCCCCAGACAATGACATTATATGCTTCTATAATCAGACTGGAGGGTCAGTTGGTAATTCCTGCCATCTATAGTCTAAGCCGTTTACGTTGTTTTATTTTTATCCATGGCTTCTGACAACATATTATTCATATTTTATTATATTCTTCCCCCTTCTACTAGGCTATAGAGTTCATGAAACTTCTACTCTATTTTGAGCACCTAGAACAAAACTTGTCACAAAATTAGTGCACAATACATCTTTGATTAGTGACTGAATGAATTTTATATGCCCAGTACTGGTAAGCCAAAGTTGTGAAATTATTTATTTTGTCCTTATGGAAATATCAATATTCCCTTTCCCTTCATTTTGTTGCCAAGAAAGGATGGCAGTGGAGAAGGGTAAAATGATAAACTTATTCTGCATTTTGACTGTTTATATATTTTTAGCCAGCTTTGTTGATGGGAAAGTTAAACTGAGGAAGCTAAATTCCATATGGCAAGCTAGGGATGAGTTTAAATTAGTAAAAGATTTTAAGACCTTTCATAAAATTTCTGCAGGGAAATCCTACAAAGTTCTTATTAACTTTGAAGATTAGAGCTGGGGATCTCTTTTTGAGGTCCTATTGTCTAAGCTCATGGTTTGCTCAAAAGTGGTTGATACACAGATAGTAAGAAAGACAATACTGCAAAACCAGGCCGCATGTACCATAGATCATTTGATTGATTATTAATTGGAACTCCTAGTGGATAGATGTGACAATAAAGCTTGGTTTTAAAACTGTAACTAGTATTTAGGTCTGTAAAAATGTAATTAAGAAAAAAACAAAACATGGAAAGGGTTGATTCTACCCTTCAGGGTAGAGTAAGACTATCGTAAATACAAGCAAAGTAAAAAAATTTTTTTTCATAAAACATGTATTTTGGCATTTCATGAGACCACTGGCTAATCAGAACCCCTATCTTCTCATTCTTTCATGAAATTGTACTTAAGAAAGTGTTAATATAATCCCCATATAATTGTGCTTGAAAGTGAAAGTCAAAGTCACTCAGTCATGTCCGACTCCTTGTGACCCCACGGACTATTCAGTCCATGGAATTCTCCAGGCCAGAATACTGGAGTAGGTAGCCTTGCCCTTCTCCAGGGGATCTTCGCAACCCAGGGATGGAACCCAGGTCTCCTGCACTGCAGGCGGATTCTTTGCCAACTCAGCTATGAGGGAAGACCTATAATTGTGCATACAGTGGTTAAATAGCAAAGCAGCAAGATGAATGGGTGAAATTTCAAATCCTATTTGAGATTAGAGGCAGGGTGAATGAATGGAATGTGGGACAGAACTGTTTTGAGGGTAAGGATCATTCCTAAGAGACCTCTCCCTCTCTTTAACCATGAATGATACTTTCTAATGGTTTCACGTGATTCAGGATTGCTAAGGAAATATTAAACAGAAGTACGTATTATTATCTGAAGATTATAAACAGCAAAGGCACGTTCATGAATCAAAATATTGTATAATGAAAATATAAATGCCCTACCACCCCTCAAAACCCACTTAGAATAAATATAAATAAATAGATAAATCTGCTAAAAATGTTAAGAGCTTAAAATGAAGGTTTGGTTCAGAGGTAATACTAAGATTTCTACCTCAGTCAGAATGCCACACAGCCTAAAAGGTTGGTGACATAGCCCCATGAAGCAGCCTGGGTCCCGAAACCTCTCCTGGGTGGAGGGTCTGACAGCTGAAACTCATCATCCCAGTTTCTATTATCACTGATTTAGGTCACAAACACCATCAGCTGAATGAGAAACACTTCAGGTTTCTGTCCAAGACAGAACAGTGAGCCAAACCATTCTCCATGCCAGAATTCCTCCAGGAGTGGTTCTATCGTCTGTTCATCTTCTCAGCGGCCCAAATATTCTCACACATCTCCTGCTATTCAGAGAATATTCATCTCTCTAGCAGTATCAAATGGACCAGAGTCAACTGATGACCTCCCCATTCTTCCTTCTTCTTCCCCATCTCCCTCCCTTCCCTTGAGTCTAAAGTAGACAGGCATGAAAGGAACACCTACATGTCCACTGAGACAGGCATGGGCCATTGTCCATCTCAGAGTAACCTGGGTAGCAACAACCTTAGAGAAAAAAAGTTAATAAAACCTGAAAATAGATCGAATGCAGTTCTATTCATACCAATACCATGTTGGTTATATAACAACCTCATGCAACCACCACCAAGGAAAGAAAAGAACAAAAAGATAGACATTATGTATGAAAGTAGTCTGCTGCTGCTATGTCGCTTCGATCGTGTCCGACTCTGTGTGACCCCACAGACGGCAGCCCACCAGGCTCCCCCGTCCCTGGGATTCTCCAGGCAAGAACACTGGAGTGGGTTGCCATTTCCTTCTCCAATGCATGAAAGTGAAAAGTGACAGTGAAGTCACTCAGTCGTGTCCGACTCTTTGTGACCCCATGGACTGCAGCCTACCAGGCTCCTCTGTCCATGGGGTTTTCCAGGGAAGAGTACTGGAGTGGGGTGCCATGGATAGAGAAATACAGGCCCAGAGAACACTGCCATGTAACATCTATGTTAATTGCTGTGACTCCGCTCAAATTAACCGTAACTTATTTATTTATAACTTATTTATTTATTTACTGTAAATATCCTTCATGAAAGATGAATGGATAAACAAACTGTGGTGCATCCAGACAATGGAATATTATTCAGTGCTAAAAAGAAATAAGCTATGAAACCATGAAAAGACATGGAGGAACTTTAAATGCATATTTCAGTGAGAGAAGTCATTCTGAAAAGGTTACATAATGAATGAATCCAATGGTATGACATTCTGGAAAAGGCAAAAGTATGGAGGCAATAAAAATATCAATGGTTTCTGGGGACCAAGGAGGAGGGAGAGATGAATCAGCAGAGCACAGAAAATTTTTAGCTCGATAAAAATATTCTGTATGATAATCGTGTATACTTGTCATGATACATCTGTCCAGACCCAAAGAATGCACACTTAAGAGTGAGCCCTAATAAAAATTATGGGCTTTGGGTGACTATGATGTATCAGTGTGGATTCATCAGTTTTCACAAATGTACTGCTCTGGTGGAGGAAGACAATAGCAGGGAGGCTATGCATGTGTGGGTGTGGACGAGAAATCTCTATACCTTTTCTCCAATTTTGTGGTGAATCTAAAACTGCCATTAAAAATAAAGTCTATTAAAAATAATAATAAAAAAATAGAGGCTTCCCTGATGACTCAGTGGTAAAAATCCACCTGTCAATGCAGTTTAATCCCTGATCCGGGAAGATCCCACATGCCGCAGAACATCCAAGCCCATGCACCACAAATACTGAGCCTGTGCTCTAGAGCCTGGCGGTGGTGGTCTCGTCTCCAAGTTGTGTCCAACTCTTGTGACCCCGTGGACTGCAGCCTGCCAGGCTCCTCTGTCCATGGAATTCTCAAGGCAAGAATACTGGAGTGGGTTGCCATTTCCTTCTCCATCCAGAGCCTGGGAACTGCAACTACTGAGCCCACGTACAGCAGTGACTGAAGCCCTCACGCCTAGAGCCCGTGCTCTACAACAAGAGAAGCCACTGCAATGAGAAGCCACGCGCTCCAACGAGAGAGTAGACCCTACTTGCCACAACTAGGGAAAAGCCCACACAGCAGTGAAGACACTGTTTAGTCACTAAGTCGAGTCTGACCTACTGCGATCCCATAGACTACAACCCATCAGGCTCCCTGTCCATGGGGTTTCCCAAGAACACTGGAATCGGTGGCCATTTCCTTCTCCAGGGATGAAGACTTAGCACAGCCTAAAATAAAAAAACAATAAAATTATTTTTTAAATATATCCTTTAAGATACACAGGCTCTGAGGAAGACAAAAACTGTCATCCTTTTCTCTGTATAGTTAGTAATGTAAGAAGCAATAACTGTAGAATTGGTCTTAGAAGCAACTCTCCTGGCCACCAGACTAAGGCCATGGTCCTCTCTGCAGTGTCCACTGACAGTCACAAAATCACAGTAGGTGCTAGAAAGCTTTCTAGAATAAACACTTAAAACTGAGCACAACTGATGCTGAGGCCTGTAGAGCAGTCTAAGGGGACCCTGAAAAAGAAGAGATATTAAAGAAGGAGCAATGGGGATCCCTGGAAGAGGACTCACAAGAAAGAAAGATGAAATTGCTAAGTGAACTCAACTGTAACAGCTGAGTGGAGGATAACAGATCCTCCTAGCACAGCTTGGATGGAAGTTCACGCCACCTTCATGGGTGCGTGTGTACTGCGGAAGGCAGGGGCTGTATATGTATTGAGATAAGTGTCTCGCTAAACTCAGAAATGATTATGAGCTCAACCAACACTGGGATGGCCTTTCCCTGGCCTCAGGCCTCCATGAGGGGAAGACAGGACAAATGTTCTTCTTCTCACCTCCCTGGATTTCTGAGACTGGGCGCTGACTGGCCAGTTCAATGGTATCTGAACCACAGCTATGGCAACCAGGACAGAATGTCAGCTCAGAGTCTAAGGCTCTGTTGAGACTTAATGGCAAGGTCTCCAGGTGACCCACCCATGGCAATCAGTGAATGCAAGAGTGAACTTTTTGGATTCGTGTTGTCACATATGTTTCCTCTAAGAAGTGCTTTGTTGTTGTTCAGTTGCTAAGATGAATACAACTCTTTTGTGACCCCATGGACCATAGCCCGCCAGGTTCCTCAGTCCACAGGATTTCCCACGCAAGAATACTGGAGTGGGTAGCCATTTCCTTCTCCAGGGTACCTTCTTGACCCAGGGATCGAACCCATATCTCCTGTGTCTCCTGCATTAGCAGGTAGGATCTTTACCACTGGGACACAAGGGAAGCACCCAGGAAGTGCCTGGTGAGGGTTTTTCTGCAAAAGAACAACCTCCTTGCAGCCAGGCAGATGGAAATTAGGAGTCAACTACATTTAGGCTTTTATTTGCTTTGTTCACACCAAGTAATAAAACCCAAGACACAAGGATGGGGTAAATCGGGTCCTGAGAAAATTGCCTTAATGAATCCACGTTATCTCCAGTGACTCCACTTTGAGTCAACAAGGTGGCAAGAATGTATTTACAAATGCTCAAATGTGTGGGGAAAGAAAAAAAATAAAAGAACTTTTTAAACTTATCGCTGTCTAAATAAATGATTCCCCCAAAGGCCAACTGTTTTGGTTTGGGACCCATGTTTAGTATCTTGCATAATACATGCTGTAAGCAGGCTGCAACTGATCACAGTGGTTTTTGTTATTTGTAAAGTTGATGGCCAAACATCTTGTCTTATTTTATTCATTAAGCTTCCTTTTTCCTTTTGAAGTCTAAGGATACGTAGGGACAGAGTTACTGTTGGTGCCATAATCTTTTATTCAAATAATCAGATAAATATTTCAATGACAGCAAATGATAAAGGAAGTGTTTCATTACCTTCAGGCTGAAGATTCTCAGAGAGATAAAAGGAACAGGGAGGGAAAAAATATATGAAATGTGCTGCCGTTGAAAATCCAACACAACCCATGTGGTTGGGCAGCTCTCCTGCCGGAGTCATTCCTGCCCCTCATTATAAAATAGTCATGAATGTTTAATACCTGCTGGAAGAGAGAGTGACGTTGTGGGACTGTGGACTGGGAGACTGCTATTGTCTTCTTTCCTGATATTTACAGGAGCTTCGGGGCTCAAGTGACATTTCCATCCCACTTGCTGAGTTTCCTCCACAGCTGATTCCTTAAGGCAGAGAAACAGGTTGCTTTCCCCATCTGCTCCACACCTCTGATCTCCAGGCTTGGCAAATTAGTTTTCAGACAAATAAAAAATATTTTGATAGTAAATCCTTGTTTATAATATCCCCCTGGGGAGGGAATAATCAGTCTTAGAATATCAGGCAGGCCAGCAGTTTAACGGCAATTCAACTATTGCAATCTGGTCAAACACAATTTCCTCTCTCTTTGTTGTGGACTATTTTCTATTTTTCCTGTCCTTTGTTCTTCTTTTCAAAATCCCACTGCCCAAATAATAATATTTTGGAAGATTAATTATTGTAAGGTAACCATAACCACTGGAAAAAATCATGTTTTTGTTTTTTCTCACTTACATCAGAAAACAAGTTTGATTTCATAAGCCAGTGGTGTTATCTTTTGCAGCCCTATAAAAACATACAGTCTCTATATGTTTGAGTGATTGTATTTCTGTGACTATTATATAAATGTCTATGAAAAATTGCAAAAATACATAATCAGACCTCTTGATTACTATTGCTTATCATACTAAGTAAGCCAGACAAAGAAAGACAACTATCAAATGATACCACTTATATGTAGAATCTAAAAAAAAATGATACAAATGAATTTTTATACAAAACAAATATATACAAAACAGTTACCAAAGGGAAGGAAGGAGGGATGAATTAGAACTTTGGGATTAATGTTACACATTACTGTATGCAAAATAGGTAACAAGAACTACTACTGTATCACATAGTTAACTATACACAATATTTTTTTAATAACATATAAGGAAAAAGAATCTTGAATATATGTATATATGTATCTATCTATCTATATATATATCTGAATCACTAGACTAACACAACATTGTAAATCTATTATACTCCAGTTTTTGAAAAAAACAAAACAGGAGAAAAAAACAGGGACTTTGCAGCTCAGGGATCAATCCTACGTCTCCTGCACTGCAGGCAGATTCCTTCCCAGCTGAGCCACCAGGGAAGGCAACATATCTGGCTCACTCTGCTCTAGACCTGAAACTAACACAACATTGTAAGTTGCGCTGCAGTCCAGGGGGTGTCAGAGCCAGACACGACGGAGCAACTACACTGAACTGAACTGAAGTCAACCATACTTCAATTTTAAAAATAATTTTAAAAGGAGAAGGGGAGAAAAAAAAAAAACAGGGACTTTCCCTACTCAGGGATCGAACCTGGGTCTCCTGCACTGCAGGCAGATTCTCTCCCAGCTGAGCTACCAGGGAAGTCCACATGCTTGGATCACTTTGCTGCATACCTAAACCTAACACAAGATTGTAAGTCAACTATACTTCAGTTTTTAAAAATAATAACAAAGGAGAAATGAAACAGGGATCTTCCCAACTCAGGGATCAAACCTGCATCTCCGGCACTGCAGGCAGATCCTTTCCCATCTGAGTCACCAGGGAAGCCCATATACCTGAATCCCTTTGCTGCACACCTAAATCTAACACAAGATTGTAAGTCGACTATATTCCAGTTTTTTTTAATTATTAAAAAGGAGAGAAAGAAAAAACAAAACAGGGACCTTCCCAACTCAGAGATCGAACCTGGGTCTCCTGCACTGCAGGCAGATTCTCTCCCAGCTGAGCCACCAGGGAAGCCCACACATTTGGGTCACTTTGCTGCACACCTAAACCTAACACAAGACTGTAAGTCAACTATACTTCAATTTTAAAAATAATAAGGAGAAATAAAACAGGGATCTTCCCAACTCAGGGGTCAAACCTGCATCTCCGGCACTGCAGGCAGATTCTTTCCCATCTGAATCACCAGGGAAGCCCATATACCTCAGTCCCTTTGCTATATACCTCACACTAACACAAGATCATAAGTCAACTATAATTCAATTTTTTTTAATAATAATAAAGGAGAAAAAAAAAAACAGGGGTCTTCCCAACTCAGGGATTGAACCTGGGTCTCCTGCACTGCAGGCAGATTCTCTCCCAGCTGAGCCACCAGGGAAGCCCGCACATCTGAATGATTTTGCTGTATACCTGAAACTAACACAATGTTGTAAATCAACTATACTTCAATTTTCAAAAATAATTAAAAAAAGGGGAAAAAAGAAACAGCTAGCAAGGGACTAGAGAATTATTTAGAACCATAAAGTGAAATATTAATGCATTTTTTTTTAAAAAAGGGGGACTGTAGTAATGCTGACTTAACTTCAACTATAATTAAACAAACTAAACCAATCAACTGTTCCCACTGTACTAACAGGTCTTTTATGTTTTGGAGAACTCTGTTTCCAGAATTCTGAAAGGCAGATAAAAACAGCAGCAGAAGAAACTCCTTAAACAGAGACCCACGGACGTATGTACCAGGGAGCAAAAATACAGGCACAAAGGGGAAAAAAAAACAAACATGGTAATGAATCAAGCAATGAGATAAATATTTTTAACAGTGGGAAAAGCAGAATGTACCTCTCAGTGTCCACTCGTGCTTTTCTCTTCAAAGCAACACTGAAAGCATGGGCTGCAGGATTCTGAAAATGATCCAGGGATTTGCCTGACAAATAAACAGTATGGTCTGGAAGGCGGAATCAAAGAGAGGAGTTGGTGATGATGCCAACAACTGAAGCCACGGAAGGGGACTCAAGGAAAGCCACTGTTGTCAGAAAAGGGGAAGTGCAGAGATTAGACTGTGGGCAGAGTTGGAAACACTGCTCTCTCATAAAGACACAGATCTATAAAAATATACTATTTAACAACATTTATTTAATTCATATTCAGGCAGTTTGTAATGAAGGAGGAAAAAAAGGAAACAAAACCCCAAGCAAAATCTTACCCATGTTTCAAACTTCCCATTGAGTGCTTGGAGAGGGGAGTGCTGGGATAAATGATCAAAAATCAAATTCCATTAAAGTAATTTTACCCAAAGAATTCCTCAAGAAAACCACAGCAACAACCAAAAAAAAAACAAAAACAAAAACAAAAATGATGGAGGTATTATATAACAAGTGTGATATTTTAAAGTGATACATCACCAACAGAATGTACATAGGATGGAATTAAAAGGGCGCTGGTAACAGAGCAAACATTTTGCAGATGCAGCTGGAGGAAAAAGGAATAGAAGAGAAGAAATGTATGCGAGAATCAAGTCAGAAAACAAATCATCAAGATTAAATATAGAGGTCAAGATGAAAAAGCCAAGATTTTCCAGGGCTCTGATGTGCTTATTTACATGGCTCTTACAGAAATTGCCCTTTTTTCTATCATTGTTATTAGAGGCAACATTTCTACAGAAGCCTTAGGATAGCCCTATGAAAACACATAAGACATTGTCCCTTCTTTTCAAGTGTCTAGGTATCTTGTATTTATTTATGAACAAAAAGCTGCTTTTTCTTGGCTAAATGAGTTGGAGAGTGAAGAAAAAAGTTCATAACTTTAAGTAGTAAAAATAACCCAAGGGAACCCTCAGGTTCAGAAGCTTGCCAAAATTGAGGATGACTTTTTTTTAGGGCTTGGCTTTATTTTCACTCACTGAAAATGTATGAAGCAAAATATGTGAAGGTTATCAAAAGCACTAATAGTAAAAAACTGGAAATAATCCAGCTTTGCCTCAATAGGGCGCTGACTAAATAAATTACTGGTCATGCATGCTGTGAGAAATACTATGCAGATGTAGGAGAAAATGACGAAGTTCTTGATGTACTACTGAGAAGGAAAGATCTCCAAGAGATAGCATTAGGCGAAAATAGCAGAAAATAAAGAACAGTCTACAGTGTGCTACATTTTACAGAAGAAAGAGAGACAATAACAAAACATATGTGCATTTCCTTGGTTGTGCATGAAGAAATTCTGGGAAGATATTCAACAATTAATAATATGATTACCTGCTGGTGACAGAGACAAATGGGGCTGATGACAACAGAGGTAGGAACAAAACTTTTAAAATAAGAAATAAAACAAAGTAAAAAATTAATTGCAATTAATTTCAGTACATGAGACTATTCAAAGTGACTATATTTCAACTTTTTGTTACTGCTGTTTTACTATCATGGTATCCTAACAAAGAGTAAAAATACTATTTAGTTCTTGGTTTCAGAACTCTACATGTACAATTTATTGCTGTCAAAAGTCCACTCACATTTGGGGAGTAGACATAGAAAGTTTTTCCCATAAGGTGATGACTTTCATAGAGGGAAAGTGTTCTGACCTTAGTAATTACCTCTCTTGGAACAGAAAACTTGGCTACAGTTAAGGCCCCCTTTTAACTCCATTCTGTTACTTCAGGAAGTTCAACAGGAAGCTCCTTCTTCTCTGGAGTAGCAACATTTGAGAACAAGGTATTCACTCTCCCAAGGGAAACTCTCCCAACAGCTTAGCAATTGTTCGATATCCTACTTGCTTTCTTACTTTCTATTTTTTTAATGGAGAAAAAAAATCTAATGATTGATCACAAAAAGAATCCAGTGATTTTAGACCCTTTATGGTAATTTGGCCAAGGCCTTTCAGAACATCACTTCATGACCTCTTGTGCCTTCCCCTCAACACTTCTCATCAGAAATCTATGTTTATGTATTTTTAAATAGGCATTATTTTGGAAAGTGTAAACTCTTCATGATTATTCTTGAAAAACTAACCTGACTCATTACTAGTAAAGCAATCTTATATAGTTCTCATTTGGCATCTACCTACTTGTCTATTAAATTTGCCTATTGAGTGGCTTCCTTTGTCAATACTGATCTAGCTAGTCACTTTCAGGACCTTATAACTTATGTTGCTTGAGTTTATTTCAAGGCTATTTTGGATGTCTGTTTGAGGGAAAATGAAGTGAAATTTATAGCATGATACATAAAGCAATTAATTTGCTTTGGTTGCAAGTAACAGAAAATCCAAGTAAAATTGTCTTAAGCAAATAGACTGATTCACTTAAATACAATTTTCAGGTACAGAGATGATTGCAGCCATGAGTCAAAGGTTTATGACATCGTCATCAGAGCTCCACCTGTCTTTATAATTGTCCAGATTCTGCTTCCTTCTTTCGTCAGCTTTGCCATTAGACTGACTTCATGCAGCAACAGTGGCTGCAGCAATTCCAGCAGCACTACCACACCTTACCATTTATGCTAAGTTATGCCACAGAATAAAACAACTTACACATGTCAATGGCTTACATCAACAAAAAATTATTTTCAGTTCACTATACATTTTCATGGTAGATCAACTGTGGCCCTGTGTCACAGAGACTTCATTCCAGGACCCAGGCTGAAGAAGGAAAACCTATCAGGGATATTGCCAGTGTTATGACAGTGGCAGGGGGGAGAATATAGTGGAAATACACAAGGGTTATTAACAGTCCTACTCAGACACGGTACACATGAGTTTCTCCTATATGTCATTGGCCAAAGTAAGTCATATGTCCTAGTGTAAAGTCAAGGGAGCTGGGAAATAAAAATCCATACTATCTTAATGAGCAGAAGCACCTTCACTCCAGCATTCCAAAGTAAGTCTTGAGATTCATACTGATTAGATGAGCTATGGTTCCATGCTCAATTGTTAAACTAATTAGTATGGCCAAAGAAAAAGAAAGCTTTGACCAGCTTTGGCTGTGTCACATGATACACCCTTAAAATCCAAGTTAAATTTAGTTTCCCTGGACCCACAAGAATCCCCTAAAGAAAACTGAAGATCTTTGGGGAAAGACAGGGGCAATGGTTGCTAGGGATAAAAAAATAGCATCCAGGACAATACACATTCATATTTAATAATGTTTATGTTAAACTTCTTATAGGTAATTTAATGATTGCTAAAAGTTAAAACAGAGACGAATTATACCATACTACCTCTCCACATTTCAAGTCATCTTGGAATGGTCTGTCTTCTCAAGTTGATGAAAAGAACATGGGTTTGGGGATAAGAAAGACTCAAGTCTCTGTTAGAAAGACAACTATGTCTCTCTTATTTATTGACTTAATGATTCAGTTCAGTTCAGTTCATTCGCTCAGTTGTGCCCGACTCTTTGCAACCCCATGGACCGCAGCACACCAGGATTCCCTGTCCATCACCAACTCCTAGAGTTTACTCTAACTCATGTCCATTGATTCAGCGATGCTATCCAACCATCTCATCCTTTGTCATCCCCTTCTCCTCCTGCCTTCAATCTTTCCCAGCATCATGGTCTTTTCAAATTAGTCAGTTGTTCACATCAGGTGGCCATAGTATTGGAGTTTCAGCTTCCACGTCAGTCTTTCCAATGATTATTCAGGACTGATTTCCTTTAAAATGGACTAGTTGGATCTCCTTGCTGTCCAAGGGATTCTCAAGAGTCTTCTCTAATGCCACAGTTCAAAAGCATCAATTCTTTGGTGCTCAGCTTTCTTTAGTCCAACTCTCACATCCATACATGACTACGAGAAAAGCCATAGCTTTGACTAGATGGACCTTTGTTGGCAAAGTAATGTCTCTGCTTTTTAGTATGCTGCTACGTTGGTCATAGCTTTTCTTCCAAGGAGCAAATGTCTTTTAATTTCATGGCTGCAGTCACCATCTGCAGTGATATGGGAACCCCTGTCACTGTCTCCACTGTTTCCCCATCTATTTGCCATGAAGTGATAGGACCAGATGCCATGATCTTCGTTTTCTGAATGTTGAGTTTTAAGCCAACTTTTTCACTCTCCTCTTTCACTTTCATCAAAAGGCTTTTTAGTTCTTCTTCACTTTCTGCCATAATGGTGGTGTCATCTGCATATCTGAGGTTATTGATATTTCTCCCAGCAATCTTGATTCCAGCTTGTGCTTCACCCAGTCCAGCAATTCTCATGATGTACTCTGCATAGAAGTTAAATAAGCAGGGTGACAATATACAGCCTTGACGTACTCCTTTCCCTATTTGGAACCAGTCTGAAGTCCTATGTCCAGTTCTAACTCTTGCTTCTTGACCTGCAGACTTAATGATTATGGATATGAAAATCTTCTTTCTACCTTCATCTGTAAAATAAATTAATAATATTTAATGGTACTATATTAAACAAGACAATGTACATAAAGTAAGAGAAAACATAATAGATGCTCCAAAACTTGTTCCCTTCTCACTCAGAAGGCTTAATAGAAGCTGTTAAAGAACTGCAAATAGTGGTTAAGCATGATTTCTTTCAAGAAAGAAAAATTAAATTTCAGAAATTGTGCTTTAGCTTCTCCTTAACCTAAAACAAAGGGGGAAAGTAGTGTTTTTCTATTGATAATGCCATTCTATTAAAGAGAAACTATAAAATTCACAAAATTTCTTCAAAAATAGAACTGGGGAAAAGAATGTGGAGGAAATTTAAAGACTTTTTTATCATTGATAACATATATTTATGAAAAGAAGTTGTTGTTGTTCAGAGACTATGTTCAACTCTTTTGTGACCCCATGAACTTTTTATCCCACAAGGCTCCTCTGTCCATGGAATTTCCCAGGCAAGAATACTGGAGTGGATTGCCATTTCTTTCTCCAGGGAATCTTCTTGACCCAGGGATTGAACTCTCATCTCCTGCATTGGCAGACGGATTGTTTACCACTGAGCCACCAAGGAAACTCATTAAAAGAAATGGAAATATATAAATTGTGAACCCACTGTTAACACATTTTTACATATCTGTCACTATGCAACCTCCCCTAGAGAAGGTCATATGTCAATTACATTTTGTACATGATTTGGTTTCAAGCACAATCTATTCATCTGCAATTAATATTTCGGAGACAGTGCTTAAAGATCATTAAAGTATAGCATGTTAAGTCTTCAGAATGATTTGTCAGTTATTTATACATGGATAACTTCTTAAACTTCACGAAGGACAGACTGATGTGATTTCATCTTAATTGCTATTTTAATATTGGCTTATAGTATTAATATATATATGAATCAATGGTTCTTGTGTTCTCTTTGTGGCACATGCAGCAAAACACCCCCAACATCAATTCAAGCCAATGTATGAATGGTTATAAAGTTCAGAGAAAAAAAAATATAATTATACTCCATGATTCACCCTCCTGATTGTATAAAATTCAGTCTACCCATCCCCCTCCTAACTGAGTATTCCCAAAAAAACGTCCTCCTCAAGACTAGGCACGGTAGATTAAAATGCAAAGATTAAAGCAAACGAATTGCAATGTCAGTTATATAATGAAGCCCCTGTCACCTTGAGAGCTTCTCTTCCCACATGAACACAAAGCAGAGAAATCAGCAGCTTGGTAGCTGTAGCAACCACAGCGCCAAGCCTGAAGAGCAAACGTTTTCTATGTAGGTTTTGTGCCCCTCTGGCGCTTTGTAGATTCTGCTAATGTTAAGGCCTCTCAGATTCTCAACTTGGTGAATTCATCCAGCTGGGAAAATTGGAACTGTGATCAGGAGACAAAAGGAGGCTTGCTTTGTGTCTGACAAAAGTAGGAAAACACCCTTCAGTGGAAGCAGACATGCTCCTAATGGCCACCCTCAACATCAACAGAAATATAGCAAATATTTATCATGCATATTCTTTATTTAAATTCTGATAAGAATACAGACAGCCTACTTGGGTTAATAAACCACTTTACTGCCTCAAAAGATTGAAAATTTAAGACATATGTCAAAAAAAAAAATCTTTGTGTTACATAGACCTGGAATTGTATGCCATGCTGAGGAGTATTTATTAGATATTTGTTGAATGTAACAACCCAGTAGTTTAGCATCAAAATCCAGATACACCTATATAATTGTGTTTTATCAACAGAACAAAACATAGTGTTCCTAAATGAACAAGTCTCACCTTTATTATTTTATCTACTATATCTTTAAAAAACAGTTTTATCTCTTTTTGTACATATTTCTGGGGAAAGAGTTTGAGACAAAGTAAAAAGGAAATACTCTTCCTGACCTGAGGACTGCATCCTGATTTGCGGAACATGCGTAGCTGACTTATTTTACCACTGCTCAGGAAAGGAAAGCAGACACCAGCTGTGTATCTGGAGGGAGGTGGATGCAGAAGCCTCATATTATGCATGTAACACAGAGACAGAGAGGTGCCCCCAAAGCAACCATCCTCTTTCCTCTCTCCTAACAGAATTCTTAGATGAAAGGGAGGGGAGTAATTCAAATGTCTCTGAGATTACATTTCCCAGGTTCCCTCACAAAAAATGGCAGCCTTTCACTGGGCAGTGTTCCAGAAAACTTTTTAAAAGAGACTGACCATTTATGTCCTTCCTTCTTTTTGCTGGAGCTACTGAGCATTTATATCATGAGGTTAAGGATGAAAGCTGAGGGACAGCAGAGTGGGGAGCCACAAGGGGCCAGAGTGGTAACTGTGAACCTGCCTCCTGATGTCTTCATTACGTAAGAAAGAAAGAAAGAAATACCTCTCATAGTCAAACATATTCAGTCTCTGACAAGTTGCCAAATGCACTTCCTAACAGATGCAACATAAAATAAGCATACAAAGTTAAAAGGGTTTTAAACTATGTGCTACAGACTCAATGCATTTAGATTTGAAATGGGAAAGGCAATGGAATAAAGACTTAATTATTCAAGAAGATTTCATGCGAGAGATATGAGCAGACTAAAACTTGAACAGATGTGGGATTTATCTCAATTAAAAAATAAGAGGGTGGTTTAAAATGGCAACCCACTTCAGCACTCTTGCCTGGAAAATCCCAGGAACAGAGGATCCTGGTAGGCTACAGTTCATGGGGTCACAAAGAGTTGGACAAGACTGCGCGACTGCACTTTAAAGATAGAGATGAATGGGGAGAGGTTGTGGAACATTAAACAGAGTGGTTACTCGAGGCTTGATGCACAAGAATTTGGTTTTCATTTGATGAGTAACAACAATTTATGTCCTTGGAAAGTGATATGATAACAGAAGTATTTCAAGAAAATTCATGTGTTAGGAAGACATAGGTAAGCAGAGCACAAAGAAAGGAGAGGAGAGCACTCTGAAGACGATGGTGATTGATAGTTTTGAGAGATCTGGGGCTAAAGAGGTGGTGCTGGGTGGTAGCATCATTCAGGGGATCAGAACACAGCTCTGGAAGAAGGGGAGATGTCAGGGTGCAGCATAGAGAGAGTGGGGGAAGACAGTGGTTTCAGAGGAATGTGGGTAGGGAGTTCACTTAGAATTATGGAGAAACAGACAAAATAACAATGAGGAAACTGTACCCAGCTACATTTTCAAAAAGTAGAGTGAACCAAAGTTGGAGTTTGACTAAATAGAAGATTCAAAACAGAGTTCCTGGCCATGGTACTTCCATCAATGCTAATAAAAGTAAATGACCCACATGCAAATGAAGCAAATGATAATTAGAGGCAGAATCTCAAGTAGCCTAGTTATCTCTACTTTGGAGAAAAGATAGGAAGAGTTTAGGAGGGCTCTGTAACATAGATCAAGAGGTACTGACAAATAATTCTAGTTATGTATCAAAGGGGTACCATGAGCCTGCACAATTCAAGAGGGTGTCTGGATTCTATGGATATAGAGGTTTTCCCATCACTATTGACCAGTCAGTGGAGTAACAAATTTTGTAGCTGAATATTACTCCATCTGGTCCTCTCCTCAGCATCACTACTTGAGTCTAGAAAAAATGCAGAAGAAGCACACTCTTACAGTGCACTATGGAAAGTGCTCTGCTCTTCCAATCTCCCCAGAGGATCAGGCCCACTTAGGGTAAGGAGTAGAATAGGAAGTCACTCATGGTTCTAATAAGTAGTGTTCAGTATAAGGAAATAGGCAAATTTTTAAAAAACCTGAATTGCAACAGCAATCAGTGCAAAGAAATAGAGGAAAACAATAGAATGGGAAAGACTAGAGATCTCTTCAAGAAAATTAGAGATACCAAGGGAGCATTTCTTGCTAAGATGGGCTCAATAATGGACAGAAATGGTATGGACCTGACAGAAGCAGAAGATATTAAGAAGAGGTGGCAAGAATACACAGAAGAATTGTATAAAACAGATCTTCATGGACCAGTTAATTATGATGGTGTGATCAGTCACTAGAGCCAGAAATCCTGGAATGTGAACTCAAGTGGGCTTTAGGAAGCATTACTACAAACAAAGCTAGTGGAAGTGATGAAATTCCAGTTGAGCTATTTCAGATCCTAAAAGATGCTGTGAAAGTGCTGCACTCAATATGTCAGCAAACTTGGAAAACTCAGCAGTGGCCACAGGACTGGAAAAGGTCAGTTTTCATTCCAATCCTAAAGAAAGGCAGTGCCAAAGAATGCTCAAACTACCACACAATTGCTCTTATCTCACAGCTAGTAAAGTAACGCTCAAAATTCTCCAAGCCAGGCTTCAGCAGTAAGTGAAACATCAACTTTCAGATGTTCAACCTGGTTTTAGAAAATGCAGAGGAATCAGAGAGATCAAATTGTCAACATCTGCTGGATCATCAAAAAAGCAAGAGAGTTCCAGAAAAACATCTACTTCTGCTTTATTTACTATGCCAAAGCCTTTGACTGTATGGATCACCACAGACTGTGGAAAATTCTGAAAGAGAAGGGCATACCAGACCACCTGACCTACCTCTTGAGAAATCTGTGTGCAGGTCAAGAAGCAACAATTAGAACTGGACATGGAACAACAGACTGGTTCCAAATCAGGAAAGGAGTATATCAAGGCTGTGTATTGTCACCCTGCTTATTTAACTTCTGCAAAGTACATCATGAGAAACGCTGGGCTGGATGAAGCACAAGCTGGAATCAAGATTGCTGGGAGAAATATCAATAACCTCAGATAGACAGATGGCACCACCCTTATGGCAGAAAGTAAAGAATTAAAGAGCCTCTTGATGAAAGTGAAAGAGGAGAGTGAAAAAGTTGGCTTAAAGCTCAACATTCAGAAAACTAAGATGGCATCTGGCCCCATCACTTCATGGCAAATAGATGGGGAAACAGTGGAAACAGTGAGAGACTTTATTTTAGGGGGCTCCAAAATCACTGCAGATGGTGACTGCAGCCATGAAATTAAAAGACACTTGCTCCTTGGAAGGAAAGTTATGACCAACCTAGACAGCATATTAAAAAGCAGAGACATTTCTTTGCCAACAAAGGTCTGTCTAGTCAAGGCTATAGTTTTTCCAGTAGTCACGTATGGCTGTGAGAGTTGGACTATAAAGAAAGCTGAGCACCAAAGAATTGATGCTTTTGAACTGTGGTGTTGGAGAGGACTCTTGAGAATCCCTTGGACTGCAAGGAGATCCAACCAGTTCATCCTAAAGGAGATCAGTCCTGAGTGTTCATTGGAAGGACTGATGTTGAAGCTGAAACTCCAATACTTTGGCCACCTCATGTGAAGAGCTGACTCATTTGAAAAGACCCTGATGCTGGGAAAGATTGAGGGCAGAAAGAGAAGGGGACAACAGAGGATGAGATGGTTGGATGGCATCACTGACTCAATGGACATGAGTTTGGGTAGACTCCAGCAGTTGGTGATGGATAGGGAGGCCTGGCGTGCTGTGGTTCATGGGGTCGCAAAGAGTCAGACACGACTGAGTGACTGAACTGAACTGAACTGAACTGAACTAGTAACAATATCAAATATTTGGTATTAACAGTTGTGTCAGTATACTGGTACTGCATAAATAGAGGTGTCTATAAAATTAAAATAGTCTTAGACTTACTTTCACCCTATAAAATAGAATTTTAATTGTTTGTAATGTCCATTATCAACAGAACAGCTATATATTTGCTAAGTGAAATAGAAATGATTTTTATAGATCACAGCCAACAACTTGCAGACTCTTATTTGGACAAATATATCTAAAAGAAATTCAATAGTCACACTAACATACTAGTAGGTATAGAGAGGATATTCAATAAACATCACTGAAATCAAGAAAATATAAAATAAATTATCACATTTAGTAATAATTAGCATAGTCTTCTTCAAATCACATTTTCCACTTTAATTTTATTAGAGTGTAAAAGTAAGTTCTAGTTTGATAAATAATATTTTCTATGAATAGCCACAATTCAGATCATTTGACTTTCTAAAACTGATATTTACTATATGATAGGCAGCACATAGACAAGTAGTATCAACTTGGAGCATAATTATATAATATTCTGTTCCCAAATAAAAATATTATTAAATACAAAATATTATAAAGTATAAATTATAAACTACATGCAGAACCAGAGGTGATTCTGATACTAAAAAACACATGATTTCTTTAATAGCAGAATTCACTGCATATTTGTGCAGATTCTTCAGTCTGGGTTATTTCCATGTAAGAGACTCAAAGTAAGTCTATCCCTGGCTTTCAGCTTTTTTTCTCATTTCAGTCACTGAGTGACTAACTCATGAAACTCCTCTTCCAGATGGCCCATGTCGTCTGGGTCAGACTCTGTGTAGTCAAATACTATTTCCCTTGAGGCAATATGCAAATGAAAGAGCATATATGGAAAGCCAAAGCCATTGTGACTGCTTCCAGCAACACTTTTTCTTAACTGTGCCAAGTAAATCCTCCTAATGTTCCAGTCCTTCAAAATTATAAAGTTACTAATGGATGAGTGTCAGAAACCTAAACAATGACTTTTGAAAATTGGTGTTTGTGCTTAACTCTCCACTTTTTAATGCAACGTTGCAATACATGCAGACACAAACATGCACACTCAGCATTTTTAAAGAAATAATTCTGAAGTAATCAATAAAATTTTTAAAAAATAAATATTGAGGAGACAGGAAAAAAAACAACCAAAGAAACACTGAAATTCTAATTGACTATGGAAATTATATCTTTAATTTTTTGAATTTTTAACACATTCACATAGTTTGACTTAAAAAATAATTAAAATATTTACATTGAAACATCTTGCCTCTCCTAACTACTGTCTCTCATCTGTTCAGGATCTCTGGGTGATTTCCATTTCTCCTCTAGTTCCAGTGAAATCTTGAGAAATTAAAGGGTACTATAGACAAAGTATAGAAACAGATGTATATATGTAAACACACCCATGCACACATGTAGTAATTTAATACATGATACAGTTCAGTTCAGTCACTCAGTCATGTCCAGCTCTCTGCAAACCCATGGACTGCAGCATGACAGGCTTCCCTGTCCATCACCAACTCCTGGAGCCTGCTCAAACTCATGTCTATGCAGTCAGTGATACCATCCAACAATCTCATCCTCTGTTCTTCCCCTCTGCTTCTGCCTTCAATCTTTCCCAGCCTCAGGGTCTTTTCATATGAGTCAGTTCTTCACATCAGGTGGCCAAAATATTGGAGCTTCAGCTTCAACATCAGTTCTCCCAATGAATATTCAGGCCTGATTTCCTTTAGGATTGACTGATTTGATCTCCTCACAGTACAGGGGACTCTCAAGAGTCTTCTCCAACACCACAGTTAAAAGCATCAATTCTTTGGCACTCAGCTTTCTTTATGGTCCAACTCTCACATCCATACATAAATACTGGAAAAACCATAGCTTTGACTAGATGGATCTTTGTTGGCAAAGTAATGTCTCTGCTTTTTACTATGCTGTCTAGGTTGGTCATAGCTTTTCCTTCAAGGAGCAAGTGTCTTTTAATTTCATGGCTGCAGTCACCATCTGCAGTGATTTTGGAGCCCAAGAAAATAAAGTCTGTCACTGTTTCCATTGTTTCCCCATCTATTTGCCATGAAATGGTGCAACTGGATGACATGATCTTAGTTTTTTGAATGGTTTAGTTTTAAGCCAGCTTTTTCACTCTCCTCTTTCACTTTAATCAAAAGGCTCTTCAGTTCCTCTTCACTTTCTGCCATTAAGGGTGGTGTAGAGGATATAGAGGACATTTCAAATAAGGAGGAGGGGCTGACTATTCAATAACAATCACTGAGTCTGGAAAAAAATTTATTTTATTTTGTAACAGAAATATGAATAAATAAATATATTCCATTGTTAGTGACACTAAATATAGTATAACTTTTATCTTCACCTTGGGGTTAGCAAGAAAATTGAAAGATAGCCAAGAAACACAGAAGGAAAGACTACCATAACCAAACTACTTAAAAGCTGAAAACTTCTATTCAAGAAAAAAGGCTCTATAACAAAAGTTAAATGGTAGAAAAGAAAAATACAGAAATATGCAATACGTACAATTGGCAAAAATCAATAAAGTTCCCATTTCTATATTTATATAATAAAAAGAAAAAAACAATAGAAATATAACCACAAGTTGTAAAGAAGCAATTCACAGAAGAAGAAATATAAATAAAGAGTAAATAAATTTTAGAAGATGCTCAGCCTTACTAGGTATCAAAAAGCCTACATTAAGCCAACAAGACACAAAATTTTTTCCTTCTAGATTGGTTAAAAAAAATGAAGTTGCTATCAAGTGTCAGTAATAGAGTAAGGAAATACTTAATCTTATACCTTGGAGGTTTAAATAAATAATATATACATCTACATGTATATATACACATACATATAGAGAGAGAGACAGAGAACATTTCTGTACAAGAACTTTCAGAAAGCTAAGAACGCAAGCCAAGCTGGCAAGGACCACACAGCCCCACCACCCTTCAAGGGAAGCAGTTGTCTCCAGAGGCTGCCCAACACTTTTAAAGTGACTCCCACACCATGAGGAACAGAAGGCACCTGGCCTTTGGGAAGCAGCTGAGCAGAAGTGGGGCCAGTGAGAGGGCAAAAGACCAGGAAAGAAGTAGAGAATGATGATATCACTTATTATGACTTCTCCTTTTTTCAAGGAGGTTTCAAAGCTCAGAAATCTGGGGTATGATTGGCTTTTTGCAAGGAAACAGAAAAGGGAATAAACTTTAAACACAAATAAAGTATTGTGAAGGATGTAAAGGGCTAATTCACAGGGAAGCTTTGAACTACTGCAGACTCTGGGGTTGGAGATTGGTCCATATTGAACAAGATCTTTACAGACAGGAAATCCATAGCATTAAAATTTAAAACAATACATAAGAAAAAATAAGGACCCTACATGTGTCTTTGTGTTTGTGTGTGTGTGTCTATACATACCTACTTAATTTAGCATGACTTATTACATCACTGTTTTACTATGGTACTTTCTACCTTGGAAATAGTTTTATATTTTAAAAATATATATATTTGCACTACTGAAAAGTAGCTATTATTTAACTCAAGATTTGTCATCCATTTTTAGAGATTAAATACTCTCAAGCAATGAGCAAAGAGATTGTATTGCACTGTCCTCACAAGAATATTTACTCCACCATTGACTTTATTATTTTTATTTTTATCAGATAAAACATGCCATAGTTTAACAGATTTATTTAAACCATAAGGCTAACCATTCCCTGCCCCCAAGAGAAAGAAGACAGTACCTTCTATAATCCTCCCCCCCCTTTCCCAAGTCTTCTTTCACAGGACAATGACTTTCAACTCCCTTTCTCACTCAAACTACATGATTTTTTATTTAAAGACTTGCGATCTTTAGTCCTGTGAATTGCACATTAACATACTAGCTAGTAATGATGGACATGGTTGTAAGAATTTAATATTTTTCCTACAAACCTTTAATCATTTTATTTCAAAGATTCAATCCAAGGTTACAGTCATTAAAATAGCCATCTAAAAAGAAAAATGAAAATTAAGTATGATTTTGTTTCCCAATTACCCAAAATGAATAGTGGCAGGCCAAACATACATGTACATAGCCAGACTCAACGAAACTGCTTTTGATGCCTCAGGGCCAAGATAAATTCACTCAGCTCCTAAAATCTAAGCCAGAACCACTTCCTTACCAAAACAGAGAATTTCTTAGGCTACAACTATCAGTTAGAATCACCATGACGTTTGCTGAGAATCAAAACTAATGACAAATCTAACGTTATGTTTAGAGCAGCCTGTAGAAATATTGCTGATGATTCATATTATAAATAGAAATAAAATCACTAGTTTGACCTTTTTAAATTGAAGGTCTATGAAAGATGACATCAAGAATTATAGCCTGTTTTCAAAGTAATAGCTATAATCTTACAACTTGTATAATCTGACAACTGGTACACAATAGGTATAATCTTTCAACTGGCTAACCATGTAAACTTATCACTAGGAAATGTTCTTTCAAAATAAGCTCAAAAATTTAATGTTTTGAAATGGTTTTAATTTACAACTGAAGAAGCTTATGGGGCTTTTCTTTTTGGTAAACCTTTATGTTGAAATATATATACACTAAACAGTTCTATATATATAAACAGTAACCACACAGCTCAACACATTTTGATTACCTAGATCAGGACTGAGAGCATCATCAGCATCCTGGAAGCATCCTCCATCTCCATCAATCATCCTCAATCATTATTCCTCCAAAAGTAACTGATATTCTGATTCCTATCACTAAAGATTATTTTTGCTTGTTATTAAACTTTATATAAAAATTGAATCATATATTATCCTATAATATATACTCTTTTGAGTCCGGCTTTTCTGTTCAATATTTTAACTGTAAGAGTCATCCAAATTTTTACTTATTGCCATAGTTTGATATTTCTTTGGTGCTATAAAATATTCCATCACAGAATACATCACAATTTATTATGGATTTGATAGACATTTGGGTTAGTTACAATTAGGGACTCTTACATATAAACCTAATATAAATGTTCTGTACATGTTTCTGATGAATGCATGGGCACGTGCTAAGTGGCTTCAGTCGTGTCCTACTCTTTGTGACCCAGTGAACTGTAGCCCATCAGGCTCCTCTGTCCATGGAATTCTCCAGGCAACAATACTGAATTGGGTGGCCATTGCCTCCTTCAGGGGATCTTCCTGACCCAGGGATCAAACCCATGTTTCCCATAACTCTGGCATCGGCAGACGTGTTCTTTACCACTAGTGCCAGCTGGGAAGCCCTACTGATGAGTATATATCTATATGCATTTCTGTTGGTCGTATATGTCTATGACATGAGGTATATATTTAGCTTTAGTAGATATTTCAAATAGTGTTCTATAGTAGTTGCACCAATTTACATTTCCCCAGCAGGGTGGGAGAGTATTAATTGTTCTACACCCTTAACAATAACTGGTGTTATATATTCTTTTTTTTTTTCTCATTTTAGTCATTTTGGCAGGTGAATAGTATTATGTTATTGTGTATATAACTTGCATTTCTCTTTTCAGTGTTCTTTCATAGGAATGACTCGCTTATATTCCTATAATTGCCTACTGAGGTCATTTGCCCATTTTATTTGGGTTGCCGTATTTCTTTATTTTATTATTATTTATTAATACAAGTTCTTTACATCCATATCAAATATGTTTCTTCCTCTATGACTTGAGTTTTAACTCTCTTCATGGTATATTTTAATGAATAAAATGTCTTAATTTTTAACAAAACCCAATTTATCAAGCTTTTTCTTTATAGTTAGTGCTTTTGCGTCCTTTTTAGAAAGCTTTGCTCATTATGCTAAGTGAAATAAGTCAGGAAGAGAAAGACAAAGATACTTATATGTGGAATCTAAAAAATACAAGAAACTAGTGAATAAAACAAAAAAGAAGCAGACTAACAGATATAGAGAATAAACCAGTGGTTACCAGTGGGGAGAAGAAAAGGGGGATAGGAAATATAGGGTTTCAGTTCAGTTCAGTCGCTCAGTCGTGTTTGACTTCTTGTGACCCCATGAATTGCAGCACGCCAGGCCTCCCTGTCCATCACCAACTCCCAGAGTTCACTCAGACTCACGTCCATCGAGGCAGTGATGCCATCCAGCCATCTCATCCTCTGTCATCCCCTTTTCCTCCTGCCCCCAATCCCTCCCAGCATCAGAGTCTTTTCCAATGAGTCAACTCTTCGCATGAGGTGGCCAAAGTAGTGGAGTATCAGCTTTAGCATCATTCCTTCCAAAGATATCCCAGGGCTGATCTCCTTCAGAATGGACTGGTTGGATCTCCTTGCAGTCCAAGGGACTCTCAAGAGTCTTCTCCAACACCACAGTGCAAAAGCATCAATTCTTCAGCACTCAGCTTTCTCCACAGTCCAACTCACATCCATATGACTACTGGAAAAATCATAGCCTTGACCAAACGGACTTTTATTGGCAAAGTAATGTCTCTGCTTTTTAATATGCTGTCTAGGTTGATCATAACTTTCCTTCCAAGGAGTAAGCATCTTTTAATTTCATGGCTGCAATCACCATCTGCAGTGATTTTGGAGCCCCCCAAAATAAAGTCTGACACTGTTTCCACTGTTTCCCCATGAAGTGATGGAACCAGATGCCATGATCTTCGTTTTCTGAATGTTGAGCTTTAAGCCAACTTTTTCACTCTCCTCTTTCACTTTCATCAAGAGGCTTTTTAGTTCCTCTTCACTTTCTGCCATAAGGGTGGTGTCATTAGGAGATTTTAAAATAGAGCATGTACACCCATGGCAGATTCATGTTGATGTATGGCAAAACCAATATAATATTGTAAAGTAAAAAAAAAAAAAAAAAAGTATAAAAAAAACCCTGACATTTGATCTTAATTAGAAAATGGTGAATAAAATTTGCTTGTTTTCACTTTGAAAAAAATAAAAATAAAAAAATAAAATAGAGTTATTAAGGGATTATATGAACGTACATGTGTGAAACTTTTTAAAATTGTAAAGCACAATAGAATTTAAAGAATCTTTAAAAAATAATAAAATTTTTAAAAATAAAATTTAAATAATAGAAAGCTGTGCTCAATTCATGGTCATGGTAATCTTGTCCTATGCTAATCTTAACCTTAGTTTACTTTTCACATTTAAGAATATTACATTTAAGCATTCCACATTTAAGTAAGCTATTAAATCCATCTGAAATTAACTTTGTATATAAGATAGGAGTTAAGGTTCATTTTTTACCACATGGATAATCCAGTTTAATTAATCTAGCTCAACTTATCTTTTAAAAGCTTTTCTTAAAAATGCATTTTCATTGAAAGTCAAATGACTGTACATGTGTACGTATTTCTGGACTTGCTGTCTTGCTCAATGATCTATTTGTCTATCTCTGTGCCAGAATCATACTGCTTTAAGTATGGTTGGTTGATAAGTACTGGTATCTATTGACATAAACCCTCCAACTTTGATCTTCTTCAAGATTGCTTTAAATATCTAGATCATTTGATTGGACAGAAAATATTTAGAGTTAGTTTATCAATTTTCAATCAAAGAAATGCTGGTGCAATTTTGGTTGGGATTGCATTAACTGTACAAATCAATTTAAAGTGAACAGACATCCTTGCATTGCTTATTTCAAATCCATCGAAATGGCATATCTTTTATTTTGGCATTCTCTCATTTACCTAAATAATATTTTGTAGTTTTCTGATTATAGGTTTTCAATATTTGATTGATTTACTCCTACTATTTAATGTCTATGCCACTGTAAAGAATATCATTTTGAAATAAATATATCTGCATGCTTATTGTTATTATATAGAAAAACAATAGTCTTTTCATGAGTGAAGTTGCTCAGTCGTGTCTGACTCTTTGCGACCCCGTGGACTGTAGCCTGCCGGGCTCCTCCCTCTGTGGGGGTTCTCCAGGCAAGAATACTGGAATGGGTTGCCATTCAGCAACCATGCCAATTTACATGATGTTTATTTTGGATATTTCTTTTGAGTATTTTATGTACACGATAACATCATATATCTCCAAAGAATGACATTTCAATAATTTCTAATTATTATGACTTATTTTTTTGTTCTATTGCACTGGCTAAGCAGTCCTGTACAATACTGAATAGAGATAAGGATATTGAACATCTCTGTCTTACTGCTAACTTTGGGAGAGAAGGAATTTACTGCTACTGCTACTGCTAAGTCACTTCAGTCGTGTCCAACTCTGTGCGACCCCACGGACGGCAGACCACCAGGCTCCCCCGTCCCGGGACTCTCCAGGCAAGAACACTGGAGTGGGTTGCCATTTCCTTCTCCAATGCATGAAAGTGAAAAGTGAAAGTGAAGTCGCTCAGTCGTGTCTGACTCTTAGCGACCCCATGGACTGAAGCCCACCAGGCTCCTCCGTCCATGGGATTTTCCAGGCAAGAGTACTGGAGAGGGGTGCCATTGCCCTCTCTCTATCTCCCCATTAAGTCATCGGGATTCCCTGGTGGCTCAGCAGTAAAAGAATCCACCTGCAATGCAGGAGACGTGGGTTCGACTCCTGGGTCAGGCAGATTCCCTGGAGAAGAAAATGGCAACCCACTCCAGTATTCTTGCCTGGAAAATCCCACGGACAAAGCAGTCTGGTAGACTACAGTCCATGGGGTGGCAAAAGAGTCAGACACGACTTAGCAACTAAACGACAACAAAAATTAAGTGGTTAGCTGTAAGTTTTTAAGAGATATCCATTAATAGCTTAAGAAAATTTCTTTCTATATCTAGCTCCTAAGAGATTTCAGTATGAATGGGTGTTGAATTTTATCAAATGCTTTTTCAGCATTTATTGAGATGATCATGTGGTTTCTCATATCCTTCTACTGTCATATCTTATGATGATTGCTGTTTAATATTAAATCAACCACACATTCCCAGAATAAACTTAACTTGGTCATGATATGCTTGATTTGCTAATATTTTACGTAAGATTCTTAAATCTATATTTATATAAGAAATTGGCTTTAAATTTCCCTTCTTATAATAACCTTGCTAGGTCTTGATTTCAAGGTTATGCTGCCCTCATAAAATGAGTTGGGGGATACTTTTTCTTTTTCCACTTTTCTGCCTTTTTCCTAGATGATGGCCCTTCATGAGCCTCAAATAAAAGTCGAAGTTATTTATGAGGGGCTCTCCCTGGCAAGCCTGAATTCCAGTTACTCCTCAGTGCCGTCAGATTGCCAGAATATCTGCAGCTTAGCTTTTTAGTGTCTTAGCAACTGCATTCGGCTAGATTTCTATGTGTCTCATCCTGTGAACATTCAGCTTACAAATAATCAAATAACTCAAGGGGAAACTGCACACAGAATGCTGGATTCACATCTCTGCAGATTCTCTTCTCAGCACAAAGACCTTTCTAGTCCTAGTTGTCTTATAGCTCTAAGGTCCAATTTTTTTGTATCCCTTTCCCAGAGAAGCTGCAAGAACTCAAAGGTGCTGCTTTCTTTTCAACCTGCATGCCATATTCTGAGGGGTGAAAGCAGCAATGGATGAAGGATTCATCTCAACTATTTTCTTTCTCTGGGTTCTCAGCCCTTCAAGTCCTGGCTGTCTCAGTTGTTCTCCAGTGATGCCACCAATATTTCTGTTTGTTCGTTTATCTTGCATTTTTTTTTTATCCAGCTTTTTGGCTCAGTATCATCAGAAAGATGAGTCTGGTAAGAACTAATCCATCATAGCTAGAATCAGAAGCTGCTGAACAGAGCTCTAAAATAGCCTCGCAGCATCACTTCCCACTCCGTCACTTCACATCTGGGAACAAAATACTCTTTAGCTGAGGTCAGAAGTTTGTGCCTCACTCAGGGGCAGGATGAAAGATTTTGTCTCACTCTCCTGAGCCCCATCGTTCTTCAGTGACTGAGAGTCATCTTCATGGCCTACTGGTGTTGCCTCATCAACAGGGCTATTCACAGGGCATAATTTTAAACAAATTGGATTGCTTAATTTTGCTCAATTGACACTAAAACAGAAGATACATTTTAAGTTCTTTTTTTCCTTTTTTTTTTTTTACTGGTCAAACAGCTACCATTTCCTTCTATACAATGGAAGGATAAAATATTAACTCATAAATCAGGAATTTGAATCTACCACCTGAGCAAGAACAACTTATGTACCTATGATTGGTTCATTACCTGTAATTCAACAGTTACAGTATTTCAAGAGTTGTTGATAACACAAATTTCTTCCACATGGGTCCAAACCTATGTCCTGTTAATGCTGATCATACACAGTCAGAAATTAAAATAGAGTCAAGAGTACTCCTCTGGACAATCTATTTACCTATTTCTTTTAAAGGAATAAAATATCCATTGGCTGGAAATACTATTCTGGCACTTGCCTAAGAATAGCATGGAGACAAGTTTACCTAAACTATAATAAGCCTTTTATAAGTTTAAAAATTAACTTTGAACTTCTGGTTTCCTAAATCCTACAGTAGAAAAAAAATGGCATGACACTGAAAACTTATTGTCATTCATTTCTGAATAGCTATGAAAAAGGGTAAAAAATAAGGGGTTAGAAGTCCTGGGAAGGGGGGAAAGGCAGTAATTGTTTAAGAAGATGCTTGGTCCCTGGTTCTAGCTCATTTCTATCTTGTTGCTAAGCCTATCTCCTCAGCACCTCTCTCCCCTCTTTATAGCTTTTGGTTTTCCTGGAAGGGCTCACTGTCATTGAACACTAAAAACTAGTGATTTGAACTGCTTTGCCAGGGCAGTTCAGTCTTGTTGGTCAAGTCTTTAATGGCTGAGATTACCTGTTCAGCCATGACAAAGATCTTGTTTTAGCTCTACCAACAGTAAATAACAAATTCTGGGACCATCTTCATATGCAGCTCTTTATTAAAGACATGACCAAAATATCACAAGCCTATTAGAGTAGGTAACAGGTGTAAACATGTCACATTTCTACTTTGGAACAAGGGATGAATTAATAACTATCCAATGCTAATTTCCTTCCTAAGAGTCTCTAATTAGATAATACCATGTCATCAACTAATAGTAAGGAATTGGTATGTCACCTATGGATGGACTATGCCACAGTATGGGAAAAACCAGTTCTCGTAAAGAATTTCTGAGACACTTGGACAGTAAGAGAAAAAATTGAAAAAGAAGAAAAAGTAATTTTTCTAAGATTTTAAATATAAAACCAACACACATGCCCTAAAAGCTGTAGGGGATACAAAGACTTGTAAAACACACTTTCTCTCCTTTAGAAATTCATGGACTAATTAGGAAACAATTAAAGAAACATCTGTGGATTAACGCTGATAATGCTCACAGGCATTCACAGGAGCTGGGAGCTTTCTCCCGTCCGACCACACTCATCCGTCTATGTAACTATTAATACTGTTAATTTGAAGAAGGAGGCGACAGAGGATGACATGAGTTTGAGCAAACTCCAGGAGATAGTGAAGGACAGGTAAGCCTGGTGTGCTGCAGTCCATGGAGTCACAAAGAGTCGGATATGACTGAACAACTGAACAACAACTACACAATTACACTGTGAATTTCTTGAGGACAGAAGCTCTGCCTTTTTCATAGAGCCTAAATCAGTATTTCATAAATTTTGTAAAGTAAAAAAAAGGTTTTTGATGTAGCCAGGGCAACTCTGGGAAACTCCTTTTCAGAACAAATTTACTGTTTCCAAGTGTACACGCACATGTGAGGAAAGAGGATCCATTCGGACGCCTTGGGGTGCAGCGGAATGTAAAATGTTTCTGTGGGAGTACTATTAACATCAGGAGAGAGAGACAAAACTGCCATTCACACTACATTCTTCTTCCAAAAAGATTCTTCTGCATATGATTCAGAAATTATCTATGAATGACTCACAAAAATTTTCTTCAGGTTAATGTGGGTTTAGTTAGTGCTGCCAAATCTTCTATTTGAGCCCTTGGATTTTTACTTGGGGGATGACAATTAATGCCCCTCAACCTTCCCAGGGGAGAAGGAAATGGCAACCCACTCCAGTATTCTTGCCTAGAGAATCCTGTGGACAGAGGATCCTGGTAGGCTGCCGTCTATGGGGTCGCACAGAGTCAGGCACAACTGAAGCGACTTAGCAGGTATCCATGCATTGGAGGAGGAAATGGCAATCCACTCCCACATTCTTGCCTGGAGAATCCCAGGGACAGAAGAGCCTGGTGGGCTGCCGTCTGTGGGGTCACACAGAGTCGGAGACGACTGAAGCAACTTAGCAGCAGCAGCAGCAACCTTCCCAGTCTGACTTGTATAATGAGAATGGTGTTCCTCCAACTGGAGCAGAAGGTTAATTCCCCAAAGTGGAGCCTATGTAAAAAATAAATAAAATTCAAATAAGTCAAAGAAGATAATGGCTACTTCATTAAGTGAGAAGTTCTGAGTACAATACCCTTTATATATGTGTCTAAAGTGTTTTTAAATCAACTTTGCTATGCTTCCTTCTCCTGTCATTTAAAATCACCTGAGGCTTAAGAGGTTATGGGTTTTGTTTGATCTTCCATTTTTTTGATGTAGTCCTTGCTTGAGAAAATTATTTCTTGTGTTACCATGACAAAGACCTCAGGGCCTAGGGAAAGAGCCCCCTTCCCTAAGGGTTGTTCATAGTTGTTGACTTTCAGAAGTACTGAGTTCTGCTACTGAAGAATGTGTAAGTTTCTCTTAAGTTTAGATAACTGTCATAAGACAATGTCTGTTTATAACAGCAACTCAAAAGATATCAACTGAAATTAACTACTTCTGCAATTATCAGTAATTAAAATCTATTAATAAAAAAGCAGAAAGGCATTGAAGAATTACTTGAAAAAATAAATCTTTTATTAAGAAAAGTAAAATATATAAAAATAATGAATACAGGAAATGTTCATGAGTCTCATAACTCTGGTTTTCAGTTTATGTATCAAATACATCTTAGTTGTTCTGTGGGACTGAAAGTGATTAAAAACTAAGGCCCTTGGTCATTAGGGAAGATTTTTTAATATAAGGAACTTATAGTAACTACTTGAAGTAACATCAAGGCCTATTCCTATATCTGTTGCAAATATACCTAGATATGTGTATGCCTCTAATACAAACATATTATGCTCTACAGTTAGATCTGTGCTAATAGCACATGTGTTTTTCTTTTTAAATTTTAATTCAGAGGAACTGAGGTTTTATGACTTGGAAAGATCATTACCTTTCAGGTTCAACTTGTTAAGAAAGAAAAGAATTGTTTAAGGCAGTGATGCTAGAGAAAGCTTTGTAAATTATAGCACATTTGAAAATAGTAATACTTCAAAATAAAACATGTTACCTTCTCTTTATTGTAATAGAAAAGACTTTGGTTTGAATTTCTGTTATAATAAGCCACCACCAGCCTGGAGTGCTCAAAAATGAGGAAATATACAGCATGCTAGGTGTAAAAGTCAGAGGTCTTCACACCTATTTTATTGCCCTTAATTCGTGCTTGAAGGATGCCAGTAAAGACGTGCAGACTTCAGGTCTTGATCTTCTCAAGGAGATTGGGAACCACTCAAAGTAAACACTGAAGTCACAAGACTGCAGCATTTCCAGATTGGAAGCTTAATTAACACCAACTCAGTGACTTTCCCAAGCAGAAATCTTCTGAATGACAGGCCTCTGACTCCAACCACTGACAAGAAGCTCACTATTTTGTAGAGTGCTCACTAATTATTATAATCCAGTTGAAGTCTGCATTTTATATGTCTAACCATTGCTCTTAATTCTTCCTTTGGAAAACACAGATAAAAAATTGAATCCTGTAACCAAATTAAATATTTCGAGTATCAAAAGAAAGCCTCATATCCCCCTAGAGTCATTTATCACACTCAGGACATAGTAAAGGATCACAACATTTGCTAGATGAATAAATGAATTGTTTTAGCTTTTGAGCTAAAAATTGAAGCAAGAATGTTGGACTCAAGAAAACTTCTCTTTGTTTTTCTTTCCACCACCCTTTAGTTTCATTTCCCAGACTAATATCACATTAAAACACATTTGCAGATATACTGCTGAATGAGATTGGTTGAAAAGCACCAGATTAACTGAGAACTCCAAAATATTAAGCCAATAAGTCAATTTGGGCTCTGAATTCTCAGAGTTTTTGATTCACAACAAGTGCAGAAATTCATTAAATCTACCAGAGATGACATTAAAACCAGAAAGCATGGCAGAGGGAAGCTAATTCTTGTGGTCAAAAGACTTTATAATTCTGCTTTTGTAAAAATAGGACTAAACCTGTGTTGCTTCAGGTGACATCTTTGAAAGCAGCTGCCAAGTCAGTGACCTGCAACATTAGCTTTTCACATTTCTTCCACTGCTTGTGACCTCAGAAGAACATTCCAGCCTAGTGTGAGTCCTTTGAAGTGAATAGCAACCCCCAACTTAGTTTTTCTGGAGCACAGGGCATTATTTTGCATGAAAACAACTTTTGTAAACAAAAAACCAGAAGGTGCAAGCTCTCACCTCGGAGTCTGGTAGCAAATGAGCCTGAAAGACTTCTTCAGAGTTGAGCATAGTGATTGGCCAAGAAAACAGCCTAAGGTCGGGAAGGTTATGTTTGAAATATCTGGGTTTTGGATCCATGAGCACACAAGAAAAACAGCTATGGGGTCACTTCCTTGAAAAAGGAAAAATAACAAGGACTAAAATATAAATTGACATCAAGGAAAGAAAACGATACAGAGCTATTTTGACTTCAATAAATGAAAGCTATAAATTCTCTCTACAAATCACAAAGGCTTCCTCCTTTCTACTCAATTGATTTACTGTATTTGCTAATTAAATGAGAGCTTTGTCTGAGCCTGCAGCATCAGCTAGGATGCAGAGGGGAAGGCACATCCTCTGTATTTTTTCTGAGGAAGACAAACATTGCCATTTTTGCATCATGGATCACAACAGTATGTGGCTGATCCTTCACATTCCATATGTTTTGCTCTTTCAAAGCATTTGATCAATAATAGAAAACAAAGCTGAACATAGTGGAGTTCAGAGTTTAACTGCCTGAGTTCACATCCCAGATCCTGTTACATGACTTGGGAGAAGTCACTTGGCTTAACTTTGTCTCAGTTTTCTTTTCTGTGCAATGGGGAGATATTGCATAGAAAATATTCAGGAAATACCTGAATCAAAATACTTGGGTTGGAGTTTCAAAGAGGTGGTGTGTGTACTTAGTAAGCACACCAAAATACTATTATTTCTGTAATAAAAATGCTTATTGTTCTATAAATATTTCATGTAATCCAATTATAATTTATAAAACTTTTTATAGTTCTAACTTACTGATAATTATCAAGCATATAACATTTTATAAATATAATCACTCATATAATTATTATTACTATCATCATCATTATTACAGTACCAAGTATTATTAAATCCAAACATCCAGATATTTTTCTGTATTTTACTCTGGCCTCAAGAACATCTGGGGATGAAGCCAGATGCCTAGGGCTGAGAAAGGCAAGTCTTTTGTTACTAACAGAGAGACAGTCGGCTGGAGCACAGAAACCTCCAGGAATCAGCTCCCTAGAGGGCAATCATCTCCCCTCTCCCACACCCCTTGCCACATGCACAGCATTCTTCTAATCTCCCAAGGACAGTGCTGGGCCCAGTTCCTGGGGTTTATTTTGATAAATGTTTGGGCTACAGAGTGCCAAGAAACTTGATCCCTTTGCTTTTCAAATGCCAAGCCTCTACCTGGAGAAAGGAATGCTTAGATCAGTGCACAGAGATGAAAAGTTGTAAGTTAAATATGCAGTTCTCCCCTTAACCTATCGTCTTCTCTGTTCCTCAACTCTGAAAGTTGGAAGAAAAATATCTTCAGATAAAGAGTGTCATAAATCACTAGTGGAAAGTTAAACACGATTTAGCAAATGCTCATTTTATCTTGGAAAGCAGGGTTATAATGGAACTACCTTTATGTCTAAGGCCAACAATGTTCTTAAGGGAATCGTGCGTATTGTAATCAAATCATTCTGCAAAGTTCCATAGCTCAAATTCTTTACTAAACTTTTTTCTAAAAGTTTTTTTCGGAAAAATTTTCTAAACTTTTTATACCTAGCAGTCAAAATAAGTCTCACCTGGTTATTGTAAGAGGGATAAACACCATATCATTCTTTTTCACTGGAAGGGAGAACTAATATTTCTTGAGTACCTGCTAAGTGCCATGTGTTTTACTTATGCTGTGCTATTTAATATAGCAAAACTGCATCCTTTTACAGACAAAAAACCCTGACACTCAGAAAATTCCAAAAAGCTTTCTAAGTTCATAGCACTAATAAGAGTAGGTAATAATCAAATGCAAATTTCAAAGCCAAAAAAAAAAAAAAATCATGTGCTATCACTGTTTAATGATCAATTCTTGCTCATTTATTTGCTTACATGCTTACTGTCTATGTGCCTCTGCAATAATACAGGCTCCATGGAAACCAGTCTTTGTTTCCATGAGCCCATTAGCTGCAACTCCTGAGCCTCTGTGCCACAAAGACTGAAAGCTCGGCGTCCTACAGGCCATGCTCCACAACTAGAGGAACCACTGTGATGAGAAGCCGCGCACAACTAGAGAGCAGCCCCTGCTTGCCGCAAGTAGAGAAAGCTCATGCACAGCAACAAGGACCAGCACAGCCAAAAAGAAATAAATAAATAAAAACTTTTAAAAATGCATGCATGAATGTATAACACAATTCTGACATGCCCAGAATGAGTCAATAGGAAGTCAAGTCGATTCTCACTTTCCCTCTTGAAGTAAACATTGATGGTAATTGTTCCAATATCCTATGGCGTTTTATCATTTGACACATGATATAAAAGAAATCTTTCCTTTTGTTTTGAAAATACCAATAGTTATCTCATTAAGTCTGGAAAGGACTGTCATTCCCTATGAAGTCTGTCAAAGCATTGAATCCATGCTGTTGAATCCTGAAGAATTTTCTAACTTTGGAGGATTTATCAGAAACTTCTCCTAAAAAGATAGTTCGCAAAATTCTTTTGGTTAATGGTGACAATAGAAGCAGCTGGGGTGATGTGTTTCATGCATTGCTTTAGATTTGATGTCATGTTCCTCTCACAGGTTTCTTCCTTACTAGCTCAGTTGGTTAGACCTTGATGTTAAATATAATGAGGTATACAGCATGGGTCCAAACCTCTGGTGGAACAATTAGTTTAAGTTTGTTCCCTGGATACAGGATTAACTCTGAGCCCCTTCCATTCCCCTTCACTTTGGTTTCGTGCTTCAGAAAGGCCAGGAGAAACACAAAGCAAAACAGATGCCTTCTGGGAGACCAGCAGGAGAGTCATCTCTCCATAAAATCCCCAGGTCTCACATTTACACTCCCTCAAAGAGTTATCTTACTGACTCACACTTCATTAACAATTGATTTTATACATTTCCTAATTAGAAATATAAACAGTGGAACAAACCATCTATAAATAAGCTCATAAATAACCAAGCAACCAGTTTATATAAAATTAAAGATGAAAAAAAAAAAAAACTTAGAATTTCTAATGACCAGAAGTAACCCTTCTGAATAAAACTCTTACTATAATACAGAAGCTAAGAGCACTTTAATGAGAAAACAGTTACTTAGGTTATTCTATGGGTGGATACACATTAACATAAATTGCGTTCATAAACTCTCAGAAAAGTATTAGTGACTTTATAAGCAATAACAAGAAAGGGTCTCATTAACTGAGAATATTTAGGTCCTGGAGGAGATCAATTCCAGGAGACACAGAGCCCAGTAGTCTAATTCCAATAAAGACTTATTCAATTTAAGTCAAGAGCTGAATAAGAAATTGGACCAGGGTCTGGCCCACAGACAGATGATTCCTTCTGCTGAGAAAATGTGAGGTCTTTAAAATAACTCCAGATATCCTTAGTTTGATGAACCAAATGTCAAGTATCCTTTTATAAATATAATTTGTTTTTCCTGCTTGAACCTCTGGAGAATGAATCGTTCCACAATTCATCAAGTAAAAACGGGGAGATGGGTCCTGCTAAATGCCTCTCACTAGCATCTGACTATATCTATCCCAGGTAAGCAAGTGATAGGATCTCATCTCACCCAACAGGAGCATATCTAGTCTTAGATTTCATACTAGTCAGTTGCCTTAAAAACTGAGCTCTCGGTTGATTTCAATAAAAGCACTGAACTTGCAGTTTGCCTGGCTATATTTTTTAATTAAAAATGTGAGAGTGATACTCTACCTAGCTTTCTACATTCATTCCTGAGTGGAAAGTTAAAGTCTGGATGCCACACTTTTTGAGGCTGTATCTTGGGACCATGTCACAAGTTGACAAAGATATCAGAAAAGTGCTAGGGGTCTCCAGGGATATGGATGCAAAAGGCTATGTTGCCTATTACCCCTCTCTTATTTGGGCCTGTCAGTGAACATTTTCCCCTGATAGCAGGGTCTGGTTATTCAACGGGGTCAGGGACTGAACATGGGAGAACTGGGGGACAAGTTCAGAAAAGGGACCAGGGATACTGAAGCTACTGTTAAGAGAGAAGCTGGGGTAAGATCCTGACTAAACAGAGATGTATGTGAAGTCAAAGATGGCTCGTAGACTAGCAGAAAAATGGAACGATCATAAACCTAGATATTCAGCAAAGCCAAAGAACAGTTTGAAAGGTTGTTGTTGAATTACGACGCCGGGATTCTTGGCCCCTGGAGGAGAAGAATTCAATCCGGGGCCAGAGATGAGGCTTGATTGCTCAGAGCTTTTGTGTAACAAAGTTTTATTAAAGTATAAAGGAGAAAGAGAAAGCTTCTGACATAGGCTTGATCACTCAGAGCTTTTGTGTAACAAAGTTTTATTAAAGTATAAAGGAGATAGAGAAAGCTTCTGACATAGGCATCAGAAGGGGGCAGAAAGAGTACCCCCCTGCTAGTCTTTAGCTGGATGTTATATAGTCACCAGCAATCTGTTAATGAAAGAATGGAATGTCTCAAAACTTAGAATGGCACCAGGCCCCTCACCCATAAGATGTATTTTGGGATAATCTTGGCTCCAAATGGTTTATCTTGGGCCATAAAATGATTAACTTGAATCCTGAAGAAGGGCAGATCACCATACAAATAGTTTCATTTACATAGATTAGAGGAACAATATCGGAGTATAACATATTGGTTCATCAAGTAGGTTCTGAGCCCAAAAGGGGGAACCGACTTGAAGACAGAGTTTGGGGTAAATGCATAGTATATTAGCATAGCTTAAGATAAACATTTCCATAAGAAAAAGGCATTGGTTAACTTCAGGTGAAACCAGGTGTCATTATGGCAACACAGAATTTTAAGAGAAACCTCCTTTTAAATTTGTATAGAGAAGGAAAAAATATCACTAGTTTGTTTCCTCCTGCCACTTAAGAGAGATAAAATGTCTGACACTTGCAGCCTATTTCCTCCATTTGGAGACCCCTGGCCTTCCTGCCTGTTACCCTCTCAAGTTTGCATGGGACTAAAGGATGAGAGAGCCAGAGACGCAATAAGGGAATATGATAAGAAAGGATGTGATAAGGGAAGAAGTCAGCCAGTTGAAGATCAGTTGAAGATGCAGAGAGCTCCCCTACACTTGAAACAGTTAAGAAGACACAGTCATCTGGAGCAGACTAAAAGGAAGTCTCTTCGGATTTTGTAGAGAGACTTGTGTGGAGAGAGTTAACTCTCTGGAAAAGGAAGCTTTTTACTTTAGATTTCAGATAACCACAATTTCCTGAAGAAGGCAAGTTATGGTTCACTTTCAGTTCCCTTCAGACTTCATGATTTATTCTCTATTAATTTCAGGCTGTCTTATGTGGAAAAAAATTTCAGTGCCTAGCCTGGCTTTGCTCCCATTCTAGTTTCAAAGAAATGCAAAAGTTGATTATAAAGTCACGTCAAAATGCCAGGTTTTCTCATAAATGACTTTACAGCTGTGGCCACCTAAAGCATGACCGGAAAAGCCTGTCTTGGCTTTAAGACAGTTGTTATGAAAGTAGGCTTGATTGGCAGTTGATTATCCACAGCTCTGAAGTTGAAGAGCCACATGGATAAAGAAAATTCACGTATAACCCCAAAATTTCATGCCAATGTAAACAACAAGAGAATAAAACCACCAGATAAAATTCCCATCTCTGTCCTGGCTTGCTCTTTGATGGATGTATTAATGAGCAGTGAAATGGGCAGAGGAGTGAGAAGTGGGAAACTCTGGGTGAACAAGAACTCTAGCAAATCTATAGCTTGGATAAGAGTATAGATAGAATGGCATAACAAGAAATCCAGAATCAATGAGACTGATTAGCCGTAGTTTTGCTGTTGAGAAAATTATCTTCCTTATTAACACAACTTAGACCCAGAATGATTTCATCACTGAACTCAGCTATGGTATTCTTCTTCTGGCATCCAATCAGTCTCCTGGGGTGATAATTGTTTTGTCCCAAGGATTACTCAACTATACACACACAAACTCTGTACAAACATGGGCCAAAAAAGCACACTTGTCACATAAATAATAAAGCCAAACATGCTAATCCTTCGCTGCCTTTTCAGTGATCCATCAGGGAACTTTTGCCAAATAGAGCGGAGTCAAGTCAATGTTACAGTTTTAAAATGAGAAGAAACTCCAGGCATAAAAGTGTGCCAGTTTCCTAGCCAACAATGCTGATAGACAAATGTGTCTGTAAGATTAGTTCTCTTTATGGAACACAGTGGTCTCTGAACGTTTTGAAATAACCCTATTAAAAAAAAAACCCTGGAGGATTCATCCCCAGTATTGGCTATATAAATAAAAAAATGTATATGTATGTGATATCAACCTACTCTAAAAACATGCTCATGATGCAATAATGTTTAAAAGAATTTAAAATGATATGACCAACAATAAAATAATATTTATGAATGTCATGCAAGTTTTCGTATTTCTATCCTACCACTGATAATATCCTAATACATAATATTAATATATACTTAGAGTATGATATGTTGTTAAACATAGTAGAGATAAATTCACATTTTAAAATACTTGTGTTGAGGAACTTCCCTGGTGGTCCAGTGGCTAAGACCTCACACTCCCAATTCAGGAGGCCCAGGTTCGATCCCTGGCCAGGGAACTAGATCCCACATGCCTCAACTAAGAGCTTAAAAGTCACAGTGAAGACTGAAGATCCCGAGTGCTGCAACTAAGAACTGCCACAGTCAAATAAAAAAATAACATATTGTTAATAAACAAATAAAAGAGTTACACTGATACTCAAGATTTCTAATGACTTCTTGTCAGACCTTCTTAATGTGACTGACAAAAAGCTCCTTCCTACTAGAAGTGACAACTCTACCATGCTCTTACTTCAGCTTTTATTATTAGTTTTACCTTACATTTGAGCTTTCTGTGCAAGACATTTTATCAGCCATTTGCTCCATAACTGTAAAGGTTAATTTAGTAAATACATAAGTGAAAATATATAAATAACATAAAAATATGATCCAAAAATCCACATAAGAGGACAAGGAATTACAATGCACTACAGTATATTGCCCTCAATCACATGAGGGCACCATTTCCAACTGTCCATGATGTGGAATTCCACTTCCTACAACACAGCTTCTCTATCAACTGACAAATGGACATGTAGGAGGTGAACATCACCATTAGTTCATATACTAAAATTAGCTATATAAGCAACAAAAGAAAATATAGATAAACTGGGATTCCCCAAAATTTTAAAACTTTTGCACATCAAAGGACACTATAAACAGATTGAAAAGATAGCTCACAAAACAGAATATTTGCCAATCATGAATCTGATAAGGAATTATTATCTAGAATATATAGAAATTCCCATAACTCACCACCACAACAAAAACAATATGAATGTGGGCAAAGGACCTGAATGGACATTTTTTCAAAGAAGACATAAAAATAGTCAGTAAGCACATGAAAAAAATATTCAACATCATTAATCACTGGTGGTGGTGGTGGTGGTTTAGTTGCTAGGTCATGTCTGACTCTTTGTGACCCCATGGACTATAACAGACCAGGCTCCTCTGTCTGTGGGATTTCCCAAGCAAGAAAACTGGAGTTGGTTGCCATTTCTTACTCTAGAGGACCTTCCCAACTCGGGGATCGAACCTGGATTTCCTGTACTACACATAGATTCTTTACTGATTGAGGCACAGGGAAGCCCCATTAATTATTATGCAAGTCAAAATTACAATGAAATACTACCTCACATCCATTAGGCTAACTGTTATTTATTTACTTGCTCTTTTTTTTTAATTTTTTTCTTTTTTACTTTACAATACTGTATTGGTTTTGCCATACATTGACATGAATCCACCACGGGTGTACATGAGTTCCCAATCCTGAACCCCCCTCCAGCCACCCTCCCCATACCATCTCTTTGGGTCATCCCTGTGCACCAGCCCCAAGCATCCTGTATCCTGTATCGAACTTAGACTAGCGATTCATTTCTTACATGATAGTATACATGTTTCAATGCCATTCTCCCTAATCATCCCACCCTCTCCCTCTCCCACAGAGTCCAAAAGTCTGTTCTATACATCTGTGTCTCTTTTGCTGTCTCGCATACAGGGATCTCATTACCATCTTTTTAAATTCCATATATATGTGTTAGTATACTGTATTGGTGTTTTTCTTTCTGGCTTACTTCACTCTGTATAATCAGCTCCAGTTTCATCCACCTCATTAGAACTGATTCAAATGTATTCTTTTCAATGGCTGAGTAATACTCCATTGTATATATGTACCACAGCATTCTAATCCATTCATCTGCTGATGGACATCTAGGTTGCTTCCATGTCCTGACTATTATAAACAGTGCTGTGATGAACATTGGGGTTCATGTGTCTCTTTCAATTCTGGTTTCCTTGGTGTGTATGCTCAGCAGTGGGATTGCTGGGTCATAAGGCAGTTCTATTTCCAGTTTTTTAAGGAATCTCCACACTGTTCTCCATAGTGGCTGTACTAGTTTGCATTCCCACCAACAGTGTAAGAGGGTCCCTTTTCTCCACACCCTCTCCAGCATTTATTGCTTGTAGAGTTTTGGATCGCAGCCATTCTGACTGGCAGTGAAATGGTACCTCATTGTGGTCTTGATTTTCATTTCTCTGATAATGAGTGATGTTGAGCATCTTTTCACATGTTTGTTAGCCATCCATATGTCTTCTTTGGAGAAATGTCTGTTTAGTTCTTTGGCCCATTTTTTGATTGGGTCGTTTATTTTTCTGGAATTGAGCTGCATGAGTTGCTTGTATATTTTTGAGATTAGTTGTTTGTCAGTTGCTTCATTTGCTATTATTTTCTCCCATTCCAAAGGCTGTCATTTCACCTTGCTTATAGTTTCCTTTTTGTGCAGAAGCTTTTAATTTTAATTAGATCTCATTTGTTTATTTTTGCTTTTATTTCCAGTATTCTGGGACGTGGATCAT
This sequence comes from Budorcas taxicolor, assembly GCF_023091745.1. Classification (NCBI taxonomy): domain Eukaryota; kingdom Metazoa; phylum Chordata; class Mammalia; order Artiodactyla; family Bovidae; genus Budorcas; species Budorcas taxicolor. Next base: position 89,517,810 of record NC_068911.1, on the reverse strand, counting down.
AGAGGATCCTGCTGTGATTTATGTCAGAGAGTCTTTTGCCTATGTTCTCCTCTAGGAGTTTTATAGTTTCTGGTCTTACGTTTAGATCTGTAATCCATTTTGAGTTTATTTTTGTGTATGGTGTTAGAAAGTGCTCTAGTTTCATTCTTTTACAAGTGGTTGACCAGTTTTCCCGGCACCACTTGTTAAAGAGATTGTCTTTAATCCATTGTATATTCTTGCCTCCTTTGTTGAAGATAAGGTGTCCATAGGTGTGTAGATTTATTTCTGGGCTTTCTATTTTGTTCCATTGATCTATATTTCTGTCTTTGTGCCAGTACCATACTGTCTTGATGATAGTGGCTTTGGAGTAGAGCCTGAAGTCAGGCAGGTTGATTCCTCCAGTTCCATTCTTCTTTCTCAAGATTGCTTTGGCTCTTCGAGGTTTTTTTGTATTTCTATACAAATTGTGAAATTATTTGTTCTAGCTCTTTGAAAAATACCACTGGTAGCTTGATAGGGATTGCATTGAATCTGTAGATTGCTTTGGTTAGTATACTCATTTTCACTATATTGATTCTTCCAATCCATGAACATGGTATATTTCTCCATCTATTAGTGTCCTCTTTGATTTCTTTCATCAATGTTTTATAGTTTTCTATATATACACCATGACCAAGTGGGCTTTATCCCAGGGATGCAAGGATTCTTCAATATCCACAAATCAATCAATGTAATTCACCACATTAACAAATTAAAAGATTAAAACCACATGATTATCTCAATAGATGCAGAGAAGGCCTTTGACAAAATTCAACATCCATTTGTGATAAAAAAAAAAAAACTCTCCAGAAAGCAGGAATAGAAGGAATATACCTTAACATAATAAAAGCTATATATGACAGACCCACAGCAAACATTATCCTCAATGGTGAAAAATTGAAAGCATTTCCCCTTAAGTCAGGAACAAGACAAGGGTGCCCACTTTCACCGCTACTATTCAACATAGTTCTGGAAGTTTTGGCCACAGCAATCAGAGCAGAAAAAGAAATAAAAGGAATCCAAACTGGAAAAGAAGAAGTAAAACTCTCACTGTTTGCAGATGACATGATCCTCTACATAGAAAACCCTAAAGACTCCACCAGAAAATTACTAGCACTAATCAATGAATATAGTAAAGTTGCAGGATATAAAATCAACACAGAGAAATCCCTTGCATTCCTATACACTAATAATGAGAAAGTAGAAAAAGAAATTAAGCAAACAATTCCATTCACCATTACAATGAAAAGAATAAAATACTTAGGAATATATCTACCTAAAGAAACTAACTGTTTTTTTTTTTTAAATAACAATTTTTTGTTTTAAAACGTTTTTTATTTTAAAAAGTAACATTTTTTAAAAAATAGTAATGTGTTAGTGAGGGTATGCAGATATTAGAACACCCATGCATTGTTGGTGGTTATATAAAATGGTTCAGTCACTGTGGAATAGTTAAACATAAAATTACCACATGGTCTAGCAATTCTAATTCTAAGAATATACCCAAAAGAATTGAAAACAGACTAAAACAGATACTTAAATGACAATGTTCATGGCAACATTAGTCATAACAATCAAAAGGTAGAAACAACCCAAATGAATGAACAGATAAACAAATGTGTACACCCATGCAGTGGAATATTCAGCCCTAGGAAGAAATGAAATTCTGATACATGCTACAACATGGATGAAATGTGAAAATAAAATGCCAAATGAAATACACTAAGCACAAAAGGATAAATATCATACAATTCCATTTGTATAAGGTAGCTAGAGTAGGAAAATTCACAGAGACATAAAGTAGAATAGAGGTTACCATGGGCTGAGGCAGACCCTTCTGGCAGAAAGTGAAGAAGAACTAAAGAGCCTCTTGATGAAAGTGAAAGAGGAGAGTGAAAAAGTTGGCTTAAAACTCAACATTCAAAAGATGAAGATCACGGCATCCGATCCCATCACTTCTTGGCGCATAGATGCAGAAACAATGGAAACCATGACAGACTCTATTTTCTTGGGCTCAAAAATCTCTGCAAATGGTGACTGCAGCTATAAAATTTAAAGACACTTGCTTCTTGGAAGAAAAGCTATGACCAACCGAGGCAGCATATTAAAAAGCAGAGACATTACTTTGCTGACAAAGGTCTGTCTAGTCAAAGCTATGGTTTTTCCAGTAATCATGTATAGATGTGAGAGGTGGACTATAAAGAAAGCTGAGTGCAAAAGAATTGATGTTTTTGAACTGCAGTGTTGGAGAGGACTCTTGAGAGTCCCTTGGACTGCAAGGAGATCAAGCCAGTCAATCCTAAAGGCAATCAGTCCTGAATATTCATTAGAAGGACTGATGTTGAAGCTGAAACTTCAATACTTTGGCCATCTGATGCGAAGAACTGATTCATTGGAAAAGACCCTGATGCTGGGAAAGAATGAAGGCAGGAGGAGAAGGGGATGACAGAATGAGATGGTTGGATGGCATCACCAACTCAATAGACATGAGTTTGAGCAAGCTTTGGGAGTTGGTGATTGAGAGTGAAGCCTGGCGTGCTATAGTTCATGGGGTCGCAAAGAGTTGGACATGACTGAGCAACTGAACTGAGCTGAACTGATGGGCTGAGGGGAAGGAGAAACGGAGTCACTGTTTAATAGGTACAGGTGATATGATCACCTCCCAGACATTGAGAGGTTTAGGTTTGACTTGGGATTGTCATACACATGATACCTCTAGGGTTTTAGCAGTGCATGGCACAGTGATGCCCTAAAGTGTTTTTTAGATAAGGGGGTGAATGGGTATGAAGTCTAACTTGTGCTGCGCTCCTTAAGCCATGTGTTTTGGAGGAAGGTTACATCCTGTTGGAGGACGAAGTGCACTGTTTAAATCATTTTGAAACAGTATACAAAGTCATCCCATGTGTAATGACTTCTTATTATTACTACCTGCGTTCAAAACCCCACAGTGGGAACAAATAGTTTCCGGATTTCATACTAGTATTCAAGTGCATCTTTCTTGGCATATCTAGAAAAGGTTAAGTTTGCCAGCTGACGTACCATCTTGTTAGTCAAGACACTAAAAATCTGTTATTTTTTTCTGAGTCAAAAATGGTTACAAAAAATTGCTGAATGCGGCAGAGGGGTCTTAAGACTCCAAGATCAAACTCACACTCCTAATTAGTTAATTAATCAAAATGTATTGCAAATTATTCTGCGCCAAGTAAATGGATATCAGGGGCTAAAAGGTGAAGTGAGGTCTCCAAATTCACACAGGCGATTAGTGGGGAAACCAGCATGAGAATCTGCAACCCCAAGCAGATTAGACTCCTGCTGCAGACAGTGAGTGTGATGTTCCCCAGGCAGGGGAAATAAGCATGTGGGATCCAGTTCAGACATGGCTGGGACTACTGAGCTCCACAGAGCAGTATGTTAGCACTCTCAGTGTAGGCTGAGATGTTTATGACATCTTCACATGAAGTAGAGGAAAGAAATGAATAAACTAAGAAAAATGTGATATCATCATCATGTCATGTCATCTTGTGTGGGTCCTGTAGTCTGCTTTTCTCAAAACATATCACAGTATCTACTATTTTGGATCTGCCAAAGGCAAAGCATACAGTCTCTTATGTACATGTATAATACAATGCATGTACTGTACATAGATATTTATATATTTATTTTCCTCTCCATTTACATAATCAATCATACTTGCTCTAAAAACTCATGTTACGTAGTGAGGGTTTTGGAATTTCAAATGTTTTCCAAAATGAAGAAAACAAAACCCACTTCCCTTAATAAGCTGTTTCTGGCTCATCTTTAAATATAACATGTAAATATAGGAAATTAATCTGGAGGAAAGAAACAAAACTAAGAAAAATACATATATATACACACACACACACACATATATGTATGAAAAAGCAAAAAAGTGTTAGTTGCTCAGTCGTGTCCAATTCTTTGTGACCCCATGGACTGTAGCCTGCCAGGCTGCTCTGTCCATTGGATCTCCCAGGCAAGAATACAGAAGTGGGTAGCCATTCCCTTCTCCAGGGGATTTTCCTGACCCAGAGATTGAGCCCAGGTCTCCTGCACTGCAGGCAGATTTTTGACCATCCAAGTCATCAGAGAAGCCCTGAAATTTTATATTTATTTATTTATTTATATTTCCATTTGATTGATAATTTTCATTCCTTCTCTCCTACTCTCTACGCATCCTCATGTGTTTATGTTATTTCTGATTTCAGGTTCCCCAAGTGAAATTCTGTAGGCTATAAGCTAAATCACTGACAAACACTGGCCAGGTTAAACCATGTTACAGGAACAATGAGCAGGGCCCAATTTCTCTGAAGAGACATGAAGTGAAAAATCTTCACCACTGGGTATTTCATGGCAATTGAAACCAGCCTACCCTTAATGATCAGGAGCCATGCCCTCCCCTGCCGCCTTCCACATGGAACCAGTTTGTGTTCTCTCTCCAGGAATGGTGCAGAGCTGGGAAAGTCTTCCAAAGGTCACCTTTTCCTAAGGCCTCCAGGCAGTTTTCTAAAGCATTCCAGAATTTTTATTCCCCAATTCTTTAAAATGCTCTGAGCAACTGACAGATCTCTGATGTCTACAGGAAAAAATGTTAGAGTCAATGAGTCTTAATTCTACTCTTACGCCAATCTCTGTTTAAGGCAAGGATCCCTTTTAAAGTCAAATTCAGCTTTGGTTTTCTTTATTCTTGCATTCTGATAACACTTTAGGAAACTGGTATTAAGGGGAGGCCAGACCATACGTTAAAAGAAGAATCATGTCCATTTTGAACAGAGACTTTGAGACAACAAAATGATCATTTAGTGTCTATATTAGATTCCTTCCTGAATTCAGCCTTTAGGCAATCAGTTTACTAAAGGATTCTAAAAGCATGTGGCCTTTATGTGAATGGGAGAAAGCTCCACAGAGTTTCAAACTATAATGAAATCAGAAGGGTCATAAACCTTATGCTGTAGACATTAATTAAGGGCCAGCTTACTCCACAGCAGAGGAAATGCTGGGATAGCAGGTGTGTTTGAGGGAGGTACACGACTGCCTGGGAAGCAGCTGGACTTGGCAGCCCTTGGACTGAGAACAGAGACAACAAATCCCTAGCATAGGGGCAGTTTGACCATTCCTTTGACCCCTGCATGCCTTAACTAAACTCCTTTGTTTCTTGTCAATTCTCCCTCAACATGCAAAAAAACATGTTTTTCTACCTTTCAAAGAAAATAAGTCTGCTTCTCACTCTCTCCCCTACCCCACACCTAGACTGGACCTCATTTGTCTTGAGGCAGAAGAGGGCTCAGTGCAACACGTGATCATATTTAATGGTCTCCAAAATTACTTCTATGAAACATCTACCTACTTGCCACGGCTTGATTTACTGCATCGCCTGGAAATAACAAATGTAATTACTTTGGAATCAACATAATATGAGGCCAGACTGCCTTAACATTCCTTTCGCTTGAGAGGAACTTAATATGAATGGGAACCAGCTGTCTGTCAGTCATCATGTGCATTCGGTCAGCTTTCATAACTGATGACAGATATGGCTCTTTTGGAAAATACTTTAAAGTCACATAATTATAATGGCCATTTTTTTCTCTGACAGCTTTCATACCTACAATGAATCATGTAAAACACAGGTATCTTACCTGAAACCAAGAGATAATTCGGTGTTTTCAAATGGTTATCTCCCCTGGAATCATTTCCCCCAGGCTTATGTTTTGGATTTCTTTAATAAAAGGAATAGTATGTTCTTATTCAAGAAGAGAAAACAAATGAAACTTGTGACTTCCTAATGAGAGAAATTCCCTAAAGCTTTGAATGGCAAGAAGGATCTTCAGAGTATGTGTGTATGTGTGTGTGTATAAATGTTGATTTAATTAGCCTTTATTACATATCTACTAATTTTCAGACTATCTGTCAGATGATAAAATTTTTTAAATGAATGAACATTTTGGGGGTCTCTACACTATCTACATTCACTTTCCTATTTAACCTTCACAACAACAACTGCACTTTGTGAGTTAGGTAATAAGACCTGCTTCTTTGCAAAGAGAACGCTGATGGTTAGTGACATGGGTAACTTTCCCAAGGTCACAGAACTAGTTATTAATGAAGTTGAAAGTAGGATCTAGGCCTCATTGATTCAAGTCAGTAAGAAAACCCTTAATGAAAGAATTGAGAAAAACTGGCAAATGCAACTTATTATACAAAACCTGGTATCTCTATAATTGTAACAACTAATTAGCATAATACAGAAAGTTGATCCCATTTATAAACCAAAGTACTGAAAGTATGACAGACTCTCAGTAGATCAACGAAACTAGAGTATAACTTCATGTGTGGATATTTGATATATGACAGAGGTTTAATTACAATGGAAAAAGAAAGGGCTAATAGACACATGGTGATCAGAAAATTAGATACCCATATGATTTGCTACTTAATACTATCACATATTAAAAATAACCCAGGAAGATTAAAAACCTAAATGTGAAAAGCAAACCTTTAACCACTCTAGAAAAAAATAAAGGAGATAAAATGATGTTAAAGTATATTCTTAAACAAAATACAGAAAAGCGCAAATGACAAAATGAAAGATCACTAGATACACTATATTAAAAATAAGCCTTTTTTACAATAAGATTCAATTACAAATAGTGAAAATGCAAGTCACAGCCTGGGAGAAAATATTTGCAACACATGTACCTAACAAAGAATTAGCACCTAGAACATATAAAAAATGCATGGAAATCAATCACCCAACAGAAAAATGGGCAGCTCACAAAACAGGAAATCCACTGGTCACTTAATATGCGAAAAATTTTTAATCTTATTAGGAATGAGGTAAATAGAACAATTAGGTATCAGTTCACAATTACCAAATTGGCAAATTTTTAGAGTATGAAAACACCTATTATTGGCCAGATACAATACAACAGAAATTTTCACTTACTGCTGATAGAACTTGGAGAAGGAAATGGCAACTGGAACAAACCACTTGGGAGCATGATTCGGCATGTCTAGAAAAGGTGAAGATACACACAGCCTCATACTAGTAATTCTGCTCATATGTATATATCTTAGAGAAACTCTCTAACATGCACAAAAGAAGACATTTTAAAATGCTACTTACAGCTATGTTTATGGAAACAAAACAACAGATAGCCCAATATATTTAAATTTTAAAAGGATATATTTTGATAGATTCATAAAATGTAACACTATTTTAGCAACTAAAATGAACAAACTAAATTTAGCTATTTATGGCAACATGGATAAATCTCAAAAATATAACACTAACAAAAGAGAGTTGCAAAGCATTTGTACAGTATAATATATACAGTCCCAAAACAAGCAAAAACATTATCAAAACAACTTATGGAAATGTATGCTTTACTGAACAGTGAAAGATTGTTTATACTTATTTAACAGTATAAAATCATGCATACAAAAAAAAACAAAACACTAGAAGTGCTTCTCTCTGAAGAGAAACAGATAGGAATGAAATCAGGGGCTTTCAAATCAGGGGCTTTGAATTTTTTCTTTAAAAAACCTGAAATGAATATGGTATTGATTGTTGTTGTTTATGCACTAAGTTATGTTCGACTCCTTTTGTGACCCCATGGACTGCAGCCAACCAGGCTCCTCTATCCATGGGATTTCCCAGACAAGAATACAGAAGTGGGTTGCCATTTCTTTCTCCAGGGGATCTTCCCAACACAAGGATCGAACCTGCATCTCCTGCTTGGCAGGTGGATTCTTTATAATTGAGCCACCTGGGAAGCCCATGGTGTTAGTAGATGATGTAAATCAAGAGACAAAAAAGAGGAAGAAGGCAGAAGGGAGAGAGGGATGGATAAAAGGAAGGAAGAAAGGAAACACGGCAGGGATGGGGCAGGAAGGAAAAGAAGAAAAAATACTTAGAGCGTATAAAACTCTAGATCAAATATTGAGATTCTGTCTTTTTGGGGTAGAGTCATTTAAATTTTAAAAAGATTAAAAGAGAATTTCCAGATTTTTTGAAACATAATGAACAAATGGAGCTAGTTATGGTATGAGTTAATATAACTCACTAATTTAGGTCAACTAGGGGAATTTGACTTAGGTCCAGAAATTTTGAGAATTTAAAGGCATGCAATTATTAAACTTACTCTGGGCCTACAGCTCTTCAAACTAATTGTAACAGTTAACCTTCTTGTAGGTGGCAGGTTTATGACTTGAAACGTGAAGCACTTTGGTCTCTGTGTACCCACTCCCCTCTCTCACTTGTACCCCAAAGGCAATTTTCCTTCCGTTCATCCAGAAACAATAACTCAAAAAAATCTATGAGCTAAGTGCCTAATTTAAAAAAAAAATCTCCATGTGTATATTCCCCTTTATTATTGTTGTATACATACTATTTTAACCATTTATCTTGGGGCTTCCCAGGTGGTGCTAGCGGCAAAGAACCTGTCTGCCAAAGCCAAGAGACATAAGGGATGAGTGTTCATCTCTTCCCGGGTTGACAAGATCTCCTGGAGGAGGTCATGGCAACCCACGCCAGTATTCTTGCCTGCAGAATCCCCATGGACAGAGGAGCCTGGAGGGCTACAGTCCACTGGGTCACAAAGAGTCAAATATAACTGAGGTAACTTGTTATATAAAATAGAAATAATTATTGAACAGTGAAACACTGTATTTTTATCAAAATAAGATAATACTCTCAATATTCCTATACTTTTCCAGTTCATATTCATTATATTTATTTCAAAAAATGTTCATCTCACCTTACATGAGAACTTAAATTCTATTCATGGACCAGATGTTCCATTTAAGACTGATCTATATAAATCAAGCCCATACCCTGCACCTAGTTGTTTTATTCCTTGTGTCTCTTCTTATCTGGAACAAACCCTTTATTTTAATGACTCTGAACTGTCATCTTACAGGATATACCATCTTCTGAACTTGTCTGATTTCTTCTCTGTGGTGAAATTTAGCTTGTTCCTTACTTAATAACTGAGAGCTATAAGAATACTCTGTGGATTTAAGTTAACCGCATGTGGCTACACAGTATCATAAGTAATGTTCCCAACTTCATTTTACATCACCTAAGAAAACACAATGTACTATCTAGTTGCCTACCATTGATGATATTAAGATTAACCACTATATTAGGGTGGTGATAATTTGATTTCTCTATTTAATAGCAGTATTTTCCCCTTTACAACCTGAAAGTAATCTGTGTAGTGTTACTCTGGGGTTATACAAGTGTTTCATCATAAACCTTCACTAAATTGATAACTGACAACCGATAATCCTCCTGAATTAGTCATTTCATTACATCACTGGTCTAGATAACAAGGAATAAAACAAGCGAAAATCCATGCTCTCATGGAGTTTATCATCTAGTGGGAAAAAGACATTAATAAACAACAAAAATTAGAAAAACACATAAGTCAACTCTACTTCAATTTTTAAAAATTAGAAAAATATGACATGAAGTATGCCATGTGCTGAAGAGTGCTATGTAAACAAATTTAGCTGGGAAGCAGTGAGGACCTTCCCTGATCACCCCGTGGAGAGATGACCTCACAAGCAAGTGTTGCCCCTCACACTTGATGGTCTATCTCACCTAATATAGTCAACTCAGAACAACTCACGGTTCTGAGAGTAAAAATATATGCTAGTTTTCCGGGGGTAATGTAACAAAATACCACAAATTCAGTAGCTTAAAACAACAGAAATTTCTTCTCTCGCAGCTTCTGACCTTCTTGGTAGCTGCGCACAGTCCTTGGTTTGGAGACACACCTCTTCAGTCACTTCAAACACCACCTCTATCTTCACTTGAGCTCCCACTCTGTGTCTCAAGGCTCCCTCTCCTTTCTTGTATAAGATGCTAGAACAGAACTGAGTCACAGGATTCAGGGCCCACGCAAAAACCAGTATCATCTCATCTCAAGATCCTTTATTGAACCACATCTGCCCACATGCTGTTTCCAAATAAGATCAGAGGCCAAGTACCAGGACTTCCCTGATGGCTCAGATGGTAAAGGATCCACCTGCAATGCAGAAAACCTGCGTTCAACCCCGGAGACAGGAAGATCTTCTGGAGAAGGGAATGACAACCTGCTCCAGTATTCTCGCCTGGAGAATTCCAAGGACAGAGGAGCCTGGTAGGCTGCAGTCCATGGGATCACAAACAGCTGGACACGGCTGAGGGACTAACACTTTCACTTTCACAGATATCAGGAGTACCTTATCTTATTGGGACCATTCACTTTCACAGATATCAGGAGTACCTTATCTTATTGGGACCATATTCAACTAAATAAAAAGGTGACAGAATGTGTTAATTATAGTCAATGGACCAACAGAGTATAATACAGGCTTCATCTCTGCTTCTTAAGGATGAGGGGAAATCAGATATGAAGGGAACATTTCATGCAAAGATGGGCTCAATAAAGGACAGAAATGCTATGGACCCAACAGAAGCAGAAGATATTAAGAAGAGGTGGCAAGAATACACAGAAGAACTATACAAAAAAGATCTTCACGACCAAGATAATCACGATGGTGTGATCACTCACCTAGAGGAAGACATCCTGGAATGTGAAGTCAAGTGGGCCTTAGAAAGCATCACTATGAACAAAGCTAGTGGAGGTGATGGAATTCCAGTTGAGCTGTTTCAAATCTTAAAAGATGATGCTGGTGAAAGTGCTGCACTCAATATGCCAGCAAATTGGGAAAACTCAGCAGTGGCCACAGGTCAGTTTTCATTCCAATCCCAAAGAAAGGCAATGCCAAAGAATGCTCAAACTACTGCACAATTGTACTCATCTCACACGCTAGCAAAGTAATGTTCAAAATTCTCCAAGCCAGGCTTCAGCAATACATGAACCATGAACTTCCAGATGTTCAAGCTGGTTTTAGAAAAAGCAGAGGAACCAGAGATCAAATTGCCGACATCCACTGGATCATCAAAAAAGCAAGAGCATTCCAGAAATCATCTATTTCTGCTTTACTGACTATGCCAAAGCCTTTGACTGTGTAGATCACCACAAACTGTGGAAAATTCTGAAAGAGATGGGAATACCAGACCACCTGACCTGTCTGTTGAGAAATCTATATGCAGGTCAGGAAGCAACAGTTAAAACTGGACATGGAACAACAGACTGGTTCCAAATAGAAAAGGAGTACGTCAAGGCTGTATATTTTCACCCTGCTTATTTAACTTATATGCATGAGAAATGCTGGGCTGCATAAAGCATAAGCTGGTATGATGATTGCTGGAAGAAATATCAATAACCTCAGATATGCAGATGACACCACCCTTATGGCAGAAAGTGAAGAAGAACTAAAGAGTCTCTTGATGAAAGTGAAAGAAAAGAGTGAAAAAGTTGGCTTAAAGCTCAACATTCAGAAAACGAAGATAATGGCATCCGGTCCCATCACTTCATGGGAAATAGATGGGGAAAAAGTGGAAATAGTGGCTGACTTTATTTTTTTTGGGCTCCAAAATCACTGAAGATGGTGACTGCAGCCATGAAATGAAGAGACTCTTACTCCTTGGAAGGAAATTTATGCCCAACCTAGACAGCATATTAAAAAGCAGAGACATTACTTTGTCAACAAAGGTCCGTCTCATCAAGGCTATGGTTTTTCCAGTAGTCATGTATGGATGTGAGAGTTGGACTCTAAAGAAAGCTGATCACCGAAGAATTGATGCTTTTGAACTGTGGTGTTGGAGAAGACTCTTGAGAGTCCCTTGGACTGCAAGGAGATCCAACTCGTCCATTCTAAAGGAGATCAGTCCTTGGTGTTCATTGGAAGGACCGATGTTGAAGCCGAAACTCCAATACTTTGGCCACCTTTTGCAAAGAGGTGACTCATTTGAAAAGACCCTGATGCTGGGAAAGATTGAAGGCAGGAGGAGAAGGGGACAACAGATGATGAGATGGTTGGATGGCATCACTGACTCGATGGACGTGAGTCTGGGTGAACTCTGGGAGTTGGTGATGGACAGGGAGGCCTGGCGTGCTGTGGTCCATGGGGTCACAAAGAGTCAGACAGGACTGAGCAACTGAACTGAACTGACTGAACTAGTCTTGCCTGCACATACAGACATACACACATACACACTGTTGTGGGTTTTGGAAACTGTTTCAGAGACAAATAGGGTTGTAGAAATCAGAACTCCATAACATGGAATTTAAATGGACAGGTGATAGTGAATTGGGAAAAACTCAGCCCTTCTCCTGCGTTCCTCTTTTACTCTCACATGACTACCACATTCACACTTCTGACACTAGAAGTGTGGGAGTTTTTCCCACACCGGGCAATTCTGTGACACCAGTTGGGTATCCCACAATTTAACTCAATGCTGACTCTGTCTACCTGGAGATACTATCATATCTCACAGCTCTGCAAGACTGTCCCCAGTTTCAATTGCAATCGTGTAGTTCCCCTGATTACTCACAACTTTTGTTTGACAGCCACAAATCAGAGATTCCCATTACCTACTCCTCACAGGTTCCGTTATTTGCTAGAATAGCTCACAAAACTCACAGCAACACTTACACCTACCAGTTTTTTTAAGGAATATAACAAAGGATATATATGAATAGAGTCTTCCAAGGTGGTGCTAGTGGTAAAGAACCCACCTAACCAATGCAGGAGACATAACCAATGCAAGTTCAATCCCTGGGTAGGGAAGATACCCTGGAGGAGGGCATGGCTACAGTCCATAGGGTCGCAAAGAATCGGACACAACTGAAGCAACTTAGCACCCATGCATGCATATTTGTATAGCCAGATGAAGAGATACATAAGGCAAGGTCTGGGAGGATCCTGAGCACAGGAGCTTCTGTCCCCATGGAGCTGGGGTATGTCTCCCTCCTAGTATGTGGATGTGTTCACCAAGCTTTCCAAACCACACACGATTGGGATTTTATGGAGGTTTGCTCATAGGGACATAATCAATTACTAACTCCATTTCCAGCTCCTCTCCCCTCTCTGGAGAATGGAGAGTGGGGCTGAAAATTCCAAGCTTCTGATTATGACATGGTCTTTGTGGTAAGCAGCCCCATCCAGAAGCCCACCAACAATCACCTCAATAGAACAAAAAACATTCCTATCACCTAGGGAATTCCATATTATTTAGGAGTTCTTTGTTTAGAATCCAAGATCAAAGACCAAATATTAGAACAAAAGATACTCCTGTACTCTTATCATTTAGGAATCTATAAGGGTTTTAGGAGCTCTCTGCCAAGAATCAGTGTCAGTGACCAATATATATTTTTCTATTATGTCACAGATGGTGTCTTCACCTCAGTACAAAGATGGCAGCTATCCAGTTGCATCATTAGCAATAAAATGTAACATGGTAAAGTTCTTCAAAAACATTTCTTTGGAATAAATAGTCAATTCCTCCAAATTGTTCACATGGCTACTTTATTCAATAAAGCAAATTTTAGTCTGATTTGAGGCTGATTCTTAAGAAATCTGAATGAATTAAATGTGAGTTTATGAAGTGCCCTGTTGCTGAATTTACCCATCAGTAAATACCTAAACAAGTTGCAGTATCACTTTTCTAGCCTTAGAAGTAAGTATTTGATCACACAGCTGGTTCTAATGACCTCTAGATAAAAGAAAGAAGTTAATTTCATCAGTTAAAAATATTAAGAGAACATTACTGAGATGCTTAACATATGTTGTTGTGCATAAAATACCAAAAAATTAGAGATAGGAGGATTGATTTTATACTCAGAAATTCCTTACAGTCGATGTCATAGTCTGCTTGAACTTTATATTTTGACTGTGACATTATCTTATTTTTAAAGATTAGGTAAATGATATATAAAGCTAGAAATAAAAAGGGGATCTCTAAACCCCAAGATCCTATGGAAAGGAGACATAACTCAAGCAAATGTGGTCAGTTAACATATATACATACACAGGAAACAATTACCCAAGTGTTACAAAGAATCCAGTCAAAACTCAATTCTACCCTGTTAAGTGTATGCCAAAAACCATATGTTTTATTTTACTACAATAAAGATTATATCAAACATCCCCAGAATCTGGACCAAAGTACATAAGAATTATTTTGACAAAATACAAAGTAGGCAGTCATATTGTAATTTTTTGCATCCGTCATCTTGGTAAAATGCTAAGTACCTTCAGAATAATATAAAAACCTAACATATCAGCTCTGCCATTTAACAGCCAAAGGTTACAGAAAAAAATCTCCTAAACAATGTGACTTACAGCTTCTTCAGCTGAAAAACTGAATCATAGTCCCCATCTTGCAAGGCTGTTGGAAGGTTATAAATAATGTGGGTAAAATGTCTGATTTTGAATGCCCACTGTTATTCTTAGGCTGTGGTCTTTCATTAGATAAACCTAATAATTCATAGTTAGGTGCATTTGGCTACCTCATGTAACTCTCCATTTAAAAAAAAGTGAATATTTCAATAATAATTTGTACATTGCAAAAGATGGCTTTTTAAAAATATTTATTGAATTGCAATCAAAGAGAAGTGTGTTGTTCACCATGTGGTACTCAGAGAGATACGGCACTCCTATTCCCCTTCCAGAAAGGACTTGCTGCCCAGCTGTAAGGGATATAGCGCCCTCTCAGCCTCCAACTGGTAGTCCATCAGAGGCTGCCTCGGTCTTCCAGCTGATGTCACAGCACTTGTAGGGTGGCCCCCAGCAAATGACTGAGCCAGACAGTGGCAGCTAAGGGCATGCTCTTCTTGCAGCAGCTTCCAGCCACCGAATGAACAAAGCAGAGATACAAAGGTCTGCCATTTCCACTCAGGGCAGCATCCCTCGACTGGGCATGCTGTGTTCTGACTTCCCACTTGGCTGGCAAACACTTTTCTAGGCTGGCACACAAACTAACAGCACTCTCTGGCCACTCCTGATTCTCACACCCATTCATGGGTTCTCTCCGCAATAAATATTTTGCTTTTCTAACTACCCCAGCATCTGCTTCCAGAGAACTCAAATTGTGACACCTAGCTCTTTCAGAGATTTATGTTACGAAATAACAGTAACAACAACAAACCCGGACAGAAAAATCAATGGAAATGTGGTTCTTCATTACTTTGCCTAAAACATCTCAGACAGGCATCTCTTCTATTTTTTTTCCTTCCAGTTTTATTGAGATATAACGGATATATAACTTGTTTAACATGTTGATTTGATATACTTATATATTGCAAAACAATTACCAACAGACCTTCAACCCATCACAGAATTAGCATTTCTTTTTTGTGGTGAGAACAGATCTATTCTCTTAGCAACTATTAAGTGCATAATACAGTGTTATTAACTATAATCTAATGCTCTATATTATGGGACTTCCCTGGTGGCTAAGATGGTAAAGCATCTGCCTACAACGCAGTAGACCTGGGTTCAATCCCTGGGTTGGGAAGATCTCCTGGAGAAGGAAATGGCAACCCACTCCAGTATTCTTGCCTGGAAAAACCCATGGACGGAGGAGCCTGATAGGCTACAGTCCATGGGGTCGCAGAGTAGGACATGACTGAGTGACTTCACTTCACTAATGCTCTGTATTAGGACCCCAGAATTGATTCATCTTACAACTGGAAATTTGGCTCCTTTGACCAACATCTTCCCACTTCCTCCAGCTCTCAGCTCCTAGTAACCACCTCTATTCTAAATGTCCTCCAGCCCTCAGCTCCTAGTAACCACCTCTATTCTAAACGAATAATTCAGTCTGCAAATGTGTTAAACCAATGTGTAAAAAAGATTTGCAGGACCAAGATAATCACGATGGTATGGTCACTCACCTAGAACCAGACATCCTGGAATGTGAAGTCAAGTGGGCCTTAGAAAGCATCACTACGAACAAAGCTAGTGGAGGTGATGGGATTCCAGTTGAGCTATTTCAAATCCTGAAAGATGATGCTGTGAAAGTGCTGCACTCAATATGCCAGCAAATTTGGAAAACTCAGCAGTGGCCACAGGACTGGAAAAGATCAGTTTCCATTCCAATCCCAAAGAAAGGCAATGCCAAAGAATGTTCAAACTACTGCACAATTGTACTCATCTCACACACTAGTAAAGTAATGCTCAAAATTCTCCAAGTCAGGCTTTAGCAATTCGTGAACCGTGAACTTCCAGATGTTCAAGCTGGTTTTAGAAAAGGCAGACGAACCAGAGATCAAATTGCCAACATCCACTGGATCATTGAAAAAGCAAGAGAGTTCCAGAAAACATCTATTTCTGCTTTATTGACTATGCCAAAGCCTTTGACTGTGTGGATCACCACAAACTGCAGGAAATTCTGAAAGAGATGGGAACATCAGACCACCTGACCTGCCTCTTGAAAAACCTATATGCAGGTCAGGAAGCAACAGTTAGAACTGGACTGGTTCCAAATAGGAAAAGGAGTACATCAAGGCTGTATATTGTCACCCTGCTTATTTAACTTATATGCAGAGTACATCATGAGAAATGCTGGGCTGGAAGAAGCATAAGCTGGAATCAAGATTGCCGGGAGAAATATCAATAACCTCAGATATGCAGATGACACCACCCTTATGGCAGAATGTGAAGAGGAACAAAGGAGCCTCTTGATGAAAGTGAAAGAGGAGAGTGAAAAAGTTGGCTTAAAGCTTAACATTCAGAAAACGAAGATCATGGCATCCGGTCCCATCACTTCATGGGAAATAGATGAAGAAACAGTGGAAACAGTGTCAGACTTTATTTTGGGGGGCTCCAAAATCACTGCAGATGGTGACTGCAGCCATGAAATTAAAAGATGCTTACTCCTTGGAAGAAAAGTTATGACCAACCTAGACAGCATATTCAAAAGCAGAGACATTACTTTGCCAACAAAGGTCCATCTAGTCTAGGCTATGGTTTTTCCAGTAGTCATGTATGGATGTGAGAGTTGAACTGTGAAGAAAGCTAAGCGCCAAAGAATTGATGCTTTTGAACTGTGGTGTTGGAGAAGACTCTTGAGAGTTCCTTGGACTGCAAGAAGATCCAACCAGTCCATTCGGAAGGAGATCAGCCCTGGGATTTCTTTAGAAGGAATGATGCTAAAACTGAAACTCCAGTATTTTGGCCACCTCATGCGAAGAGTTGACTCATTGGAAAAGACTCTGATGTTGGGAGGGATCGGGGGCAGGAAGAGAAGGGGACGACAGAGGATGAGATGACTGGCGTCACCGACTCGATGGACGTGAGTCTGAGTGAACTCCGGGAGACGGTGATGGACAGGGAGGTCTGGCGTGCTGCGATTCATGGAGTCGCAAAGAGTCGGACACGACTGAGCGACTGAATCGAACTGAACTGAACTAAATATTAATATTGTGAGTCTTTTTTCCTGTTTGGTCTAATTTGAATTTGCTTGCTACAAGTTAAGCTCACTTCTCCATGTGTTCACTGTGAAAATGAAGATAAAAATACTGTGATTTAAGATATTTAAGCCATTCTTTTGCCCTTGATTAAGAGTCTCAACTTCTTTAAATAACATCCCTCTGAGGTCTTATTTACTAAGCTCTTAATTATTTTTGCTGCATTTCTCTGGATGTTATCCAAACTTCCCACGCTGTATCTGTCTTCAGATGAAGTTTCAAGCTCATAGCAGATCTCTAGTAAGAAGCTGGCTGTGATGGAGTAAGAGAGACAAGCTCCATGGCTATAACTCCATCGACAAGGATTAATTGTGAGAACTAGCAGCACAAGCTTCCTAGCTCTGTTCACCTGTTTTATTCAATAATTACATAATCTGATATTTTTATTTGTTTATATCCCACTTCATTCTAAAGAGTATTGTGGATTGTATTTAAAATGCACCAAGGGGAAGCGATACATAAAGCAGGACTCCAGGAGAAACACAAAACTTCATGTTTTCCATCAGTTCCAGATTTGCTGTTGTTGTTTAGTCGCTAAGTTGTGTCTGACTCTTTGTGACCCCATGGACTCTAGCCTGCCAGGCTCCTCTGTCAGTGGGATTCTACAGGCAAGAATGCTGGGGTGGGTTGCCATTTCCTTTTCCAGGGTATCTTCCTGACCCAGGGATTGAGCCTGTGTCTCTTGCATTGGCAGGCAGATTCTTTGCCACTGAGCCACCTGGGAAGCCCAGTAGTTCTATAATAAACATCATTAAAATCTTCCTGTTAAAATAAAACAAGAATGGCACTGACACCCACACTGATGCCCCTACAAGTAATAGTAAGTATAGTGAAGGACACAACACAATGAAAAAAGACCATATTCTTTTATCTTCTTCTGTTAATCTTTAAAAATAAGTGTCATCCACTCAGCATGCAGTCAGTGTTCCTTGTGAGCCGCCATTCTTGGCCTTGACTATGTGGCCAGATCTGCTTTGCCAGCACATTCTCCAATAATCCCTTCACCCATCCTAAATTCCAGCCAGACTGAACTAAATGCCATTTCTCTCCAAACATGGCTACTTCCCCTAGCTGTCTGCCTTACTTTCATTTCCAGTGTCCTCAAATGCATTTCTCCCCAGTCAAAATAACTGAAACTGTCCAAAGCCCAGTTGGAAAATTCCCTTTGCCTGGAAGTCCTTTCAAATACCCACAGTGGTACTTTCTCCCTCCTCTGAATTTCCAGAGCACTCTGCTGCTCTCTTCCACTCTACACTCTATTACCTGACCCATATGAGTCTTACATCATATTTCCATGATCAGAAACAATCCTGTATTTGTGCTTCTGACAGCTTTCTGCCAAACAGTCATCCAACAAACCATTGAACTGGCAAATAAATGTCGGCATTGAAGTAGGTATTAGAAATATAACCATAATCAAAACTGACTTGGCACATGTCCTCAGGAAACTTCCAGGCGTGAAGAACCACTGAAAAGGCAATGACCACTGTTCCACAGAAGACAGAGGCTCTTGGGCTGGTGTAGGAGACACAGGCAGGGTTCCTAACTTAGACTTCAGTACAGAAAACCCTGTTAGAGACTCATATGCAAGCATTTAGCCAGGAGAATTGGCTGGGTAGTGGTTAATTGCTCCGGGTAGAGGACTAGGTTATGAGAACACCAGGAGAGAAACAGCCCTACAATTTCAAAGCATCACTGGGTAGAGGGGAAGTATGAAGATGGCTGAGGTAGCAAACTCAGAGGTGAGGATGAGATATAGGCAGAAGCCAGGTCACATCAGGTCTTTTACACATGAGGAAATCCAGGTATTAGTCTGAGGACAGTGGCAAGCCACTGAAAGACAATCAAAATTTGCATTTTGAAATAATCACTCTGCTTCAGGGCAGAGACTAGATTGCAAGGAAGCAGACCAAGGGCTTCCCTGGGGGCAGTGAAGAATCTACTTGCCAATGCAGAAGACACAGGTTCGATCCCTGGTCTGGGAAGATCCCACATGTTGCAGGGCAACTAAGCCCATGTGCCACAGCTATCGAGCCTGTGCTCTGGAGCCCACGAGCTGCAACTTCTGAGCCTGCAAGCCACAACCACTGACGCCTGTGCTCTCTAGAGCCCATTGCTCACAACAAGAGAAGCCACTGCAGTGAGAAGCCTGCACAAAGCAACTGCAGAGTAGCTCCTGCTCACTTCACTACAGGAAAGTCCATGCAGCAACAAAGACCCAGGGCAACTAGAGATAAATAAAATTATGGGAAAAAAAGAACAGTGTTTTAAAAAGAGAGAGAACAAGGTAGAAAACAGAGAGACTGATTAGAAGCCTGGTGCAGTAATCCAGGCCAGTCACAAGTATATGATAGGAGGCTTATACCTATATATTTTAAACAAGTATAATTTGCCAAATTCTAACTCAAATGCATATCTTACCAGCTCTCCCCCTTTTCATCAATAAAATTTTAAGTGAAACTGGCAGAAAATATGTAACTCCCCAGATGATCAAGGGGCCTCTGACTGCACTATGCCAGACTGCCTCGTCCAACATCTGGATTTTTAATACACCTGGTAACACTTAAGCACTGTAACCATAATTACCATGAAGAAATTCATTGAATTTCCAAGCGTTGCAGTAGTTCATAGTTCAATCAATCAACAGGGCAAGCATTTTTATTTTTTCAACAAGACAATCACAGTACTTAGCTGGTAAGCAGTGAGGACAGCCCTATAGAGAATCTGTGCAAGAAATCCTGCTAAAAAGACGCCATATTCTTCTCCTTACATTCCCTCGACCAGGGACAAAATCAGCATGCCCTGTACTTCTGCCTTTGTGTAAACCTGATTGGGAGATGGGAAACAGTGTAAAGCCTACTACATCAGGAGTTTATCTTTTCGGTCAGAACAAAGCACAGAACTCCCAGTATAATATAAATATGTTTTTGAATGGCAGAAACAGAGAGATGGAAAATATACCACATGATAATCTCCCTAATGGTTACAGCCAATACTCCACAATTACTAGCAGGTCTCAGAGAGAATGCGTCCTCTTCACTGCAGATAACACAGTAAAGAACTGGGAATCATTTTAATGGCTACCATAGCAACTAATTAATATCAAAAAGAACCATAAAGAAGCCATTCTGAAAAAAAAGTAACTCTTTTAGGTAAATGTCCTCTCTTACCTAATTGAATCAAAATTAAGTAATTCAACTCACTCAGTTACCTAAGCACACATTTCTTTTAAACGAGATATACAATCATTTTGTCTTGAACTGTACACTAAGAAACCTATATCGCTCATGTCAGTGTTCTGTGGATTCTTAACATAGCTGTTATTATTTGGTTCTGTTTAGTCTTAACAAATGAGGTATTTTGTTGTGCTTGCTTATAAAACCATATGGGCCACATGTATTGTGTCAGTATCCTACAGGAAAATATTTGAGCCTGATTTGTCTTCCTATTTGAGTATGAGTTAAAGTGGTTCAAGATTTATATTCTGTGGATTATCCTGACCATGCCTTGCCCAGAGTCTCCAGTTAGGAAGATCTCCTTGTCTGGCTCCTAACTTTCATTAAGAGGTGACAGTTGTCCCTTTTGCCAGATTATTTTGCTCAGCCAACAGATAAAGGATAAGCTACACAAGGTAACAGATGAGATCAAATTGCAAACCTCTGTTCCTTGCCAGGGATAATAACCTTGAATTTCTGTTCCTCAGTAGAAGACTGAAGAATATGCAATCCATCTATTCCTTTAGCTATTGAAAAATCTTCACCAGATGAAGCCCAATAAATGAATTATGTAATTGGATGGCACCATATTGGTTTCCTAGATAAATCTGTTTTTTCTGGATGTGCATTAACTATTTCTCATCAGCATATGTTGAGAAACAATATGAAAAAGAGCCCTATAAAACTCAGGACTGTATTTTCTCTCAGGATGCTGTGAAATAAATACATTGTCTCTTATACCACCCATGACCTCTTAAAAAGACCCACAAAATAAATTTTTCATAGGTCTTAGTTCTGGAAAGAGCTGTGTTTCTCCCCAGGCAATTGGATTTGTTTTTCTTTTATGGGCACAGTGAAACAGGGACCTAAAAACGTTCGCGTCTTGGTGTAGGCTGCTAGACAGCTTTTAGCCAATTCTGGTGGCTCACAGATTCACATTAAACTACTCTGTGTACTTTTTTTCCTTATTACAAAAGGAAAAACATAGTTATTGGGGGAAAATTGAAACTTCTGATAAGAAAAAAGAACATAAAAATTACTTGCATCTCACCACTTCAGAATGGTCACTAAACCCTTCATTACATTTCTTAAAATTTTATTTCCTTTATTTTTCCTTACAAAAATGGAATCATGGCTCATATCACTTTGTAACATGCTCTCTTATTTAATATATTGTGAAAAAAATTTTATATTATTAAGTGTTCTTCTACAACATTTTCATTGACTGTTGAGAATAAACATCCATAGATCCACCAACACCTATTTAACCATTACCATATACTAGTTGAATAGCTATGCTCTTTCCACGTTTATATTATAAATGATGAATATCTTTATAACTGTATCTTTACAATAATCTCTTATAATAACTTTTACTTTCTTAATAAATTTCTAGAATTAAAGTGATTAGGTCAAAATCTAGGCAAAATTATAAGGTTGTTATTGCCAGGAATTAAGAGATTGCTCTTTGGTAAAATAAATAAATTTTTTAAAAAAGAAATGGCTCTTTGGAAAGACTGTGCTAGTTTTAGTGCAACCAGCAGTTTTGTTAAATGACACATTATGTCACTTACAGATGCTTGTCTGTCTTGTTTAACAATTCACACATGTGTGCACACACAACATATAGACACACAGAAATGGATTCTCTGCAATTGTTACTGGGCCTAATTTAACAGGTATAGATGGGATAGCCACCAGTTCACCATGACTTCTGAGAGCAGCCCACCAAGGATGGGCCCAGTTTTCATGTCTCTATTCAATGACCTGTCCAAAGCTATTTAAGCTAAGAGTGGTCATTTGATCTGAGTTATGGAATTTTAGTCTTTCTCTTGGAAACTGCAGAAAGAAAAGAGGAGACAAGAGGAGACAGAGGGAATACCTTGGTGGTCCAGTGGTAGGACTCTGCAGGCCATGGGTTCTATCCCTGGTTGAGGAACTAAGATTCTGCATGTCACAGAGTACAGTCAAAAATAAAAGGAGACACAGGAATTAGAAATTGTTAGACATAATCCATTAATTGAAGGTCCCAAAGAAAATATTCACAAATTGTTGTTGAAACTCTAAGAGCTGTAATGACCTTTCTGAGATAGAGTATTCATCAAGACCAGCTCAGGCTAAGCTGGCCCAGGAATAATGGTTCAGCTCCGTTCAGTCACTCAGTCGTGTCTGACTCTTTGTGACCCCATGGACCGCAGCACGCCAGGCCTCTCTGTCCATCACCAACTCCCAGAGTTTACTCAAACTCATGTCCATCGAGTCAGTGATGCCATCCAACCATCTCTTCCTCTGTTGTCCCCTTCTCCTCCTGCCCTTAATCTTTCCCAACATCAGGGTCTTTTCAAATGAGTCAGCTCTTCACATCAGGTGGCCAAAGTATTGGAGTTTCAGCTTCAACATCAGTCCTTCCAATGAACACTCAGGACTGATCTCCTTTAGGATGGGCTAGTTGGATCTCCTTGTAGCCCAAGGGACTCTCAAGAGTCTTCTCCAACACCACAGTTCAAAAGCATCAATTCTTCAGTGCTCATCTTTCTTCACAGTCCAACTCTCATATCCATACATGACTACTGGAAAAACCATAGCCTTGAGTAGACAGAATAATGATTAAAATAGTAATAAGGCTAACATTTATTAGCTGCTTACAACGAAACAAGTGACATTCTAAGAGCTTTATTTTATTAATCCACTCAATTTCTATAGCAATCTTATGAGGTAGATAATATAAATATCTTGATTTTAAAGGTGAGAAAACTAAAGGAAAGAGTTGATAAGTGATTTGCCCATTTGCCCAAGGTCACATAGTGTTTACATGGCAGGGTTGCAATTCTGAGCCAGAAAAGTTTGGTTGTAAAGCCCATGCTCTTATTTATTCCATTAGAGCGGCCAGGAAATCCTGGAAACCTTGTCACCACACCCAGAGCCATGCTGTCACCTCCACTGGAGTACATAGACACCTCCTGCTAATCCAAGGCTACCTGTGAGAGAGGTCAGCACAATGGATGTGGGGAGGCTGCTTGACAGATCAGCTGGTGGCCACCTGAGAAACCACACCTGCAACAGGAAGGTTCCTCGGGCTCTATCACGCAAGCCCTACTCTTACTCTATGGGCAAGCAGAAGTTGCATGCAGCTGCTTTTACTTGGCATCTTACAGTATATTTATTGTCACTGACCCAAGGAAGGGGTGTGATTCAGACTTTGAGGTTAGGATTTTATTGCTGTTGTTGTCAGCGTTGTTATTATATCAGGAGATCTATTCAGTTCTCATCTGGCAAGCAAGAGCTTGGAAGAGAGTCAGAGAGCCATCACCAAGCCAAGGGGCAAAAAAATACGTTCTCCTACACAATTACAATGAATAATACTGAGAGTTCCTTGGACTGCAAGGAGATCAAATTAGTCAATCCTAAACGAATTCAACCCTGAATATTTACTGGAAAGACTGATGCTAAAGCTGAAGCTCCAATACTGTGGTCACCTGATGTGAACAGCTGACTTATTGGAAGAGACCCTGATGCTGGGAAAGACTGAAGGCAGGAGAAGGGGATGACTGAGAATGAGATGGTTGGATGGCATCACCAAATCAACGCACATGAGTCTGAGCAAACTCTGGGAGATAGTGAAGGACAGGGAAGCCTAGAATGCTATAATCCATGGGGTTGCAAAGAGTCAGACACGACTTAGCAATTGAACAACATTAAACATTTAATATTTAACATTAAACATTAACATTAAAACATTATCAGGTTTAAAACATACTTATTTAGTTGACAGGAAAGAAGATATCAGATTGATGTTTCCACTTGCATAACCTGTGAAAGTGAAAGTGAAAGTCGCTCAGTCATCTCCAACTCCTTGCGACCCCATGGACTATTATTGTCCATGGAATTCTCCAGGCCAGAACACTGGGATGGGTAGCCTTTGCCTTCTCCAGGGGGTCTTCCCAACCCAGGGATCGAACCCAGGTCTCCTGCATTGCAGGTGGATTCTTTCCCAACTGAGCCACAAGGAAAGCCCAGAAATACTTGAGTGGGTAGCCTATCCCTTCTCCAGCAGATCTTCCTGACCCAGGAATCAAACCAGGGTCTCCTGCACTGCAGGCAGATTCTTTACCAACTGAGCTATCAGAGAAGCTGGGTAACTTGTGTTGTGATTATTTTAACTACTGAAGTCTTTTGAGATGAATGCATTTTCAGTAGCAAATTTGACATTGCTGGATGGAGATTATACAGAGATAGAGTAGACAGTGACAATTATTTCTCTAACAATGACTTCCCATGATAGGTCCATACTGATCTGATTAAAAACAGAGTTACACTAAGAATCAGAAATCCAGCATTTCTCTAATTTTAGAACCCCTCTCCAATTTTAGAATCACTGTGCATGTGTACTAAGTTGCTTCAGTCGACTCTGTATGACCCCATGGACTATAGTCTGCCAGACTCCTCTGTCCATGGGATTCTCCAAGCAAAAATCCTGGAATGGGTTGCCATGCCCTCCTCCAGGGGATCTTCCCAACCTGTATGTCTTGGGCAGGCAGGTTCTTCACCACTAGCGCCACCTGGGAAGTCCTTTAGAGTTACTGCTGCTGCTGCTGCTGCTGCTGCTAAGTCACTTCAGTTGTGTCCGACTCTGTGCGACCCCATAGATGGCACCAGGCTCCGCCGTCCCTGGGATTCTCCAGGCAAGAACACTGGAGTGGGTTGCCATTTCCTTCTCTACTTCCCTTCAAATTCTTTACAAATCGTCTGGGAGTCCCCAGGCAGTGGTCTCACTTCACACCATGAGCTTCTTTGACACTGTTACCCTGCTGATGCCCACTGATGGCACCACACCTACGAGGATGCCAGCTAAAGGTGCCTGTGCCGCTGCTAATCCCCACCGGATCTGTGCAGTGGCTGCCAGAGCCTGCTCTCCTGCCACAAGCTTCCTGAGGAGAAGTCCAGTTCCTCTTTCTGCAGGAACTGCCAGCACCGGAGCCACTTCTCCCTGGGACATCCACTGACCCTCTGAATGAAGGCACACAGGCCTCTTGGATTAGTTACTTCCCACATAGCAGCTACCTCAGCCTGAGAATAACATACCAGGTGGCATCCTAGGTCACCTTCCTTCTTACTCTTGGCCCATCATCTTTGAACCAGTTTTTTCACCCCATTTGTCTCTCTCCAGGGTATGTTCTTCCCTGGAGACTCAAGATCTCTCATATAAATAGACACTCACCCACCCCTCACCCCCTGCCACTAGATATTCCAGACATATCTGAATACATAGGTCCCAGGCTGGGATTCTTTCTATTATATCTATTATCATTATAGTTATTATCCTATCATTATCATCATTATCATTATATTCATGATGATGACAATGAACTGCGGTCCATTAGTGACACTTAAGATATATCAGACCATATTTGGGGGGGGGGGGTGATTAGAAGCATATACTTCCTCTATCTCATTCTTCCAATATAGAAACATTTCTAAAAGACCTCCCATACTTAACAAGCCTTCCCTAGTGACTCAGCAGTAAAGAATCCACCTGCAATGCAGGAGACATGAGTTCGATCCCTGGAGAATGAAATGGCAACCCACTTCAGTATTCTTGCCTGGGAAATCCCATGAACAGAGGAGCCTGGTGGGCTACAGTCCACGGGGTCACAAAAAAGTCAGACATGACTTAGCAACTAAACCACCACCACCACCACCATATTAAACATCAGTTTCAGAAAGTTGCTGTCAAAGTTATGAGTATGTAACTGGCAGATGAATATATCAACTGAGAAACAGATAAATACTAACATCACTTTTAAGGGGAAAGCTCAATACATCTCATTACCAGTGTGGTACTGTAAAGAAAACTTAGATAAGGCAGTGAGTAAAAGATCTCTCTTCTCTATCTGGATATCTACATACCTACCTACCTATCTAGCCAGCCAGCCAATTATCTATCTTAGTTCCCTACAACCACACAACCCAGTCATCTTGATTCCATGACTAGGGAGCTATAACTAAAGTTACAAGAGCAGTAGAAACAAGTGAGAGACATAAATAAAGGAAAATCACTGTCTTGATTTTCCTTCTTCACTTCTCCTATCCACCCCAGCTCTGTTCCACTCCTACAGATGTATATGTATCATAGATAAGAATTCTCTGGTGGCTCAGATGGTAAGGAATCTGCCTGCAATGAAAGAGACCTGGGTTCCACCCCTAGATTGGGAAGATCCCCTGGAGAAAAGAATAATAACCCACTCCACTATTCTACCCAGAGAATTCCATGGACAGAGGAGCCAGATGGGCTACAGTCCATGGGGTCACAAAGAGTCAGACACAACTTGAGTAAGATGTTTCACTTGAGTAAGATGTAACACTAACACACAGTAAGATGTTTCTGAGAGCAGTAATTATCAGGATGAAACATTTTAATTCAGTTTAAATACTATTTTAAAGGAATGGGGAAATTTGATAATTGTCCAAGGCAACTTCTTTTTCTTTTAAAACTTTGTATATTGAGAAGAATATGTTACGGACTTCTCTGGGCAGTCCAGTGGTTAAGATTTCACTTCCATTGCAGGGGATTCTGGTTTGATCCCTGGTCAGGAGTTGAGATGTCAACATGTCTTTCAGCAAACAAACAAACAAACAAAAAGCAAAGCATAAAACAGAAATACTATTGTATCAAATTCAATAAAGGCTTCAAAAATAGTCCACATCAAAAAAAAATTCTTTAAAAAAATACATTAGGCACTATGAACTGTGGAGAAAAAAAGATGAATGAGATACAGATTTTGTATTTAAAAATTAATATTTGAGAATGTATTGGAGAATGGGATTTATACTCTATAATAACAGACATATGGGGGGGGGGCTGGGCCTGTTGTCATATAACAAATGACCCCCCCAAACTTAGTAACTTAAAAAAACAAATCTTTATTATCTCACAGTTTCTGTGTATCAAGGATTTGAGAGTGGTTTGTAATAAATAAATTCCTTCTAAAAAGGGCTGGAGGATGGGTGGGGAATTTTGTCTTGCTCAAGCTGAGCACCTGAAAATTAGTGGTTAAAAAAAAAGAATCTGGGACAGGCTCCGTTACGTATTCTGACCCAGGGTCTCTCCTGAGGTTGAAGTCAGGATGTGAGCTGGGACTACAGTCACCTGAAGGCTTGATTAGGTGGCAAGATCTGCTCCTAGGACAGCTCACTTGCCTGGCTGATAGCAGAAAGCCTCAATCCCTTAACAGAGAGGCCCCTCCATAGAGCTGCCCAAGCATCCTTATAATACGGAGGCTGCTCCTTTCAAAGTAAGTGATCTGAGAAAATGAAAGGTGGAAGCTACAATGTCCTTCATGGCCTTCCTTGGGCACACCATCATATCTAAAACACTGTTGGTTTCACAGGCCAGCTGTATTTAACGTGGGAGGGGACCACATACAGGTGTAAACACTGGGAGCAGGAACCACTGGAGACCGTCCTGAGGCTGGGAGTCTGGACAGTCTTCCTAGTCTCATGAACCTGCAGGTCAAGGTCACATGGATATTTCAAACTTCACCAGCTTTTGCCTTACTCGTTGACTAAACATTTCAAACACTTAAAGTCTCTGTTCTTTCTCAGCATTTCTGGAAGTTCCTAGAGAGACTACCACACTGCCACGTGGCACCATGCCCCTGCCTAGGGTTGTGGTTACACTGTTCCACCAGACACTGCCACTGAGGAAAAGGAGCCCTCAATGCCAACCAGGCAGCATTTGTTTCAAAATCAAGGGGTCCCCTCTCTACTCAGAATCTTTCTTACTGGGTCAAAGCCATCACTCTTGAGTCTTTCTCTTCCTGAAGTCTCCCCAGCTCTCATGCAAATAGAGATACCTCACTATTCACCAGACAGGCCCAGACATGTCTGTAATAGCCTTGAAGTAGGCCTTCCTACCCTAGCCTATCCATTATGACCTAATGTATTTGTAAGAATAAAACACAAAGTTTAAAGTGCCATAAAATGGAGAGACATTTTAATACATTTTCTTGAGTCTCAGCCCAAGAAGCTCTCTGTTTACTAGGTCAATTTCCATTACTGCTACTCCTGTGATTAGGTCAAACAGAGTCCAAAGTCCAGGCCATCAATCACTGGGTGCTAACCTGTAGTGAAAAACCCCGTAGCAACATATGGGTGGATGAACAAACAGGTCAACAGCCACTTTAGCTCAGTGACTATGGAAATGCAGCCTAGATTTCACACAGAAGCTAGCTCTGCACGCTCTAATCCAAGGGAAGGCGAAAAACAAAGTTTAAGGTCTTCCCCATCTTTATTTTTAGTCTCTCCCCATCCCCACTATGAAAAAAACATTGCATCCACTTAGGTATTCCTCAATAAAGCCTGAACCTGATCAGAAAGATGGTTCAAACTGCTCCTTGCCACCAGAGTCCTTAACAGAAAGAGACCTTCCTGCATAGGTCCTCGTGTCCCTGATCAAAAGCTCATTCATTGCCTTAAGTCAAAGTTTCTGTCACCACAGAAGCCAGAAAACATACAGAATAGTAGTAAAATGAATCAACATATTCATATATAAAAGAAGGAATAAACTGTACAGAGACCTCCAGGGCAGACAATTATAAATGAGGCAAGTTCCCATCTGATGTTTTAAATTTTACATACTAGAAATTCTCATTGATGGGACTAGTTGAGAATGTGAATTGGGAAGTGTGAACATTCAGTATTATCACAGCAGAAGTCTAGCTTGCTTGGCAAGGTTTTTTCATAACAATAATAAAAGTAAATTGCACTACTAAGACCTGCAGTCAGAAATGTTTCAATATATTCAATAATCTAAAGAATCACATCAAACTATTAACTGCCTGGGAACAGATGTGGGGTGTATTCCTCTTTCATCACCATCCTAGCAAATTTAGCAGCTTAGCACAGCATCCATTTTATCGCCTCACAGTTCTGTAGGTCAAAGTCCAGTTACAGCCCGACTCAGAGGGCTCCTCTGGTTAAAATCATCATAAGACTGATATCAAGGTGTTGGCAGGCCTGTGTTATTTTCTGGAAACTCTGGGGATGACTACACTTGCAAGTTCATTCAAATTGTTGGCTGGACTCAGTCCCTTACAGCTGAGACACCTATTTCCTTACTGGCTGATAGCCAGGAACTGCTATTTGTAACAGGCGATTTCTCTGTGGCCCTCCTTTAACAATAACATGCCCCATTGTCCAACCAGCTGACTTCTCTTCTGCCCTCAGATGGAAGGAAGCTCTGGTTTTAAGGGATCATGTGGTTACACTGGGCCCACCTGAATAATCCAGGGCACTTTCTCTGTCTTAAAGTCAGCTGATTAGTGACCTCCATTACATTTACAAAAAGTCTCAGCAAGTGTGACAAAGAGTAAAGGTGATGGAAATAAAACTTAATTTACCCCATGGGGTAAGAACATGGTGTGGGGAGGAAGTGTTGCCTTTGTAACAAATACTTCTCCACTGCTTGGACTTTTTTCCTTACCTCAAGCCAGGTTAGTTTTGCCATCTTATAAGCTTTCTTTTCTATATATATATAAGAGCCGAAGAATTGATGCTGTTGAACTGTGGTGTTGGAGAAGACTCTTGAGAGTCCCTTGGACTGCAAGGAGATCCAACCAGTCCATCCTAAAGGAGATCAGTCCTGGGTGTTCATTGGAAGGACTGATGTTGAAGCTGAAACTCCAATACTTTGGCCACCTGGTGTGAAGAGTTGACTCATTTGAAAAGACCCTGATGCTGGGAAAGATTGAGGGAAGGAGGAGAAAGGGACAACAGAGGATGAGATGGCTGGATGGCATCACCAACTCGATGAACATGGGTTTGGGTGGACTCTGGGAGTTGGTGATGGACAGGGAGGCCTGGTGTACTGCAGTTCATGGGGTCGCAAAGAGTCGGATACGACTGAGCGACTGAACTGAACTGAAACTTTCTTTTAAAAATATTTAATAATCATTTATTTTCAAGAGCACTCAATTTTTTCAGACCCACCCTCTCATTCACAAATAATATAAATTGCATTCTTGTCTACTAGCTATCATTGTTTGGCTTAGTTTGATTTAAGATGGGAACTTTAAAGTTGTAAATTACATCTGTCAAGGTTTTTACAAAGAAATTTCTTTTCCCAAAAGTAGATTACTGAAATCACTTACAGAATTGAAAGTACATCTCCAAATGTGATCAAGCATGATTTATGAAAGAAAAAAGTGCTATGTAACTAATTAAACAAGATTTTAAAACATGTCTTCTGTACTCTCAGCACAAAACACTGTGAGAAACACTGAAGAGAGAAATGGTCACTATAGCACATGAAATCTCATTGGGAAGAGAAATAAGAAATACAAAATAATAACATACTAGTCTCTATGCTATGTATACTTTGAACCTTTGGAGGTCAGAAGAAGGAAATGTCACTGCCCGGGGTGGGGGTGGGTGGGTACAGGGAATATGTCCCAAGGGAGGGAGAACTTGAGCTTAGCAATAATGTTCTATCTTTTTGAGTCCTATCCCTCTACTCCTCCTTCCCCATAGGAAGTCTGGTTTGAGCCTAGCAACCTAAAATCCCAAGGGAGGGAGCAGCTTCTGGGTAACTATGTTCCAGGCTCCTCTTATCACACTAGTGCAAATCCTTCAGCGCACTGACACAGACAGCTGCAGAAGCAATCCATGCAAATTACAATGGACTTTGGTATCCCAGGTCAAAAAAATCAGAAGTTATCACAATAAACTTAATTCATGTTTCAAATTTTTATTTAGCACTTGGGTATAAAATGTGAAATACGTAGAATCTGGAGCAGCAGCTAACATGATCAACAGCCAGATATTCTTATTCTGTCATACGCTAATATAACCTTTAAAATACCATCCGTTTGACCTTCACCTCTCCTCAATTGACTTAGGACTTCAGCAGTGCATAAGGGTTGTGACTGCACTGCTTTTCTTTTTACATCATAATTAGAATTTCTTTCACTTCCTGGGAATATTTACCCATCAGTTTAAAATAATTTCTCAGACAATGTCCATCTCTCCTCACTAGTTATCAAACAGATAATTTGACTTGGATTAAAAACAGTTTATCATAACCCATTCCAGAAAAGGTTATCAGCCAAAGTCATAAACATCAGTGCCTGCTGTTCTCAATCCTATTACGTTTGCCAAAATTCTGAATAAATTTAGTAACATTACACAGAGTGCCTCTCAGACAAAACTCTCTGTGCTGCTCTAAGGAAGCTGAAACCAAAGCATGTTGGATGTTTAGTCCTGTCAGAGTATTATTACTAATAACAACACTTTGATTAATTAAAAACAATAAACTGTTTTTTCTTTTTATAGCCCTCAGAACATTCTATGTACCTTACATAATAATATGCAGCAGAGCAGTTGCATATTCTAGCAGCTGCATGGCATAGTGGAGAGAGCATTAATTTTGAAGTCAGACATTAATTGTGCTCAAAAGTAACCTAAGTTCCTTCACCAGGTAGAAGACAGTGGGCAATTCACCTACCTTCTCTGAGCCTTACTTTCTTAGAATAATATGGAACTAGTAATATTTAGTTCACAGGTAAATATTACTGAACTAAAATAAATTAAAATATGCAGCAAGAACTTAACAAATGATACTGTGATTTTCCTGTTATAGGATAAGGACATTGAAACTCAGGTATCGAATTATTTATCCAAAATTTTACAACAAATTAATGGAGGATTCTGGGTCAGAACTTAGATTGTTTGTGGGGGTCACTAAATGAGGTGCATATCATACATACATATGTCCTTTCATGTGCCAGGGAAGCAAACAGGAGAGACAGGTGGGCACACTGAAATCTGGTGTCAGTATGCATGTCCTTACTCCCAACATCAGGAAAATGGCAGAATCACTTACACATAGGATTTCTATAAGGAGCCATGAACCAGGATGTAGTCAGGGGGCTGAATTTTGAGGCCATCCCACAGCTGGACAAAACACTTTCAGCACGAGACACCTTCTTAAATAACCAATATTACTCAAGGCAGAGAACAACATGCATTCTTCCCAAGTGGTAAAATTATCTCCACTCTACAAATGGGTCCCCTCTGGGACCTGATGTGAGCAAAAAGAGAAAAAAAAAAATCAGGAAATTCAGAGAGAAAAAGAAGCTACTTTGAGACTTAATGTAAGCTCTTTTTCAGGAACTATGAAGCATGCAATACCATCATAATGTAAAATGCATTAAACTGTCAGAATAAGGATCCTGTTTTCAATCAGGTGAAGTCCCTCAAGATTTCCATGGTAAATTTTGCATTAAGAAATCTCCTGACCCCTCACTACCCCCCCAAAAAATTTGCTTTTGAAAAGAGAACAAGTTGAAATATGTTAATAAAATGTGTGATTCATGAACATACACCAAGTAAAACTGTGAAATCCCAAATTCTATGGGCATTCCAGAAGTACTTTCTATAAGTAATCCCATAAGTAGTATTAACTGGACATTATTTTGCTTAATTCAAAAAAATAAATCAAAATCTAATGACTTGGGATCAATAATCAATCATTATGATTTTCCTCTTTCAAGCCCAGTGTTGAGTTATTGGACAAAATTGATCATTTAAGTAGGCTATGCAAAAATCGTTAGGAACAGATATAAATCTCTATCAGATATTTTGGAATTTGATAAATATATTTTCCCTCTGAAACTGAAAAGGCATTGATAACCACTGTTTAGAAATTTCTAATTTTAGGTCTCATGGCATTTTAAAATATTGAGACTTTTCCCTTATTAACAAAAGATTTACAGATAAGAAAACAGATGTTCTGTATTCACAGACACAATGAAAACAACTGAGCAATGTCTTCCTTTCTCCTGCTCTTCCCTTCCTCTTCTTTGTAGTCTTCTCTAGTCCAGGAGCATGATTATGAGAACTTGAAACCTAAAAACTAAACTAAAAGCTCAGTCTTCATGAACATGAATTCCCACACTCTCTCCTGCCTCTGGTTTCCAGGCATCTTAAATGGCTCTGTCTTCAACGGATGATGACAGAAAAATCACTCATAATTGCTGAGCCACAGGGAACCGTACTGAAGGATCCAAATAGATCCTTTGTCAGCTATAAGGAATCCCAAGAATATTGGGCTCAGTGACTGTTTTTCAAACTTATGATTTTGCATTCATACTCAATTTATTACATCGAGATTTTGACCCATGTCTACAAAGTATCCCCCATCCTCTATTAATAAGAACTCATTTTAAAAGATGGGGAAAATCATGCTGTCTAGAACCGAAAGAGAAAGTGAAAAGACTAAAGGAAAATTATGTATGCATTTATTGAGAAGTTAAACCATTCAGCTTTAAATATTTCAATAAATTTTTGTTAGAATCAAGAGGTAATTAATTAGGAGTTTTGTTTTTGCCTATGCCTGGCAATATAACCTATATTTATAGCAAAAATATACTTTATCACCTTTTGAAGTCAATAAACCTACTTATTTAGAATATTGTTGAATAAAACAAGAATAATTACAAGAAGAGGAGTCATAATAATGAGCATAAAAAAGACATTCATTGTTTGCAAGTCAAATAAACTGTAGTCCATAGATGGAAATTTATATTACAAAAGTTTTTGAGCATTTTTAAAAATAGTAAAACTCTGTGTAAATGAAATCTTAGAATCCTAATAATTAGAGCAGTTAAAAATCCAGGTGTGGTAACCAAAGTGAGCCCAGTGCTAAACACTCAACCTCTTGAAGCACCTCTGTGATTCACATGGTTTGGAATGTGGTTCTATTATGTCCACATCCCTTCAGTTCAGTTCAGTTCAGTTGCTCAGTCGCGTCCGACTCTTTGCGATCCCATGAACCGTAGCACATCCCTTAGCAGTATGCAAATTTGGATAAGGTTTCACCTAGTAAATTTTTGCTACCATTGTTTTGTTTGTTTGGTTTCCTTCATCTCTACTAAACTGGCTGATTTAGGCTTTGGCAACATAAAACAATAGTTGCTGCACTCCTGTTCTTTTCACACCATGCTGCTGCTACTGCTTAGTCGCTTCAGTCGTGTCCGACTCTATGCGACCCCATAGACGGCAGCCCACCAGGATCCCCCCGTCCCTGGGATTCTCCAGGCAAGAATACTGGAGTGGGTTGCCATTTCCTTCTGCAATGCATGAAAGTAAAAAGTGAAAGTGAAGTCACTCAGTCATGTCTGACTCTTAGCGACCCCATGGACTGCAGCCTACCAGGCTTCTCCGGCCATGGAATTTTCCAGGCAAGAGCACTGGAGTGGGGTGCCATTGCCTTCAATTGTTTTTAAATCCTGTGCGGTAGAATCATTTCATCTAATCTTTCTGGCCCTCAGTTTCATTTCTAGATAATTTCAGAGTTTACTTCTAAAAGTCAGATTCTATGACTTTTTTGGTAGGATTCTTGGGATTCAAGTTTTCCTTCCTGTCTCTTACTTCAAAGACACATACAATGTTTAAGAAACTCAACACTCATAGAATTGTACTATTTTTAGTGCAGGCCCACAAAACTGATGACTTACAACTAAGTCGTTATTAGACCAGTATATATTGGAGTATATCCACACCAGAATATTAAAAATGTATATTAAATACATAGCTATATTATAAAACTAACCTGATTTAGGACCTTGAATGGTGCTAATAAGTGTCTCCAAGTAAAGTGATTTTTAACAACTGTTTGCACATTTTAAAAAATGTATTCATGCCATTAGAGTGAAAATGAGGCTGATGTTTATGTTTCAAATCCCTGTCTACAAATACTCCACAAGCAAATAGTGGCTGTTTCCCTACACCAGAGGAGTAAAGCAAAGCCACTGAAAAAGGTAACACTGCCTCCCCGGTTCCCCACTCCAACCCAAATAATGCTTCCCTTAAACCTAAAGAAAGCTGAGTCAGGTGGTACTATCCCGACAACAAATTTGATCAATTTTTACATACCAAGAGCTGGTCATTTCAAACCTTCGTCTGGGTATCTGTATAGGCTTCAGCGTAAAGGATTCAGTTTCTCATGAATTTCTTGAGCAGGAGATTCAAGGGTCTAAGCTGGACCTAGAAGATGAAAAAAGCCACGGTTAGGGAGAAATCTCTCCTGAATCTGACAGGCATAATTCAGGAATCTGCGCAGATTAGGTTTTGCTCCATGCTTACCATGGCCCCAAACACTACTGTTTTTGAGAATTAATATTTGTTTGGGGAGTGAGTAAATACATGTAAATACATGTGTACTCATTCTACTACTGGGAACTACTACTGGAACTACTGGGTCTGGCTACCAGATGTGGGAGAGAAAGGGATCTGAGATAACATTGAGCCTAACAGAAAGTCAAGATACATCCTGGAGAGTTTTTAAGAAGGAGGCATTCTTCCTTACAAGAAGGTGGACACAAGGTCAGGAGCAAGCTAGGAACTGGGGCACATGATGGAGACAACACCCAGACAGCATTTAAATGCCTGTATGTTTTTCCCTTGGTTGATAAAAACTCTCACTTGAGGCACAGAATTAAAATTTTTCTCTTCCTATGATGTAGTTCCTTTTAGTTTCCACAACACATTAATCAGGTTGTATGTACTTATAAGGCCTTACCCCATGGCCCAGTTGGTAAAGAATCTGCCTGCAATGCAGAAGATGTGGGTTCAATACCTGGGTTGGAAAGATCCCCTGGAGAAGGAAATGGCAGCCCACTCCAGGATTCTTGCCTGGAGAATCCCAAGGACAGAGGAGCCTGGTGGGCTACAATCCATGGGGTCGCAAAAGAGTCGGACACAACTTAGTGACTAAATAACAACAACAGTATACGTATACAACATGCATTTGGGAGGGTGAAAAACTAGGAACATGAAAGGCAAAGGAAATATGGTCTGGCTTAAATCACCCTCTGCTGATGCTTATGCAGAGGGAGGGACTTTCTGCAAGGACTGTGGTCCAAGAATCCAAGGCAGCGATCAGCAGCAAGGCAAATGGAGCACAACAGCGGAATTGGGACTGACTCAATAGAACTGGCCTTGAAGAAGCAGAGACAGCAGGTGACTTGTAAGGTAAACTGAAATCAACTCTCCTTTTCCTAAACATATGAGGAAAGGCACCATTAAAGACAGAAACTGATATTTGGAATTGCAGAAGCCTAGACTTTGGGAAGACTGGGGTTGGGAACCTTGAGGGTGAAGACTGCATCGTTGAAATTTCTGCCCCAGCTTCTTAACACATATTCTAAGGTCACAGTTGTACAAAAATACCACAAAATAGAATGTGTCTTTTGGGAACAGAGAAGGAATTGCCAGTTTATTAATGAAAAATTAAACTTTCTTTATTATAGGTTTCTTGGAGGCTGACCAAGTGATTTCATCCAGGTGTTTGGACTAGAAAACAAGAATAACAACAGAAAAATTCATTTTACCAAAGCAGCCTTTATAACCTCAACACATACATTAGGACTGAAAAACCATCAACTGCTATAGCCTTATTTATCATGCAGACCACTTCTAAGTTGGAAAGACATGATTGCAAACCTTGTAAAAAAAACTCTAGGTTTTTTTTCCCCCTGCAGTCTGGCACAAAATAGTAGGAATAAGTCTTCATTTTCCCCACCTATGGCTTAGGCACCACAATTATGAATTAGGCCCTGGTGATC
The DNA here is from genome assembly GCF_023091745.1 of Budorcas taxicolor. Lineage (NCBI taxonomy): Eukaryota > Metazoa > Chordata > Mammalia > Artiodactyla > Bovidae > Budorcas > Budorcas taxicolor. The sequence continues at coordinate 89,480,568 of NC_068911.1, read as the reverse complement.
ACAAGGTGAAATCAAATAAGTGCCTCATGCACAGACATTTCCCTGCTGTCTCTGTTTGAAGACCAGCTCCAATAACATATGCATTTGTTTGAAATCGTCCTTGGAGCCTGAGTTCAGCTAACTTTTCACCAAGCTATTTAAAATGAGTTACACAGTCTAAATGTATCTCGAATCCTTTAAGGACAAGTGCACCGAATAAATACAGAGTATAGAGCTAGGAGAAAACTCTATTCAGTTAAGGGATAAGGCAAATCCTACCATAAGAGCAGAGAAGCAGGAGAACCATGGGTACTGCCATCAGAAGAAACCGCGGAGGACTCCAGGGGCGGGTTGACGGTGGCGACAGCACCCTGTAGAGCCGCTGCCCTGGCTGCCACACGTGGGCCACATCTGTTCTGCACACCGAAGCACTCCAGAGGTGGGAATGGAGACCCAACTCCACTTCAAACCCACAAGATTAATTAAACCAGGCTTAAAAGAAACTTTGGGCTTCTTCAAAAATGAGTTATTTATAAGTGCCAGCCATGATCATTCCCAGGGAAGGAGAGCAAACTGTCAACATTTTTTTTCTGAGGCAAAATATTTTTTTAATTCAGAATCCCTCCTACAAAATGTCTAAAATTTACTACTTCTTAATTAGAATAAAGCATGTGTGTGCTAAGTCACCTCAGTCGTGTGCTACTCTTTGCAACCCTATAGACTGTAGCCCACCAGGCTTCTCTGTCCACGAGACTCTCCAGGCAAGAATACTGAAATGGATCGCCATGCCATCTTTCAGGGGACATTCCCAACCCAGGGATCTAACCAGCATCTCTTATGTCTCCTATGTTTGCAGATAGATTCTTTACACTAGCACCACTTGGGAAACCCATAATAAATGGTAAGGAAAAGGAAAATCTAGGGAGAATTCTTGTATAGGATTATCATGAGGTTATAAAAATAAATGAGCTCTAGCACCTGAAATTATCTAATGTGGCAAAGACTTTTGGAAGCTCACAAAGATGTGTTTCTTCTTCCTCCCGAAAATACAGCTGACCTGCATTTCCCAGCCTCACAAAAGTTGGAGTGTAACCATCTTCTGAGTTCTGGTCAATCAAATGTGAGCAGATACAAACAATGTCATTTCCAAGCCTGTCCCACAGAAACTACCCCCCATAAGCTTCACATTCTTATCTCTTTCACCAGCTAGACATAATTGATGATGGAGCCCTTTAGGTTCCTTGCTTCTCTGAGTCCGGTCCATGAATCAGCAGCATTGACATCATTTGGCACTTACTAGAATACAAACTCTTAGGTGCCATCCCAGGCCTCCTGAAACAGAATCTTCATTTAACAAGCTGCCCAGGTGATACACACATGCATTCAAGTTTGAAACCTAAGAGAATAGACTGGAAGACGGTATATCTGCAAGATGAAACGAGCATGAATCCCTGAACTGTCACATGGAGGAAAGCCACAACTGACTAGAAACATCTGCCTTGCATTCATGAAAAACTAGGAAATAAACTATGTATGAACTATTTCTTTAGCTTCTATTTTTTAACACAGATGAGCTTACCCTAAAGAATACAACAAAACATAGTAGTGGTGGTGGTTAATCTCTCAGTCATATCCTACTCTTTGCAACCGCTTGGACTGTAACCCACCAGGCTCCTCTGTCCATGGGATTTCCCAAGAAAGAATAATGGAGGCGGTTGCCATTTCCTTCTCCAGGGGATCTTCCCAACGCAGGGATCAAACCCACGTCTCCTGCATTGCAGGCAGATTCTTTACCCTTGAGCCATCAGGGAAGCACAACAAAGTCTATCTACTGCTAAACTATCTTGAGGCTGCATTCTGTCCTTCTGGAATTTGAAATATCAACACAACCCTTAGAAGCAGCCAGAACTAACCAAGAGGCTGATTTATCACATGACAAATCTCTGCACACCTTCAGACTGAGGGTGCTTGGGGGCTTTTTATACTAGTACATAAGTTGTGTAAAATAAAGATGGAATTTTTCAGCCTCCATCTATTTCCAGGTCAAGATTTCCTTCCGTTCCATTATTCCATAATGTTATCAACTCCTTTTTAAAAGGGCCAGTGTCGGCTTCAGGATCCCTGCTGGCTTTGAGTATTTATCATTTTAAGAGTGAAATCATTCTTCATGGCATATTATGAGCCTTTTTTGTCAGGTAGTTAACTAAACTGGCACCAGCTAACTGTGATCTAAACTTTATATTGACAGATCTGGCAACAGACTGACATTCCTAGCACTAATTTCGGCTGTCCAATTTGAAAAAAAAATATGTTTGAAATATGATTTATCTTAAGCTGACAGCAGTCTTCATCAGGGTGCCAGGCACTGACAGAGTAAGGGAAAGGACCCAGCATAGAATCCGAGCTGAATATGTTTTTCAAGACAGGAAGAAAGAATTTAGAGCCCCTGTTCCTCAAAGTCATAATTTAATTTAACAACCAAGGCTGGAAGGAAAACAAATGTTTCTTACTAAGCCTCACCATCAACAATCTATTTTTCCCCAATACCACATTTGTCTTACCTTGTAAAGCCCAGGATTACCATCCTCAAGTCTTACAATAATACCTGACATACACCAACTATTCCTTCAGCTCAGTAGAGCCCCTGAAATGCAATTATAGGAAAAGATCTAATAAACCAAAGATTAGCAACAGAAATGTGAGCACTGTTAACTGCTTTTTAGGGGGAGGGGAGAGTTGGAGTGGGAAGGCTGATATGAAAGCCAGAAACTAACCAGCTGAAGGAATAATGACACAAAAGGACCTGACAAAATTGGAAAGATCCATCAATATAATCATGCTGCATTAATGACAGTATCTGGGTAGGAGAAGAATCATTTGACCATTAGACCCTGAATTGTTACATCTCTCTTTCCCCAATGAAAATGAGATGCAGAAATACTTTCAGATACTAACAAAAAGCTGTATGGAGACCTTATTAATATTTCTTAGCCCAATCATGCTTCATTAACAACCCAAACCCTGTGTTTTTAGAGTATGCCAACATTATACATAAATACATTAACATGTAGCTAGTCACAGTCATTTTTTACTCTTGGTACAATTTGATAAGAGATGTTTATTTGTGTATGTAAATACTAATGATGAGCAAGATAAAATAGCCCTGGGTTCTGTGCTTAAATCCTTGCCTTAGTATTTACAGCAATAAACGAGATGGAGTGGGGAGGGAAAGGAGTATATATTGCCTAGAAGCTAAAATTATTTCCTAGTGCCATCAAGCCAGAGTGAATAAAGTTCTCCTGGGGAAATACTATTCATTCAAATGGGCTGAATTGGACACTATGGTGCTATTAAGTGCATACCAAATAATCATTTGCCAAACAGTTAACTTCTGATGCTAAAAAAAAAAGAAGAAGGAAAATAAACACTTCAGCCTTTTTGTCTCTATTCACATTTCTGGGAGCCAAGATGTAAATGTAGTAATAAAAACACATAAGACATAAACTCTCATAAATACATGGTAGAGGCCCCAATTCCATATGACACTGACTTGTTTCCTGCCCTGGCTCCACCTTCCTCATGACTTCACGTCACCCACCATCACTGACAAGTCCAGAGGGGATGTGAAATTCGATTGTTTCTTCCTATACCTCTTCTCCGAGGCAGCACTCAGCTCTGCTTCCTCCCTCATCTTCTCTCCTCCATTAAACAAACTTTTCCTGTGGCCCATTTGTCTCCATCCTCTTGAAATTGCTAACCCATGCTTAGTTGTCAAAGACTTTTAGTGCTTAACATCATATAACATTTGTGTAACAGAAACCCCCTCCCCACTCCACCAAAAGTGACTCATAGAATAATTTAGATATTGTGACAAAGCTGGGGAAGTGAGGGGGAGGCTGAGGGTATAGTTTTGAGTGGACAAGCCTCTCATCAACTTTCAAATAGCTGGATAAAATTTCTTCTGCAAGTATGTAAGACTCTTCATCACCAAGAAAACTTCTATGACATGAAAAGGCAAGACAAGGGAAGATAAGCCAAGATGAGGTAAGTCAAGGGACAGGAAGGGGAGGGAATAAAGGCTCATATAAGCCAGACTCTGTGAAAAGTTCTGTTATATATTTACTTAATCTCAGATCCCTACATTGTGCCCCTCACCCTCAATTTTATAGGTATTGTTTCTGAGGTCGAGAGGTATGAAGTAACTCATGATGTGGCAGGGTCAAGATTTAAATCCATCTGTCTGGGTCCCAAGCTCACTCACCTTGCTTGGCCCAGGCTGCCCCAGGCACAGCACATTCTTCCCCATAATTCTGTCAGATAAGTAGAAGGGCTCATATCTCTCTTTTGTCATACAGGAAATTTTGCTGAGGCCTCACTTTTGGACACAAAACCTTCCCAAGTATTACCTTTCCTAACGCATCTGAACTCTGTAATTGCTTCTCCCCACTGTCCAGTGCAGAGCATCCATGGGCTAAAAGGGTGTCTTGACTGGTCATCTGCTTTCCTCTTGACTAATGCCAATATTTCAAACGTTGCTCCATTTAAGAAAACAAGAATTCTGTCTGCAGTATGTCCAAAGTGGAATTGACAAATAGGTGGGATTCTCTTTACAGAGGAACAGAGAAACCTACTGGGGAAACTCTCTGGGTGAAGCTGCAGGTCATTAGTAGCAGGACACGCAAGAATTCACATTGAACCTGGCCTCTTCTGACATGAACACAAATCCTTACCCTGGCCCCAGGGGCCAAGGAGTTGAGAAAGGGAGTGATGTGATGTGATGGATACTGGCAGCTTTGTATTTGGGATGGGAGGAGGGAGAACGGGGCTGAGAATGCACTCTGTGGACTCCCTCATTCTCCCTACCCTGAAATCCCCCATTCTGTGCTGAGAGGAGCTAAGCCTACATATGAAACAGAAAGTGGCTTTGTTTTGTTATTGTGTTTATCTGTCACATCCAACAAGACTGTGCACTTAAGGTGGCAGATAGGCTCAAGAAAAATACCTCCAAGCAACCAGACTAAGGGTAGGCAGCATCTGCAGTAGAAGGACAGCGGGGCTGACAGGCAGGTCTTTGCATCTAAGTCAGATTGCACACGTGACTCAGATAAAGGAAATGAACATCACCATCTATAAAGTCTTGTCCAAGTCCTCCCCCATCATGATGTTTAAGACAATAAAATATTGAGGGCTAATTTTGAGTTAATCTCCCCCCACCCTTGTGGAAGCAGTTGGAGGCATTTCTCTTGCCAATGATTCTCAGTGTTGACTCTCTCAAGCTTCACAACCTCAGCCAAACCCAGGAAAGCCTCAGTTCATGAGGGATTAAAATGAGCTCCTTATGAGAGACAAGCACTGCTCTAAGCCCCATCTCTTGGCATCACTGAAGAAACTGCATAATAATTATTATCATCTCTATTTTAGAGATGAGAAGCTCAGTGAGCATCCCAAGGCCACCAGCAAGTCTGAGTTGAAAACTGAATCTAGATATTCTAACCTCAAGCCAACTGCTCTGAGCTTATGACCTCAGTTTCTGCTTCTACAAATTCCCCTCAAAACACACACACACACACATACACACACGTACACACACAAATATAAACATACACAGAGTTCAGATGGGGTGTGTCTGAAAACCTGAGGTAGAAGAAGTATGTTTGGGGAATGTACTGAAGGTCTGCTCTTTGAACTACCAAAGAAAAAACTGTACAGGGACATGAGAGTTTGCTTCAAAACCAACAAAATCAAGTTCCAGTTTGAATGCTAGTTCCTAGAGATGGAGCCACATGACAACCATGAGCAGCTCTGCATCTGAGAATAAACTAAGCTGCTGGGCCCTCTGAGGTGTGGAGGATTCTGGGGGAACCCTCCCCAGGACCTTGCTCATGTTCTCAAGCAGTGTTCTGCTTGCACAAATATGGTGCAAAAAACAGGACTGGATGGAGCCACCTGGTTGAATATTTGTCAGGAATATAGTAGAGAGGATTCTAAAGCAAATTAATTAAATTAAACTACATAATCTTTGAACTGTCTCATGAACCTTAGGATTCCATGAGAAGAATCATGTCTCTGTTTTCTTATATAACTTTGCACATCAGGGGAGGGAACGATGAGAACAATAAGAGGGATAATAATGCGTATTTATGGAGCTCTCACCATGTGCCAGGTGCTGCCATCTCTGATTATTCAAGGCTGTAACCCAGCACCATATGGACAAAGACAATGGCAAGAGGTAGAACAAGGACAGCAACAAATTAATTAACCAAGTAGGATCTGAAGTCAAGTGGAGTCCAGAGGGAATTGCAGTTCATTCTGGCAGCTTGCACCCTTCAACAATGCAAAGAAAGCATCAGACAAACAAAACTTCATGAGGCTGCTTCATCACTGCCAGGGTCCTGGCAGTTTCCATACCCAAGGGCCTGCAGGAGAAAACACAGTGGCACTGTGCAGAAGATGATGCTTCTGACACTGATCCTGACATGAGAGATGGGTGTGACCTTTTCTGAACTCGCAGAGTGCACAGTGACAATCAGCAGTAATCACTGTTTGTGAAAACACAAAGATCATACAGACTTTCTCCCTTCACTGTTTACACCACAAAATTTGATGCCCTCCTAGCAGTTGACTGCTTGCCCTCCTTGGACTCTTCTCCAAGAGGCTTCCCAATTAAATCACAGGCTCCTCAAAGGCAGACCCCTGGTCCTTTTCTATGGAAAAGAAATAGTTCAATAATAAATACATAGTAAGTACTCAGTAAATGAAGAAGGAAATGGCAATCCACTCAAGTATTCTTGCCTGGGAAAGCCCATGGACAGAGGAGCCTGGCAGGCTACGGTCCGTGGGGTCACAAACGCTGGACACAATTTAGCAACTAAACCACAACCACCACCACTCAGTAAATACCCTTGGAATCGAGCGGAAAATTGATCCTGATGTGGAATCAGCAGCCACTTCCCCCTAATGGGTGTGTATGTGCACACCGTCTCTTGTTAGGATGGCAGCTGTGACATGTGATCCCCACCCTGCTCTGCTGTCTCATGAAGTTTCCCCTCCCTGGTGGGTGCCCACTGGATGCAGGCCTGATGCTCTGTTTCAACAGACCCTTGCAGTCTCTTTGGGCATCACTGTTTCCCATCCCCTCCTCCTTGTGCCTTTTGAGTGTCCTGCTTTTCTGAAGGAGGGTCCTTTTAAATGTTAGTCAATCCTTTTCAAACACTTCAGTCCTACAGAATTGTACTGTAGTAGCTTTCCCAGGATTCTTAAACTTCAGCAAATTTAACAATCCCCAGAGTCCACCCTGAGATGTTCTGTTATGGACTAGGAGCAGGAATCTACAGTTTCAATAAACCCCATCAGCTGATGTCTGCTGCAGGTGGTCCATGAATCACCCTTGGAGAAACACTGACTGTCTCAAAGGAATTATAAGACAGGACCTCCATCAGGTGATTATTATCATGATCCCAGAAACCAGAATTATGAGTGTGTTTCACTTCTGGGGTCCTAGAACCACTGCTAGTTTTTCAGGAGTCAGGTGTATCAACCAGAGGCTTTTATGAGAGAAAACACAAGAAAGAAGCCTTGATTCAGTCAGAAAACTGTCCATGTTCTAAGATACCAAACTGAGAGGGAGCGAAGTCAGGAATCAATGGGAGGCAAGAAGGACAAGGAGACAAGGTAGGAAGACAGGTTTCAGGCCACAACAAAGGGGTGTCATGGTCTTGACAGCACGAGGGCTCAATGAGTTGTCCATGTTGTTTGCTCTGGCTGAAACCCCCGGCCCCTCTGTGGTTACATCCACAGTAACTTAAAGCAGCAATGCTTACCTGTGCTTATATGAAGTAGGAGGGAGATCCTTAAGCAAAAATTGTGAAGTAAGTTAGGACAGTTTTCTCTGTATTTCCCCTTTACTTTGGTTATCTTCATCCCTATTTTACTGTGCAACCGTCCACTCATCTGCTTAACAAAGTATCCAATGGTTTCAGACTCTCTTTCCTTTCTATCATCTGAATCTACTTTTCAAAAAGTATGTGTACATTTAAGGTTGAGGAGTTCATATAGCTTAAAATATTACCTCTCATACAATTATCTCTTTATATGAATAGTATTAAGTAATACTATAGTATTGTACTATAATACTATACTAAGTAATGTAATTGCAAGCCATCAATCATTTATGAGAAATATAATTTTGCAAGCAATAAGAATTTCTAGTACATCTTGCACAGATATGAGACTAACAGTGCTAAGAAAATTTCATGAAGCATTTGGAAACCATGTAAGCTGAGTTTTAAGCCTGCCTGGACTTCAAGCAAAGAGTAACCATGGACAAGGTTGGTTGCATGATTTATTGTGAGAGTATCCCCTTCTCCTTGACTCCCTTGGTCCCCAAGCCTGCATTAATCTAACATTTCTCGCACCATTTGTACTGAGCTTTTGCTTCAGTTTCTTCCCTCCCAGACTGTGAGCAACTCACAAAAAAGAATCCAAGTCTGAGAAGCTGCTACATAAGACATCCCTAGACAACAATAATTTGGCATCCATCCACATATAAAAGTGACCTGTGGGAGTTGTGGGATCCCAGTAGGATACTGTGAAAACCCCGTGCAGTTTAAGAGAGAGGAAAGCCATTTCCAGAAAACAGTTTGCATTCAGGAGGCTGATTCACTGACCAGGATCCTGGCTATAGATCCAGAAACTGCTCCTTATCCCCAGTGACCTGGCTACAACCCACTTGGCTTTGTTTCTATTATCAGCCCCAAAATTTGGGGTCCCAGGAATCTTGTCCATGTGTGCCTCAGGGAATAAGGAAATAGACCCTGTGGATCCTAAGTATCCAGAGGCCACCACTAGCCTCTCTCACCCATGGTCTGAGGACCCCTGGAGAACAATAACTTAAACAACCCCACCAGACAAGTGAGCCTCTGTGGAAGTACAGATATCTAGGGGGAAAGTTTCAGCACACTGTAGGAGCAAAAATCTCCCAGATTGGACCCCTGCAAGAGGGCAAGGAAAAGAGTTTGGCTTTAACCGCATCACCCCTCTCCCAGGCCAGCACCACCCAGCACACAAAAGCCCTTTCTCCCACCAGAGAAAGTCAGGTGTGGGAGGGAGCACTCAGCTTCCCCAGCTCTGCAGGAAGCTGCCACAGATCCCTAAGTCTCTCTCACCGCATCCAGAGTAGGGAGTTGTGACTGGGGGATGCGGTGATGAGCAGCTAGGAGACTAGCAGTCAGGGCTCAGGACAAGCCTATCAGCGGCATCATGGACTCCATCAAGAGGCCTGCCCATGAGCCACTGGGGACTCCATGCCTGGACATCCAACCAGCTGACCCATAACGAAATCCAGCACTCCATGCACTCAGCCCCATATACCCCCACCTCACTGTGTGACTCCCTGTGTGTGATCCCAAAGTCAGGTAGTGTGAGCTTTTACAGATAGCTAGTGAACACACATCTAGGAATGTGAAGTCAAGTGGGCCTTAGAAAGCATCACTACAAACAAAGCTAGTGGAGGTGATGGAATGCCAGTTGAGCTGTTTCAAATCCTGAAAGATGATGCTGTGAAAGTGCTGCACTCAATATGCCAGCAAATTTGGAAAACTCAGCAGTGGCCACAGGACTGGAAAAGGTCAGTTTTCATTCCAATCCCAAAGAAAGGCAATGCCAAAGAATGTTCAAACTACTGCACAATTGCACTCATCTCACATGCTAGTAAAGTAATGCTCAAAATTCTCCAAGCCAGGCTTCAGCAATACTTGAACCGTGAACTTCCAGATGTTCAAGCTGGTTTTAGAAAAGGCAGAGGAACCAGAGATCAAATTGCCAACATCTGCTGGATCATGGAAAAAGCAAGAGAGTTCCAGAAAAACATCTATTTCTGCTTTATTGACTATGCCAAAGCCTTTGACTGTGTGGATCACAATAAACTGTGGAAAATTCTGAAAGAGATGGGAATACCAGACCACCTGACCTGCCTCTTGAGAAACCTATATGCAGGTCAGGAAGCAACAGTTAGAACTGGACATGGAACAACAGACTGGTTCCAAATAGGAAAAGGAGTACATCAAGGCTGTATATTGTCACCCTGCTTATTTAACTTCTATGCAGAGTACATCATGAGAAATGCTGGACTGGAAGAAACACAAGCTGGAATCAAGATTGCCGGGAGAAATATCAATAACCTCAGATACGCAGATGACACCACCCTTATGGCAGAAAGTGAAGAGGAACTCAAAAGCCTCTTGATGAAAGTGAAAGAGGAGAGCGAAAAAGTTAGCCTCAAGCTCAACATTCAGAAAACGAAGATAATGGCATCCGGTCCCATCACTTCATGGGAAATAGATGGGGAAACAATGGAAACAGTGTCAGACTTTATTTGGGGGGGGGCTCCAGAATCACTGCAGATGGTGACTGCAGCCATGAAATTAAAAGACGCTTACTCCTTGGAAGAAAAGTTATGACCAACCTAGACAGCATATTCAAAAGCAGAGACAATACTTTGCTGACTAAGGTCCGTCTAGTCAAGGCTATGGTTTTTCCTGTGGTCATGTATGAATGTGAGAGTTGGACTGTGAAGAAGGCTGAGCTCGGAAGAATTGATGCTTTTGAACTGTGGTGTTGGAGAAGACTCTTGAGCGTCCCTTGGACTGCAAGGAGATCCAACCAGTCCATTCTGAAGGAGATCAACCCTGGGATTTCTTTGGAAGGAATGATGCTGCAGCTGAAACTCCAGTACTTTGGCCACCTCATGAGAAGAGCTGACTCACTGGAAAAGACTCTGATGCTGGGAGGGATTGGGGGCAGGAGGAGAAGGGGACAACAGAGGATGAGATGGCTGGATGGCATTACCGACTCGATGGACGTGAGTCTGAGTGAACTCCGGGAGATGGTGATGAACAGGGAGGCCTGGCGTGCTGCGATTCATGGGGTCGCAAAGAGTTGGACACGACTGAGTGACTGAACTGAACTGAACTGAAGTGAACACACACAGAAAACTGGCCCAAAGCTGGCCCAAATCTGTGACTTGGGAGAGACAACAGACTTGAGCATTCAGCACCACACTAGGGAAAGGAAAAGAGAAGATGCCAACATTCAGGCTGACTTTGCAGAATCAGGAGAAAGCACACAAGTTTAAGAATTCTGCCACAAGAGAGAACAAGAAGTATAGAGCAGTATATCCACAGAGAGGGTCTGAGGGTCTGTGATAGCCTCTGAATCCCAAGAAAGGTTAATAGAAGGTTTCTCTCTCCCAAAATCAGGCAGTGAAGTTGAAGGAGATGATGGCTACTTCAAATGTGGAGACAACAACACAAGACTTCAAGGAACGTGAAAAATCAAGGAAATATAACATCACATTATTAAGAAAATAATACATGAACAAAATCAGAAGTATAACAGGCTGTTATTGTTAATCAGTCGCTAAGTCATGTCCAACTCTGCAACCCCATGGACTGCAGCACACCAGGCTTCCCTGTCCTTCACTATCACCTGGAATTCGCTCAAACTCATGTCCATTGAGTCAGTGATTCCATCCAACCATTTCTTCTTCTGTTGCCCCCTTCTCCTCCTACCTTCACTTTTTCCAAGCATCAAGGGCTTTTCCAATGAGTTAACTCTGTGCATCAAGTAGCCAAAGCATTGAGGCTTCAGCTTCAGCATCAGTCCTTCCAATGAATATTCAAGGTTGATTTCCCTTAGGATTGACTGGTTTTATCTCCTCGTAGTTCAAGGGACTCTCAAGAGTCTTCTCTAGCACCACAGTTTGAAAGCATCAGTTCTTCAGCATTCTTTATGGTTGGTCCAATTCTCACATTCATACATGGCTACTTTCAAACCATAGCTTTGACTGTACAGACATTTGTCAGCAAAGAGATGTCTCTGCTTTTTAATATCCTGTCTAGGTTTGTCATTGCTTTTCTTCCAAGGAGCAAGCATCTTTTAATTTTAAGGCTGTTGTTACCAAGCTGCAGTGATTTTGGAGCACAAGAAGAGAAAATCCATCACTGCTTTCATTTTTTCCCCACCTAATTGCCATGAAATGGTGGGACCATATGCCATGATCTTGGTTTTTTGAATGATGAGTTTTAAGCCAGCTTTATCACTCTCCTCTTTCCCCTTATCAAGAATCTCTTTAGTTCCTCTTCACTTTCTGGCATTGACAGTGGTATCATCTGATATCTGCGGTTGTTGATATTTCTCCTGGCAATCTTGATTCCAGCTTGTGATTCATCTAGCTCAGCATTTCATATGATGCACTCTGCATAGAAGTTAAATAAGCAAGGCAACAATATACAGCCTTGACATACTCCTTTGACAATTTTGAACCAGTCTGTTGTTTCATGTCTGGTTTAAATTGTTGCTTCTTGACTTGCATACAGGTTTCTCAGGAAACAGGTAAAATGATCTGGTATTCCCAACTCTTTAATAATTTTCCACAGTTTGTTGTAATCCACACATCAAAGGCTTCAGCAGAGTCAATGAAGCAGAAGTGGATGTTTCTCTGGAATTTCGTTGCTTTTTCTATGATCCAATATGTTGGTAATTTGATCTCTGGTTCCTCTGCCTTCTCTAAATCCAGCTTGTACATCTAGAAGTTCTCAGATCATGTACTGCTGAGGCCCAACTTGAAGGATTTTGAGCATTATCTTGCTAGCAAGCAGATTGAAATGAGCACAATTATACAGTAGTTTGAACTTTCTTGGGCACTTTCTTTGGGATTAGAATGAAAAGTGACCTTTTCCAGTCTTGTGGCCGCTGCTGAGTTTTCCAAATTTGTTGACAAGTTGACTGCGGCACTTTCACAGAATCATCTTGTAGGATGAAATAGCTCAGCTGGAATTCCATCACCTCCACTAGCTTTGTTTATAGTAATGCCTCCTAAGGCCCACTTGACTTCCTAATTCAGGATGTCTGGCTCTAGGTGAATGACCACACCATCGTGGTTATCTGAGTCATTAATACCTTTTTTATATAGTTCTGTGTACTCTTGCCACCTCTTCTTAATCTCTTCTGCTTCTGCTAGGTCTTTGCTGTTTCTGTCCTTTATTGTGCCCATCTTTAGACATCTTTCCCTTGTTATCTCTGATTTTCTTGAAGAGATCTCCTATCTCTCCCATTCTGTTGTTTTTCTCTATTTCTTTGCATTGTTCCCTTAAGAAGGCTTTCTTATCTCCCTCTGCTTTTCTCTGGATTCATTTGGGTGTATCTTTCTCTTTTTTCCTTTGCCTTTCACTTCTCTTCTTTTCTCGGTAATTTGTAAGGCCTCCTCAGACAACCACTTTGCCTTCTGGCATTTCTTTTTCTTTGGGATGGTTTGATCACCATCTCCTATACAATGTTCCATACCTCTGTTCATAGTTCTTCAGGCACTCTGTCTGCCAGATCTAATTCCTTGAATCAAAGAGATAGAAACTATAAAAAAAAAAAAAACTAAACAAATTCTGAAGTTAAAGAATACAATGAACGAAATTTTAAAAAAAAGGAATTGAGAGTGTCAATAGCAGAATAGAGCAAGCAGAGGAAAGAAACTGTAAAGTATAATACAGGAATAATTTTAAATTATCTAGTCAGAGGAGAACAAAGAAAAAGAATGAAAAAAAGTAAAGAAAGCCTACACAAACCATGGTACACTATTTTATAAAACTACAAGTAATCGGTGTGCTAGGAGAAGAGAGGGAGAAGGAGGAAGAAAGCTTATTTAAAGAAATAATGGCTAAAAACTTCCCAAATTAAGGGGGAAATCTGGACATCCTAGTTCAAGGAGCTAATAGAGCACCCCAATATTTCAATCCAAAATAATGTGCTCCAAGACATATTATAATAAAGCTATGTAAAATCAAAGACAGGAGGGCAGTCCTAAGATGGCGAAAGAATAGGACAGGGAGACCACTTTCTCCCCCACAAATTCATCGAAAGATCATTTGACCGCTAAGCAAATACCACAAAACAACTTCTGAACGCTGGCAGAGGACACCAGGCACCCAGAAAGGCAGCCCATTGTCTTTGAAAGGAGGTAGGACAAAATATAAAAGATAAAAAGAGAGATAAGAGTTAGGGATGGCGACCCATCCTGGGGAGGGAGTCTTAAAAGAGGAGAAGTTTCCAAACACCAGGAAACCCTCTCACCTGTGGGTCTGTGGGGAGTTTTGGAATCTCAGGGGGCAACATAACTGGGAGGAAAATATAAATAAATAAAACCCACAGATTTCGCATCTAATGGCAACTCCCAGTGGAGAAATAGCCCAGACACTCACGTCTGCCACCAGCAAGTGGGGGCTGAACAGGGAGGCACAGGCCTGGATGCCCTGAGGGCAATCTGAGGGTGCTAACGTGAGACAGCAACCCAAACAATGGTATAGCCAGAGAGGAAAAAAAAAAAAAAGAGGAAAGAGAGAGAGAACTTTCCCACGAAAAGCTCTAACCAAAGGCACTGCAGGCCCTCTCACAGAACAAAGGACTGAGCAAATACCAGAAAGTTAGCTGGCTGCAGACTGGCCAATCTCCCACTTGAGGCAGGGAGGCAGGCAGGCAACAGCCAGAGCTGGAAGGAAAGGGGCTACCAAAGATGGTAGCCTTGATACCAAGATACACGTCTTGATACCAAGACAGCATCAGCTACCAAACTGCGAGCAGGCTCCCAGTTGCTAACCAAGTCTTCCTGGGAACCTGGACCGTTGACATCTGCCAGGAGGGTCGCAGCCAGAGATCAGCTCCCCAGTAGAGACACACGGCACACTTGAGAGGGCGCTCCCACTGCACACCCAGGAAACAGCTGGGATAGGGGAGGTGATAAGACGCTCTGCCCAGCTGGGAAGAGTGTGCTCGCCAAGCACTCGGTCACCTGAGCTGCTCAGATCTGGGAAGGGGACAAAACGCAGGCCCAACTGAGGCCTTTGTGGAATACCCAAGAACCTGAAACTGAGCAGCGTAGATCTGGGAAGTGCACACAACCCAGGGCCCACAGTTCCCTGGCAGAGCAACCTGGAGCCTGAGCAGTGTAGACCGAGAAAGCACACATGCCATGAGCGTGGGCAAACCCAAAGTAGCCCAGACACTGCGAGCACTCCCCACACACACCAGTGATATTTGTTTGCAGTGACCCTCCCTCCTCACAGCACAGTTGAACATAAATGACCACCTTAGCCCCCTTGTGTCAGGGCAGAAGTTAGATACTGAAGAGACTTGCAAACAAAGGAAGATAAAATAAACAAAGAGGGAACGGCTTTGGAAGTGACAGGTACAACAGAGTAAAACCCTGTAGTTAGCACTGGCTACATTGGAAGGGACCTGTAGACCTAGAGAAGAAGCATACAGTGGAACAAGGAACTCTCTGAAACTGAACTGACCACACACTGCCCACAACAGCTCCAGAGAAATTCCTAGGTATACTTTCAGTTCAGTTCACTTCAGTCGTTCAGTCATGTCCGACTCCTTGCGACCCCATGAATGGCAGCACACCAGGCCTCCCTGTCCATCATCCACTCCCAGAGTTTAGTCAAACTCATGTCCATCAAGTCAGTGATGCCATCCAGCCCTCTCATCCTCTGTCGTCCCCTTCTCCTCCTGCCCCCAATCCCTCCCAGCATCACAGTCTTCCAATGAGTCACTCTTCACAAGAGGTGGCCAAAGTATTGGAGTTTCAGCTTCAGCATCAGTCCTTCCAATGAACACCTAGGACTGATTTCCTTTAGAATGGACTGGTTGAATCTCCCTGCACTCCAAGGGATTCTCAAGAGTCTTCAACAACACCACAGTTCAAAAGCATCAATTCTTCGGCGCTCAGCTTACTTCACAATCCAACTCTCACATCCATACATGACCACTGGAAAAACCATAGCCTTGACTAGATGGACCTTTGTTGGCAAAGTAATATCTCTGCTTTCTAATAAGCTATCTAGGTTGGTCACAACTTTCCTTCCAAGTAGTAAGTGTCTTTTAATTTCATGGCTGCAATCATCTGCAGTGATTTTGGAGCCCCCAAAAAAACAAAGTCTGACAAGTCTGACACTGTTACCACTGTTTCCCCATCTATTTCCCATGAAGTGATGGGACCAGATGCCATGATCTTTTTCTGAATGTTGAGCTTTAAGCCAAATTTTTCAGTCTCCTCTTTCACTTTCATCAGGAGGCTTTTTAGTTCCTCTTCACATTCTGCCATAAGGGTGGTGTCATCTGCATAACTGAGGTTATTGATATTTCTCCCAGCAATCTTGATTCCAGCTTGTGCTTCTTCCAGCCCAGCGTTTCTCATGATGTACTCTGCATAGAAGTTAAATAAGCAGGGTGACAATATACAGCCTTGATGTACTCCTTTTCCTATTTGGAACCAGTTTGTTGTTCCATGTCCAGTTCTAACTGTTGCTTCCTGACCTTCATACAGGTTCCTCAAGAGGCAGGTCAGGTGGTCTGGTATTCCAATCTCTTTCAGAATTTTCCACAATTTATTGTGATCCACACAGTCAAAGGCTTTGGCATAGTCAATAAAGCAGAAGTGGTTATTTCTCTGGAGCTCTCTTGCTTTTTCCATGATCCAGCGGATGTTGGCAATTTGATCTCTGGTTCCTCTGCCTTTTCTAAAACAAGCTTGAACATCAGGATGTTCACTGTTCACGGATTGCTGAGGCCTGCCTTGGAGAATTTTAAACATTACTTTACTAGCATGTGAGATGAGTGCAATTGTGCAGTAGTTTGAACATTCTTTGGCAGTGCCTTTTTTTGGCATTGGAATGAAAACTGACCTTTTCCAGTCCTGTGGCCACTGCTGAGTTTTCCAAATTTGCTGGCATATTGAGTGCAGCACTTTCACAGCATCATCTTTCAGGATTTGAAACAGTTCAACTGGAATTCCATCACCTCCACTAGCTTTGTTTGTAGTGATGCTTTCTAAGGCCCACATTGACTTCACATTCCAGAATGTCTGGCTCTAGGTGAGTGATCACATCATCATGATTATCTTGGTTGTGAAGATCTTTTTTGTACAGTTCTTCCATGTATTCTTGCCACCTCTTCTTAATACCTTCTGCTTCTGTTAGGTCCATACCATTTCTGTCCTTTATCGAGCCCATCTTTGCATGAAATGTTCCCTTGGTATCTCTAATTTTCTTGAAGAGATCTCTAGTCTTTCCCATTCTGTTATTTTCCTCTATTTCTTTGCACTGATCCCTGAGGAAGGCTTTCTTATCTCTCCTTGCTATTCTTTGGAACTCTGCATTCAGATGCTTATATCTTTCCTTTTCTCCTTTGCTTTTCATTTCTCTTCTTTTCACAGCTATTTGTAAGGCCTCCTCAGACAGCCATTTTGCTTTCTTGTATTTCTCTTCCATGGGATGGTCTTGATCCCTGTCTCCTGTACAATGTCACGAACCTCAGTCCATAGTTCATCAGGCACTCTATCTATCAGATCTAGGCCCTTAAATCTATTTCTCACTTCCACTGTATAATCATAAGGGATTTGATTTAGGTTATACCTGAATGGTCTAGTGGTTTTCCCCACTTTCTTCAATTTAAGTCTGAATTAGGCAATAAGGAGTTCATGATCTGAGCCACAGTCAGCTCTCAGTCTTGTTTTTGCTGACTGTGTAGAACTTCTCCATCTTTGGCTGCAAAGAATATAATCAATCTGATTTCGGTGTTGACCATCTGGTGATGTCCATGTGTAGAGTCTTCTCTTGTGTTGTTGGAAGAGGGTGTTTGCTATGACCAGTGCGTTCTCTTGGCAAAACTCTATTAGCCTTTGCCCTGCTTCTTTCCGCATTCCAAGGCCAAATTTGCCTGTTACTCCAGGTGTTTCTTGACTTCCTATTTTGCATTTCAGTCCCCTATAATGAAAAGGACATCTTTTGGGGGTGTTAGTTCTAAAAGGTCTTGTAGGTCTTTATAGGACCATTCAACTTCAGCTTCTTCAACATTACTGGTTTTGGCATAGGCTTGGATTACCGTGATATTGAATGGTTTGCCTTGGAAATGAACAGAGATCATTCTGTCGATTTTGAGATTGCATCCAAGTACTGCATTTCGGACTCTTGTTGACCATGATAGCTACTCCATTTCTTCTAAGGGATTCCTGTCCGCAGTAGTAGATATAATGATCATCTGAGTTAAATTCACCCATTCCAGTCCATTTTAGTTCACTGATTCCTAAAATGTTGACATTCACTCTTGCCATCTCCTGTTTGACCACTTCCAATTTGCCTTGATTCATGGACCTAACATCCAGGTTTCTATGCAATATTGTTCTTTACAGCATTGCTTCTATCACCAGTCACATCCACAGCTGGGTATTGTTTTTGCTTTGGCTCCATGCCTTCATTCTTTCTGGAGGTATTTCTCCACTGATCTCCAGCAGCATATTGGGCACCTACTGACCTGGGGAGTTCCTCTTTCAGTATCCTATCATTTTGCCTTTTCATACTGTTCATGGGGTTTCTCAAGGCAAGAATACTGAAGTGGTTTGCCATTCCCTTCTCCAGTGGACCACATTCTGTCAGAATATATTGATATTTGTTTTACAGATATATTTTACTATTATCGTTTTTAAATTTTTAATTTTTTTATTTTTAAGTTCCTTATTACTCCTTTAACTTTCATTTTTAAAACCTACTACTACCTTGAAAAACAAAAGACCCTATTTTTAAAGCAAATTTCATTTTTTTTATAATTTTTGCAATTTTGTTTTGTTTTTAATTCTAATTCTCCAGCAATGCAGGGACATAACACGGAGCATCAAAATACAGGCAACCAAAAGTCTTACCAAACCCACAGACACCTCAAAACTCACTAATGGACACTTCATTGTGCTCCAGAGAGAAGAGATCCAGCTCCACCCACCAGAACACGAAAGCAAGCTTCCCTAATCAGGAAACCTTGACAAGCCATTAGTCCAACCCCACCAACAGGTGGAACCTCCACAATAAAGAGGAACAACAAAATTCCAGCATACAGAAAGGCCGCCCCAAACACAGCAACCTAAACAAGATGAAAAAGCAGAGAAATATTCAGCAGGTAAAGGAACATGATAAAAGCCCACCAAACCAAACAAAAGAGGAGGAGATATGGAGTCTACCTGAAAAAGAATTCAGAATAATGATAGTAAAAATGATCCAAAATCTTGAAAACAAAATGGAGTTACAGATAAATAGTCTGGAGACAAGGATTGAGAAGATACAAGAAAAGTTTAACAAGGCTCTAGAAGAAATAAAAAAGAGTCAATCAATAATGAATAATACAATAACTGAGATCAAAAACACTCTGGAGGGAACCAACAGTAGAATAACTGAGGCAGAAGATAGGATAAGTGAGGTGGAAGATAGAATGGTGGAAATAAATGAAGCAGAGAGGAAAAAAGAAAAACGAATTAAAATAAATGAGGACAACCTCAGAGACCTCTGGGACAATGTTAAATGCCCCAACATTCGAATCGTAGGAGTCCCAGAAGACGACAAAAAGAAAGGCCATGAGAAAATACTTGAGGAGATAATAGCTGAAAACTTCCCTAAAATGGGGAAGGAAAGAGCCACCCAAGTCCAAGAAATCCAGAGAGTCCCAAACAGGATAAACCCAAGGCAAAACACCCCAAGATACATATTAATCAAATTAATGAAGATCAGACACAAAGAACAAATATTAAAAGCAGCAAGGGAAAAACAATTAACCCACAAGGGAATCCCCATAAGGATAACAGACGATCTTTCAATAGAAACTCTTCAAGCCAGAAGGGAATGGCAGGACATACTTAAAGTGATGAAAGAGAAAAACCTACAGCCCAGATTACTGTATCCAGCAAGGATCTCATTCAAATATGAAGGAGAAATCAAAAGCTTTACAGACAAGCAAAAGCTGAGAGAATTCAGCACCACCAAACCAGCTCTCCAACAAATGCTAAAGGATCTTCTCTAAACAGGAAACACAGAAAAGGTGTATAAACTCGAACTCAAAACAACAAAGTAAATGGCAACGGGATCATACTTATCAATAATTACCTTAAACATAAATGGGTTGAATGCCCCAACCAAAAGACAAAGACTGGCTGAATGGATACAAAAGCAAGACCCCTATATATGCTGTCTACGAGAGAACCACCTCAAATCTGGGGACACATACAGACTGAAAATGAAGGGCTGGAAAAAGATTTCATGCAAATGGAGACCAAAAGAAAGTAGGAGTAGCAAAACTCTTATCAGATAAAATAGACTTTGAAATAAAGGCTGTTAAAAGAGAAAAAGAAGGACATTACATAATGATCAAAGGATCAATTCAAGAAGATTTAACAATTTTAAATATATATGCAGCCAACATAGGAGCACCACAATATGGTAAATGCTAACAAATATGA
The DNA here is from genome assembly GCF_023091745.1 of Budorcas taxicolor. Classification (NCBI taxonomy): domain Eukaryota; kingdom Metazoa; phylum Chordata; class Mammalia; order Artiodactyla; family Bovidae; genus Budorcas; species Budorcas taxicolor. Next base: position 89,460,263 of record NC_068911.1, on the reverse strand, counting down.
AAGGGGAAATTAACAGCAACACAATAATAGTGGGAGACTTTAATACTCCACTTACACCTATGGATAGATCAACTAAACAGAAAATTAGCAAGGAAACACAAACTTTAAATGATACAATGAACCAGTTGGACCTAATTGATATCTATGGGACATTTCATCCTAAAACAATGAATTTCACCTTTTTCTCAAGTGCACATGGAACATTCTCCAGGATAGATCACATCCTGGGCCATAAATATAGCCTTGGTAAATTTTTTAAAAAATGAAATCATCTTAAGCATCTTTTCTGATCACAATGCAGTAAAATTAGATGTCAACTACAGGGAAAAAAAACTATTAAAAATACAAACATATGGAGGCTAAACAACACACTTCTGAATAACCAACAAATCACAGAATAAATCAAAAAGGAAATCAAAATATACATAGAAATGAATGAAAATGAAAACACAACAACCCAAAACTTATGAGATTCAATAAAAGCAGTGCTAAGGGGAAGTTTCATAGCAATACAAGCCTACCTCAAGAAACAGAGGAGAAATCAAATAAATAACCTAACTCTACACCTAAAGCAATCAGAAAAGGAAGAAATGAAGAACCGCAGGGTTAGTAGAAGGAAAGAAGTCACAAAAATTAGGGCAGAAATAAATGCAAAAGAAACAAAAGAGACCATAGCAAAAATCAACAAAGCTAAAAGCTGATTCTTCAAGAAGATAAATAAAATTGAAAACCATTAGCCAGGCTCATCAAGAAACAAAGTGAGAAGAATCAAATCAAAATTAGGAATGAAAATGGAGAAATCACAACAGACAACACAGAAATACAAAGGATCATAAGAGACTACTATCATCAACTATATGCCAATAAAATGGACAACGTGGAAGAAATGGACAAATTCTTAGAAGAGTACAACTTTCCAAAACTGAACCAGGAAGAAATAGAAAATCTTAACAGACCTGAAACAAGCATGGAAATCGAAACCGTAATCAGAAATCTTCCAACAAACAAAAGCCCAGGACCAGATGGCTTCACAGCTGAATTCTACCAAAAATTTAGAGAAGAGCTAACACCTATCCTACTTAAACTCTTCCAGAAAATTGCAGAGGAAAGTAAACTTCCAAAGTCATTCTATGAGGCCACCATCACCCTAATACCAAAACCAGAAAAAAGATGCCACAAAAAAGGAAACTATGGGCTAATCACTGATGAACATAGATGCAAAAATCCTTAACAAAATTCTAGCAAAAAGAATCCAACAACATATTAAAAAGATCATACATCATTACCAAGTGGGCTTTTTCCCAGGGATGCAAGGATTCTTCAATATTTGCAAATCAATCAATGTGACACACCACATTAACAAATTAAAAGATTAAAAACCACATGATTATCTCAATAGATGCAGAGAAAACCTTTGACAAAACTCAACATCCATTTATTATAAAAACTCTCCAGAAAGCAGGCACAGAAGGAACATACCTCAACATAATAAAAGCCATATATGATAAACCCACAGCAAACATTACCCTCAATGGTGAAAAATTGAAAGCATTTCCCCTAAAGTCAGGAGCAAGACAAGGATGCCCACTCTCACCACTGATATTCAACATAGTTTTGGAAAGTTTTGGCCACAGCAATCAGAGCAGAAAAAGAAATAAAAGAAATCCAGATTGGAAAAGAAGAAGTAAAACTCTCACTGTTTGCAGATGACGTGATCTTCTACATAGAAAACCCTAACGACTCCACAAGAAAATTACTAGAGCTAGTCAATGAATACAGTAAAGTCACAGGATATAAAATTAACACACAGAAATCCCTTGCATTCCTATACACTAACAATGAGAAAACAGAAAGAGAAATTAAGGAAACAATTCCATTCACCACTGCAATGAAAAGAATAAAATACTTAGTAATAAATCTACCTGAAGAAACAAAAGACCTATATATAGAAAACTATCAAACACTGATGAAAAGAATCAAAGAGGACACTAATAGATGGAGAAATATACCATGTTCATGGATTGGAAGAATCAATATAGTGAAAATGAGTATACTACCCAAAGCAATCTATAGATTCAATGCAATCCCTATCAAGCTACCAGCGGTATTTTTCAGAGTTAGAATAAATAATTTCAAATTTTGTATGTAATTACAAAAAAAACTCAAAAAGCCAAAGCTATCTTGAGAAAGAAGAATGGAACTAGAGGAATCAACCTGCTTGACTTCAGGCTATACTACAAATCAACAGTCATCAAGACAGTATGGTACTGGCACATAGACAGAAATATAGATCAATGGAACAAAATAGAAATCCCAGAGATAAATCCACACACCTATGGACACCTTATCTTTGACAAAGGAGGCAAGAATATACAATGGAGAAAAGACAATCTCTTTAACAAGTGGTGCTGGGAAAACTGGCCAACCACTTGTAAAAGAATGAAACTAGAACACTTTCTAACACCATACACAAAAATAAATTCAAAATGGATTAAAGATCTAAATGTAAGACCAGAAACTATATAAAACTCCTAGAGGAAATCATAAGCAAAACACTCTCTGACATAAACCATAGCAGGATTCTCTATGACCCACCTCCCAGAGTAATGGAAATAAAAGCAAAAATAAACAAATGGGATCTAATTAAACATAAAAGCTTTTGCACAATGAAGGAAACTATAAGCAATGTGAAAAGGCAGTCTTCAGAATGGGAGAAAATAATAGCAAATGAAGCAACTGACAAAGAATTAATCTCAAAAATATACAAGCAACTCCTGCAGCTCAATTCCAGAAAAATAAATGACTCAATCAAAAAGTGAGCCAAAGAACTAAACAGACATTTCTCCAAAGAAGACATACAGATGGCTAAAAAACACATGAAAAAATGCTCAACATCACTCATTATCAGAGAAATGCAAATCAAAACCACAATGAAGCACTATCTCACGCTGGTCAGAATGGCTGCTATCCAAAAGTCTACAAGCAATAAAGGCTGGAGAGGGTGTGGAGAAAAGGGAACCCTCTTACACTGTTGGTGGGAATGCAAACTAGTACAGCTACTATGGAGAACAGTGTGGAGATTCCTTTAAAAACCTGGAAATAGAACTGCCATACAACCCAGCAATCCCACTGCTAGTCATACACACTGAGGAAACCAGAATTGAAAGAGACACGTGTACCCCAATGTTCATCGCAGCGCTGTTTACAATAGCCAGGATATGGAAGCAACCTAGATGTCCATCGGTAGATGAATGGGTAAGAAAGCTGTGGTACATATACACAATGGAGTATTACTCAGCCATTAAAAAGAATGCATTTTAATCAGTTCTAATGAGGTGGATTAAACTGGAGCCTATTATACAGAGTGAAGTAAACCAGAAAGAAAAACACCAATACAGTACATTAACACATATATAGGGAATTTAGAAAGACGGTAACGATGAACCTATATGCAAGACAGGAAAAGAGACACAGAAGTAAAGAACAGACTGTTGGACTCTGTGGGAGAAGGCGAGGGTGAGATGATTTGAGAGAATAGCATTGAAACATGTATATTATCATATGTGAAATAGATCACCAGTCCAGGTTCGAATCATCAGGCAGGGTGCTCAGGGCTGGTGCACTGGGATGATCCTGAGGGATGGGATGGGCAGGGAGGTGGGTGGGAAGGTCAGGATGGGGAACACATGTACACCCATGGCTGATTCTCGTGAATGTATGGCAAAAACCACCACAATACTGTAAAGTAATTAGCCTCCAATTAAAATAAAAATAAACAAAATCAAAGACAAAGGAAGAATTTTTAAAGCAGCAAGAGAAACAAAATCTCTTATACAAGAAAACCTCCATAAGGCTATCAGTGGATTTCCTAGCAGAAATCTTTCAGGCTGGAGAGTGTCGTATGATATAGTTAAAGTGCTAAAAAAAAAAAAAATCCACAAAACCCTGTGAACCAAGAATACTTTACCCAGTTAAGATGTCCTTCAGAAATGAAAGTGAGATAATATCAGCACCAGTGAAGATTATATCAAAGCCAAATGCAATGGTATTCTTTGAATATACTGAGCATACCCTGGATCTCAGAGTATTATACGGCTCCCCAATTTTTTTTAATACTGTGGCCATGGACAATTATAGGGCCACTAATTCAGAGTAGTATATACCCTCATTTTCCTCAATGATCTGGAGGGTTTTGAAGATACAGGTGCCCAGCTTCCCTCCAGACTTTCTGAATCAGAATATTTGAAGGTACACTTGAAAAGCCCACTAGAATTCTTATGAAATAAAGAAAAGAAAAATGAGAGCCACTGATCCAACAGAAGTTAAATGACACATCTGGGGACTTTTTACTTGGAGGCATTCTGTGGTACAAGGATTGGTGATTTGGTGCCGGGGTCCTGTCCTGATGGATCCAGGGTGATTCGAAGGTGGGGACAGAGTCGGCATCCTTGAAGATAACTTATTTAATTACAGATAGAGAGGGATTAGAAAATTAGCAGAGAAAAAGAGGCTGAATAACTTGGTTTACATGGAATACCAATCACCACCTAGGTAGGCCGCAGGCGTCTTCCCATTCTTCCAAAGGAGAGGAGGCACTGAGGCCCCCCGGTCCAATCTTAGAAGCCCAGGCAAAATTAGCAGGTTTGGTGGGTACCCATGCACCAGATGGGAATTCGGCCAGAAAATAGTAGGAGAGAAAAAGAGGCTGAATAACTTGGTTTATGTGGGATACCAATAAAATTCCAAGACAAGGAATTTACACCATCTACATTGGGCCACCGGTGCCACTTGAATATCGGAAGGTGCCCCTCCTTGGGCTCCTTCTCACGTGGGCTTGAAAGCCGGAACAAGTAAGTAGACATGGCGAGCACCACGCTCCAGATGGAAATTCAGCCAGAAAAACGGGGAGCAAGAAAGAATGACATGGGGGAATCAGTCTTTCTAGAAACTGATCCCATTTCTTTATTTTTGGGTTTGCTTATATACCTTTTGTTACACATAAGGATGAATACAGAGTCACGTGGGGGTCAGCAGTCCTGACCTTTATCAAAATCAGGTGCTTCACATAAATGTATAAAAGAAAAAGGTCTTAGGGATTTTACATCATCTTCTGGCCATGAGACCTGCTGATATTTTATGACCCGTTCTTTCTGATAACCAAAAAACTTATTTTTTCCAAGTGTGTTTTTCTTAAACCAGGCACCACCCTCCAAATAAAGTTGCATTCCTATAGGGTGAGGGTGTAGTGAGTTACAATCAAGAAAGGAATTTATTTAACCTAAGGTTAACATGATTAATCTTAAAGATTAATACTTATTTCTCCTATATGTTAGTTATATTCATTATAAGGGCAGGGAATATGGAGATTTAGCAGCAAACATCAGCCCAACAAATGAAAATTCTTTCACCAATATTCCCTTTAAGATCTATTTAGTCTTAAGGTAGTGATAAAGTTACATTTTTACATAGCAAGGACACAGTGATTTATAACAAAGTACAGTGATCTATTACAAAAGAGAAAATTCATTAACTCAAAAAGTCTAGTATGGCTAACCTTAAAACTACTATATTTCCTTTTCTATATTCCAAATACATTGATTAATATATTCCCAAGTGCCTAAGGATATGGAGGCCTGGCAGCAATCATTGACTCAACAATGAGAAAAGTCCTATGCTAAGTAAGAGTCTCAAAATACTCCAAAACTCTCTGTGCTGTTTACGGTTGAGAGGTAGTAAACAATCATGTGTGTAGTGGCAGGAGTATGGATAATCTGTCCCACAAGCTAGTCTATCAGCAGAGAGGTTTGACCTGAGACACCCTTGTCACACCCAGGGCAGGGAATTAGCAGAAATTATTGGTACAACAAATGAAAAAACCCTTCACCAATATAATTCCTAACCAACCCACTATACTAATAATTTCTAACTTCCCAAAAGAATTTGCCTTTAGTAAGTCTAAAACATCTTGTGCCTCTCAGGTTGGGAGGCTGTAAACAATCACATGTGGCTGGACGAACCTATACAGGCGGGCTAGATAACCTTCAGAGGAGTTCATAAGTTGAAACACTCTTGTCATGCCCAGGAATTTTTATTGACTTGGAGCTGCACATTTACTCCTTCTCCGAGAGAACTGGTGGGGAACAGCCCCCCATAAAGTCAGAGGTGTAGGTGAGAGCATGAAACAGTAAAGTAGATAGACTCTGGTTTTGGGGGTAGATGCTTGGGAACAGGGGGTTTCCTGAGGCTTGATCATGCTTTTGCGTATGCCAAGCCTCCTTCCTCATGACCTTTACCATGGGCGGAGTTCCTCACGCTGGCCCCCGGTAATTTGGGAGGGATTCCGGTGTTGGAAAATCAAACAAATTCTCTAACCACTGAGTTACTTAACATAACCTCATAACCTGCCAATGGTGTACATGACTTCTTGGGAAGCCTTTAAGAAGTTGCAGTCAATAATCCATGATGATTCTGCAAAAACATTAAGAAACAAAACGCTCCTTGATGTCATGGACATTATCATAAAAAGCCTTGAAGAGTTCTCTGCTCTGTCTCACAGTGCCACCATCTACAGCCCTGATCTGATTACTTGGAACATGGAATTCACAGGCAATATCCATTTTGATATATCTGCACTTGCTTATTAGATTGAGGAACCTGGCACTACAACCATATCTAAACATTCAGCACTGAACATTCAGCAAATAACTAGACAGAAAGGAAGAATGTAAATGACTAAGGATGTGCTGAATGAAGCAAATGTCCAGACAAGGTGGGTGAATAAGACTAGTGGAGTTTCTGTCTCAACTTGCCAACTTCTGGTATCAATACTTTTGATGGAGCATTATATGAATGTAAACTGACCATTTCTATAGAGGTTTACTCAAACTAGAACCTACTGCAGTCTAACTGGAATGCTCTTCTCCCTCTCTTTCTCATGGCTACTATCCTAACTAAAAACATTTCCATCTTTGCCACCACTCTCACCCTCCTATGGTTCATCGCCTTCAAGCATATATTCTATTGTATTTTCCACAGATGGGTAGACCTGCTCTTCTTCTATGTGACTTTGCCATTCACCTAAGAGACCTATTTATTTCTCAACCCCTTCTTGAATTTAGGTGGGCACTGAGATTGATTTGACCAATCAAATGCATGAAAAATGACATTTTATCACTGCCAGGATCACCCTTAACTATTCTAACTTTGTGATTTTTGGCAGTCAGACACCATGTAAAAAGTATGACAACTGCTTTATGAGAAATCTGTTAAAGTAATCAGACTGGGTCAAAGATGGAGTCACTCATGTTAAATCAAATGACGAGACCCCACATAGCAAGAAAAAGAGGCCAGGATCACCAAGACACTAGTCGTGTGAGTGTGGAAGCCATCTTGGAAGTAAACCCTCAATGCCCAGCCATCCCAGCTGATACCATGTGGATCAGAGATGCCTGTCCAGCCAAACCCACCCCATTCCTAACCCTTGAAATCAAGGAAAAAATGAACACCTGTTTTAAGGCACTAAGTGAACGAGAGAAGAGTAAGACATTCCAGAATATGCCTCTTTGGCATAAAAATTATTTTTGAGCTGAGAATTTTTGAGAAAGAGCAGAGTAGAAGCTCTGAAAACAAGACAGAAGTTAAATTTTTAAGGGAAAGTTACATTTATAAAGGAAATTTCCATTTGTAAGAGTCTCCTCTGTACCAGGAATACAAGGATGACTAAATCACAAGATAATCTTGTCAGTGGAGAAGGTGCCCACTTAAACCTTATATGACAAACCTTAACCTTATTTACAGTGCTTTTCTTGGAAACCTCCCATAACTGTTCTGCCCCCCGCCCCGCCTTATTCCTCAATAGGTCTCTTTTATCTTTAGCTGAATATGGTATTTAAATTGGTGGCTGGGGCTCAATTTCCCTGGGTCTCTCCTGAGTATATGTGAAATACACAAGTTATTAAACTATTTGCTTTTCTCTTATTAATCTGTTTTTTATTATGGTGGTCTCAGCCAAGAACAGAATGGTTAGAGGGAAAATACTTTCCCTGTCTTATAAGGGGAATAAAACACTTAACACAATATTTAAATTGCTTAAGTACTTACTTATTTATTGTCAATCTTCCTCCACTAGAATATAAGCTCTAATCAAGCCATGGCCTTTTCTGTCTTATTTGTCACTGTGTGCACAGTGTCTGAAATAAAGTAGGTGCTGAAAAAATATTTGTTAAATTATTATTAAATGCATTTTCTCCCTGGAGACTCTGAAGACTCCCTAATAATGTACTTTGGCTGATATTCTGGTTGTGCCAGTTCTTCTTTCATTTTTATTAGAAGCATTCATCTTTTTGAGGAAATACATGTCACACAGAGTCCAGAAAACATATTGGCAAAGCAGCATCATCATACTGATCAGCTGCAATTTCCAAAAGCAGAATCAAGAGAGGCATTTCCTTTGGGACTCCCCCAGCACCTAATTTTCAACATAGTTCCCGAGCTCCCACCAGTGTCACAAAATAAAATAAAAAATTTTTAAACATCATTTCCTCTCTGGCCACTGCAATAGCTGATGTGCAGCCATACAAAGGAAGTGAACTTCATGTGTTAACTGGAGAGACAGTATGCCCTTCAAGGAAAAGGAAGAGACTTTATGAGAAATAACCAGCAAGAACTTAGGTTCAGGCTTTATTATATTTTCAAGGTCCTCACAGTCCTTCACTCATTTGATTATCCCAGCATTGTATGGTTTTCTCCATTGACTGGCTGATATCGAAATCTGCTCATGTCTTCCTTTTCAAACAATAAGAACTCTAAGAACTCCAGTGCTTTTACATCTCCTAGCGTAAGTATTAAAAGCCATTCTCAATATTTGCAAACTTGCAATTGGTACCTCTGCTTTAGCATATTTATGCACCAATTTTTTTTTTCAAAAATACTTTCTCTGCTTCTATAAGCTGCCAATAGCAATAGACTCCTTTTTTTTGTCTACAAAGTAGCTAAGAACCTTAAATGGCAAGCATACCATTGCTTTGCCAAAAAAAAGCAAGATCTCTTTCTTCCTAAATTTCAAGAGTTCATTTTCCCCAACACAGCATGGCAAACAGTCACAGACAGAGATACACTGTCCCATGCTCTGCACGGATTGTTGTGGGTAGATGAATGTACATGTCTTACATACAACCATCAGCCCTAGAGAAAAAGATTGATGATGGCAGTAAGAATGTTAGCAAGCCTTTGTTTGCCCGTCTCTGTTGTATAAGTTTTCTTCATGCTTCTCCCTTCCCTTACAGAGCATTGTAAACACATTTGGCACTAGGGGTTTTGTCAAGCCTTTGCAGATTTTTCCTTATATAGAATTTATTCATCTCTTCTCATAATTCTCTGTAAAATTTGCAGCATTTTGGTATTTAAGATTTATTCTTTAAGGTGTACAGGATACCTACTAGTGGAGATTCACATTCCTGGCATGTTAGAATTTTCTACTTCAATATTTGACAACTGTATTTGTGAGTGTTTTCAGCTCCATTTCCAAGTTTTTTTAATTTATTTATTTTTAATTGAAGGATAATTGCTTTACAGTACTATGTTGGTTTCTACCAAACACCAACACAAATCAACCATAGGTTCACCCATACATTTATCCATTTTAAAACATACCATCCTCAATCCAAGGTGCAAACCATCTTACATATTAAATGAGTTCAATTTGCCCCTTCTGCCAATATCACCATGATACCAGCCTTCCTACCACACCTGAGCAACACTGGCAACCTAAGCAATCCTCCATAGCTTCCAGCTTGGAGGCAAAGAGAGATTCTCGAAGCTGTGCTCAAACAGAATGAAACTATTAAAGAGTAAGATACTGGAGCTGTTTCTGATTGTAGAAAGATGACAGGGTCAATAACAAGAGATTCTGACACTGACTTTGATCACAATTTTGAAAAGTCTTCTTTTCCTCCTCTAAAGTAATATCATTACAGGATGGTTATTAAGATCATGAAGAAAACCCAGGAACAAAGCAAGGCTAAGAATCCATTAGAGTCAGTAGTGAGCTCGTATTTTCAGTAATAACCCTGCACTCAGCTATCCAGGATCTGTCTATAGGCTTGCTCCTTTTGATAGCAGAACTTGACATCTACATTTCCATAACATAGGAGACCAGTGTTCAGATTGTATATGCAGTTGTTGCAGAAATTTCACAAAAAGGGGGGCAAAATTAAAATTGCTGAATAAGAAAGGGAACGATCCTACTAAACCATTACTCAGAGTAAAGACACGGCTGCAGAACTGAGGACAGAAGAAAGAACTTCCAGGGAGACTTAACAACCATCAGGGATTTTATAGGAGGTTTTGCAGGGCAGCAGAGGTTCCTGACTCAAGAACAAAACATCATCAGCTTAAACATGGAAAAGAAGAACTTTAATCCTTCCATGCTGTGAACCTAGAATCAAAAAATTTAAGAAAACCAGGTTAGTTTAGATGAGAGATAATGCCATTACCTACAATGATTACATGATTTTACCAACATCTATCAATATAACATTGGAAATTAATACCATTCCTCCGTGCATGTGTGCACTAAGTCACTTCACTCTTGTCCAACTCTGTGCAACCCGATGGACTGTAGCCTGCCAGGCTCCTCTGTCCAGGGGATTCTCCAGGCAAGAATACTGTAGTGGACTACCATGCCTTCCTCCAGCACACCTTCACTTGTTATCATTCAAGTTTACGTAGTATAGTAATTATCATTCCATTAAATAGGTACACTCCTTCTCAGCCAGTCCTTTTTATTATCTTCATAAAGTCATAAGCTTTTAAAATCCCTTACATATCTCATGTCCAAGGTGAGAAGGTTAGGTAAATAATATTTCTTAGATACTGCTGTCCTTACAAGGAGTCTTTATATCTACCAAGAACTTGCTACCTCTCACCTATAATACTCACCCTGGTTTATGAGTCACAGGTGCCATTTTAACTCCCACAAATCTACAAAAGAACAAAGATCACAGATTGAACATTTTTGCCCATTCCTTTCTCAATGCACAAGTCTAACTGAAGCACTATCTGATGAGGTACACAAAGAAATAGATGCCACCTAGTGTTCATAGGCTCAAGTGCATCCCAATTCTACTCTTCTGAGTCTAGTTCCATTTGGGATTATCCAGATATAGGGATGACAAAGGTACCCTGATGTATTACACGCAAAGAAAATTTAACATATCATGGTGATAGTTTTTCCATTAACTAGCTGATTTATGTTGGGCAAAACTCCCAGGTGTCTTGAATTAGTGGCTCTTCACAACCTCTTATAAGTAACAGGCTCTATTTCAGTTCTGACTAATGCAAAGCCACCTATGGAAATTTAAACTTTTTACACTGAAGTCTTGATTTAGAGTAGAACCAAATTCCAGAAAGCCAAACAACACTTTCTGAGGCTAACCTGTGATGTATATTGACTCCACTCTGTAAAGAAGAATGTTTTCTCCATTAATTAACAGACATGGACTTGAGACACAAGTACACATTAGATCATTCTATAGGCAATGGCTTATCATCACATATAGTAAGGAATAAAAGAAGTAAAGACAGGGTGACCATAACTCTTGATGTTTTTTAAAAGACCCTTAACAATTCATTGTTAAAATCATGAAAGCTGCTTACACTTCTGTCTGATAGTTGGAAATAGATATAAAAAATGTTCTCCGGTCTTATGTACTAGAGGGGGTCTGTAAAACTTCTTTTTCACTAGAACACATGACAATTAAAATCTCTCCCCAAAGAAAAATGAATGGAAAATACAACAACATGTGATGCCTGCTAAATCTTATTTCCTACCCTCTTTGACTCTTTAGATCATGTTCTCTTCTCCTCAAATAAGTCTGAAAACCTAAAGGTGGTCAGGTTTGTGTCCAGTAGTGTATGAGACAGACAGCAATATCCTATCCAGGAAATCTGTCTATGACCCAAGAGACCTGATATTGATCCTGCCTCTTGGTACATGAGAAGTAGGTGAACAGGATATTGGACATTGACCTTCAGAAGTATAAACTCACATTCATCTCATGTGGACTAACTCTACAGAATGTGATGAACCCTTTGCATTAACAGTGTGGAAAGTCTATAAACCCACAAAGGAGATTTTGTGCTTTGTGTATTTTTTCTCTCTTTCATAGCTTCCTGGTATGGAAATTGTTTCTAATAATTTGCAACAAGCCCTTCAGCCGACAACAAGCCAAGCTTATCTTGATGTAGGTTGAGCTTCTCTGTCTGCCAGGGCTATCCCACATGTCAATTAAAGTTGCTTATTATAAGTGTTTTTTTGTCCTTATCTACCTTGTGTGGAGGCCAATCTCTTCAGGTAAATGAAGCAGGTTCTGTCATCTCTGAAGACTTAAGAGCTGCTATGCAGTTGGCCTCTCCACATTTCCTGGCTCTGAACTTTCCTGGTGTCAATCACCACCTTTTCTTCAAGATCAGGCTTCAGATTCAGTTCCTCTATGTCATTCCATCTTTAATCCCATCTAGGATCAATTCTGTCTCTTTAAGAATGAATGAGATATCATTTCTCTGAAATGATTTAGGTACCAAATGGACTTGATGGCAGACTTGATGGCCTTCCTGCCTTCTTCCATCTTTTTTGCTAGTTAAATAGCCCAAATACTCTGTATTCACTTTTCTCTGCCCTATTTTCTTCTGCTTTCGTTTAAATCTTCTTATATCCTGTCATTGTACAGTGTGGATTCTACAAGTCAGATGCACTTGGGCACTAAATGAAAATTAGATCAATGTGTCACTTCCAAATGTTTCATTTCTGCATATCATACCATATAACCAGTATCGTCTTACTTTGCTAACCCCAGCAGAAATTTGCCAGTGCCAGGAGAGCCTACAGGCCATTGTGACTTTACATTCCTTCCTTGCTATGCTTAGTCATCATCCTTTATGTCACAGCCATGGGTTTTGCATCCCATGACGTGCTGGAAAATGTCACACTCATTCTCACAGTGTCCTTGTCACTGTGAACAGGGAATGGGTGGCCCTTACCTGATACTTGGTATATTATCAAGGACATAGAGTATCAGAGATAACTCTTTCAAGCTGTTATTATTTTGATTTTGTGACGTCAATAATCTTAAGGATCATTTTATTAGAAAGGCTAAGGGTTTTCACATTTATGACCTATTTCATTCTCATAGCCTCACTTTGATGTAGGCTGAATAAAGCAATATATTATTGTCAGCTTTTTACAAATGCAAAAATTAAGGCTCAGAGCAATTAATGATTTGCTATTGTCTACCAGTAGAAATGCAAATAAGAACTCAGATTTTACAGTTCTTTACCTAGGAATCATTGTTCTATACCAGCGTTTTCCAATTTTGTTCAGTGGGAACTCTGAGGGCTTCTGGAAGCTTACTCAGAGACTTACCACAAGGGAAAGAGGAGGCCAAGTAGCCAGGGCTTTAGCCCCAGCCCCTGCTTTGATCAAAGTAGGTCTACATGTATTTATTTTATCACTTGGGTTTCTGTTCAATCTTCAGTTTGAAAGATTTCTGCTTAGAAATACATACATTCTTTGAAAAAGAACATGAAGGTAGTAGGGCCATGAAGGGGGCATGAAGGCCATGAAGAAAAAATAAGCTAAAAAATGAGTGATTAGGAGTCACCGAATGTTCAACCAACACCCCCTCGCATTTCTGTTAGGCAGAAGCCCTGGTCCCCTGAAGGAGGGCATAGCAGCCCACTCCAGTATTCTTGCCTGGAGACTTCCATGGACAGAGGAACCTGGTGGGCACTTAAGTGGTTACAGGCATTTTTCAGATCCAGCTAAGAGGAAGTTGAGTTGAGAAACATTTAATTTGGGTTAATGGGATACATTTAGGTAGCTCATAGTTGTTTCTTTATATAGTTAAGTTATTCCTAGCTATCCCATTCTAGGAATGACTTCCAGAAACACTTGTATTGCCCTCTGAGCCAAGCTATAGGGGCCCAGCCCAGAAGTCATATTAAAATATGCCTGTCCATACAGCACCCAGCACTTAGAAGTATGTGGGCAACAGAGGAAAAAGCAAGTCTTGAACTGTATGGAACCAAAAGCTAGTCTTTAGAAAAATTTTCCAGCCATCATGTGAGCAAAATTCTAAGTAGAGGATCCATTTACCATCCTCATCAAAACAGAGGCTCTCATGTATTGGGGAAAACTCAATAATGCAGAATATAAAAATATAAATGAACCATATTTTTGTGGGAGTTATGTGAAACTGAATTTGCTGGCAGTCCTATGTATGTTTCAAAGGTGCAGTCTTGGAGCAGTACTACACAGCAATACATTTATGTATGGTCATACTTAAGCTTGGGTTTCCCTGGTGGCTTAGCAATAAACAATCCACTTGCCAATGTAGGAGACTCGAGTTCGATCCCTGGGTCAGGAAGATCCCCTGGAGAGAGAAATGGCAACCCACTCCAGTATTCTTGCCTGGGAACCCCAGGGACAGAAGAGCCTGGCGGGCTCCAGTCCATGGGTTTGCAAAGAGTCAAACATGGCTTAGCAACTAAACAACAGTAGCAATACCTAAGCATCCCAGCTATCAAACTATCAAGCAAAGTTTAATCAACCATGTTAAAAGAAACACTGGATTATCTTCACATCCCCTACACAGAAAATATTACAAAGTCATTTCACATGAAAAAGCAATCAGAAACTAATCAGCTAAAATGTAAATAAAATTGTATTATGAAGATGTCAGACAGTTATAATTTAAAATATGAAGTTTTTTCTGGATATAGCTATACTTGTGGCATTTCTCAGTTTTTTTATTTTATAATTTTTTTAAATTTCTCTTCTCATTCCAAATAAATACCATCTTTGGTCTCATTATGTATTTTTTAACCTTCTACTATTTCTTAAAGTTTCCAAAATTGTATAAGCTTCTGGCCTACTAATCCTAGATTTTCTCATGCTGAGAGTGACATTTAAGGTGAATTATGCTGAGAAGATTTTGTACCTCACAGCTATTCAATATAAACATCTTAAACACAGTAAAGTATTTTCTTCCATGTCCAAACTTTCTATCTGCTTGAGAACTCTCCTTCTATGTATCACTACAGCAAAACTGAGTCTTCATAATTTATACTATTGCCTTCTTCTTCTAGAAAAAGAAGAATCATGGTTCTAATTTTTATTTTTATCACCACCCTTTATTCAGTTGAGCATCACAAATGATTTAAAAAGTACAGTCACTCTTGCAAAAATATTCAGAATCATTGCGAAATGAAAATGATTCATTCTTCACCCAAAAAGAAAAAAAAAACCACAATGCATTATGAACAATAAAACCTCTGTAAGCATAAAAGTCATGAATCCATTTCTCAAAAATCTATTTTGCCAGACTATTCATGTCTTTAAGGAAGTAATATTCATATATTTTAAGGTTTCACATGCATATCATTTACTAAATTTACATCAAATATAATATAATGTATCTCCAACACAGTATCTAAGTATAAAAGTCGGTATTTTTATATAATTGCCCATTTATATTAAAAGCCTCTTATAAAAATCTTTCCCCTTCTGAAATATCTCTTTTTTCCCCAATGAGAATAATAGTCATAATTATAGAGTAGTAACACATGACAGATAATGTTCCAATTTTAGAAAATTATCTCTTTCATAGCCTTGCAATGAAACCCTTTTTATCTGACTTTGGTATCAGTGTCATATAGAATGAGAGTATTATTTGGCTTTTCATGGTAAAGAGATACCTAGGAAAGAATTCACTAAGACAAAATTGTTTTATTAGCTAACACTGACAGAACTCAAAGAAAAACAAGATAATCAAAAAAATGGTTTTATTCAAGGTGAAACAGCTTTTTAATAATCATACTTTAAGGTATTCCTTTAAATTAAAATCAAATTTTGTAGTCACAGCACATTGACTTTTTTCTTCTGATAAATCTAGATGTCCAATGAACAATCTCAAAATACTTCTTGACTTTGTGTAAGTCTAGTAATATATCCGGTCTGTTCATCACATGGTTTAAAATTTACTTTCCAACTCCTCAAACCAAGTTATCTAGAGTATGTGAATGATCAATAAAAATTCAGTAAAATGAGCCCTGGCCAGTGTGTCTACACCCAGGCTACCACTGTGCAACCTCTTACTAGGTCTTACTTTGTCTATAAAGTAGGAAGTGAGAGAGTGAGTTAAACAAGTGTGGGGTTTTTTTTTTTTTTTTTTTTTTTTGAAGACTTATTTTTTTGTTAGTAACTATCCATCACCATGAATAAATCCAAATTCGCTTTAATTCTCACAATAACCTTGGGAAGTAGCTGTTTTCTCCATTTTAAATGAGGAAACTGAGTCTCAGAGAAAGGAGAACAGGAAGAAAACTCCCATTTATTAAGATGGCTACAGGCTTTGTTTGTTACTGCATTCACTCCTTTACAAAACACTGTTAGATCTTAATACTGCTGCTGCTGCTGCTAAGTCACTTCAGTCGTGTCCGACTCTGTGTGACCCCATAGACGGCAGCCCACCAGGCTCCCCCGTCCCTGGGATTCTCCAGGCAAGAACACTGGAGTGGGTTGCCATTGCCTTCTCCAATGCCTGAAAGTGAAAAGTGAAAGTGAAGTCGCTTAGTCGTGTCTGACTCGTAGTGACCCCATGGACTGCAGCCCACCAGGCTTCTCCGTCTACAGGATTTTCCAGGCAAGAGTACTGGAGTGGGGTGCCATTGCCTTCACTACTGAACAGGAAACTCGGTCTCAGCAAGGCAAAGTCACATTGCTAATAAGTGGCAAATTGGGCTTTGAATCAACGCTGCCTTGACTACAAGCCTTGCACTCCTATTCACTACGTGACTGCTTCTTTTTTTGTGTGTGTGTGGTAAGAACACATAAAATGAATTCTGCCTTCATAACAAACTTTTAAGTGCACAACACAGTATTCCTAACTGTACACAGATTGTTATACAGAGGATCTCTAAAACCTATCATCTTACATGACTGAAACCAGTACCCATTCAACAGCAACTACCCATTTCCCTCCCTCTGGCCCTTAATACAGACTCTCTCTCCATGAGTTTGACCATTTTAGATACCTCATACAAATGGAATCATGCAGTACTTGTCCCTCTGTGAGTGGCTTATTTAACTAAGCATAAAGTCCATAGTGTCCATCCGTGTTACCACAAATGGCAGAATCTCCTTTTTTAAGGGTGAATAATATTCCATTGTGTAAATACATACCACAGTTTCTTTATCCATTCAGATTGACAGATATTTAAGTTATCTCTATACCTTGATCATTGAGAATAATGCTGCAGTGAACATGGGAGTGCAGATAGCTCTTCAAGATTCTAGCTGCAATTATTTTGGATATAATCCAGAAGTAGCATTGCTGGATTTTATGCTAGTTCTCTTTATAATATTTTGAGAACTTCCATACTGTCTTCCATAATGGTTGCACATTTTTACATTCCCAACATCAGTACACAAGGGTTCCGATTTCTTCACATCTATACTTGCTATCTTCTGCTTTTTTTTGACAGCAACCATCCTGACAAGTATGAAGTGATATCTCATTGTGGTTTTGATTTTCATTAGCTATAATAATTAATATGTTGAGTGTCTTTTACATATCTGTTGGTTATTATTTGCCTTCTTTAGAGAAAGCTCTATTTATGTCCTTTGCTCATTTTTTAATTGGGTTGTTTGGCTTTTTACTATTAAGTTGTAGGAATTCATTATATATTTTTTTAATTTTTATTTTTACTTTATTTTACTTTACAATACTGTATTGGTTTTGCCATACATTGACATGAATCCACCACGGGTGTACATGCATTCCCAAATATGAACCCCCCCCCCCCACCTCCCTCCCCATAACATCTCTCTGGGTCATCCCCTTGTACCAGCCCAAAGCATGCTGTATCCTGCATCGGACATAGACTGGCAATTAGTTTCTTACATGATAGTATACATGTTTCAATGTCATTCTCCAAAATCATCCCACCCTCTCCCTCTCCCACAGAGTCCAAAAGTCCGCTATACACATCTGTGTCTCTTTTGCTGTCTTGCATACAGGGTCATCATTGGCATCTTTCTAAATTCCATATATATGTGTTAGTATACTGTATTGGTGTTTTTCTTTCTGGCTTACTTCACTCTGTATAATCAGCTCCAGTTTCATCCATCTCATTAGAACTGATTCAAATGTATTCTTTTTAACGGCTGAGTAATACTCCATTGTGTATATGTACCACAGCTTTCTTACCCATTCATCTGCTGATGGACATCTAGGTTGTTTCCATGTCCTGGCTATTATAAACAGTGCTGTGATGAACATTGGGGTTCATGTGTCTCTTTTAATTCTGGTTTCCTTGGTGTGTATGCCCAGCAGTGGGATTCCTGAGTCATAAGGCAGCTCTATTTGCAATTTTTTAAGGAATCTCCACACTGTTCTCCATAGTGGCTGTACTAGTTTGCATTCCCACCAACAGTGTAAGAGGGTTCCCTTTTCTCCACACCCTCTCCACCATTTATTGCCTGCAGACTTATGGATCACAGACATTCTGACTGGTGTGAAGTGGTACCTCATTGTGGTTTTGATTTGCATTTCTCGAATAATGAGTGATGTTGAGCATCTTTTCATGTGTTTGTTAGCCATCCGTATGTCTTCTTTGGAGAAATGTCTATTAAGTTCTTTGGCCCATTTTTTGATTGGGTCGTTTATTTTTCTGGAATTAAGCTGCATAAGTTGCTTGTATATTTTTGAGATTAGTTGTTTGTCAGTTGCTTCATTTGCTATTATTTTCTCCCATTCAGAAGGCTGTCTTTTCACCTTGCTTATATTTTCCTTTGTTGTGCAGAAGCTTTTAATTTTAATTAGATCCCATTTGTTTATTTTTGCTTTTATTTCCAGAATTCTGGAGGGGTGGATCATAGAGGATCCTGCTGTGATTTATGTTCTCCTCTAGGAGTTTTATAGTTTCCAGTCTTACCTTTAGATCTTTAATCCATTTTGAGTTTATTTTTGTGTTTGGTGTTAGAAAGTGATCTAGTTTCATTCTTTTACAAGTGGTTGACCAGTTTTCCCAGCACCACTTGTTAAAGATATTGTCTTTACTCCATTATATATTCTTGCCTCCTTTGTCAAAGATAAGGTGTCCATCTGTGTGTAGATTTATCTCTGGGCTTTCTATTTTGTTCCATTGATCTATATATCTGTCTTTGTGCCAGTACCATACTGTCTTGATGACTGTGGCTTTGTAGTAGATCCTGAAGTCAGGCAAGTTGATTCCTCCAGTTCCATCCTTCTTTCTCAAGATTGCTTTGGCTATTCGAGGTTTTTTGTATTTCTATACAAATCTTGAAATTATTTGTTCTAGTTCTGTGAAAAAAATCGCTGGTAGCTTGATAGGGATTGCATTGAATTTGTAGATTGCTTTGGGTAGTATACTCATTTTCACTATATTGATTCTTCTGATCCATGAACATTGTATATTTCTCCATCTATTAGTGTCCTCTTTGATTTCTTTCATCAGTGTTTTATAGTTTTCTATATATAGGTCTTTAGTTTCTTTAGGTATATTCCTAAGTATTTTATTCTTTTCATTGCAATGGTGAATGGAATTGTTCCCTTAATTTCTTTTTCTATTTTCTCATTATTAGTATATAGGAATGCAAGGGATTTCTGTGTGTTGATTTTATATCCTGCAACTTTACTATATTCATTGATTAGCTCTAGTAATTTTCTGGTGGAGTCTTTAAGGTTTTCTGTGTAGAGGATCATGTCATCTGCAAACAGTGAGAGTTTTACTTCTTCTTTTCCAATTTGGATTCCTCTTATTTCTTTTTCCGCTCTGATTGCTGTGGCCAAAACTTCCAGAACTATGTTGAATAGTAGTGGTGAAAGTGGGCACCCTTGTCTTGTTCCTGACTTTAGGGGAAATGCTTTCAGTTTTTCACCACTGAGGATAATGTTTGCTGTGGGTTTGTCATATATAGCTTTTATTATGTTGAGGTATGTTCCTTCTATTCCTGCTTTCTGGAGAGTTTTTATCATAAATGGATGTTGAATTTTGTCAAAGGCCTTCTCTGCATCTATTGAGATAATCATATGGTTTCTATTTTTCAATTTGTTAATGTGGTGAATTACATTGATTGATTTGCGGATATTGAAGAATCCTTGCATCCCTGGGATAAGCCCACTTGGTCATGGTGTATGATCTTTTTAATGTGTTGTTGGATTCTGATTGCTAGAATTTTGTTGAGGACTTTTGCATCTATGTTCATCAGTGATATTGGCCTGTAGTTTTCTTTTTTTGTAGTATCTTTGTCAGGTTTTGGTATTAGGGTGATGGTGGCCTCATAGAATGAGTTTGGAAGTTTACCTTCCTCTGCAATTTTCTGGAAGAGTTTGAGTAAGATAGGTGTTAGCTCTTCTCGAAATTTTTGGTAGAATTCAACTGTGAAGCCATCTGGACCTGGGCTTTTGTTTGCTGGAGATTTCTGATTACAGTTTCAATTTCCGTGCTTGTGATGGGTCTGTTAAGATTTTCTATTTCTTCCTGATTCAGTTTTGGAAAGTTGTACTTTTCTAAGAATTTGTCCATTTCCTCCACGTTGTCCATTTTATTGGCATATAATTGCTGATAGTAGTCTCTTATGATCCTTTGTATTTCTGTGTTGTCTGTTATGATCTCTCCATTTTCATTTTTAATTTTATTGATTTGATTTTTCTCTCTTTGCTTCTTGATGAGTCTGGCTAATGGCTTGTCAATTTTATTTATTCTTTCAAAGAACCAGCTTTTGGCTTTGTTGATTTTTGCTATGGTCTCTATTGTTTCTTTTGCATTTATTTCTGCCCTAATTTTTAAGATTTCTTTCCTTCTACTAACTCTGGGGTTCTCCATTTCTTCCTTTCTAGTTGCTTTAGGGGTAGAGTTAGGTTATTTATTTGACTTTTTTCTTGTTTCTTGAGGTATGCCTGTATTGCTATGAACTTTCCTCTTAGCACTGCTTTTATAATGTCCCACAGGTTTTGGGTTGTTGTGTTTTATTTTCATTAGTTTCTATGCATATTTTGATTTCTTTTTTGATTTCTTCTGTGATTTGTTGGTTATTCAGAAGCGTGTTGTTCAGCCTCCATATGTTGGAATTTTTAATAGTTTTTCTCCTGTAATTGAGATCTAATCTTAATGCATTATGGTCAGAAAAGATGCTTGGAATGATTTCGATTTTTTTGAATTTATCAAGGTTAGATTTATGGCCCAGGATGTGATCTATCCTGGAGAAGGTTCCGTGAGCACTTGAGAAAAAGGTGAAATTCATTGGTTTGGGGTGAAATGTCCTATAGATATTAATTAGGTCTAACTGGTCTATTGTATCATTTAAAGTTTGCATTTCTTTGTTAATTTTCTGTTTAGTTGATCTGTCTATAGGTGTGAGTGGGGTATTAAAGTCTCCTGCTATTATTGGGTTATTGTTGATTTCCCCTTTCATACTTGTTAGCATTTGTCTTACATATTGTGGTGCTCCTATATTGGGTGCATATATATTTATAATTGTTAATCTTCTTCTTGGATTGATCCTTTGATCATTATGTAGTGGCCTTCTTTGTCTCTTTTCACAGCCTTTGTTTTAAAGTCTATTTTATCGGATATGAGTATTGCCACTCCTGCTTTCTTTTGGTCTCTATTTGCGTGGAATATCTTTTTCCAGCCCTTCATTTTCAGTCTGTATGTGTCCCTTGTTTTGAGGTGGGTCTCTTGTAAGAAGCATATAGAGGGGTCTTATTTTTGTATCCATTCAGCAAGTCTTTGCCTTTTGATTGGGGCATTCAACCCATTTACATTTAAGGTAATTATTGATAAGTATGATCCTGTTACCATTTACTTTATTGTTTTGGGTTTGGGTTTATACACCCTTTTTGTGTTTCCTGTCTAGAGAAGATCCTTTAGAATTTGTTGGAGAGCTGGTTTGGTGGTGCTGAATTCTCTCAGCTTTTGCTTGTCTGTAAAGCTTTTGATTTCTCCTTCATATTTGAATGAGATCCTTGCTGGGTACAGTAATCTGGGCTGTAGGTTATTTTCTTTCATCACTTTAAGTATGTCTTGCCATTCCCTCCTGGCCTGAAGAGTTTCTATTGAAAGATCAGCTGTTATCCTTATGGGAATCCCCTTGTGTGTTATTTGTTGTTTTTCCCTTGCTGCTTTTAATATTTGTTCTTTGTGTTTGACCTTTATTAATTTGATTAATATGTGTCTTGGGGTGTTTTGCCTTGGGTTTATCCTGTTTGGGACTCTCTGGGTTTCTTGGACTTGGGTGGCTCTTTCCTTCCCCATTTTAGGGAAGTTTTCAACTATCATCTCCTCAAGTATATTCTCATGGACTTTCTTTTTGTCTTCTTCTTCTGGGACTCCTATAATTCGAATGTTGGAGCGTTTCATATTGTCCTGGAGGTCTCTGAGGTTGTCCTCATTTCTTTTAATTTGTTTTTCTTTTTTCCTCTCTGATTCATTTATTTCTACCATTCTATCTTCTATTTCACTAATCCTATTTTCTGCCTCCGTTATTCTACTATTTGTTGCCTCCAGAGTGTTTCTGATCTCATTTATTGTGTTATTCATTATATATTGACTTTTTTATTTCTTCTAGGTCCTTGTTAAACCTTTCTTGCATCTTCTCAATCTTTGTCTCCAGGCTATTTATCTGTGATTTCATTTTGATTTCAAGATTTTGGATCATTTTCACTATCATTATTCGGAATTCTTTGTCTGGTAGATTCCCTATCTCTTCCTCTTTTATTTGGTTTGGTGGGCATTTCTCCTGTTCCTTTACCTGCTGGGTATTCCTCTGTCTCTTCATCTTGGTTATATTGCTGCGTTTGGGGTGGCCTTTCTATATTCTGGGAATTTGTGGAGTTCTCTTTATTATGGAGCTTCCTCACTGTGGGTGGTGTTGTATCAGTGGCTTGTAAAGGTTTCCTGGTTAGGGAGGCTTGTGTTGGAGTTCTGGTGGGTGGAGCTGGGTTTCTTCTCTCTGGAGTGCAGTGGAGTGACCAGTAATGGGTTATGAGATGTCAATGGTTTTGGAGTAACTTTGAGCTGCCTGTATGTTGAAGCTCAGGGGTGTGTTCCTGTGTTGCTGGATAATTTGCGTGGTATGTCTTGCTCTGGAACTTGTTGGCCCTTGGGTGGAGCTTGGTTTCAGTGTAGGTATGGAGGAGTTTGATGAGCTCCTATTGATTAATGTTCCCTGGATTCAGGAGTTCTCTGATGTTCTCAGGCTTTGGACTTAAGCCTCCTGCTTCTGGTTTTCAGTTTTATTTTTACAGTAGCCTCTAGACTTCTCCATCTATACAGCACCAATGATAAAACATCTAGGTTACAGATGAAAAGTTTATCCACATTGAGGGACACCCAGAGAGGTTCACTGAGTTACATGGAGAAAAGAAGAGGGAGGGGGTAATTAGAGGTGACTGGAATGAGATGAGGTGGGATCAAAAGAGGAGAGAGATAGCTAGCCAGTAATCACTTCCTTATGTGCGCTCCATAGTATGGACTGCTCAGAGGTATTCACGGAGTTATACAGGGAAGAGGAGAGGGAGGAAGTAGACAGAGGTGGCCAGGAGGATAAAAGAGGGAAATGAAAAGGAGAGAGACAAATCCAGCCAGTAACCAGTTCCTTAGGTGTTCTCCACCGTCTGGAACACACAGAGATTCACAGAGTTGGATAGAGAAGAGAAGGGGGAGGGAAGAGACAGAGGCCACCTGGTGGAGAAAAAGGAGAGTCCAAAGGAGGAGAGAGTGGTCAAGCCAGTAATCTCACTCTCAGGTAAAATTGGGTAGTGAAGTTTGGGTTTTTAAATGTACAAAAACCAAAAACCAAAGATTAAAAATCTAGAGTAGAGGCTGGATTTTCAAAAATACAATATTAAAGAAAAGAAGAAGAAGGAAAAAAGAAAAAAGAAAAAAGAAAAACACAAGAAAACAAACAAACAAAAAAAAACAAAGCCACAAGAATTATTAAAAAACACCAACAACAACCACACAAAGACTATATATGGTGTTTGCTTTAAAAAATAGTCTTTTTTTTTAGGTAATAGGTTATAGAAATAAAAATTAGAGGAGAAATAGACTTAACAATTTTAAAAAGTTAGAAAAAAAAAGAAGAAAAAGAAAAGAAGAAAAAAACAACCCCACAACAGCATCAACAAAAAACAACAACAACAAACAGTAAAAGCAAAAAAAAAAAAAAAAAGGAATGATTGTAAAAATAGTAAAGATATATCTGGCCCTTTCTCTGGTGTTGTGGGCAGTGTGGGGTCACTTCCAAGGCAGTTCCCTCTGTTTAACTTCTTCTGTTTGCTGGTCTCTTCAGTGTTTGACTTCCATCCTGACACAGGGGGGTGGTGGTGGACACTTTTTTTTTTTTTTCTTTTAGGCTCATTTGTTCAGTCGCGCTGTGGGGAGGGAGGGATGCTGCAAACAAATAGCACTGTCGTGTGCACACAGTGTCTCAGCCCCCCTGGGCCTGTCCCTGCTCGCGGTGCACAAACCGCTCCAGCTCTTCAATGCTCAGCCGGGAACCATCTGAGGCTGGCCCTAGGCTGCGTGCACCTCCCCAGTCAAAGCTGCTCAGGTTCGATGCTCAGGTAGCCCTCAGAGGTGCAGATTCGGTTGGGACTGCGTTTTGTGCCCTTCCCAGGTCCGAGTAGCTCAGGAGTTTGGCGAGCACGGTTGCTGCAACTTGTCGCCTTTCCTGTCTCTGCTGCTCAGTTTTCTGGGTGTACCACTGGCGCCCCTTGTGAGGCAGATGGTGACTGTCCAGCACCCCCAGGAGTCTTAGCAAAGAGGCCTGCTTGCAGTTTGGTAGGTAAAGTCTCTCCGGGGCTGCGATTGCCCCCTTCCAGCCCTTACAGCTCTGACTGCCTGTACCCAGCGGGGGATGGTCTGCAGCCGGCTATTTCCATTCCGTTCTTTGTTCTGTGCGCAGTCCTGGCGGTGTCTTATGTTTGAGCTTCTCGCGTGGTAGCTATCCCACAGTCTGGTTTGCTAGCCCAAGTTAGTTCGTTCTGGTTATGCGCGGGGCGTTCCTGACCGATTCTTACAAAGCACTGCAGCCCGCACCTCCCGCGCCTCCCTGCTCTGCCCCCATTTGCTAGTGGCGGATGCAGGCGTCTGCGCTGCTTTTCCGCTGGGGGAGTTTTTGTTGGGCTTGTAATCTGTTGGTTTTAATTATTTATTTTTCCTTCCTGTTATGTTGCCTTCTGTGCTTCCAAGGCTCGCCACAGACTCGGCAGGGAGAGTGTTTCCTGGTGTTTGGAAACCTCTCTTCTTAAAATTCCCTTCCTGGGATGGGCTTCCCTTCCTGGGATGGGCTTCCCTTCCTGGGACGGAGCTCCCTCCCCACCTCCTTTGTCTCTTTTTTCGTCTTTTATATTTTTTCCTACCTGTTTTTGAAGACAATGATCTGCTTTTCTGGGTGCCTGATGTCCTCTGCCAGCATTTAGAAGTTGTTTTGTGGAGTTTGTTCAGCGTTGAAATGTTCTTTTGAGGAATTTGTGAGGGAGAAAGTGGTCTCCCCGTCCTATTCCTCTGCCATCTTAGGACACCCCCTCATTATATATTTTGAATATTAATCCTTTATCAATATATGGTTTATAAATATTTTCTCCCATCAGTGTCTCTTCACTCTGTTGACTATTTCCTTTGCTGTTAGAAGATTTTTTCATTTGCTGTCATCCCACTTGTCTATTTTTGTTGCCTGTGCTTTTGGTATTTTATCCAAAAAGACAGTACCAAGACCAATGTCATGAAGTTCTCCACTATGTTTTCTTCCAGGAATCTTACAGTTTCAGGTCATACACTTAAATCTTTAATCCATTATGAGTTGATTTTTTTATATGGTGCAAGATAAGGGCCCAACTTCATTCTTTCACATGTGTATATCCAGTTTTTCCAATATCATTGCTGAAAAGACCATCTTTTCCACATTGTATTGTATTGTGTATTCTTGGTACCCTTATCAAAGATTAGTTGACTGTATATACATGGTTTATTTCTGGTCTCTCTATCCAATATTCTTTCAGGATAAAAACTCTCAATAACTTATATATAGAATAAATCCTGATAGGTATAAAACTCAGATATGAAAAGTCCACAGCAAACATCATATTGAATGGCAAAAACTGAAAGCTTTCCCTAAAAGATCAGAAACAAAGGCAAGGATGGCCACTCTTGCTTCTCCAATTCAACACAATGCTGAAGTCCTAGCCAGAGCAATTAGGCAAATAAAAGATATTTAAATAGGAAAGGAAGAAGTAAATTTATTTCTGCTTGCAGATAATGTGACATTATATGTAGAAAACTTTAAAAATGTCAAATAAAATGGTTAGAACTAATAAACAAATTCAAAAAAATTTGTAAGATACAAAATCAACATTCAGAAGTCAGCTGCATTTTTATATACCAAAAATAAGCTATCCAAATAGGAAATAAAAAACAATTTCATTTATAATTGAAACAAAATAATAAAACACTTGGAATAAACAATTAAGATGAAAGACTTGTACAATGAAAACTACAAAACATTGAAAAAGACACAAATAAATGCACAGACATCCAGCGTTCATGTTCTGGAAGACTTAATATTGTTAAAATGTCATACTACTCAAAGTGACCGGCAGATTCAATGAAATTCAAAAAAATCCCAATGGTACTTTCACAGAACTAGAGAAGGCAATCCTGAAATTCATATGGAACCATGGAAGACCCTGAGTAGCCAAAGCAATCTTAACAAAGAAGAAAAAACTGGAGTCATCACACTGATGATTGTTCAAAATGTATCACAAAGTTACAATAACTAAAACAATATGATACTAGCATTATAACAGCCTCTTGAATCAATTTTTCTCTCAGCTCTCTTCCAGTTAGATAATTGGACTGATAAAACTGACTGAACTGCCTATCCACCAAAGATATTTCAATGTTCCCCTCAAATAGCTCCAATTTGACTTGTGAGGTCATATTGACCAGGGCGTTTCCATCAGCCCTAAAGCAAGTCAGGAGAAAGAAAATTACTAATAGGCTTCAAGCACATTCAACTTCTGATGGCCCAGAGAAATCATAAGTATCGTTTAGGAGCAAGGATAAGAATATGCAAATTATAAGAATAATTAATCTTTAACAATATCACTACTGCGAGTCTTAAAAAATGTTTTCAAACACATAAATCTGGATAAAATGAAAAGGGAGTGCATATTAACATCAGTTCAGTTCAGTCCAGTTCAGTCGCTCAGTCGTGTCTGACTCCTTGTGACCCCATGAATTGCAGCATGCCAGGCCTCCCTGTCCACCACCAACTCCCGGAGTGCACCCAAACTCAAGTCCATAAAGTTGGTGATGCCATCCAGCCATCTCATCCTCTGTTGTCCCCTTCTCCTCCTGCCCCCAAACATCAACATGTTCTAATTAGCAGTCTCACTGAATGAACTGATTCATCCATACTAGGAATTATATCATTTTCCAAATCAAGAAAATTTTTCAACTTTTCCAAGAAATAGTATTGCTTTAAAAAACCAAGATATGCCATGTCTTCTTCTGAAGATCGAGCAGAGTCACTGGTAGCCTCAAATCATGGACCAGGTACCTGCCCAGCCCACTTCATAGATCAGATATCTAAACAGCCCAAACAACCTTGGCCTACCACAGCCTCTTCTCTGGGCAGAAAAATTAGGTTAAATTCCACTATCAATAGTTTACTAAAAAAAAACGAACAACCAAGTTTCTGAAAATTAGCCAAAAGAGCCATTAAACAGAATTGACAAGTATATTATTGGCCCCAAGAATAAAAACATAAAGTAAGCCAAAAAGATAACTTGAGATATGAGTAATTTAGAGAGAGAATTATTACACCAAACCTATGACAAATGTACAAGCAGACAAACTGAATATTCTACTTATAATCAAAACATGAGAATTTATCAAAACCAGACACTCTTTGACTACTGAGCTTGGCTTGAATGATTAAATGTTCCTCCTCTTTGGGAGGAGAGAGCCACTCCTGTTTCACTATAGCATGAAATGTAATGTAACAAGAACTTAATTAAGAGGTGAACATCATTCCCCCCAGATGAATCTGCATTATGGGAGTACATAAAGGGTTTTGTCACATGTCATTATCTTATAGTCTGTGGGCAAATTTCTTAAATATTAATTTGCCCTTAATTGCAAGAATGAACAGCAAGTTGAAAGTCCTAAGACAGAGAAATAAAATTCTGAATTTTTTTTGTGCCTATTTGATTATAATATCATACCATTAACACCTGCCACAGCATCTGTTTGACAATAACAAAATACCCAGGTTTGCTCTTTGTATTTTTCCTGGTAGTTTCAGCTGCTCCCTAAGCCATAAAACCAGAAATAAATCAGTTTAAAAGATAAGTTTGAGGTTTTGAAAGAGAAGAGAAAGGAACCAATGAGATTGTGAAGCAAAGATATAAAGGACAAAGCAAGCAATCAAAAGCTGAATCCTAGAAGAAACGAGGGTCTGGGGAGCCTTTCATTCCTAGGTAACCAATTCAATCTGTCACTGATATGTCCCCGTTATGTTTTTGCTGGAAATTGCCACCATCTGACAGATACCTGGTGGATGTTAAAATTCTGTTGTCTCATCTACTTCTTGGGAAAACCTCAGCCAATTTTCCCTTCTTAGTGCAACCATTATAGTAGTCTTTTCCTAGAGTTCCCTTAGCAGATCTGATACCTTGACTCAAGGAAAAACTACTACAGATATAATGTGTAACTACCCTCATCATATAGGAAATGTGCTCTTTCCACTAGAGAGCTGTTATATTCTATTATAATTTTCTTACTCCCCTAAGAATTGTATCAAAAATGCCTGCTTCCTTGACAAAAGCAAACCGTATGGATTCCCTTTCATTTCTCTTCTTACTCAAATTAATTTCTACTTTCTAAAATGGGATGCATTTTACAGGACCCCCTAGGGCTGTTGTGGAAAATAAAACCACAACACAGAATCTAAACTAAGACCCTGGTTGATTTGCTAAAACCTACCATTCTAGTTCCTTTAACACAGCAAAATTCTTGAATTTCTCTTATTCATAGCCACAGTCTATGACCCACTTACATAAATAAATTATAACACTCAAAGAATGTGAAAGGGAGAATTTTATGATCATCAGGGAAGAGAAATATATAGCATTAAAAAGAGTATGACAGTTGATGTTAGCAAACTTTTACTCAAAAGGCTCTTCCAAAAGAGTTCATAATTCTCCAATAAAGTGTCAGGGCTCTAACAATTTTATTCCTCTAAGAGGTTATGTTACATGACAACTTGCCTATTATGGAGGCTGATTTCTTCATCAGCACTCACCATTGGACACTGAAGGTCAATGAATCACTGAAATCACTGAAGTAGTCCAAAACTCAAAGCCATCCCAGGACTCACAGGCCAGAAGATCCCAGGACCAAACCTGCTAGATGCTGAGACCCATGACTCAGCATGTCAACAACACTTGAGAGCTCTTTTCCCTTCCCAGTCTCACTCAGCTGATGGGATCAGCATTTCTTCAGTTCAGTTCACTTCAGTTCAGTCGCTCAGTCGTGTCTGACTCTTTGCGACTTCATGAATCGCAGCACGCCAAGCCTCCTTGTTCATCACCATCACCCGGAGTTCACTCAGACTCACGTCTATCGAGTCCGTGATGCCATCCAGCCATCTCATCCTTGGTCGTCCCCTTCTCCTCCTGCCCCCAATCCCTCCCAGCATCAGAGTCTTTTCCAATGAGTCAACTCTTCGCATGAGGTGGCCAAAGTACTGGAGCTTCAGCTGCAGCATCATTCCTTCCAAAGAAATCCCAGGGCTGATCTCCTTCAGAATGGACTGGTTGGATCTCCTTGCAGTCCAAGGGACTCTCAAGAGTCTTCTCCAACACCACAGTTCAAAAGCATCAATTCTTCGGTGCTCAGCCTTCTTCACAGTCCAACTCTCACATCCATACATGACCACAGGAAAAACCATAGCCTTGACTACATGGACCTTAGTCGGCAAAGTAATGTCTCTGCTTTTGAATATACTATCTAGGTTGGTCATAACTTTTCTTCCAAGGAGTAAGTGTCTTTTAATTTCATGGCTGCAATCACCATCTGCAGTGATTTTGGAGCCCCCAAAAATAAAGTCTGACGCTGTTTCCACTGTTTCCCCATCTATTTCCCATGAAGTGATGGGACCAGATTCCATGATCTTTGTTTTCTGAATGTTGAGCTTTAAGCCAATTTTTTCGCTCTCCACTTTCACTTTCATCAAGAGGCTTTTTAGTTCCTCTTCACATTCTGCCATAAGGGTGGTGTCATCTGCATATCTGAGGTTATTGATATTTCTCCTGGCAGTCTTGATTCCAGCTTGTGCTTCTTCCAGCCCAGCGTTTCTCATGATGTACTCTGCATAGAAGTTAAATAAGCAGGGTGACAATATATAGCCTTGACGTACTCCTTTTCCTATTGGGAACCAGTTTGTTGTTCCATGTCCAGTTCTAACTGTTGCTTTCTGACCTGCATACAGATTTCTCAAGAGGCAGGTCAGGTGGTCTGGTATTCCCATCTCTTTCAGAATTTTCCACAGTTTATTGTGATCCACACAGACAAAGGCTTTGGCATAGTTAATAAACCAGAAATAGATGTTTTTCTGGGACTCTCTTGCTTTCTCCATGATCCAGCAGATGTTGACAATTTGATCTCTGGTTCCTCTGCCTTTTCTAAAACCAGCTTGAACATCAGGGAGTTCAAGGTTCACGTATTGCTGAAGCCTGGCTTGGAGAATTTTGAGCATTACTTTACTAGCATGTGAGATGAGTGCCATTGTGCGGTAGTTTGAGCATTCTTTGGCATTGCCTTTCTTTGGCATTGCCTTTCTTTGGCATTGGAATGAAAACTGACCTTTTCCAGTCCTGTGGCCACTGCCGAGTTTTCCAAATTTGCTGGCATATTGAATGTAGCACTTTCATAGCATCATCTTTCAGGATTTGAAACAGCTCAACTGGAATGCCATCAGCTCCACTAGCTTTGTTCATAGTGATGCTTTCTAAGGCCCACTTGACTTCACTTTCCAAGATGTCTGGCTCTAGATTAGTGATCACATCATCATGATTATCTGGGCTGTGAAGATCTTTTTTGTACAGTTCTTCCGTGTATTCTTGCTACCTCTTCTTAATATCTTCTGCTTCGGTGAGGTCCAGACCATTTCTGTCCTTTATCGAGCCCATCTTTGCATGAAATGTTCCCTTGGTATCTCTAATTTTCTTGAAGAGATCTCTAGTCTTTCCCATTCTGTTGTTTTCCTCTATTTCTCTGCAATGATTGCTGAAGAAGGCTTTCTTATCTCTTCTTGCTATTCTTCGGAACGCTGCAATCAGATGCTTATATCTTTCCTTTTCTCCTTTGCTTTTCACCTGTCTTCTTTTCACAGCTATTTGTAAGGCCTCCCCAGACAGCCATTTTGCTTTTTTGCATTTCTTTTCCATGGGGATGGTCTTGATCCCTGTCTCCTGTACAATGTCACGAACCTCAGTCCATAGTTCATCAGGCACTCTGTCTATCAGATCTAGTCCCTTAAATCTATTTCTCACTTCCACTGTGTAATCATAAGGGATTTGATTTAGGTCATACCTGAATAGTCTAGCGGTTTTCCCTACTTTCTTCAATTTTAGTCTGAATTAGGCAATAAGGAGTTCATGATCTGAGCCACAGTCAGCTCCTGGTCTTGTTTTTGTTGACTGTATAGTGCTTCTCCATCTTTGGCTGCATAGAATATAATCAAGCTGATTTCGGTGTTGACCATCTGGTGATGTCCATGTGTAGAGTCTTCTCTTGTGTTGTTGGAAGAGGGTGTTTGCTATGACCACTGCATTTTCTTGGCAAAACTCTATTAGTCTTTGCCCTGCTTCATTCTGTGTTCCAAGGCCAAATTTGCCTGTTACTCCAGGTGTTTCTTGACTTCCTATTTTGCATTCCAGTCCCCTATAATGAAAAGGACATCTCTTTTGGGTGTTAGTTCTAAAAGGTCTTGTAGGTCTTCATAAAACCGTTCAGCTTCTTCAGTGTTACTGGTTGGGGCATAGACTGGGATAACTGTGATATTGAATGGTTTGCCTTGGAGACTAACAGAGACCATTCTGTCGATTTTGAGATTGCATCCAAGTACTGCATTTCGGACTCTTTTGTTGACCATGATGGCTACTCCATTTCTTCTGAGGGATTCCTGCCCACAGTAGTAGATAGAATGGTCATCTGAGTTAAATTCACCCATCCAGTCCATTTTAGTTTGCTGATTCCTAGAATGTTGATGTTCACCCTTGCCACCTCTTGTTTGACCACTTCCAATTTGCCTTGATTCATGGACCTGACATTCCAGGTTCCTATGCAATATTGCTCTTTACAGCATCGGATCTTGCTTCTATCACCTGTCACATCCACAACTGCGTATTGTTTTTACTTTGGATCCATCCCTTCATTCTTTCTGGAGTTATTTCTCCACTGATCTCCAGTAGCATATTGGCAACGGCGGCGGTAAGGAGATACCCTTGTCCAAGGTAAGGAGCAGTGGCTGTGCTTTGCTGGAGCAGCTGTGAAGAGATACCCCACACCCAAGGTAAGAGAAACCCAAGTAAGATGCTAGGTGTTGCAAGAGGGCATCAGAGGGCAGACACACTGAAACCACACTCACAGAAAACTAGTCAATCTAATCACACTAGGGCCACAGCCTTATCTAACTCAATGAAACCAAGCCAAGCCTGCAGGGCAACCCAAGATGGGCGGGACATGGTGGAGAGGTCTGACAGAGCGTGGTCCACTGGAGAAGGGAATAGCAAGCCACTTCAGTATTCTTGCCTTGAGAACCCCATGAACAGTATGAAAAGGCAAAATGATAGCATTTCTTATAAATCTAAAAACATGGGTTCAATTTAGTCCTAAGCCACTTGTTCTGCCCTGTTCCAAGGGTGTAAACTGACCCCTTAACCCACACCCTTCATACAATTATCCAGTCCAGCTCCAAACAGAGTTGGAAATCAGTCCAAATGCCTATCAATTCTGTAAGGAAACTAAGAAATCCTTACACTTCTTAGGAGTGCCTCCTCCTGAGGTATGTGGGTTTGCACCTGTGAGAAGAACAAGGACTCCATTTCTTTTTCTTGTATTCTCAATGAATGAAGACCTTATTCAGGAGATGTGGAGAAAAAGTAATGCTACCAACAGGGCTGCCAGAGGTAGGTATTATGTTCATATTGAGAGGAGCAGAGTGGAGTCCAACCTGTCATGCAAACCACCCTCAAACCACATCTGGATGCAAAACAAAGATGTGCAGCAACAATGATGAGTTGTCTCTATAACACCCAGGAAAACCTGCTTACTGGACTTCCTACCGCCATGTGTCAGAAACAAGGCAGAGTGGCTG
Source organism: Budorcas taxicolor (assembly GCF_023091745.1). Lineage (NCBI taxonomy): Eukaryota > Metazoa > Chordata > Mammalia > Artiodactyla > Bovidae > Budorcas > Budorcas taxicolor. The sequence continues at coordinate 89,426,794 of NC_068911.1, read as the reverse complement.
GCTCTGTGGGAAGCTTGCTATCTTGTGTCGGTACAACCTCTCTTCGAAAACTATACCCCTGTGTGCTTCTCCTTTACTATCCACACAAAGCACTTCACTGCTGACACTTCTGGTCACCATATGGGTGGGAGTTTTTCCCCATGGCAAGCAAGTCTCTGCAACACCAGTTGGGTATCCTACAATGTCATTCAACTCTGACACAGCATCAAATCCCACAGGTTAAGGGTTCAGTCCCATCCACAAAAGTGCCACCCTCCACTGCAGATGCCAATCTCCAGTCACAGGTTGTCACCTGTACTTCTGATCCACTGCCTGTTAAGTGGGGGTTTCCGTGACCACCTCTTTGGATTTGATACTTTGCTAGACTGTCTCACAGAACTCAGGGAGACACTTAGATTCACTGGCTTGTTATACAAGGATAGGATGAAGATACACAGGATTATTCAGAAGGAAGAGGCACATAGCACAGGGTATGGAGGCAGTGGTGCAGAACATCCATGTCCTCACCAGAAGCATGCTGCCCTCCCTGTACCTCCACGGACTCAACAATCCAGAAGCTTATCAAACCCCATACTTTCAGGATCTATATGGAGGCTTCAACACATAGGCACAATCAATCATTAACTCAGTCTCTCGCCCCTCTTCCCTTCCTGAATGATAGGGGTGGGACTGAATATTCCACGCTTCTAATCATGGTTGATACTTCCTGGTGACTAGTCCTCATCCAGGAGTGAAACAAAGCCACTCTCAGTCACCTCATTAGAACAAAGGATGTACCTATTACCCAGGAAATTTCAAGGGGATTAGGAGTTCTGTGTCAGGAACCACCGTGTCAAAGACCAAATATCAAAACAAAAGGTGTTTCTATCAACCTGGAAATGACAAGTGTTAGAGGAGTGCTACACCAGGTTTCGCAAGCAGCTCAATGGTAAAGAATCCGCGTGCCAATGCAGGAGACACAGGTTCAGTCCATGGGTGGGAAGATCCCCTGGAGGAGGAAACGGCAACCCACTCCTGTATTCTTGCTGGGAAAATCCCACGGACAGAGGAGCCTAATGCGCTGCAGTCCATGGGGTCACAAAAGAGTTTGACACCACCAAGAGACTGAGTACACACACTCACACCAGGAATGAGGGACAGAGATAGGTAGGGAAGGAGGGAGGGAGATAGACAGACAGACAGATGGACAGAGATACATAAATAGATGTGCATATTTTTCTAGTATTTCACACTACACATCTGTCCCTCCTTCTCTAGGAGTTCTTCTTGGTCCAAGGTTTCCCACACTCCAGGAACACTGGAACGGATCCCAAAGGATAGAAAAGACCAGAGCTTCCTAGGTTTCCTGTTCTGTCACTTAATAATTCATAGCTTTATCCATTTCATCATCCCCATCAACAAGCATTCACAAACTTCCCCCATGGCTTCCCTACACCTGAACCTGAACCTCTGTGCTGCTTGTTTTATTTTTGAACACACAAAAGGTTCAACTGTGTTACTATAATTAGGAGAAAAGAGTAAATTAATCACATATTGTTTTCTCAATTCAAAGTAGCAATTACTCCCTTCAGCCTTAAGATATTCACATCAATTCTGGAAGAACTGAAAAAACTGTCACTTCCAGTTCTAAGCTGTGCAAATAATTTAAAACTATGTTAAATGAGACGGTAATGGAAGAGAGTGCTTGCTGTCTTCACACTTTGCTGTGACTGGGAACCATCACCATGGTGAGTATTCCACACTTGATGTGTGAAAATGTTTGACTTGTGACCAGAGGAGGATTGCATGTGTGGTGTTCACTATCAAAACTCATCAACCAAAACAAGAAGCAATTTCAGAGCACTGTTCTCTTATCCTAGGATACTTGGTTTCTCTTCTTCCATTCACTTTTTAATCTTCTTTGTTTTTAGCTCAATTATTGGAATACAAATGAACATTCTTTCACCTTAGGAGTTGCTATGTCTATTTCCGAGAGGTATGGAGGGATTTATCATAGAGTTGCCAGGATCTAGATTCTAACTTAACATACTTTCTTAGTGTACTGCTGTACATGATACATTTCCAGACCTAGAAATTCCTCTGTCGGATTAAGTGACACTTCATGACCTGGAAAGACACCCCCCCGACTCCCACCCAATACTAATCTGCCCGCAGAAATGAAAGCAACTGCTTTCACAGCCGAAGCCAATACCAGTCTAACAGGAAACGTCTGAGAATACTTAGTCTGTCAGGCGTCGATAGTTTTGGCTCATTAGGGAGGCTCTGGTTCCAGATTTGCCATGGCAACCTCTGAAGGCACATATCTAGTATGTTGGTGACATGCTGACATAACAGTTTGCTTCTTGAAAGAGGAGCAAACAGAGGCAAGAGTCCCTGATTTTCATCACAAGGTTAAAATGCTGCCATGGGATGGGGAGTGCAGAGAGAGAAAGGTGCTTGTACATGGTTTAAATTGCTGTCAGAGATCAGAGCAGCGAATATGTTACTAATTTGTATCATCTTTTTCAGAAGAAATGTGATCTGCTATGACAGATTAAAAAGCCTATTGCCATTTAACAACCACCAAAATCCTGATTTACTATTTAGCTACCCAACCAATACTTCACCTCTTTTGAAAATGAACTACAGGATACTGTTTGTTTCTAATTATGCCACAAAGTTTAGGACTTTTTAATCTTAACTTTTCATTTCCTTAAGCATTAGAGCAACAGCAGGTTATGACTTTAGTGGGGTACTGCAATGAAGGAGTATTATTTTCATGGACTTCTGCATGGACAGGGCATTCAGGTTCTTTCAAATCTGCTGGATTCCACTTCAGCACTCCCAAAGACAGAATGAGCATGGAAGGGTGGAGGAAGTTAGTGACAATTTCTGAGAGCCACCCTCTCTGCCCTACTATTTGAGCTGGAAGGAGGGAGGTGGATAGCAGCCAGAAAGACACAGAAAGAGAGAGCAGAGTTGGCAGAGAAGAGCAGGAATCATGTCAGGAGCTGATGTGAAGGATTTCTTATTAAATCTGACTTGAGAATATCCTAGGTGTGCTTCCAGTGCTGGGAACAGAGGAGAGAAGCTGCACAGCCAAACTGAGAAGGTCCCAGTGAAGGCTGCTGTGCTGTCTTCAGGCCTACCAAAATCGGGACCAGATCTCTTTCTTTTTGATTATGATGAGAGAAAAGTTGTAGGTCATTAGGAGACACAAACTGACTAAAAATGTCTCCTCTGAATTTTTTAACAATAGGAACACACACACACACACATCTCCCAGGTATATAATAATCCTTAGGAAAACAGAGTTTCAAACAACACCCAGGAAAGAAACAGTTCTCTGTTCACCTCTGTCTCTCACTTTCTTCCCCTTGAAATGCATCGCCAAGTCACACCTACACATTATGCTGACTCCGCCTCTTCCACCAGGTCCCACCCTGTTTCTTTGCTGTCCCATCTATTCCCAGGGCCTTCAATTCTGCTCCCATTCTCTATTCTAATCAATCCAAAGAGAATTTTGTCCATGTCCTTCACCTAAATCTGCTCTTACCACAGTCAAAAATGACCTCCCATGGTCCAAATGACCATACTCTGCTTGTCTCTGGGAGATCACACTCTCCAAGTTCTCATCCTTCCTCGTTAAATCACTCCTTTTTCATTTCCTAGGCTGGCTCCTCCTCTTTCCCCTCTTCCCAGACTCATCCCAGGACACTTGACTCCTTGGTCTATCCCATCTAGTCTCCATGTTTGTGCTGACAACAACCAAATTTAACAGCTCAGACCTATTCTCTAAGCTCCAGACAAAACAGCCTACTTCATACCACCTCTTGAGTGTCCAATAGAAATTTCAAATTTAACATGTCAAAAACTCAACTCTGTATTTTTAGCAGTGAGACCAGAGGATAAGACATCGCCTGGGTCTTGCAGGTCAGAGAATCTCAGGCTGGATACAGCAGCAGGACATGGGGATGGCAGAGGATAGTGAAAGAACTATGGGGAATGTCACTGTAGACTATGGAGCTGTGAGTAATGACAGTCATCACTGCATTATGTGTGCATTTAAAGTGGGTCAAATATAAAAGGAGGGACAGCACCAACATACATAGATCAACACAGCAGTAAATCCTTCCAATGACCTCACTGTTCCCAGTAGCTACTTGCTAATTTCCACCAGTAACTGAATTCGTAACCACACAAATCTGCCCATTTTAGGGAAACTCCATCACCTGTCTAGCTGTAAGATCCATCTTCACCTCAAAAACATGGTGCAGTTCGGTCATCCATGGAAATATATTCCCCCAAGTTCTGAGTAATTCAGTTAAATATAGTGTTTTCTGAGGTGTCCATATCAGAATGAGGTGAATTCTCATTCTTCATTCATTCATCTCATAAGTAAATATAGTGTTAACAACAAGACAACAGTCCCAAAGTGGAATTGCTTATGTTAAGCCCAAGTCATCAAGTAGAGACCTAATTTAATTACAGTTTCATTTCTCCCAGAAACAGAATCTCAAACCAGTCCATCAGGAATTTCCTGATCAGCCATGGCTGGGTAATCTGCCTGGTGGAGTCCTGCCATCCACTGAAAGAAAGTGACCTTACAATATCCAATTTGCTTTTTTGCCGAGTCTAACCTCCTTGTTCCTGCTCTCTTCTGCTTACGAAAGTATCAATAATTCCTTCTGAGTTGCTCCTCAGAGCTCCTTTCTATATGCTAGATAGGTCATTGCCTAATCCATGAATCATGCAATAAAGCCAATAAGATCTTACAGTTTACTCAGTTGAATTCTGTTCTTAACAACAGGAACACACACAAACACACACACCTCCCAGATATAAAGTAATCCTTAGGAGAACAGAGTTTCAAACACTAAGGAAAGAAACACTTCTCTATCCACCTCTACACAACTACTCAATATCAATATTTTACATTATTTGAAGGCACATGTGCCGCTTGTATTCCTTTTATTTTCATTCTTAGAAAATATATAATTCATGCCATAGAAAAATATTATTTTCATATCTGAGTAACAGTCAAGCCCTCTACAAAAGCATCTTTCTATTGATGTTCATCTGTTACCACAATAAGACCCAGTAGAAGCTTTGAATTTCAAAATTCTTAGTTTCCTAGTCAGGTCAAGTCTCAAACTTTACTTTTCTTCTACAAACTCAATATAGGAAATAGTTTCAGAGGTCTGATAGTTCTGCAGGAGGATACCTCCAGAGATTGAAGATTGAGCGCATGCACGCACACACCACACAAACACACATACACACCTCCTCTCATCACTGATGCTGAAAGTAGAGCTCTTGTTGCCAGTGGCCGCAGGAGGCACTGCTGCTCTGCCAAGCTGGTGGAGGTCTGCCCAAGCTGCCAAAATACAGAGGTGCTGTTGGCAATGCTAAGGAACCCAGTAACAAGGTCAAGTGTCCCAGAGGAGATGCCTGTCTTGGACTGACGTTGCTACTGACACCAGGGAACTCACCTCTGTTGCCAAAGCTGCCCTAATCACCACTGCCCACTAGTGTAGAGCTTCTGGCACATCGCCATTATGTCCTGTACTCTACATCCCTCAGAGATTAAAAAGAAAGAGCTCATTGAGTTTTTCAAAAGTCTTTTATTTGAAAACCCCTTAGAAATCTTCAGTGATAGATAATGGTGCTCTCAGAAGTGCATTTTCCTGTCGACCTTGGCCCTGAGCCTTAATAAACCTGACTCTTTCCTAGGAGAATTTTCAGTCATTCACACAGAGGCTTAGCAGGCCTGCCCCATGGGTCAACGTATGTTCCCAAGCTGCTTGAATCCTTGACGGAGAAGCTTAGGCTATTCAAGCTGAGGACTACTGCTAAAAGTGGGATCTGAAAAACAATTTAGAAAGAACTGAAGTTTAGGAAATACGGACAGCCAAAGAAATCACCAGTGCCCAAGTAACCAAGGAAACACTGGGAAACCCTAAATTGTCACAGCATAAAACAAATAATAATAATAAAACAAATGAGGGCTGGATTGAATGGTATTAGTTTGTAAGAGTACAGAAAGAAGTTGAAAAAGATGGTCTTTTCCATTTCTCATATCTTTCTCTGGCTTTGGAAACCTTCATAATATTCCCTAAGATCATAATTCTTGGAAGACCTTTAGTTTCAGCATATAGGATGCTTTGGGTGTGGGTTTAAAAGTTTGTTATGAGAAAATCGAACATATGTGGAATTCCACTAAGCAATAAATAGGCACAAAATACTGTTAATTCAACAACTTGGATAGATTTAAAGGACATCTTATTGAATTCTTTAAAAATCAGTCTCAAAGAGCTATATACCACATGATTTCCTTTGTAGAGCAATCTCTAAGTGACAAAATTATCGTGGTAGAGAACAGATTAGTAGCTGTAAGAGTTAGGTTTGGAGGAAGGATGTGACTTTTATGGGAAAGCACAAGGAGTTTCTTCCTGGTGATGGAACAGTTCTGTATCCTAATCGTGGTGCTTGCGCTACAGGATCTACACATGTGGTACAGCTTTATAGAACTACACACACACACACATGCACACACAAACATGCACACAAAGAGTACACTTAAAAACTGATGCGATCTCAATAAGTTCTGTACTTGAATAATATTGTACCCACTTCCCAGTTTTGACAATGCACTGTAATTATATATTATCATGAGGGGAAGCTGGGTGATGGATACACTGAAAATTCTCTGTACTATTTTTGCAGCTCTTTCTCAGTCTGAATATATGTCAAAATAAAAGCTATATTACAAATCAAATATATAGCTTCTGCAAGAAAAATAGAGAAGGGAATAACAGGCTGTTCAGAATTATCCAATTGTTTAGGTATACAGGAAAAACTGCATAGACTTGCTGGATACTGAAATTAGGAATAAAATGGTCACAATATTATTAATATGTCCTCAGTGTTAACACCATCTTCTCTCAAGTCTAAAATTTTATCATTAAATAATTTTTCAAAACAGAAAAAATATTTAATAATTTCCCAGAACCAGTTTTTTATATATTTATATATTTTTATATATTTATATCTGTTGATAAAGAATCAATTACAAGAGTTATTTGACCTGTGACAGTATATAAGTCATCTCCATGTCTAAGAAATAACAGTAGTATGAAGAATTAAATGCATATTAGTTAATGTTTAATTACATTTTTATTGGAGTACAGTTGATTTACAATGCTGTTAGTTTCACGTGTACAGCAAAGTGAATCAGTTATACATATACATACATCCACTGTTTTTTTAGATTCTATTCCCATATAGGCTGTTACAGGGTACTGAGTAGAGTTCCCTGTGCTACACAGTAGGTCCTTGTTAGTTCTCTATTTTATATATAGTAGTGTGTATATGGCAATCCCAATCTCCCAATTTATTCCTCCCTATATTACTTATTTTTATTACTCATTCCAAAAGTATTTATCAGGTGCTTACTTTAAAACAGGTACCACGGGTGACCTGAATATTCATTGGAAGGGCTGATGCTGAAGCTCCAATACTTTGGCCACCTAATGCAAAGAGTTAACTCATTGGAAAAGACCCTGATGCTGGGAAGCATTGAAGGCAAAAGGAGAAGGGGGTGGCAGAGGATGAGATGGTTAGATAGCATCACCAACCCAGTGGACATGAATTTGTGCAAACTCCAGGAGATAGTGAAGGGCAGGGGAGCCTGGTATGCTACAGTCCATGGTATCACAAAGAGTCAGACATAGTGACTCAACAACAACAACGTGGGTGACACTTGGAATACAAAATAAATCAACATGAGTTGTGACTGCAGAGAATTCACACTGGGTCTTAGAAGTAAAAATAAACACAGTCGTATACACATCTACCCATCTCTCCCACCCCAACTCATTTTATAATAACTATTTTTCTTTCAGTATTTTTAACACAGACAAATGAGTTTGCCAAAGTTACTGTGCAACAAGAATTAAAACTTGTTATCAAGCAATTTCTTCCTGACCACAGCTAGGTAATAGGACCTAATAGCTCTCAAAGTGGAGTGGAAGCTAAGGTAAGATAAGAGGTGAATGATTACGGTAATAAAATAATTAAATTCCATTAAGATCAATTACTGACTTAGAGATTTTTAGCAATTTTCTTTTTAGTCACTCACAATGACTTTCCCTCTCTTACTGCCTTATGCCACAATATTTATTATCTACAAAGAAAATTAACCCAGTCTTCTTTTCTCCTCTCAGTTTGAAGCACCATGCTGATATTTTTAGCAGAATGGATCTTGCATTCATTCCATTCTTTATTTGTGTCATATTCACATTTCCTCTGGCCTTCCCCCAGCACAACACAATTTAAACAGCCAGCATGAAAGCCACTTACTGCAAAGCATGACTGGTCCTTGCTGTAGCTTCTATAAGCCAGAGCTGTTATCTGCTTTATTCCTTATCTACTCTATTCAAAACATGCGTGTTCAAAAAAAAAAACTAGATGTTTAACATCCTTGAGTGCGCTGCAAACTGTAATTTGAAAAAAGTTACACGTATAATGTTTACTACTGATACCTACTTTTAAATTTATTTTTAGCTTTAAGAGATAAACTTTATGTCCACACACCAAACTCCCAAATTATAGTCCCTTTAAGCCACATCAGTTTGAAGAAGGTCCAAGTCTAGAGTCCTTGGTCTAGCACTACAAACTTGCCAGCTTCCCCTCAAGAGCACAAATTATGTATATCCTCCATCCTTCAGTTTCCTTTACCTTAGTCATCCCTGATGAGCATCAGTGTTGGGGAGGAAGGGGTGAATTACAAACTTCCCTACTTTCAGATTTGGGGTAAAATCCACAATAAAATAGAAACTAATCCAAGCTGACATTCTCTAGAGATACATCCCAATTCTTTATGGCAAAAAAGTAACCATCTGTAGGTAGTGTGTAACCCTTACAGTATTCATTTATTCAACGAATACGTATTAAATGTTTATCTGTGCTAAGCACTGTTCCAGAGATTGCAGTAGAAATAGATAACAAAACTAACAGCCCTGCCCTTATAAAATGTACATTTTATGGAGGAGAAATAATCCATGGATATGAGAACCAATTCAGGGATATGCCACAGAAATTGCTGACTTGCACAGAAACGTAGGGGCTGATTATTTTAGAGGGGCACAAAATTATGTAACAGGAAACATAATTGGCAGGGGTGAGGGAGGCGCTCCATGTGTGATTAGAAAAAACAGTTCTCTCTTTAGTCTAGTGTGCTTTTTTCTTCGGGAAAGCAGTGAGGGAATCAGCCACAGCTCACACTATTGGGTAGACAAAAAAAGAACTGGGCACCCACATTCATTCTCAGTCATGGTATCTGAGACCAGCTACTGTTGATAAGCAGAGGAGAGTCTCCACTAACACTCAGACAAGTATGAGGCCCTGAGGGATATAAGACCCAAGAAAGAATCAAAGGTATGTGTTGAGATGGTTATTTCTTCCTCTAGTGAAAAGACTGACATTTCCAAAGGAGTCCTATGGGCACCTGACCAAGGGACATGAGTGGCTGCTTTGAAACTAAAGGAGAAAAAGCAGACAGGAGGAATCAAGAGAGAGCATTCATACCTTGAAGCAGAAAGTCCATAAGCCCTTCCCTTCGGTCTTGTAACTGGACAACAAAGTTACAACATTGAGATTCATGCCATAACCTCCATTATAATCAGTTGTGTATTTGACATGGGAAAAAGTAAGCACAAAGGAGAATCTCAGGGAAAGGATCGCAAATGCTCCTGAGACTTGCTATTGGACTTTCCAATGGAGACAACACACATGTGCAGGCATGCATACACACACACACACATACACAAATGCATGCACATATATATGCATTGGCAGAGTTTCCATGGGTTATCAGCAGCAACTCAATAATCCTTGATGCGGGGAAACGCCCATAACTTCTATACATAAGATTTTGAGGCTGAATTCTAGGTTATATCCTATACACATCAGTTCAGTTCAGTCACTCCATCATGGTGCAACTCTTTGTGACCCCATGAATCACAGCACGCCAGGCCTCCCTGTCCATCACCAACTCCCGGAGTTCACTCAGACTCATGTTCATTGAGTCAGTGATGCCATCCAGCCATCTCATCCTCTGTCGTCCCCTTCTCCTCCTGCCCCCAATCCCTCCCAGCATCACAGTCTTTTCCAATGAGTCAACTCTATGAATGAAGTGGCCAAAATATTGGAGTTTCAGCTTTAGCATCAGTCCTTCCAAAGAACACCTAGGACTGATCTCCTTTAGAATGGACTGATTGGATCTCCTCGCAGTCCAAGGGACTCTCAAGAGTCTTCTCCAACACCACAGTTCAAAAGCATCAATTCTTTGGCTCTCAGCTTTCTTCACAGCCCAACTCTCACATCCATACATGACCACTGGAAAAACCATAGCCTCGACTAGACGGACCTTTGCTGGCAAAGTAACGTCTCTGATTTTGAATATACTATCTAGGTTGGTCATAACTTTCCTTCCAAGGAGTAAGCGTTTTTTAATTTCATGGCTGCAATCACCATCTGCAGTGATTTTGGAGCCCAAAAAAATAAAGTCTGACACTGTTTCTACTGTTTCCCCATCTAATTCCCATGAAGTGATGGGACCAGATGCCATGATCTTCGTTTTCTGAATGTTGAGCTTTAAGCCAACTTTTTCACTCTCCTCTTTCACTTTCACCAAGAGGCTTTTTAGTTCCTCTTCACATTCTGCTATAAGGGTGGTGTCATCTGCATATCTGAGCTTATTGATATTTCTCCCGGCAGTCTTGATTCCAGCTTGTGCTTCTTCCAGCCCAGCGTTTCTCATGATGTACTCTGCATAGAAGTTAAATAAGCAGGGTGACAATATACAGCCTTGACATACTCCTTTTCCTATTGGGAACCAGTCTGTTGTTCCATGTCCAGTCCCAACTATTGCTTCCTGACCTGCATATAGGTTTCTCAAGAGGCAGGTCAGGTGGTCTGGTATTCCCTTCTCTTTCAGAATTTTCCACAGTTTATTGTGATCCACACAGTCAAAGGCTTTGGCATACTTAATAAAGCAGAAATAGATGTTTTTCTGGAACTTTCTTGTTTTTTGATGATCCAGAGGATGTTGGCAATTTGATCTCTGGTTCCTCTGCCTTTTCTAAAACCAGCTTGAACATCTGGAAGTTCACGGTTCATGTATTGCTGAAGCCTGCCTTGGAGAATTTTGAGCATTACTTTACTATCCTATACACATACAAGTGAGCAAAGAACATGCTTTAGGACAGAGGAGGGAGTTTGTCATACCAGAGAATAATAATGCAGTTAAAGTTCCCAGCAGCTTCTATATGGTTCTACACCTAGTAATTAGGTTAAAATTGAGTTTAAGCCTTAAGCAACCAATTAACTCTATAAAAACACACGCTAAACCATAGGACAAATTTGAGCCACATAATTGACTGATATAAAAATCCATACTTATGTCCCGCCTACTAATATTTTACATGTGGATTTTACATATAAAATATATTACTGCAAATGGCCCAAAATATATAGCACATGTTTGATTAATAGTTCTTGGGGACCAATAGAATAGGATAGAGCCCACAGGAAAAAGACTATCAGTGGTTTCAGGATGGTCTTTTTGGTTAGTATATTACATAAAGAATTTTTCCCTTACTTAAAACTTGAGCCACGTATATAACGTAATTTATGAATACATACTTCATTGATTAAACTTATAGAGATAAAATATGGATAAGCCATTGTTATTTTTAAAACACATTTTCAATGTTTTCATGTTTGAAGGACTACTTTAGTTAACACATTGAATATGTTTATATTCTGTTCATGACCATTTCCTGAGTATCAATTGAGTGTATTACAATATAATTAATTACAGAGCTACCAAAATATTTGCATAGTTTACAAAAATAAAACAAAAAAAATGTTTCACTGAAAAGTATCAACTTGCTACATTAAATTAACAAGAACCAGAACAAACACATTTTCAAAGCAGGACAATTTTAAATCCAGAGTTGATAATGTTTCAGGTTATCATTATAAATTCTCCTAGACAGTTTGCATGCATGCGTGCTAAGTTGCTTCAGTCGTGTCTGACTCTTTGTGACCCTATGGACTGTAGCTTACCAGTTCCTCTGTCCATGGGATTCTTCAGGCAAGAACACTGGAGTGAATTGCCATGCCCTCCTCCAAGGGATCTTCCTGACCCAAGAACCCGAGTCTCTTACGTCTCCTGCATTGGCAGCAGGTTCTTTACCACTAGTGCCACCTGGGAAGCCCCCCAGTCAGTTTACTTACTGGGAAATAAGCTCTCAAAGACAGACCTTTTGAATAGTGAGGAAAACATTGGATTTCAGACCACATTCAGCCTTGACATTCTTGAGGACCCCAAGTTCCTTGGAGTGCAAATAGCTTGGCTTCAAAAAGAATGAGAAAGCTGAACATACTTGCCAGACATCAGGGACGACAGGAGACCTGCTGGGAAGGTGGTCTCTCTTACCTGCCTCTATCCTGACTTCAGAAAAGAAGACAAGTATCTTGCAGACACAGCTCACTGAGCAGGAACACTCTCCAAAACACTGGAGGAGAAGCTGCTTCTCCTGGTACATTGACTCCTGCAGCAGCTGGGCCAGGAGAGCAGGCATTTCCATGAGCCTCATGGCTCAGACAGTAGAGAATCCACCTGCAAAGCAGAAGACCTGGGTTCAATCTCTGGGTCGGGAAGATCCCCTGGAGGAGGGCATGGCAACCCACTCCAGTATTCTTGCCTGGAGCATCCCCATAGACAGAGGAACCTGGTGGGCTACAGTCCATGGAGTCACAAAGAGTCAGACACAACTGAGCGAGTAAGCACAGCTCAGCTAGGAAAGAGAGTGTGACAGGCTCTTTGTGACTGCATTTCAGTGTCTTCTGCAGGTTTACAGAAATCCAGATAACTGACCCATTCTTTACTCCTGGAGACAGTATGTTTCTAAAAGCAACTCTGAGGATAGTTCCTAGTGAATCTAATAAATATCTTCATATAGATGAAATGGTAAGGAGAACCTGAATTTGGCTTACCACAAATAAATATTCTATCTTAGTCTCCAATGGATTTAGATACAATAAATATGTCCCAAATTGAAATGATACCAATTATCTCAGTATAACCGGTCTACTTACTATATACATTTTAAATAATCATTCTAGATGGACAGGGATCTGGATTACCAAGTAAAACAAAGTGAAGAGAGATTTTCCTAAATCTAAACATCGAAGTTATTTTGCACAGTGTCAACCAGTCACCTAGGTGACAGACTTTATTTTTGTTTTTACTTTCTTTGCTGGATATACACAGGGTCCACCTTCAGCTTGTTCAGAGCTCAGTCATTTCTCAAAAGGTTTACTCTGACCATCTTATCTAAAATAGTATTCCCCTGCTCTGTATTTTTTCAGCCCACTTTATTTTTCTTAATGACACATACATTATATTACTATATTATAATTATATTAATATTATAATACATATGTATTTGCTTATTGCCATATCCTTCAGCAGAATGCAAAGCTCTTCAAAGAGAAGGGTTGTGTTAAATAAATACACTGCTATATTGCCATTGATGGATGAATGGATAAAGAAAATGTGAGATCTATATTATGTAGCCATAAAAAGAAGGAAATTTTTCCATTTGCAACAACATGAATGGAACTTGAGGGTATTATGCTAAAGGAAATAAGTGAGACAAAGACAGATACCATATGATCTCACTTACATGTAAAGCAGGGAAAACAACTCATAGATACAGAGGACAGACTCTGGCTTCCAAAGGTGGTAGAGGAGGGACTGTGCAAAATGAGTGAAGGGAATCAAAAGGTACAAGCTTCCAGATATAAAATAAACAAGTCCTGCGGATATAACAAACAGTATGGTATCTGCAGTTAGTAATACTGGATTTTATACTTAAAGGTGCTAAGAGAGTAGATGTTAAAAGTTCTCATCAAAATACATTTTGTAACTATGTGTAGTGATAGATGTTAACCAGACTCACTGTGTTGATCATTTACACTATATACAAATATTAAATCATTATGTTGTACACCTGAAACTAATATGATATTATGTCAATTATATCTCAATTAAAAAACTATTTTAAAAAATTACTCCCAGACTCACAGATATAGAGAACAAAATAGTGGTTACCAGTGGGAGGAGGAAGTGGGGACAATATAGTGGTAGGGGATTAAGAGGTACAAAATGCTATGTATAAAATAAGTCACAAGGATATATTGTACAACACAGGGAATATAATCAATATTTTATAATAACTATAAATGAAGTAAAATTGTTAATCAAAATACTGTACACCTGTAACATATAATATTGTACATCAATTATACTTGAACATAAAAAATACTTTTTTAAGGAAGAGAAAAAAAATCACTGTTATATCCTTATCTGGAGAAGGCAATGGCAACCCACTCCAGTACTCTTGCCTGGAAAATCCCATGGACAGAGGAGCCTAGTAGGTTGTAGTCCATGGGATCGTGAAGAGTTGGACAGGACTGAGTGACTTCACTTTCACTTTTCGCTTTCATGCATTGGAGAAGGAAATGGCAACCCACTCCAGTGTTCTTGCCTGGAGAATCCCAGGGGCGGGGGAGCCTGGCGGGCTGCCGTCTATGGGGTCGCACAGAGTTGGACACGACTGAAGCGACTTAGCAGCAGCATATCCTTATCACCTAAGACAGAGCTCTGCACAAAGTAAGAACTCAACAACTATTTGTGTATAGAACAAGTGAACTGAGTCTTTTAGGGCAAACAGTTTCACTGAAATGAAGTACTAATTTCTGAATGTTGACTCTCACATTATACCAATAACCTTTGTATACTCCCAGGACCCATGCACATACTTGGAAAGCCACATTATAGAATTCTCTAGAAGTCTGTTTTAAAAAATGACTGTGTAGGCCTATGAAACAGAATAAAATATCTTAATAAGAAATAACTCCATTATGAAGATCATTATATCCTCATTATATAATCTCTCTGTATATCTTGTGGCAGACTCTCAAGTAAAGTCAGGCAATGCCTTGAGTCTCACTGAAAAGCAAGTGCTTCAACAATGCAGTTTGTGAGGGATAGTAAAATACAAGAAATGAGAGATAGGACTAAAGAGAAAAATTGTCCCACCCATTCCATTTCTAACTTTGACTAACAGTTTGGTTAATATCATCTCTGACAGTCAAGCACCATTTATGTAAGAAGTAGTATAACAGTACAATGCCAATTTTTTAGAAAAGAAATTAACAGTGGGATTTGTGGTTAAATAATTTATTATTTCCATGCCCTCCTAAAATCCAATAAAATAACAATAAAAAGATGGATTTTTTAAAAAATACCCAAGGACAAAAAAAATTTGTCACTGGGAGACAGATGAACAAATAGTAACTGACTTAGCAGAGAGAAGTAAGCCCAGAGTTAAATCAGCATAGTGTAAGGCCCACGAGCAGCTAACTGAAACTTCAGAACCCCAGAAAAGCTCAGGAATTAAAGATACCAGGAGGGTAGGACTTGAGGTGGGGAATCAAGTAAGGCAGAATACTAAAGGGTAGGTCTGTATAAACTTGTACATGTCTTTATAAAAAGTATGCCCCGGATCATACACACACACACCCCTTGTTCAGCCATGCAGCTATCTCTGTAATATGTAGGCTATAGTCAAGCAATATATGTGTAACCAGAGTTTCAAAAGGCCAAGTGAGAGATAAAAAAATTGTCTAAATCATGGCCCTCAGGTACACAAAAAGGTACTCAACGTCACTAATTATCAGGGCAATACAAATCAAAACCACGATGCTATCATCTCACTACCGTTAGAATGGCTATTTTCAAAAAGACCATGGAAAAGTGCTGGCAGGATATGGAGAAGAGGGAACGTTTGCGTACTATTAGTGGGAATGGGAATTGGTGCAGCCACTGTGGGAAACAGTATGGAGATTACTCAAAAAATTAAAAGTAAAACTGCCATATGATTCAGCTGTTTCACTTCTATTGATAGATATATATTCAGAGGAAATAAAATCACCATCTCAAAGAGATATCTACACTTCCATGTTCATTGCAGTACTATTTACAACAGCCAGGACATGAAAACAGCCTAAGGTCTGCCAATAGATACATTAAAAAAGAAAATGTGGTGTATACACAGAGAAATACAAATAGGGTATTATCTCACATGTGAAATCTAAGAAGCTGAATTTATAGAAACAGAGAGTAGATTGGTGGCTGCCAGTGGTAGGGAGTGGTAGAAATGGGTAAAGGTGGTTAAAGAGTACAGACTTCCAGTTATAAGATGAATAAATTCTAAGAATATAAATGCAACATGATGATTATGGTTAACAATACTGTGTTGCATGTTGAAACACTGCTAGCAGAATAAATCCTAATAATTCTCACAACAACAACAAAAAAAGCAAAAAAAGGCAACTATGTGAGGTGATGAATGTGTTAACAACTTCCTGTGGTAATCATGTTGCAATATAAAAGGCATATCTCAATATAATGTATATTAAATCATCACTTTGTATACCTTAAAGTTATATAACAACTGTACTCAATAAAGCTGGGACAGGTAGGGAAGAATACATGCTTTTTTTTTTTTTAATGAATTAAACAAAAACATTATTTTCAAGGAAAATGGCTGAGAATTTCTAAAACTGATGAAAAACATTAACCTACAAATTGAAGAAGTATAATAAATCCTAAGCACAATTCAATATGTGAAAAGAAAGCCTCCCCTAGGCACATATAGTAAAACTGATGGAGAAAGATGTTTAAAGTAGCATCATTTTCTAAGGGGCAAAAATAAAACTGAGAGCTGCCTTCTCCACAGAAATATCAGAAGACAGAAGACAATGAAATGACATCTTAAAATCTGAAAGATAATCACTGCCAACCTACAACATTTTACTAGGTGAATATACACTTCAGAAGTCAAGATGAAACCTTAATAAATACTTTTCCAGCAGACAAAAGCTCTGAGAATGTATCACCAGGACACCTGAACTAAAAGAAATACTAAAGGAAATGCTTTAGCCAAAACGAAAATGAGTCTAGAAGCAAAGACATAAAGAAAGAAGTGAAGACCACCAGGAAAGGTAAGATTGAAATAACATAAAAAGAAACAAATCTGACTATACAAAACAATGGTTGTAGTGTTTTTGCGTGATTTTACACATATGTAAAACATTTGCACAACATGACAACAATCATTTATAATCACTCGCATAACATGACAACAATCTTTCAAAAGACAAGAAAAAGTGAAACTGCATTAAACTACTCAAATTTTCAAACATTATTGGGTAAGCGGTAAAAGTAAGTGGACTGTCCAGTGTCACCAGCTACTAGAGGAAGATTCCTAATGTGAAAGGCCGAGACCAAAGTGACAAACAAACGGAAACTGTCTTAAAAGAAAGAAAGACAATACAGGGCTATATTTAGAAAGAGAAGAAAGACAGTATATTCATGAAACAAGAAAAGAAAGCAAAATAAAAAGTGTGTTTGAAAGTTAAAATGACAATAACAAAAATTGAATTTTCAACAAAAGGATTTGAGGATAAAAGTAAGTAAATCTTTCTAAAGTAAAAATAGATGAAATATAAGAGGGAAAAGATTAAGTCCAAAAGATACAATATCAGAACATTAAGAGTTTTAGAAGAAAATAAAATAGATAAAATGGAAGGGAATTATTTACTTTTTTTTTTTCAAGAAAATTTCCTCAAATTAAAAGTCAGGAGTTCCCAGATTAAAAGAGTAATAAAAGGAATGGGGAAAAAAAATTATAAAGCACATCAAGTTAAAAAAAAATGTTCAGATCACCAGGAGCAAAAGAAAATATTCAATAATTCTCAGAAAGAATTAAAATACAAAAAGTTCAGATTCGAAGGATCAAGAATCACTATGACATCAGATTTTTCAAGAGCAATACTAGAAGGCCCAAAACAAGGAGTGCTTTCACATATTCTGCAGAAACCTGACTTCCATCTTAGACATCTAAACCTGACCAATCCAGAAAACATTTGTGGCAACAAAACAAAAGTAAGTTCCCAAATAACGCCCTCAACTAAAATACTGGAGAAAACCAAGAAGCAGATCCAGGAAACAGGGGGTCCATCACAGAAGCAAGGCAAAGAAAACCTTCCCAAGGGCTGGGAAGAGAAGCCATGCAACGGCAGTGGTGCAGCAAGCCTTGCTAGTACTCAGACCAGATCAGAACAGAAGCAAGGGCCCCAGAATGCTGCGCTTTCAGCTCTCCACCTACCACCGCAAAAAGGACATGACAGATTACCAAATACTTTCCCATGTTTGGGGGAGGAGAATTACACTTTTAGCAGATGATTCAAGAATGAGTTACTACTCATTTTTGCTAAATTACGCAGTCTTAAGAAAAGATAAAAGAAAGGAAGAGACAAAGAACAAGATAGAGAAAGCTCCAGGAAAAGCTCCAGAATACTCCATGAGTATTCCAGAGAATACTCCAGGAAATCCTAAGCTTATAAAAAAAAACAGAAAAAGTTACCGTAACTTGCCATGCTTCACAGCTGTGAATAATATTTCTATAGTACCAACAGTGTAATTGGTGACTACGGATGTAATCAAAAGTGATCATGCAATAATAAGAGAGGATGAAGAGGTGGGGTGTACCTTGAGGATGTGGGAAGTGGTTTTAAAAGCACTGAATTTTTACCTTCCAAAAACAGTGCACACAACTTATTTAGAAATATGTCAGTAAAACAGCAGAAGAAACAGCTTAACGTTGAAAAAGGTTGCCTCTGGAGACTAGAAATCAAAGAAGGTAGAGCAGGAGATAGATGTTTTTCATTATGAGTTTTGTAAAAGATTTGACTCTTTAAACAATGTACATGTAGTGCTTTGATAAAATAATATTAAATTTTAAATGAAAGGGTGACATAAAGCTTTGTGAGCTTCAAAATAAAATGAGAATGAGTCATTGCTCTGACCCTAAACTTGAAATGCTTGAATTATAAAGCGAAAACTTTGCTTTTCTATTCCCCATTCTTCTCAGGGGATTGATTAATTCATAGTGGAAAGAAAAAAAAAATCTCTGTGAGCTACTAATTACTAGCAATTATAGTCCCTTTTCCTTATGTCCAGTTGCAAATCATTGTTGCCTAACAACTGGGACTGCCAAGCTCATTTGAAGGAGGTGTATAGCTAATAATGTACGTTATAAAAGCCAAGGTGAAAATCTACACTTCTTGTTCTAGTTCCCTTGTGTGACTAAACAAAAGGCATGAATAGCAACTGACTCTGGAAAGCTGAGTGTGTACCAGGTGCAAGGACAGATCGCACTTCATGTTAGTGAATACACCAAGGATTTCACTGCTAAACGACTTCACTCCACTGAAAAGAATTAGTGCCACCAGAGGACCTTTATTAACAGAAGCAACCACAAATGAATGAAATACAACATAAAGCAACACAGGCACTTCCAAAAAAACACTGGAAAATCAATAGCTCTTTTGGATTCATCCAAAGAACAGCTCCTCCTCCCTGCTTCAGATCCGGCCAGCTCTGGTGTGCTGCTTTCTTTATCACACCGGTTTTCCAGGTATGTCTTAACAAAGAAGCCGCTCCTTTGTTGTTTACTTCTGCCTGTAAGCATTTTTAAGCCAATACGGGGCTTGTAATGATGTCCGTTAGCACAGCACTGCAGCCATAATTCTCACCAATGGTTTGCGGGAAACTAAAATATAACAACAATGGAATTCTACTGGGCATCCTCTAACTTCCCTCATCACCCGCCTTGTGAATACTGATTCTTGCCTGGTGACCATAAATGGTGAGATTCACAATGGGAATTTCTTTGTCTCCTGGGCAAGGGAGCCCACCAAATACTTGGCTCTCCTGTTAGTGAAGTCAGCCATATATGGTTTTGTTGTTGTTGTTTAGTCACTCTAAACTGTCTCTGACTCTCTTGTGATGCCATGGACTGTGGCCTGCCACACTTCTTTGTCCATGGAATTCTCCAGGGAAGAATACTGGAGTGGGTGTCATTGCCTCCTCCAGGGGATCTTTCTGATCCAGGGATCAAACCTGCAGCTCCTACACTGGCAGACAGATTCTGTACCACTTAGTCACCAGGGAAGCCTACATGTGATTTTACCTACTCCGAGATGCCAACCACAGATTCCCTCTCCCATCTTGAAACACATCTCCCACAGAAGGAATAAGGATAGCTCTAGAACAAGCAGTTATGCATCATGTGATCTGCGTTTTGAGAAGTTCTGGCTGAGGAACGTTTCTGAAAATAATTATGCAGTCACAGCATCCATTTAGCCATTTTTGAAAGCTCGATTTCCATTGTGCAGACACTTTGGCATGCTTTCTAATTCTCAGATGGTTCCCATTCATCCAATTCCAAAACTTTAAGTGCTAATTGCCTTGCTCTGGACTCTCTTAGTAGGTGTAAACTTTCCATCTGAGGCATGCGGGTCTAGTCCCATGATTCTTGTTAATGTTAATAAATAAAGAGCTATAGCAAAATGTTGACCAGGGTAAAATAACTCTCAGAACATATGGACTCAGGATGATTGTTCACACATAGGCAATAAGAACTGCATCCAAGAACCTAAATGTTTAGTTTCCCTCCCAGTTAAGACTGGTTTTCTGTCTCATATATCCACAAATAGGTGAAAAGAATGTATACCTTGACCCTTCTATTCCTCAGTTTGTAGTTGGGAAACTTGTGTTGCACTTTTCCTGTATAGAGAGATATTGTCAAGGTAAGCATTTTTCACCCAGCAATACCTGACATTTACTGAGCATGATACATGAAGTTCAAATCTTCAAGGACAGAAGGTACACATAAACTGATACACATAACTGATACATATGAATCAGTTAATTAACAATGATAAGGAGAGTTCCTTAAATAACAAATAAACGAAATAAAATAATGCTATAGGAATTGATGCAGGGGAGGTGCACTGAACAGGGGAGACAGATTGGGAGGAAGTGAAAATAAACTGAGCCTTTAAGAAAGTTTGAGATTGAACAAAATGGAGAGGCAGCATAGTTCTGCATATATTTTTTAAGAGTATGAATTCTGGAACAAATTCCCTGGCTTCAAATTCTAGCTCTGTCACTTAGTGGCCTTAAACACACTGTTTTACATTGCTGAGCTCTAATATATGCACCTGCGAAAGAAGGATTAAATAGTATTTGCCATATTAAAAGGATGGTGAGATAAAATTTAGTTAAAACATGTCAAGGTCTTAGAACAATGTGTAGCACAGAACAAGTCCATAAGTATAGTTGCTGTTATGATTATTATAAACGAGAGTAGAGTGGAGAAGACAATCCTGGCAAGGAAAATATCCCAACAAATCAAGCAAATAATTTACTGAATCATATTTAATCACATGGTTATGCTGATAAGAAAAGCTCATGCCACACCAACATCAGCAACTTTTCCCATTTGTCCCTGATACTAGTGAACTGGCTATTTGGAAAAGTAAGTATATATAAATGGTGAGATTTTTTAAACGGTGAGATTTCACCTAAATTACAAATTACCCATTACTGCAGAGGAAATTTTCATTATTTGCCCAAAACGTAAAGAGTGGATGCATATGTCATTAATCTGAAAAGAGACAGTTCACATATTTGTTTAATGACTTCGGCTCAGTCAAACATGACGACCCAGGTGCATTGGCTGCAGGCATTAGTGCAACACTAAAATACAAGAAAATGAGGTGCCAAGTAGTCTCCATGATTTAGAACTCATTCTTCTAGTCACTATGAATGCAAATGTCTCATTTACATAAAATCTACTCATATTGATGCTAATCAAGAGCAAAGGATAGGCTATCCCTTCTCTTATCTAGCATCAGAAATAGGAAATCAGAATTAAAATTATTCCCATTGGAAATGGTGATAGGATCTTTCAAATTGTTATGTTGATCAGCTTTAATATTTGGATATTAATTCAAGAAATATTCTTTGAATAAAGAGCACTTATTCAGTGTTTACTATGACCCAAACATTGTCCTTACGTTTTTAATACACTTTTTCATATAATTTTTTACAATAATCCTAACAAGAAGGTTCCATCATTATCCCTTTTTTTATTGATAGAGAACTGAGGCTAAGGAAAATAAGCAACTAGCTTAGTACCCTATAGTGTGTCTGATTTTAAAGCCAATGACACTTGCTTATTAATATTAATTAAGGGGTTTAATCGAGCTCCTGGGCTCCCACCTCCATTCCCACCTTACCAGTTCCATTTCTAGGAACAAAGTACTATATCTCAAGAGTGGCTCCTTTTACTTTAAGTCAGGCAGAAAGTTACAGAAGAAAGATATATGGAAGGCATAAGAATGGAACAAGCAACAAAGCCATTAAATTGTCCCTCTGAGTACAACGGAGAAAACCCGATACTTACATTGTCATTGCATGCCATTTTGCCAATAGCAGCAACAGTCTAAGCTAACTAGGAACTACATTGCCACACTAGGTAAGAGAAGATGGACTACCTAAGTGGTTGTTTTTAGCAAATACAGAAGACAGTTGAGAGATCTAATGCAAGAAAATAAATTTTGTGTGTTTATAGCCAGATGCATCTGATAATTTCTCACAGTACCAGAGTTCTTAAAATGTTTTATTTTCAGGCAATCTGTAGGAGTAAGACATAGGAGCCAAGTGAATCAGCACAGAACCTTTCTGTTGATTCTCTGATTTTTGAAAGCAGTATTTGTTTTCATCTTGCAAAGATTGTTTTGGGATCTTGCATGGGTTTCCATGCTATTCAGCTGGCAGCTGCTTCTCCCCAGGGCTTCTCCCACACACCAGCGGGTCTCAGCTCCACCAAGGCCTCCCACACCCCACTTCCCTGGGTCCTCAGACCCACACTGCTGTGCAGGCTCCCACGAGTTATCCTTTTAATATTGCATCTCTTAATTCCAAGCACCACCCACATTACAAGATTCGGGGGAAATTCACTTTACAAACAAGTTGTGGGTAATTAAAATCAAGTCCAGCATGAGGAAACAACTTTAGAACCTTTATTTAAATATGTTTTTTTTTTCCCAGAGTTCATGGGAAAAAACACAGCAACAAAACAAAAAAGTTAAGCCACTCTCAGATGAATCCCACGGACACATCCATATTAGACCCTGTCTTTCTTTTTCTTCAAACTTTATTCAAACCTTTAAATCACAGATCCATTCCCACCCTTTTAGGAGAAACCCACTGCTTGACCACAACAGTGTATTTTGCTTTACAATCAAGCCATAAGGGACCCACAATAGTGAAGTTCTACACCTACATTCAGCTACAACTAACACCACATTGGATGCTGAAGTGAAGTAGTTTCAACCCACCCAAACCCAGGTCATCCTCTCGTCTCCCTGGTTCTGCAGCAGAGAAGCACTGTATCAACACACACACACACACACACACACACACACGTACAGCAATTCTCAGCATATGTTATCAGAGAATTTTCAGAAAATTACAATCTCTTAATCCATATTAAGGAAAATAAATACCTCCTTAAATACAACATACACTAACTTTATTCTCAGACTATATGATTCCCCATGGACTCATTCTCATATTCAGAGACCAAGTGTAAGAAAAGCAAAGTCTTTTCATACCACTAAGCCAGTTGCCCCAGTTGCCCTTAATTACCATCTTCTGATGACACCAAGGCCTGGTCAAGAGTTCAAAAAGTTCCCTTCTTTCTCCCTCAGGCTTAACCTAATTCTTGGATATGGCATCTCTCATACTGATCTCCATAGGATCAAATGAGAATTCACCACTGTCTCATTTACAGAAACTGTTCAGGATCAAGAATAATGTTCTACCACTTCTACTCAGAAAAAAAGTCATTTAATACAAACAGAAATCAAAATTTCTTTATACACTTTCATTCTAAAATTGCAGCATTTGAAGAGAAAATCCATACATTGGTTCTATAGGTTTTATACAATAGTTAATGGTAGTTGGTTCCACTGTTCTAGGCAACACCTACTTAGTTCAATATTTGTCTGTGTGTGTATGTATTAGAAAGGGATGTCATATGGATATATGGTCTTTCATGAGTTCCTCTATGCTAGAGTAGCCTGAGCTTTACTATTGTTGCTCAGTCACTAGTCACGTCTGACTCTTTGCATCCCATGGACTGCAGCACACGAGGCTCCTCTATCCTCCACTATCTCCTGGGGTTTGCTCAGATTCATGTCAATTGAGTCAGTGATGCTATCTAACCATCTCATCCTCTGCCACCCCTTTTCCCTTTGCCTTCTGTCTTTCCCAGCATCAGGGTCTTCCCAGGCCTGAGTCTTCAGAATGCCATAGATACTTATTTGCTGTATAATCCAGAGTCTCCTGCTGCCTTACCTGTTTCCTCTCTTTACATTTTCTGATTTCACTTATTCCTTTCATTCTCATCTCCTGTCTGCTGCTGCTGCTAAGTTGCTTCAGTCGTGGCTGACTCTGTGCGACCCCAGAGACGGCAGCCCACCAGGCTCCCCCGTCCCTGGGATTCTCCAGGCAAGAATACTGGACTGGGCTGTCATTTCCTTTGCCAATGCATGAAAGTGAAAAGTGAAAGTGAAGTTGCTCAGTCATGTCTGACTCCTAGCAGCCCCATGGACTGCAGCCTACCAGGCTCCTCCATCCATGGGATTTTCCAGGCAAGAGTACTGGAGTGGGGTGCCATTGCCTTCTCCTGTCTGCTACTATATCTAACTGCCCCCTCACCAATATTTAGAAGCTAAAAGTTGGAAACAAACCTGAAGCATCTCAATTACAAGAAACTAAAGTTGAGTACTTTGCCTTCCTCGGGTCCCTGACAGTCAATGAATGTAAAACAGTGAACAAAGCATTGAGCTGGCTGTTGCTTTTAGAGCCCTAAATTGATTTAGTATTGGAGAAACATTTTTTGAAAACCCATGGATGGGAAGAATAATTAAGGCCTTGCCAGAGAAATGAAAAAACAGTTCCACTATTATGTGGTTCTTAACAGAAGTGCAGAAAGAATAATTTGAAAGATGTGCACAAACTCAGTGATAACCTGACAGGACAGAAATTATTTATGCAAACCAAGAGTCAGGAAAATAAGGGCCATGGACCAGACCAAAGCCACTGCCTACTTTTGTTAATAAGGTTTTATGGGAACAGAGCCACATCCATTCATTTCTATAACATTCGTGGCTGCTTTTGCACTGCAATGGTCAGGTTGAGTAGTGATGACAGAGACCCTGTGGGCCATAAAGCCTAATATACTTACTATATGGGTCTTCACTAAAAAACTAATGCAGTATTTAGAAAACTTGGATCTTATATACTAATTAATAAAAACAAGAACAAACTGTATCTTATATTGTCCCTATATTTGAAAACTGCCAGTACTGTTGTGACTGTTAAAAGTGTCTATATCCTAAAAGTACTTCTCAACAGTTAAAAAGAGTGCTGTTCAGTCTTTCTCACAAGACATGTAAAAATTAGCATTTGACTTCAGTTCAGTTCAGTTGCTCAGTCATGTCCGACTCTTTGCGACCTCATGAATCGCAGCACGCCAGGCCTCCCTGTCCATCACCAACCCCCGGAGTTCAGTCAGATTCACATCCATCGAGTCCGTGATGCCATCCAGCCATCTCATCCTCTGTCGTCCCCTTCTCCTCCTGCCCCCAATCCCTCCCAGCAACAAAGTCTTATCCAATGTGTCAACTCTTCGCATGAGGTGGCCAAAGTACTGGAGTTTCAGCTTTAGCATCATTCCTTCCAAAGAAATCCCAGGGTTGATCTCCTTCAGAATGGACTGGTTGGATCTCCTTGCAGTCCAAGAGACTCTCAAGAGTCTTCTCCAACACCACAGTTCAAAAGCATCAATTCTTCAGTGCTCAGCCTTCTCCACAGTCCAACTCTCCCATCCATACATGACTGCTGGAAAAACCGTAGCCTTAGTCATTGCCAATTCTATCAGCAAAACCTCGTGCAGACTTCTTAGAGACCTTTTTAGTGCTGTTTCTGATTGCTCTAAGCTATAATGTTCCAACGACTTCAGTGGTATCCCTGTGATACTTGAGCACAGAGCCAGGTTTCACTGGTTCAAATTCTGATTCTACCATAAACAGCTGTGCTTTAGTTTCCTTGTCAATAAAAAAAGGAATAATTGTACCTACCTCACAGATAAAGATGTCTAGAATAGCTCTGGATGTGTGTTTAATTAGCACTCCATAAATATTAGCTAGAATTATTACTATCTGAAGATGAGCTTTATATTCTGTCCTGAAATATGTGTACTCCAGGATAAGTCAGTTAACTTCTTCCTCCCTATAATTCTGGAATTGACTGCATGTTCCACATGATGGTTTCAGGTTAAGCATGGCTATGTCCTAGAATTAACCTAGTAGTCAATCTGCAAGTATTTATAGAGCTTCCACCCCATGCAGAGCATGAAAACTGTGAGAATACAAAGTAAGCATGAGATACAGTCAGGTCCCTGATAGAATTAATAGTGTTGATACCTGAGGGGATGGATCTATCTACCCATGACACAAACATACAGAAAGAGAGGGTGATTATCCTCTGACATTCCTCCAAGTAAAAGGGGGTGGAGAAGTCAGAACATCTTTAATATGGAGTGAGGCATGAAAGCCCCATTGTATTTAGTCTGTGCCACTCAATTTTCCATTTGTAAAAATTCAGAGAAGAATAGAGAGAGCTCAGTGAAGCCTCAGTGGTCATATAAGAAAGGTTTCATGGACAAGGTGGAATATGGGTTGATGCTAGCAGATAGCAGAGCAGGAGAGATCCTTCAAAACAAAGAATCACAAATGCTGTCTGCTCACACACAGAGCAGTGGGTAGACCACACTGACTGCAGTTATGGGGTGTGGTGGGCAGGGGCCAGATGTGAGATGTGGACTTGGCCTCAAACTTTTTTTTAATAATTTCTCATTTATTTTGCCAATACTAACTACAGAAGATGGAAAATAAAGTGGAAAAGGTTTTCACCTTAAAATGTATCTGTTTATTCACTATATCATTCCAAAGAGCTGTTATCCAAAGCACTGTCCTACCTGTATCAGAAAGAAAAAGCATACTATGAAGAGGCTCAAAAAACAGTTCACACAGTGCCCGGC
Organism: Budorcas taxicolor; assembly: GCF_023091745.1. Classification (NCBI taxonomy): domain Eukaryota; kingdom Metazoa; phylum Chordata; class Mammalia; order Artiodactyla; family Bovidae; genus Budorcas; species Budorcas taxicolor. Next base: position 89,399,654 of record NC_068911.1, on the reverse strand, counting down.
CTACCAAATGTGTTTGTCACGGTGGGTATTCTCCTCCTTGGAAGGTAACCATAAAAGCTGGACTTGGCCTCAGATTTAATGGCACGTATCATATAAGAGAATGAATGAAGGCTATAGGGCCTTAGTGTGGGCTTTTTACAAAAACTGCCAGCCTCTCACTCTTTCAAATAAGAACATTAGTTTGATAGTATGGGCTGCATTTAAAACCTGTTCAGCTCATGGATGGTTGTCAAGTGCAATCCCAAAGGTGGAGACAGGAGAGGAGGTCGAGGCAGGTCACTTTAATTTTAAGTGGAACAATAAAATGGGATGTTAGATTCTTAACGACTTGTCAGATGGTTCAGAGGAGAATTACAGAGAGTCAGTGAGGAAGCTAAGAAACCATGGTAGAGGTGTAAAATGGGAAGTACATTAAAATGGAAACAGGAAAGATTCTCAAGAATGATAACTGAGGTCAGTAACAGACCAGTCACAGGGAATGAAGTTGAGGAGGGGAATTAAAGGTCACCCAAGGGCTCCCCCAAGCTTTCCTGATAGCTCAGTTGGTAAAGAATCTGCCTGCAATGCAGGACACCCTGGTTCAATTCCTGGATGATTCCCTGGAGAAGGGATAGGCTACCTACTTCAGTATTCTTGGGCTTCCCTGTGGTTCAGCCAGTAAAGAATCGCCTGCAATGCAAGAGACCTGGATTCTATCCCTGGGTTGGGAAGATCCCTTGGAGAAGGGAAAAGCTACCCACTCCGGTATTCTGGCCTGGAGAATTCCATGAACTGAATAGTCCATGCGGTCACAAAGAGTCAGACACGACTGAGCAACTTTCACTTCCAAGGGTTCCCCCAGAGGACATTAGGAATAATGATGCCGTTGGCCACAGTTAGAAAGTGGCGAGCATACAGACTCTGCATCAGTACTTCCGGTTCTCTGCAACGGGCCCCCAGAATTGAATTGTCAGAACAATGACTTACAAACACTGCATATAAACATCTACTGAATTCCCTTCATGAGAGCTTCAGAAAGAATGGTCATAGCTCTAGTATTTTTTACAGCATCCATAACTCATTCTCTTGAAAATGTTTTCTATAAAACTGAAACTCCAATCTGTATGTGGGAAGCTGACTCAGAGTCAAGCTAAGCTTCTGGCAGCAATCTGGGGAGAACCACCTACTGCTGCAGAGTCAGCTTTTCTCACAATGTGTATTTGGTTAAAAAGAAAAACTCAGTGCCCTGAATACACTTCCCAGCTACACCCACATTCTAAACTTTCTTCTGTGAACAACCTACTACTACTCAATAGTCCTAAATACCCTTGAGTCCTTAGAACAGAAGGGAAGGACTTAGACGAGCAATCATGGTATGAAAGAAAATGCCAGAGCATGTGTCTGAAATTTACCAATTCATCATAGATCTAAGTCTTTCAATTTAAGCAATTGCTTGTAAGTAAATGCTGTCTTTCAGATTTCTCCCCATTCTCCACTACTCCTCCAGGTGGCGTCTGGGCAAATTTAGAGGTTAAAAGGTGTTGAGGTGGCAGAAAGGGGCTTTAGATCTTTGTACTGGGGTTGCTGTGCTAGCCTCAGGACTCCCTGGCAAACGTGGCCAGTGGAGGGTCCAGCCCTTCTGATGATGCCTATAGAAATGAGGAGAAAGGTGTTGGCTCCTTCTTCAACAGAAACATGGCACTGCTTTCCTGCCTTACCAGCTCCAGTGCACCAAGGTGAGTGATGCCCAGCAGACAGGGCAAAGTAATGGCAGTCTCTCTGCTGTACCAGTGGCAGTGCCTCAGTGCCCAGCAGAAGGCACCACAATGCTCAGGTAGCTGCTGAGAATCCAGGAAAGTGAGCCTGGGCCAGAAAAACAGAGGATCAAATAAGCACTGACATTCATGAGCACATCTGACCCAAACTGCCTGAGTTCTTAGGAGAAAATGGTGGGTTTTCAAAGGACTTGAAGCTCTGTGATGTCTGACAAGGGTAAAAGCTGGTCTATATGTTATGTCAATATTCAGACTGCATTATCCTGACTGTAGGCAGAGTCTCACTCTGTCACTGTGGTCAGTGATTTTAACAGAAGAGCCTTAATCTGCCTTAAACTCCCAGCCCCTGCCTTATGAGCACCACCGACCCAGCCCAATTTTCTGAAGGCCACTCCTTGACTCAGCTGTCTTGCACTCCAGCTCCTAAGAGGACCTGGGACATACTTTGTCCCAAGGGAGGGCAAAGGACCTAGCTGCCTCACGCTCTTGAAATATATATTTTAAAATTCATTTTAAACATCAGAGGTTTACCTAGATTACAATAATGGCTAATGTTTGCTGACTCTGAGTTCTTACATTGTGCTCAGCACATTTACATATATAATACAGCAATATCCGGAAATAGATACTGAATAGTATTGCCCCAGTCTACCTCTCCATAGCTGAGGACCGAGGCACAGAGAAATTAGTTAGCTTAAGTCACACAGGCAGGAAAGTGGTAAATGAGACCACAAACCCAGGCATTCTAATTTCAGAACTATTTTTTTAATCATAGACAGAAACATACAAACATACATACACACGTACATACATACATCAGTTCAGTTCAGTCGCTCAGTCGTGTCCGACACACGTGCAAATGGTGAAAGGAGGGATGGATGGATGAGCAGTCACAATCTGACATAATACCTAGAAAATAGAAGGGAAGTAATACTGCTAGTAGATTTCCAGACTTTAATATGTGAGAAGCACTTCAGAGACCAGCTAGTATGGTGATTTTCAAACTGGACTAAAGCCTCTCCCTGGAGCAGACTTGAGGGGTGTCGTAGGGGAGCAGAGAGCACACAAACCAGCAGGGCTCAAAGCTATTACTGAGGAAACTGACTCCTTTTTTTTTTAATTTTTTGATTGAGATACAATTGATGTACTAGATTAGTTTCAGGTGTTCAATGCAGGGATTTTAAATTTTTACAGATTATACTCCATTTATAGTTATTATAAAATATTAGCTTTATTTCCTGTACCGTGCAATACATCCTTGTAGCTCACTTATTTTATGTAAAGCAGTTTATACCTCTTCATCCTTGACTTGCGCCTACCCTCTTCTATCTCCTCACTGGTAAATACTAGTTTGTTCTATCTATGGGTCAGTTTCTGTTTTTGTTATATTCATTCCTTTGTTTTATTTTTAGATTCTACATACAAATGATATTATACAGTATCTGTCTTTGTCTGACTTATTTCACTAACCATAACAGCCTCCAGATTCATCCATGTTGTTGGAAACAGCAAAATTCTCATTCCTTTCATGGCTGAGTAATATTCCATTGAATATATGCACCACATGTTCTTCATTCATTCATCTGTCAATGGACACTTAGGTTGTCTCCATACCTTGTCTATCATAAATAACATTACTATTAACATTAGGATACATGTTTCTTTTTAAGTTAGTGCTTTTGTTTTCTTCAGGTAAGTGCCCAGGAGTGGAATTGCCGGGTCATATGATAGTTCTATTTTTATTTTTTTGAGGAATCTCTGTACTCTTTTCCTATGTGGCTGCACCAATTTACATCCCCGCCAACAGTGTATAAAGGTTTCCACTTTTACACATTCTTGCTAACATTTGTTATATGTGGTCTTTTTGATGACAGAACTCTGACAGATGTGAGAAGATACTTTATTGTACTTTGATTTGCATTTCTCTGATGATTAGTGATGTTGAGTATCTATTCACATACCTATTTGGCATCTATACATCTTTTTTAGAAACTATTTTTTAGAAAATGTCTATTGAGGCCTTCTGCCCATTTTTTAACCGTGTTGTCTGTCTTTCTGATACTGAGTTGTATGAGTTGTTTATATACATTGGACATTGATCCCTTATTGGGCATCAGTTCAGTTCAGTTCAGTTCAGTCGCTCAGTCATGTCCGACTCTTTGCAACCCCGTGAATTGCAGCACGCTAGGCCTCCCTGTCCATCACCAACCCCCGGAGTTCACTCAGACTCACGTCTATCGAGTCCGTGATGCCATCCAGCCATCTCATCCTGGGTCGTCCCCTTCTCCTCCTGCCCCCAATCCCTCCCAGCATCAGAGTCTTTTCCAATGAGTCAACTCTACGAATGAGGTGGCCAGAGTACTGGAGTTTCAGCTTTAGCATCAGTCCTTCCAAAGAACACCAAGGGCTGATCTCCTTCAGAATGGACTGGTTGGATCTTCTTGCAGTCCAAGGGACTCTCAAGAGTCTTCTCCAACACCACAGTTCAAAAGCATCAATTCTTTGGCGCTCAGCTTTCTTCACAGCCCAACTCTCATATCCATACATGACCACTGGAAAAACCATAGCCTTGACTAGATGGACCTTTGTTGACAAAGTAATGTCTATGCTTTTTAACATGCTATCTACATTGGTCATAACTCTCCTTCCAACGAGTAAGCGTCTTTTAATTTCATGGCTGCAGTCACCATCTGCAGTGATTTTGGAGCCCCCCAAAATTAAGTCTGACACTGTTTCCACTGTTTCCCCATCTATTTCCCATGAAGTGATGGGACCAGATGCCATGATCTTCTTTTTCTGAATGTTGAGCTTTAAGCCAACTTTTTCACTCTCCTCTTTCACTTTCATTAGGAGGCTTTTTAGTTCCTCTTCATTTTCTGCCATAAGGCTGGTATCACCTGCATATCTGAGGTTATTGATATTTCTCCCAGCAATCTTGATTCCAGCTTGTGTTTCTTCCAGTCCAGCGTTTCTCATGATGTACTCCGCATAGAAGTTAAATAAGCAGGGTGACAATATACAGCCTTGACGTACTCCTTTTCCTATTTGGAACCAGTCTGTTGTTCCATATCCAGTTCTAACTGTTGCTTCCTGACCTGCACATAGGTTTCTCAAGAGGCAGGTTAGGTGGTCTGGTATTCCCATCTCTTTCAGAATTTTCCACAGTTTATTGTGACCCACACAGTCAAAGGCTTTTGCATAGTTAATAAAGCAGAAATAGATGTTTTTCTGGAACTCTCTTGCTTTTTCCATGATCCAGCAGAGGTTGGCAATTTGATCTCTGGTTCCTCTGCCTTTTCTAAAACCAGCTTGAACATCTGGAAGTTCATGGTTCATGTATAGCTGAAGCCTGGCTTGGAGAATTTTGAGCATTACTTTACTAGCGTGTGAGATGAGTGCAATTGTGTGGTAGTTTGAACATTCTTTGGCATTGCCTTTCTTCGGGATTGAAATGAAAACTGACCTTTTCCAGTCCTGTGGCCACTGCAGAGTTTTCCAAATTTGCTGGCATATTGAGTGTAGCACTTTCACAGCATCATCTTTCAGGATTTACCAGTAGCAAATATTTTCTCCCATTCAGTAAGCTGTCTTTTTGTTTTGTCTTATTTTGTTTTGAATGATTTCCTTTCCTGTGCAAAAGCTTTTAAGTTTAATTAGGTCCTATTTGTTTATTTTGGCTTGTGTTTCCTTTTCCTTCAGACAAGCTCCTATTTTTTTAGGGGGAAGGATAAATTTTGTCATTTTATGACAAATGAACACTCCTTCAATATTAAGGTAAATATGACCTGGGGGGGAAAAATTGCTAGGGAATCCTAACCTGCTGCTTTCTATCTGCCAACTGCCCCTTGATTAGGCACTTGTCCAGTGGTCTACTTTAGTATTTCACTCAAAGAAGTGAACTGTCCACTACCACTGTCTGATGGTATGGGCCAGGACTGCTGAACAGAGAAGAAAGACTTCTTCCACAATTCTTATCTTAGGTCAGTTTGTCCTCACAGGCATCAAAAAAGGACTACTTTTTTGGCAGAAAGTTCCTAATAGTTACAGATATTATATTGCATATTAATAAGCAGAGACATTACTTTGTCAACAAAGGTCTGTCTTGTTCAAGCTATGGTTTTTCCAGTGGTCATGTATGGATGTGAGAGTTGGACTATAAAGAACGCTGAGTGCTAAAGAATTGATGCTTTTGATCTGTGCTGTTGGAGAAGACTCTTGAGAGTCCCTTGGACTGCAAGGAGATCCAACCAGTCCATTCTAAAGGAGATCAGTCCTGAATATTCATTGGAAGGACTAATGCTGAAGCCGAAACTCCAATACTTTGGCCACCTGATGCAAAGAACTGACTCACTGGAAAAGACCCTGATGCTGGGAAAGATTGAAGGCAGAAGGAGAAGGGGATGACAGAGGATGAGATGGTTGGATGGCATCACCGACTCAATGGACATGAATTTGAGCAAGCTCTGGAAGTTGGTGATAGTCCATGGGGTCCATGGGTTCGCGAAGAGTTAGACACGACTGAGTGATTGAAATGAACTGGCTATACTGCAAGGAGCACATAAAGGCACAGCTCTCTTGCAGGCTGTTTGGATAATTCAAAATGGAAGGGGTACTATGGTGAAATCAATTTACAGGCACAAAAACCTGAGGTGCCATCCTGGTCCCAACAAGAGGGATTCTATCTCACAGAAACAGACTCACAAGATTAAGCAAACACACAGATACTTGAACATATACACAGACAGCACAAAGTCCATTTACTAACCCGCAATAAGAAATTCTGCTCTCAGCAGACTGAATCGTTCACATCTACAAAGTATTGCTCTCGTTCTCAATAAGCAAGATTTGCACATAGCAGGTGATCAGTATATGTATCTACTTAATTAATGAGAAAAATCAAATTATAAGTAGAATATCAAGTCATCAACTTACAATGAGGGACACAACTCTCAAGGAAACTGAACAGTCCTACAGTCACTACATTCATTCCCTGTAAATGAACGACTCATGAGGGATGCCAAGCTATCTGTCGGTTGCTGGGAAATTATGGAATTAGAATTGAGGGACAAGGTATCTTAAGAAACAACTCTCAAGAAAAGAAGATTAAGGCCTTCATCTATTACTGGGTGAGTCCTTTCAAGGGAAACACAGTGCTTGAGTGCACTAGAGATTCCCCTTCCCCTTGATGGGATTGGATGGGTCTCACCCACCAGTTCTGCGTCTGTAATTCCACTGTTGGCCAGAACCATTCTGACGTACTCAGCCTTTCCCCATAGGACCACAGCTGTCTCAGCAGCCTGAAGGTGGTTCTCTTTGTTCACATTGCCCAAGTCTGCTCAGATCCACAAGATGTTAAACTTCAATGTGTGAAGTTTTCAAAAGCAGTCGCATTTTCCATTTATTTTTTACAATTACTTATTTATTTGGCTGCACTGGATTTTACTTGTGGCACACAGTTATCTTCTGTCTTCATTGCAACATTCGGGATTTTCGGTTGTGGCATTCAGATATTTAGCTGAGGCCTGTGGAATCTAGTTTCCTAACCAGGGATTGAACCTGGGCCTCCTGCATTGGGAATGAGGAGTCTTAGCCAATGGACCACCAAAAACATTCCTTTATTTTTTGATAGAGAAAGGAAAGAGGAGGAAATGAACCATATTGTAGCCTCTGGGTAGCCACAATCAAGATTTTATGAGGTGAATTCTGTAAGTTTAGAATTCCATATAGACAGAATTTTTATGCCTGCCAAAGTAACATGAAGTGCATTTTATGAGATAATCATTAATAGTAGTCACATATTTTGTTGTTGTTTTAATCGCTACTTAATTATAAATCAATTACATTTTTGAGCTCCTTGTACTATTTTGAAAATATGCTTTTAGATCCTTACCAAGTTACTGAGATTTAAAGTGTGTATTTTATTGATATCTTAAACATATTATAAATGTTGTGACAATGAATGTAAGGACAGGCTCTCCAGTATTCTATGAGTTAAAAAAACTGATCATGTTCTCATAATTTCATGTCGCATACTCGTTCCACTAAAACTCAATCATCCATCCCTGTGTTTCAAACCTACTGTTCATCCTAAGTGCAGCATGTATCCAAATAGCTGTATCTTCCATCACGTTTTCTACTTTAGCAAACTTTTACTAGCATGTGTGAAGTGTATTCATTCAGAATTTAAAACCTTTCCACCAAGAATATGTACCTTTCTCTCGTTCTATACTAGGCAGAAATATAACCAAAATGTCACAAAGGCAATAGAAAGTCCAGTAGACAAAGAAATAAAAATCCCCTCCTGGATGCACCCAGGGTTGAGGCCAGTGAAACTCTATCTGAAATTGCCAGCTCTGGGATTTCTCCAAAAACAAATGAAAAGCCTACATAAAGCATGCATTCCAGGGATTATGAATTCATTTGGGCTTATGCTCTTTAAAAAGGTCTACAGCTGCATTCAAAATACATCCAGCTCATCTCTAGGCCTGGGGACTGACAAGAAGCCAGGAGCCCCAGCTGGGACATACAGGCAGGAATCAATTTAAGCCCTTCTGGCAGGACATGGGGTGGTTTGCTATAATGAATGTTAAGGAGGGATACCAGACCATGGAGAATTGGATGTTTATCTTTCTTGAGTATTAAAGAGAAGATAAATTGACGGATAAAAGTATGCAGGAGACGCTTAGGAAAGCTATTGTTCAAGCTGCATAGATGCTATGTCAGTGTGACAATGAAGACTTAATAAAAATAAATCAGGGTTTGAGGGTTGGGAGAAGTCCTGCCTGTGCTATTGAGAGGAGAAAGATCATCTAGGGCTTCTAGCTGGGACTTGACAACAGAAAAGAGCCGGCATTCATTTGTAGACACTTTGACATCAGTGAAGCAACAAAGCTCCCAAAGTTCCTAGAATTCTACATGTTTCTTAGTAAGTACTGCCAAGGGAGCTAATAATTACATTGGAGAACCATAATTCAAAGGTAACAATGATAGAGGAGCGGACATTTAAAGCCTGAAATCTGTTTTATAAGTACCAAGTGAAGTGATCCTATAAATATAGTTATAACCCAAGATGTGTCTGTTCAGGTTATGAGAATTCACATTTATGAGCCGTTTCATATAATATTCCTTCCTTTGACTTATGAGGCATTTCTTCCCATTAACAGGACCATTCTGGATTTACATCACCTCCTGAGCCACATGTTGTCATCTTTGCACATGTAGTTAGTTTGTATTACATTCAACTCTCCTCTCGGGAAACTTTGGCTTTGCTCATTTATAGCAGCAGAGATAATCTCAGGCTATTTAGGATGTGTCATCTTGTTTAGTGAATGTGACATCATCCTCATTTGTTTTCACTGCTTCCTTTTTCTCTGAATTGTGATTATTATTATATGTTTGTTTGTTTTGCAGAAAAGTTTGAGCGATACTATTGTCTTGTAACAGTAATGCTAGCAATAATATGTAACTTTCTAAGCACTGACAATGTGTGAGGGACTTATGCCAAGCACTTTCCAAGTATTAATTTGCTAATCCTGGCATATTCTAAGAGGTGGCATTATTATTATTCCCATTTATCTGATGAGGAATCTGAAACACAAATTAATTAACTTATTCAAGATTATACAGTTAGCAAGTAGCAGAACTGGAATGTTTTGCTTTTGAGTGTAGTCCCAAGTATACTATAAGGGGTAAAAATTGCTTAGCAAGAGCAAGTAAACAGCTTTTTTTCTCATTAGTGAAGAGAAACACCTTTTCAGGTCCATTATAACAACTTATTTTAAGAATAATTAAAATAATTGTGCATAATTTAATAGAATATTGTGTTGTTTTTAGTCCAAGTAAATGCTGATGTGAGGGCTCAAAAACACATGACCTAACAAAACATGTACAAGGATCTGAATGATGAGAATTATTAAGAGCTGATTTTTTTAAAAATCAAAGAAAATCTAAAAAAAAATGTGCCATACATTAGAAAAATCAGCATAGTAAAGATAGCAGCTCTCCTCAAATTGATCCATATAGATTTAGGAGAATTTCTATCAAAATCCCAGCAAGGTTTTTCATAGACATAAACAACTTATTCTAAAATTTTTATGGAAAGATCAAAAATATAAAATAGCTAAAACAATTTTGAAAAAGGTTAACAAAATGGGTAGAGTCACTCTACTGAATCCTAAGCCTCATTACCAGCTACAGTAATCCAGACAGCTGGTACCAGTGGAAGGAAAGGCGCATGGATCAACAGAATAGAGAAGCAGAATGACCCATATAAATATGCCCAACTGATTTTTGACAAAGGTGCAAAAGCAATTCAATGAAGAAAAGATTACCATTTTCAACAAATGGTACTGGAGCAATTCGACATCCTGGAAGAGAGATGGGGGAGAAAAGAAGGAAGAGAAACTACACCTAAACTTCATAACATATGAAAATTAACACAAAATGGACCATGAACTTAAGCATAAAATGTAAAGCTATAAGACTTTAAAGAAAAAAAAACAGTAGAAAATCTTCAGGACCTACAGGTAGGCGAAGAGTTCTCAGACTTGACATAAAAAATGCAATTCATGAAAGTAAAAATTGATAAACTGGACTTCAAAATTAAAAATGTTTCCTCTGCAAAAGACCCTGCGAAGAGGATAAGAATACAAGTACAGACCAAGAGAAAACGTTTGTAAAATATGTATAGCTATCAGACAAAGGGCTAGTATCTAAAACACAGAAATAATTCTGAAAACTCAATAATTTTTTAAAAAATCCAATTAGAAAATAAGCAAAAGACATCAACAGACATTTCACTGAAGATATACAAATGGTAAACACATTAGCATCATAAGCAAGCAGTAAAATGCAAATTAAAATCCAAGTGAGATATTAGTATACACCTATCAGAACCTATTAGTAACACCTGTTAGTAATACCTAAGAGAAGTTAAAATAAAAACTAATGATAAGATCAAATGTTACCAAAGGTGCAGAGAAACTGGCAATGCCAAAGAATGTTCAAACTACTGCATAATTGCACTTATCTCACACGCTAGTAAAGTAATGCTAAAAATTCTCCAAGCCAGGCTTTGACAATACATGAACCGTGAACTCCCTGACGTTCAAGCTGATTTTAGACAAGGCAGAGGAACCAGAGATCAAATTGCCAACATCCACTGGATCATGAAAAAAGCAAGAGAGTTCCAGAAAAACATCTATTTCTGCTTTATTGACTATGCCAAAGCCTTTGACTGTGTGGATCACAATAAACTGTGGAAAATTCTGAAAGAGAAGGGAATACCAGACCACCTGACCTGCCTTTTGACAAACCTGTATGCAGGTCAGGAAGCAACAGTTAGAACTGGACATGGAACAACAGACTGGTTCCAAATAGGAAAAGGAGTATGTCAAGGCAGTATATTGTCACCCTGCTTATTTAACTTATATGCAGAGTACATCATGAGAAACACTGGGCTAGATGAAGCACAAGCTGGAATCAAGATTGCCAGGAGAAATATCAATAACCTCAAATATGCAGACACCATAGATACCACTCTTCTGGCAGAAAGCGACGAAGAACTAAAGAGCCTCTTAATGAAAGTAAAAGAGGAGAGTGAAAAAGTTGGCTTAAAGCTCAACATTCAGAAAACAACGATCATGGCATCCGGTCCCATCACTTCATGGCAAATAGATGAGGAAACAGTGGAAACAGTGGCAGACTTTACTTTTGGGGGCTCCAAAATCACTGCAGATGGTGATTGCAGCCATGAAATTAAAAGATGCTTTCTCCTTAAAAGGAAAGTTATGACCAACCTAGATAGCGTATTAAATAGCAGAGACATTACTTTGCCGACTAAGGTCCGTCTAGTCAAGGCTATGGTTTTTCCAGTGGTCATGTATGGATGTGAGCGTTGGACTATAAAGAAAGCTGAGCACTGAAGAATTGATGCCTTTGAACTGTGGTGTTGGAGAAGACTCTTAAGAGTTCCTTGGACTGCAAGGAGATCCAACCAGTCCATTCTAAAGGAGACCAGTCCTGGGTGTTCATTGGAAGGACTGATGCTAAAGCTGAAACTCCAATACTTTGGCCACCTGATGTGAAGAGTTGACTCATCTGAAAAGACCCCGATGCTGGGAAAGATTGAAGGCAGGAGGGGAAGGGGATGACAGAGAGCGAGATGGTTGGATGCCATCACCAACTCAATGGACATGAGTTTGGGTAAACCCCAGAAGTTGTTGATGGGCAGGGAGGCCTGGCGTGCTGCAGTTCATGGGGTCACAAAGAGTCGGACACAACTGGGCGACTGAACTGAACTGAGAAACTGGATCACTCTTGCATTGTTGGTGGAAATGTAAAATGACACAGCCACTCTGAAAAAATATCTGGCACTTTCGTACAAAATTAAAAACTACACATGCACTTACTATGTGACCCAGCAACTGCACTCTTGGGCATTTATCCCATAGAAACAAACATCTGTGTCACACAACAACCTATACATGAATGCCCATAACAGCTTTATTCATAACAGAAAAAAAAGGAAATAATTAAATGTCCTTCAATGGGTAAATGGTTAAACCAACTGTGACACATGCTACCATAGAATAGTACCTAGCAGTAAAAAGGAAGAAAAAATTGATGCATGGGACAATTTGGAATGGTTCTCAGGGGACTGAGGCTAAGTGGGGGTAGGGGACACCAATTCTTAAATATCACATACTGTATTATTCCAATTATTCAACATTTTTGAAATAACAAAATTCTAGAAGTGGAAAAGGATTCATGGCTGCCAGGAATTAGGGATGGTAGAGCTAGGAGTGATACATGGCAAGTAGGGGATAATATGAGGGAGCCTCATGGTGATGGCACAGCCTTGAATCCGGATTGCAGTGGTTGTTACCCAAGTAAATGTGTGACAAAACTGAGTTACAACTACACAAGCACACACACACACACACGCACATGCACACACACACACACACACACACACACACACACATACGCGCATATGTCTGGACTGTACCAATGTCAAAATTTTGGTTTTGGTATTGTATTTTAGCTGTGCAAAAGGTTACCATTAGGGAAAATTGGGTGAAGGGCACACAGGAACTCCCCGTACATTTTGAGGTGACTTCCTATCAATCTATTAATATTTCAAAACAAAAGTTTAAAACAAAACATAAAATTTTCCCCATTTAAATTATTGGCAATTACATTTTTGAATTACAATGATTTATTCTTTTAAGTTTTTTTTCCAGGAATAAATCATATTTGCAGAAAATTTATCTTGCAAAAAGAGAAAAAGCTGTCCTTTTCCTTTGCACACAATGTTCCCTAGAGGGATTTGGGATAAGATGTAAAATACATCATGTGCTGGGTTCCCCTCCCTGAAGCACCCATACCAACTCCCAACATTTTGATACCAAGGAAACCAAGTTCTAATAACATCAAGGATAACTTTGAGGAGAAAACAAGTCACTGAAAAACAGCACTAAGACTAAGAAATTTACACATTCATTATGGTTTTCATTCAGAATCAAAAACAGATCTTATTAACTTAATTCAAGTATCACTTTATAACAAGTTAAAGATTCACCACCTGCAGAACTTCACCTATATGCTACATGGAACTACATTGCTATATTTATTTAATAGGCATAGGTATAGAAATAGGGAGATACACATTGAGTATATAAATAGATCTAGACCTAGATCTGGATATACTTATTTGGTATAATACAACATAGTTTTAAAAAAGATTATCGGGCTCCTAGCATCAGAAAGCGATCAGGGCTTGAGATAGGAGGATGCCTCAAGAGTTTATGAAAAAGGGTTGAAAATAACTCCTTTATGGATACAGCATCATTTGAAAGATCTCACAGTAAAAAAAGACAGTAAATGAGTTAGAAACATACAGGTCACACCTCACCTTTCAAGTTCATGTGACGATAAAAATTAAAGGAAATTTGGCAAAACTCAGAGCACCTTCTCAATTGTTTGGCATATGTATGAATGTCAACATGTGTCTGGACTTTTCAACCAAACCTTTCTCTGGTATATAATTATAGCTTTCTGAAGGATGGTTTCAACAATCATAATAATTTGAAAATAACACATTGAACTCGGAGGCCATCTAGCTCTCTCATAAAATGACAAAGGTGTCTGCTTAAAAACCGTGTAATAACAGTTTGTGCCTGGAACTTGCTAAGGAAGCAGGTGATGGTTAAATCATTCTCCCTTATGCACCTTTCACACGGGTGTGCAACTCAACGTAGCCTGTGCTGGTTTGTCATGTCCAGCTCATTGTGCCTCTTTGTCATAAAATCCAAAGCTCTCCACCATATGGTGTCATTTTTGAAATGTTAATCTGAGTGGAGCTAGTAATGCCGGTTAGGTTCCCAGCTGGTCTCTGTATTGGCTATTTCACAGACATTAGTCCTGTTTTGAATTAAACTAAATTAGAGAATAAAATGAGATATTGTCATGCAAAGTCAGACAATATTGTTTGACATCTGCACCATCTCTGAGAGCTTTATTAAATGGTTATTTTAAAAATTTAAGCTAAGAAGGAAAGAACATACAAACAATAAGTTAGTGCCAGATAACTAATAATACCAGTGTAGCAGATAATTGATAATAATATTAATAATAATCACAAATGATTATAATGTTACATGAAGAAAGACCTCTATCCACAGTTTCCCTCCATTTGGGCCAAAGACTAGAAAGGAAAATAACTTTGTCTAAGACATTTATGGACCCAATCTTCAGTTTTGCTTGGCTAAGAAAACAGCCATTTATGGATGTGGGTTAAAAATGCACCTGCTTTTTTCCCTTCCCACCATTTATTTCAAAGGGGCACTACCTGAAATCAGAGAGATAAATAAAAGGAATTAACCCTACTTTGCATAATAACTTAACATACTAGGTCCAGTATAAGAGAGGAATCCTGCTAATAACTATTTGGGGTTGAAGGGGACTAAACTTTCTCATTCTCATATGACTTTAGGCTGGCCTTTCCCTGGGAATCAGTATGTCCATGGCAGATGTGTGTGTGTGTGTGTGTGTGTGTGTGTGTCTAAGTTATATTCATGTGCACTAGTGTGTGTTCATGTGCACATATAAATAAAGTTACTTGCTGGAAAATCAGAAAAAAAATTCACCTCTGTGACTTACGCTTGGAGCAGACTTTTAAAAGGACAGACCTGGAATAAAAGAATTCCCCAGCACCCCTCACTTGCAGATTTTCTGCAGGACTTGGGAAATCAAAGGTTGTTAGAAACTCTTCTGCTGTGGCAGTGGAGCCTAACTCCATCCCAAATCCCCAGATACAGGGAAAGGCTTTGCTGGAAAGAGAAACAGGTCTAGCAGGCACAGCCCCTGTGGCCAGGGGGATTTCCTGCAGGCTTAGGGGAGATTTGCCCTTGGAGGTTTAAAAAGAGATTCTCAGAGAGAGAGAGAGGTATGTCTGAGGTCAGGTGTGCCTTTGAGAGGACTACCCATAAAGTTTTTAATTTTTGGAAGCTTTCCCTTTGAATGTTTGCCTTGGACAGTACTAATGTCTTTCTGAGTAAATTCCCTTTCACGGGGCTCCAATCCTTCAGTGACATCTAGCTCACCCATCAACTGGGTCTTCCTGTGATGCAGCGAAAAATAATGGCAGGAGGTGAAAAGAGGCTCACATTTATTGAATATTTAATCTTCCCTTTTTCCTCCCTCCCTCCTACCCAAAGCCTTGCCTCCTCAAAGAGTTCTGCTCTCCTGAGTGCCAGGGCCGAATCTGAAGCGAAGTGATTAGAGGCTGTGTTATAAACTGAATGTTTGTGTCCCCTACCCCTACCGCCCCCAAATTTATACACTGAAGCCCTGACCTCCAAAGTGATGGGTAGAAGGAGGGTCTTTGGGAGGTGACTATGGGTCAGATTAGGTCATGAGAATGAGGCCTTAACAATGGGATTAGCACTTTATAAGAAGAGGAAGACCCCTTCTCTCCCTCCTTCCCCACCCCTCCTCTGTACACACACACACACACACACACACACAAACACATCTCATTTTATAGACAAATGTAGGAAGACTTGGTTAATTCACTTGCCTGTGATCAGAGAGAAGGAAAGCAGTAAATTCTAGATTTGAAAGCAGGTTTGACTCCAAAGTCTGTGCATTTAGCCACCATGCTAGTCCAGTCTCTTTCTATGTTCTTTTGGACTTTTATCCTCTACATTTTTTTCCCAGAGGTTATTAGGGCTTTCCAAAACTCTGCACTGTGCTCTGACTCTGTCCTTTTCTGCTCAGGACATGTGCTGGCCCCTTGCTCTGTGAAGGCCTATCACGCCAGAAAATAGACCTAAGAGCTGATCTGGGCACAGTAATTATCATTAATTAGTACCACCCTTTCCAGTGTCTATTTTTCTTAGGTGATTTGATAGTATTATTTCCTCAAAACCTGTATGAAGAAGAGTTTTCACTGTGAAGAGATGGCATTTCTCTACCGTATTGCCTCAGGCAGGGCCCTGGGATTTATTTGGTCAATGAAAAGTGAGTAGAAGCGGCATGCAAGTCTTCTAAGTAGAAGTCTTAAGAAACAGCCCTTGCTTTGCCATGAACTCTTTTTCCTTTATCTGAGAAACTGCAAGCATTCAGAAAGAAGCTACTCCATTGTCCTAGGTCCTAGACTGGAAATGTCCAGAACAGAACCTCAGCCAAACCACTAAGGATATAGAGCCTGATAAGCAAGAAACCTTGTAGCTGTAGCTCACTGAAACATTCGAGTCTTTTGTTACTGTAGTATGAACTAACTCATTCTAGCTGATCCAAGTGGATAATCTGCATGTCAAAGACGGCCCCTTGCATCTGTGTAAGGCCCATTTCACTGTGCTTCCGATTCTACAGCAGAGATTGATCTGTGCCCCCAGTGAACATTTCTCAATGTCTACAGACATTTTTGGCTGTCACATCGAGGGCATCCTATAGACACCTGGTGGGTCGAAGCCAGGGATGCTACTAAACATCCTACAGTGGACCAAAAGTCCTTCACAACAAAGAATTATCCAGCCTAAACTGTCAACAGGGACAAAGCAAAAGCCCTGTTTTATACAAACCACCAAAAGGATTCAATTTTTTGGTGTGTCAATTAGGAGGAGGGATTTATTTTTCAAAGAGCAGAATGGCCAAGTAACAATACCTTAAACATACCTTCATCTTGTTTTATTTTGTTTTTTTTCCCTCATGTAGCAAAAGCACAACAGGAGGAAGTCCAGTAACAGTGTAGGACCCTGAAGGTATAATTAGGATTCAGACTCTTCCTACCTGCGCTGCCATTCTTAGCATATTAACTCAAAAACTTATGACCACAGAAAACTGATGCTCCTCCAGCCATATCTACACAGTCATATACACACAGCCATACACACAAAGTCATACACAAACACACACACACAACCACACACACAAGCAAGACAAAGCAGAAGGGAAAGGCATGAATCAAGCGCCTCTAATCCATTTTATCTGGAAAGCACAGCTTTTCAAACACCCCCCAGGAGATGCTCCCTTTAAGGTCTCATCAGCCAAAACTTCTCCACTTAGTATCCTGACAGTCAAAGAAATTAGCGTTTTTAGCTAATTTAGCTAAAGCATATTTAGCTTTCCCAGTTTCCATGGTAGAAACAATAGGTTGGTAATTGGTATGCAGAGAGCAGTTCTGTGTTATCTGCCTTTCCCTGGGTCTGAGCTATAAACCAGCTATCACTAACTTGCCCATGAGCAAGCGAAGGGGAAGATGACAGACAAGAGGCTTTGGAGACCCATGGCCCAGGTTCCACAAGCAGCTTTGTGAAGTAAGATGAAACAAACCTCCTCTCCCTCTTCTTTCAATGTCACTTCCAGGCATTCCAGCAATTCATCCTCCTGTCTCAAGCTCATGCCCAAGCCCAGACACACTCTGGGCTTCAGAGCTCCCCAGGATATACCTATTAGAACTACATGAATACAGGTTTCCCAGCATGACCTGGTGTAGACTCCAGGCTGCTGAGGAAACTGGCTAACCAGGATGGTAGTCTGGGAGACTAGCCGAAAGACAAAACTAGTGATCTTTGCCCAGGGAAGTCCTAACTGATTTGGCTATGGCTTGGTCTTTCATCCTAACTCTCACTGCACTTCCAAATCAGGTTACTAAGTTCTCCTGAGGGTTATACAATCTATGACTCAGTTAATAGGGGCACTATGTGCCCAAGAGGACTTCTAATGGAAAATGCATCCATATGGAAATGGAATTCGAAGCATCGAGGAACACAGACCATGCATTATGATAACCTTAGTCCATTCAGTAAATCAGCAAAAGTGTGTGTCACAGTAAATTAAAAATGACTAAACACTAGCCTTTTTTGCCCATTTTGAGTAATATTCTTTAATGACCTTAAATGAAACAGAAAATTAAAAATCTGTGAGATGAAGAGAAAGGCAAATTGAAATACTTATTCAAATGTGGTATGAAGGCAGCAAGAAGTTAATAGTCATTTCTATATTTAGTGCACTGATGGAAAAAATGAGTTGTTACAAGTTCTTTATAATATTACAATGTGAGTGCTATTTTAAAGGTTATTTTTCATTCAAAGGCAGAATCCAAGAGATAAATAAGAAAGGTAATATATAGAAAAGAAATGACTCAGCGTGTGGGCCAGGTGAGAACTTGGTACATATGTAAGATACTTAAATTTTTCCAGATTTGACTATTGCAATGATGTCTTACTTAGGGGTTAGTAGTCTTAGATACCAGTCCATAAATGAAGGGAAGGCTGTAAATGCTACACATAGTTTTACAAAGGAAATTTGATTTGAAAGTCACAATTCCTAAAGAAAAAGTTGACAGGTTTGAACTTAAAACCTACCAGAATGAACTTTCCTATATCCAAATTGAGCCACTGAAATGAAAACACTAAGAAATCATCACACTGTTCTTTTGGCTAAGAGGCCACTTTGGTATTGTAAATGTTTTCATATACTTGTATAGTCCTTGATAGCTTATGGTGAACAGTGTCGAATTCATGATATCCGAAGAAGATTTAGCTTCAGGACCAGGGACCAGGCTTGATCACTCAAGAGCTTTTGTGCAGCATAACTTTATTAAGCTATAAAAAGGGACAGAGAAAGCTTCTGACATAGACATCAGACAGGGGACAGAGTGCCCCCCTCAATAGTCTTATCAAGGCCTTATATACTTTTACCAGACCCACTCCCACAACATACATCTTACATTAATAAGATTAAAACTAACAATAGCAAGGTCTTATCAGACCCCCTCCCACAACAAATGTTTTAAGATAACAAGATTAGTCAGAAGGTTCTTGTTAAGGCGAAACACTTCCGTGAGCAAGATAGATTGTTATACTAAGACAAAGCAGAGCTGAGAAGAATCTTTTGAACTGAAGATGCTTTTGAACTGTGGTGTTGGAGAAGACTCTTGAGAGCCCCTTGGAATGCAAGGAGATCCAACCAGTCTATCCTAAAGGAAATCAGCCCTGAATATTCATTGGAAGGACTGATGCTGAAGCTGAAACTCCAATACTTTGGCCACCTGATGTGAAGAACTGACTCATCTGAAAAGACCCTGATGCTGGGAAAGACTGAAGGCGGGAGGAGAAGGGGACGACAGAGGATGAGATGGTTGGATGGCATCACCGACTCAGCAGACATGAGTTTGGGTAAACTCTGGGAACTGGTGATGGACAGGGAGGCCTGACATGCTGCAGTCCACAGGGTCACAAAGAGTCTGACACGACTGAGCAACTGAACTGAAGACAAAGCAATGAAGAAAAAAGTTTGTCCTTTTCTCCTCCTTGAGAGCACTGTACCCCTTTCTCCTTTGCAAGGGCCCTGGACCCCTTCCTGCTTGAGGGCCCTAGACTCCTTATCAATCTACCTAAGAATTAACTCTCTCACTGTTTCATAGTAGCATTATTCACAATAGCCAAAAGGTAGAAGCAACCAAGGGTCTATCACAGATGAGTGGACAAACAAAATGTGTACAAATATTTCTTTGAGTTTCTAATTTCAACTCTTTGGGGTATTTATGCTGAAGTGGAATAAATGGATCACATGGTAATTCAATGTTTAGTGTCAGTGGCTATACCATTTCACATTCCCACCAACAAAACACAACAGTTTCACTTTTTCAAACTGGCACCAACACTTTTTTTTTTCTTTTTCAAAATGCATGAAGTGATATCTCATTATGGTTTTGATTTGCATTTCCCTAATGAAGTTCATGGCATCTGGTCCCATCACTTCATGGGAAATAGATGCGGAAACAGTGGAAACAGTGGCTGACTTTATTTTGGGGGGCTCCAAAATCACTGCAGATGGCGACTGCAGCCATGAAATTAAAAGACACTTAACTCCTTGGAAGGAAAATTATGACCAACCTAGATAGCATATTCAAAAGCAGAGACATTACTCTGCCAACAAAGGTCCGTCTAATCAAGGCTATGGTTTTTCCTGTGGTCATGTATGGATGTGAGAGTTGGACTGTGAAGAAAGCTGAGAACTGAAGAATTGATGCTTTTGAACTGTGATATTGAAGAAGACTCTTGAGAGTCCCTTGGACTGCAAGGAGATCCAACCAGTCCATTCTAAAGGAGATCAGCCCTGGGTATTCTTTGGAAGGGATGATGCTAAAGCTGAAACTCTGGTACTTTGGCCACTTCATGTGAAGAGTTGACTCATTGGAAAAGACTGTGATGCTGGGAGAGATTGGGGGCAGGAGGAGAAGGGGATGACAGAGGATGAGATGGCTGGATGGCATCACTGACTCGATGGAAGTGAGTTTGAGTGAACTCCAGGAGTTGGTGATGGATAGGGAGGCCTGGCATGCTGTGATTCATGGGGTCACAAAGAGTTGGACACGACTGAGCGACTAAACTGAACTGAACTGAATGATTTGTGATGCTGAGTATATTTTCATGTGCTTATTGGCCATTCATATATCTTCTTTTGGAAAAATGTCTATTCAAGTCTTTGCCTACTTTTCAACCAGGTTTTTTTTTTTCATGTTGAGTTGTAGGAGTCCTTCATATACTCTGAACATTAATCCCTTTTAAGATCAATGGTTTTCAAATATTTCTTTCCATTCCTTAGGCTGTTTTTTCATTCTATTAGTAGTATCTCCTAATGCACAAAGTTTTTCATTTTGGTGTAGTCTTGTTTATCTATTTTTGCCTGTGCTTTTGGTGCTACATTCAAGAAAGCATTGCCAAATCCAAATCATCAAGATTTTTCCATATGTTTCCATCAAAAAGTTTCATAGTTTTATCTCTTCATGGGGGCCACTGATCCATTCTGCATTAATATTTTTATGTGCATTAAGATAAAGATCCACTTTCATTTTTCTGCTTTTGGATATCCAGTTTTCCCAACACCAGTTATCCTCTCCCCATTGAATGGTCTTGACATTCTCACCACAAATAATGTGACCATATATGTGAGATTTATTTCTTGGTATGTGTTATGTAATTTCTTGTAGAATATTTTGGTTTCCTTTGAGTTAATAATAGCCTCATTCTTTCATTTGCTTCACTATATATGTACTTATTAATTCACACCCATCCATCCTCAAGATATATACAATTCCCCTCTATATTATACTTTTCAAAACCTGGTAATATATCAGTTGGATACATTTTTGAAATTGTTCCTCAGGAGACATTGCTCTTAGAACCCTCTGCGTCGCTTCTCCTATCTGGCAGTTTCCCTTCACTATCGTCCTGGAAAATCACAGTGCCGCTTCTTGTGGTAAGTCCCCCAAGACCTAGGATTCCATATATTTCTCTTCCATTTACTTGCCTGTATTGGTGAAGCACATCATTCAGCAGCTTCCTGAAAATATTTATTTTGTCTTCACACTTTAGTTTTAATAGGACTAAATACAGAATTCTAGGTTTGAAATATATTACCTCAGAATTTTGAAAGCTTAGCTCCACTATCTTCTAGCCTCCAAGGAAGCTGTTACAAAGTCTCATTTCAGTAAACAGGACATCACTAAATGATTTCAGATGGAAAATTTCAGGGTCATATCTTTTAGAAATAGATCCCATTAACTGCCATGCAAAGGATGAAACTAAGAGGTACATATATTTTTAACTTTAAGTCAATCAGGTCAAAAGAAAATGGACTAATTGATCTGTTGTAAGATAAAGTGCAAAGAGGATTTTTGCATTGACTATGAGGTAAGATCAAGGACCTCTAATTAGCTTCCAACTTCCTTTACTTCATTCTAATTCTATAAATAATAAAGTACTGTCTATTAGCAGTGTCCCAGCACAAAAATGCATTGCTAAACTCATCTCATCATAGTGCCACTAATTATTTACATCTTGGCCTCCTTGAGGTTAAGGTCACCCTTTTACTCATCTTGATACCCCTGTCATGAAGCACAAGGTTTACTTAATAAATACTGTGGATTAGTGGCATAGGAAAACCAAAGTATCGCACTGGCCAAAAATTTTATTTGGGTTTTTCCATACCATCTTACAGAAAAACCACAGAGAACTTTTTGGTCAATCTAATAGTATAGCCTGTACCCCTCTAGTAATAAAGTTTACCCTTTTTTTTCCGTCACTGACTGCCACCACAATCATTACCCACTAAAATTATACCCAATCTCTTACATTGAATTCTTGTCCTAAAGAATTTAACATGCCTATGGAACCCCTGGACATACTATTAAGGAGTCATATGGAATCTGTTTTAGATTTTGAAAGAAATTTTGATGCCCCCTATATTTTCACCACACAAAAAAATTTTTAAAGACTTTAATCTCTTGCTTGCTGCTGAGGAGGAGACACTGCGGTGAAACAGAAAGACAGTAGACTGGGGATTCGATACTAATAATAGCCCTTAATTTACTCTGAGCCCAATTCCCTTTCTCTGCCTGAGCTTCCATGTTTCCATCTGTAAAAAGATTGGCTTGAACCCCAGGAGTGCACAAGCTTTATTTGGGGTCAGTTCTGATTGGTTGGCTGTAACTGTGGCGCC
The DNA here is from genome assembly GCF_023091745.1 of Budorcas taxicolor. NCBI lineage: Eukaryota > Metazoa > Chordata > Mammalia > Artiodactyla > Bovidae > Budorcas > Budorcas taxicolor. The sequence continues at coordinate 89,376,888 of NC_068911.1, read as the reverse complement.
TTTTCAAACTGTTCATGGGGTTCTCATGAACTGAAAACTTCCAGATGTTCAAGCTGGATTTAGAAAAGGCAGAGGAACCAGAGATCAAATTGCTAACATCCGCTGGATCATCAAAAAAGCAAGACAGTTTCAGAAAAATATCTACTTCCACTTTATTGACGATGCCAAAGCCTCTGACTGTGTGGATCACAATAATCAGTGGAAAATTCTTAAAGAGATGGGAATACTAGACCACCTGACCTGCCTCTTGAGAAATCTGTATGCAGGTCAAGAAGCAATAGTTAGAACTAGATAAGGAACAACAGACTGGTTCCAAATTGGGAAAGGAGTACGTCAAGGTTGTATATTGTCACCCTGATTATTTAACTTATATGCAGAGTACATCATGAGAAACGCTGGACTGGATGAAGCACAAGCTGGAATCAAGATTGCCGGGGGAAATATCAATAACCTCAGATATGCAGATGACACAACTCTTATGGTGAAGAAGAAAGTGAAAAAGAACTAAAGGACTTCTTGATGAAAATGAAAGAGGAGAGTGGAAAAGTTGGCTTAAAACTCACCATTCAGAAAACTAAGATCATGGCATCCAGTCCCATCACTGCATGGCAAATAGATGGGGAAACAATGGAAACAGTGAGAGACTTTATTTTGGGGGGCTCCAAAATCACTGCAGATGGTGACTGCAGCCATGAAATTAAAAGACATTTGTTCCTTGGGAGAAAAGCTATGACCAACCTAGACAACATAATAAAAAGCAGAGACATTACCTTGCCAACAAATGTCCTCTAGTCAAAGCTATGGTTTTTCCAGTAGTCATGTATGGATGTGAGAGTTGGACTAAAAAGAAAGCTGAGCACCAAAGAATTGATGCTTTTGAACTGTGGTGTTGGAAAAGACTCTTGAAGAGTCCCTTGGACTGCAAGGAGATCAAACTAGTCCATCCGAAATCAGTCTTGAATATTATTCATTGGAAGGACTGATGCTGAAGCTGAAACTCCAATACTTTAGCCACCTGATGCAAAGAACTGACTCATTTGAAAAGACCCTGATGCTGGGAAAGATTGAGGGCAAGAAGAGAAGGGGATAACAGAGGATGAGATGGTTGGATGGCATCACCAACTCAATGGACATGAGTCTGAGCAAGCTCTGGGAGTTAGTGATGAACAGGGAGGCCTGGGGTGCTGCAGTTTATGGGGTCGCAAAGAGTCGGACACAACTGAGCGACTGAAATGAACTGAACTGTGGTGCACTGTATAGGAGGATTATGCATCCAGGTCTGGGCCTAGGACTGAACAGCATCCTGTTTGAAGAGCAATGTCTGCTCTGGAAGGGGGAGCACTTTGCTGTTAGGACATCAGCCCTCAGATGAATAATATCTACAGTCCCTTTGTCTATCAGATACTGTGACTAACTTACATTACTTTTCAGACCATTTGCCCTTTTTTTTTTCCCTAAAGTGTCTGAGTTTTCCATGTCCCTCTGAATGGAAGAGACTAAAACTGGATAAAGATCTCTTTCAAAACTTATCATATCTAATATGTAATAATTCCTAAATTCTATATTCCTTCTTGTTGTTGTAGTTTAGTCACTAAGTCAAGTCTGACTTCTTTTGTGACCCCATGGACTGTAGTTCACCTGTATCCTCTGTCCATGGAATTTTCCAGACAAGCACACTGGGTTGGGTTGCCACTTCCTTCTCTAGGGGATCTTGCTGACCAAGGGACTGAACCTGTGGCCCCTGCACTGGCAGATGGATTCTTTACCACTGAACCACCAGGGAAACCCATATATTCCTTCTTACACACCACAGCATTTTGCTTCTTTAATTACAGAGTTGAAGTGCCAACCATTGAAACATGGAACAGATGACACGAATAATAACTAACTTCCATGTATAGGCAAATACGCAAAATAAAGTAACTCAGCATAGCATATTGCATTACTTTTCTAGGGCTCCTATAACAAATTAGCACAAACTGGCTAAACCAGCAGAAGTTTATTCTCCTAGAGTCCTGGAGGCTAGAAGTGTGAAGTCAAGGTGGCTTTGGTGGGGCCTGTTCTTTCTAAGGGCTCTGGGAAGAATCCTTCCTTGCCTCTTCCTTGCTTCTGGTAGTTGTGGCAATCCTTCACTTTCACTGGCTTGTAGATCATCACTCCAGTCTCTGCCTCCATAGTCACACTGCCTCCTTCCCTGTGTGGCTGTGTCTCTAAATCACTCTCCTTTAAAAAAAAAGAAAAAGAAAACAACCCCATCATTGGATTTAGGGCCCACCCACCCAGTATGACTTCATCTTAAATTGAGTCCTTCTTCAAAGATCCTATTTCCAAATTTCACATTCACATGTTCCAGAGGTCAGGACTTCAATATAACTTTCAGAAGGGCACAATTCAACTTACAACTTATAGCAACTTCTACATTTGCCAAAAATAATAAGATTATTAAATGGTAGTAAACATTCATCTTCTACTTAGCATATCTTGATACTCAGTTCAGTTCAGTTCAGTTGCTCAGTCGTGTCTGACTCTTTGTGACCCCATGAATCACAGCACGCCAGGCCTCCCTGACCATCACCATCTCCCGGAGTTCACTTAAACTCACGTCCATCGAGTTGGTGACACCATCCAGCCATCTCATCCTCTGTCATCCCCTTTTCCTCCTGCCCCCAATCCCTCCCAGCATTAGAGTCTTTTCCAAAGAGTCACCTCTTTGCATGAGGTGGCCAAAGTACTGGAGTTTCAGATTTAGCATCTAGATACTAAATATCTATAATTAGTTACCTGGAGTAGTATCCATAATTTAATGCTGAATAAAAATACCAGACTATACTATGGTAGGATCTTATTTATAGGATGTTATAGAAAATTTCTATATGTATATACATGGACCAAAAGACATTTGGAAAATGCAAATATCACTTTTTTTAATTAATTTATTTTTTATTGAAGGATTATTGCTTTACAGAATTTTGCTGTTTTCTGTCAAACCTCAACATGAATCAGCCACAGGTATACATATATCCCTTCCCTTTTGAACCTCCCTCCCATCTCCCTCCCCATCCTACCCCTCTAGGTTGATACAGACCCCCTGTTTGAGTTTCCTGAGCCATACAGCAAATTCCCATTGGCTATCTATTTTACATATGGTGATGTAAGTTTCCATGTTACTCTTTCCATGCATCTCACCCTCTGCTCCCGTCTCCCCATGTCCATAAGTCTATTCTCTATGTCTGATTCTCTACTGTTGCCCTGTAAATAAATTCTTCAGCACCATTTTTCTAGAGTCCGTATATACGTGTTAGAATATGGTATTTATCTTTCTCTTTCTGACAAACTTCACTGTGTATAATAGATTCTAGGTTCATCCACCTCATTAGAACTGACTCAAATGCATTCCTTTTTATGGTTGAGTAATATTCCATTGTGTATATTACCACAACTTCTTTATCCATTCATCTGTCAATGGGCATCTAGGTCGCTTCCATGTTCTAGCTATTGCAAACAGTGCTGCAGTGAACAACGGGATACATGTGTCTTTTTCAATTTTGGTTTCCTCAGGGCATATGCTTAGGAGTGGGATTGCTAGGTCATACAATGGTTTTATTCCTCGTGTTTTAAGGAATCTCCATACCATCTTCCACAGTGGCTGTATCAATTTACATTCCTACCAACAATGCAAGAGTGTTCCCTTCTCTCTACACCCTTTCTAGCATTTATTGTTTGTAGACTTTTTGATGATGGCCATTATGACCAGTGTGAGGTGATATCTCATTGTAGTTTTTATTTGCATTTCTCTAATAATGAGCAGTGTTTCTTTTCATGTGTTTGTTAGCCATCTGTATGTCTTCTTTGGAGAAATGTCTGTTTGAGTCTTTTTTCCACTTTTTGATTGGGTTGTTTGTTTTTCTGGTATTGACTTGTATAAGCTGTTTATATATTTTGGAAATTAATCCTTTGTCAGTTGTTTCATTTGCTGTTATTTTCTTCCATTTTGAGGGCTGTCTTTTCACCTTGCTTATAGTTTCCTTTGCTGTGAAAAGCGTTTAAGTTTAATCAGGTCCCACTTGCTTACTTTTGTTTTTATTTCCCTTACTCTAGGAGGTGAGTCATAGAGGATCTTGCTTTGATTTATGTCATCATCCTGCCTATGTTTTCCTCTAAGAGTTTTATAGTTTCTGGTCATATATTTAGGTCTTTAATCCATTTTGAGTGTATCTTTGTGTATGGTGTTAGGAAGTGTTCTAATTTCATTCTTTTACATGTAGCTGTCCAGTTTTCCCAGCACCATTTGTTGAAGAGGCTATCTTTGCCTCACTGTATATTCTTGCCTCCTTTGTCAAAAATAAGGTACCCATTGGTGCATGGGTTTATTTCTGGGCTTTCTGTCTTGTTCCATTGGTCTATATTTCTGTTTTTGTGCCAGTACCATACTGTCTTGATGACTATAGCTTTATAGTATAACCTGAAGTCAGGAAGCTTGATTCCTCCAGCTCCATCCAAATATCACTTTTATAAGGAAAATAAAGCCTTACATTTACAAACTGACCATAAAAACATAACAATGCTTTATACTTTTCAAAAATAATAACTGCAAAAGTGGGCTTCCCAGGTGGCATTAGTGGTAAAGAACCTGCCAGCCAATCCAGAAAAGTAAGATCCCTAGGTGGGGAAAATCACCTGGAGGGAGGATCTTTATAACAGATAAAGATGTTTTTGTTCCTGTGTTTAGTCCTTATCCTTCAAAAATTATTGGTTAATTCTTAATCAAAAATGAAGAGTTTTGCCTTCTTCCTCATTAGAGTGCTTTCTAATCCAAGTAGAGGTCAATGAAAACATCTATAAAATCACATTTTCATTAGGGAAGAAAAGCTGTGGTACTGGCTAAAAAAGCAAGTCATGCATTTACAGCAATACATTTCTAGTAATGTAATTGGAAAAGGTAAATGCTTGCATAGTAATTCTGTGCGAATTAAAACTTCACAAATCGACAATTTCTCTGACAAATGTTACAGTAGTTACTTCCATTCTCTCTTGTCCTGATTTGGATTTTCTGTTCACCTCTAACAATTTTAACAGGTTTTTCCCATGACTATTTAACATTAGATTGCTCTGTTAGTAACTGGTTAATGCACTCTGACCTTCTCTGTGGTAATTTTTTTAACTTAGCCTGCTTAGACTTAGCAAGATGACTGCTGTCAGAGGACAGTGGGAGAAAGCCTAAGCCAGCTGAGTGCCTATCATAACTGAACTCATAACCTAATATCTCATGAAATAGGGACTTTGGCAGGTTTCAGTAGCATAGCATGAAAAAGTAGCATTGAGCCAAAAATAAGCAAATAGCAAACCCCTGTTCTATTTGGAAAGGAAATGGGGGTTTTTGTCCCTAACTACTCTTCCTTTTACATCTTGAAACAATGACAAAAACATTTTTAAACTTGTATATCTGTATTCTAAAACACTGCCATCATAAAGCAGACATGTGAGTAAAAGGGTTGCCTCATCCAGAAGTCGTTAGTGTAAAGAGAGAGACTGGGCTCCCCCCAGTCCTATCTTTATTTTGATTTTATTCTACATAGTCTAGAAAATGTACTATGGTCTCTAAAATCCCTAGTTTTCAAAGTAACTCTGCCTTTTGCTGGTAGGGGGCAAAAAACTATTGCTTTGTCTTACAGAGTGAATGTCTGCCAACTACCCATTCATTATATGTCTGAACTTTGGTAATATATGGCTATGGAGATTAAACCTTCTATAAAGACTTCCTATTGAGGTGAATGCTCATATTGAAATGAGTTACCTACAGTATTTACTAGAGATTTATGAGATTAAATTAAGAGATAATGTAAGAAAGTAGACTTTTTTGTTCTTCATAATGCTTGATGATTCATTTAGGGACCTAGAAATATTGTGCAAAAATGTATAAATATTATCCAAAAGGCTTTCTGCCCTATATTTTTTAAATACAGAATAGTTATTTATGAAGTAGTCCCGGCCCTAGTTCTACAGGGCTTGGCTATTAATATTTTTATGGAAGAAATGTTTAGTTCTGGAAAACGTAAATGCTTGTATATATTTTTGCAACCTGGGATCTCCCTTACTCCATTTCTTCCTTTAATTTAAATGGCCACATGTATATGTCTTTCCTTGCTGTGTTAGGAAAATGGGGGCTGGATATCCCAAGAATCAGAGGTTATATAAAAATACTGCAGATAGACAGCAGATATAAATGTCTACCAAATGCTATCTTAAATTTTGGTCCAAACTGATCATTTGGAAATAGATTTATTGTAAGTGTTTAATTAGAGTGATTTCTTAAATCTGAACTAAATTGCTTTTAGAGTCCTTTTTCTTTGTAAGCATTGTAAATGCTAATAAATCCTGTTAATTTTTTTACTGCATGTTATGTTGAAATAAAAACAAAGTAAAATGAAAAAAAAATTCCTACAGTGAAATCCAAAGTAACTTTATTCAAATAGATCACTTTTTGCCTCTTAATATTATGTAAGACTGTACCTATTATGTTTACTCTAACTAGGTTGTAGTAAAAACAAAGATGACATCAGATATTCAGCCTTAAATGAACCTACAATAGTGAAATCAAAAAAGCAAAAAAAGGAGCCAAGGCAAACATGAGCCTGAGGGTTGATCAGAGACCCAAATATGCACTCTTCAGCTAATGTGCAGGGACATCCTTAGCTGAGAAAGAAAACCTGTGGTCAGTGGGGCATGCAGCTTCACTTCGTCCACCTGTCTTTTAGTGTGTCATTACTGCAAATTAAATAATTCAGTTGAAAGCTAAAACATTTGCTGCACTGGCTGAAGAACCTCTAGACTGCAACATGTGACATACTTAATTGAATCCTCTTCCACTAAAAGTCAGAATATCATGGAGTGCAAACCTGAGCCTCTCAGACCTCCCCTGCCCCATTTAAGAAGGATGAGTGTATAGAAGCTGACACAGTTGACTTTTTAACTGCTAAGGAAGGAAGTTCCTTTAAGCCTAAGAAAGCAAAACCATCTGGTATTGCACAGCTGTGGAAATATTGTGTATCTAATTATTTATGGAGGTACCTATAATTTGGTCTTGGTATATCCCAGAAGACTTTGAAAAAGCAGAGTTTCATCATGATCTCAGATCAATAGCTTATAAATCATTATTCTGGTTCAAGATTATTTTCATAGAATGAAAAATGGAAAAATCCTGTTTTCATTAAAGAAACACAGAAATGTCATACTGGTTTATGCAGAGTCACGAGAGGGCATGCCTATGTAGTGCCGTAGGAAAAGGAATTGTCAGTCACTCTATATCCTTGGCCTTTCAGTTCCGTGAATTAGAACCAATGAAAGAAACATATTTAACAATAGATGGGGCATCTAAACATCCAACTATTTACTGTCCTATACCCTCTACAGACTTGACTACTAAGAAAGAATAACTCACCTTTTTAAAATAAAATCATAAAAATACAGAATGTTAGAGTTTAACACTTAAGAGAAATTTTCTGCTTCTTGTAAAGGCAGATTAGAGTTTTGTTTTTGTTTTTCTTTGTTTGTTCTTTGCCAGATAAATCTTCCTTGCGAGAATAAATGGAGAGCTAAAAAGATATTTTTTAAAATATAAATGTTTGAAGAATCAGAGAGTTTCAAAAATAGTCCAGGTTTGATGCATGATACAGGGTGCTTGGGGCTGGTGCACTGGGATGACCCAGAGGGATGGGATGGGGAGGGAGGAGGGAGGGGGGTTCAGGATGGGGAACACATGTACACTCATGGCAGATTCAAGTAAATGCATGGCAAAACCAATACAATATTGTAAAGTAAAAATAATAATAATAATAAAATAAAAATTAAAAAAAAATAGTGAGCCTCTGAGAAAGTGGACTCCAGTAAAGGAAAAGAACACAAAGAAAATGAACTCAAGAGCAAAAGAGACACAGATGTGTAGAGCGGACTTTTGGACTCTGTGGGAGAGGGAGAGGGTGGGATGATTTGGGAGAATGGCATTGAAGCATGTATACTATCATGTAAGAAACGAATCGCCAGTCTATGTTCGATGCAGGATACAGGATGCTTGGGGCTGGTGCACGGGGATGATCCAGAGAGATGATATGGGGTGGGAAGTGGGAGGGGGGTTCATGTTTGGGAACTCATGTACACCCGTGGTGGATTCATGTCAATGTATGGCAAAACCAATACAGTATTGTAAAGTAAAATAAAGTAAAAATAAAAATTAAAAAAAAAAAGAGTCAGTGTAATGCTTTTACCCCGAAGGCATTTGCCAATTCACCGGTGGCGGCTTAAAAGGCTGAGAAGTCAAACAGAAGCCTGTGTCTGAGAGGACGAGAAGCTAAGTAGAACTTCCAAACATTCTAAGAGGCCAAGGAAGATACAAACTGGAGTCTACAGCTCGCTAAAGAAAAGGAATTTCGATAAATCACCAAGGCTTTCAGTCAGGACCCCTCAAAGACTGTTGTGAACCCCCACAAAGAGGGGTGAGTCAGACAGCAATGAATGAGACTCACAAATAGTGAAACCCGGCTCTAAATCAGCTCGGTTTCTGACTGTATTTAGCTGGCACCTTACCTTAACTGCCTGTTTAAAACACAAACAACTCCTCTCTGGGAAAAAAAAATTCAGAACCAAATTTTGCATACATGATATCTGGCACTGAATCCTATATTATCAGGAAACAAAAGCACTTGATCAAAATCAAAAGAATAATAAACAGTATAAACAAGTCCACAGAAAGTTTATTGGCATTATTAGACACGACTTTTTAAAACTATGAGAAATACCTTCAAGATATTAGATGGCAACTTGGAGAATTTCAGCACAGAAATGAAAATTATTTTTAAAAAAGGAATCAAATGAAAATTTTAGAACTGGAAATACAGTAAGTAAAATTAAGAGCACAGTTGGTGAGTCTAACCACAGATTAAATAAAGCTGATAAGAAGATTCATGAAATCTTAAATCAGAAAAAATATACAAACTGACACATGGAGAAACAAATATTAATAGAAAATGTAGACATTAACATAAAAGACATACAGTATACACACGTATGTAATGGGAGCCTAGGAAGGAAAAGGAAAGAAAAAATAGAGAAGCAACATTTAACAAAGTGATTTTCCAAAACTGACGAAAGAAATCAAGCCACAGATTTGAGATATTCTACAAGCCCCTGCAGGATATATACAGATAAAAGAACACCCAGGTACATCACTGTACAACTGCTGAAAACCAAAGTCAAAAAAATTATTAGCAGCCAGAGAAAAAAGATGAAGCTTCATTCAAAGACGCAAATAAGCTGACAGATGATGCCATAAAAGAAACAATGAAATCCAAAAAAGTTGGAGTGACTTTTTCAATGTGTAGAGATAACCCTACTACTTGATTAGTCCTACTCTGCCTCCCACATGCCCAATGAGACAATATCCAGAGAGGCTAGTTATCTACCCGCGCACGGCCAGACCAGAATGCCCACCACTCTCCTAGTTTATCTGCATTCTTCCCCACTGTCCCAGTCATACAGTCACTAAAAGAAAATAGAAAACATTCTACTCCAACTACTGCTTTCCGTACATGTTCCTTTACAAATATGGATTTGGGCATCCCTCTGGAGAAAATCCCTTTACACAACCCCACTGCTAAATGACAACCGAGCATATACACTCAACCGAAAACACACAGATTCCATTCTCACTCTTTGCATAATTTGTTGCTAGGAAAATGCCCATTTAAAAAATAAATAGCCTAATGTACAAGCTTTATTGATTTATTTAATTGCTACATTCCCAACTCATCTGGAAACTGGAGGAGGGAAGCATCATTATTCTGTGTGTGACTTTTTATTCTTCTGAATACCTTTCATTCCAGGATCTCAAACAGGACACACCTGCATGTTCAGACAGCCTCAACAGACCCATTTTATTAAGGAAAAGTTTTGCATAGACGACAAAGATCTTTTGGTGCACAGGAACCTCCACTTCCCTAAATCATCTATTCCACAGCTCCAGCAGCAGATATTTAAAAATGTCATTCTCCTTAATGCCACATCAGAAAATGTGGCCTTTCAACATGAACATTTGTGCAATTCAGGACAATGGGGGGTCTCCTTAAATGACTTTCCCTGAATACTTTCAGGGATACAAATTGCTCTGCATGATGACAGAGATTGGTAATACTTCTCATTTTTGTAAAACACTATTTCCCCTTTTTTCCATAATTGATATAGTTATAGAGCCTCTAGCAAATAAAATGGAAGCTGCTCACGTTTAGAAATGGAAAAGGGACAGCATCTACTACAAGAGTTTTCTGTCAGGTTTACAGGGAAGAATCAGAGACTATAAAGCCTAAGGATTTAATTCAGAACATGTGACAGTATTTTCTGTGTAGCTGACTTCGAAGTGCCCTCTGATTTTTTCACGAAATGCTGCCGAGCGCTCAGGGCACCAAATGAACAGGGAAAAGCATATTCACTTTGCTGCTACTAAATACAGGATTTTATATCTCTGAACAACATTTTAAAACTAGTCATTACCTAAAAATAGTCTCATTATTTTTATTAATTGCAGCTCAAAATTTGCCCTTTAAGTAAGGTCCATGAGTGGGAAAAGTCTATTTTTGCCACTGTAATCCTGTATCTTCACAGTAGCATCTGTTCTAACATGATCTTGCTGTGCTAAACATCTCAGTAACCACCCGTCTGTGTGCCAGATGGAGGTGACTGCTCTGACTCTACGTGGTACCTGTCAGCAATCCAACAAACTAAAGGAGTTAAATTACTCCATCTGCTCTTTCAAATTGCCCAGAGACTGCCCCCAAAATGTTCATGTTTTTGTTTGTTAATAAATAATAAAAGAACACTTTGTCAATTATGTGCCTTGACTGATTCATAATTTGTGCTAACAAATTTCTGTCAATAATGAGTGTGTCAGCCAAGAAGCATTTATTAAATACCCACTACCTATTTTCATTATACTAGTTACTTTAAGATATTGGAGAAAATAACTATAACATTAAGGAGGAGAACATACCTGGAAAATAATTCATGGTTCAAGCAGCATTATACATCATGGGTAATGTAATAATGCAAATTAGATGATACTAACAATTAAAGAAGAGAACACACAAAGGAAATAAAATTTTTAAAAATAGGAAAACAAAAAAATCAGAATAAAAGGTGAACATAATGTGTGTTTGGGAGTGAAGGTGGGGGAAATCCACATTTCTTTAATCAACAAATACTTAACATGGACTACAAGCTTCAAGCTATGCTAAAGACAACAGTGGAGAAAAGAAGAACACAGAACCTTCCTTCCAAGAGTTGTCATGCTAGCAGACATAACAACACACAATCACAAGGCGGTAAAGGAAGACCCTGAGCATCTCGCCTCCCACTGAATCTTACCTACATCTAGAGCAATTCCTCCCAAAGAAGACCTGAAGGCTGACTGAGCAGTTACTGCACATAGAAAGACCATATAGAAACAGATAGAAAGGACAGACATGGTATCCATGGGAACCCCATCCCCTACACAGTGACCTGAAGTAGAGGATGGTGCTGAGAGACCCTAGTACAGCCCCTCCTGCCCTAGGAAACAGCCAAAAAAAAAAAAAAAAAAGCAGCAGTTAAGCAGCACCTAGATGGGAAATCCATTTACCAACACTAATGTTTCTGCCAAACAGGGAGGGAACTGCTGGAGCCTTCTCCAAGGTCAAAGGCACAGTTTGAGTTCCCCGAGGACTTGCCTCCAGCCTGCACCCATTCCACTTCTAGCCATACCAACAATACAGCCTTCAGCACAGTGCTCCAAAGGGACAAGCCCCAGCCCACACCCACTGAAGCACCAGCTTCCCCACCAACACAGCCCCAGGACAGTGGACCAGACACTGCCCCCAGCCCACTGACTCTCTCCAGCCAGCCTGCCAAAGCCTCCAGGCACAAGCAGCCTACACAGGGGATGCTCCCACACAAGACCACTCCTCCAAAACTAGGGGAGACAGCTGTTTCACCTAATTCTCTTAGAAACCAAAACCAAAAATCAAACAAAATTAGGAGACAGAGGGATACATTCCAAAAACCTAGTGAAACAGAAATAAGTAATTTACATGGGAAAGAGTTCAAAAAAGCAGTCATAAGGATGTTCACCAAACTCAACAGCAGAAGAACCCAGGTATCATGACATCAAAAAGATATGCTTAAGTCCTAATCCTAGTACCTATGAAGTGACCTTATTTAGATATAGCATCTTTGGAGTGAGAGTGAGTGAAGTCACTGTCGGGTCCGACTCTTTGTGACCCCATGGACTGTAGCCTACCAGGTTCCTCTATCCATGGGATTTTCCAGGCAAGAGTACTGGAGTAGGTTGCTTTGGAAATGTATTTAAATTAAAGATCTTGAGATGAGATTATCCAGTATTTAGAGTGGGCTCTAAATCCACTTTCTCTCACAAGAGAAAGAAGAGGGGGATACACACACAGCCAAGAAGAGTATATGAAGATGGAAGCAGAGATTGGAGTGATATGCCATAAACCAAGGAATGCCAAGGATTACCAGGTAGCCAGCCACCAGAAACCAGGAGAAAGACAGGGAACACCTTTTTCTTCAGAGAGCCTCCCAAAGAAATCAACCCTGCCAATACTTTGATTTCAAAATCTGTCTTTCAGAACTGTGAGAGAATAAATTTCTGTTGTTTTAAGCCAAAAAAAAATAAAGGGGGGGTGGAATTCAGTGAGAACTTGCACAAAGATTTAGAAAATACAAGAAAAAACCATCAGAACTGAAAGATAAAACAAGTTAAAAATTCACTAAAGGAAATCAATAGCAGATTACATGACACAGAAGAATGGATAATAGATTAGTGTAAATCATGCATCAGAGCAACAAAACCAGATACCAAAACCAAAGATGCCACAAAAAAAGAAAATTATAGGCCAATATCCCTGATCAATGCAGATATACAAAAAACTTAGCAAACCAAATTCAACAATGATTAAAAGGAAAATACAAGATCAAGTGGGCTTCATTCCAGGGATGCAAGGATGGTTTAAAATTCCTAAATTAATCGTGATACACCACATTAACAAAACAAAAGATAAAATCTTACAGTTATCTCAATGGATGCAGAAAAGTATGTGACAAAATTCAACATTCATTTATAATTAAAAACTCTCAACAAAGAAAAACCTCTTTCCTCTCAACCAAAGTAGGTACAGAGGAAACACACCTCAATACATTAAAGACCATATTTGACAGACCTACAGCTACCATCATACTCAATGATAAAAAGCTGATCAAGATCAAGACAAAAATGCCTGCCACTTTTATTCAACATCGCTTTGAAAGCTCTAGCCACAACAAATATACAAGAAAAAGAAATAAAAGGCATGTAAATTGAAAAGAAAGAAGTAAAACTGTCACTCTTTGTAGATAATATTTTATATGTAGAAAAAACTAGTCTACCAAAAAAACTATTAAAACTGATAAATGACCTAAATAAAGTTTCAAGATACAAAAACAATATACAGAAATATGTTGTGTTTCTACACATTAATAAGGAATCATCAGAAAGTGAAATGAAGTGAGTAGTCCCATTTACAACACATCAAAAAGAATAGAATACCAGGAGTAAACCTAACCAAGGAGATGAAAGACCTGTACTCTGAAAACTATATGACACTGAAGAAAGAAACTGAAAAGACACAAATAAATGGAAATAAATATTATGCTCATGGATTGGAAGACTCAGTATTCTTATAATGTCCACACTACCCAAAGCAATCTACAAATTCAATGCAATCCCTATCAAAATACCAGTGGCATTTTTCATAGAATTAGAACAAATAATTGTAAATTATTATAAAAAAAATTAAAAATTCTAAATAGCCAAAGCAATCTTGAAAAATAAAAACAAAGCTGAAGGTATCCTTGATTTCAAACTATATTACAAAGTTGTAACCAAAATAATATATTGGCACAAAAATAAACATATGAATAAATGGAACAGAAAGAAAGTCCAGAAATAAATCCATGCTCATGTGATCAATTATTTATAACAAAGGAGGCAAGAATATACATGGGTTTCAATCTCTTCAATAAGTTGTGCTGAAAAAACTGGACAGCTATATGCAAAAATAATAAATAAAACTGGACTACTTTCTTACAGCATACACAAAAGCTAAACTCAAAATGGATTAAAGATTTAAATGTAAGACCTAAGTCATGTCTAGAAGAAAACATAGGCATATGCTCTTCAAGTCAGCCTTGGCAATATTTGGGGGCTATGTCTCCTCAGACAGGGCCTCCCAGGTGGCGCAGTGGTAAAGAATCTGCCTGCAGTTCAGGAGGCGCAAGAGACGTGGTTTTGATCCCTGGGTCAGGAAGATCCCCGGGAGGAGGAAATGGCCACCACTCCAGTATTCATCCCTGGAAAACTCCATGGACAGAGAAGTCTGGCAAGCTACAGTCCATGGGAGCTCAAAGACTGAACAAATGAGTGTGTGTGCTGGGAAGCCTCCTCAGGCAAGGTAAACAAAAACAAAAATAAACAAATGGAGCTACATCAAACTAGCAAGCAAAGGAAACCAAACTAAACAAAAAGGCAACCCACTGAACAGGAGAAAATATTTGTAAATGATATCTCTGATAAGAGACTGATATCCAAAATATATAAAGAACTCATACAATCCAATATTTTTTTAAATATGATTTTAAAATGGGCAGAAGATGTGAATAGACACTTTGTCAAAAAAGACATACAGGTGGCCAACGGGCACATGAAAATGGTATTTGAAACCATTTCAACAGGCACAGGCATATTCACATCACTAATCATGGGGGAAATGCCAATCAAAATCACAGTGAGATTGATTCTACCACACAACTGTCAGAATGGCTATTGTCCAAAAGCCTACAATAACAAATATAGGCAAGGATGTGGAGAAAAGGTAACCTGGGTACACTGTTGGTGGTAACGTAAATTGGTACAGCCACTAAGGAAAACAATATGGATTTCCTCAAAAAACTAAAAGTAAATCTACCATATAATCTAGCAATTCCACCTCTGGGTATTTATCTGAAGAAAACAAAAACATTAATTCAGAAAGATATGCATACCCCTATGTTCATTGCTTCCCTGGTGGCTCAGATGGTAAAGAATCCGCCTGCCATGTGGGAGACCTGGGTTCAGTCCTTGGGTTGGGAAGATACCCTGGAGGAGGGCATGGCAACCCACTCTAGAATTCTTGCCTGGAGAATCCTCATGGATAGAGGAGCCTGGTAGGCTACAGTCCATGGGGCCACAAAGAGTTGGACACAAGTGAGTGACTAAGAAAGCACAGTGTTCATTCCAGCAGTATTAACAACAGCCAAGATATGGACACAACTTAAGTGTCCATCAGTGGAAAATGAATAAAGACGTGAGATATATAGATAGATATATATATATATATATATATACACACACACACACACACACACACACATAAATACACACCAATGAAACATTACTCAGCCATAAAAATAATAAAATCTTGCCTTTTGTGCAACATGGATGGACCTGGAGGGTATCATGCTAAGTGAAATAAGTCAGATAGAGAAATCAAATACCATATGATCCCACTTATATTTAGACTCTAAAACAAAGAAACAAAACAGAAATAGACTCATAGATGCACAGAACAAATTGTAGTTGCCAGAAGAGAGGGAGGTGGGAGACAAAAGAAATAGGTGAAGGAGATTAAAAGATACCAACTTCCAGCTACAAAATAAGTCTCGGTGATGCAACTTTCAAAAGAATATAGTCGACAATATCATAACAATTCTGTATGATGATGGAAGGTAACTGGTCTTATTGAGGTATTCACTTCATAATGTATAAAAGTACTGAATCGCTATGTTGTACACCTAAAACTAACATAATATTGTATGTTAATTATAACTTAGAAAAGATTCAATCACAAACATCTCTAATAAAACAGCTGTTACAAATTGCCTACTTTAAACTTAATGTCAATTGTCATTTTTAAAAATCTTGTAATAGCAAGACTGGTTCCTTTTGTTAAATGGGATATGTTATTTATAGTAAAAAAAAAAATAATCTACTATTCTTGCTGACCATCTCCTATAACATTTGACCAAGCCCCTAGTATTCTCTACATTGTGCTGTTTAACGATGATTAAATGCAGTGATGACAGCTCAGAAAGTGTTATGGTAAAGATTCCTTTGATATGACAAAAGTGAACAAACACCTTTTTTAGACATTGGACCTGACAATCCACTGATAGTCAATAACTAATATAACGTTGTATTACTGCGGCAGAAGTTCAAGATGGAAGAGGGCCACTTGAAGCCATTGTAAGGAAATAAACACAAACCAGATGTCTACTGAAGTCTAGATACCTTTTGAGATCCAAATATGAACATTCAAACCTTTATTTTATGTTCTGTGGAGGTACAAAACCTCTCAAAATCTTCAGAGAATTTATTAGGAATTTTATATTCTCTTGATGGTCACCTCTAGTTAAAGATCCTAAAATTTTTGAATTAGTTCTATTAGAGAATATCTCACCACATTCAATTTCACGCTATGTTGATCTAAATGTGGAATTCCTTTCCTTAACTTCCCACAAACCAATCATTCCAATGGGTATCTATATATGGAAAAGACGTGACTGAAAATTTTGGATGTGGGGCAATTTGTATGGCCACAAGACAAACCAAAATGCAAGTTTAGATATTCTAGCTGCAAAAGTCACTCGGTCATTTGCCCAGTTAGAACTTCAATCTCCTGCTCGGTCATATTCAATTTTCCTCTTGCTCTCACTTCTCCTTCCTCTGTTCCTCACCTCCATTTCCCATTTATTTCAAATTCAAGGTAGTTTGTCATCTTGGCTTCTGTCAATCTATGAATTTAGAATTTCTTTCTATACCCTGAAGTGGCTTATCATGGTATTTTCCTAAGCAAAGTCTATTCCTTATGAGAAATTCTAATATCAACCATTAAAGTTACAAAATGCTTTACTTCAATACAATAATAATTTTTTAAGCTTGCAGAATAGCAGAGAAAGTGGTAAACTCCTGCATTTTTCCAAGTTTTAGTATCAGTTTACACTGCCTCCAAAAATTTAGTAACACGTTAGCAACAATAATAATGTTTACACCTTTTGACCTGAAATTCCACTCCATAGAACTGTGCCCACTTTCATAGTAAATACTCAATACATGATAGCTTTTATTGTTAGTTATTACTCTATGGATATTAAATTTATGTTTATTGAATGCACAAAATGTTCTTTACAGTATCATGTATTATAAAACAATTTAGAAATAATGTGCCTGAAAATTGGTGAAATGTTAAATAAAATACTAACATTTGATAGGATATAACACAGCTGTTAAACATTTCCATGTTGCTACTGGACTATATATCACCACACAAAATTGTTTTGTCAAAAAAATTATCAGAAAACAATGTTACATTTAAACTATGATTAAAAGTATGCACAAACACATACACAGTTAAAAATGGAAAGAAAACATGAACAGAGTAAAAATACAATAGAATATATTATATCAGTGTCTATTGGTATTTTCAAATTCCATTTCATTATTTCCCTTGTTGCAATGCCTTTTATACAATAAATAAATATCATAATAATTTACTGTAACCCAACAAGTTCTTCCTCAAAAATAATTCTACAAATTGTGTAAAATTTTGGTTATGTTTCTATGAACAGGGTCTTTTCTTGAAAGATAACTAAGAAGTCTGGTCCATGAAGAGATGGACATGCCAGAGTCTTTAAGCAGCCAGGGAGAACAGAAAGGCAGGCTTCTGAAGAAGATATATCAGAATTAGAATCTCTGGGCAGCTACTTGTTTTATTTATAAAATGAGAATAATTATACCTATTTCATAGGGTTGGGTTTGGATTGAACAAATATTGTCTTTTATTAACGCCACTGCACAATGTGCAGTGCTGGGCACATAGTAGGTAACCTTGAATATGCTTTGCTTTATAACTGAGAGCTTCCTAGAAATGCTCTCTGATTGTCTGCTTGCATTTAGATGGCACCATAATCTTTATCCTACATGGTAAGTGAAGACTTCACCTGTAAGGCCTGTTACAGGGCTTGATAGGTTCCTTCTTGGATGACTGGTGAGATGAATAGCTTGCCTCTCTTGAGCCCTTACTCCAGGGCTGCTGTCTCCAAAATAGGCTGTGCCCACCTCAGTTCAGTTCAGTTGCTCAGTCGTGTCCAACTCTTCATGACACAAATATTAGGATTTCTACTTCCAATTATTTATACCTTGTTCTTATAAAATTTATTTTGTGTTTAATAATTCACATATTATTTTTATAATTAGTTCCTCAAAATAACATGTAAGGTAATAAATATGTATACTGAGAACATCTGTTCAATTTTTATTGACAGATGTTTGAACAAAAAAGTTAAGAGAATACCACTCCAGAAGTAAACTAGAAGAATTATCACTAAATTTTATTTCAACAAGAGAAGATGCATATAATAATATATGATAAGGTATCTTAACCATCATCTCAGCTGAAGCATCTTATAGTTGTTCAGTTTTGCCTTTTCATACTCTTAGTATGTACAACATCCCCATCACTACCCTGCCAAGTATCCAGGCCTGCTCCCTTTCCCTAGATTTTGGCTTATGCACATCCTGGAGCCTTATGAGATGTAGACACAGAGGAAAATTAAATGGAAGTGAGAAGCTCACCCAAAGTTTTGTAGTATGGATAGTTTTCATTCCTATCAAGCAAATACTTGGGAGAAATCAAACAAAACACTCTCCAATCTGGATGGTAGAACCTACTAACAGAAGCTCAAGAGTCAATAAAAACAATTCCACCTCAGTGAAACCTCAGTGACAGACAAGTGAGGACACAGCATTCATGAATACCTGGTCTTCCAGGTTCACTCACTCAGCAATTCCAGGATTTTCTCCTTTCTCCCCAGGATCAGCTTACAGGCTTCTTTTAAAGAAGGGCTTCTCCCTTCTCTCATATTGATCTTCTTCCTTATATTTAAGCCTTTAAGTCATTTTGAGTTTATTTTGTGTAGGGTGTCAGGGAGTGTTCTCACTTCATTGATTTACATGCAACTGTCCAGCCTTCCCAACACCACTTGCTGAAGAGACTGTTTTTTCTCCATTGTATACACTTACCTCCTTCAGTGAAGATTAACTGACTGTAGGTGTGTGGGTTTATTTCTGGGTTCTCTATTCTATACATCTCTACATCTCTCCATGGCCTATATGTCTATTTATGCTATTACTATACTGTTTTGACAACTGGAACTTTGTAGTATAGTCTGAAGTCTGGGCATATTACGTTTCTGAGTTTGCTCTTTTTCCTCAGGACTGCTTTGGTAATTCTGATCCTTTGATGGTTCTACATAAATGTTAAGATTATTTGTTCTAGTTCCATGAAAAATGTCATGGGTAATTTGACTGGGAGTCCATTAAATCTGTAGATTGCTTTTAGCAGTATAGCCATTTAAAAATATTAATTCTTCCAATCAAAGAGCATAGTATATCTTTCCACTTATTTGAATCATCTTCAATTTCCTTTATCAATATTTTACAGTTCATAGAACATATGTCATTCACATCCATGGTCAGGTTTATTCCTAAGTATTTTTTTTTTGGATGTGATTTTAAAGGGGATTTTTTAAACTTGCCCTTTCTGATATTTCATGGCTGTTGTTAATAAATGCAAGAGATTTGTGTGTTAATCTTGTATCCTGCACACCTTGCTGAATTTCTTTATCAGTTCTAGTACTTTTTTGTGTGGAGTCTTTATGATTTTCCATATATAGTATAGATCATCTGTTTATAACAACAATCTCAGCTCTGCCCTCCCAATTTGGATAGATTTTTTTTTCCTTGTCTGATTGCCGTAACTAGGACTTCCAATAGTATGCTGAATAGAAGTGGTGAGACTGAGCATCCTAGTCTTGTTCTGCATTTTAGTGAGAAGGCTTTCAGCTTCATTTTTTTTTTTTCAGTTTGAGAAAACTGGAAGCCCACAGTTGCAATCATATCAATGAATACCAAGCATTTTTTAAAAAATGAAAAGTTTGACATGGCACATTAAAAATTAAATTGCTTAAAACTGATGATGAAGACAAAATCTTAAATCATCCAGAGAAAAAAGACACATTGAATAGAGGAAATATAAGAATGATATCAGATTTCTTATTGAAAACAGTATAAAACCAAACAGTGAAGGAATATCTTCAAAGTAATGAAGGAAATTAACTGTCAACCTAGAATTCTATACCCAGTGAAAATATATTTTAAAAGTAATGTCAAAATAATTCTTTTCAAAAATAAAAACATGAAAAAATTCATTTCCAGGAGACCTACACAAGAAAAATGACACCATATAGAAATCTTGAGCTAAACAAAGAAATGAAGAACAACAGAAATGACAATTATATTGGTAAATATAAGACACTGTTTTTTATTTCTTTAAAAGACAGTTGACAGTTTAGGAAAAATGCAATAACCATGTACTGTGGGGTTTATACATATAGATTACTGCTGCTGCTCAGTCATATCCAAATCTGCAACCCCATGGACTGTAGCCCGCCAGGCTCCTCTGTCCAAGGAACTTTCTAGGCCAGAATACTGGAGTAGGTTGTCATTTCCTTCTCCAGGGGATCTTCCTGACCCAGAGATAAAATTTGCATCTCCTTCATTGGCAGGCAGATTCTTTACCACTGAGCCACCAGGTGAAGATTCAAAATAACAAATAGCACAAAGCCTGGGAGGAAGACAATGGAAGCATACTATTAAAGGATCTTTTACTATACATGAAGAGCGATGATATTACTTGAAATTAGCCTTTGACATATTAAATTCTTAACCTCACTGCAACCACACACACACACACACACACACACACACACACTATGCATAATAAGCAGATATGAGACTTTTTTTAATGGAATCATTAAAAAAAACACACACACAAAAAGGGGCAGAAAAAAATAGAGGGACAAATACAAAACAAATAACAAGATAATAGATTTAAAACACAACTAAGGGAATGCAAACTAGTATAGCCACGATGGAGAACACTGTGGAGATTCCTTAAAAAATTGGAAATAGAACTGCCATATGACCCAGCAATCCCACTGCTGGGCATACACACTGAGGAAACTAGAATTGAAAGAGACAACGTGTACCCCAATGTTCATCACAGCACTGTTTATAATAGCCAGGACATGGAAGCAACCTAGGTATCCATTGGCAGACGAATGGATAAGAAAGCTGTGGTACATATACAGCATGGAATATTACTCATCTATTAAAAAGAATGCATTTCAATCAGTTCTAATGAGATGGATGAAACTGGAGCCTATTATACAGAGCAAAGTAAGTCAGAAAGAAAAACACCAATACAGTATATTAATGCATATATATGGAATTTAGAAAGATGGTAACGATGACCCTATATGAGAGACAGCAAAAGAGACACAGATGTAAAGAACAGACTTTTGGACTCTATGAGAGAAGGAGAGGGTGAGATGATTTGAGAGAACAGCATTAAACATCATATGTGAAATAGATCACCAGTCCAGGTTTGATGCCATGAGGCAGGGTGCTCAGGACTGGTGAACTGGGATGACCCTGAGGGATGGGATGGAGAGGGATATAGGAGGGAGGGTCAGGATGGGGGATACATGTACACCCATGGCTGATTCATGTGAAGGTATGGCAAAAAAACACCACAATATTGTAAAGTAATTAGCCTCCTGCTGCTGCTGCTGCTAAGTTGTTTCAGTCGTGTACGACTCTATGCGACCCCATAGACAGCAGTCCACCAGGCTCCCCCATCTCTGGGATTCTCCAGGCAAGAACACTGGAGTGGGTTGCCATTTCCTTCTCTAATGCATGAAAGTGAAAAGTGAAAGTGAAGTCACTCAGTTGTGTCCAACTCGCAGCGACCCATGGACTGCAGCCTACCAGGCTCCTCCATCCTCCAGGCAAGAGTACTGGAGTAGGTTGCCATTGCCTTCTCTGAATTAGCCTCCAATTAAAATTTAAAAAATAGGAAATAAAATAAAAACCAACCAATTCAACAATCATATTATATGTAAGCAGTTTAAACACTGCAATTAAAAGGCAGAGATTGTCAGATTGCATTAAAAAATAAACAAGACCCAACTATATGCTGTCTACAAGAAATGTACTTTAAATATAGACACCAATTGGTTAGAAATAAAATGATGAATAAAAACAGACTTCACTAACACTAATCAAAAGAAAGCTGAAATTGCTTTGATATTATTATTAAAGTAAATTTCAAAGCAAATATTGTTATCAGGAATAAGAGGGTCATTTCATAATAATAAAAAGGTCAATTCATTATGGAAAACCCCAAAGGTTTAAGCACCAAATAATGAATCTTCAAAATGCACAAAGGAAAAACTGATAAAACTTCAAGAAGAAATAGGTAAACCTACAATTTTGGTTAGAGATTTTACTCTCCCCTTACATACTTTTCTAGGACACACAGAGCATGTACCAAGATAGACTACTTTCTAGGCCATAAGGCAAGTCTCAATACATTTAAAAGCTTTTAAGTCTTACAAAGGATTTTCTCTGACCATAGTAGAAATCAATTAAAAATAAATAAGAGAATATGTATGGGAAATCTCCACATATTTGGAAAGTTAATGACAAACTTCTACATAAACCATAGCTCAAAAAAAAATCAAGATGTCATTTAAAGTTAAGTGACAATGAAAATACAATATATTAACATTCATGGGTTATGGCTAAAGCAAAATTTTGAGGAGTCAAAATGCCTATGTTAGGAAAAATATTTTCAAATCAATGACCCCAACTTCTATCTTAGAAACTGGGAAAAAATTAAACACAAATTGACCAGAAAAAAAAAGAAACAGCAAAGGTAAAGATAGAATCAATGAAATCAAAACAGAACAACAAAGAGAAAATCTATGAAGCCAAAAACTTTATTATTTGAGAATATCAATAAAATTGGTAAACCTCTAGCCAAACTGATCAGGAAAAAAAAATTACTGATATCAAGAGTGAGAGAGAGGATATTACTATAAATTCTGCATATATTAAAAGGAAAATAAAGGAGTAACATGAGTAACTGTAGGCCAATAATTTTGACAAACTTAGATTAAATGGGCAAGTTGCTTGAAAGTTTTAAACTTTAAGAGCTTACTCCAGTAAAAGAAGGCATCTTAAGCAGCCCTTAATTGAAGAAACTAAATTCATAGCAAAAAAAAAAATTCTTTTTCACTTAAAAAAACCACTCCTGGCCCACACAGCTTCACTGAAGAATGCTACTACCAAACAGTTAAGGAAGAAACAATGCTAATTCTACACAAACTCTTCTAAAAAATTAAATAGGGAATACTTTCTGGTTAATTCCATGAGGCTAATTTTACCCTGATATCAAAACCAGAAAAAGACTCTACAATAAAAGAAAACTACAGTCCAATATTCCTCATAAACATGGATGTATACATTCCTAGGAAATATAGTAAAAGGATAATATATCATTACCAAGTGAGACTTATCCCAAGGATGCAAAATTGGTTTAACATTCAAAAATTAATTAATATGATTAACCATATCGACCAACTAAAAAAGAAAAAACGTTTATGATCATGTCAATAGATGCATAAAAAGCAATGACAAAATCCAACATCCATTCCTGATTTAAAAAAAAACTCTCAGCAAACTGGGAATAGAAGGGAAATTCCTCAATCTAATATGCAGATGATATCACCCTAATGGCAGAAAGCAAAGAGGAACTAAAGAGCCTCTTGATGATGGTGGAAAAGTAGAGTGAAAAAGCTGGCTTAAAACTCAACATTCAGAAAACTAAGATCATGGCATTTGGTTCCATCACTTCATGGAAAATAGATGGGGAAAAATTGAAAACAGTGACAGATTTTACTTTCTTGGGTTCCAAAATCAATATGGATGGTGACTGTAGACATGAAATTAAAAGATGCATGCTCCTTGGAAGAAAACCTATGACAAACCTAGACAAAATATTAAAAAGCAATGACATCACTTTGCCAATAAAGGTCCATATAGTCAAAGGTATGGTTTTGTGTAGTCATGTACAGATGTGAGACCTGAACCATAAAGAAGGCTAAACATTGAAGAACTGATGCTTTTGAATTGTGGTGCTGGAGAAGACTCTTGAGAGTTCCTTCGACTTCAAGATCAACAAAGGAAGACTTCAAGATCCTAAAGGAAGTCAACCCTTGATAGTCATTGGAAGGACTGATGCTAAAGCTTCAATACTTTGGCCACCTGATGCAAAGAGCCAACTCACTGGTAAAGATCCTGATGCTGGGGAAGACTGAAAGCAGGAGGAGAAGGGGACAACAGAAGATGAGATGGTGGGATGGCGTCACCAACTCAATGGACATGAATTTGAGCAAACTCTGGGAATTGGTGAAGGACAGGGAAACCTAGTGTGCTGCAGTCCATGGGGTCATGAAGAGTTGGATGTGATTTAGCAACTAAACAAGAACAGCAACTAAACAAGAACAACAGCTAAAGGGTATCTATTTTTAAAATCTACAGCTCAAATCCTAGTAAAGATTAGAAAAAAGAATATCCATTTCCATTAAGCATTGTAGTGAAGGTTCCAGAGAGCACTCTTAGGCAAATACACACACACACACACACACACACACACACAAATCTACAGCTCAAATCCTAGTAAAGACTAGAAAAAAGAATATCCATTTCCATTAAGCATTGTAGTGAAGGTTCCAGAGAGCACTCTTAGGCAAATACACACACACACACACACACACACACACAAATAAAACAAATGGCATACATAAATAAATGGCATCCAGATTGGAAAGGAAGTAGTATTTGTTTACCAAATAACAAGGCTAATTATCTACTAAGAAATTTCTACAAAATTTACCAAAAAGCTACTTGAACTATAAGTGACTATAGCAAGATTGAAAGATACAAGATCAGAGTATAAAATGATTTGCATTTCTGAATACTATTAGAATAATCAGAAGTTAAAACTTTTAAAATATCATTTACAACAGCACAAAAATAGAAAATATTTAAGAATAATTTTAAAGTGTAAGATTTAGTGTAAGATCAATACACTAAAAGCTACAAAACAATATTGTTCTCTGCTTTTGCTAGATTTTACTCATTCATGCACAATTTCTTGCCCACACGTCTTGCTTATATTATCTATTTGTTGTTGCTGTTCAGTGCTAAGTCCTGTCCAACTCTTTGTGACTCTGCAGTATCAACAATCACATGGAAAACAGGAAAGGTTGTCATGAGGTCTCCACAAGACCATTCTAACATGACCGGCCAGCACCCTCTGTGATGGACTGAACTAACCTGCTCTGTAAATGGTTTCACTTTGCACTAAGAAATAATACTGCTGGGCATCAGAGTCAGTAGCAGCATATCCTCAATTTTTGAGGAAGGCTCTTCTCTGGATTTTGCAGATTTCTTATTTCTATAGAAAAATTATTTGCCAGCCATTAAGTAGATTGGGACCTTATTCTTGTCCTAAGACAAGGACAGGAATATTGTATTCATTTTCCAAACGTGGTGTTAAGGAAGGAATATTTGAACTACACAGCTCTTTCCAAATTCTCTTTTGTTTATTTAAAAGATCTATTGGGAAGAAAATATTTATAAAATTTTGGGCTTTTCTCATAACTGAGCCACAGTTTCAAATCTTTAGCGTATAAGCCTGGAGTCACTGTTAATTGTTCCCTCAAGACCTCATGCACATTTTTCTCAGATGTATTTTCATCAGCTGCATTCACTTTAACAGACATAAAGTGGGAAAATACTTAAGGAAAACATTTCAAATGCATTATTAACAAGTAATGACCAGAGGTTTTTCTCTTAATAAATTATCATAAAGCTTTCTGAGACAGATTGAAAAGCCACATGTGGATGACTTTACATATTTCTACCTATGGATATTTTGTAATCAATTATAATAGCATTATATACCTCATTTCTGCCATAATACATTCAATTACATACTTAACATTTCCTGCTAACCTTTCCAAATACAGGAAAGCAATCCTACCTACCTGATTGGTATGTTTGTCTATTGTATATGTTATTCTCATTATCTTTAATTCAAGTAGACATTTGCTTTCTTTGGTTACATTGCTGGATAGCCAGTTATGTACCTGATTTGTAGATGCATTTAAACTCCAGTGCCTCAAGGGATTGATTCATACATATTGTTGTCATTATGCTTTATTTTAACAATTTATCTCTCCCAACAGTCTCATAAAGTAGATTGGTACAACTACCGCCTTTACAGAAACCCAGAGATATTACCACTATATTCCTGGGTGAATTTGTGCCAGTCAGTCAGATGGGTATTATTAGTCCATGAGGTTCTAATCTATCACATATCCAAGACCTACCCCACCTACCAGGAGAGCTGTAATTTTTCAGAACTGTAAAGCAAAGGGTTAAAAAGGTAAACAGTATTGTGAAAAGTACTTTATAATACAGGTCATTAATAATTAGTAATTCTAAGTAATTATGATACTACTGAGCATAAGAGACTTTCTCTAAATACATTGTTCTTCCATAATTAACTTGCAAGATAGTGGAATAGGAGACATTTAAAGAACATAAACTATTTAGTACAAGGTTTGGATTTTTAGAGGTGGTTTGTTTTCTTTGGCATAATCAGTGGAATTGAAGGGAGACACATAACCTAAACTGCAAAATGTGCATCTGTGTTTAATTAAGATCATTTTGAAGAGCATGTATTAAGCAATGTGATTTTAAGGCTTAATCATTGGAACAGAACCAAAAGCTGAGTGAAGAGTTAATTGATCAGCTTGTTGTTTTGTCTACAGACTGATTTTTGTTCTCACTACATTCTTTGTTCTCACATTTCTTTTTGTCTGAATGGGCTAGTGGTATTAATTTATTTAGTAGACACTTAGCCTAAGAAATAAAATGCACTAAAGCTACAGGTGCTCTGAAATCCATCTCAGTTTCATTTCCTAAAATTAGCAAAGTTGACCGACTCCATGTAAAAAGTATCTTAAATATTTTCAGTCCTAGAATATTCTCTCTGTCCTATTTATCCTGCCTCCAATTTTTCCCCAACAAACACATAACTTTTGACTACCTTTTTATAGGTCCAATGCACCTTAAATCATATTTGATAGATACTTCAAGGAGAGCAAAGAGGCCCAGGGGCCTTAACCTAGTCTCTATCTGGCCCCAGTATAATCATACAAACACCATCTCCCCAGGAAAGAATCAATTTCTCCACTGCCCAACAGTTAAAGTTTTGGTCCAAATCACTGAAGCAAAATATCTTTTCACAAAGTACCTCAAGATCTTTAATATTCATTCACAACAGGCATAGCTGCCGTCAAGCCTAATGTTTAAATTTGAGCTTAGAACACACCTATACAAATAACTTTGCAGAACCAAAGACTGAACCAAAGAAGTTTCGATTAGTTCAAAGAGCAGTCAACCCTTTTGGGACAACAAGCCTAAAATATATCTTAAAATGTAAATACATTTTATGTAAATCAGTTCAGTTCAGTCGCTCAGTAGTGTCCGACTCTTTGTGACCCCATGAATCGCAGCACGCCAGGCCTCCCTGTCCATCACCAACTCCCAGAGTTCACTCAAACTCATGTCCATCGAGTTGATGATGCCATCCAGCCATCTCATCCTCTGTCGTCCCCTTCTCCTCCTGCCTCCAATCCCTCTCAGCATCAGAGTCTTTTCCAATGAGTCAACTCTTCGCATGAGGTGGCCAAAATATTGGAGTTTCAGTTTCAACATCAGTCCTTCCAATAAACACCCAGGACTGATCTCCTTTAGGATGGACTGGTTGGATCTCCCTGCAGTCCAAGGGACTCTCAATAGTCTTCTCCAGCACCACAATTCTTCGGCGCTCAGCTTTCTTCACAATCCAACTCTCACATCCATACATGATCAATTTACCAATTAAATAACTTGAGGTTTTCCATTTATTTACCTGCCAAAGAGCAAGAAACTCTACTGAGACAAAGAGAAAGATCTTATGGAAGAAATCTCCTGACGCTAAGGTTAAGATTATTTTTTTCAATTTTTGTTGAAATATATATAGCAAGAAAAGTACATAGCATATATATTTTGATGGTCTTTCATAAGTCAAACATATCTGTTTAATTCATTGACATAGAATAAGAAAGAGAAAATGTTCAGACCCCAAAAGTCTCTCTCACGTATACTGTCATCATGTCTATTTTTTTTTTTTGTAGGCTAATTACTTTACAATATTGTATTGGTTTTGCCATACATTGACATGAATCCACCACGGGTGTACATGTGTTCCCCATCCTGAACCCCTCTCCCACCTCCCTCCCCATACCATCCCTCTGGGTCATCCAAGTGCACCAGCCCCAAGCACCCTGTATCATGCATTGAACATGGACTGGTGATTCACTTCACATATGATAATATACATGTTTCAATGCCATTCTCCCAAATCATCCCACCCTCACACTCTCCCACAGAGTCCAAGAGACTATTCTATACATCTGTGTCTCTTTTGCTATCTCACATACAGGGTTATTGTTACCATCTTTCTAAATTCCATATATATATGCATTAGTATACTGTATTGGTGTTTTTCTTTCTGGCTTACTTCACTCTGTATAATAGGCTCCAGTTTCATCCACCTCATTAGAACTCATTCAAATGTATTCTTTTTAATGGCTGAGTAATACTCCATTGTGTATATGTACCACAGCTTTCTTATCCATTCATCTGCTGA
Organism: Budorcas taxicolor; assembly: GCF_023091745.1. Lineage (NCBI taxonomy): Eukaryota > Metazoa > Chordata > Mammalia > Artiodactyla > Bovidae > Budorcas > Budorcas taxicolor. The sequence goes on along the minus strand of NC_068911.1, from coordinate 89,348,047 downwards.
TGGACATCTAGGTTGCTTCCACATCCTGGCTATTATAAACAGTGCTGTGATGAACATTGGGGTACACGTGTCTCTTTCAATTCTGGTTTCCTCGGTGTGTATGCCCAGCAGTGGGATTGCTGGGTCATATGGCAGTTCTAGTTCCAGTTTTTTAAGGAATCTCCACACAGTTCTCCATAGTGGCTATACTAGTTTGCATTCCCACCAACAGTGTAAGAGGGTTCCCTTTTCTCCACACCCTCTCCAGCATTTATTGCTTTTAGACTTTTGGATTGCAGCCATTCTGACTGGCATGAAATGGTACCTCATTGTGGTTCTGATTTGCATTTCTCTAATAATGAATGATGTTGAGCATCTTTTCAAATTTTAAAAAACCCTATAAGGTAGACACTGTCACCCTTCCCATTTCCAGATAATGAAACTGAGATACAGAGAAAATGTTACTTGCTAAGGCCACATGACCAGCAAATTGGGATTTGAATCCAGCCAGTCTGACCCCAGGGCCCATGCTTTTTACCCCTACACCATGATTATCTAGCTCATGTAGTCACTGAAAGCCAGCACAAAATTTTAATCTTACTTTAAAAAAAAAAAAAACTACAAAAGTTTCAGTTAAAATGAATCAATTTCCCCCTAGTGCTCAAGTGGCTTCCTTAGTGCCCAATACACCCTAACAGGACAAACAAGGCACTTCTTAGAGAGAGTTGATACTATGGAACCTGAGAAACTCAGTACATTTGTTTGCATATGTTACCACTAGACAATCAACTAGACACTGGGAGAAATTAGGCCCATCAACAATGATTGTGTCTACCAACCATCACTGCCTTGGGGTAGGAGTCAGATGAACAGAAGGGGCACTGCAGGCTCCAGACTTCATGTTATCCAGGCACAGCAGCCAGTACCTGGTAAAACTTGTAATATAAACACACCAGCCCTGCAGAGGGATTACCTGCTGGGGCAGAAGGGGGATTCATTAAGTGCTTTGAGCAATGGCAATGTCATTGAACGTCCCAGGGTGAGGAAACTGAAGGTCGAACCTCTTCTGGATGTACTGATGTCATTGTTTTAAAAGCACACTTAATTATTTCCCAGAGACACCTTGTAATGTTAAGAGTTTATATTGACAGAAATACGAAAAATACATCTTTCTGGTGTGCAAAGTCACTTAAATCATGTCCAGCTCTTTGCGACCCTATGGACTGTAGTCCACCAGGCCCCTCTGTCCATGGGATTTCCCAGTCAAGAATACTAGAGTGGGTTGCCATTTCCTCCTCCAAGGGATCTTCCAGACCCAGGGATCAAACCAGCATCTGTTATATCTCCTGCATTGGCAGGCGGGTTCATTACCACTGGGAAGCCCATCTCTTTACTGAGGAGAGAATCAGAAGGCCAAGCATCACCTGGAAGTCTTGGTTCTGAGCTCGAAAAGAGCGATCATGCTTTCCCTCAGCAAAGACTCACTGAGTAGCTTCTATGTGCCAAGTACTATCCTGGATGTTAGAGATGGAATGGTATTAATAAACATACTAGGTATATTCCATCAAACTATTATGCTGCTGGGCTTCCACGGTGGATCAGCAGTTAAGAATCCACCTGCAATACAGGAGACGCAGGTTTGCTCCCTGGGTCAGGAAGATACCCTGGTGGAGGGCATGGAAACCCACTCCAGTATTCTTGCCTAGAGAATCCCATGGACAGAGGAGCCTGGTGGGCTACAGTTCATAGGATAGCAAAGGGTTGGGCATGACTGAAGCAACTTAGTATGAACGCATGCATTACTCTGCTAGTTCTACAGCAAACTGTCAGCGCATCTGTCCCCAAACCAGTTCTTAGCTTCTTTACACAAGGCTCCTCAGTTCAGTTCAGTTCAGTTCAGTCGCTCAGTCGTGTCTGACTCTTTGAGACCCCATGAATCACAGCACGCCAGGCCTCCCTGTCCATCACCAACTCCCAGAGTTTATCCAAACTCATATCCATTGAGTCGGTGATGCCATCAATGGATGGATGAGATCCAATCATCTCATCCTCTGTCATCTCCTCCTCCTGCCTTCAATCTTTCCCAGCATCAGAGTCTTTTCCAGTGAGTCAGCTCTTCACATCAGGTGGCCAGAGTATTAGAGTTTCAGCTTCAACATCAGTCCTTCCAATGAACACTCAGGACTGATCTCCTTTAGAATGGACTGGTTGGATCTCCTTGCAGTCCAAGGGACTCTCAAGAGTCTTCTCCAACACCACTCGAAAATCATCAATTTTGGTGCTCGGCTTTCTTTATAGTCCAACTCTCACATCCATACATGAGTACTGGAAAAACCATAGCCTTGACTAGATGGACCTTTGTTGGCAAAGTAGTGTCTCTGCTTTTTAATATGCTGTCTAGGATGGTCATAACTTTCCTTCCAAGGAGTAAGTGCCTTTTAATTTCATGGCTGCAATCACCATCTGCAGTGATTTTGGAGCCCAAAAAAATAAAGTCTGACACTGTTTCCACTGTTTCTACATCTAGTTGCCATGAAGTGATGGGACCGGACGCCATGATCTTCGTTTTCTGAATGTTGAGCTTTAAGCCAACTTTTTCACTCTCCTCTTTCACTTTTATCAAGAGGCTTTTTAGTTCCTCTCCACTTTCTGCCATAAGGGTGGTGTCATTTGCAAATCTGAAGTTATTGATATTTCTCCTGGCAATCTTGATTTCAGCTTGTGCTTCCTCCAGCCCAACGTTTCTCATGATGTACTCTGCATTTAAGTTAAATAAGCAGGGTGACAATATACAGCCTTGATGTACTCCTTTTCCTATTTGGAACCAGTCTGTTGTTCCATGTCCAGTTCTAACTGTTGCTTCCTGACCTGCATATAGGTTTCTCAAGAGGCAGGTCAGGTGGTTTGGTATTCCCATCCCTTTCAGAATTTTCAACAGTTTATTGTGATCCACACAGTCAAAGGCTTTGGCATAGTCAATAAAGCAGAAATAGATATTTTTCTGGAACTCTCTTGCTTTTTTGATGATCCATCGGACGTTGGCAATTTGATCTCTGGTTCCTCTGCCTTTTCTAAAATCAGCTCGAACAGCTGGAAGGAAGTTCATGGTTCATGTATTGTTGAAGCCTGGCTTGGAGAATTTTGAGCATTACTTTGCTAGAGTGTGAGATGACTGCAATTGTGTGGTAGTTTGAGCATTCTTTGGCATTGTCTTTCTTTGGGATTGGAATGAAAACTGACCTTTTCCAGTCCTGTGGCCACTGCTGACTTTTCCAAATTTGCTGGCATATTGAGTGCAGCACTTTCACAGCATCATCTTTGAGGATTTGAAATAGCTCAACTGGAATTCCATCACCTCCACTAGCTTTGTTTGTAATGATGGTTCCTAAGGCCCACTTGACGTCACATTCCAGGATGTCTGGCTCTAGGTGAGTGATCACACCATCGTGATTATCTAGGTCGTGAAGATCTTTTTTGTACAGTTCTTCCATGTATTCTCGCCACCTCTTTTTAATATCTTCTGCTTCTGTTAGGTCCATACCATTTCTGTTTTATTGAGTCCATCTTTGCATGAAATGTTCCCTTGGTATCTCTAATTTTCTTGAAGAGATCTCTAGTCTTCCCCATTCTATTGTTTTCCTCTATTTCTTTGCACTGATCACTGAGGAAGGCTTTGTTATCTCTCCTTGCTATTCTTTGGAACTCTGCATTCAGATGCTTATATCTTTCCTTTTCTTTTCCTTATATCTTTTCTTTCCTTTGCTTTTCCCTTCTCTTTTCTTCTTTTACTATTGACATTTAAATCTTCTTTGGTGAGAAGGGATTCTGTGCCTCACCTAAATTTTGGAGTTAACCATAGGCAGAGATGAGGGCTGGGGAAAGAGACTGACAATTTATAAGTTGTATGGATGTTTGAGAAATATTTGTGCAGTGAGTTTTGAAGAGGGCTACAAAATGTGAAAGTGGAAGTTGGAGTTGCTCAGTCGTGTCCAACTCTTTGCGACCCCATGGACTGTAGCTACCAAGCTACTCCGTCCATGGGATTTTCCAGGCAACAGTACTTAAGCAGAGACATTATTTTGCTGACTAAGGTCCGTCTAGTCAAGGCTATGTTTTTTCCTGTCCTCATGTATGGATGTGAGAGTTGGACTGTGAAGAAGGCTGAGCACCGAAGAATTGATGCTTTTGAACTGTGGTGTTGGAGAAGACTCTTGAGAGTCCCTTGGACTGCATGGAGATCCAACCAGTCCATTCGGAACAAGATCCGCCCTGGGTGTTCTTTGGAAGGAATGATGCTAAAGCTGAAACTCCAGTACTTTGGCCACCTCATGCGAAGAGTTGACTCACTGGAAAAGACTCTGATGCTGGGAGCGGTTGGGGGGAGGAGGAGAAGGGGATGACAGAGGATGACATGGCTGGATGGCATCACCGACTCAATGGACATGAATCTGAGTGAACTCCGGGAGTTGGTGATGGACAGGGAAGCCTGGCGTGCTGCGATTCATGGGGTCGCAAAGAGTTGGACACAACTGAGCGACTGAACTGAACTCAACTGGGCTGCCATTTCCTTCTCCAGGGATCTTCCCAACCCATGGATCGAACCTGGGTCTTCTGCATTGTTGACAGATGTTTTGAAGCCCCACCATAATCCCATGCCCAGAGTTCACTGCCTACGGCTAACAAACCCTGAAGAAGCCACAGAGTAGTGGCAGAGATGGCCAAGCTCCAAACTGCGTGAACCCTGAAGCTGGATACACAAGTTCTGGTAAACTAAACTTCCCGGTATGAAATTGTACAACTTGGAAAGTTCTCATTCATTTGTGAAATACAACTTTTACTTACTAATAACCCCATTACCTTATATACTAATGGCTATATTAAAGACAAAGTCTCTCAATCAAATATATCATTAACTGAAGTGCTAAATACATAAATAAAAGCACAATTAAGAAATGTGCTAATTTTTTTTATTAAAGACATTATTTTGTCATTGATCCTGGACAGATAGGTACTCTCAATAGTAAATTAGATAGAAATAGATTCATTGAGGGGACATTTCAGGTGACCATAATCACCTTACTTAACATTTTGCTTCTGTATGACTGGAAATGCTAAAATAAAATGTCAAGTATATTTTGGAAATTAGATGTAAAATAGGCATCTGGTGACATTACAGTCTTAATGTGGCAGAACAGGCTTTGCTTTTCCTATCATTCCCTTCTTGCCTTACCTCCTTACTCTTTCTTAGGTGGGAGTGGAGATGACTGACATAAAAAGAAAACTAGATAAAAAATTTTAGCATAATAACTGTACCCATTGGGATAAATAAGAGCGTGTGTGTGTGTGTGTGTGTGTGTGTGTGTGTGTGTGTGTGTGTGCTTAGTCATGTCCAACTCTTCTCGGCCCCATGGACAGTAGCCTGCCAGACTCCTCTGCCTGTGGAATTTTGCAGGCAAGACTACTGAAGTGGGGTGCCATTACTACTCCAGGGGATCTTCCCACTCAGGACTTGAACTCAGGTCTCTTCTTCTGCATTGGCAGGCAGATTATTTACCACCAGTGCCACCTGCTGTGGCAATAAACGCACCCAAGATCTGAGCATCTCAGAGCTACGAAGGTTTATTCTCTGCTCATGCTATGTGTCCAGGGGCAACTGGAGGAAGCTCTGCTCCATGTCATCTTCTGGCACACAGGCTGAGAAAGCAGTGCCTTCTGCAGCTATTTGCAGAGAAAAAAAGAGAGTGGTTGAGTAAAGTGAAGTTTTTGATAAAGGTTCTGCTAAAGTGAAATACCTTAATTTCAAACTGTGTTGGATGAAGCAAGTCACATTGGCCAACCAGTAGCGGCAGGGCAATAGAGTTCTTTTCTTTATTACAGTAGAGTGTATATTTTTAATTAATTTTATTGGCATGCAGTTGCTTTACAATGTGGTATTAGCCACTGTGTGTAAGTGCACTAGGTTGCTCAGTCATATCCAACTCTTTGCGATCCCACAGACTGTAGCCCGCCAGGCTTCTCTGTCCGTAGAATTTTCCCAGCAAGAATACTGGAGTGGATTGCCACTTCCTCCTCCAGGAGAGCTACCCAACCCAGGGATTGAATCCACACCTCCTGCAACTCCTGCATCGGCAGACAGATTCTTTACCACTGAGCACCTGGGGATCCTGTGTGAGCTCTGACTGCACAGCAAAATGAGTCAGCCATACATATACATATGTCCCCTTCCTTTCAGATTTCCCTCCCATTTAGGATACCACAGTGTGTTTCTTCCCTAGGAGAGAGGAAAGCAGACATCAGTACAAAAAAAAAAAAAAAAAATTACAATAATGCACCAAAGCTTTCTTTGAAAGGTAGCTTACTTAAGCAAAATTAAGTTTTCATATCTTTTAGCGGGTTCACTCTATGACCCTAAAGGACCTACAAAAATGAACCATATAGAAGGATTTGGAAATCTTTTTAAACTGAGTCCTGGAAGAGAGCAAGATATTTGAAAAATGTATCAAAAGACATTGGAGAGGGAAAAGAGATAGATATCTGGGAAGAAAGGATTCCAAGATGCCTAACTCTTTCAGATGGCCAATTCTGGCTGTAATATACATGCTTCCTTCTTTCCACATAACTGAATATTTAGCTGGACATATGATCTCCCATAATGAAAATAATTCCCAGCCTCCTTGCAGTTGCTGTGACCATGTGACTAAACTCTGACCAAAGCGCTGTAGACAGAGGTCAAAGGCAGCATTTCCAGGCTGCTGCTTTAAGACAAGCAAACTGTGTCCTTTGCCGTTTTCTACTCCATCCTCTGTCCTGCTGCCGTTCAGCAACGTTACTACTTGGATTTTGAGCACTAGCTATCACTCGGAATGGTGAGGCTGAGAGCTAGAAGAAGCCTATGGAAGCAGAAGACTCTCGCTCTTACATTATAAATGCTCTCTACTGTTTGTTCTGGAGTTTAGTTCAGTCGCTTAGTTGTGTCTGACTCTTTGCGATCCCATGAACCGCAGCACGCCAGGCCTCCCTGTCCATCACGGACTGCTGGAGTCTACCCAAACCTATGTCCATTGAGTCCCTGATGCCAGCCAACCATCTCATCCTCTGTCATCCCCTTCTCCACCTGCCCTCAATCTTTCCCAGTATCAGGGTCTTTTCAAGTGAGTCAGCTCTTTGCATCAGGTGGCCAAAGTATTCGAGTTTCAGCCTCAACATCAGTCCTTCCAATGAACACCCAGGCCTGATCTCCTCTAGGATGGACTGGTTGGATCTCCTTGCAGTCCAAGGGAATCTCAAGAGTCTTCTCCAACACCACAGTTCAAAAGCATCAATTCTGCGGTGCTCAGCTTTCTTTATAGTCCAACTCTCACATCCATACATGACTACTGGAAAAACCATAGCCTTGACAAGATGGACCTTTGTTGACAAAGTAATGTCTCTGCTTTATAATATGCTGTCTAGGTTGGTCATAACTTTCCTTCCAAGGAGTAAGCATCTTTTAATTTCATGGCTGCTAGGAAATGGTAACCCACTCCGGTATTCTTGCCTGGAAAATTCCGTGGACAGAGGAGTCTGGCAGGCCGAAGTCCATGGGGTTGCAAAGAATCAGACACAACTGAGTGAGCACACACACAATTTGTTCCTGTATTCAATGTGATTTTTAAATACTTAAATTTTAAAAAGATTTTAAAACTTGACCAAGAAAGCATCCTTAAAAGAGGTTGGATTAAAGTGAGTCTTAAAGAATCCAGAGAGTTCAGATAAGCAGAGTTAAAGAGAAAAGAGGGGAAGGAAAGGAAACTGACATCTGCCAAGCATCTCCTAACAATCTTCTACTTGGAATTTCTGAACACTTTCTCTCTTTACTAGGACTTCTGCCAAGCACTTTATTTTATTCATTTCTTACAACAACTCAGAAATGCCAACATTACTGTTGCTATTTTTAGATAAAGGATCTGGTTTTTTTTTTTAAGTGTTTCAAAATTTGCTTGGAGTTATGTAGCTACTAACTGATAAACCCAGGTTTGTCTGCTATAGAAGCTTTTCACTTTACATAGGGTAAAAACAAACATAGGCACTCTGGAAAAAATATGCCTATGGTTTTTGAAAAGGTGATCTGCTGGAACAAAATTCATTTCAGGGAAACACCAAAACCTTCTCCCATGAATTGGTGAATGTTCTCTGAATCTAAACTAAATTTAATACTGACTTTAAAAGAATATAAATATGAGGATATATCTGAAACCAAAGTTGAAATCTCATAATACTTTCGAAAGTCAAGTAAAAGTGTTTTTAGATTATGGGCATTTAAAAACGATTTATGATATTATTCCTTTCCATCTATGTAGAAAATTAAGTGCAATGTATCCTAAATGAAGCATGCCTTTAGATTTAGGAGGACTATAATATGCTTACATTTCAAATATATATTTTATATCATACTCATTTAACCATCTCAATTATCTTATTTAAATTTGGGTTAACATGCTTTGCAAACAACCTATTACTCCAATGTATATTCATTTAGCAACACAACATAAATATTAGAACATCTGGAGAAACAATCTAGGTCTATCTAATAGAATGTGTTGCTGTGGTTCCTAGCTTTTGTCTTCAATACACTCATCAGCTGAATTTGTAGTGTTCCAACTTTCATCTGAATGAGCAAATGTAATTTTGCATAATATCCCAAACACAATATACATCACATGCTTCTTTTTCTAACTTTATTTTATATTGGAGTAGAGGTGATTAACAATGTGTTAGCTCCAGGTGTACAACAAAGTGATTCAGTTATACATATACATGTATCTATTCTTCAAATTCTTTTACCAATTAGATTGTTACAGAATATTGAGCAGAGTTGCCTTAATTACAGAGTTTCTACCTATAATAAGTAAGCCTGCAATTGTCTGACCTGAGACGCTTCAGTGACTCACAGCTGATACAAATTAGGAAATTTCCTCAATTTCCACTTTAAAGCCATACATGTTCAATGATAAGGCTTCAACAGATACATCAGACGGCAGAGATCATTTGTATTTTATCTGAATATGAACTTAGTATCTACAACAATTTTTAAAACCAGAAGAAATTACTGGAAATAGCCCACAGTTGACAAAGGTTACAATACAAACTATCTAATGCCAAGTTCTACAGTGGGGGGAATGGAATAGAAGGGTAACTGCATCATATGCTCATTGCAGCATTATTTACAACAGACAATATATGTAAGCAACCTAAGCGCCTATCAACAGATGAATGGCTAAAGAAGATGTGGTGTATATATATACACACACACACACAACGGAACACTGTTCACCATTAAAAGCATGAAATTGAGCCGTTAGCTACAACATGGATGGACCTCAAGGGTATTCTGTTAAGTGAAATAAGTCAGAGAAAGACGAATACTGCAAGACTTCACCTATATGTGAAATTTGAAGAATACATGAACAAACATAACAAAGCAGAAACAGAGTCATAAATATAGAGAACAGATAGTCATCATAGGTGAGGAGGTTGGGGGAAGAAAGGATTAGGTGAGGGAAATAAAGAGGTAGAAACTTCCAGCTGCAAAATAAATGAGTCATAGGCATGCAATCGGAGAAGGCAATGGCACCCCCCTCCAGTACTCTTACCTGGAAACTCCCGTGGACGGAGGAGCCTGGAGGGCTGCAGTCCATGGGGTCGCTGAGGGTTGGACACGACCGAGCGGCTGCACTTTCACTTTTCACTTTCAGGCATTGGAGAAGGAAATGGCAACCCACTCCAGTGTTCTTGCCTGGAGAATCCCAGGGACGGGGGAGCCTGGCGGGCTGCCATCTATGGGGTCGCACAGAGTCGGACACGACTGAAGTGACTTAGCAGCAGCAGCAGCAGGCATGCAATATACAGTGTGGGGGATATAGTCAATGGTTATATAATATCTTTGTAAAATGACAGGTGTATCTTGACTTATTATGATGATCATTTTGAAAAATTTAGAAATATCAAATCATTATGTTGTACACCAGGAACTAACATAGGTCAGAGAGTCTTCAAAGGCAAACAAGCAAACAAAAAGAGACCAGAATTTTGGTTACCAGTGACAGAGGGTGGTGGGAGGAGGAAATGAATGAAGGTAGTCAAATGTACAAACTTTTAGTTATAAGATAAGTAGTAGGTGCAATGTATAAAGTGATAAATAGAATTAACACTTCAGTTCAGTTCAGTCGCTCAGTCATGTCTGACTCTCCAGGCCTCCCAACCCATCACCAACTTCCAGAGTTCACTCAGACTCACGTCCATCGAGTCGGTGATGCCATCCAGCCATCTCATCCTCTGTCGTCCCCTTCTCTTCCTGCCCCCAATCCCTCCCAGCATCACAGTCTTTTCCAATGAGTCAACTCTTCGCATGAGGTGGCCAAAGTACTGGAGCTTCAGCTTTAGCATCATTCCTTCCAAAGAAATCCCAGGGTTGATCTCCTTCAGAATGGACTGGTTGGATCTCCATGCAGTCCAAGGGACTCTCAAGAGTCTTCCCCAACACCACAGTTCAAAAGCATCAATTCTTCAGCTCAAAGCCTTCTTCACAGTGCAACTCTCACATCCATACATGACCACAAGAAAAACCACAGCCTTGATTAGACGGACCAGAGTCGGCAAAGTAATGTCTCTACTTTTGAATATACTATCTAGATTGGTCATAACTTTTCTTCCCAGGAGTAAGCGTCTTTTAATTTCATGGCTGCAGTCACCATCTGCAGTGATTTTGGAGCCCAAAAAAATAAAATCAGCCACTGTTTCCACTGTTTCCCCATCTATTTCCCATGAAGTGATGGGACCAGATGCCATGATCTTCGTTTTCTGAATGTTGAGCTTTAAGCCAACTTTTCCACTCTCCTCTTTCACTTTCATCAAGAGGCCTTTCAGCTCCTCTCCACTTTCTGCCATAAGGGTGGTGTCATCTGCATATCTGAGGTTATTGATATTTCTCCTGGCAATCTTGATTCCAGCTTGTGCTTCCTCCAGCCCAGCGTTTCTCATGATGTACTCTGCATAGAAGTTAAATAAGCAGGGTGACAATATACAGCCTTGACGTACTCCTTTTCCTATTTGGAACCAGTCTGTTGTTCCATGTCCAGTTCGAACTGTTGCTTCCTGACCTGCATACAGATTTTTCAAGAGGCAGGTTAGGTGGTCTGGTATTCCCATCTCTTGAAGAATTTTCCACAATTTATTGTGATCCAAACAGTCAAAGGCTTTGGCATAGTCAATAAAGCAGAAATAGATATTTTTCTAGAACTCTCTTGCTTTTTCCATGATCCAGCAGATGTTGGCAATTTGATCTCTGGTTCCTCTGCCTTTTCTAAAATCAGCTTGAACATCAGGGAGTTCACGGTTCACATATTGCTGAAGCCTGGCTTGGAGAATTTTGAGCATTACTTTACTAGCATGTGAGATGAGTGCAACTGTGCGGTAGTTTGAGCATTCTTTGGCATTGTCTTTCTTTGGAATTGGAATGAAAACTGACCTTTGCCAGTCCTGTGGCCACTGCTGAGTTTTCCAAATTTGCTGGCATATTGAGTGCAGCACTTTCACAGCATCATTTTTCAGGATTTGAAACAGCTCAACTGGAATTCCAACAGCTCCACTAGCTTTGTTCATAGTGATGCTTTCTAAGGCCCACTTGACTTCACTTTCCAAGATGTCAGGCTCTAGATTAGTGATCACATCATCATGATTATCTGGGTTGTGAAGATCTTTTTTGTACAGTTCTTCCATGTATTCTTGCCACCTCTTCTTAATATCTTCTGCTTCTGTTAGGTCCATACCACTTCTGTCCTTTATCGAGCCCATCTTTGCATGAAATGTTCCCTTGGTATCTCTAATTTTCTTGAAGAGATCTCTAGTCTTTCCCATTCTGTTGTTTTCCTCTATTTTTCTGCACTGATCGCTGAAGAAGGCTTTCTTATCTCTTCTTGCTATTCTTTGGAACTCTGGATTCAGATGCTTATATCTTCCCTTTTTTCCTTTGCTTTTCGCCTCTCTTCTTTTTCACAGCTATTTGTAAGGCCTCCCCAGACAACCATTTTGCTTTTTTGCATTTCTTTTCCATGGAGATGGTCTTGATCCCTGTCTCCTGTGCAATGTCACGAACCTCAGTCCATAGTTCATCAGGCACTCTATCTATCAGATCTAGGCCCTTAAATCTATTTCTCACTTCCACTGTATAATCATAAGGAATTTGATTTAGGTCATACCTGAATGGTCTAGCGGTTTTCCCTACTTTCTTCAATTTGAGTCTGAATTTGGTAATAAGGAGTTCATGATCTGAGCCACAGTCAGCTCCTGGTCTTGTTTTTGTTGACTGTGTAGAGCTTCTCCATCTTTGGCTGCAAAGAATATAGTCAAGCTGATTTCAGTGTTGACCCTCTGGTGATGTCCACGTGTAGTCTTCTCTTGTGTTGTTGGAAGAGGGTGTTTGCTATGACCAGTGCATTTTCTTGGCAAAACTCTATTAGTCTTTGCCCTGCTTCATTCTGCATTCCAAGGCCAAATTTGCCTGTTACTCCAGGTGTTTCTTGACTTCCTACTTTTGCATTCCAGTCCCCTGTAATGAAAAGGACATCTCTTTTGGGTGTTAGTTCTAAAAGGTCTTGTAGGTCTTCATAAAACCGTTCAACTTCAGCTTCTTCAGCGTTACTGGTTGGGGCGTAAACTTGGATAACTGCGCTATTGAATGGTTTGCCTTGGAGACGAACAGAGATCATTCTGTCATTTTTGAGACTGCATCCAAGTACTGCATTTCGGACTCTTTTGTTGACCATGATGGCTACTCCATTTCTTCTAAGGGATTCCTGCCCGCAGTAGTAGATATAATGGTCATCTGGATTAAACTCACCCATTCCAGTCCATTTTAGTTTGCTGATTCCTAGAATGTTGACGTTCACCCTGGCCATCTCATTTGACCACTTCCAATTTGCCTTGATTCATGGACCTGACATTCCAGGTTCCTATGCAATATTGCTCCTTACAGCATCGGACCTTGCTTCTATCACCAGTCACATCCACAGCTGGGTATTGTTTTTGCTTTGGCTCCATCCCCTCATTCTTTCTGGAGTTATTTCTCCACTGATCTCCAGTAGCATATTGGGCACCTAATGACCTGGGGAGTTCCTCTTTTGGTATCCTATCATTTTGCCTTTTCATACTGTTCATGGGGTTCTCAAGGCAAGAATACTGAAGTGGCTTGCCATTCCCTTCTCCAGTGGACCACATTCTGTCAGACCTCTCCACCACTGCTGTATGTTAAATATGAAAGTTAAGAGAATCCTAAGAGTTCGCACTACAAGGAAAAAGTTTTCTTTGAATTTTGTATCTCTATAAGATGATGGATGTTCGCTAAACTTATTGTGGTTATCATTTCATGATGTATGTAAGTCAAATCATTATACCATATACCACAAACTTACACAGTGCTGTATGTCAATTATAACTCAATTTTAAAAAAGAAAGAAAAGCTTACTCCCTTTGCTAACACCTTTAAACCTCTGCTGACACTAAGTTAAATCGCAAATGGGTCTCTTGCCAAAAGTCTATAAATAAACAGCCTTTTAAGTTTGAAGGAAAAAAAAGTCTAATTGATGCAGCAGAAGCAAAGAACAGGCCCACGGTGGAGAAACAAGTCCAGAGCCACTAAGTATAGAATACGAAACAAAGAAAGATAGAGGCGGGAGTCAGGAAAGCAAAATTCAAAATAGAGCAAGCAGATATAGAGCCATTCTTCTCTCTGCTCTGGGGACTTTTTGTCCAAAATGACAGGCAGATTGAAGCCTACCTCTCTATCAAACTTCCAATGGAAGCGCTCACATTGCTGGTGGGAGTGCAAATGGGTACAATATTTTTGGAAAATTTTAAGTCATCAAGAACCTTAAAACTGTTTCAAAAAAACTTTGGATTTCTACTAGATCAACTCAAAAAAATTTGTCTTAAGGAAATGCTTCTACATAAGGGAAGCAACAATATGCACAAAGATGTCATTTGGGGACTGTTTACAATAAACAAATGAAAGAATAACACACTATTAGTAGAATCATTAAGTAAATTACCCTTCTCAAAGGAATATCGCTTAAAGTCAAATACTCTTGCAAAAAAAAGGGAAAAAATATTTATGCTGAATGAAAATGCAGTACAATCAAACTATGTCAAACAGGCTAAAAACTCTGCTGAGATGAAAAGCAAGGTGTGTACCCCCTGGTTTTTCTTTCAGAAGTGGGACAACACCTTCTATTTTCTGTATTCAATTATCTATGAAGAAGATATATTACTTTTTACAACAACAACAAAAAAATCTGGTAAACTTTATATTTATCTAAACCAGAATATACTCCACAAAACGTTAAATGAGGATAAGTCCAAAGAAGGCAGTAAAGAAAGAAAGTGATTATTTTCTCTCTCCCACTAGCTAAATATAGTACTGCAGTGCTGATCCAGCCATGGGGTTTTCCTCCTTCTAATGAGAGGCCTGCCACAGCTCTCTGCATATGGCTCGTCTATCATTCAGGGCAGACGAGCATCGAAGCTCAGTTGGCAGAGTGGATTAAACAGGGAGGCTGTGCGTGTTCCTCAGTTTATCAGCAAATGCACAATGACACGCATTTTCTTTTCTCCTCCACTCATGAATACTAAAACGTCAGCTGTGCGAGTCTCCATTACTCTGTGCTGCGGGATAAGAGGCCACCCTTATTACCCTCCACTGGCAGTGGGCGGGTTACACAGCTGGGCGGTGCTCCACTCGCACCAGCAAGGCTGGGTCAGCCCAGAGCCATGAGTGACGTGCGCAGTTTCTTTGAATAATGATTAAGAAAGGGTGTGTGGATGAATAGATGAGAGAAAAACTCAGTTTATCTTCTATCTAGTGAAAGATGAACAGCTTAGCCACGATCTGAACATCAAAGTCAGTGACTATTTTTAAAGGTTGAAAATACTAAGTGGTAGGAGATTCGTTTGGTTAATTTTCTTTTTTTTAAACAGAGAAGCTTAATTGTGGCAAATGGAAGTCATATCCCTCTTTATTTATTCTACTCATCCTGCTTTCCCCCTACTTTCTAAAAAGCCCTGTAAGGCCAAGTTATATTGTCAAAATATAGCCTCTCAGACCATATCAGACTATAATTAGTTTCCTTTGGTTTGGCGTCACTGCATCTGCTCAAAAATGCTAATTGTAAAACCAGGGTATAGATATCTGGTTGACTCTTTGTTTCTTGCTTGCTTTTATGCTGCTGATCCAGAAATCCTTTATCTATGTTATTAAAAAGCATTATTCTGTAATTCAGTGTTTGTCATTTGGTTAGGACCTCTCTGAATGTGGAGACAAGTGATACAAAGGAAGAAGCAATAGATATACCATATCAAGGAATGTTTCATTACCTATTCACACAGTGTCCAACATGAGTGCTCAAAAAATACTTGGTGAGTCAATGAAAGCTATCATCTATTATTCTAAAATAATTTCATAGGCAAGAACCACGACTTAGAAATCCTTTATCTCTTCCAGCACACATTACAGTCATGGGTCCATAATAGGCAGTCAATCAAAATCTTAGGTAAATAACTCCCCCCTAAATTGATATTATGAGCAAACATATAAAACCTGCTAAGCAAGTTTTATGCAGGGTACCTAAGAATAAATCTGTCTTTCACCTCCACATTCTTCTGATGTCCAATTGTCAGATGGATATCCAATCTTTCTCCCACTTTTAAAATTTAATCATATACCATGACTGCCCACTTAAACACCAGCTTGAACTGAATTTGAATGCAGATGTGAATGACTGAAAATTATGACTCATAATAAGCCCCTCCTAGACCTCTCTTTGTGCAGCCTCACTTAGTATAATAAACACACCTCACTACCCCTGAAAGCAACTGCATTAGCCTCAACACAATATTGAACACCATGGACACAGCTGAAAAAAAATCAATAATCACTTTACACTGGTATTTGACTATGAGCAAGGCAACTGCTTTTCAAAATCTGATTTTTTTGGAAAACACAGCGGTAAAACAAAGTAGATTATTCAGCCATTTAAAGTATGTCTGAAACCTCCCAAAGCAATTTTTCCTGTAAGAGAGAAGTGATGCCATACATCATGGCTCCATATTACTATAGTATAGCATAATGCATCCGAGTAACTTACAGAGCCATTCAGAGCAGCAGATAATTTCTCAGGGCTCTGTGAGAAAACTGACAAGCTCAGTCATCAAGGCTGTACTGAAGACCCTGGGCAATATTACCCAGTAATAAGAAACAAGGCCTTCAAATGAGTATATCTTTACTTTTCTCCTTTGCTTTTGGCTTCTATTCTTTTCACAGCTATTTGTAAGGGCCTCCTCACATAGCCATTTTTCTTTTTTGCTTTTCTTTTTCTTGGGGATGATCTTGCTCTCTGGCTCCAGTGAAATGTCACGAACTTCCACCAATAGTTCATGAGGCACTCTATCAGATCTAGACCCTTAAATCTATTTCTCACTTCCACTGTATAACTATAAGGGACTTATTTGATTTAGGTCATACTTGAATGGTCTAGTGGTTTTCCATACATTCTTCAATTTCAGTCTGAATTTGGCGATAAGGAGTTCATGATCTGAGTAACAATCAGCTCCCGGTATTGTTTTGCTGACTGTATAGAGCTTCTCCATCTTTGGCTGCAAAGAATATAGTCAATCTGATTTCAATGTTGACCACCTGGTGATGTCCATGTGTAGAGTCTTCTCTTGTGTTGTTGGAAGAGGATGTTTACTATGACCAGTGCATTTCTCTAGGCAGATCTCTATTAGCCTTTGCCCTGCTTCATTCCGTACTCCAAGGTCAAATTTGCCTGTTACTCCAGGTATCTCTTGACTTCCTACTTTTGCATTCCAGTCCCCTATAATGAAAAGGACATCTTTTTTGGGTATTAATTCTAGAATGTCTTGTAGGTCTTCTAGAACCATTCAACTTCAGCTTCTTCAGCATTACTGGTCAGGGCATAGATTTGGATTACCGTGATATTGAATGGTTTGCCTTGGAAACGAACAAAGATCATTCTGTCATTTTTGAGACTGCATTCAAGTACTGCATTTCAGATTCTTTTGTTGACTATTATGGCTACTGCATTTCTTCTAAGGGATTCTTGCCAACAGTAGTAGATATATTGATCATCTGAGTTAAATTCCCCCATTTCAGTCCATTTTAGTTCATTGATTCCTAAACTGTTGACGTTCACTCTTCCCATCTCCTGTTTGATCACTTCCTATTTGCCTTGATTCATGGACCTAACATTCCAGCTTCCTATGAATATTGCTCTTTACAGCATAGGACCTGGCTTCCATCACCAGTCAAATCCACAAATGGGTGTTGTTTTTGCTTTGGCTCCATCTCTTCATTCTTTCTGGAGTTATTTCTCCACTGATCTCCAGTAGCATACTTGGCGACTATCAACCTGGAGAGTTCTTCTTTAAGAGTCCTATCTTCTTGCCTTTTCATACTGTTCATGGGGTTCTCAAGGCAAGAATACTGAAGTACTTTGCCATTCCCTTCTCCAGTGGACCACATTTTGTCAGAACTCTCCACCATGACCCATCTGTCTTGGGTGGCCCTCCAGGGCATGGCTCATAGTTTCATTGAGTTAGACAGGGCTGTGATCCATATGATTAGATTAGTTCCAAAGAATAACAAGGAGACATAAGAAAGCCTTCCTCAGTGATCAATGCAAAGAAATAGAGGAAAACAATCGAGTGTGAAAGACTAGAGATCTCTTCAAGAAAATCAGAGCTACCAAGGGAACATTTTATGCAAAGATAGGCTCAATAAAGGACAGAAATGATATGCACCGCACAGAAGCAGAAGCTATTAAGAAGAGGTGGCAAGAATACACAGAAGAACTATACAAAAAAGATCTTCATGACCCAGATAATCATGATGGTGTGATCAGAGCCACACATTCTGGAATGTGAAGTTCAAATGGGCCTTAGGAATCATCACTACAAACAAAGCTAGTGGAGGTGATGGAATTCCAGTTGAGCTATTTTAAATCCTTAAAGTTGATGCTGTGAAAGTGCTGCACTCAATATGCTAGCAAATTTGGAAACCTCATCAGTGGCCTCAGAACTGGAAAAGGTCAGTTTTCATTCCAATTCCAAAGAAAGGTAATGCCAAAGAATGCTCAAACTACCACACAATTGCACTCATCTCACACTCTAGCAAAGCAGTGCTCACAAGTCTCCAAGCCAGGCTTCAACAATACAGGAACTGTGAACTTCCAGATGTTCAAGCTGGTTTTAGAAAAGGCAGAGGAACCAGAGATCAAATTGCCAACATCTGCTGGATCATAGAAAAAGCAAGAGAGTTCCAGAAAAACATCTATTTCTGCTTTATTGACTATGCCAAAGCCTTTGACTGTGTGGATCACAATAAACTGTGGAAAATTCTTCAAGAGATGGGAATACCAGACCACTTGACTTGCCTCTTGAGAAACCTGTATGCCGGTCAGGAAGCAACAGTTAGAACTGGGCATGGAACAACAGAGTGGTTCCAAATAGCAACAGGAGTGCGTCAAGGCTGTATATTGTCACCCTGCTTATTTAACTTATATGCAGAGTACATCATGAGAAACGCTAGGCTGGATGAAGCACAAGCTGGAATCAAAATTGCCGGGAGAAATATCAATAACCTCAGATATGCAGATGACACCACCCTTATGAAAGAAAGTGAAGAACTAAAGAGCCTCTTGATGAAAGTGAAAGAGGAGAGTGAAAAAGCTGGCTTAAAGCTCAACATTCAGAAAACGAAGATCATGGCATCTGGTCCCATCACTTCATGGCAAATAGATGGAGAAACAGGGGAAACAGTGGCTGACTTTATTTTTCTGGGCTCCAAAATCACTGCAGATGGTGACTGCAGCACAAAATAAAAAGACATTTGCTCTTTGGAAGAAAAGTTATGACCAACCTAGGCAGCATGTTAACAAGCAGAAACATTACTTTGCCAACAAAGGTCCATCTCATCAAGGCTATGGTTTTTCCAGTAGTCATGTATGGATGTGAGAGTTGGACTATAAAGAAAGCTGAGCACTGAAGGATAGATGCTTTTGAACTGTGGTGTTGGAGAAGACTCTTGAGAGTCCCTTGGACTGCAAGGAGATCCAACCAGTCCATCCTAGAGGAGATCAGGCCTGGGTGTTCATTGGAAGAACTGATGTTGAAGCTGAAACTCCAATACTTTCGCCACCTCATGCAGAGTTGACTCATTGGAAAAGACTCTGATGCTGGGAGGGACTGGGGGCAGGAGGAGAAGGGGACGACAGAGGATGAGATTTTTGGATGGCATCACTGACTCAATGGACATGAGTCTGAGTAAACTCCGGGAGTTGGTGATGGACAGGGAGGCCTGGTGTGCTACGGTTCATGGGGTCAGAAAGAGTCAGACATGAATGAGCAACTGAACTAAACTGAACTAAGAAACAGGGCTGGGAATTATATTTTTCTAAGGAAATGGTTCTTTGCAAATTCTATTGGGTAGAGCTTTCAAACAAGGGAAGGTACATAAAGCAATCCAGTTGGACAGGAGGACTTGAATAAAACAATCTGGTTGAAAAATAAAGGTGCCCATATCAGCATTCCTTTTAGATTTGGGGAACAACATCTTGGTACTGTCCAAATTACTCCAGGAAAATCAGTTTACATTAAAGCTATAAAGTATCTTTGGTCCCATTTGTTCTGATCAGATCAGTGCTTGTGCCTCAATCTTAATTCCATTGGCCAACCATACCCCTTTCTCAGGCTCAGCTTCCCCAGGAAGGCGTAAGTCCTCTCCCTATCTCTAAATCATTTGCCAGCCCTCCTCTTACCTCTCTCAGACCTCATCTCCCAGTTCCTTCTCCCTCATTCACCCTCACATTAACCACTCCTCTGCCTTCCTGGCCTCCTTGATGTTCTTAGAACAAACCAGGCCCCTGCTACCCTCTAGGCCCCCATGCTTGCTATTTCCTCTGAGAACAGTAACGGCCTTCTGTTTTCACATGACTAGCTCCTCACCCCACATTCAGAGAGCTTTCTCCCTGCAGACCCAGCCTAATACCCCTATTTAATACCATAGCTCCAAATACACACACACTCATTTGGATATAAGACCCCATTAAGGGGTTTAAACAGAACCAAATAAGATGGTGGAGTAGAAGGATGTGAACTCATCTTCTCCTGTGAGAACTCCAGAACTACAACTCGCTGCTGAACAACCATCGACTGGAGAATGTTGGATCCCACCAAAAAAAGATACCCCACATCCCAGGGCAAAGGAGAGGCCCCAGAAAGATGGTAGAAGGGGCAAAATCATGTTTAGAATCAAACCCCTTACCCTCCAGAGACACTCAGAGGGCTCAAACCAACCTTGTACACACCAGGACCCAGAGACCCCAGAGACTGAGCCAATCATGTGTTTGAGTGTCTCCTGTGAAGGTACAGGTCAGCAGTGGCCTGCCGCAGGGGCAGGGCTCTGGGTGCAACAGACCCGGGTATGGCATATGCCCTCTTGGAGGAGGTTGCCATTAGCCCCACCACAGAGCCGGCAGAACTTACTCAGGACTGGAGAAACAGATGCTTGAAGGGCACAAATAGAACCTTGTGCACACCAGGACCCAGAAGAAAGGAGCAATGACCCTACAAGAGATTGACCCAGACTTGCCCGTGAGTGTCCAGGAGTGTCTGGCGGAGGTGTGGCTCAAGGGCAGCCTCCTGCAGGGTGGGGGGCACTGGGTGCAGCAGCGTGTGCATGGGACCTTCTGAAGGAGGCCAGATGAAGGAGCCAGGTAGGCTAAAGTCCATGGGGTCACAAAGAATCTGACAGGCTGAGTAACTAACTTCACTTTCACCATTAACTTCATTAACTCCAACATAGTTTGGCCTCAGGCCAAACAAAAGGTAGGGAACACAGCCCCACCCATCAACAGAAAATTGGATTAAAGATTTACTGAACATGGCCCTGCCCATCAGAACAATCTCTTATCCTTATCAATCAGAGGGTAGACAGAATGAAAACCACATTCATGGAAAACTAACCAAACTGATCACAGGGACCACAGCCTTGTCTAACTCAATGAAACTATGAGCCATGCCCTGCAGGGCCATCCAAGATGGATGGGTCAAGGTGGAGAGTTCTGACAAAACGTGGTCCACTGGAGAAAGGAATGACAAACCACTTCAGTATTCCTGCCTTGAGAACCCTATGAACAGTAATGAAAAGGCAAGATAGGACACTGAAAGATGAACTCCCCAAGTCAGTAGGTGCCCAATACGCTACTAGAGAAGAGTGGAGAAATAACTCCAGAAAGAATGAAGAGATGGAGCCAAACAAAAACAACACCCAGTTGTGGACGTGATGGGTGATGGACGTAAAGTCCAGTGCTATAAAGAGCAATACTGCATAGGAACCTGGAATGATAGGTCCACAAATCAAGGCAAACTGGAAGTGATCAATAGGAGACAGAAAGACTGAGCATCAACACTTTAGGAATCAGTGAACTAAAAAGGACCAGAATGAGTGAATTTAACTCAGATGATCAATATATCTACTACTGTTGGCAAGAATCCTTTAGAAGATATGCAGTAGCCATCATAGTCAACAAAAGAGTCCAAAATGCAGTACTTGGATGCAACCTCAAATGCGACAGAATGATCTTTGTTCATTTCCAAGGCAAACCATTCAATATTACAGGAATCCAAGTCTATGCCCAGACCAGTAATGCTGCAGAAGCTGAAGTTGAATGGTTCTATGAAACCTACAAGACATTCTAGAACTAACACCCAAAAAGATGTCCTTTTCATTATAGGGGACTGGGATGCAAAAGAAGGAAGTCAAGAGATACCTGGAGTAACAGGCAAATTTGACCTTGGAGTACAAAACGAAGCATGTCAAAGGCTAACAGAGTTATGCCAAAAGAACGCACTGGTCATAGCAAACATCCTCTTCCAACAACACAAGAGAAGACTCTTCACATGGACATCACCAGATGATGACTGATCATTTTTTGATCACTTGACTGATTATATTTTCTGCAGATTGATTATATTCTTTGCATCCAAAGATGGAGAAGCTCTATACAGTCAGCAAAACAAGACCGGGAGCTGACTGTGGCTAGGATCATGAACTTCTTATTGCCAAAATCAGACTGAAATTGAAGACAGTGAAGAAAACCACTAGACCATTTAGTTCAGTTCACTTCAGTCGCTCAGTCATGTCTGACTCTTTGTAACCCCATGAATCGCAGCACGCCAGGCCTCCCTGTCCACCACCAACTCCCGGAGTTCACTCGGACTCACGTCCATCGAGTCCCTGATGCCATCCAGCCATGTCATCCTCTGTCATCCCCTTCTCCTCCTGCCCTCAATCCCTCCCAGCATCAGAGTCTTTTCCAATGAGTCAACTCTTCGCATAACGTGGCCAAAGTACTGGAGTTTCAGCTTTAGCATCAGTCCTTCCAAAGAACACCCAGGGATACTCTCCTTCAGAATGGACTGGTTGGATCTCCTTGCAGTCCAAGGGACTCTCAAGAGTCTTCTCCAACACCACAGTTCAAAAGCATCAATTCTTCAGCACTCAGCCTTCTTCACAGTCCAACTCTCACATCCATACATGACCACAGGAAAAACCATAGCCTTGACTAGACGGACCTTTGTTGGCAAAGTAATGTCTCTGCTTTTGAATATACTATCTAGGTTGGTCATAACTTTTCTTCCAAGGAGTAAGTGTCTTTTAATTTCATGGCTACAGTCACCCAAAGCAGTGATTTTGAGCCCCAAAAAATAAAGTCTGACACTGTTTCCAGTGTTTCCCCATCTATTTCCCATGAAGTGATAGGACCAGTGCCATGATCTTCGTTTTCTGAATGTTGAGCTTTAAGCCAACTTTTCCACTCTCCTCTTTCATTTCATCAAGAGACTTTTTAGTTCCTCTTCACTTTCTGCCATAAGGGTGATGTCATCTGCATATCTGACGTTATTGATATTTTTCCCGGCAATCTTGATTCCAGCTTGTGCTCTTTCCAGCCCAGCGTTTCTCAAAATGTCCTCTGCATATAAGTTAAATATGCAGGGTGACAATATACAGCCTTGACATACTCCTTTTTCTATTTGGAACCAGTCTGTTGTTCCATGCCCAGTTCTAACTGTTGCTTCCTGACCTGCATATAAGTTTCTCAAGAGGCTTGTCAGGTGGTCTGGTATTCCTATCTCTTTCAGAATTTTCCACAGTTTATTGTGATCCACACAGTCAAAGGCTTTGGCATAGTCAATAAAGCAGAAATAGATGTTTTTCTGGAACTCTCTTGCTTTTTCCATGATCCAGCAGATGTTGACAATTTGATCTCTGGTTCCTCTGCCTTTTCTAAAATCAGCTTGAACATCGGGAAGTTCACAGTTCACGTATTGCTGAAGCCTGGCTTGGAGAATTTGGGGCATTACTTTACTAGCGTGTGAGATGAGTGCAATCGTGCAGTAGTTTGAGCATTCTTTTGCATTGCCTTTCTTTGGGATTGGAATGAAAACTGACCTTTTCCAGTCCTGTGGCCACTGCTGAATTTTCCAAATTTGCTGGTATATTAGTGCAGCACTTTCACAGCATCATCTTTCAGGATTTGAAGTAGCTCAACTGGAATTCCATCACCTCCACTAGCTTTGTTCATAGTGATGCTTTCTAAGGCCCACTTGACGTCACATTCCAGGATGTCTGGCTCTAGGTGAGTGACCACACCATCATGATTATCTGGTTCATGAAGATCTTTTTTTTACAGTTTTTCTGTGTATTCTTGCCACCTCTTCTTAATATCTTCTGCTTCTGTGAGATCCATACCATTTCTCTCCTTTATTGTGCCCATCTCTGCATGAAATGTTCCCTTGGTATCTCTAATTTTCTTGAAGCGATCTCTAGTCTTTCTCATTCTGTTGTTTTCCTCTATTTCTTTGCATTGATCAGTGAGGAAGGCTTTGTTATCTCTTCTTGCTATTCTTTGGAACTCTACATTCAGATGCTTATATCTTTCCTTTTCTCCTTTGGTTTTTGCTTCTCTTCTTTTCACAGCTATTTGTAAGGCCTCCCCAGACAGCCATTTTGTGTTTTTTGCATTTCTTTTCCATGGGGATGGTCTTGATCCCTGTCTCCTGTACAATGTCACAAACCTCAGTCCATAGTTTATCAGGCACTCTATCTATCAGATCTAGGCCCTTAAATCTATTTCTCACTTCCACTGTATAATCATAAGGGATACGATGTAGGTCATACCTGAATGGTCTAGTGGTTTTTCCCTACTTTCTTCAATTTCAGTCTGAATTTGGTAATAAGGAGTTCATGATTTGGGCAACAGTCAGCTCCTGGTCTTGTTTTTGTTGACTGTATAGAGCTTCCCCATCTTTGGCTGCAAAGAATATAATCAAGCTGATTTCGGTGTTGACCATCCTGTGATGTCCATGTGTAGAGTCTTCTCTTGTGTTGTTGGAAGAGGGTGTTTGCTATGACCAGTGCATTTTCTTGACAAAACTCTATTAGTCTTTGCCCTGCTTCATTCTGTATTCCAAGGCCAAATTTGCTTGTTACTCCAGGTGTTTCTTGACTTCCTACTTTTGCATCCCAGTCCCCTATAATGAAAAGGACATCTTTTTGGGGTGTGAGTTCTAAAACGTCTTATAGGTCTTCATAAAACCGTTCAACATCAGCTTCTTCAGCATTACTTGTTGGGGCGTAGACTTGGATTACTGTGATACTGAATGGTTTGCCTTGGAAATGAACAGAGATCATTCTGTCATTTTTGAAACTGCATCCAAGTACTGCATTTCAGATTCTTGTTGACCATGATGGCTACTCCATTTCTTCTGAGGGATTCCTGTCCACAGTAGTAGATATAATGGTCATCTGAGTTAAATTCACCCATTCCAGTCCATTTTCATTCACTGATTCCTAGAATGTTGACGTTCACTCTTGCCACCTCTTGTTTGACCACTTCCAATTTGCCTTGATTCATGGACCTGACATTCCAGGTTCCTATGCAATATTGCTCCTTACAGCATCGGACCTTGCTTCTATCACCAGTCACATCCACAGCTGGGTATTGTTTTTGCTTTGGCTCCATCCCCTCATTCTTTCTGGAGTTATTTCTCCACTGACCTCCAGTAGCATATTGGGCACCTAATGACCTGGGGAGTTCCTCTTTCGGTATCCTATCATTTTGCCTTTTCATACTGTTCAAGGGGTTCTTCAAGGCAAGAATACTGAAGTAGTTGCCATTCCCTTCCCAGTGGACCACATTCTGTCAGACCTCTCCACCATGACCCACCAATCTTGGGTGGCCCCACATCCAAGGAGCGGTGGCTGCATGGGCGCAGGAGGGCCTAGAGTAGCTATTCCACGTTCAAGGTCAGGAGGTGCGGTGGTGAGGAGATACCCCCCATTCAAGGTAAGGAGAAGCAGCTGCGCTTTGCTGAAGCAGCCGTGAAGAGATACCCCACATCCAAGGTAAGAGAAACCCAAATAAGACAGTAGGTGTTGCAAGTGCACCTCAGAAGGCAGACACACTGAAACCATAATCACAAACCATTCAGGTATGAGCTAAATCAAATCCCTTACAATTATACAGTGGAAGTGACAAATAGATTCAAGGGATTAGAGCTGATACAGTGCCTGAAAATCTATGGTCAGAGGTTTGTGACATTGCACAAGAGGCAATGATCAAGACCATCCCCAAGAAAAAGAAATGCAAAAAGGCAAAATGGCTGTCAGAGGAGGCCTTACAAATACGTGAGAAAAGAAGAGAAGTGAAAGGCAACAGAGAAAAGGAAAGATATATCCACTTAAATGCCGAGTTCCAAAGAATAGCAAGGAGAGATAACAAAGCCTTTCTCAGTAATAAATGCAAAGAAATAGAGGAAAATAATAGAATGGGAAAGACTAGAGATCGCTTCAAGAAAATCAGAGATACCAGGGGAACATTTCATGCAAAGATGGGCACAATAAAGGAGAGAAATGGTATGGACCTAACAGAAGCAGAAGATATTAAAAAGAGGTGGCAAGAATACACAAAAGAACTGTAAAAAAAACGATCTTCATGACCCAGATAACCACAATGGTGTGGTCACTCACCTAGAGCCAGACATCCTGGAATGTGACCTCAAGTGGGCCTTAGGAAACATCACTATGAACAAAACTAGTGGAAGTGATGGAATTCCAGCTGAGCTATTTCAAATCCTAAAAGATGATGCTGTGAAAGTGCTACATTCAATATGCCAGCAAATTTGGAAAACTCAGCAGTGGCCACAGGACTGGAAAAGGTCAGTTTTCATTCCAATCCCAAAAAAAGGTAATGTTAAAGAATGTTCAGTCTACCACACAGTTGCACTCATCTCACATGCTAGCAAAGTAATGCTCAAAATTTTCTCAAGCCAGGCTTCAACAGTATGTGAACCGAGAACTTCCAGATGTTCAAGCTGGTTTTAGAAAAGGTAGAGGAACCAGAGCTCAAATTGGCAATATCCATTGGATCATTGAAAAAGCATGAGAGTTGCAGAAAAAAATCTACTTCTGCTTTATTGACTACGTCAAAGACTTTGACTATGTGGAGCACAACAAACTGCAGAAAATTCTTCAAGAGATGGCAGTACCAGACCATCTGACCTGCCTCCTGAGAAATCTGTATGCAGGTCAAGAAGCAACAGTTAGAAATGAACATGGAACAACAGATGGGTTCTAAATAGGGAAAGGATTACCTCAAGGCTATAATTTGTCACCCTGCTTATTTTACTTATATGCAGAGTACATCATGTGAAATCCTGGCCTGAATGAAGCACAAGCTGGAATCAAGATTACTGGGAGAAATATCAATGACCTCAGATATGCAGATGACACCTCCCTTATGGCAGAGAGTGAAGAAGAACTAAAAAGCCTCTTGATGAAAGTGAAAGAGGAGAGTGAAAAAGTTGGCTTAACGTTCAACTTTCAGAAAACTGAGATCATGCATGGCATCCAGTCCCATCACTTAATGGCAAGTAGATGGGGAAACAATGGAAATAGAGAAAGACTTTTTATTTTCTTGGGCTCCAAATCACTGCAGATGGTGACAGCAGCCATGAAATTAAAAGACACTTGCTCCTTGGAAGAAAAGCTATGACCAACCTAGACAACATATTAAAAAGCAGAGACATTACCAACAAAGGTCCAAGCTATGGTTTTTCCAGTAGTCGTGTATGGATGTGAGAGTTGATCCTTTTGAACTGTGGTGTTGGAGAAGACTCTTGAGAATCCCTTGGACTTCAAGGAGATTCAACCAGTCCATCCAAAAAAAAAGCAGTCTTGAATATTCATTGGAAGGACTGATGTTGAAGCTGAAACTCCTGAATACTTTGGCCACCTGATGAGAAGAACTGACTCACTGGAAAAGACCCTGATGCTGGGGAAGACTGAAGGCAAGAGGAGAGGGGATAACAGAGGATGAGATGGTTAGATGGCATCACCAACTCGACGGACATGAATTTGAGTAAGCTCCAGGAGTTGGTGATGGACAGAGAAGCCTGGCATGCTGCAGTCCATGGGATCATAAAGAGTTGTACCCGACTGAGTGACTGAATTGAATTGACCCGTTAAGGCAAGAGTTTCTGGTTGTTTTGCTCCACCACTATCTTCCCAGAACCTAGGAAATTACTCAGAACATGGTAGGCTCTCACTAAATGTTTAGCGATGGAGGACTGGATGCTACTTTGAGGTTTATTTACTTTAAACTGATAATACATGAAATTATTTAAACTGATTATATAACTGATTATTTTAACTGATAATATATGAAACAGTTTACATTCACAATGGTTTTAGATAACACTGCCAAGATAAAATATAGATCAAAACACTCAAACCATAATGGCAATAGTCAATGTTTTATTGATCAAAGGTTGCTTTGTTTTTGTTCTTGTTTTTGTGGAATCTTAGTTCCCTAACCAAGGATTGAACCTGGGTCACAGCAGTTAAACTGTCAAATCCTAACCACTGGACCACCAGGAAATTCCCCGATGAAAGTTTTTTTTTAATTGATGTCCACTTTATCCATTTGTCAAAATTACTGAGTGGCAGGCAGAAAAGAGCAAGAAGTATAAATGAAATAGGAGTAGCAGATGGTGACACTTGTTGAAACTGCATGATAGGTACTTGGAAGTCCATTATACCATTTATGTTGTATAGGTTTGAAATATTCCATAGTCAAAGATCTTCTACAAACGTATCGGAGAAGGCAATGGCACCCCACTCCAGTACTCTTGCCTGGAAAATCCCATGGACAGAGGAGCCTGGTGGGCAGCAGTCCATGGAGTCGCAAAGAGTCGGACACAACTGAGCAACTTCACTTTCACTTTTCACTTTTCACTTTCATGCATTGGAGAAGGAAATGGCAACTCACTCCAGTGTTCTTGCCTGGAGAATCCCAGGGGCGGCGGAGCCTGGTGGGCTGCCATCTATGGGGTCGCACAGAGTCGGACACAACTGAAGCGACTTAGCAGCAGCAGGTACAAATCTATATTGAAGATTAAGGGGCACAAACTACTACATATAAAATAAACAAGCTACAAGGATATATTGTACAGAATAGGGAAAATAGCCAATATTTTATAACTATAAAATATGGAAGTGAAAATCACTCAGTTCAGTTCAGTTCAGTCGCTCAGTTGTGTCCGACTCTTTGCGACCCCATGAATTGCAGCACGCCAGGCCTCCCTGTCCATCACCAACTCCTGGAGTTCACTCAGTCGTGTCCAACTTTTTGTGACCCCATGGACTATACGGTCCATGGAACTCTCCAGGCCAGAATACTGGAGTGGGTAGCCGTTCCCTTCTCCAGGGGATCTTTCCAACCCAGGGATCAAACCCAGGTCTCCCTCACTACAAGTGGATTCTTTACCAGCTGAGCCACCAGGGAAGCATAAAATGTGGAATACAACCTTTAAAAGCTGTGAATCACTATGTACACCTGAAATTTATGTAACATTGGAAATCAGCTACACTACAACTTTTAACAACCTGTATTGGAGCTTGGAAAAATAAGGACAAAGAAGCTTATCAGTTTTCATGGTAGCCTACGAGTTATCTGATATTTGATGTCTTTCTCTACATTCACATTTTTAAACTCTGTGCTTTTCCCAGAAACTCTGCTCAGGAACACAGCTACCAAAAGTCACAGAATTCCCCCAAGTGAACTTTAAAGGCTTTCCTACCTTGATCGAGGTCAGGAAGCCATGCAGGCATGAGGCCAAACTGTGTAGAACACCGTATCTGGAAAGGAGGATGGAGATCACAGCCTTTGGAGGCAGTGAAGGGATGCCCCTCCCAGAAGGGGTGAAAGCAGGTAAAGTCACATTGTACACACCTGCACCAACCTCCCCTGTAGCCTAGAATGGGACAATAGGCCTGATTACAGAGCCAGCTGTGGCAAGCCAGTCCTCCTTCCTCCTGACTCATCTCTCTAAAATACAGCCAATCTACGGCTCCAGGAATAGCTAAAACCCTTTACAAATAATGCTGGATCTGGAGATTAAAAACACTTTTGAATGCTAAAACAGTCCTGAAACAAAGAAAAGTCAGTTCTGCGTTTTTATACCCCTTTTTAGATATCTAAAATCCTCAAAATTCAAAAGACACATAATTTTATACAAGAAATGATGTCTCTCTTACAGGATGGTGATCATTCAACCTTGCTGATGCATGTTTTAAATTATTTCAGCATATGAAATATTTTTCATGGGCTGGGGCAAGTTCATTCTAACCTCATTGTCAGAGAAAGACCTATACCTTCTGAAACATCCTGGAAGAATATAACTACAGCTCTCACCTCCCCGAATATGACCAACTGAATTTTGAAGAGATATTAGACCTTCATGATTCCACTCTGACACTCTGACCGCTAATCCATTTGCCCGCCACAGTTCACCAATTCACTGAAGCCCTAACTTGAGGAAAAACAGAATACCATACTTAGGTTCATTTAAACTCCTGACTTCTTGGCCAGTTATTGCCTAGCAGGTACCTGATATGAAATTTTTCAAAGAAACTATTTAAAGTAGAGGTTTTAAAGATTGGTGACTAGCAACAGTAATAATGAGTTTGACTATGTCTATTATCCACCTTATATATTTGTTACAAATAGTTGCAGGAAAATAATTTTTAAATGCCAAGAAGACATTAGTTCAATAAAAAGGCTTCTATCACCACCTAACACCCATTAGGATGACTCCTATCCAAAACACAGAAAATAACAAGATTTGTTGACAATATGGAGAAGCTAGGATACTTCTGCTCTGTTAAGAGTATAAAATGATGTGGCCATTATGGAAAACAGTACAGCAGTTCTTCCAAAAGTTAAGAACCCAATTACCATGCAATTACTGGGTCAAGTATTATATGCCAAAAAGAAATGAAACAGTCTTGAAGAGATATCTATACACTCACGTTTACAGCAGCATTATTCACGATAGCCAAAAGGTGACAGCAACCCAAATGATCACCAACAGATGAATGGATATACAAAATGTAGTATACGCATGCAATGGAATATGCTTTGACCTTAAAAGGGAAGGAAATTCTGACACATGCTACAGTACAAATGAATCTTGAGGACTGTATATTAAGTGAACTAAGCCAATTACAATAATAATAATGATAATGTATGATTCCACTTATGTGGGTCACATAGAGTAGTCAAATTTATAGAGACAGAAACTAAAATGTGACTGCTAGAGGCGGGCAGAGAAGCCAGTTGTTGTTTAGTGGGTGTAGAGTTTCCATTTTAAGAGATGAAAAGAGTTCTGGAGACTGGTTGCACAACAAGCTAATACACTTAACTACTGAAAAGTACGCTTTAAAATGGATGTGATGGTCAATTTTATGTCGCATGCATTTTACCACAATTTTTTAAATCAAGGGAAAAAAAGGCTTTGTCTATCTAGTAAAACAAAGACTTTCTCCTCCTGTGTTCTGGGGTCTTCAGATCATTACTGACACCAGAGGTACAGGTAGCCATGCTCTGACACAGCTTTCAGATGAATTGCTCCAAGGCTGCAGTGTAAATCAACTGGAAGCACCAGAGCAGGGCTACAGATGGCAGTGAAGAAATCATGGGGCTAGAGCTTGATGAGGTGCAACTTTGAGAGACAGGGAAGCTGTGTTTGGCTGTGTCCAATAGCACAAAAGGCACCAGATAGAAAAAGTCCAAATCAGAGCTTTCAACTATCTTGGCAACTGATTACATACTATACCAGCAAGGCCCATCATATAGACTGTACCACTCAGGGCAAGAAAATATGAGACTATGGACATAATTTTAGATTAAACAAATATATCAGTGGTTGTAGTTGGATCACCCTTTCCTGCCACTCAACCATCCCTCACACTCCTTACACACAGATACACTGAACAGCAACTGTAAACCAACTGCTGGATACAACTGCAGCATTCTGGTGCCAGAAGAGCTTCCAGAGACAATCTGTCTCAAAGCAACCTCAATCACTTGGTATTAGCTGTCTTGAATGTGATGCTGGGACGGTTCTAAAGTTACATCTGGGCTCAGTTGGAAACTATGACTTGATGGCCCAGATCATTCAGAGAGGCTGAAACAGAACTTGGAATAAATCTACCTGTCTAGAACCTGTTCTGTTGAAAAGAAACTCCTCATGGATGAAGAAGCAAGTTGGTAAGCCATAAAATGGAATCTGCTTTACATACCCCTTCTAGGTTCCAGCTCGCAGAACAGGAAAGGACTTGAAGGTGGGAGGAGAGAGGAGGGTAGTTTTGGAATATCTTCTTCAATATAACTGTGCTTGAATACTGATGAGAGAACAGATCTAATATTAGTTTTCCATTATAGTCAGAAGTGGAAGCACGTTTTATTTTCAATAAATTATTCTACTACTGAATGGTACCAAAAACAAAAAGGCTCACCCATAATGTTATCATCTTAATATATTCATACTGTTCATGGGGTTCTCATGAATATTCCCTTCTCCAACGGATCACGTTTTAATATATTCAACTTAGTATTTTCTTAAATTATTTTCTCCTATGCTTTTTTATATCATTATAAGAATAGTGTAAATACAATTTTATATCCTAGCAAGAACTCTTAGGGAAAATGTACAAAATTTTAAAGTGTAAATCCCTTTAGAACTCCTTAGTAAGTGATATGAGGATTCAAATAGTCATATGTAATCTGTGGCACCAAAGAACTTGTGATCTACTTAAGGAGACCAATGGCACCCCACTCCAGTACTTTTGCCTGGAGAATCCCATGAACGGAGGAGCCTGGTAGGCTATAGTCCATGGGATCACTAAGAGTCAGACACAACTGAGCGACTTCACTCTCACTTTTCGCTTTTATGCATTGCCGAAGGAAATGGCAACCCACTCCAGTATTCTTGCCTGGAGAATCCCAGGGACGGAGGAGCCTGGTGGGCTGCCGTCTATGGGGTCGCACAGAGTCGGACATAACTGACACGACATAGCAGCAGCAGCAGCAAGGAGACCAAAAAATTGCATAACACTTAAATATTTTTCAACTCAGTGATCAAGCCTATTCTCTATAATTTCTTGACTTCAAAACAAAAAATAAAATTATTTTCTTTTTTTCATTAGTAAATGGCCAAAGGGGACTTTAAACCTAAAAATTGAATAACTGAACAAAATGAACATCAGAGGGCAATTTCAGGAGTTTTGCTTAAGCTTCCTTTCTTTAAAGAAACATCTATAAAAATTGCTTTCCTCCATCTTTCATTTATTATATCCTCCCAGTAGTAAATATGCTACACGTGCTCGTGGGCCAGCCAGCCAGCTTTTGGCTGACCTATATATCTAGTTAATTTAAGATCAAGCCACCAAGGTACTAAGCAGACCACAATGTCTGCTTCTGATGAGCTGTTATCCTGTAAAGCCAATGTGCTAAGGATAGGATTTCACAGTAGGGATTTTCCACATCTATGTTGTAGGAGAAATTATCTGTGGTGTAATAGACTTTTTTGCCAGACCAACTGACTCAGCACTTTGTAGTGTCAATCCCTCTCCCCTCTAAGGTTTTAGATTCAGGCGTATTCTGGAATCGACACAGGCCAGCATGATGCCTTAGAAGTCAGTCTTCAGACCAGAGAGGGCCAGAAGGGGCTCATGACATTTTTCACTCTTTTGCAGCCAGACCTGATGGACAGCTGTCTTTAAAGGAGTTTCTCCCTTCAGGGTAAATTCCTTAGCCAACAAATCTGTGAAACACATCAGGTGATATTATAACCTGACTTGTATGTATGAGTCTAAGGATTTCTCAAAAGCAAAGTGTAAAATTATGAAAAAATGTTATTCGTTCTTCTTCTGAATAAAGTGACTTGGCTAATTCTATTTGCATACCCAAGCCAAAATTTCTTTATAAATAAAGCATGGTGTGATATGAAGTTTATGTTTCAAAGAAAATACCATTAATAATACTTTGAGTTTTATAATATCCATTCTATCCAACAAAAACAAATGAACAAGCCCATAAAGACAAATAAGTAATTTAACATGAAGCAGGGGGGTGTTTCAGGTAAGTCAGATGTTGGCAGGGTAGTAATATCTTTTATTCTTTTTTGGTACAATTCCTAGATTCTTTTAAAGTAAATGTAAATTAGCCTTTTGACACTTACATGTTCCCAGATATTTATAAACTCCCAAATCAGAACTGTTTTTGATACCTACCGGTTCTCTTCCAAATCATGTTTCATCAAGAGGCACACATTTCTGAGGCAGACCGTCACATCACTCATCTTTCCCTCTCAATGACCATTTTCAAACACACACCTATTATAGATGAAAATTAGCAGAGAAAAACAATGCTTTAAAACAATATTAAAATATAGGAGCTAGCAGTCTTCTAGGCTCGCCAGAAAACAAATACTGAGCTGTCACCTACTATCCTTTACCCAACCTCAAATCACACCTTTTCAAAACCGCAATAAAGTACATATCATAGACCTTGAGATTCAAGAGAAAGCACTGAAAACTGCAAATATCAAATCCTTGAAGGATAAAGATCGAGTGGTATTGGCCAGCTGAAAGTGAAGTCGCTCAGTCGTGTCTGACTCTTTGCGACCCCGTGGACTGTAGCCCACCAGGCTCCTCTGTCCATGGGATTCTCCAGGCAAGAATATTGGAGTGGTTTGCCATTTCCTTCTCCAGGGGATCTTCCCGACCCAGGGATCGAACCCAGGTCTCCCGCATTGGAGGCAGACGCTTTAACCTCTGAGCTACCAGGGAAGCCCTTGGCTAGCTGATAATGATGCAAAGCTCACAGTGCGGTACACAAATATTCTTGGGAAGGTTTTAAAAGACATCAGAGGACTCCGATAGCATAAAATGGAGAGATTTAACATTCAGAAAACCACATCATGGAATCAACAAAAAGTTCACTTTAGAAAATGGCTGGTATAAGTGTAGAGGATCAGCTAAACAAGCTGTGTGTGTGTGTGTGTGTGTGTGTGTGTGTGTGTGTGTGTGCACGTGCGAGTGTATGTGTGTGTGCTCAGTCGTATCTGACTCTTTATAGCTCCATGAACTGTAGCCCACCAGGCTCCTCTGTCCGTGAGATTCTCCAGGCAAGAATACTGGAATGGGTTGCTTCTCCACTCCACTCCAGAAGATCCTCTCCAAGGGATCTTCCAAACCCAGGGATAGAACCCATATCTCCCGGGTCTCTGCGTTGGCAGGCAGCATTCTTTACCAGTGAGCCATCTGGGAATCCCAAACAAGCCTTAGAGGGTCTAAATCAAATAGATTCTTCCTTGTGCCAGTTGTATTAATATCTTCAAGGGACCGCTGGAGGTAGGTGGTCTGCTGCACATTAGTATACTTATAACATAAGAGCAAGTATCCCTTTTATTCTACCCATATCTATGTTACACTTGTTTCTTTAAGTAAATATTTTTCTAAATATGACATCTTAAGTGCTTTTAAGGTCACTTTATGACTACAACACCCAAGAAAACACATTCCATTTTCTCCTAAGGTCATAAAAGAAACCCAAATAGAAAAGCACAGAAAGGTGACAGCAATTATCATTTATTACACCAATAAATAAGCTTTGGTTTCCACAGCCAAAATCAGAGTTGAAGCCAAGAAAAAGCCTGAGCAATGACAAAGAAAAATGCTTTTCTCCTTTTCCCATTCTTTTAAGACTTACAAAGGATCACTAACATGATCCAAGTAAACCACAGAAGGAAATGGGTGGCAAATGACAGTTATAGGATTACAGTACAGTAATACTAGCACTTAGAATTTAATGAAATGAAATTCTAGTTCTATAGATAGCAACAATATAGGAACTGCTAAGGTGGAGTATTAAACAGGCTTTCTTCACTGGCTAAAAGAGTCAGTTAAATGCCTGAATCTGACGAACTTGTTTTCAACCTAGAATGTATTAAATCTTTAAACATCCAAAGACACAGAAAAAAAAAAAAATCTTCCACTGTAGACTGAAAAAAAAAAAATCTCTGCACTTGAAACACAAGAGAACAGAAGCCTTCTTTGCCAATGTTTGCAGACTAGAATATTTTGAAGAAATATCTAAGGGTGCCCAAGCTTTTAAAGTAATTAGCCTTCAATTAAAATAAATAAATTTAAATTTTAAAAAATTACTCTGATAGATACAGAAAGAACTTATGACCTGTCCGGAGGCAAGGGGTGATTAGAGTATGTGTTCTCTTAGGCGATGAATAACCTGGATGTGATCTACAATGAAGATCATGGCATCCGGTCCAGTTACTTCATGGGAAATAGATGGGGAAACAGTGGAAACAATGTCAGACTTTATTTTTGGGCTCCAAAATCACTGCAGGTGGTGACTGCAGTGATTTGGGACTGAACTGAACTGAACTGACCTTCAAGATTCCCCTCTCCAGAGGGGGTCTTACCCTTCTACTGTAGTTTCCATAGGCACTAAGCACAGAGTCCAGAGTCCGCTGGAGAGGTGGCTGAGCATGATCAGCATGAACAGGCCTAAGATGGGGTCCAAGCCCTGCGAATTCCTTCTTCAGAAGGACAAAAGCAAAAGAGAGAGATAAAGAACACAACCCAGCAATCTGTTCAGGCTTTGCCTGTGTTTCTCATGCACAGAGATTCCTGTCTTTTCCCACGTGGTCAAGAATTGAGTAAATAAAGGGGAAGAAGGGGTTTTGAACATGCACTTAAAGACGAGGGATTTTTGTTTTTTAAGACTTGGGGACTTCTGTGTGATGGTTGTTTTGTTGTTAAAAAGCAAGAGGTCTAATACTGAATTTCCTTATATTTATGTCACTATACACACCATCCAAGGACCGGTCTTGGGGCCTTAAGCTTTGCATCTATAATGAAGAAAGAGATCACCTTTGTCTTCAATCCCAGCTCTAAAAGGCCGTCAACCTGTACACAGGAAAGACCCTTTCAAGTCAAAGACCCTTCTGAGTCAAAACCATTGCTCGTATCCACATCCTCAGCCTCCTAACAAAAGTAACATGCAATTCATTTCTGATTCTCAGAAGTGAAATATACTAGGTAAGAAATTACACACTAGGATTACACGGGCAATTAACCAGCTTTGTCAATTGAAGTAGTGACAGCTGTTAATCATATCTTTTAATTCTTTTCTATTTTTTAATCTGTTATTATTACTCTTATAACAATTTTCTGATCTCTTTGCTTTCTCTCAATCTTTTTCTCCTTCAGAAAATCCTCAGTGAACTCTTCCTGACCTTCTTTTATGTTGAGTAATTTTCCCCCTGGAAACACTCGCTTCATTTCATTTCAGCCCTCTAGTTTCCTCATTCTAGCTCCCTCTGCTGATTGCAACCAATTTGTTTTCAAAGGTCCAGGCAGCCATCAAAGGAAAGCACTAACTCACACGCCTGCTCTGTAACCTCCAATGATGGTAGAAAAGAATATGTTTCTTGGTCAAACATGGGGACATTTTTCAGACCATATGGTCCACCCTTTTATTAAAATGAAAACTGAGTTGTTGTTGTTTTTAAAGACTCCACTGAAAATAAGTGTACTGTATGATTTTAACATTCCTTCCATAACTAACCCTTATCACACGACATCTGCAGGGACCTACTGACATCTTGCACTGATTTTAAGTCACTGACAAATCACATGATTATTATTCATACCATCACTATGCTGTGAAAATTCTGGACAGAAGGAGTTGGTTCAATAGCAGTTCTATTAGTTAGGGTTTCTAGTGGAAACAACAGAATCCCCTCTGGCTAACTGAAGCAGAAAGGAGATTTTATTAAAGGATATTAGGTAACTTACAAAATCATAGAGAGACTAGAGGCTCAGGTTCCAGGAAAATGCCCCAAACAATGCCACAAAACTAGCCTAAGGAGGTCTTGACTCTACTGTCCCTGCCCCCACCTCCAGTACAAACGCTATTTTTTCCCACCTATGCCACACCTGAAAGTCAGGTGCCCCCGAAAGTCTGCCAAACCAGAGAATGAAAGTCAGCTCTGTTCTGTTTTCCTCCTGCTCTAGCAAATGAAAGCCTCACACAGACATTCTCACTGGAAGCCCAGCATCCCACACTTACTCTAAACGCAAAGAACACTGAGACTCATCATGTGGGAATTTCCCCAAATATGCAAAGGCTATTCAAAGGTAAATGAGCAGCCGAAGCTCTCACAAATGGGGACTTCAGTTGCTAAATGAAAAGCAGAATTCCAGGCCCCTCTGGCTCCATCCTCCTGGTCTTGCCCATTTTACTGCAGCACATTACACTCACAAATGACACATTTCTGCAGTGAACAGAGAGAAATAAACATTCTCTCTATCCACACACATCCAGAGCAATAGGGGAATGCAGTAAGTCCTTGGCCAGACTTTCCAACAACGAATGCTTAAACATTTGCTTATGTTCAATCCAACAAATAATCATAAGTACTGGTTATATCTAGAGCTTGTTCTGGGTGCTGAGGGAACATAAAAAGATGAGTAAAATACAGTCCAATCCTCAAGCAATTTATAGCTTGGGAACAGGAGAAAGATTTGGAGACTAAATGGAATACACCTTGACAAATACCACACAATAAAAAATATGTGCAAGGTGTCAAGGGAAAAAAAGGAACAAGCAACTAACTCTACCTTGAATTAGAACGCTGGGGAGGTGGGCTAACAATCTTCGACTTTAAAGTGCAAAAGAGTTTCATAGATGAGGAGAAAGGACTGTTCAAGCAGAGAACCCAGTGAGAGCTAAAGTGTCCCAGCATTCAGCAATGCCGGGCGTGCTTCCAAGCATTTTACACGCAATAACTCATTTAACCCACTCAACAAACCAACGATGCAGCTACTATCAATAGTCCTGTTTCACACAGAGCCGAATGTGGGGGTCCTGATGCCAGCATCCAGGCTGTCACCGTGATCCCAGCATCCACGCTGCCCTCCTGCAGTAGCCTAAGTACAGATACTGAGGCGTTCACGAGTGCAGTGCGTTCAACGTGCAGCTGAAATGCTGTGTTGTCACTGCATATAATGGTTTGGGGATAAAGAAAAGACTGAAAGATAAAGTTTTCATTAACTGCCTTAAACTTAAATAGTTTTCTTAATCAGCAAGAGTTACAATCAATGTGGCCTGTCTTTGCCAGTGTTGTAGTCATGAGTTCCGGGAAACACACTCACTCAGAAGGACAATGCAGAGAGTGGAGTGCAGTTCATTACACCAGCGGGCCCAAGGCAGAGTCTCCTCTTAGCCAAGGACCCCAGCCAGTTTTTATGAAAACCTTATATACCCTAAGTGTACGTGCCCAAACCCACCTCCCCCAATTCCCTGAAACTAGTCTGAACAAAGGAAGAGAAAGATACAATCAAAGTTAACCCGTGATTCATATGCCTTAAGTCTAGGCAGTTAACAGCGGACAATTATCTATAGGCCTGTGGTCATACCCCAATAAGCATAATAGAATTTATTATTCTATTTGGTTACACAACTAATTAGGGTATTCTTTTAGGCAATGGAGAGTCTAGGTATGAGCCCTGAGGTTCTTCCATCCTGGGGGTCTGGTTTCCCAGTTGGTATGTCATTTCCATAGATACTGGGCATATAGCTCAAAGTCCACAGTCCAGCCCACAATGGAGTCCTGCTTTCAAGATGGGGCCTGTTCTGTCTGTTTCCTCCTTCACCAGGACAACAGCAGTGAGGGGGAAGGGTAATCTTTTTTTTTAATTATTTTCAAAACATAATAGAAAAAGTGGAAGCTGTGAAAAGCAAAGTGAGTCTTGCTCTGTGCTACAATGGTTCCCAGATAAACTTTGGGGCCTGAGTGTGACAAGGTGACAAGAGGCTGCCCTGCTCCTCTAACGGATGGAGCTGATGCCCAAGGTGGCTTGGCTTGGGTAGGCACCTCTGCTCCTCTTCATCCCTCACACTGCATCCCTGGGACCATGATCACTTCAGAGGGAAGCACAGCAAATATTCTATTGAAGCCAAGTTTAGAAACCTTGTCACTTGAGGCACAGAAAATTAAGCCAAGCTACTTTTTTGAAAACCTCCCCAAACAGGATAACAATAATAGGAAAGAAGGATCAGCTGGTTTACTTATGCGACTCGTCCATCCCTGACGTCTGTGATCCTGTGATACGATTCCAATTTGCCTTCATGGAGGGCTGTCTGCTGAGCTAATTGTATGCGCCCCTTTGTGCTTGCCTCTTATGTTTATTTCATTACAATATTTACAAAAGGACTTGAGAAATAAGTCACTATGCAAATGGAAGGATGAATACACGATTCAGAGGAATATTAAAATTCATTAACCTTATTTACATTCAAACCATTATCATGTATATTTGAGCACAGTGCACCTGCCAGAATAGATGTGAAGCCACATCAGCAGTCCATTGAATAATCTATTCACTGTCTTTATTTACCCGTCAAGTAAGGTAAAAACTTCCTCATCTTGGACACATTCAAAATCACGACCAAGCTGATTTAAATTTAATACAAATTTATTCATTAGCGGTTCTTATTTCTAGAGAAGCCTAAAACAAATTTCAAGTTGTCCTTAGGCATTTGGAGGCTCTAAATTCCCTTAAAGAATTTTTCTCATCTTTGTTAATTTTGAAGTACTATGATTCTCTTATCATCCACGAGGAAGTGAAGGAGACTAAGCTCATCATCTAAAGACTGACAAGAAAAGACATATATGCATGACACCATCCCTCGCCTCCCCTACTCCCACCCCAGTTCTATAAGAAAAGTAAACATATAAAAGGAAAACAATCAAGCTGGTGGCTTGGTATTAGTTAGGCAAAGCAATCAGCTGGTTGGAATTTCCATTTTTTCAGTCATTTGTTTGACACTATCTTGATCTAATTAGTGTATGGGCTCAAGTGACAAGTCAAAACAGCGAGCAGAGCCACTGTGATGTTTAATGCCCTCTGTGGCAGTGGGAACTGAATCTGCCTCAGACAGTCCGCTTGTTTCGGGTTATGTAGCAGAGAACACAATAGGAAAAATGTGTAATGTTCGGGTTATGTAGCAGAAAACACAATAGGAAGGATGTATAATGTATAACCACTGTCTGCTAGAGTAAATCCAATTAGAGGGCAGTTTTTCTGCTCTACCAATACCTTCATGGGTTTGTGAATGCAAGGTGGCAAGTGGGAGTTGATGAGAGATCAACACAACAGAGAGATAACATTTTGAAGATCCAGTGGAGCTAATGAGAAGGGAAGAAGCTGAGTGCTGTAGGAGGTGAGGGTCAAAAGAACAGCCCCAAAGCCAGTACAGCTGAAAAGAAACAACAGTAATTTCTAATAGGCCATTATTAACTGGCTTCTTCTGGGGTATTTTTTTTAACTTTATTTTACTTTACAATACTGTATTGGTTTTGCCATACATCAACATGAATCCATTACGGGGGGTATTTAATATAAATACTTCCTTGCCACTCTTATCTGCAGTAAAGTCTGCATGTTCATAAGTGCTTTTTGTGAGTGGATACTTACAAGGAGT
Source organism: Budorcas taxicolor (assembly GCF_023091745.1). Lineage (NCBI taxonomy): Eukaryota > Metazoa > Chordata > Mammalia > Artiodactyla > Bovidae > Budorcas > Budorcas taxicolor. The sequence goes on along the minus strand of NC_068911.1, from coordinate 89,307,044 downwards.
GTTTAGATTTCCATCTAAGTCAATGTGGGGCAGCAAAGAATCAGCATAGAACCTGGAACCTAGAAGCAGAGGGCTCAGTGCGAGCAACAGGCCTGGAGAACATGTGACATCTAAGAGCTGCTGCATAATCAATAATCGATCATAATCACATAATCAAGTCACGGAAATGGCACGTTTGAGCAGTGGCTCTCAAACTCTAATTTGCATCTGAATGACCTAGAGGATTTGTTAAAATAAGTCCCTATGCTCACACCTGAGATTTTCATTCAGTAGGTCTAGGGTGGGCCTGAAACTTATATTTCTATCGAGTTCCCAGGGAATGCTGATGCTCCTGGAAGGGAGACCACACTTTGGGAACAATTCTCTCTAGCTCTAGAGATGTCAGGCACCCTCAGCTGACATCATTTGGGTAATTACCACCTGAAAGCCCTACTAACCATAAGGCAGTAATTCTTATTTCTTGATGCATATTAGTATCACTAGGGAGATTTTTTAACACATCAATAATAATGCCTAGGCCCACCCCACTAGTTAAAGCAAAATTCTCAGAGGTGGGAAACGAGGCCTTGATATTTTTCAAATGCTCTCCAGAAGCTGCCTGTAATGCCAGGATTGGGAGGTACCACCATAAGGTAACAATCAAAGGCAGAATCCTAGTAAGCAGACTCATGCTTTCTGGCACATGGAACTCTGATCTGGAGAATGGAAATAAGACACACTGGCTTGAGTGGACAAGCCCAGACTGTGGAAAGAAAGACAGCATTTAAAGAACCACACCACAGCCTCTCACTCAAAGGCACAAGAGAAGCAGTCAATCAAAAGCAGAACAGACTTTTTTAAGCCTAGAGATTAACATGGGTCAAAGTAAGAATAGAAAGCCTAAGAAAACCTTTGGAAATAGCACCTATACTATAGATATCTACAGTGTCAACTACAGATGGAATAGTTTACAAGCCTTTGCATTAGAACTGTACAAAAAAGAAGCTTAATCTCTTTAGCTAACTCCATATACAGTTTTAACAACCATCAGCCTAACACCATGCATACAAACTGAAAAGCGGGAGCTGAAGAGAGATAAACACAGTGGGACGAATGTAACTGAAGACTCAAAGGAGTGAATAATTATGTGTGTGGTGGGGCAGAAAAAGGGCAGGGGGGTGTACCTGCATGTATGTACTGTGCATGTGTGTGTGTGTGAGTTTGTGTATCCCAGAAGAGTTGGAGCTAAGACCTAAGAATATGTAACTTCCAAAATTAGATGGCACCACCCCCCACCTTCCATCTAGTCACAAACTTTGATGGGCATGGAGCCCACAAACCTGTAAAGAACATGGGGTATGTGCACACTTTGAGGTCCAAGCTCACAGACTAGTGTACCCACTTCAGAAAAAGAACCCACACTGGCTAAACAATGTGGATCTCCATGGAGCAGAACCTTAGGAAAAAATAATGAAGAGGGATGAGAGGAGACACCTAGGCACCAAAATGACAGACTTCACAGAAGAATGCAAGCGTCTGGGGAAAATGATGGTTCTAGGCACCAAAGGAGGCTTCATTTGAATCACTTTATAGGCACTTTTGAAAAGCAAATAATTATTGCATCAAGATTTTTATACATTATTTTTAGCACAGGAACACTGTCATCAGGCAAAATCATATCAGAAGCCAAATTATAAAGCGGGAAAAGACAGAACGGCTCCAAAGGGAAAAGGGGCCAGCCCTGTCCCCATACTAGGTCTCACCTTCCCCACCACTGTCCCTGAGAATCCCTGCACAACACACTTTGAAAACCACTGGATAACACATTTGGTATCGTTAATCTGAATTTTTCATTCAGAAAACTGATCTTGCTGTATATAAGATAAAAAGGGAATGCTCTATATAAGATAAAAAGGGAAATGTGAAGTGAAGATAAAATAAAAGCTTTTATTTTTCTTATTCTTAAATTTAAAGAAGAGAGAACTGTGGTTATTTTCATTGAACACTGGCAAATAAGGGGTTAGACTACTCTTTGGTTTCAAAGTCATGAGAGGTGCCAGGGGAAGAACCGCCAGCAGAGCTTAGCCCAGCTCAGAGAGCAGCTCTTGGTCCAGAAGAGCTGCCTTGGTCAGAAAGCTAGTTAATGTGTCCTTGTACACAAGCCTCCAGAGGTCAAGTAAATCACCACCCTACACCCTAGGCTTTTCCTCTTTGTGTATTTATTTTCTGAAGGTCAAATGAAGGTCAACTCGGAAGTAACTTTATGCCTGTACATCAGTCAACCTGCCTGGAAGCAGGTCCTGTGGCATAAACTCTGTTATAGCTGGTTAGCTTGATTATTAGATTTAAAACCTTATATCACCAACCAGTCTCTATAAAATAGAAGGTGTAGCAATGAAGGGAGACAACTATAAAAAAGAACGCATTCAAATCAGTCCTAATGAGGTGGATGAACCTAGAGCCTACTATGGGGTGAAGTAAGTCAAAAAGAGAAAGACAAATATTGTATATTAATGCATGTGTATGTAATCTAGAAAGACGGTACTGATGAACCCATTTGCAGGGCAGCAAAGGAGATGCAGACATAGAGAACAGACTTGTAAACACAGTGGGGGAAGAAGACAATGGGACAAATTGAGAGAATAGTACGGAAACATATACATTACCATATGTAAAAGAGTGACACAGGGAGCTCAGTTCAGTGCTCTGTGACAACCTAGAGGGGTGGATGGGGTAGGAGATGGGAGGGAGATTCAAGAGGGAAGGGACATATGTTTACCTGTGGTTGATCCATGTTGACGTATGGCAGAAACTAACACAATATTGTAAAGCAAGAATCCTCCAATAATAATAATAACATAAAAAAACCTTACATCACCAACCAATAGAAGGTCTCTATAAAATAGGAGGTGGAGCAATGAAGGAAGATACCTGGGAACAGGAATCCATGCAGGGGGTACCTCTGGCCCAGTAGATGAGTAAAATCTCAGCTGGAGATGCCCACCTGGAACTATCTTGATACGCTGAACATGCCGGCTTCCCTCACTCTTCTCTAGCATTTTGTAAATTAAATCTTTAGTCTAGCTCTACTCATTTTCCCCACTTAACGGTTTCCTCTTCTCTCTACTCCAAACACCACTTTCCATTATCTGGACTCCAAGCACAGTTTCAAAATGCTATGTCCTAACTAGGCATGTCCAATAGTGAAAATATTTCCAGATCCTGGGCAAGCTGTAACACTTCCCCTCACTTAACTTTTCTTAGTCATATTTTCCCTGCCATACACTATTAAGGGTTGTACTTTCTCAGGAGTGAAGAGTTAAAAGTCTTTAATGATGCAAACAGTATGGGCATCCACGGTCCTACTGAATGTCAGCCCATCATTTGACAAACACTACTGTAGTCTTTGATGTAAACACTCTGAATCCTGAATAGAATGATACTATTCTAGGTTCCAGGAAATAGGGTAAAATGGAAGTTCACTAATATATCTCACAGTTAAAGAGATCCAAGAAGACTTGTTCTCTTTTAAATACATCATTATAGAAGGTTATTACAATAAGGATTCAATATATATTAAGTAGTATTCACTACTCTCTTTCTAGCTGAGTTCATATTATTCACATGTACCTCACAATAACTACAAATACTCATAAACACACACCCAAAAAATTCCTATGATAATATCAGATATTAATTTTATTCCTAAAAGTCAAATGTCCTAATCAAAAGGTTGACCAGCTTCCACAGACCATCTGTCCCACTCAGGCACTTCTGTTCTAGCATCAAATTCCTCTTTAACGTGTACCTGCTTCTGTCTTCTGGGACAAAGAATTATACTACTGTCATGAAGAAAGGAAGGCTGAAGACATTCCCTTCCAGAATAAATCAAATCAGATTTATTTTAAAGGACACTTCATTTTTTAAGGACTTTTCATGAAGGAAGAAATAGATCACTAATTTTGCTAGCTTTTAGCATAAGTAAATACACAAAGCAAGCTCCCTAAATATTATTTCCCTTTTAAGTGTGTGCTGAATTTAATTGTAGAGTTAACCTTTTGTAAAGTGTCTAAACCAGCAAATCTTCTTAGCTAGCCAGAAGGACCTATGTTGTATACTGCTCCTCATGTTAACTTAGAGCCAAGAATCAATTTGTTAATTGTTCACATTCTGGTTTATTAGTGGCAAATTCCTTTTTTCAACTTTGAAGAGTCCTTTTAGATTAAAAAAAAAACTTTAGCATGACTTTGAGTGCTCTTGTCATAGTAAAGATGAATAAAAAGAGGTCAGTTGCTTCAGAGTGAGTCTTCTCTCAGTAAGATAGATTGACTCGGGTTTAGAAACACGATATTAGAGGTTTCACTTAGGGCTCCTACATCTTATATGACATTGATTTAGAAAGCAGAATGCCAACTTCTTAATTTACCATCACAGGCTATTCCCTCTGGAGATGGTCACCAGGAGACCAAGTCACAAATCAGAAAGATGTTAATGACCCTAGAATGGGGAGAGGGGAGGGGGTTGGAATGGGACAGTCTTAGTAAACCTAATGTATGGAGGTTAAAGTATGAAAATTAATCCAAGGTCACAGTGACTCTCAGTCTTTAGCTTGCATCAGAATCACCTAGAGGGTTTATTAAAACACAGATTGCTGGACACAACCGCCCCCAGCCCCAGGATTTCCAAATCAGCGGGTCCGCAATAGGAGCCAGGAATTTACAGTTTTACAACTTCCCAGGTGATGCCAACACTAATCGCAAGCCCACAGTCAAGGGAACCAGATGAATCACGCTTGTCCACGGATATATTTGTCTGTATAACCAGCATTGATATTTAGAACTAAGTCCATCCTCCCTTGAACAATGTTGAATTCATAAATTTTTACTCTCTCAATCAAGAATTCTTTATCAGTCAACTATGGGACAGTTAAAGCCCACGTTATAATTCTCAAAAATGTAGTGTGTGCTGCTTGTGCTTTACATTAAAGCCTTCCTGATGAAATTATTGGAACATGCTATTCTCTCATTTTAAAAGCATGTTTACAATGACCTCTTAAATGTGCTGCTTGGGCCAGTTAATTCTATGCACTGAGCAATGATTATAAACTTCTACTTCAGTCTTCAGCAGTTCACTAATGTCAAGGTCTGAAGATACCACCTGGGTTGGGAAGGATTACATTTATCTGAAAGTAGCAAAAAACTTGCTGTATAGAAGGCTTGACCACAAGTTTATTTTTTGCACATAATAAAAGTCCGAATTAAAGTATCCCAGTGCTGCTGCAGGTTTTCAAGTCAGCTGTCAGTGACCCAGAGTCATGCTTCCTGCTCTGCCATCCCTTGCATGCTGGGTTTACTCCTCCTGCTTATTGCTTCATTGTAAAAAGATGGATGCTGCATGCTCAGCCTCGTGTCATTATTCCAGGCAGAAAGAATAACAAAGTAAGGAAGAAAGGAGAGTACCTGTATCAGACACTGAAAAGCTTGCCAAGAAACCCAATTTAAATTTCCTTGGCTGGCACTATGAAAAATGACCAGCTCTAGCTGTTCAGAAAGGTGATCATTTTAGCTGGATACATAACCGGGCCTTCTTCCATAGAACTGGCATTCCATTCAAAACGATGAAGGGAGGAGCTCATTTAACAATGGATGCTCCACGGCTGTTTTTGAATACAGCATCTCCATCACAGATCTCAGCTCTCAGGATGTCAGGACAGTCCTGGGACTCTTCAACCTAAGCATACCATCACCAGACCAGGTCATAAAGGAAGCAAACAAGCACCCTTTTCTTCTTTTGTATTTTATACACCCTTTTTCTTATTTTGCAAATTCCTTCAAATCATTAGCATGAAATATCAGGGTCACCACTGATGCCCAAAGTGCTAGAGGTTTGTAAACACATCTATGAATTAAAGTATTTTCCCATCAAATATTTCCCCAGCAGCCCAGGGGCTCACCCTCCACATAGGCAGGACTCCAGAGAAGGCATTTCAGTATTCCCATGACACACGGTGTGCCAGGGCACTGCACTGGATAACAAGCAGTCGCAAAACTGAGAAAGACATCATCCCTGACCTCAAGGAACTTAAGAGATTAATTTGAGAATGACCAGAGTAGGAAGGAAGCAGGAGGACACACTACATCTTATTCCTTTTACATTCATTTCTTCTCCCATTGGTGGCTCAGACAGTAAAGAATCTGCCTGCAATGCGGGAAACCCAAGAGATGCAGGTTCAGTACCTGGCTCGGGAAGATCCCCTGAAGAAGAGAATGGCAACCCACTCCAGTATTCTTGTCTGGAGAATCCCATGGACAGAGGAGCCTGGCGGACTACAGTCCATGGGGTCACAAATAGTCGGACATGACTGAATGACTAACACTCACTTTCACTTCTCCCACTACAGAGGGAAGGCTGACTTCTCTGTGTAAGGGAACTGAAAGGCGGTGCATCTGAGTCATGATGAAACAGCATTCCTGGCTCACCAAAGCAGATTCACTGTCTGACTGTTCTGTCTCCTTTATTCCCCCAAAATCTATCCTCCAAACCCAGTCTGGCCTGGCGGTTCAAAGTATAAGCCCTGGGGTAAACGCCCAGCTCATACATTTAATGCACGAACCTTGAGCCAATGCTTAACTTCTGCACCTTAGTCGCTTCATCTGAATATGAGCAGGATGATAGCAGAGTTGATTTCAGAGGATCTATCTTAGGTTTCAAATATATGGATACAGAACTGTGCTCAACAGAGACACGTTGCTGCTGCTGCTGCTAAGTCGCTTCAGTCGTGTCCGACTCGGTGCGACCCCATAGATGGCAGCCCACCAGGCTCCCCCATCCCTGGGATTCTCCAGGCAAGAACACTGGAGTGGCTTGCCATTTCCTTCTCCAATGCATGAAAGTGAAAAGTCAAAGTGAAGTCACTGAGTCATGTCCAACTCTCAGCGACCCCATGGACTGCAGCCCACCAGGCTCCTCCATCCGTGGGATTTTCCAGGCAAGAGTACTGGAGTGGGGTGCCATTGCCTTCTCCGAGAGACACACTAGAGGAGCATTAACTGGGACACGTGGGAGAAGCTAGGACTTGCTCTGCACACAGCGCTCTGTACTTTTACTCTGCCTCAGGCAGTGTCTGGACCTTTTTTATAGAAGCCCCCCCAGATTTTTGCTCAAGAATTTTCCCTGTGGAAGGATCTGTTCCCCGTCCTAAGGCCTTGTCTAAAATCAGCCTCAATGGCATCACGCATTTGTTTTTCTGACCAGAAGCCAGGGGATGGCTTCTCTTGTTTTTAACAATACAAGAGCCCACATGACCCAGGGAAAACAGTCTCTCAAGTCTCAGATACAAAGCAACTGAAGTAGAAACTTGACTTTATTAGAATTCTTTTGACCACCTGAGCTTCATTTCTCCCTGTGCTCAAACAAGGCCAGATAAGCCACTGAGGAGTCCAACTGGCAGAAGCCAAAACATAAAGAGTCTTGTTTTCATCTTACACTGGCATCAAAATTTAGACCTCCTCAACCAGGCTGTCCCAGGTGGATCTGGCTTTCATACCCAGAGGTTTGGGAATTGGCTGCAGCTAATTCCAGAAGGCTGGGGGGACGTTTGGGAGCTTCCTCTGCCATCACCAACCAGTGCCACGCAGGTCCAGCCCTCATCAGCTCCCTCAGACATCACTAGCTCCCCAAGCAGGAATGATTTTCACAGTCCAGGGCAGCCCAAGATGAAAACAGACAGTTTTCTGTTAGACTAACATATGAGAGTCCCCGCCTGCCAGCGTTTCATGAAATGTTAGTCCCTTCCTTTTGCCTTTCTGAGGCCAGGGTGGTGCATTTCTCTTCTCTTTAAAATGCCCACAGGACTAACCCTGCATCTTGAACCCTGTGGGTATTCAACAAATATTTGCCATATATATAAATGGCTGATAATCCAAAGGCCACCTTGGGTGCCATAACTGTTGGCTGGTTATCTCTGAGTGAGATCTTCCTTACTGCAGTCCATTCCAAAACAGGATTAGAAACAGCCTCCACGGGCACACAGAAGACCACAGCCAGGAGAATCTTGGCCCAGACTTCAGCATTCAGCATCACTGGGACCTTGCCTTGGAAGCCCGACAGAGAATCCCCACCAAGAGTGGCGCCAAGCCATTGTCTGATGAGTCCCTCAAGGATGCAGAAAGGAGGAGTGCCAGGTTGGCTCAGCTGTTTGGATCTCGTCAAACCACCCCCTCCTTGATTTGTCAGGTTAATCACAGCTGCCTAGATCCTCCTAAAATGGGAAAATTAAAGCACTGTAGCACTGCTCCATTATCCCATTAGGGATACATCCTATTCCCATTTCCATTCCAGCAGGCAGACAGAAATGCTCATTCATCACCCTTAAAAAGTGGTAATTAAGGCCTGGACACTCATCTCAATTTTTCTCTTTACCTTGAGAATAACTGCAAAACTGAAATTCCTAGCTATCACCTTGACAGAATTCCCTCCAAGCTTAGGAGGGTTCAGTGACTTGCCTTCTTCCAAAATCAGAACAGTTGTCTTTTTGATTCTCCTTTCTAGACACTTTACATTCACTTAGGCACATACTTAGCACTCATGCACCTCACGGAGGCTTCCACATGGCTGTCTGGTGACTAGATAGACATTTGTCATTCATTTCAGCAGCTCAGAATCTAAACCCTTCCTATGTTTGGTATATTCCTATCTGAAGATTAAAATTCTAGGTACTTGCTTTCCTAAAGCTATCTATAACTAGGCTCAAGCTTGTAACCAATCCAAAAGAGATCCATTCATACCAGACGAGACAAAGGATCTAGGGGGACTCAATCAGGAAAGGACAGAGCATTCCCCTGTCCCTCCCTCTCCCTCCCTTTCCCTCTCTCCCTCGCTGTCTGTCTCTCTGTCTCTCCTTCTCCCTCTGTCCCTCTTTCCTAGATACACACACACACACACAACGGAAACAAGATTGACTCCTTGACAACAGTGAGGTCAGCACTGTGCTCAGATGCTCAGTTTTGTCCAACTGTATGCAACCCCTGGACTGTAGCTCACTAGAGCCTCTGTCCATGGGATTTTCCAGGCAAGGAGAAGGGTGACGTTTCCTCCGTCAGGGGATCTTCCTGACCCAGGGATCGAACCTGCGTCTCTTACTGGCCTCTTACTTGTCTCCTGCCTCGGCAAGCAGATTCTTTACCACTAGCACCACCTGGTTGTGATAAAAGCAATTTCCTGGTGCAGAAGTGATACAAACATTCGCATCTATGGCTTGGTGGCAGCTGAAGACCAGTTCTGGTGCTCATTCTGGCAGATTGTCCGTGGCACGGCATGACAGCCCTCCCAAGGATTCTATCATTTGCACCTACTACATTCTTTTGATGAACTTTTTCTGTTTAATCACTCCATATCTAGTGTTTGCAAGAGAGCTCTGACTAATGCAATAAATTCTCTAAACTGATGCTTTTCTCCAAAATCTCTCATGCTAGTGCTCATCTTGGACCCCTATGGGTTGAATCTAAATCTTGATTCAGGGTACAACTTTCAGACACCCATTGAGCATACTGAGATGGTTCGAGTGAAGCCCAAACTCACCCAGCTAATGAGTAGAAGAGTTGGAGCTGAGAGCTGGATCTGGGTTTTCTGACTCCAAACAAATATTTTTTTTTTATATAGTTCTATTTCTCTCAGCACAAATAAACAAATCCCTCTTGAACTGTCAACCCAGCTCAAGTGTTATATTTTGTATTTTTTAGAAGCAATTTTAATGTTATATTAAAAGTATGAGCTGAGCGACTCATCCTTGCCCACTAAAAGCCAAAAATTGTTGTTTCTCATTGTTACACAATGTAGATCACTGCTAATAACACAGCTTTACAGGACACTAGAGGCAAAGCTTGTGCTAAACCTACAAACCTTTTTCCTACTCACAGCTAATTGACTATTCCGAAGTATGCATTTCAGCCCCTAATCACGGAGTTGTGCTCTTATCTAGAATCAGCTGTGTTTGTCCTGAAACCTATTTATGAAAATGGTACTTGGTATTGCAATTTCATAATTAAATAAAATATTGGGAAAAACCAATTAACTATTCATCTAAAAAGAATTTATTGGTTTGAAAGGATTCAATAGGGACAAACTTGTGAGGAATTAGCAGGTTTATAACCATAAAAATACAGAAAATCATAGAGGTATAGAAAGATTTTGTTCTCAGAATGCTTTGCAACTATATTCGAAAGTTTGAATTGAAGTTCTCAATCTAAAGACACTGACACCGGGAATCATGGAAGATGCAAAATGGACCTGGTTTATGTAAGACGGAAAAGCAAGTATTCCAATCAGCTAAACAGTACTTAACAAATGCCCTGAACCCATATAAAAATATTGAATAATGACTACATATATGCCTGTTTTAAAGTACATTTAAATAAATTGTGTACATTATCATGAATCCTCTTTTTTGACTTTCCATTTTTAGCTGACTTTGTTGATTAACTAACTGTCTCCTGGGTCCAGTCACACTAGACAGAAGATCAGCTACTGTAATTCCACAATACTGTGGTCCCTCTCCAGGCAGACGAACCACCTGTTCTGGATGATAGGGTTACAGTTCTATGTTGTTTGATTCTCTGTTGCTATGACTTGATTCTCTGTTGCCTATGTTGTTTGATTCTACGTTGCCTCTGTCAGGATGCTGTTGACTGAGAGTTTCCAAACTATTTTTACTGGACAAACCACCTTCCATGAGCTTCCTCTTGTTAATGAGACAAGCAACTGGGAGTCAAAGGACTGCAGGATCCTTCCCAGGGACTAAGATCTTTTACAGAAATAATTGTTATGGTTTGTCCTATGCAGGAAGACAGCCCAGAGACAACAGCAGGTGATGCCAAGTTTACATCCAAATATACCAGGTTATAATTTAGAATTTGAAAAGGGTGGCAACATGAATGGTCCTCTAGAGATAACTGGTCTTCCCAGGTGGTGCAGTAAAGAATCCACCTGCCAATGAAGGAGACCCAAGAGATGCAGGTTCAGTACCTGGGTTGGAAAGATCCCCTGGAGAAGGGAATGGCAACCCACTCTAATATTCTTGCCTGGGAAATCCCATGGACAGAGGAACTTGGCAGGCTACAGTCCACGGGGTCACAAAAGAATCGGACACGACAGCAACTGAGCGCTGCATAGGTGAGAACAGAGATTCAGCAGGAGCATGCTCAGCTTCCCAGCTAGTGAGCACTGGTCATGAAAGCATTTGATGACCAAAATCTTCCAACATCATAATCCTTTCACTCTTTCTTATTCAAAAGTTACTAATTAAGTACCTACTGTTATAGATTAATGTTTGTGTCCTCCTCAAAACTCATATGTTGAAATCTAACCCCTTCTGTGAAGGTACTTGGAGGTGGGGCCTTTGAGGGGCAATTAGGTTGAAATGTCATCATCATGGAACCCCTATGATGATATTCATGCCCTTATAAGAAGAGGAAGAGATATAAGAGCCCTCTCTGTCTCTGTGTGAGCACATACCCAGGAAAGGCCACGTGAGCACATAGTGAGAAGGAAGCTGTCTACAAGACAGAGAGCAAGCCCTTACCGGACCCTGAATCTGAAGACACCTTAATCTTGTACTTCTCAACCTCCAAACTGTGAGAAATCAATTTATTCTCTTTAAGCCACCAAATCTATGGTATTTTGTTAAGGCAGTCTGAGCAAACTAAAGCACCTATTCAGTGCCAAAAACTATTCTAGACATTAGGGATTCAAGAGCAAGCAAAAAAAGTCCTGCTCTCATGGAGGTTAGGTTCTAACGGAATCATTTATCCTCCCCACCAGTCAGTCTGCGAGCTCCTGGAGGGTACAAAGTGTATCTAAATCATCTTTTTATTTCTAGCACTTAGCACAATGTCTGGCAGAAAGTAAACGTTTAAATAATATTGAATCAAACTGAAACTTTCTAAGAATGAGATCTCACCAAACATGGTAGTTATTTTTCTATCATGCTAGAACTTCTTCGGATTGTTCTTATTTCTCCAAATTTGATTTGATTGATATAACAACCTTGTTTGAATTATGCCTCCTCAACCACACATAGACAATCCTATTTCTCAAGGAGGATTTTTTTTCTGCCAAAAATAGACTTCACTTCAGGAAATTGAATTTCAAAAGATTACATCATGGCTTCTAAAACAATTTTTAAATATTTCATGTTTACATACAGGAAACTTAGATCAGGAGAGCCAGCTCCAAAGTAAGCAGTGGAAACAGTCAAGATCAAGATATATAACAAGGGAATTCGGTCCAATCATGGTATAAAAAGAATAAACGTTAAATCTCCACAAACTGTATATAAACATTCCGAATGTATATGCAGGTATCCACATTAGTCATTTTGTCTTCTTTTCACATATTTAAAATGCTACCACTAATTGTTATTTTTCTAGTTTATAGATATTTTTAATATGGAAATGTTGATTCAGCAAATATTTGAAGGCCTACTTTTTGACAGGCATTGTGCTGGGACTCTGAATGGGTTTAGGATGTATCATCATCCAGTTCTCACACTGATTTCTCTGAAGACACAGATAGACATTGTCCCGTTTCTACAGACAACTTCCCATGGCTTGTGAGAAGAAAGTTCCCATGTAATTCTGGGTACTTGTTTCCCTATCACTTCTAAAAGGAAATTATTTTCTTGAAACAGTAGAAGAAAATTCAATCTGATCATCTGCATGAAATCTAATAGTCTGTTCTGGGAATGTTGTCTTCCAGACCTGGTCATTGTGTCATTTGCTTGTGAAACTGAAGAAACAGTGCCCAGCAAGGCCAAAGAGCTGAAGGTTCTGGTCTACCACAGCCTTGTCCTTTTAGGCTTCTAGGCAACCCACCTAGAGGAATAAAGACAAACTTCTCCACATTCTTGGGTGCTTGCAGAGAAGCACTCATCTATGCTGTAATAAGCAAAGCAAACTGCAGTTTTAATAACAGTAATATTAGTGCTGTTCTTCTTAATGTTGGTCTCAAAAAATAAATGGGCTTCCCTGGTGGCTCAGCGGTTAAAGCGTCTGCCTGCAATGCAGGAGACCTGGGTCTGATCCCTGGGTCAGGAAGATCCCCTGGAGAAGGAAATGGCAACCTACTCCAAAAAATAAATAAATAAATAATAAAGTAGGCCAACAGGAGGTGGTAGGCTTCCCAGATGGCTCAGTGGTAAAGAATCTACCTGCCGAGCAAGAGACACAGGTTTGACCCCTGAAGATCCCTTGGAGAAGGAAATGGCAACCCACTCCAGTATTCTTGCCTGGGAAATCGCATGAACAGGGGAGCCTAACGGGCTATAGTCTATGAGTTAGCAAAGAGCCAGACATGACTTAGTGGCTAAACAACACAAGAAGTGATACAACACCAAACATCCAACTGACAAACTGTAATCTAGACTAGATCATCAGATCTTTCCAAAATACAAATAAAAGACATATATCCAAGAACGTCTTCTTCAAATAGATGCTGATACAGCCCTAGCAGCATTAAATCCTAAGGCCCAGGAGATGACTGGGGAGGTACGGGGAGTCTAAGTTTCTTTAATTGCTATAACAATCATCAAGAAGATAAATGGAGAAAAATGCAATACACTTATTAGAAAAACCAACGGTACTGTGGTTTTCAGTCTGTGGACAGGGAGGCCTGGCGTGCTGCAGTCCATGTGGTCGCAAAGAGTCAAACACGACCGAGCGACTGAACTGAACTGAACTGAACGATACTGTGTCTCACAATAAACTTTTAGACTAATGTCTGCTTACCTGAGCCTTAAAATGGCTCATCCAGCTTGAATCCTTTCAGAAACAAAACAGCAAACAGTAAAACTCATTCACGTCCTGCAGACAGCTGCCAGCCCATCCCTAATGGCCCTCACTACAGGATGCTAACTATATGGGCAAAGGGAAAGTAAATGACATTTAGTTGAATGCTTTTTTAAAAAAAAATTAAAGGTGGCTTTCCTATTGTGCCATCTTTCCTCCCCATATGCTTGGCTTCTCTGGATGGAGCTATATTATATAACTGCACTTATAAAGAGAGGATAATTTGCTGGACCCCAAGGAGTTCCTGGAATACTGAGAGAATATGTTATAAGATGGACTCCAAAAGAAGAGCATCTGGTTGCCCCAAGTATAATGCTCGCGACAGAGAAATCACCATAAATAGCTTTAACAGAGACCAAATGTGTCCACTTCAATCCACTATTTTATCACCCACCAAGGGAATTTATCGGGGTGAAGGGAGAGAGGGGGAGTGAACTCATTTTAGCAGGCATGGTTCATAACTCTTTTATTAGGATCAACAGGTCAGGGATTTTAATAGCTGTAAGACAGAAACTTAAAATCACTGTTATCCAGCTCCATTTAAAGAATGAAAACAGAGAAAACTGAGAAAGAAGAAAACTAGTCCCTCCAAAGCTGGGAGAAGAGGAGGGATTGTATTTAAAAGGTGATTTGGAGAATTAGAGGGGAAGGTTGTATGTGCTTTTTCCGCTTAATCAAAATATCCTTTGGTGGGGGAAACCAATTTACCTAAAATTTCCCAAGGTGTGCAATAGTCTGATCCTGATGAATTCGGGATTTTCTTACCCTGTCTCCAAGGAAATGAACTGAAGACTTTAGTCTTAGGAGAATTAGTTTGTAATGAAGTGAAACAATAGACTTTTTCATAGGCAGACTACAATCATCAAATACACTGGTTTGCTGCAAATTAACAAAAACACAATGAACAGTTGGTAAGTCAAGTACATGTCTATACAAAAAGAGCATGCATAATTAAGAATTATTAATTTTATTTAAATAGCAGTAAGCAGCTGCATGGCATGGATAAAGGATATTTTAGCGTATTATAAGGTACACTTCACTCTTTCTGAGGAGGTTGGAGAAATACCATACACAAAAAACAACAGACTGAATTCTGGGGAAACATAATCTCAAAGGGAAACTCAGGCATTCCGTGAAGAGCCCAGAAGAAGATCAACTAAATCTCTGGCATTTCTCCTTGTCAGGAGGGCAGAAAAAGTAACCATGTGCCACTGCCACTGGAGACCTTGCCCAACGTCCTGGCATCACTTGATTTGGAAAATTATTCTGACTTGGACATGAAATCTGACCACAACAACCACTGCACTCTCCTTCCTACTTCCTCAAGTGAGTCTGTTTTACCTGCTCTGAATCCACTCTCCAGAGAAGTCACTACCTATTAGATGTCTTAGGGACCAAGCTGAATGTTCTTCTACTTAAATGCTGAATAAATAGAATAATAAGAAAAAAAGAAGGCCTGGCATATGGACCAAAACTGAGACTTCTCTCTGATTCCATCTTCCAAACTATTCTTTTCAGATCTAATTGTGCGCAGGCAATTTGAATCAGAAATAGCTTCAGTGTTTCCCCCACTGCAGCCCCACCATTCTCATAATGAAAGAGCTAACTGCCATCTTCATCAGCACACTGAAGCACGAAAACAAGCCAAACCTCACTGCAGATGATTGATTCAGCCACTAAAGGCATCAAAATCCTATAATAGAGCTGTCTGAACAATATCAAACGCCCACAGAAATGTGGTGGGGAAAGAACTCAGACCTAGCTCCTCAAAAATAAACCCTGTTTAATTGGAATCACCAGCCTCCTCACCTTTGTCTTGCCCTCTCACCCACTATGTCAACCACCATAAAGTCCCACCTTTGCCTTGCCCAGCTGGAGGAATTGCTTGATTTAATAAAGGACCAATACCTTGACCAGTGTGCTCTGGATACTTTCTATTCTTGAACACATATCTCCCAACATCTTTTGACTCTCTGGCAGCTGCCTTTGGTCTCGACACCAAACCTGCATTTGTTGAATGACAATTACCAAACCTGCATTTGTTGAATGACAATTCAGCAAGGCTCTCTGACCTCCACTACATCTGACATTTTTCCCTCTGAATCATCTCTCTCCATTCGTTGCACACGTCCACTATTATTCATCCCTTTTGCTATAGCCACGGAAAGCCAGGTCCTTCCAAACCCGAAGCTAGCATCTTGAGCTGACTGCAGTGGTATAAACTGCTGCCCAGCATCCACTCATTCCACCCATCCCTGCTCCTCCTCTCTGAGCTGTCAGTCAAAAGTGGGAACTTGTGTAGTGCCTGCACGTTTCTACTTATAATAAGGCAATCACAGTGACTGTTGTTAAGCAAAGCCAGTCTTGGCCACCTAGTTACAACTAGGTTTGACAAGGCGTCTTCATCTAAGAATGACAGTCTCTGAAGCGTGTTCTTATCACCTTGGAAGAGGCATAAGGAAAGATGACTGCTGCTGCTGTTTAGTCACTGAGTCGCCTCTTTTGTGACCCCATGGACAGCAGCCCACCAGGCTCCTCCATCCATGGAATTTCCCAGGCAAGAACGCTGAAGGGGCTGCCATTTCCTTCTCCAGAGCATCTTCCCAACCCAGGGATCCAACCCACGCCTCCTGTGTTTTCTGCCTTGGCAGGCGGATTCTTTACCCCTGAGCCACCTGTGAAGCCCAAGGAAAGACTGGGGTGTGACAGAAAGGTTCTGTAAATCAGTTAGGGTAGTGGTTACCTAAATGCATACATTTATCAACAAACTCTACTTAAAACTGACACATTTTAGTATACACAAAGTTCACTTCAAAAAGGGGATTGTTAAAAAAATATATATAAACAGATAAGTAGGTAGATAGATGATAGACAGATAGGTAGATAAAATGAAGCAAAACCAAACTCATCTGAGTGACAAACCAATTTCCTAATTGTTAGAATTTCCCAAACTGAACACAGTTTGGAGATTTTCTTTCATTCAGAAATTGTTAACGCAAAACTCGAAGAGGCCAGCATGTCATCTAAATCCTGCCAAGTGTTTGGTCAGACAGCATGAGTTATTACCTTGACACAGCTTTAGGGAAAACTAGCAACCTAATTTCCCCTATATATACACTGCTGGAGGCAAGAAACTTGGTTTCACACGAGAATTTCCCAGAATCAGCCTCCACCACAATTCTCACTTGCAGTGGCTAGGGAGGAATTCCAAACCAAGGGGCAGGAAGTCAAAAGCCATGTGAAGAAAATTCTCAAACATAATGTTTGTGGAGGAAAATAACATTTGTTTTCTTCATGTGCAAGGATAACCAAGGTGAGAGCCAAGCTCAGCTGCTCCTTATAAATCAAAATAACCCTTTCACTTTCATATAACAAAGCAGAGAAAGGAGAAGGGACGAGGCTGCAGGGTGGTGCTCTTATCCAGTGGGAATACTAAAAGGAATGGCAATGTTGACACAATGTGCAAGGTATATAAATTACATGGATTAGAAGTAACAAGGCACACAATTAAATGTAATATTGGGAAAGCATGATTCTTCTTTGACAGGTTGAATTGTTCAATATAAATCCTGGGAATTACCAATATGAATGAGGAAGAAAGAAAGATCTGGAATGGAGTAGAGTATCTGAATATCAGATGTTACAGAGTAAAGGAAAAATACCATAAAATACTGTGTGTGTGATCAATTATCCACATTAGCAGTGTATAGGAATGCACATAAATTTCAAAAGAGTAGGTGACTAAGAAATAATTTATATTTAATTTTAGAGGGCAAAATTTAGAGTCCCACACAGGGACTCCTACACACACATACACACAAACACACATACACACAAACACACATACACACAAACACACATACACACACATTTTACACTTCTGTGATCTTAACATTCTTCACATCCCATCCCATTGTTCACAGTATGCATTCCTGCTGAAGTGGAAGAAGCCAGGCAACAAAAGATGTGCACATTTTCCACGAGAATTTCACTGAATTCTAAGGATGGATGTTGACAAACGACTTTAAAGTGGCTCAAAGAGAAAGACATCATTCCTTGAAAATACTGCTCCTTTGCTCACATGAGCTAATATAACATTTATTTTTATTTAACAAGCTGGCAGCTTTCCACCTATAAATTAAAAGGTATTTCTAAACCAGTTGCAGTAAGTCATCATCAAGGCATTTCTTGACCATTCAAAGTGACTGTTGCCTAACCCAGAGAGTCATGAGAATCAATCTGATCAAGTACACTGTGTCCTTTCAACAATTTAAAAAAAAAAAAAAAAACTACACTTGTTAATGTCATCACTTAAATGCAACTTAAATACCCCAAACATACACATGGAAATATACACCTGTCTTCCTAGATACTTAGCTGCCTAATTTATGTACCCATATAATAATATGTAAGTACCAATACGCACCAGGCATGGTACAAAGCACTCTACACACATCAACTCACAACAATTCCATGATGTAGGTATTGTTACATCATCATGTTAACAAAGGAACTGTAGTTTACAGAGGATAAGCACTGGGCACAAAGTCACATGGCTAATAAGTGATGAAGCCAGGGTTCAAACTCAGGTTTTCCTAGCATCAACAAGACAAATCTTTAAAGATAATATTCCTTCTTGATCTTGCAAGGGACCAAGATGACACTTAGGTCTGGAATGTGTAAACTGTCAATAATACATCATTTACTGTACAACCCTCTGTCTCAAAACACTTCCATTAGGTTGGTGCAAAAGCAATTGTGGTTTTTGCATTGTTGAAATTCTCCATTTGATATTGAAATACATTCTTAAATAAATGTGGTTATGTTATACATCATTTTAATGTGCATTTCTCACTTCATGTTTTTTTGCTAATAACATTACTTGCTGCTTATTTTATATTTACTTTAGACTATGGAAAAGATTAGACAAAAAGCAAATTCGAGTGATTTTCTTATTCAAGTTCAAAATGGGTCTTAAAGTAGCAGAGACAACTGGCAACATCAACAACACATTTGGTCCAGGAACTGCTAAGGAACATACAGTGCAGTGGTGGTTCAAGAGGTTTAGAAAAGGAAACAAGAGTCTTGAAGATGAGGAGTGTAGTGACAGAATCCCAAAGCACGGATTTTTATGCTCCTGGAAGAAACAAACTTATTTCTTGTTGGCAAAAACATGTTGGTTGTAATGACCCCTATTTTGATTATTAAAGATGTGTTTGAACCTAGTTATAATGATTTAAAATTCAAGGTCCAAAACTGCAATTGCACCAACCTAACAGAACTGTGCCTTAACTTCTACTGGGCAGAATAGTTCTCAGAGCTTCCTGAGATGCTGTTCCCAGGTTGTAACCTCAATCTGGCTTGAACAAAATTTTCCATTTCTTTCTTAGATCGACTGATGAAGTTTTCATGGACAAGAGCAATTTTTCGTGAGAGAAGCTGGTACATCAAAGTGATTAAGAACACAGACCAAGTAGCCAGACCACCTGGCTTCAAATTTCATCTTGGTCACTTACTAGCCTTAAGTGTGGCCTTGGGAGAGTTACTTGTCTTACTTAACTTGTCTGACTTAACTTACTTGTCTGTGCCTAGCTGCTTCTTTTGTAAAATGGGGATAACACTACTCAACATATCATGTTTCTTTGTAAGGGTTACATTTATATGTGATACTGGCATTGTGAGGATATTTTTTTAAGATCTTTGTTTTTTCAAGAACTGTTTAGAGAAAAATATTTGTGAGGCTAAGATAAGGGAGTTGGAGGGTCATAAACAAACAAAAAACTGACCATGATGGAATAATAGCTAAAAATGAAACATGAGTATGTGGGGGTTCATATACTCTCTATACACAGATACTCCTGTTTGTGTTTGGAATTATCCATAATAAAAACATGTTTTAAGTATTTTATGTAAAACATTCAAAATTAGCACACGGTAAGGACCATAAAACAGTTGGTATTATTACAGCTAGAACTGCATTTTCAAGGACTTATATTATTTTAATTCTATTTACATTTAGCCTCTATTTTTAGTGTCCAGTACATAAGGAAAAGGGAAGCAATAAGCAATATCTCTAGTTGACTTTGAAGAAAAGGCAAATGAAGCCATCCAAGGAACTGTTATAAAAAACAATGAAAAAAATAAAAAAAAAACAATGAAAGAATATTATTCAGATAAGTGCTGAGATAACAAATTTGATTTAATGTCCAGCTCCTAAAAGATTCCAAGTCATGAGAATAAAAACTTAAAATAGAGTTTTCTATGCACAATCTAAGTGGCATTGTATAGTAGAAAGAGAATAGGATGTGAAATCAAATAAAAATAATAGTAATAACAGTAATACTAGCCCTCATGTACTAAGGAGATATTTTGTGTGAGGTACTGTCACAAGTGGCTTACATTGATCACATCATTTAATCCTCTCAACCATTCAACATATGAAGTAGGCATAACAATGTGTGTGCATGCTCATGCTCAATTGTATCAGACTCTTTGCAACCCTCTAGACTTTAGCCCACCAGCCTCCTATGTCCATGGGATTTCCCAGGTGAGAATACTGGAGTAGGTTGCCATTCTCTTCTCCAGAGGATCTTCCCAACCCAGGGATCAAACCTGCATCTCTTGGGTCTCCTGCATTACAGGTGGATTCTTTACCACTGGAGCCATCAGGGAAGTTATCTCCATTCTGGAAGTATGAAAACTTTGGCCAAAATACGGTATCTAAGACCTGTCACATAAGACTGTGACTGCTACAGTATTTTTCTTCCCCAAACATAACTGGCTCAGGGACTGAATTCCAAAGTATTTACCAGGCTGACAAATGAATGGCAGGCCCCTCATCACTCAACCAGCTAGTTAATGCAGGAGCCAACACACTCAAGCCAACAGCAAGCTGACTCTAGAGCCCTTACTCACAATCACATCACTGGAGAAGACCCAGGTTCAAGTCCCCCTCCATCTCAGCTTATACTCTTATGCAAGTCACCTCACTTTTAATCTAAGTCATTTCTATTGCTTCACATTTCCTGCTTCTTTTTGTCTGAAGCAATAGGTGGCACCCTTTGCAAACCTCAGCAGCTCTGAGTATTAACAACAGGCAAGAGGAAGCAGGAAGTCAGTTAGTCAGTTCAGTGTCTCAGTCATGTCTGACTCTGTGATCCCATGGACTGCAGCACACCAGGCCTCCTTGTCCATCACCAACTCCCAGCGTTTACTCAAACTCATGTCCACTGAGTTGGTGATGCCATCCAACCATCTCATCCTCTGTCATCCCCTTCTCCTCCTGCCTTCAATCTTTCCCAGCATCAGTTCTTTTCAAATGAGTCAGTTCTTCACATCAGGGGGCCAAAGTATTGGAGTTTCAGCTTCAGCATCAGTCCTTTTAATGAATATTCAGGACTGATTTCCTTCAGGATGGACTGATTGGACCTCCTTGCAGTCCAAGGGACTCTCAAGAGTCTTATCCAACACCACAGTTCAAAAGCATCAATTCTTCAGCTCTCAGCTTTCTTTTCAGTCCAAATCTCACATACATACATGACTACTGGAAAAACCATAGCTTTGACTAGATGGACCTTTGTTGGCAAACTAATGTCTCTGCTTTTTATTATGCTGCCTAGGTTGGTCATAACTTTCCTTCCAAGGTGTAAACATCTTTTAATTTCATGGCTGCAATCACCATCTGCAGTGATTTTGGAGCCCTGAAAAATAAAGTCTGTTGATGTTTCCATTGTTTCCCCATCTATTTGCCATGAAGTGATGGGACCAGATGCCATGATCTTCGTTTTCTGAATGTTGAGCTTTAAGCCAACTTTTTCACTCTCCTCTTTCACTTTCATCAAGAGCCTTTTTAGTTCCTCTTCACTTTCTGCCATAAGGGTGGTGTCATCTGCATATATGAGGTTATTGATATTTCTCCCAGCAATATTGACTTCAGCTTGTGCTTCATTCATTCCAGCATTTCTCGTGATGTACTCCACATATAAGTTAAATAAGCAGGGTGACAATATATAGCCTTGATATACTCCTTTCCCGATTTGGAACTAGTCTGTTTTTCCATGCCCAGTTCTAACTGTTGCTTCCTGACCTGCATACAGATTTCTCAGGAGGCAGGTCAGATGGTCTGGTATTCCCATCTCTTTCAGAATTTTCCACAGTTTCTTGTGATCCACACAGTCAAGGCTTTGGCATAGCCAATACAGCAGAAATAGATGTTTTTTCTGGAACTCTCTTGCTTTTTTGATGATCCAACGGATGTTGGAAATTTGATCTCTGGTTGCTCTGCCTTTTCTAAATCCAGCTTGTACATCTTGAAGTTCTTGGTTCACAAACTGTTGAAGCCTGGCTTGGAGAATTTTGAGTATTACTTTGCCAGTGTGTGAGATGAATGCAATTGTGCAGTACTTTGAGCAATCTTTGGCATTGCCTTTCTTTGGGGTTGGAATGAAAATTGACCTTTTCCAGTCCCATGGCCACTGCTGAGTTTTCCAAATTTGCTGGCATATTGAGTGTAGCACTTTCACAGCAACATCTTTTAGGATTTGAAACAGCTCAACTGGAATTCTATCACCTCCACTAGCTTTGTTTGTAGTGATGCTTCCTAAGGCCCACTTGACTTGAGTCTTAACAGCAGTCAGGACAAAGCAGAAAAGATCTCAACAAACCCCAGATCTCCATGTGGTTGTTGTTAGATATTGCCAGTGCTGCTTGTCAACACACAGCTAATGCAGTAGCTGTCAACCCTACTGTACATTACTGTTATGCCCACGGTCCGGTTCTCCAAGACTGAGAGAATAAGACGCTCACAGCAATGCAAAAGCACAAAGGGGTTTTATTTCTAGCTCAAGCTGGGGCTCAAGTCTCATCCAGCACAGTGGAGTTTTGACGAGAGCCCCAAGCTCTGAATCACATCTACTTTTATACAGACGGTTCTTTGTTCCTGTAACAGCATAGCTGATTGGTTAATCCGTACGCGCGCGGGGGACTTTTAAACCTCGCATCCCTATCCGGATTGGCTCAGGTCTGGCGCGGGCAGGGGGCTACGGGGATTTTTTCTGATTGGCTGAGCTACACTGCCTGCGGGAGTTCCCGGTGCCTCAGCTCTCCTAGAGACTAAACCTCAGGCCTAGCCTGCCCCTTAGAGCCTGTCCTGGCTTCAATTTGGTCCTAACATTCCCCCCTGTCTTCAGCTACATAGAGGAATCTTCCTCTTTATTTTGGGGCAGGGCCTGATACTGTTGCCTCAGTGCCATCAGTTGGATGGTATTGACGTGGTCTTTTACAAAGGCAACAAGCTTATTTATTATGCATGGACCAAAAGTAAGTATTAATAGTAGCACTATTAGAGGGCCCACCAGGGTGGAAATTAGCATTGTTAACCACAGGGACTGTTGGAACCAGGACTCAAACCATCCTTGTTGGGCCTCTCGTTCTCTTTTTCGTTGGGCCAGCCCTTCCCTTACTTTGGCCATAGATTCTCTTACCACCCCGGTGTGGTCTGCATAAAAACAACATTCTTCCCCTAACACAGCACATAGGCCCCCTGAGAGACCTCATACTCAAGAAACTTTTTGGGAATTGGGGCAGAGGTCTCTTTTTTCTGTAACTTCTTCCTGCTGTGCATGGGCGTAGGCCTGCCTAGCAGAGCAGAAGTCTCTCTCTACCTGATCTAAGTTGGGGTTTTTCACTTCTGAAACCAGCTTCTACCCTTGTAGTTGCAGCAATTTAGTTGGCCCCTCTCAGAGATGAAATAGACAAGGGCCAAACAAGAGACCTAACAGGATGGTCATCTCTGGTCCCTGGAAACAGAAGGCAACATTTGGGGTGAGGTTGCAGGGTTTGTGACCCCTTCTGATTGGTTGGTTGTGAGGCAGCAGAGCTGTGCTCCAAGAATCTTGTGTTCAGTCTGAAGTTACCATCTTCCACCTGGGTGGGGGCTCAAAGACATTGTTATGCATATTTCTTTGAGTAGGAACCAGGACTCTGTCTGGAGGCTGTACCAACCTTTGATTGTTTCTGTTTTTATATCCCCTCCCTTCCCTGATTAGCAATTGTTTGAATCCATGCTTTGGAATTCAGGGAAGGCCAAGGAGGCTGAACAAAGTCTATATCCTACAGATAAGAAATGGAGAACACAGAACAGATCTGTACTCCAGAGCCCCACAGGGTCCCACTCAGTTTTAATTTTAGGGAACTAGGCAACAATGACTATGATAACTTCCTGTCAAAATGGGGCATAGGACTGCCCCAGCTTGGAGCAATACAAGCTCTAATCTGAAAGTACACCCATAGCATCACCTAGTTATTTTCCAGGATATCTGAACCTTAGCTACTCTATTTTGACTTTTAATTGTAAACTATTCCTTAATAGCCAAAGCAGATTTCACCGTTAATGACGTCAGTGTTTCTCTAGGTATGAGAAGATGCAAGAATTGGGACTCATAAAATCTTTTCCTGAAAAGATCTAACTATCTGAAGGCCTGTTCTGCCAGTTTTTCTCAGAGCACAGAGTGCCTCATTCCTGATTTTCACCCTGAACTCCTTTCAGGGGCGTTGAAAGTCAGCAGTTGCAGCGGCCATGATTTAATCTTTGTAGATACAGATGGCAAGTGTCAGTCTTCAGTTGGCAGAGCCCCTTTCTGCTCATAAACTTGACCATGGTTAGGGGGGCACTTCATGATCATTTTATCCCATGGTGCTGAGAGTGTCCATTCTCAGGTAAACAGGCCACTCAATGTGCTGTTACCGGACTAGGCCATAAAAACAGTATCCAAAATTCTCTGGACCACCTTTCTTACTAGCTTTTTGGTCCAGAAAAATATTCCCTCTTGTTGCTTCTTGCCATATCTAGAGTTACACTGTTACCATCATCGATCTCATATGGGACTATATATTATTCTATTAGAGCCCTCACACACATATTTGACAGTGTAATCTGACTTAGTCTGCCCTGTAGAATCTTCATCTTCCAGGGAAATTATATATTGGCACCATCTCTAAAGCACATAGTCCAGTTTTCTAGTGTTACTAGACTGATTATCTTTAGTATGATTTAATTTTTTTTTCAACATAGAGGAGACTTTAAACCTAAATTACTGTAGCCTGCTATTATCTATATAAATCCATCCCATAATTGTGGGAGATTTTCCCATCTTTTGCAGAAACTTTTCTTGTTCTGATTGAGCTTGGGTAATAGAAAAAAGCTCAAATTTATAGCCGGAGTCAGAGCAAGCATTATTAATTGGCCCAGTGAGGGCATCCTATCTAGTAATATCATAGTGACCTGAATATGACTCTAATTTTTAAGTAAATTTTCTCAGGGCCAACCAGTTAGAGTCTGGTAGTAGAGAAATTTACCAAGGTAACCCAGAACTAGACACAGGTAATTGGCCACAAACCCAACAATTGGATTGATTTTTAAAACTAGTATAGGATCAGGCCTATGATAGAAAAGCATTTGACTTATATGCAAAGGTCTAAGAAGTCAAGAAAACATAAATGATCATACGAATCAGGTCCAGCATCTTGGGGAAGCTGTCTACCTCTGATGTCGTCGTCTTCTCATCCTGGTGTAGTGTCGTTTCTCCTGATAAAAAAGTCCTCCCATCCATGTTGGAGACAGTCCCTTAAATTATGTCTTTTTCCAGTCCTGGTTGCAGGTCATGAGGCATCTGATCTTCATCCAAAGACAGATTACCGAGATAAGCTTCAGAAACAAACTTAGGGTGTTTTTCAAGAATTCAATTAAATTTTACATCAATATCACCTAACAGCAAAGAACTGTCTAAGAGATGAGTCTTACTAGATGCAGACCTCCATTAACAAATGGGATTTAACGTTTTGAAATATCTTTTTCTCCTTATAGTTACCCTTATTTTTATTAAATATAACCAAATTAAGGCTAGTTTGTTTGCAAAATAGGTCTGTTCTCACTGATTTTGGTCTGATGATTTTTAAAACCATAATTGATTATAGGCTTTTTATTTTGCTGAAACATTTATAGAGTCTCAGACTGAACTTTTAAAATAAAACAAGGCTGGGAAATTCACACCAAAGGCTTATCACAGATTCTGCCTAACAAATCTAGGTGAATTCTTCCCTTTTTAAGGTCTCAAAAATTTCTTGAGATTCTTGTACCCATGAGATAACCTTCCTAACTCATTTGATAAACTTACTGGAAACCTAAGAACTTCCAATTTTTGGAGGAGTCAGATAGAAAATATAATTGTTTTGTTTATGACATTTAATTTTACCAAAGCATTGTCATAATTAGTTTGAGAGGAAGATCGTCCCTACTTCCTGTAAACATAAGATTCAAACCCATAATTTTTCAAATAGAAACCATAAAAGTTATAAGCATATTCGCTAGTTCATTCAGTCCTTTCGTTAACTTTTGTGAAGTCATCAGGTTTTTCATTAAAATACCAGGACATATCAGAATGTTAATAACTCCATATAATTTCTAGGATATCTGTATTAGTAATTTTACCATACATTATAACATGAGCAGATTTATTACTCATTTGATAATCTTTTCCATGTAATTTAACCAAATAAACACAGTTTAATATCTTTCTTTGGGATGTTCCAGGGGCCCTCTGAAGCACCCCAAAGTTAGCTAGAGATCTAAAGAACTTCAAAAGAGTTACATTTAGGAAGTTTTATCAAAAAATCAATTAAAAGGGTTTAGAACATTTGGTCAGATTTAGTCAGTGTTGATGGGTGTATCACTTAGCTTGTTGATATGCCACAATGGGCCTAAATACCAAGGCTCAAGGTCTAGTGAAAGTCAACTCCGCCATCTTGGACCTAGTTGACTCTAATTTCCTTGTTGACAAACTTGTAACAGATATAATATTTAACTTAAACCTAGGTACAATGAAAACATTCTACTTAACGTTAATTACTCTAAGACATGTCTATATTAGATAGGTCAACAAACAAACATTAATATCAGGTATTTAACATTGAATATTTCCCAGTTCACATGAACCTGGAATTTATTGTTTAATTTAGAATTACTTAATTTGTAAGTGCTTACCCCTTTTTTAAGCCAAATAAATAGAGCTCATATACAAATTAACCTCAAAAATATTACCCAGAAACAGAGACATACCAAGACATATTTAGACAGACACAATGCAAGATTTAGCTTCAAGTCTTTTTTTTCCCTTTTTCCTCAGTGTCAGGAGTTAGAGATGGTCTAGATAAGTGTTCCTGAGAGCCCTGGTCTCAAGGCACAGGGAAAGAAAATCAAGTTCTAACAAAATGGCGGCAGGTCTAAACCACACGATGGCCAGACAAAGCAAAATTTCCTTCTTCAGGGGATCTTCTCGACCCAGGGAATCGACCCCGGGTCTCCCATGTTGCAGGCAGATGCTTTAACCTCAGCTCCACCAGGGAAGCCCTTAAATACAAAAATACAGTCTCTCAGAAAACCTCCTATAAAGACACAGAACTTCAGATCCAAATACTAACATCAAATATTTCAAGGGAGGAAAGGAAGCCAGGTTGAAAGAAGAAGGGGGAGGAGACAGGAGAGGGGGGCAAAAGGGGTGACCTTACAAACGTCTCCTGCCACCTACAGATACCCAGGCGTTACGGGACTTTTCCCTGGGCCTCCAGAGAAGGGAGGACTGGAACTCGGCCCTACCAGAAATCAGAACCAGAATTCGAGTTCTCTGCCAAGAGGAGGTGATCAGTCTCCAATCCTCAGCTCAGGCTGAGGGCCCTTTGACCAGATTCCTGTGTCTAGGACCAGGGGACTAGAAAAACAGGGAAGGATAGGAAGGGTTAAGGAGAGGAAAGAGAGACGGAAGGGAAAAGAGATCAATAAAGTCTCTTGTTCCTTACCGGTCGGGGCACTCTGGCCAGTTGTCTGCATCAGGAGGAGACCAGGGACAAAAGGGTCCCGGTTGCGGCCGCTGGGTCTGGTCCATGGGCAGGCAAGCTGGCCCCTGAGTACCCCGAGTGGTCAGGATGTCACTCTCGGCTTTTTCACCAATAACGATAGATCTTGCGCCCTAGATTTGAAATCAGAAAAATGGTCAGTCATGAGGGACAGCGGGGTAGAAGCTCCCTGACCCATGATCACAGAGTAAATTACAGGAAACAAAAGGAACACACACAGAGCAGAGACAATGCCGGCACACACAAGGATACGACAAACAGAGGACAAACAAACGTCGGCCGAGAACACAACACTAGGTTTTCTTTGGGCCCCGAGTTTTCTTGCCTCCCAAAGTTACCTTACCGAAGGGCGTCCACCGCCCACCAGATTCGGGATCAAGAGAGGAGCTCTTTCCCCCGCAGAGCCAGCTGCCTTCCAGCGCGACTGCTGGGCCTCAGCCTTACGCCGGCTAGGACGATCAATTCATCCCTGACCAAACCTGTAACCTTCCCCAGGCTAAGAAACCCCTTCTGCCAGGAGGGCGTTATTCTCCCCAGTCAGAGGAATCCCGGACAAGCCCCCAAATGTTATGCCCACGGTCCGGTTCTCCAAGACTGAGAGAATAAGACGCTCACAGCAATGCAAAAGCACAAAGGGGTTTTATTTCTAGCTCGAGCTAGGGCTCAAGTCTCATCCAGCACAGTGGAGTCTTGATGAGAGCCCCGAGCTCTGAATCACATCTACTTTTATACAGGCGGTTCTTTGTTCCTGTAACAGCATAGCTGATTGGTTAATCCGTACGTGCACGCGGGACTTTTAAACCTCGCACCCCTATCCGGATTGGCTCAGGTCTGGCGCGGGCAGGGGGCTACAGGGATTTTTTCTGATTGGCCGAGCTACACTGCCTGCGGGAGTTCCCAGTGCCTCAGCTCTCCTAGAGACTAAACCTCAGGCCTAGCCTGCCCCTTAGAGCCTGTTCTGGCTTCAGTTTGGTCCTAACAATTACATTCATCAAGGGAGCTTTTAAACATTACTAATGCCCAACGCCACTCTCAGACCAATTAAATCAGAATCTCCACAGATAGACTCTGTGCAGTGGAGGTTTTTTTTTTTTTTATGTTCCCTAGATAACTCTCCTGAATCCAGTGCTGAAATGTGCTGAGCTCTAAGATGGAAGACACATAGCGTTACCATGGAGATTTAACATAGAAGCTAAATAACCTAAATATTGAAGTAAACACTCCAAAACAGTTTCTTCTACTTCTGTTTATTTGGAAAATTAGAACTTCCCTGGTGGCTCAACAGTACAAAATCTACCTGCCAATGCAGAGATGCAAGTTCAATCCCCAGGTTGGGAAGATCCCCTGGAGAAGGAACCCACTCCAGTATTCTTGCCTGGGAAATCCCATGGACAGAGGAACCTGGAGGTCTACAGTCTATGAGAGCACAAAAAGTAGGTCACGACTTAGTGATTAACCAACACCACCAAAATTAAATAGGTTAGTGTATTCTTCATAAATTTACAAGATAGGCATGCATACATATGTACACATACGTATATACAAACATATGTGATGAGACTTAGCAATGAAACAACAACAGCAACACCTAGATTATATATGTTAGTATATTATTCATAAGTTTACAAGATAGGTATGCATACATTTGTACACATACATAGGCACAAACATATATGTGATGAATACAACTTTGTGAGTGCATTATTGTTACATGACTACAGTCCTGTATTCTACGCATCAGGTTTTTGGATAAAAGTAACATCAAAATTTCAGTCATACACCCATTCTACCATGATACACATACACACATTTCATGCTAATGCTCTGTAAGGCTGGAACCTCACCTCCCCATCTTTCTAAGATTGAAGAGCATAGGTATTTGAGCTGCTCACAATTGAAAATGTCTTGACTCAAGTACAGTCACACTTGAACCAAGGAAATGAATGCCTTAAACTCTGCTGGTTTTCTCTTTTCATTTAAATTGGAACATTTTGATTTTAACTTCTGCTTGATTTTTATATAGGCATACGTTTAATAATTTTTCATGTGTCACACAAAGAATTTAATGTGCACAACTGAAATGGGGGAAAGGCCATAGTACTAAGATATTTAATATAAATTGAACATTCTTTCCACGATTTTCTGGATGACTTACCTCCATAAATTATACCCTTTGCACTATGCCATTTGTTTCCCCCAACTGTTTCTATATGGTACAATAATTACATGGTCTGTTGAATTCAAAAGGGTTATTGAAAGAGCAAATATAAGGAAATGTAAAGGAAAAGCTGCAGTTTGGTCTCTGCTGGTACATAAATAAAGATAAGTGAACAGGAATTTCCTGGAAAGGAAGGAAGACATCACGATTCTGTTCAGGCTACATTTTACACAAAGCTCTGTATTGGAAGACATGCACCTGTGTGCTCAGTCGCTCATCATGTCCAACTCTTTGCAACCCCACAGCCTGCAGCCCACCAGGTTCTTCTCTCCATGGGATCCTCCAGGCAAGAACCCTGGACTTGGTTGCCATGCCCTCCGTCAGGGGATCTTCCCAACTCAGAGATCGAACCCGCATCTCGTGTCTTCTGCATTGGCTGCTGCTGCTGCTGCTAAGTCGCTTCAGTCGTGGCCGACTCTGTGCGACCCCGGAGACGGCAGCCCACCAGGCTCCCCCGTCCCTGGGATTCTCCAGGCAAGAACACTGGAGTGGGTAGCCATTTCCTTCTCCAGTGCATGGAAGTGAAAAGTGAAAGGGAAGTCACTCAGTCGTGTCCGACTCTTAGTGACCCCGTGGACTGCAGCCTACCAGGCTCCTCCATCCATGGGATTTTCCAGGCAAGAGTACTGGAGTAGGGTGCCATCGCCTTTTCCACCTGCATTGGCAGGCAGGTTCTTTACCACTGGCACCACCTGGGAAGCCCCAGACACGTACATAAACCACCTTAAAAACAGTGTAAGTTTCTCATGCCAGTTTTTCCTTATATAAGCAATAATCACAAAATAATAGGAAAGTCTGCTTGAATACCATTATGATAGCATATAAGAATAAATGAACAATTTCTATATAAAACTTGAAGATAAAAATAAACGAGACTGGATAGATTGCCCTCATGGGAGAGGGCATGCCCTGTGAGATATCTGAATTTGAGTACACCCTTTACAATACTTCCAGTTTTGTTTTAGTATCTTAGATGTTTAAAGCTGAAGTGGCTGATAAAGTTTATCAAGTCCAAAAGCCAGCTGTTGTTTGGTTCAGTCGCTAAGTCATGTCCAGCTCTTTCTGTGACCCCGCGGACTGTAGTCCACCAGGCTTCTCTGTCCAAGAGATTTACCAGGCAAGAATATTGGAGTGGGTTGCCATTTCCTTCTCCAGAGGATCTTCCCAACCCAGGGATCGAACCTGCAGCTCCTGAATTGGCAGGCGGATTCTTTACCACTGCGCGACCTGGGAAGTCCTGACAGGAGGTGCCAGCAAAACCTCAGTAACCGATATACGCAGCTTCAGCTTCGGCATCACTCTCTGACCGCCACTGGGAAGGCGAGGAGTGGATGCTGCTGCATACATACTTCCCTGTGCTCCGCACATACTGTGCTTTCCAGGTTGCCTCTGGAGTTCTTTTTCCTATATCAAAACATGGCATGCAGAAGTTGGGGAAGATGAGAAAGTAGGAAAAAAAAAAAAACACGTTATGGTTTTACCTGGACCTCAGCTCCCCTGTGAAGAGTCCAGTGTACTCTAAATGCATTTATGCTGAAATTCTAAATAGAATCCTGATAGAATAAGAACTAAAATTATCTTATTGCCAAACAAAAGGCTTCTGCATTGAAATGTGACAGCTCGTTGCTCAAGCAGCTTGTTGCCAGAAGGATACACACCGTTTCCAACAGAAAATTGGTTTCGGGAACTCACCCAACAGCCCAGACACAAAATAAACTTCCCTGGCTCTTTGCAACAGGCCAAGGCCACTGGGATTCACCCCTAGCACGTTCAACAGAGCCTTGAATCTCCTTCAAATTTAAAAACCCAAGCTTACTATACCACATTATACCTCAAATGTCAAAGACTGGCATTGCGTTCTGGGGCATTTCAATTTCTTCAGTGATTTTATTCCACAGAATTGTTCGTGACTACAGACAGCATGCCTTAATTAAGCCCCAGTAGAAATGAATTTAAGCTCTCACCTGAGAAAATATATTCCGCCATTACTCAAGAATGTGGTTTGCCACTGCATGAACCATTTAGAGCTACTAAATACACAGGTTTTCCACAAGCTCTGTCATAATTGCCTTGAGAAAAGCACATGCCCCTCGTAGTTAGTTAGCATTTGAATATGAATAAAGAAATTCATGATTTGGTGGTGTTTCCAAAGATAGACTCTAAAATTTATTTCTTGTTTGTCTGTTTCTTAAAATTGC
Source organism: Budorcas taxicolor (assembly GCF_023091745.1). Classification (NCBI taxonomy): domain Eukaryota; kingdom Metazoa; phylum Chordata; class Mammalia; order Artiodactyla; family Bovidae; genus Budorcas; species Budorcas taxicolor. The sequence goes on along the minus strand of NC_068911.1, from coordinate 89,274,900 downwards.
ACTGCAGATGCGAATTTAGCAATCATGAAGCCTACTCGGCTCATGTTGGGGCTTCCCAGATGGCACTGTGGTAAAGAATCCACCTACAATGCAAAAGGCGCAAGAGATGCAAGTTCGATCCCAGGGTTGGGAAGATCCCCTGGAGTGGGAAATGGCAACCCACTCCAGTTTCTTGCCTGGGAAATCACATGGACAGAGGAGCCTGGTGGGCTACAGTCCATAGGGTCACAAAGAGTCTGACACGACTGAGCTCATAGTCTGCTCAGCTTACTAATAAGAAAAAAGGAGACCCAGAGGGGCCAACTGATCTGTTCAAATCATGCAGCCATCTAGGGCTGAACCAGAGCCCTAATCTAACTTCCTTGTTTCCTTATGCTTCTGTTCAAAGGAATAGAGAAAGTATATGAAAAAAATAGAAAGTCTAAACTACACAGATTCCCCCCAGAAGACAATAAGCCCTTGCAGGTGACTGCCAGGGGCCTATCAAAAGTTGCCAAAGATTCCAGTCACTTTTCCACCTGAAAGGAAGGAAGAAACCCTCAAGAAAAAAATGGAAAAATCACGAGAGAGTCCTGCTCAAGTCCCAGCCCCCCGTTAAACTCTTCAGGTTGGTTTTTTTTTTTTTTTTTTAAGTTTTATATACATGTATTACTTTAAAGAAAAATCTGAAAGATAAAATCCAAATGTATAAATCAGATAAATCAGGAAGCATGGTTAAAATTTTACAAAAACAGAATGTTTGCTTTACTAAGCTTTTTACTACATTTTCTCTGAAATAATGACCTCCCTTATGATTAACAATATTCTATTCAGGTGCAGTCTTCAGGGCCATTTCTATTGCATTAGCCAATATATGCCTCTGTACTGTTTACTCCACTGAATTTAACCTCACTTTCTCACTGTAATTAGGAGCAAACACAAAGTGTGAGATACCCAAGACTGCAGTGAGCTGGTGCCTGCTCACAGCAGCTCACAAGAACCTGCTATAGGTACCTCTTTCCAACTCTTGCATTCAGTGGTTTAAGGAACCAGACAGCTAATCCTGGACCAACATATGCGGGGCACAGAGAAGGCATAAAGAACCTGTGTAAGGCAAAAGAAGGCACACAACCTTGTTTAGGTTCCACCAGTTGCTTCAAATATACTTTTAAATCACACAGAAAGGGCCCAAGGCCTTGGTAGGATTCCATGTAACCTGAACCCTAAGGCCTGAGCAGCTGAACTCCTTGCAAAGGAAAAGAAAAGAAAAGGGTATCGCACTTTGGAATGGAAGTGGAGGGAAGGCATCCCAGTGACTCAAGTTCTGTGCCAGGGCCACCATGCAGCGACAGTGAACATGGCAGCCAGAAAAGCACTGGGTAGCGGACGGCTGAGCCTAGTGGCCCCAAGCACACTCATATAAGAGCGGTGACTGAGGCAGTCTCACTGTCACCCAAGAGCAAGAAAGCCCAGGGGAATGTGTGGGAGAGAACAATTGGTAGGATCAACAAAGAAAAGATGACGCATCTGTACCCTTAGGGCTGGTGTCATCAGGAGACACATCTGTTAAGTGGAGCATAAAGGATGGGAAGACACTAAAGGGAAGCTGTGCTTTGGCCTAATCGTCCCAGACCTGTCCCCTCACATCCAAGTTCCCTGCAGCCTGAATTATCTCCTCCAAAGACTTAATGACAGAGCAAATAGTCAAATCAAAAACATGCATGTCCATCACCCACGCAGGGCGTCACTAGTCACTGAGACTATTTGTGTACAGGAGTAAATCACCAGGCTCACAGCATGCTAATGACAATATTAAACGAGGTCCATTATGTCACTCTAGTAAAGAGTGAAAAAGGATTTTTAATTAGCAGAGTTCTGATAAATTCTATAGTACAACCTCAATAGGTGCTTATGTGGAGAATGGGATATTTAGGGTCCATTTAGTGTCATTATATTCCCTATGGACTCCTTGGTGATCTTTATCCAGCCAAGTCACCATAAGGGTGATATGTACTTATTGAACCTGACAATGGCCAATTTTGTTATCCGTTGCTAAACATTACTAGTCTTGCATTAATTAAGGACACAGCATGTGAGTTATCTAGCATCCAATCTATAGCCAAACCGTTCCATTTTGTCCTAAAGCTGCTATGGCTTTCCATAATTCAGCGGATGCACACAAACAAGAATAGGTTAAAATCACGACTGCTATTTAAACTGACTTTCCCAACTGAGCCAGACAATTATAATACACACGTACGTGTGTGTAACAAATTTGAATATCAATTTCATTCATGCAACCAAACATTTCTTTTCTTATTACCCAGTTCCTGAGGTATGAATAAGAGCTTAACGGAGAAGAGAACTTGTTTATCTTTTATTGATAGCTTTGGCTCCATTTACATCATTGGGGTTAGTGAAAATATTTAGGGCAGGAAACATGTTTAAGTTTTATGAGATTTATTGGTCCAGTGTTATTTAAAAATTATTATCTAATACATTTCGTGTTGCGTTAATGGTGGAATATTTTGGCATTAAGAACAAAAGAAACTTTGCCTAAGGCTTTTCTCATTTGCAAAATGAACTAAAATACAAAGCCCAACATTCTCCTTATTCCATTATCCCATTACAGGCTCAATCGGCCAATAAAAAGTATCCAGCTGGGTACATAGACTGGGATCCAACAGTAATTTATTCAGTCCAAATTCTTCCAATTAATCACCTCACCTCAACAATTTCCAACTCTTAGTTCATTTTGTCCCAGATAGACCCAGCCTAAATGACTGTTTTGGAAGAAAGTAACTGTTTTACAGGTCAATCAGAAATTTCCCCTAGAAGATAAAAGGCAAGCAGATTGAATATGGAAATTTATCCAATTCCAAGAGAATTTGTTGTGTCCTGCAATAATTTGGCCTTACATCAGTGCCCCACCTAGGCAGGATCGGTCACTCAGTCACAGTACAAAATATCAAAATTTCAAACAATTTGCAAATACACTAGAGTTCACTACGGGTAGATTTTTTTATTTTTACAGAACATTTTTACATTTTTTCCAATAATACATGTTCACTGTAGACAAGCATAAGCAGGCAAAAAAAAGTGACATCACCCATATTTTCTTTTTATTATATTTCTAAGAGAGATTTTATGAATGTTTGGCTCTGTAATTTTTCAGTCCTGTGTGTCTGTGTGTATGTGTGTGTGTAATATTCTAGAGATGTGAGTCTTGGAATACCTTGCCCACATTACTTGCTTTAGCCACATATATTCACTGATCTCCATCACACTAAGACCATATCTGGTCTCTATCGCAGAAAGTCTTGAGCTTAGAACCCTAAGTTTTGAGTTCATGATCTTTACTGTTTCTCATGGCCATAACTGTTACCGAAATTTTTGCCTAGATTATGTCACCTTTACTCCTTATCCACTCCAAACTTGTAGTCAACATTTTGTATCCGCCGGTAAGTCCTACTGAGTTTGCCTGCCCTCCTGGACCCTTGGCCCTACCAGGCAGGCCCTTTAGATAGCAGCCTCTGCCTTCTATTCACCCTCCTCTCTGGTCTCCAAGCTCCAGCACCGCCAGGCTTCCTGCCTACATTCTCTTTCACTCACACCTGCATAGCACTGTCTCTCACTAGATCTCTCAACACTGCAGTCTTCTGTGTTGGACCTTCCCCAGTGGGTCTACCTAAACGTCCGGTGTCAGCTCTATTGGTCTGACACATCCTTCACTAAAAGAAACCCACTTCTGACGCCTGGTATGTGTAGACAGTCTATTAAGGACTCTTTATTCAACACTTGAAACCTGAGGAGATTTGTTACCCCTTTTTTTCCTGAGATAAGAATGAAGTCATTTTTGTAGACCAGTATTTTACCAGCATGATCAATTATGCTAAATTTTATGCAGTTGTAAAACAAGTATAACTTCCATTCTTGAAAGAAAAGCACAGATACACATAGCTTATCACTTCACCTCAGACGGGGAAGACTGCTGCATGATTTATTAGTTCAGGGAGTTGTGATAATATTATTCAATGTCAATGATGTTATAAAAACTCACTGGGCTTGGAAATAACATAATTTTCATTAAGACACTTTCAACCTTGCTCTGACTTTGGCCCTTCTGGTCTTATATTCTTATTTGAGTCCATCTTCCATCTGCATTTCCAACTCTAATACCAACATTTGCCACTATAGGAGAAGTCTGCACTTTTGTTTAGGAAAAATCAGCATATAATATACACTTAACCATGACTATCTAACAGCTTGCATTGCTGGTTGAATATTGCTATTTTCAGCTCACAATATATTTTTTGTTATAAAAAATCTAGGAAGTCCAACTTTGGACCTCTTAAGAGTTCTCATTTCTTCTCATCCATTCTGCTACATTCTTCAGAATGCCCAAAGCAGTAACTGGGGCAAGAGAAAACAAGTCTGGTTTTCTCTTCTCCCTGCAACAACTCTCCACTTTAAAAACAAACACCCAGTGCACGCACGTGAACATGCCCACACACACACCATGAACTAAAATTTAGATCATAAACTATTCAATGAACACCTAGCTAGCTGTAAAAGAAAAACAGCCTGGGAGGGGATATAAACATACGTTATTTCAGAAGACAAAATATAAAACAAGCTGGGAAACACCACCAGAGAAAAAGAAGAAGAAACATGTTTGGGACACCACCCTCCCCACTTCCTACTGTAATCTCAAGGGAAGAGTAGGTGCCAGAGAGAATCTCCCCAGAAACGTGAGTGATTCTGGATAGGAAGAATTGTTGACCATCTGTCTGATGAGCAACAGACCCAGTAAGAGGCTTGACAAGGCATCAACAGAGAGAAGGAAGGTCAGACAGGGCTGGGCAAGCATCACTTCTGGTTTCCCAAGTGGAGTGGAGGTTTTGAGGCTTCTTGTGAACTTCAAGTAGGTACCTGGAAGTATCTGGTGAGATGATTCTGCTTGCTAGCCCCAGATGAGGCCTGCTAGAAGAATGAAAAAAAAAATTAAAAGGAAAGGAAGGGAAGCAATGCTGTCTCTGTAGGATCCTCTGCAATAGGCCATAAAGGGTACCCGTTGGACATCAAAGATCATCTATAATAATATAACACACAAGAGTCAATGTTGGATGTCATCCACATCTCCAAAGTCAACAACGAACATTAACAGCGTTAGCATCAGGGTAAGAAATGAGATTAAGGGAGTGCACAGCCTTTATGTTGCCTCAGCATACACCATCCCCATAAACAAACTCCCTCTCTTCCTTCCACTGCCACGTGATGGAACCTAGAGCCCAAAGAACTAGAAGCAGGACTGTGAGTCAGAGAAAGAGAAGACAGGGAGAAGGAGCCGTGAACAGCTAAATGAGAGATAGTACCTCGTAAATGTGACTGAACATTTACCCTAAAGCAAGATTTAAACTTTAGTTGACTAGAATACATGAATGTGACAAGATTGTTTTTCCACTGCCAAGTGAGAACAGTGACTTTAAAAGAAACCAAGTTATACTAAAGATATAGAGCTTTGATTTTTCCCAAAGCTTTTGATTAATTTGTAATCATCTGTATAAATTCTGATGTCATGTACAAATAGAAATCGGAAGGAAGAGAGCTGACCCATTATGAAGGGAACTGAGAAATTAGATGATGAATAGGATGAGATCACAATGACACACCAGGGAGAGTGTATTAGTCTGATTTGAGACTGATTTTCTAGATCCAAGGTGAGGTCAAGAGCAGATTCTTCTTTGCGTAAGGAATTATACCCCTACACAGGAATACAGACTTTCAGAGCAAAGTAAAAAGACAAGCAGCATTTAATGCCTCTACCTAACTTCTTAAATACAGTGGGAAACAAAGGGAATACCTCTAGCCAAAGAGGAGGGGAACAGATCTTTCTCAACATTTCAGGCAGGACATCACGATGGTTCGGAGGTCAAATCAAGGAAACAGGTACAGTTTGGCAGCCACAAGTCCTCAGGAAAACTGGGTTCTTTATCATCAATCCAGCCAAACAGAAGTCCATCAACAGGACCAGCAGACACCAGGCAACAGCACTGGCCAGCTATGTATGTACTGCCTTCAGTTCAGTTCAGTAACTCAGTCGTGTCCGACTCTTTGCAAACCCATGGACTGCAGCATGCCAGGCCTCCCTGTCCATCGCCAACAACCAGCATTTACTCAAACTCGTGTCCACTGAGTCAGTGATGCCAGCCAACCATCTCATCCTCTGTCGTCCCCTTCTCCTCCTGCCTTCAATCTTTCCCAGCATCAGGGTCTTTTCAAACGAGTCAGTTCTTCACATCAGGTGACCAAAGTATTGGAGTTTCAGCTTCGACATCAGTCCTTCCAATGAATATTCAGGACTGATTTCCCTTAGGGTGGACTGGTTGGATCTCCTTGCAGTCCAAGGGTCTCTCAAGAGTCTTTTCCAACACCATAGGGGGCAGGAGGAGAAGGGGACAACAGAGGATGAGATGGCTGGATGGCATCACTGATTCGATGGACATGAGTCTGAGTGAACTCTGGGGGCTGGTGATGGACAGGGAGGCCTGGCGTGCTGCGATTCATGGGGTCACAAAGAGTTGGACATGACTGAGCGACTGAACTGAACTGAAGTGAACTAAGTTCGAAAGAATCAATTCTTCAGCACTCAGCTTTCTTTAGAGTCCAACTCTCACATCCATACATAGACTACTGGAAAAACCATAGCCCTGACTAGATGGACCTTTGTTGGCAAAGTAATATCTCTGCTTTTTAATATGATGTCTAGGTTGGTCATAACTTTTCTTCCCAGGAGCAGAATCTTTTAATTTCATGGCTGCAGTCACCATCTGCAATGATTTTGGAGCCCAAGAAAATAAAGTCTGTCACTGTTTCCACTGTTTCCCCATCTATTTGCCATGAATTGATGGGACCAGATGCCATGATCTTAGTTTTCTGAATGTTGAGTACTGCCTAACGGGGCTCAGAGACTGAGCAACAGGCACCCTTGCAATAAAGCGACTGAGTTTAATCTGACTTATTGAGTGGCCAGGCATATTCTACATTTTTCAAAATCTGGAGTAGCCAGGCAAAGTTTTTAAATTAAAAACTCCTCAATCTTGCTTCAAAAATCAAAGTGAAATTTTTTAAGCAAATTTGCACCAGTCAACTTTATATTTAAGGTCTATGGGAATCTATTACAACATAGGGAATGATCTGGAAATCAGAGAAAGGAAATCTCAACTGCTAGTAGAACTTATTTGGAAGAGTCTCAACCCCATTGATTGGAGAAGGAAATGGCAACCCACTCCAGTATTCTTGCCTGGAGAATCCCAGGGATGGGGGAGCCTGTTGGGCTGCCATCTATGGGGTCGCACAGAGTCAGACATGACTGAAGCAACTTAGCAGCAGCAGCAGCAGCAGCGGCAACCCCATGGAGGATTGTCTAAGGGATCCCTAATCAAGACTCCTTGCACTGTCTGCTTAATTTCTTAATCTCATAGTACCAAAGCACTGTTGAGGATATAGGGTTAATTGCGCTGATAGATGTTTATATACAGAAAAAAGACATTTTAAAATTTATTCTAATTTATTTATAAAAATATTTCTACCACTAACAAATCCCAGTTCACATATCAAAATGCAAAACTAATATGTAGTCAGGCTTGTGATCTGAACAAAGAAAAATAGGTTGTAAAGATATTGGCAAGTCAAACAAATATCTGAATAAGTAATCTTAATATCTGTATAATTTTATGGCTCCCTAATTACAATTACAAAAGGGATGAAAGATAACAGATTATTGAATCCTATTTTCAAATGACTTAGAATCTTTATCTCCATTGTAACTTGCCAAAATTTCTAAGAAGATATTTAACTACACTCCACTTGGCCTCATTTAATTTTGAATAAATGTGTTTACCACCATGATTATAACTTTGAAAATACTGTCTTATAAATATTTTATCAACAAGAAGTTTTAGCACTCCCCAACCCACTGACTACAACGAGAAAGAACAAAACTAAAACCGTCTTCCTCCAGTTGGACAGAAGAAAAATTTCCATACACATCCACAGATTTTGACAAATGTGGGGAATTTATCTTGAGTCATTCTGAATGGAAGCTTCTAAATTCCAATTGTAAGAGACCTGTGAAGAACATTAGTTATCAGGCTTTTAGGATTAAAACTCAACCTGTTCCTTGTGTGTGATAACAATCTTTAAAATCTATAGATGATTCAGCTAATCTACATGGAAAAGCTAATGCAAGATTAGATTAAAAGGCTGCTTGGCAGAACTTAGATGTACTTTTCTCTTATAATTAATAGCTATAAAAAACAATCATACCATCCTACTCTGTCACACACACATAAAAGCAGCAGCAATTATCTTTACCTCAGTTTGCAATTAAGGATTTAAAATTACTTGAACCTCCTCAGAGTGTTAACTTAAGATAAAAATGAGAAAGGGGCATTATGACTTTCTTTAGAGGATAATACCTGTCTCTGCCCTACACTGAATTCTTTGAGCCCAATTTCAAAAACTAAGTAAATGGTACATGAGCATACAGACAGCCTTATGGCTGTAAATCACTTCCTCCCCTGGGAAACTGAGAGAAAAGCAAGACAATGGTTCAGAAGAAAAGCACTAAAATAAAATAAAATTTTATGTCTGTTGAAGTGTTTTTTCAATCATTTCCAGAAATAACTGACAAAATAATGCTTCTAAATATTTAAACCAAATTAAATTGCTTACAAATCATGGTTGCCATAGTTTCAGGTGCCCAGAATATGGTGTGTGGACTAAACACTGCCTTGCAACAAAAATGCCTGTGCATTAAGTACAAGTCTCAAAAAAAAATAAAAAAAAAAACCTAATTACAGTGTTCTCAGGCACTTGAAATCTTTCAAAAATAACAGTAATAATGATTAATAACAATTCTTCTGAAGTGTCAGCCTATCTTACTTGTTAGTATGAGAGCCATCACTCATCCCTGTTCTGAGTTCACAGGCTTATCCTCACATTAAAATCTAAACCTTCCATAGATATCTAGGAGGGAACTAAACAGCCTTATGTTACTGTTGAAGAAAGTCACAGCCAGTCTTTGACCCTACAGGTAATCAATGCTCAAAAAGAAACCCTCAATTTGCTTATAAGTTTAAAGTTACTTTCCCAAGAGAATCTCTAACTTCATGGTGGATTTTAAAAAAATTTTGTCACTAAAACAGATCTCTATTTTCTCTTCTTTTATTTCCTCCATCCCACTCCAATAGGGAGTTTTGGGGGACTTAAAATTCAACAGTTGATCTGTCAACATTTATTGAACAACACTATATTCAGACACTGGCTATACCCCCAAAAGAGGCAGAGACCCTGGAAATGAGAGCCCAGGCAGGAGTTTATGGGACAGGTAGTTAGCATAAGATATGTTAAGTTTTGAGGTGCCCTGAGCATCCAAGCGGGGTATATGAGTACAGAGCTGACAGGACAAATTGAGGTTAATGCAGATTTGGAAGGCATCCTCCATTATTCAGAACTGCACTCATAAGACTAGGATGAAGGAAGTAAAAAAGCAGTGAATCAAGAGCAGAACTCTGAGAAGCATCCATGTTAAATGAGGTGAGCAAAGAAAGGAAACCACAGAAAGGCTTAGGACAGAAATGCCAAAAAACTGTGAAGAGTGAGATTTTACCCAACTTGCAGGCTAACTTATTTCACAATTGCTGGCAGAAGACAGGAGACTCCTGGATCAGGGATAAAGGACTTCATTACTGATCACTGCTGTAGCCAGAGTAACAGCATTTTCTTATACTGGTCCCCCAAGTACCAATTCCCACAAGGTAGTGCTATACTGCCTCTCTTCTGCCTCTCCTAGGTAAAAAGTTAAAGAAAAGAAAGGATCTGGACAGTGAAGTTAGAAAAACTAACCAAAGGGTATAAGACCTTACTTCAAAGGCTGGTCCAAGGTGACCAAAGTCACTTCGTGCCATGGACCAGAACTATGACATCCACCAAGCAAAACGGATTTACTGTATCTGTCAGTCATTTATGCAGACCACCACTGGGTTCAGATCACTGAGAACAAAATCAAACCATTCTAGGAAAACACCCTAGGTTTAGTTATAGCAACATCAACAACAGGGAGAAAGCCTAACCAGGGACATTAAAACTCTTTTTCCATCATTTACTCACCATATCTCCAAGCCATAAGTACAACAATACATTCTCAGTACATAGAGACGAAAACAATCAAACTAAAAAATCAAACTTACGTGGTGAGGAAAGCTAGTCATCAGGTGCTCCGTTCAGTGGTGCAAATCACTGCCATGCTGACCACTGGCATAACCTTTCTCAAACAAGAAGTCCTCTGGAAAAGTGCTTACACATTTGCTTGGGGACTTTAAATATGTTTTAACCCCATAAGTATCCTTAATTACTTAAGCATATGTGTTTTGTGCTTCACTAAGGAAGTTAAAATCTCTAGACATAGGTTTATGAATTTGGGGCAACTCAAAGACCTTTCCTTGTTGCAAAATATGACACTTCCAAGGAGATCTAATCATGTAAAATATAGTGCTTCTATGAAGATCTAAACTGTAGTTTTAAAAAATAAACAGGTGACTAGGAGAAGGGGAATCTAATTGTGGGTCATAAAAATGTATATTCTGTGTAATTATGCATGTATTTTTAATGATATGAATTGTATATAGTGTCTTATTAAACTATATTACAATTATTAGGACAAAAAAATCACTCAAATACCGTTTGGATCAGTCTCTATACAAATACGTGGTATATAAAGAAATCACCCATAGTTTCATACCTTCTGTGAAAAAACTTAACTAGTCACACATATCCATTTTTAACAGTACCTTCTATCACCCAACACTTCAATTATGGGATTTTTTTTTTAACTCATAGAAGTCTTTCAAGATCCTTTTATGCCCACACTTCATAACGGATGTATTAGTCTCTCAAAACCCAGATCAAGATCTGCCCTGACATCACACCTCACTCACTACTCCCACCGGAATAGAGCTTGTCACACTCTTCAGAAGTGATCACAAGTTTGCATACTGTTGCTTATACAAGGCTGTACGGCAATTTATTTGCTCAAGCATTTGTCTTCCCCACTATCTTCCCAGCAGGCTGGGACTCTGCCTTCAGCATCTTTGAAGGGGATGGGAGAGTGAGTACAGAATCATTTCCAAATCTAAGAAGGCAAGTAAAGAAATTCCAGTGGAAAAGAGCCCTGCCATCAGAGAGGAAGCTTTTAATGAAGTTTTTTCTCCAACAGTAAATCATTGCTCCCTCTTGTCCTGTCTTCTTCTAAATGTTTTATTTGTAATTAATTTGTATGAGATTGAATATCTCCTGAGTGTCAGCAATAAGCATTAGATACTGTAACTATACCCAAAAGAAGATTAGAAGCTCAGGAAGAGAACCAGTGACTTTGAAAATACAGTAAGAACATCAACAAACTTGGTCATACAGGCTGCTAGGCAATCTGGGCCACAGAATTAGTAGTCAGTCCAGACCTCCCAGAATCAGGAGGGAGGCCTCCTATGTGTATCTCAAAGTCATTTCAGAGGCTTTGAAAAAAAGATTGTAAAACCCAATAACCCATAGAAACACAGGAGGCAAGGATGGAAAAATCTTAGCAAGTCGTGATGGTCTTTGTTAATCAATCAAGAAAGAAAAAAACTTAATCAATTCTTACTATCATTTCTAACTAATCATACAATTCTTTTTAATACTGGTAAATTCTTACCAGTCATTCTATTGGATATTCCTTGGAATCTAAAAAAAAAAAGAAAGAAAGAAAGTGAAAGCCAAGGTGCTTGCTAATAAGTACCAAAATTAAAATGTGGAACAAGACCTCACCTAAGAAACAGAATAATTTGCACCAACATGAATGAACCAAGAGATTATCATACTAAGTGAAGTAAGAAAAAGACAAATATTATATGATATCACATATATGTAGAAGCTAAAAAATAATACAAATGAACTATTTACAAACAGAAACGGACTCACAAACATAGAAAACAAATTTATGGTTACCAAAGAAGACTGCGTGGGGAGGTACAAATTAGAAGTATGGGATTAACAGATGCACAACAAAATAGATAAACAACGGGGATTTACTGTAGAGCACAGGGAACAATATTCAAAGCCGTTAATAACCTATAATGGAAAAAATTCTGAAAAAGACTATATATATATGGACTTATTGTCCACATCTTTCACATGAGAGAAAGACAAAGTTTGTGTAAGAAAGTCTGAAAAGTCTAACACATTGGGAACAGATTTTTCAAGCTGTAGTCATAGCATGTGCAAGGCCGCATGTGCTGCTGCCGTGGAAATGTTTTTATACACCCTGTTTGTTGTTGTTTTACATTCACTTTAAAACTCCAAGGAAAGCCAGGATAGGGATTAATAGTTCATAATAAATTTTACAAGCCTGGGCAGTGAAGAAAACTCCAGAGTGTTATGAGGTGTTAAATAAATTGAATTGGGTAAACTTTCTGCCCCACTGTCATGATGGCCTTTACACTTCTCACAATGTGGAGACAATTAGGTGTTTGCCTGGCTTGGAAAGATAAATGTCCAACTCCCAGACAAGAGTGTTGATTTAGCATGTGTTGTGTGACCACAGAATTCTTGTTCTAATCAATTCTGGCTTTGATGTTTGCAAAAAAAAAAAAAAAATGCATATGAGTAAGGATAAAGAAGCGAGACAGACAAAATGATGGCAAAACTTAATTCAAAATGCAAATATTTTCATTTTCTCCCTTATTATTGAAATTTTCCTGCAGGGATAGTCATAAAAGGACCCCAGGGGCAGAACAGAACTGGTACAGCTGTTTTCAAATATTACTAAAAGCCAGTCTTCTATGCATTTTAGATGCAAGCTCAAAATGGATGCATAATTTTTATGCAAAACTATTTGCCTATTTCGCTATATAACTTGGTTTACCCAGGCTGCTCCCCTGTTCATTATACAGTCTCCTTATCAACTCATAACTGTATGCATTACGGAGAGGTCTACAGTAACAACTAAAACAGCAGGCATTCTTCGTGCATGGGGTTATTCCGGTCCCATTCAAGTTAGTTTGTTAAGACAACACCATTAGCATTCTTATGGAATGGAGCCTAACACATCTGTGAATATCATGATAAAGTTTCTCTCCTATTGAAAAAAGAGACTAGAAGAATTAAAGCAACCCAAAACTTCTATTTTTGTGGGAAGGGAAAGAAGCAGGACTTGGTTGGACTTCTTTTTTCATCACAATATATTTCTGGTCAAAATTCTGTCCAAAAAGAATTAACTTTTTAAATGATCATTAAGTATTACTTTGTTTATAAAAAATAATAGAGAAGATTTCTCTGTTGGTCCAGTAATTAAGATGCCACGCTTCCAATGCAGGGGGTGCAGATTCAATCCTTGGTCAGGGAACTAAGATCCCATATGTGGCATCATGTGGCAGAAAAATAAATAACAATAATAGAAAAGAATAAATCAACCAAGTAAATATAAGACCTATTATTGTAGACCCCCCCAAAATGGTTAAAGAAACCACAAATAACAACATTAATATAGCATCAAGAGATATAATACAAAATATATATTAAATATATTTTTAATTTCAAGATAATATGATACAACTTCATATCTATGAACTGGAAAATCAGATAAAATGGGTGATTATAAAATACAAATTAACTAAATTGACTCAAGAAGACTTCTTAAATTTATATGGATTCATAAACATAGAAGAAAAAATTTTAAGTACTAAAAACTCTGCCCTCATAGTAAAGGTACCAAGATATTTTTATAAGAAAGCATTACCAAATCCTCAAAGAACAGGTAATTTCTATGCCAAATGAACCAAGCAGCACTCTTCCCAGGAACAGAAGAATGGTCAACATTAGAAAATCTACTGATACATATCACTACATTAAGAAATTAAAGGAGGAAAAAAATATAGAAGTTTCTTTAAAAGTATTTGACAAATTTACCATTAGTTCTCAATTTTTAAAAAAAAATCTCATTAAGCAAGGAATAGAAGGAAATGACCTGAATTTGATAAAATACTTCTATCAGCAACCTATAGAAAATCTTATACTTAATTATGAAACTTAATAGTTATGAATAAGACAAGTACTTCTATCACTGATATTTTTCTACATTGTTGATGACTTTTCATGAGTCCTTGTTTTGAGCATACAGTAATGCATATGACTGAAGGTGAACAGTTGGTCATGAAGAGCACAGATAGAGAAACTAGTTAGAAAATTCAAACAACAAACATATTTTTAATACTCAAAATTTAGTATCTAAACATTTTCAGGATTGTTTTCTTTCCATAAGCCTGCTGAAGAAGCTCTAACTTCTCTAAATAGAATTCTCTGCGATAAAGTTTTCTAAAAATTAAAGAAAGTACACTTTGTTACATATACTGCTTGACAGGAATATGAGTCAGATGATAATCAGTACAGTAAGAAGCATTTTATTGCCTCAAGTTCCATAGGAGCTCAGGTCAACGACACCATAAATTCATCTCAACAGACCTAATTTGAGGGAAATGGCATTACAGTAAGTGAACAGAACATAAGCTCCACAGGCACTGTGCCTTCCACAGAGTGGTCTTCATTGCTACCAGAGAATGCTGACTACATTTATTTTAATTAAAGTCTGTGACTTGTGTATAAGTAGAAGAACATTTCTTCAGTGTATCAGTTTTACCTGCTTGGGATCTAATCCAAAGGATACAAGGCTAGAAGAAAGACAACTAGACTATTCTATGTCTTTGTGACATAGCACCTCTGAAATAAGTATTACAAAAATATATATATACAAGGTAAACATTAGCAATACTGGGTTATGACCCAAAGTATAAAATTACTACACATGAGTCAATACTGATATAAATTATTGAACAAAATTATTGAAAAAATAAATTAAAGGAAAAAAGACAAATCTACTACAGAGAAGAATTCCAAATAATTTATGTAGATACTCCATCCATAAGGAGGTGCAGCATAACTCTCACCCTAGAAGTGTGGGCTGCACATAGTGACTTTGCAACAAGTATAGTAATAAAAGGGGGAAAGAGTAATTTTACAGTGGAGAAACCTGATTGATAAACAGTACTTCAGTCAGGTGATCAAGGTCAACATTATCAGTGAGGCCAAACTGATGAGAATGATTGTTTATCTTCCTGATCTTCATCCCAAAAACCTAAAACCACAGTCTAATCATAATAAAAATATCAGACAAATCCCAGTTGAGGACCACTCTATAAAATACCTGTCAGCACTCCTCAAAACTGTCAAGGTTATAAAAAAATAAGAAAGTTCGTAAAGTTTTCCTAGCCACATGAGCCTGAGATGTTATGTCTAAAAGTTATGTGGTGTTCTGGATGGGATCCCAGGGTAGGAAAAGGACATTAGGTAGAAACTAAGGCGATGAGAATAAAGTGTGGACTTTAGATGATAACAATAATATATCAATATTAGTGCATCAGTTGTGACATGTACAATACTAATTAATGTAGGGTGTTAATAATAGGGCACACTAGATGTGGAGAAGTGGGAACTCTACTGTCTCCACAATTTTCCATAAATCTGAAACTATCCTAAATTTAAACATTTATTTTAAAACAACAATAATAAAGTACAGAGCAGTGACCTGTCTTCCTTTTTTATTTATTTCTCCAACAGCTCCCCGCAAGTGAAATGATAAAGTACAGCTTCGGCACTCACAAAATTAATATTCATTAAATACCTTGGTTAATAAATTAGCTGGGTAGAGAATTTTACTTTGGAGATGGTTTTTCCATTGAACACAAATCTCCCTTATCTTCTAGCTTCTAGCATTGCTACTTTAATACTGATGTCATTCCAAATCCTAAATTTTTTTTGTCTCTAACATTTGTAGAGTGTTCTTATTGTCCCTGGGTTCCTGAGATTTCATGATGCTGTGCTATTTTGCTGGAATTACAGTGGATCCTTCAAACAAAAAATTCATCCCTTTCCATTCTAGATTGTATATTATTCTGTTGGTTTCCTCCCCTTCACTTTCTCTGTTCTCTCTACCTAAGGACACCTATTATTTTAGATTTTGGATTTTCCTATCTGTTACCCTTATTTTACCTTATTTTTCTTGTTTTCCATCTATTTTCTTTTTTCTCCACTTTCTGAGACATTTCCCCAACTTGATATTCCACCATTCTTTGAGTTTTTCCAAGAACTCTTTTTGTTTTGTTTCTTTATTGTTTTTATTGTTCTTTTTAAAAAATTAATTATCCTATTTTTGCTTCCTATGATATTTCTATTCTCCAATATTTTACTTGATGTGTTTTGAGAAGTTACCTTATCCCTGAATGGTCTGGTGTCTCATGTTTGTTTGTGTCTGTCTTCCATGAAAGAGGGCTTCCTCTGATGCCTGGTAATTGTACACATCTGCACATATTTAAGACTGGAGAGTCCAAAGTTGATTAGAAAAACTGGAATATTTTTCAGAATTTTTTGAAAAAGAAAATCCTGTCACATGCTACAATATGGATTCAGCTTGAGGACACTATGGTAAGTGAATTAAACCAGTCACAAAAAGATGAGAACTGTATGATTCCACTGATATGAGGTATCTAAAGCAGTCAAACCCAGAAACAGAAAAATGATGGCTGCTAGGGGCTAGGAGGAGAAGGAAATGGGGAGTTGTTCAGTGGGTACAGAGTTTTAGTTTTGCAAGATGAAAAAGTTCTGGAGGTCTACTGTACACCAATGTGAATGTATTTAATGCTACTAAGCTGTATAGTTAAAAATGACTAAGGTGGCAAGTTTTATGTTACCCGTTTTTTTAACCACAATTTAAATTAACTTTTTTAAAATGTTGGTTAGAAACTCTGAGCACTAAGGTGGGACTGGTTTGCCATGGGCTTCATTTCCAAGTGGTAAGACAAATTATTTCAGTGAAGAATCCCTGATGTCAATGTCATAAGAGCTTTCCTCCTGGAGAGCCATGGCCTGCTCAGATTCCAAAGAATGATTGCCCAAATTCCTCTTTTACAAAAAGGTTATGGGGCTGGCTGCCAGCTTTCTCTGAGGTGTGTAGGGAAAGACAGTCAATGATTTCAGCGTTGGGTGTGCAAACTTTAACTCCTCCCTCCCACTTTCAGCGTGCTAAGTCACCTGTCCTCAGTTGTGCTTGGGGTCCTCCAGTGACTTTCTACGTTACCCTCTCCAGAGAATACATCTTCAGTCTTCCAGAATGTGAGAAGAGCAAGTCATCATATAGGTCTATGGTGTTGGGATATCAATCTGGCAACTGAACTGGGAGCTTCAAAATCAGACTACTTTCCTTGACCTTACATATGGGCATTAGCTCTAATTCTTGAGCCTCAGAGACACAATGGTGCAAATCCATCTGTTACTCAACTTTATTGCTGACTTGAAATTCAGTTACCCCAGGTCTGCTTAGTTAATTCCCACTTTTCCATCTACTTACCAACTTCTCAAAGTTTGTTGTTCATTCCTCTCCTGTTCTCTTGTCTTTGTGTGTTTACGCCTTTAAAAAAATAGTTACTCTTGTTTTAAAGAGGTTTGCTGTTTGACAAGCAAGTGATGGCTATTGTATATATACAATCCACTATCTTCACCTAGAAAAAAAAGGCTTGTTTTCTCCAGTTTCAGATTCAATTTCCTGTGTTGGGGTGATATAGTGAAAAGAGTAGAAGATTTAGATTAACCTTAGCCAGATTTTGAGTCTGACCCTTTTCTTCTTGTTATGTGAATGCAAGTTAACTTTTTATTCTCAGTTTTTCTGTTTATAAAATGAAGGTGACAAGTTACAGGTTCATTTTGAGGATAATATGAAAAACATATGAAAAGCATATGTCAAATAATATATATAATACATATGTGAAAGATCAGACTTGCTTATAAATATTAATTTCCCTTCCTCGTCCAAGATTAGTTGTTCAACTGACCTTCCACTAGCAACTGTAACATTTTAATGAGACTTGGTTTCTATAATGACACCTCCAACCACTTACCAGCCATCCTCTCCAATCTGAGGTCCTCTCTTGATTCAGTTTTAGTTGGATCCACATCTCATTTGGATACTATGCCATTTAGCTGCAGTAGGGCAAATTTTAATTTTTTATATTTTTATAAAAATGAATGCATTATTTTTAATCCTTCAATTAAATCTGCTTTTACCTTAATATGACATTATATTTTCAAAATTTCCCTTAAAAAATAAAATAAGCTTACGTTAGGTATCAAGATATGGAAGACCATGTATAACTTTAACTGTCTAAGGAGCCCACAGTGTTGTTCATTTCCTTGGGGGTGGAGAGCAGCTGGTTACTGGCTGCCATATAATTACATTTTCTCCCAACCCACACAGTGATAACAAAACAAAACCATCTGCAGCAAAAGCATGCCAACATTTTACAATGAACTGGGACTAAGCACGACTCCATTTAGATGATCAACAGATTCAAAAAACAGCAGATTTGATTTAATTATTAATTAAATTTACAAATATTTCTTAAGCACCTGTTGTGCTCCAGGATTTGTCCTAGGTACTTGGGATACAGGATTCATAGAAACAGATTTAAATAAAGAATTCTTGCCCTCATAAAGCTTATATTATAGTAAAGTAGAGAGATAAAACATAGATAAAAAATAAATTATAAAGTATATTTTTTAATAGAATAGGGAAAGGAGGATCAGAAGAACTACTGGAAGAGAGGTTGCAATTTATATACAGGAACACCTCATTTTATTGCACTCTGCTTTACTGCACTTCTCATATATTGAATTTTCTACAAATTGAGGGTATGTGGCCAACCTCCATCAAGCAAGTCCATTGGCACCATTTTTCCAAAAGCATTTGCTCACTTCGTGTCTCTGTCACATTTTGGTGATTCCTGCAATATTTCAAACATTTCAAACATTTTCACTTCCTAGGTGGCGCTACTGGTAAAGAATCTACCTGCCAATGCAGGAGATGCAGAAGACTTGGGTTCGATCCTTGGGTCAAGAAGGTCCCTTGGAGAAGGGAAAGGCAACCCACTCCAGTATTCTTGCCTGTAAAATCCCATGGACAGAGGAGCCTGGTATCAGGGCTTCCCTGGTGGCTCAGCGGGTAAAGAATCCACCTGCAATGCAGGAGACAGGTAGGTTTGATCCCCGGGTCAAGGAAGATCCCCTGGAGAAGAAAATGCCTGCCCACTCCAGTATTCTTGCCTGAAAAATCCCATGGACAGAGGAGCCTGGTGGGCTACAGTCCAAAGGGTCACAAAGAGTCGGACACAACTGAGCAACTAAGCACACACACATACATTATTATCATACTTGTTACAGTGACCTGTGATCAGTGATCTTTAACATTACTATTGCAGAAAGATGACAACTTACTAGGCTCAGACGATGATTAGTATTTCTTAGTAATCAAAAAGTTCTTAATTAAGGTATATACATTGTTATTTAGACATAATGCTATTACACACTTTATAATAGACTACAGTATAGCATAAATGTAACTTCTATATGCACTAGGAAACCAAAAAACTCGTGTGACCCACTTCATTGCAATATTAACTTTATTACAGTAGTCTGGAACCCACAAAGGTAGGGCTATAGACTAAACATTTCTAATATATTCTAAGGATCACCACCAAATCACTTACAGTTGTTTGGCTACAAGTAAAAGAAAGCAGCTCTAAACAAAAAATGAATGTGTTAAATGTATATCCAAGAATACACAAAATTGACAGTAAGATTGGAGAAACAAGCTGGAAAAGGTCAAGAATCAGGGCAGTTCCAAAGTAAGTGGATTTAATCAACATTCTTACCACAATACCATCACTGGAATGATCCATCTACCACCTTATGACCTTTCTGCATTAGTCCAATCAATATTGGAAGCTTCACAAGGGTCTAATTAATCTAGCTAGTAACACATTCCTACTCCTAGTGGGTAGATAATTTTCCAAAGGCAGGAAAATTTCTAGAGGGAGAGAGAATTCTTCAAAAGGAAATTAGCTATATACTCTAAGATTCCAAATATATGATATTCTGGAAAAAGGCAAACAATGGAACAGTAAAAAGGTCAGTGGTTGCCAGGGCTCAGTGGGAGGAGGAGAGGGAAGGATGAAGAGGCAGACGGCAGAGAAAATACTATGGCACCATAATGATGCATGCATGCTATTATTATACATTTGTCCAAACCCACCGAATGTACAACACTAAGAGTTAACTGTAATGTTTAACGCAGCCTATGGACTTTGGGGTGATTACAGTGTGTCAGTGTAGGTTCATCAACTGTAATAAAATCACCCCTCTGGTGGGGAATGTTGGTAGTGAGGGAGTCTATGCATATGTGGGGGCAAGGAATAGACAGGAAATCTGTACCCTCCCCTAATTCTGCTGAGAATCTGAAACTGCTATAAGAAATAAACCTTTAATTTAAAAAAAAAAAAAACAGGAAATTAGTGTGCTTATGCTAAAACAGGGAAAAATGGGTGATAGGGAACCAAAGCCCAAAATAAGTCTACAACCACCAGTGCCAGCTCCTGAATGTCTACACAAAAACAGCAATCTGGTTGAAAGGAGACAATAGGGTATTTTTTAAATTTTACTTTATTTTTGACTGTGCTGGGTCTTCGTTGCTACAAGAGGGCTTCCTTTAGCTGCAGCAAGTGGGGGCTACTCTCTAGTTGCGGTAGACGGGCTTCTCGTTGCACTGGCTTCTCTTGTTGCAGAGCGCAGGTTCTAGGCATACAGGCTTCAGCAGTTGTGGCACACGGCCTTAGTGGTTTTGGGGCATGTGGGATCTTCCTGGACCAGGGATCAAACTCATGTCCCCTTCACTGGCAGGTGGATTCTTATCCACTGAACCACCAGGGAAGCCCAATAGGGTTGTTTATTTTTTTCTTTTTATGCTGCATTTCACTAGCCATGGCACAGCTTTGACTTCGATTCTGACTCCATTTGGGTAATTTGAAGGGTTGCTGAAAATTACTGGCTAATTTAAGCTTCTCCAAGCCACAGCTGGGCCCCCTCTACTGACCACAACCCCAAAGACACCCCCTGATTTGCTATAATAGTTTCTTTGACCTTATTCTGGAATCTCCAGCAGGATTAACCAGAGAGGTCACCACATACAATAATGACACAACAATGGCATTTAGAAATAAACCACAAAGTGCATCCTAGACGGAACTAAACAAGGATTAGCCAGTTGGATTACTCTTTAGGTATTTTTTATTATCCATGAAAGATGTCAAAACTTTTCAAAAGAGGACTCTGTTCCACAGAAGCAACAGCATAGATTTTAATCCCCACATAAAAACAGACAAAACAACTACACACATGCCAAAAAAAAAAAACCCATAGACAATATTTATAACAAAGTGTTTTCACTTATCATATTGGCACTGGTTGTATTAGTATTATTATTCTAAGATGTGTGTGTAATAAAGTATAAAACAAGCTAGTAATGAAAGTATATTACAATTTTCTCATCTCTTAAGTCCTTGACAGCCATGATTCTGAATGTCAAAGGAGATAAAGATTTAATATATGAGAATATAAGTAAAAATTTTGTGTTTCCGAATTTGAATTGGAAGGATTAGTATGAACTCATGAGGCTTTTAATCTTTAAATATATATATAGTATGTACTTGGCTATACCTGGCAGTTCAGTGGTAAAGAACCCACCTGCAATGCAAGAGATGCAGGTTTGACCCCTGGGTTGGGAAGATCCTCTGGAGAAGAGAATGGCAACCCACTCCAGTATTCTTGCCTGGGAAATGCCAAGGACAGAGGAGTCCGGTGGGCTACAGTCCATGGGGTCGCAAAAGAACTGGACACAACTCAGTGACTAAACAACAAATGACAATATATTAACATATAATATATGTAACATATTAATATGTAGATAATCTAGATTAAACATATATTTATGGATATATTGTGTGCGTGCATATGTTATATACATTTAATTTTTAGCACTGTCAGCTGAAAAGGCTTAAAAATACTGCCCAACCCAGCAATGATGAGCATCCCTATTACATAAATGTGGTCTTAAAATTCTACTTCCTATAAGAGAAAGCAAGGCTTCTTGGAGAAATGGCTGATTCCAGGTTAGGAGCAAGAAATGTACCAGGTGAGGCTGGAAAATTTTGTCACCAATAATAAGGGAGTTATCAATGACTCTTAGGATCATGTCAAAAGAACCTGGAAAACAACCTGAAGATGCTCCCCAAAAGCAGAGTACTTAATAATTATTGGATGAATAAATGCACAAGGTTTTCATATGTGTATAGATATATTTCTGGGCTTTTAATTTTGTTCCAATCATCAGTTGATCCTTGTACTGATAATTTGTTTTAATTACTATATTAATTATAGTAATATAATTAATTACAAATAATTAATTGTGTCATTATTATTCCTCAAAATTTTCTTGACTCAAGATCACAAGTTTCATGGAAAAACCCACTGTTGATATTTTCATTTGAATTTCACTTATTACAAATTAATTTAGGGACAGTTGTTATATGGCATTGGGTAGTCTCACCCATGGGGCTTCCCTGGTTACTCAGATGGTATAGAATATGCCGGCAATGTGGGAGACCCAGGATTGATCCCTGGGTTGGGAAGATCCCCAAGAGAAGGAATGGCAACCCATGCCAATATTCTTGCCTGGAGAATTCCATGGACAGAGGAGTCCAGCTGGCTATAGCCCAAGGGGTCACAAAGAGTCAGACATGACTGAGCAACTAACACTTTCACTTTCAACCTAATCCATAAACAGAGAATGCTTCTCATTTATCTAAATATTCTTTCATATTAGTAAAATTTTATAATTTTAGAAATAAGATCTTACACATTTTTTTCTTAAAGTTATTCTTGGTTCCTTATCACTGCTGTTGCCACTGTATATGAGATCGATATTCTAATTACATTTTCTAATTGCTTTTTGTCTCTGAATAAAATGCCATTAACTGTTCCATAATTTTATTGTTATCTAGTAACTTACTGAATTTTCTTACTGACTCTAATTTTCTTTAATTATCTAGACAGACAATCATACAGCCTATGAACACCAACCATTTTGTTTCTTGTTTTCCAGTTCTTATACCTGTTATATTTCTTTCTTATGGCATATAATAGCAGGAGTCTCAGTATAATGTTTATGTAGCAATCATTATTATTACCTAATAGTAATACCTCTATTAATTGGTTTTTCCAATGCATTTGTATTTTATTTACATATGGATAAGATCTTATATGAAATATATATACAATAAGATTCAGGGATGAGTTTAAGTTGGACTGCTCTAAAATATAAGCAGCCTGTCTTTATCCAAATGTCAAAACCAAGCATCTACCACTAATATCTGGAAGTGCTTGAATGAGCCATTTGATGTCAAAGAATTAACAATTTTTAGATCACAGCTCTTCTGACATGAACTGCAGTTTATCACAGTACAAAAGTTCTGAAATAGGTAGTTCTTTGAGATGCAAATGAAAACATTTTTCAGTCATCCTAAACAAATCCCAAATAAGCAACATGGCTGACGGGCAGAGTGTAGTCTGTTTTCCTTTCAAATGTATCACCACTATGCATGATACTTGCTGTGCATTTGACACGATTTTTCAGCTTACAAGGAGCTCCTGGTTTGCAGTTACGTCTTATCTGATGTTAATGTCTTTTATTCCTGGAGTAAAATTAACTTAGATATGATGCATTGGATCATGATAAGCAGTTGCAAATTTTGTTTGCTTATATTTTATATTCTTATATCTCTGTTCATAATTTTGCTTTCTTATATTATCCTGTATATTTTGTTTTATTATCAGTTATACAAATATCATAAAATGAGCCTGAGAATAGAAAATTCCTCTTTATTTATTACAATAACTTATATACAGGTAATCTGTATCTTGAGGGTTGTTAGAATTTACCCTTAAGCCATCTATGTATTTTGTATTTTTTACATGGGGGTGATTTTATTTTACTCAATGTTGTAAATGAAACTTGGTCTGTTCTAGTATTCTATTTCTTCTTTACTCCAATTTGAAAACGTTTATTTTATTTTTTTAGAAAATTGTTTCTTTAATATAAGGCTTCAAATGCACTGGTAGAAAACTGTTCACGATAAACTCTAATGCTTGCTTAAATCCTTTTACCATCAGTAGTTCCCCATCTCTCTAATATTGTTTTATTCTGCATTCTCTCTTCTGAGTGATATGCATCATTTAGTAATCTTAGCAATGCCAAAGGAGAATTAAATTATGAGTCTTTCTCTGAAAAGGTCTTTATTTCACCCTATCTCTTGAATGAAAATTTAGTTTGATATAGGATTCTCAGTTGATAGTTTCTCTCAGCCCTTTAAATATACTGGTCATTATCGTGGGCTTCTATTTCTGGTAATGTAAAATCTGTTGCCAGTCTAGCTATTGTTCCTTTGTAAGTAATCTCTTTTTTTTTCAGGTTGCTTTGTGGGTTTTTCTCTTTGTTTTTGGCAAATTTACAATAACATCTCTAGTTGAAAGAGAGGAATTTAAAAATTAGGAACATGGAAGACCTATATTCAACCAAAACAAAAGCAGAAAAATTTACAGAGCTAATGAAAGGCATTTTCCTTAGATCGGAGAAATATCACAACAGAACAGTTGAAAATATATCTACTACAAAGAATAGCCAAAATAAATACATATATCTGAAGTAAGCCAGAAAGAAAAACACCAATACAGTATACTAACCCATATATATGGAATTTAGAAAGATGGTAATGATAACCCTGTATGCGAGACAGCAAAAGAGACAGAGATGTATGGAACACTCTTTTGGACTCTGTGGGAGAGCGAGAGGGTGGGATGATTTGGGAGAATGGCATTGAAACATGTATAATATCATATATGAAACAAATCGCCAGTCCAGGGTTGATGCATGATACAGGATGCGTGGGGATGACCCAGAGGGATGGTATGGGGAGAGAGGTGGCAGGGGGTTCAGGATGGGGAACACGTGTACACCCGTGGCGGATTCACGTTGATGTATGGCAAAACCAATACAATATTGTAAAGTAATCAGCCTCCAGTTAAAATAAATAAATTTAAATTTTAAAAAATTAAAAAAATAAAAGTGAACATAAATTTTCAAAAGAATTTAGCAAGATCACAAGATACAAAATCAATATTTATAAATCAATTGAATTTTTATATGGAAACAGTGACAGATTTCATTTTCTTGGGTTCCAAAATCACTGTGGATGGTGAATGTAGCCACGACATTAAAAGACACTTGCTACTTGGAAGAAAAGCTATGAAAAACCTAGACAGTGTATTAAAAAGCAGAGACAAGGTCCATATAGTCCAAGCTATTGTTTTTCCAGTAATGATGTACGGATGTGAGAGTTGGACCATAAAGAAGGCTGAGCACTGAAGAATTAATGCTTTCAAACTATGGCACTGGAGAAGACTCTTGAGAGTCCCTTAGACAGCAAGGAGATCAAACCAGTCAATCCTGAAGGAAATCAACCCAAACATTCATTGGAAGGACTGATACTGAAGCTGAAGCTCCAATACTTTGGCCACCTGATACGAAGAGCCAACTCATCAGAAAAGACCCTGACACTGGGAAAGATTGAGGGCAAGAGGAGAAGGGGTCAATAGAAAATGAGATGGTTGGATTGCATCACTGACTCAGTGGACCTGAGTTTGAGCAAACTCCAGAAGATAGTGTAGGACAGGGAAGCCTGGTATGCTGCAGTCCATGGGGTCACAAAGAGTCTGATACAACAGCAACTGAACAATAATGGGCAATAAAAAAGTCAGAAAATAAACTTTTTTAAAAGATGATAACACTAGCATCAGAAAAAAAACATCAAATACCTAAAACAAAATCTAATAACAGATAGGCAAGACCTCCATGCAAAAAGTACCATGGGCATGCTTTAGAGTATTTGATATTATAAAGATGTCAATTCTCTCCAAATTGGTCTATAGATTCAGTGTAATCCCAATCAAAACGCTACCACTTAGGTGTAGGCTTGTTGTTGTTCAGTCTTTCAGTTGTAGGCTAGCAGTAGGCTAGAGGGTAATTAACTTGATTATAAAATAGCCAAAATCATCTTCAAGAAGAGAAACAAAATTGGAAGACTTCATTACCAGATATCAAGACATATTACAAAGCTACAGAAAATAAAATGTTATTGGCACAAAAAGAGACAAATAGACCAGTGGAAAAAATTGAGTCCAGAAACAGACCTAGACACTTGTAATACTGTGGAGAAGAAGTGATCTTATCAATAAATGATTCAAGATCAATAGGTCAGGGGGTAAATATCAATGCCTACCACATACCACATATATATAAATATCCATTCCAAATGAATCGTAGACCTAAATGTGAAAGGCAAAGCACAAAACCCCCAGAAGATTACACAGGAAAATGTGTTCCTGATCTCAGGTGAGGCTAGGATATTTTTCAAAGGAACATAAAAAGCACTAAGAAGTAAAAAAAAAAAAAAAAGGAAAAAAAAAGATCAATAAACTAGACTTAATTTTATTTTATAATTTTTATTCATTTAAGTACACCATTAAGAAAGTAAAAAGACCAGCAAACTTGGGAATTAATTATTATTATTACTATTGCTTTGTTTTTGTATTTCAGTCCCTATTCCTCACGTTCTGCTTTACATAGTTAAATTTTTATGTTTTTTTTATAACTATGTCAAACAAAAAAGACCTAATCAGACTCTTAATCAAATTTAGAGTTATATCTGGAATCACTTGGACATTAAAAAAAAAAAAGATATATGTTCATTAAATGTGTTTGGGAAGAACCCAGAGAACACAGCAAATATACAGACTACAATGCTTAAAAACAGCAGACACTGAAGCATAAGACACTAAGTTGAGTAACGATCTGAAAAAAAATATTATATTGAAATTTTTTGAATAGAGAAAATAAACTGAAGCTTCCAACATGAACCATAAATCAGAAGTTATAAAGACAAATAATATATATAATAAAGGCACTGGTTTGTGATAGGGCTGCTTCTCATGTGGGCAAACCCTATGAATTCTGCTCCAAAATGAGTAACAGCAAGGATTTATTTATTTGATGATGATTAAACATGTCCCCCAGCTGAGATAACTCTACCAGCTAGTAAAAAAAAAAAAAAAAAACAAAAACAGACACTTCGCATTGTTGAGTCTTTTGTAAAAAGTAGTTATTTATTATTATTCTAATCTTCCATAAGCTACAGAGATGCAGTTAGCTGTATCATATTTTGTTCACAGGGCATAAATCAAACAACAGTAGTTACTGCTAAGAGCCAAATTCTTTATTTTGCTATGTCAAGTGTTTCATAAATTTTACTGAAAATGATATCCCAAGATAAAAGGCTCTGGTTAAAATTAATTTTTATTTAATATCCATCCTAATTATTACAAATGTAGAAGCAACATGCTGGTATTTCATTATAGTCAATATTTATATTCCTTGAAGGCCTAGGTATTTCTGGCTTAAAAAAAAATGTGAAATAGTTCTATAATTTGAGACTTTAAGATAGAGAAAAATGAATTGACTGAAATTAATCAAACAGCTTTATAAAATATATATATTCCCTATATATCCCATTTAGATATATTCCATATACCTATACTTTCTATATATGGTTTATATATTCAGGAATCAATTACCATGTAAACAATTACACTTGTCTATACAGGCCAACAGTCTTCTAAACCACCTTGGGAAATCTGAGCAAAAATTTCTTCCAGGTAAAGTGCAACTATTAAATTGCCTTGAAGGAAATCAATATGGTCCTTTCTACTTACCCTCTCTTCCATAACAACAGAAGCAAGAAACAAGCCTATTTAATGTGCAAAAGATGTACCTTGCTTTTAAATGTTTCTAGTCTAGAAGAGAAGCCATTTTTATTTCAGCACTTTCAAGTCTTTAAACATTTTCTTGCCCTACTCTACGTCAGTTTATATTCTTCACATATCAGGCTTGCCAATTACCCTGAATGAACATAAACATACCCCAGTTATTTAAAGTAAAGATAAAAGCAAATACCTTCAGGTCAGACTGCCTAGATTCAAATCCTAGCTTCATCACTGCCCAGTCATTTAATGTCATATGCCTTAGTACACTCATCAATAAAATGAAGGCAGTAATAATAATTAATGATAATATCTTTCTCCTAGGTTTGTTATTGCACAGTAATCCAAGCCAAATTGGCTATTCAACAATTATCAGGTTCTTTTGGTAAACGATGAAAACCGCCTTGAAATAGACTCCACAATTCAAAGTAAAGGGGAGAGCTTCCCTGGGACTTAGGTAAAGAATCCACCTGCCAACGCAGAAGATACTGGTTTGATCCCTGATCCAGGAAGATTCCACATGCCGTGGAACAACTAAGGCCATGTGCCACAACTACTGAGCCTGTGCTCAGAGTCAGGAAGCTACAACTACTGAGGCCACATGCCACAACTACTGAAGCTGCGGTGCCCTAGAGCCCGTGCTGTGCAACAAGAGAAACCAACACAATGAGAAGCCTGCACGCCATAACTAGAGAGTAGCCTTCCCTCACCGCAGCTAGAGAAAAGCCCGCACAGAAAAGAAGACCCAGCACAGCCAAAAAAAAAAAAAAAAACATAAAGAGGAGCACCTTTCCCTTCCCCACAATTTCCTTCTTGGTGGAATATTAAAATAAAAGGAACTCCTAGGCAAAATTCTACCAAATGCACCAGCAATTACTAGCAAGCAAACACAAGGATAATCACATAATCTATTGTTTTAAGTTTGAGAAAGCCCCACTCTGTGTTCAAGCCCTCCACCGTTCCCCTTGCACGAAAGGTTCACTCTGAGGCCAGAGCAACAAAGTTCTGATGGCAGGACATTACCTGCTCAGGAAAGGTAACAAAGCCCTCCATAAACCAAAGGAGTACCACAGTACCACACAGAGCTAAGTCCCCTTGGGACAGAGCATGCACTCTGCACAGTATGCCAGTTTATCAAAATGTGGAGAAAGTTCAGTTACAACGATTATAAACTACAGATCTTAAAATGCAAACGAAGAAAAAGAGCTTTACAGTGGGTTATGGAACAGATCCATACAGAATCCTCTATGGTTTATTCAGTAAATACTAAGTTGAGGTATATTTTTACTATATTCTAAATGGAAGTTTCTGAAAGTCATGGACCTACCAAAGAGAATTTCAAATGAGGCAGAATAAATATTTATTTGACATTCCCACGTCCTTAGCATCATGCTAAGAGTGATTCAATATACAAAAGAAATATGATATTTTTCCTACTTTCAAAGGGCTTATAATCAAAATGAGGCAAAAAAACACAAGTGAAGTAATAGCAAAAGACTAATATTGTATGTATAAACATGTATACAAAATCTGTGTGCAAAATTTATAAATGCTTTTGAAGACCATGAAGAAAGAAAGCAAAGAAGGTGAAGTTTTCAGGGGAAGTCTCAGGCAAAAGGCAAAATCTGAGCATAAACCTTCAAGAATAGTAGGATTTAGACGGATTGAGGAGCAGGCATTCCCAAATCTGGATTTGATGTTGGAAGAAGTAGGACGATGTCTCACTGGAGTGATTTGAGTTGGGAGGCTCGATATGAATGGGTACATGGTAAGCTGAATAATGACTCACCAAAGAGGATCATGACCTAACCGCTCGAACCTGGTACATGTCACCAAACATCACAAAAAGGACTCTGCATATGTGACTACGTTAAGGAACTTGGGGTGGAGAGATTATCCTGAACTATCCAGCTGGGCCCAATGTAATCATGGGGTCCTTATAAGAGGGAAGCAAGAGAGTCAGAGCCAGGGACACAGACATGACAAAGTGCCGAGCGAGGTGGCACCATGGGCTAAGGAATGAGTGCAGCCTCTTGAAGCTGGAAATGGCAAGGAATGGATTCTCCTCTAGACTTTCCAGAAAGGACCAGCCCTGCCAAGCCTTTAATTTTATCCTCATAAGACACACTTTGGATTTCTGACCTCCAGAATTACAACAGTCTGTGCTGGTTTAAGCCACTGAATTGGTGATAATTCATCACAGCAGCAACAGGAAACTAACACAGGGTAGATGTGATGAAAGCCTGAGCTTAAGAACTCCTGGGTTTCCCTCGCTGTGCAGTGGTTAAGACTCCATGCTTCCAACGTAGGGGGTGTGGGTTCAATGCTTGGTTGGGAAACTAAGATCCCACATGCTGTCAAGCACGGCCAAAAAACAAAAATCAGGCTAGTTACAAGATTTTTCCCTAGGTAATGCAGAAGAGACTCACTAACTGAGAATGAATTGTCGAGGTCCTGTCCCATCAAACAAACCTGCAGTTTTTTGTGTCTATCTTCTCTCTCAAGGACTGCATTAATGATTTGTCCAGAGATTTCTATTTCTACAATGAAGCTCTTGTCTCAAGCTTACTTGCTGCCAGAAAACTCAGAATCCTGATAAGAACCAACTAAAAGCCCATATACATTTAGAACCTGAAATCCAGTTTACAGGAACATGCTTTGGGAAGCTCTTTATTCTTTTAGAGAATTCAGCAGAGTCTCGCACTGCAGGGAAATTATGCATGCAGTCCATAATGCAAGAGACTTCAAACATGTGACCTAGAATTAAATCCAAAAGTACACAATGAGAAGATTTAATTTGCCTTTCACTTACACTCTGTCACAGTCTAAATTTAAAGAGTCAAAATTTTAGTTACACAAAAATACAAAAATGGAACAGATTTTCATAGCTGAGCCCAAAACTTCAAAAAGACACCAGATCATACGTAAAATGTGGAAATGTTTGCAAATATCTTTATGTAAGATGTGTTATACAATGTTTTCCTGATTACCATAATTACCAAGCCTAGGAAAATATAAACACAAAAATGTAATAGCACCAGAGAAAATGAGGACGGTTGGTTTCGGTTACAGCCTCTAGACTGGTAGTCTTACCAATGACTTTCAGTGTGCAATCCAACTTTAATGGTACAAATAGCATGACAAATCTTGCTTCCCATTTGACCTAGACCCACCAAGAAAGAGGCCCAAATCTAAATTTAAAGTGAAGGAGACTAGGCAGCACCTTCTAGAGAACACTGGACTGGCACAGTTTCTAGGCGCTCTAGAACTCAAGCAACTTAACTCACTGAACCCTGCGGTACCAGGTTGCATGTTTCAGTTAAACCTGGAAACCTGGGCAAAAGTAAATGCTGACCAGGAGGAGGTTACTGTCGCTGAGTTGTGACAGGACATCTCAGAATCACTGAGCACAGAACTGAACATCTGTATGCTCCTTTACTTAACCCACAACTACTCCTTGAACAGTTCTGAGGCGTCCTGAAAGATAAGTTTACACATAAACTCCTTAGCACAGTGCTTGATACAGAGCAAGTGTTCAATAAATATCAGCAATGTGGAATATGATAATGACAGTGATTACTGGCATGAAGATAGAGGGTTGTGTCTGAGCCTAAATAAACTAGACTCCCCTACAACCCACCTCCAAGAGGAAGAGCCTTCAGCCTAAAGGGAAAACTTCCATAATGGCCTTTGGTTCCTGGAACACAACTGAGCTCTTTCCTAAACTACCTGGTTGCCTTAAATACCATGATGGTTCTGTCATGGCTGTTTCAGGACTTCAGCACAGGGAACTCTGCTCAATGTTGTGTGGCAGCCTGGATGGGAGGAGAGTTTGGGAGAGAATGGATACATATATCTATATGGCTGAGTCCTTTTGCTGTCCACCTGAAACTATCACAAATTGTTAATTGGTCCAATGGGCTTCCCTGGTGGCTCAGCTGGGAAAGAGTCAGCCTGCGATGCAGGAGACCCAGGCTCCATTCCTGGGTTGGGAAGATCCCCTGGAGGAGGAAAGGCAACCCATGCCAGTATTCTTGCCTGGAGAATCCCCATGGAAAGAGGAGCCTGGCCGGCTGCAGTCCATTGGGTCACACAGAGTCGAACACAACTGAGTGACTAACACTTCACTTCACTTATATTCCAATATAAAACAACAGAGTTGGTCCAGGAGAAGCTACCAATTTAACCCTAAAAGGCTGTAAGAACCAACAGGCCTACTTTCTAATCTCTCTCATGTTCACCATAAGCCAATATGTGTGAGAAATTCATGCATGATCCAGATCACTCTTCATGGGAGGACTTTCTCTTGACCTGTAATCAGCAGATAGTCTCCAACTGTTAGCTCTTTCACAGTCTTCCTCCACTCAAGAGAGCTCGCTTACTGTAGATAATGCCTATTCTGTGGCTGAGCAAAGAGGGAGTATAAAAGCTTGACCATTTTGGCCCAACACAGGACAACTCTGCATCAATTAGCCTCGAGTTGGCCAAGGTTTTTTTATCAGACCTGCATCAAAGTCCAAATATTTTCTCTGTGTCTGCTCATTTCCTTCCTCAGGTGTTAATCCCTAATATGTTTTTGCAGCCCAAACTGACTTTCACTGTATAGAAGGCACTATAAGCGGGGAAAGGAGAGGATGAAATAAAAGAAGACTGTCAGATTCCCAAAGTTGTATAGGCAAGAAACAGGCCAATAAAACTACTCATCTGCAAATACATGCTATCCCTCATGAAGATGGATGACTCCAAGGAGAGAGCTTCAAGTCCAGAGGGTGGAGCTGCGAACCGCAGAGAATTATTCCCAGGCCTTGAAACCTAATTTCATGGATGGATGAATCTGCATGGATGTATTTCGAAGTTGCCTGGGACTAGTGGCTCCTTTATTCCTTCCATTTTCTCCCCTTTTGAACCAGAATGTTTATATCTATCCCATGCTTATCCCACCATTGTCTTGGAGGAGCAGGTATTAATAATCTGTTTTTCCAATTTCACAGACTCACAAATGGGGATGAATTGTGCTGCATGACTACCCAGAACCTTATCCATAACTGATGAGATTTAGGACTTCTGAGCTGATGAGATTTATATGAGGTTTTTGGACTTGGAGTTGATCTGCAATGGGTTGACACTTCTGGAGGTGCTGGTGAATGTATTTAACATGTGGAACAGAAGTAAATTTGAAGGGGATAGAAGGTAGACCATGACAGAACAGTAGCCCCCAAAGATGTCCCTCCTAGTCCCCAAAATCTACAACTATGTTATAATAAAAAAGCCACTCTGTAAAGACGATTATACTAAGGATCTTTAAAATGGAGGAATTGTCTGGACAGACCCATCACAGAGCTCACAGCAGCAACAGAAACTAATACAAGTGCCCACCCAGGACACTTTCGAAAAATTAGCTGGATCTAAGAGCTTTATGTTAAATAGTAGCTTGAGATCAACTGATTTCCAAATGTGAATCACATTTTTTTTCACAGAACTGACTTTAATCAGTAAAGCATTAAAATTTAACATAACACTCTGGGTATATAATATTAATTAACAGATTGTATCTGAACAAAGAGTCTGTATATATTTGGGACTGCAGTTTCTAACTCCAAGCCAATTCTTGGCACCTTGCCAGCACCACACTACCTCTAGAAAATGGTCAATTACAAATCTTGACGTCTCTACCAAGAGGGTTGGAATCCAGTGTCCAAGTGCAAAGAGGGATCAGAAATCACTGATTCAACAGAGAATCACCGTCAAGTCTTTCCAAGAAAATGGGGGAGCAATTTACCTTCCTGCCCAATCCAGAATACCAAATCGAATGGGAAAAAAAAGAAAGTGGAAAAAAAAAAGTGAGTAACTTTCCTTTTTATAATAGCGTAGGAGAGGGACCTTGCATTTGATTGGATTTTCTTTTCATTCTGAGCAGAAGGTCCTGGCAATAAACATCTGGAAGCTTGCCCATTATGAACTGTTTGGTTTCTTTTCCCCTGTTTCATGAGGCCATGGTGATATTATACTCTTGGAATTCCTCCTTTCATCTGCTTCCTTTCCTCTGACAGTTCATAAAGGATGGCCACACTGGGAATGAAAGCTAAGCAGTTACTCTTAAAATATCAAGAGAATTCAGGCTCTGTACACCAGAAAGATAATTTTTTTCTAAGTTGTAGTAGTTTCAATTTTCTGGGGCAGCACCCAAATTCCCATGTGGTCCTATAAGATCTGATCTAACAACGCCAAGGAAAAAGGTCCACTAACCTGATACAAAAATTGCATATAGGCCTTTTTGTGTTGATATTATAAATAAAAAACGGTTGTCATGTATTGGTTTTATACAAAGGGCTAAATTCTCTTTGCACACTCTCTATACACACTCTTATTTAA
The DNA here is from genome assembly GCF_023091745.1 of Budorcas taxicolor. Lineage (NCBI taxonomy): Eukaryota > Metazoa > Chordata > Mammalia > Artiodactyla > Bovidae > Budorcas > Budorcas taxicolor. The sequence goes on along the minus strand of NC_068911.1, from coordinate 89,240,646 downwards.
CTCTCCCCAGAACATTTTAGATATTACTGCCTCTGCTTTATACACAAGAAACTGAAGTTTAAAAAACTTAACAAATGCGTGCTGATCTCTACTGTTAATTAGAGGACATAGACGCAGGATTAGAACACTGGTCTAACTAAGCTGAGGATCCACAGGCATAACTGTTATTTACCTACGGCTTCCCTTCATTTCTGCATGAGAAGCAAGCAGTAAGCTTAGGATTTAAAATATTCAACATGATAATGTTTTATTACATTTATTTGATGGAAAAAGTTCTTCCTAATTCCTGCTAACCCTTGACCCTTCTCTGCATCTGGAGCGCTGAAAAATTTGGGCACGTTTATGCCATATGCAGTTGTTATTGAAAATTATGTGCTGGTCTTCCTATCAGACCAGACGGACACTGGTCTCTCTCTTCTCTGGACATCTCTCTTCATGGGAGAGATATTAGATACTGTGATATTTTCTTAAGATGGTGGCCTGCGTGCATCTCTCTTGTCTGAGTATGTCCCAGAGTCCCCAGATGTATAAAGGGTTTTGAAAGGACAAAGTACATGTGCTTTTGTGCCCAAATAGAGCCTGTGAAAGTGGCAAGTGTCCTAGAGAAGTCTTTCAAAAACTTCCATGACAAACATGGCAGGACAACCTCTGGGTCCCTTCCCTCATTCCAAGAGGTCTGGCCACCCTGAGGAGAGGCAGCTCTGGAGGGGCCCTGCAAAAGTTTGTCCAACAACATGACTGTCATCTGGAGGACAAACTGACAGGAGAGAAGACAGAAGCTGTCTTTCAGGATGTCTGACTTACAGAGGTGGCAACCAAAGCCAGCCCCTGCCTCACCATCACCACCTCCCACTTACTGACTTTCACTCAGCAATTCTATTGGATTTAGACCCTGCTGTGCAGATGGAGGTAGGAAAATCCAAAACTGGCTAAGTTTACCTTGAACTGTTTGTCTCAACACAACATGAGATTATACTGAGTTGAATGATATTTAGTTTCTGATTATCTGATAGGGAATTCCCCAGTGGCTCAGTGATAAAAAAATCTACCTGCAATGTGGGAGACGCAGGTTGAATCCCTGGGTCGGGAAGATCCCTGGGAGAAGGAAACGGCAACCCACTCCAGTATTCTTGCCTGGGAATTTCCACTGACAGAAGGGCCTGGTGGGCTAAGTTCATGGGATTACAAAAGAGTCGGACACAACTTAGCGACTAAACAACAATAGAATGGAAATTCAAAATATAAATTAAATTATGAAGGGTATGAAGTGAAGTGAAGTGAAGTGAAGTGAAGTCGCTCAGTCATGTCCAACTCTTTGCGACCCCATAGACTGGGGCCTACCAAGCTCCTCTGTCCATGGGATTTTCTAGGCAATAGTACTGGAATGGATTGCCATTTCCTTCTCCAAGGGATCTTCCCAACCCAGGGCTCAAACCCGGGTCTCCCACATTGTAGACAGACGCTTTACCGTCTGAGCCACCAGGGAAGTCCCATGTGAAGGGTATAAGGAAGGAAAAAAATAATTTCCCCTCTACCCTTCTGAGCTTCTAGTTGAGACCTCTGTAATAAAAGACAGATTAACAGGAGAAAAACAAACAGGTATATATACTCATATATACCTGAGAGATACCAGGGAAAAGTGAGTAACTCCCCGAGATGGCTTAAAACTCAAGATTGAAAGCCCATCTTAACTGGAAAAGGGAAGCGGCACGTCAGCCTCCTGGGGCAGAGTAAGTGATTTTTAAGAAAGATGAATGCGCCCTTGAAGAACAGATAGGAGGAATGAAAGTTAAGATAAAGCTTATCTGGGTGTGGTGCTAGCAATGTGGTAGCACAGTTTTCCTCAGTCGATGAAACTCTCAGGGAGGGGATTTTGACAGGTGAGTTCCTTTGGAAGGATGTGTCTTTAGGTAGAAAAGGGGAGTTAGGAGAAAGCCTCTCCCTGCATTTGCTGCTTTTAAAGTGCCTACAGCTCAAAATAAACCAAAGCAGCATATTCTGACATAGATTGTCCTAAACTCCTAAAGTAAGAGTTTGGAGTAACATATTCTGCTACCCTGCAGGGGAAAAATGAGATTTTCTTATACACATGAGTTTGTAACCTAAGAAGGATGCCTTAGTCAAAAATGATCATCAATTAGATCATAAATATAAATTGTGAGAAAATAATGTCTGCATTTTTTTATTTTTACTTTTAATGAAAAGTTTCAAGCTACTCACAAAAGTAGAATAATGTAATGAACTCCAGTTCCAGAAATTATCAAGATACTGTCAATCTTATTTCATCTATTATTACACACATGCATAAATACACACATACTTTACTGTGGAATATTTTATAATGAATCATGGACATCATATAATTTCAAGCAAAAACCCTTCTGCATGTATCTTCAGTCGGATTTAAAAGGAATTTTTTAGTATCCATTATCACACCTAGTAAAATTAACAATAGTTCCCTAATGTAACATTTACGCCTGTTCAAATTTCCCTAGTTGTCCCACAAACATCTTTTTCAGGCTGGTTTCATTGAATCAGAGCCCAAACAAGGTTCACAGACCACATTCAGATAATAGGTCTAAGTCCCTTTTAATGTGTAAAAATTTACTCTCTAAAATCTGTCATTTTTAATTTTCAAATACACAAGTAATCACATCTCTGGACTGAAATGAGCACTAAATTCACAAGCTTACAAGCTGATCTAAATGTGGGCTGGAGTTGTGCTCTAGCTCCAAGGCAAACAATTCATCAGAAAGGGGTCTGGCGCCCTCTAATGCTTGTTTCAAATTATAACCGTTTCTGATTCTCAAACCAATTAAGAAACAGAAAAATAATCCTGATGATGGAACTATTGTTCCATGCTGTTCAACCTTGTAGCTGCATGTTTCTTATATCATACTACTATAAGAACGGAATTATTTCTTCCTCTTGATAATGAAAGTTAAGTTACTGAATGCCAAGTACACAGTCAATTCCTCACAATATTTTCTGTCATGGAAGATCATACTTCATCATTCAAAGTACATTACCATCTACATTACCATTTACAAAGTACATTTATAGCTGAACATCTTGCTGCTATTTCCCAGCTACCCCAGTGTTTTAACAGCACCTTTCTTTCAAACTGCTATTGTTTTGTTCTATACATGACTGTATTTGAAGGGTACATCGGAGTATCTTATAAAAGATATAAGACATAAATGTCTTATAGTTGTTTTTGAAGTTGCACAGGATAATGAAATATAGAAGAAAGAGATACAATGAAAGAAAAACAGATTATTACAACAATCCTTAGAACTGGGAGATAGTAGCCGGCCCCACCAGAAGAGAGAGGTATAGATGTTATTTATCAACATGTGCTAAATCAATATATTTGAAAATAATAATTGATCATACAGTGCTATAATTGATATAAAAAAGAGAAACAAAGAGAAAGAAAAGATACACCTAATCAAGTAAGACTTGTTTGCCTTGAATAATTTTAACATCTATGAGTTAAGTATGTGGATAAGCATGCATTTTCTGCCAAAATGTTAAGCTTCAAACATATTTTTGTTTATGTTTAAAAAGTGTCATTGTTCTGCCATAAGCCATTCTTTAAAATGCATTACTGAAAGAAGAGCATAAAGCTGAATTAAAGTGAAAAAGAAGCAAAGCATAAATTATACCCATTCTCTCGAGCATTGAAACACATATATTACCATGTGTAAAATAGATAACCAGTGCAAGTTCCACGCATAAAGCAGAGCACTCAAAACCAGTGCTCTGGGACAACCCAGAGGGATGGGATGCGGAGTGAGGTAGGAGGGGGACTCAGGATGGGGAACACATGTACACCCGTGGCTGATTCATGTTGATGTATGGCAAAAACCACCACAATATTGTAAAGTAATTAGCCTCCAATTAAAATAAATAAATTATACCCATTCTCTTAAATACCAGTTGAACAACCCCCCACAAAGTCCTTCATATAGAAATTCTCAGAGTAGCAGTAACTTAGCTATGCAAGACAGGTCTCTTAAACATGTGAGAAATCTTTTCAACTGTGTCAAGCGTGCCAAATTTAGGAAAACACTGCCACCTTCGAATTGTTCACAAAAGGCTAAGGTTCAACAACAAAATCCAATATAATTTTGATTAAACACGAATTCAATCTCCAGCCCAGCTCAAACCTGACCTGACTGCAGGCAATGTTGATTTATTCCTCACTCTCCAATGAAGCCTCAGGTTTTATTCTAGGAATGATAGAAACAGGACCAATAGATAACGTTTTTAGTGTTTTCATCACTCTCTATCAGGGTGACCTTGGTTTCAACTGGATAGCTCAGATCTTGGGGAAATGGATGAGTGTCTGATGGTTTTATTTTTGCAATTACACGTTGAAGGGAATGAGAGCAAGACAGTGGATATTCCCACTACAGTTCATTCTGAGGCCAGAATGAGGAATTTCCTCCACAGCTGGGTTCAAAGGAGAGACACAGGACTGGGGTTAGTGGAAGGCTGCCCATGATGCATGGTGAAGTTGCATAGTCATATACCTGGGTTACCTTCCCACTCTAGGCCACTCCTCCACTGCCCCACCCAAGCAAATATCAATGAATGACAAGAAAGTGACATCCCCCAGGTTGCTTCCAGCCCAGTGAAGAACAGCAAGAAGTCCAAGGCTGACCCCATTGAAACTAGGAGAGCCTGGTCCTTCCAGAAGGACCACTTCTGACTCATCCTCCTGACACAATGGGCACATCTCAGGAAAAGAGCTGTCCAGACTATCAGTTCTCATTATCAGGGGTAGTTCTGTCCCATTCAGTTCAGTTCAGCCTCTCAGTCATGTCCAACTCTTTGCGACCCCATGAATTGTAGCATGCCAGGCCTCCCTGTCTATCACCAACTCCCAGAGTTCACTCAAACTCACGTCCATCAAGTCGGTGATGCCATCCAGCCATCTCATCCTCTATCGTTCCCTTCTCCTCCTGCCTTCAAATTTTCCCAGCATTAGGGTCTTTTCCAATGAGTCAACTCTTCGCATAACATGGCCAAAGTACTAGAGTTTCAGCTTTAGCATCATTCCTTCCAAAGAACACCCAGGACTGATCTCCTTTAGGATGGACTGATTGGATCTCCTTGCAGTCCAAGGGACTCTCAAGAGTCTTCTCCAACACCACAGTTCAAAAGCATCAATTCTTCGGTGCTCAGCTTTCTTCACAGTCCAATTCTCACATCCATACATGACCACTGGAAAAACCACAGCCTTGACTAGACAAACCTTTGTTGGCAAAGTAATGTCTCTGCTTTTTAGTATGCTATATAGGTTGGTCATAACTTTTCTTCCAAGGAGTAAGTGTCTTTTAATTTCATGGCTGAAATCATCATCTGCAGTGATTTTGGAGCCCAAAAAAATAAAGTCTGACACTGTTTCCACTGTTTCCCCATCTATTTGCCAGGAAGTGATGGGACCAGATGCCATGATCTTAGTTTTCTGAATGTTGAGCTTTAAGCCAACTTTTTCACTCTCCTCTTTCACTTTCATCAAAAGGCTTTTTAGTTCCTCTTCACTTTTTGCCATAACGGTGGTATCATCTGCATATCTGAGGTTATTGATATTTCTCCCGGCAATCTTGATTCTAGCTTGTGCTTCTTCCAGCCCAGCGTTTCTCATGATGTACTCTGCATAGAAGTTAAATAAGCAGGGTGACAATATGCAGCCTTGACGCACTCCTTTTCCTATTTGGAACCAGTCTGTTGTTCCATGTCCAGTTCTAACTGTTGCTTCCTGACCCGCATATCCCATTAAGTTGCCCTAAACACTGAAACAACTGATCGTACTGAACCATTGTGCCTGGTGAGTGCTAAGGAGCTTCAGTCATGTCTGACTCTTTGGGACCCCCATGGACTGCAGACAGCCAGGCTACTCTGCCCATGGGATTCTCCAGGTATGGATACTGGAGTGGTTGCCATGACCTCCTCCAAGGGATCTTCCCAACCGAGGGATCGAACAAGCGTCTCCTCTGGCTCCTGCACTACAGGTGGATTTTTTACCGCTAAGCCACCTGGGAAGCCCGACTGAACTTTGCTGCTGCTGCTGCTGCTGCTAAGTCACTTCAGTCGTGTCCGATTCTGTGCGACCACATAAACAGCAGCCCACCAGGATCCCCCGTCCCTGGGATTCTCCAGGCAAGAACACTGGAGTGGGTTGCCATTTCCTTCTCCAATGCATGAAACTGAAAAGTGAAAGTGAAGTCGCTCAGTCGTGTCTGACCTTGACTTCCAGGCAAACACAGGGTTAGATTCCCGCAAGCCTCTGGTCACATCAACCCAGAACCTTGTTTTACACGAGCTTCTGCTGAAAGGCATCTAGTTTAATATATGCTATTGATTCATTAACACGGAATTCCTATCCAGTATTTAAGTCATGCCTGAACGAAGTTTATCAACCACACGCCTTTTCTCAGTAAAGTCCACGGCAGCCTTCTGACATCCACGGACACTGCACAGCACCGCAGCCACTTTAAAAGGCAAAATCACCCCCAAAGAGCACAGACATGTGGAAAACATGGCACTGAATACCATACAGAAGACACCTGCCGGCAGTGGCAGAACTGAAATGGAAAGCCTGTGCGCTACCTTGGCCCCCTCAGCTGGGAGCAGGCCTATAGGGCCACTCAAACTTTGTGAGCTTGCACTCAAGTTCAGGAATGGGGGTTGCAGATACATTTTATGGCATGGACGAATTTGTAAATACAGAATCCACGAATAATGACAACGGACCGTGTTGTCTGAGAAGAGCAAGCTCCGTTCCTAAAGAAGCATCTCCCCAGGAGCTGGCCTACCTTGCTTGGAGCGAAGTGAAGACCACCTAGTATGACACCAGCCAGCCTTTCTTTTTCACCCGCAGAAACTGCTACGGGATCAGTGATGGGCACTGCTCTTGACCACCTGGATGACAAGGGTCGCTCTTACAAAAGAATGTGGATCAAAATTGGGCCCGCAGGAGAAGACATGGCGGCTTTCACGCATGCGCCCTCGAAAGAATGCGCCTACGCACTGAAACAGACATTGCATCAACGCCTGATTGGCTGGAGACGGAGACGTGTCTGCAGACCCGTGAGCATGCCGCAAGGAACTCTTCCCGTCATCAAGGACTCCTTTCCCTAAACCCTCAGCATGCTCTGTCACTTGCTATAGCTTGCATTTTCCGAATTTCAGTTCCTCAGCTATTCCTGAATAAATTCAGTTTTTGGTGATGTGAGTTTGCCTCAGTTTACCTCTTTACTTAGGTTGACACACTGAAATGACAAACCTCTTTTGAAACTTATTAATTAACCAGGATGAATTCCTCTGGCAAATGGGCGGGCTTACCAGTTGGCTTTGTTTCAGGTCTGACCCTCCTGGCTGAGAAAGTATCCCTGGGATTTTAGAGTCAGAGACAGTGAGGACCCCAGAAAAAAAGAAGAAAGGCCTTCTCACAATGGAAAATAATAATCATAAGGATTAGAGTCATTTATTTGAATATTTTTAAAGAGTTCCATTTTATACCCCCATGTGATGGAACAGAATAGATCAATTTAAAAAGGTTGTAAGCAAGGTTTTCCTGGTGACTCAGTGGTAAACAATCCTCCTGCCAATGCAGGAGACACTTGGTCCAGGAAGACCCCACGTGCCTTAGAGAAATTAAGCCTATGTGTCACAACTACTGAGTCAGGGTTCTGGAGCCAGGGAACCACAACTGTTGAGCTCAGGTGCTACAACTCCTGAAGCCAGAGTGCCCTAAAGCACTGTGCTCTGCTTGCAATGAGAAGTCGGTGCACTGCAATGAAGATAACCCCTGCTCTAGAGAAAAGCTCCCATAGCAAAACCCTGTGCAGCAGCAAAGACCCAGCACAGCCAAAAATAAATATTTAAAAATATTTTGCAGGGGGTGTAAAGCAGTTTGCTATGTATAGTGGTTGATGACATGCAGCTAACTGCAGACATACACTCCAGTACTCCCTCTTCGCGTGCTTGCTTCCCCACTCACAAAAAGAAAAAAAAATCTGAAGGGAAAATTTGAAAACTACCAGAATCTATTAGCTGGTCCAAGGCCCCTGGAGGCTAAAAGCTGCAGAAAGTCACGTCCCTTAACATAATAGAGCCAGAGCTCAGCTCTCTTAGGGGGTGAGTTGGTGTCGCCTATTGTTATCAGCCTGGACAGAAACCACTTCCTCTTTCCCTGGGGCTTGGAAAATATTGAGACATTCTGATATTCCCTCCCAAGATTATGCTGTGAAACAATGAATCCTGCTTCAGTTATACATTTGTACCTATAGGGTGACAAAAGAGGGTGTTCTCTTTTATAAGAGAGATTTTGTAATATCAAGCAGTGCCTTCCCATGCTGCTGTTCAGTTACTAAGTCAAGTTTGCCTCTTTGGGACCCCATGGACTGCTGACAGCCAAGCTCCTCTGTGCATGGGATTTCCCAGGCAAGAATATTGGAGTGGGTTGCCATTTCCTTCTCCAGGGGATCTTCCCAACCCAGGGATCAAACCCATGTCTCCTGTATGAGCAGGCTGATTCTTTACCACTGAGCCACCTGGGAAGTTATTCCTTCCCATGTTCCTCCTATTATAGATAAAGGCTTGAAGCAAAAGCAAATATAAGGAAAACTGTTCAAATCATCTTACTATATTTATTCTAAACCAAGGCAAATTCTTTCCTCTGAGTGACAGGTGTGACAGAAATGGGTCTCATTTACTACAGGGAGCCAAGCCTGGGTTGGGAATTTCATTGTATCAGCTCAAAACCTTATGAGGTCAGAGTTATTATTCCCATTTTATAGATGTGAAAACTGAAGGCCCAAAGTCATCAGTCAGTAAGCAGCGTTGCTAAAATTCAATCTTAGACTGTCAAGCTGACTAAGCTCTCAGTCTCTGTACTTTTGATTACCAATAGGCAATACCACATAACACATACCACATGTGTTCTTCTGACACAGTGCTACTTGTAAGTGATGCCTACTAGCTCTAGCTTATAAAAAGAAAATAAAGAAAAATTTATTCACTTCTGAATATTAGACATTTAAAAAACAGAGAATATTAGTTAATATATGGCAAAACACTAATCTTTTATGAGCATAAGTAGGCTGTACCTATTAGAAAACACATGCTGTAGATGGATAAGAAGAACATAAGATTAAATGTTGCAATGAAATTGCAGGGTAGGACAATTAACACCAGCCAAGCAGTTGAGAGCTCCCAAATTCCGCTAATCGTTGTAGACACATTAATCTTGTAGTGGCATACAGGGCGGATTGAGGGCATGAGGGTGGGGAGAGCAGAGCCAGAAAGGCCAGTTAGAATTTATAATGGCTCAGGTATGAGCTCATTACAGTAGAGCCATTAAGAACAGAAAAGAAGAAACAAATGCAAGTGATGTTATGGAGATAGAATCCAAAATGCTTGGTGAGGGATGGGAATTGTGAGCTTTTCAGTCTAACAGGTGTCTTGCCAGGGAGAAAGAAGGTGAGTGAGCTGTCTAACTTGGTTGACATTTTTATAAACCTCAAACATCTGTCTTCACCAGGAGCAAGTTGTTCCTCCCAATCTTCATATACATCTCTGGAAAAGGCATACCATTTTTACATTTTATCTTTTTATTGTCCTCAAGAAATTATTTTAAACAAATTTCTCCACCAACAAAAAGAACCTTTTTTATATTTTATGTCCCTCTACTCACCCCCTCCCTAAAAGTCCCTACTCTTTAAGTTAATCTTCTCATAATATCTGAATCAGTGACATATTTGTTAGACTAATTTCCTCCCATCTTTAATCCATAGAAAATCAAAAGGAGGTATTAATATCCTACTCGTATTGCTTTCCTCAGAAATATGTTAACTGTGGGATGTTCTTAATATACTTACACAAGTAAGTGAATCTTCATAACTTCTCCAGTGAGCTCCTAGAACTGACAACAGCCAGACACCAGCATAGAGAGACCCAGTGAATCTTCATAACTTTCAAATTAAGTCACAAGCGATCTTTGTCTTACTGGTGAAACCTAGTCAGGAGCTAGGCAAATGGAGGCAATTCAGGGAACATGCCTAGTCCTCTTCTGCCAGGCAATAACTGGCCAAGCTGCTTGAGTCTGTCTTGCTAGAATTTCCTATACAAAAGGAAATGATACAAGAATTGAGGACACATCCTAAAGAGAGGGTTAGAGATATTAGCTTTATGATATTGGCAAGTGGGACAACTACGTAAAAAGACAGAAAATTCCAATGAACACACATTTCTAAGACATTTATTTCAGTACAAAATCCTGTACTAAATTCTGTGAGGAACGCAGAAATTGTTCATATATTTCCTAATTTGTGGAATGCCCACTTTGTGCCGGGCAGTCTGTTATAAACAGGGGATAGATAAAGTAGAAAAAAGACAAAAGTTTCTGCCCTTGGAAATTCCCCAGTGGTCCAGTGGAAGACTCCTTGCTTCCTCTGCAGGGGTCATGGATTCAATCCCTAGTCAGGGAACTGAAGAATCTCATGGCATGGCCAAGAAGAAAAATCTTATAAGAAAAACCTATAAAAAATTTCTAATCCTCAAGGAATCCACAGCTATGTAGTGGGAAAGGCAGACAAGAAACCAACAAAAAGCACGGTGAAATCCTATCACAGAGAGGGGGTATAGAGCATACAACAGGGTCCCACAGAGAGAGTCCATGCAAGGATCAGGAGTTTTTGAAGGAAAGTCATGTGTATTGGTTTATGGAGCTGCCGTCACAAGTTACCACAAAGCTGGTGGCTTAAAACAACAGAAGTTTATTCTCTCACGGTTCTGGAGGCTAGAAGCCTAAAATCAAAGTATTGGCAGGATCACGCTCAATCTGAAGCCTCCAGGGAAGACATCGCCTCGCCTCGTCCCATTCCTGTGTTCCCTGCCGTCCTTGGCCTTCCTTGCAGCTGTGTCACCCCACCCTCTGCCTTTGTCATCACAAGAGTACGTTCCCTCTTTCCTCTGAGTCTCTCCCCTGAGTATCCTCTCCCCTTCTTACGGGAACACCAGTCACTGGGTTAAGACCTCACCCTTAACTAACCACATCTACACAGACCCTGTTTCCAAATAAGGTCATATTCTGAAGTTCCAAGAGGACGTGAATTTTGAGGGAATACTACTCAACCCTCTAGACCAGGCAAGAAACAACCTAGGCCTGATCTAAGGTGGTGGCTACATGAATGGAAAGGAGAAGAAATCCAGAATGACTCTTTGTGTTCCAGTTTAGGTAACATGTTGGTGCCAGCTCTGAGATGAGGTATTCCAAGCAAAGGGAGCTTTTCTTGGGCTGTTGGTGTTACCAAGTTCTTAAGATGATAACCACTATTCATTTTTTTTTTTTTTTTTTTTGGCTGCACTGCACTGCTTAGAAAAGTGCCTTAGTTAGCCAACTAGGGATCGAACCCACGGTGTCATCAATGAAAACATGGAGTCCTAATCACTGGACCACCAGGGAATTTGCTACAACTACTATTCTTGACCGTCTCTTGCTTAACATGCTTTCTAAAACTCAAGAACCCTGCAAAATAGCTATTATTTTCAGATTACAACTGAGAACACTGAAGCTAGAGGGGTGAGGAATTTTTCCAAAACCATTCAATTTGGAAGAGGTAAAAGATGAAAGGGAAACGGTGGGTGGAGAATATGGAAAAGTTCCCACTTGAGTTTCCTAAGCCAGTATTCATACCAGGAAATGGTCCTAGAGTAATGACATTTTGACAGGATAGTTACATTCCTTAAACTACTATCTTTGGGGAGCTCCATACCTTGTCGCTAACAAGGTTTAGATGGAGAAATTCTCAAGGCAAATTTGACATTTCCTTCCCTTTACTCCTTTATATATGTGAGTTTTCTATAGAGGAATCAAAGAATCTTGTCCCTAAGTTAGAAGTTGTATATAATAACTAAAGCTGTCAAGATTCAGCCATCCTTCTCATTTGGAAGTAGGATTTTATAATGTAAATGCATTTTTAAGAGCCAACCTATTAGTCCCTATATAGGTTATTAGTGGAAATTGAGAGATGCTCTGTTCTCAGAGAAAGGCAGTAACATAAAAGCAATACAAAATGCACTATTTGTCCAAGGTTTATTTGTAACTTTTAATTTCTGAATAGCAACATACTTTATAGCTAAATTTTATTATATTGACAATGTACTCAGAACTTTAACTTCTGAATGGCTAAATGCAGTTAAAATTCTGCAAATTAAAATTCCATATATTAAATAAAAATTTCATATATGAAAAAAGCACAAATATTCCGTGATTTGTAAATGGGCATTATTTGGAAAAAAGAAAATACTGGAGTAAAATCTTTACTGATGATTTGGCAGTGTTTGCATTCCTATATTTTATCCAATAAATGACCTCTTTTAGAAAGCATTAAGAAAGAAATTCAGCCATCCCTAAACTTGGCATTCATCTACCAAACCAAGCACTGTCCTGCTCTCCCTTCTCATCCCTCCATTGGACTAACATCCATCCATAGGCTCTCATCCTTAAGCTCTGGGAGCTTCTCCTGACACTCAAAACACAAAAAGAAGGCAAAAAATGATTTTGTGACCTTTAATGCCATGCTAGACAAGCTCTAATAAGCCCACTTTTGGGTCATCTCTTTGAGGACTATAAGTTTGTTTCACTTAATATCACAATTGATTAGGGCAATGACATTTTACAACTCTGTAAAATTAGACATTTAACTTCTTAAAAAACTGCTAAGGTGTGATTATTTTCTGTTTAGCTGAGAAAACAACCTTCCAAATCAGGTTTATTGCACTGACAAGTTTGGTTTCTAATTTAGCAGTTTTTACTAACATGCTTTCTCCCGTTGACTTTTCAATTTCATTTCTTATGTTCTTTTAGAATCGGTTTTGTCTTTATGCTCATTTACTCCTCAACAATAAGGTAGATAAAACTTTGACACACGTTTTTCCACGAGAATTGTGCTAAAAACTGGGAAATGACTAACATATCATAGGTAAGAGCTGACTCTCCAACTCTACCCCAAGTGCTTCCGTGTGTGTATAGCAAGCACTGCTGTGATGGCTGCTGCAATGGCTTGTTTACCTTCTTTCTCCGCCAGACTACAGGTTGAATTCTAAACAGTCAGTGAACATTTCTGTTCACGTCACACTGTTGCCTCCAGAACCCAGAGGACGAGCACAGCAAAAATCCCTGAGTTTCTTACTCAAATGTTTCAGAGTCCTTTCTCCTACTCTTTTCCTTTGTTCATCATGAGCTGAAACCCACACATCTTCTTTTTTTAATTTGATAATGGCTCTTATCACATTCTGCAGCCTCTTTGAAAAGTACCAACTTACTATTTAATTAAATGATAGCTTTTTCTCCCAATGGCAGACACATAGGAGGGTTTAGGCTTGACAGCAGAACAGAATTCACATTATCTTCCTAGGCATCAGTAACTTTCAAAAATAAATTTTAATAAAAATCACTACTACCAACTGGAAGATTAAAGGGTCAGTTTTTATTAAGGATAGAAATTGATTACACAAGCATATTATAAGCAGAGTGTCACTAAATGAACTCTAAAATGGACATTAATATGTAAAACACCTGAAACAATAATAATCCTCTCAAACAGAAGATGCAATATTCATACCTGCAAACCAGTTAGCAACATTCAGTCTACACTATCAAGGAATGATTATCACTCTGACCCAGCTCTTTGTTGAAAGCCTATTATATTGGTGTTAAACTTGTGGTAAATAATGAAAACCTGTGCAGGTATCAAATATAACTGCACCAGTTATCAATTTATTAACTCAGCTTTAAATTCATCCTCTATGCCTACTCAGTAACAACAAACCTGGGCCCTTTAAATATTTCCCCCTTGTAGCTGACAAGATGTTAGGCTTCCTCAGTAGAGGGCGCTGGAGAGGCACTGCGCGAAGAAAGAGTGTTGTTCCTACTTCAGTGGATTAAATTGACAGGCTCTTCAGAATCCAGCTTTCCCCCCATACCTACCCAGCTTCTTCAGCACAGGCAGCTTCTCCAACATTAGGCTCCTGCAGCATGGGCGGATGCTCCCGTGTCCAGCCCCCCCCAACCCCCCAAAGAAGACCTCCCCCCACTCAGCAGCTGTAGTACACAGTGGCTAGCAGGAACCCTCCAGGCATGTATGTTAAGGGCGAGTCCCTGGTCAGACAGCGACTGTGAACAGACTCTTCCAGTACCCTAGAGGATGGATTTCTAGCAAGATCCCCTGGCACAAACCCTCCAGCGAAGTCTGGATTTCAGTTCTGGGGTGCATGGTGGATGGGAGGAGGTTCTTCATCGGGTGCTCTGTCTAAACTCCTTATATCTGCTATTTCTATATCTGGTAGAGTTTTCTCTATTTCTTATGAGCCAATCCCTCATTATCCCAATTCCCTGTCATTGCTAACAATCCTTTCTCTTAAACTGCCTGTTCAAATTACTGTGCGCCTCCTCTCTCCTGATCGGACCTAGACTGAGACAATACCCCCAGAAGCAAAATGAAAATCAAACATCTTTTTAAAGATACCTTCAGTTCAGTTCAGTTCAGTTGCTCAGTCGTGTCCAACTCTTTGCGACCCCATGAATCGCAGCACGCCAGGCCTCCCTGTCCATCACCAACTCCCAGAGTTCACTCAGACTCACCTCCATTGAGTCCGTGATGCCATCCAGCCATCTCATCCTCTGTCGTCCCCTTTCCTCCTGCCCCCAATCCCTCCCAGCATCAGAGTCTTTTCCAATGAGTCAACTCTTCGCATGAGGTGGCCAAAGTACTGGAGTTTCAGCTTTAGCATCATTCCTTCCAAAGAAATCCCAGGGCTGATCTCCTTTGTACTTACTATAAACAGAAGTTTCCCATGACAAAAAGTTTAGCCGTACAGAAATGAAATAAGACATTTAAAGAAATGGAGATAATTTACATAGTTGGGATTTAGGTAGCTAAGAAAAAGGAAAGCACATAGACTTGTCTTAAGCTTTTCTACTGCTACAAACAGTTCAAATCATCATAATCATGTTTGTTTACGTTGAGATGAGCAAGATGTATGTTTTATAATCCTGGGAGGGTCTCTGCAGTGCCCCAGATACTGAAAACTGGCTTAATGCTAAATTAAATGGCAGGACAATCACAGACAACCCAATGACTTCCAAGTTTTACTTCCCTTCTTCAGTAAAAAATTTTCAAATCCTTCTGTCATCTTTAAGGAAACATTTCTCAAGTGTTTAAGTAGCATTCAGAAGACTATGAAAGGGAAAAGAAAAGTTCACTAACCAAGAGCATGGGCAAGTTACATCATGTCACTGGGCACCAGTGTCCTCATCTGAGAAAGGGAGATAAAGACAGCGCCTACCTCACAGGGTTCCTGTCAGGACTGAATGAGTAAAGATACGCAATGTACTTAAACTTATGCCTAGCAAGTAAGTGTATGCTATTATTCCCATCATCCATGATCCTATTGCTGAAATGCTATTACTTTTACAACTATACAATAGACACTACATAATTTCAACAAGAGAATCAACATTTTATATAAGCAGTTAGGCTAAGTAAGCGGCAGGAAAAGTGTCCTGTATGTCCAGTAGCCTTATACCAATATGGGATTTAGTCAAGTAGTGACTACCTGCATCAGAAATATTTACCATCTAAGTAGCTTCTCAGGCAAGTTTTGCTAACATTTTAATTCTATTAATAGTAAACACGAACTTTATAAATGTTAAGCCTATATAACTTTATAAATGTATAAATATTGTCTATGGCATAATAATCATTCAAACTTCTTATATATTAGAATGAAGGCTCTTTTTAAAATTTATTTATTTTTAATTGAAGGATAATTGCTTTACAATATTGTGTTGGTTTCTGCCATACATCAACATGAATCAGCCATGGGTATATACATGCCCCCTCCCTCTTGAACCTCCCTCCCACTTCCCACCCCTCGAGGTTGTCACAGAGACCCAGTTTGAGTTCACTGAAGGCTATTTTTTTTCCTAAGAATTTGGGGTTGCAGAAAAAGTGAGGTTTCCTCAAAGTTTAGTGAGTTTTTTAAGTTTTATACCTTAGATATTATCTTTGGGTTTAACTCTTACTGATGGACAGCTACGTAACTTCAGACAAGGGTTTTTACCTTCTCAAATCCTAGTCTCTTCTCCTGTAGCATAAGAATGGCAATGCCTATGATGAAAGATGGTCACAAGAATTAAATGAGATAGGGAGTTCCCTGGCAGTCCAGTGGTTAGGACTTGGAGCTTCCAATGCAGGGGGCCCAGGTTTGATCCCTAGTTGGGGAACTAAGAACCCATAAGCTGTGTGATATAGCCAAAAAAAAATTAAATAAGATAATGTGTGTAAAGCTGGCATCATGCATGACATCACCACTGCTCAGTAAGGGAAGGAATCAATCAGCCCTTCTTGTTACTACTGCTGAGGATTTTATTACCTAACTTTTTGCCTTATTAATTCCATGACCTCTTTTTTAAACAAGTATGTGTCAGAAGGAGGCCCTATAACATCAATGTGTGTCTTATAGAAATTAACCAGAACATGAAGGTAACTCAAACTTAGCTGCTTGCATGCCAGCTTAATATTTTCTTTCTCTCTATCTTCCTTTCCTTCTAAAAGAAGTGTCTCCTTTCTAAGCTCAAGGTGAAGAGCATGTGAATATTTCTCAATGAACTCTTTCGCCTGTTTTTCATTGTTTGACTGAGAACTACCTTGAGCATTCTTTATACAAAGTGTGGTAATTTCACCATCCACTGTCTCTTGACATAGAACATGCAATGTTCTCAGTGTGCTTTCATAAAAGTCTGTCTTCTTTTTCAGGTAAAGGAAAGTATCTGTGTCAAGAACAAGACTTTCTCCTCTTTTCGTAGTCTCAGGTGTCAACCACCTGGGGGGCTTTAAAGAGTGACTGCTTCTCCGTGTACTTCCCCTGGGGCTCTGTCTGTTCCTATTTTTTTCTGAAAGAAAACTTGCTTTTAATAGCAAAGATTCTTTGAGCTTCTTGATAGCCAGAAATGTTCCTTGAACGGAGATTCTTCCATTGGCTTCCAAAGGACTTAAGCATAACGTTGGGATTTCCATTTTCAGGTCCATTACCAGACTTTCTAGACGGATTTGACTCCGAAAAACAGAAAGATCAAGGACAGCCTTTACAGAGCCGAAGACCTAAAATTAAACAGAAAAGTTAAAACAGCACCACCTAGGGGAAAGACTGCATAAATACATTCTTGTTTTGCCACTTTCTGTCTGCCCAGCAGCAGCCCTAATGAGTCCTCCAAGGGGCCCCACAACCTATCAAGGCCACAGTGTTCCTTTTGAGGTTCACAGTTCCTCACTGGATTCTCCCAAACAGAGTTGATTAAATATTATTTAGAGGCAGAATGCTTTTTTGAATCAAAGTTTTAAGCAGAACGCATAGATAAACTGTTGCAGGGGTGCTCTGTGGATAGGGGTCCCTGGAGAGAGCCCTCCCTCCTCATGAGAAGGTCACTGGATGGCTGCAGAGAACCCTACCTTTGTTACAGAATAGTTTTAAATCAATGCTTTGAATTTTACTTTTTCCTCTTACTTCCTCCTTACCTGTGTCTTCAAAGCTCCTTTTTAATGTTCATCCAAATTGGTTTTTTACCCCACAAAATAAGTCTTTAGATAGATGCCAGACATCATCCATGACAGTATAAGAGCTCATTGTCACTTTAAAAGTATCAAGAGCATCATAGAAAAACAGGAAAATAGAACAAGCAATAACCAAAAAACTCTCAAGACATAGGTTTGGCTTTTAACATTGACCCAGGTTAAGGACCTTGCACTTTCTTTCTAGAAGTCATGGGGTGAGGGTGCTTTGTGCCTCCCGTGTAGGAGACACTTGGCAGAAAACATGGGATCTAGACAATCAACATGCCTTCAGCATCACACCTACCTTTTCACTGAAGTGGGAGACTATGAGTTGAGCAGATCCAACCATGCCTTCTATATAGTGTTTCTTTTTCCTGACGACATTCTCTGCAACTAAGTGGAAGGGGGGCCTTCAGAAAGTTTTGTGGCATAATACAGTAATAATTATTTTAATTAATAGTAATAGAGATGTTCAGTTCTTTTAAAACACCTTTTCTGTTTTTCCTCTAAATTCAGCATTTAAATCCTTTTTCCTTCTAGTTTAACATATTAAAATTTAAACATATATATATATAACACATGTTTGTTATATATGTTACATATGTAACAAACACCTAAAAGTAAATCCCCCACCACTCTGTTAATTACAGTCATGAGGAGACTTCACCTTTCTGAATCCAGGATATCACACTGTTCTGGCTGGTTTTCCTCCAATTCACTGGCTGACCTGCTCAGTCTCCTTCACCAATTCTCCTTCCCTCCCCCTTCTCTCAAGGCATGCACCATCCACGAGGCTAGAAGGGTGAACAGCTCCGCACACCCAACTTTCTCACCTATGTCAGGTGTAGGCCAGGGAGAGACTGGCTCAATGTGACCTCAGACCCAAGCCATATTTCCCCAGTCCAACTTTGCCATTAATAAAACAGTACTTGTTTATGAAGTTATGGATAGCTTTTGTGGGGCTTTTTTCTGTATTTTGCAAGTTTTCTACAATAAAATGTATCACCTTTATCTCATGATATAGATGGATATAAAATACAGAAAACAAGAAGTCTTTAAGACTTTTTCGGTTGCTGACAACTCTATCATAAGGCACTTTCACATATATTCTTCCTAACGCACTATTGTGCCACTTTTATATTCAAGAATAGAATTACTGTTTTTTAAATTTAAACTTTACAAATCCCATGAATTATTTTGTTGTTGTTTTTGTTGCTGCCATTGTTTAGTCACTAAGTTGTGTCCTTCTCTTTGTGACTCCATGAACTGCAGCACACCAGGCTTCCCTGTCCTTCACTATCTCAGAGTTTGCTCAGACTCATGTCCATCAAGTTGGTGATGCTATCCAACCATCTCATGAATTATTCTACTGCAGTTCAATTTTTAATTTCATTCCAGAAGTATTTCTAAGGTTATAAACATTTGATTTGGAAATACCTGTTTTTTCTTTGAATGTTACATATGCAACTCCCTTCGTTCTTGTTGGATATATCACATCTTCAACAACGCCACCCCCACTGTCAGTATCTTCAAAGCGAATCTTCACTACTGTGGTCAGTAACTGGTCATCAAGATCAGTTGGAAGACCAGCAACTACAACTGTTCTTTCAGAAGCTTTGGATTCCTTAACATTCAAAACTGATGCCTGTGAAAGAAACAATACGACACTTTTTAAGGATATGATTCTACTTAATATAGGCAATATTACACACCAGTGGGAAAGGCTATTTTATTTAATAGACTTTATTCAATAAAGGCCCTCTGGGACTGATCAGATACCTGAAGAGAAAAATAAGGAAAGGAGCCTGGCCTCACAACATATACCATCATAAATGCTATATAAATTTGAGAGTTAAAATGGAAAATGTAAAACCTTTTTTTTAAGAAATGGAAAACACTGCTTAATATTTGTCAGATGTTAGAAAGACCTAAAAATAATAGTAATCACAAAGGAAAAAATTAAGAAAGAGTTTTCTAAATCAAATTTTTTTTTAAGTCAAGCTAATCACAAAATGTGGTAGTTTGGAGTTGACTGTCTTCTTGAATGTAGAGTTGAAAGTACATAAGACAATAGAAATACATTCTCTTTTTGGTCAAAACTAGGGAAAAGTCACCATAAAAAAATAAATGAAACCCTACCAATAATATTGAGACTGCAGTGGAGTAAACCCTACCTTTCAGCACACATCTAGATACAACCCAACCACTGAGCACATGCTATTGCAGACCATGGAACCCTGGACACAGGATCAGCTGCAAGCAGATCCTTCCCTGAGTTCACTCTCGGTTCACTTCAGTTCAGTCGCTCAGTCGTGTCCGACTCTATGTGACCGCATGAACTGCAGCATGCCAGGCCTCCCTGTCCATCACCAACTCCCAGAGGTTACCCAAACTCATGTCCATTGAGTCGGTGATGCCATCCAACCATCTCATCCTCTGTCATCCCCTTCTCCTCCTGCCTTCAAACTTTCCCAGCATCAGGGTCTTTATAGTGAGTCAGTTCTTCGCATCAGGTGGCCAAAGTATTGGAGTTTCAGCTTCAACATCAGTCATTCCAATGAACACCCAGGAGTGATCTCCTTTAGGATGGACTGGATAGATCTCCTTGCAGTCCAAGGGACTCTCAAGAGTCTTCTCCAACACCACAGTTCAAAAGCATCAATTCTTTGGTGCTCAGCTTTCCTTACAGTCCAACTCTCACGTCCATACATGACCACTGGAAAAACCATAGCCTTGACTAGACGGACCTTTGTTGACAAAGTAATGTCTCTGCTTTTTGATATGCTGTCTAGGTTGGTCATAACTTTCCTCCAAAGAGTAAGCGTCTTTTAATTTCATGGCTGAAATCACCATTTGCAGAGATTTTGGAGCCCAAAAAAATAAAGTCTGACACTGTTTCTACTGTTTCCCCATCTATTTGCCAGGAAGTGATGGGACCGGATGCCATGATCTTAGTTTTCTGAATGTTGAGCTTTAAGCCAACTTTTTCATTCTCCTCTTTCACTTTCATCAAGAGACTCTTTAGTTCTTCTTCACTTTCTGCCATAAGGGTGGTGTCATCTGCATATCTGTGGTTATTGATATTTCTCTTGGCAATCTTGATTCCACCTTGTGCTTCATCCAGCCCAGCATTTCTCATGATGTACTCTGCATATAAGTTAAATAAGCAGGGTGACAATATACAACCTTGACGTACTCCTTTTCCTATTTGGAACCAGTCTGTTGTTCCATGTCCAGTTCTAACTGTTGCTTCCTGACCTGCATATAGGTTTCTCAAGAGGCAGGTCAGGTAGTCTGGTATTCCCATCTCTTTCAGAATTTTCAACAGTTTATTGTGATCCACACAGTCAAAGGCTTTGGCATAGTCAATAAAGCAGAAATAGATGTTTTTCTGGAACTCTCTTGCTTTTTCAATAATCCAACAGATGTTGGCAATTTGATCTCTGGTTTCTCTGCCTTTTCTAAAACCAGCTTGAACATCTGGAAGTTCACAGTTCATGTATTGCTGAAGCCTGGCTTGGAGAATTTTGAGCATTACTTTACTAGCGTGTGAGATGAGTGCAATTGTGTGGTAGTTTGAGCATTCTTTGGCATTGTCTTTCTTTGGGTTTGGAATGAAAACTGACCTTTTCCAGTCCTGTGGCCACTGCTGAGTCCTCCAAATTTGCTGGCATATTGAGTGCAGCACTTTCACAGCATCATCTTCTGGGATTTGAAATAGCTCAACTGGAATTCCATCACCTCCACTAGCTTTATTTGTACTGATGCTTCCTAAGGCCCACTTGAGTTCACATTCCAGGATATCTGGCTCTAGGTGAGTGATCACACCCTCGTGATTGTCTGGGTCGTGAAGATCTTTTTTGTACAGTTCTTCTATGTGTTCTTGCCACCTCTTTTTAATATCTTGTTTCTGTTAGGTCCATAGCATTTCTGTCCTTTATTGAGCCCATCTTTGCATGAAATGTTCCCCTGATATCTCTAATTTTCTTGAAGAGCTCTCTAGCCTTTCCCATTCTATTGTTTTCCTCTATTTCTTCATCACTGAGGAAGGCTTTCTTATCTCTCCTTGCTATTCTTTGGAACTCTTCATTCAAATGGGTATATCTTTCCTTTTCTCCTTTGCTTTTTCGCTTCTCTTCTTTTCACAGCTATTTGTAAGGCCTCCTCAAACAGCCATTTTGCCTTTTTGCATTTCTTTTTCTTGGGGATGGTCTTGATCCCTGTCTCCTGTACAATGTCACAAACCTCCATCCACAGTTCATCAGGCCCTCTGTCTATCAGATCTAGTCCCTTAAATCTATTTCTCACTTCCACTGTATAATCATAAGGGATTATGATTATAATACACTCTCTCTTAACTTCTTTTATTAATGTTTTAATTTATTCCCCAGCTCATTTAGGGAACTGGACCTATAAACTTCTCCCAGTGCTTGTATAGGTAGTCCAGCCTGATTGCACCAGAACGTGGATATAATCTATTCCTAAATTATCCCCAAGGAGGACAGGATGTCTCATGGGTCCAAGTCATGGTTGATCAATCACAAAGATGTCTTGGTTTTCAGTTCAGAGGACTCTGTATACTCAGAGTCAGACGTTACTGGTGATAGGCAAACTGCTTCTGACCTCCCAGATAAGGAAAACAGTCTAAGCACACATACAATGTCCTATCCCAAAAGTACATTAAAATGAAAATGAAAATAGAATTAAAAAGAGAATAAATCCAGTTAAGGGGAGCAATCAGCAGCACAGGAGAGATTCCAGCAAATTTCTTGAAGACTGGAAAGACATAAAAGTATGTGGAAGGATATGATAGGGGAAACCCAGAGTAAAGAAGTGAGGGCTGCAATGGAAAGGGGACAACCTTCTTGGCAGAACCTCAGAAATTAAAAAAGGGACCAAAACCAGAATGATTAGTTGAAAAGCTAGCAGCAAGACAAAACTAACTGAACATTCTAGGGAGAATCTGACCTGCTAGTATGGGTGCTGGCACCCCAGAGCAAACACCCCTCCCCTGCTTTCTGGTATTTGAAAAAGCCCAAGCCTAAAGACCATCAGAAAATTAAAGCATGGCATGTTTGGAATAAATTACAGACTACAAATAAAGACTCTATTTGACACAGCTGCTAGGAATATTTTTTTGTAACTGGAAAAAGGAAAAACACACATGATATTGGACCAAAAGGAGAAAAAGTAATACAGGATCTATTAGACCCTGCTGTAAGCAATACTTACTGTTTGCATAATGACATGAACACTCTCATAAACTTTTAGATGAATTCTGTAAAAATCTTCAAAATTACTGAAGACTTAAATATGATTACAGAATAATATGGAATCATTCAACCCTAAAGGCAAAACTAACAGAAGCTGAGAAAAAAAGAAAAATCTAACTTATATTACAGAAAATCATGTAAATACTATCAAGATCTTAAGTGTTTTATGAAAGAAACAAAAATAATTCATAAGAGAATTTAAAATACTATTAAAACTTCCAAACTTGGAAGAAGGGAAAAGGCAGAGTTCACTTCCGTGAAATCGTCATTTATCACAACAGGAATTCAATAGAAAATGACTGAAGCCAATAATAACTGATCTCTCAGTATCTCCTTTGACATTTCAGCCTGTAGTTATTAAAATAGGGTGGCAAAAATGTACCTGCCTTTCTTAGAATACATAATATCTTGTCAATCAGTTGATCAATTAACTAATACAGTATTAACTAAGCATGTGTTCTATCCCTGGCAATATGTTGGGTACCAAAGATGACGCACACAGATATAAAACACCCCTTACCCTGAAATTGTTCCACCATAAAAATTTACTGAACATTTATTATGTGTGGGGCACCTGGACAGGCTTTAGGATTACCAAAACACAAAGGGGACCTCCCTTATGGGCGAGGAGGAGGCAGACACATACATAAATCATTTTAGCAGTGCCTGGTAGACACGAAAAGAGGAAGGTCTTCTTTACAAGAACAGACCAACAACCGAAAATGTGGAAAGGATACAAGACCATTCACAAGAAAATGCTAAAACACACAATAGAAGCCATTCAGAATTAGGAAGCAAGATTAGTGCTGGCTAAAGCAGTCAAAGAAGGCTTCATGAAAGAGAGACCTTGATGGCTGAGGTCAAATTTTAATTAGTGGTCAAATTTAATTAACAATGCAAACAGAGTTCGCAGCAAAACAAAGGGACAGAGGAGTGGAGGATGCAAATAACTTCTGTTGAGACAAAGAAAGCAAAGGTCCTTCGTGTCTCCTAAAAGGGAAATTCATAATTGACTCTGTTATGTTAGGTACTTTCAATGGAGCAAAACAGTTTCTTAAAATATTTGGGACAACTCGATTGCATAGGAGACAGGAAAAATATAAAAATGTGTTCCTGCATTCTAGCCCCAAGTGTAAGATGTAATTATCTCAAAATAGTTCTAGAAGAAGAAAAAAAAATGACGGACAATTCAGACATTCAGGGAATCTTGTTTCATACAAGGTTTGTCTTGACTTACTATGCATCTGGCTCTAACAGTCCGTGGTTAAAGTGGCTAATGAATAAGCATCCTTTTTGTCCTTCATCAATATCAAAGAAAACCTTTCAATCAATTTAAATTCAGAAAATCTTACTTCTTCGCCACTACCTTCAGCAATACTAGTGTCATATTTCTTTATTCAAATGTCTAAAATTTATCTTTGAAATCAACAGACTGCTGTTCATCTCTTCCATCCATCATTAAGAAGAAAAAGAGAGGTCTTGGAGATAGCCCTTTCAACAGTTGTCACATGGAGATACAAATTTTTTTAAATAAGAGCAACATTCTGACCAGGAGCTATCAAGGTGATGGCATTTTCCCTGTATCAGTGATAACGTTTTAAGAGACTTTTGACCATCCTATCAGAAAGCAAAAAGATATAAAGAAAAACTGAATTTATTTTTGTAAGGAAAGCGCTGCTGCTGCTGCTGCTGCTGCTGCTGCTGCTGCTGCTGCTGCTGCTGCTGCTGCTGCTGCTGCTGCTGCTGCTGCTGCGTCGCTTCAGTCGTGTCCGACTCTGTGCGACCCCAGAGATGGCAGCCCACTAGGCTCCCCCGTCCCTTCGTTTACCTACATTCCTTTTCTTAAAATTGGTTTCATTCACGTTGCCTTTACCACCCTCGGTAAACAAAATCACACTTTAAACTCACAACTGCTTTGGCGTTTCTCACCTGAAATGAAAGGCCCCTGCCACTGTTTTCAGGCGCTTGATGGAAAAAAGGAGCCTGCCTGCTTAGTCGCCCTGTCTTGTCCCGTGCTGTGGGAACCCCCTGGACTGTAGACCTCCAGGCTCCTTTCTGTCTATGGGATTTCCCAGGCGAGAACACTGGAGTGGGTTGCCATGTCCTCCTCCAAGGGATTTTCCCCACCCGATGGAAAGAACACGGAAGTCTAAATCTTAAATTTGCTAACAATTCTTGCGAGGCATCAAAGATGGTGACAACACAAAGCCTTTTGTGTCTAGAGAAAGAACTAAGGCCACAAGAGAAAAGAATTCCCGCTAAGACACCACGCTGCTTTCCCAACTTGTGTCCTTGGCTCCAACTCTTCGGGCTGGCCCTTTAACAAAGGAAACGGTGGCCTCCATTTCTGGGCAATTCTCTGCGCTCCTGTTCCCCAAAGCGTGGGAGGACAACAGTTAGCCCTAACACTGCCACTCCCCGACCAAACGGCTGTGTCCGGGACAGCGGGGCACTCGGTGCGGGAGGCGGCCGCGGCGATGCGCGCCTTCGGAGCTGGCCGCACAGCCGCGGTCAATTTCAGGAGCGCGCTCAACTGCCACCCCGGCAGGTGCGGAAAGGCTGGGCTGGGTTTGCCTCTGGGGTCCCTCCTCGCGCCTCCTCCGGTCACCCCTCACTCACGCCTGTCCTCCGGATCTTGGGGGACCGGATGACGACACGGGGACCACTCCGCCCTGCAAAACCCAAAACAAAAGCAACTTGCCATGGCGGAGAAGAGACTCGCCTTCGGCTGCCGGCGGGGCCCAGAGCTGGGGGAGCCTGGGCGGGCGCACAGGTTTTGGTTTCGGTTTTCTGTTCCCGCTCTCTTGGAGACCGCCCCTCCACCCCACCCCGCGGTTCTGCGGCCTGGAGGCCTCGGGAGGGGAGCAGGGACCTGGGACAGCGGCTGTCAGGACGCCCCCGATAGTTTTGCAACTTTTGAAACCAAGCTGGAGAGAGGCCAGAGGATTCCTCAGTGGGAGTGCGGGGATTCTCCCTGCGGCTGTGTCCTGTGCGCAGTAGAATCTGAATGATCCTTCTTTACGCCCTCTAGCCCTGTTCCCACTACGCGGTGCTTGTTTCTCCTCTACCCAGGGCCAGTAGCCAGGTGCGCAGGGCCCAGGATGGACGGCTCACTTTCCCTGCCAAAAAAGAGCTCAGCACCCTGTCCACCCTGTGCTCAGATTCCTCAGCCAGACACCTACTGGGACACAGGGAATCTATATACATAGCTTCAGAGTCAAAGAGGGCATGAATAAGAAAACAAGGTGGCTGACTAGTATGCAGAAATCCAATTCCACGACTAAGAAACACAAGCTGATATCAGAACAGAATCCCTTTCTCTGAGGATTAGATTGGCAAAAATTAAAAAGTCTTGGTAATACCCACTGTTGGCCAGTGTGGGGAAGCATCAATGTTGCTGCAACTGTAGACAGGTATAAACATTTTAAGGATTTTGGCCCCTCTCAAAAATGTAAAGTGCAAAATTAAAAAAAAAAAAACAGTTAAAATGCATAAATCCTTAGAATTAGCAACTCCATTTTCAGAACTGAACTGAAGTTACAGTGCACAAGAATAACTAAGATATTGTACAGAAATTTTAACTGTGCATTGCTTGAAGTACAATTTTTTTTTTAGACACTGGCATCCACCAGTTTAACCAAGAATATAACTATTTATTATATGGCCAATAATGGCACATTTAATGAGCCAGGCCTAGGGCTATGAAGATTTTAAAACAGTGAGGTAAATCTATGTGCAATTCCCCAATTATATTTTATATTCAGATCCCTGCACTTAAAAGCCCACTCTAATGTCCGATAAGCATGTAAAATTTAGTGAGAACTTCCTCCCATTCTTCTCTCTTGGTAAACTGCACTAGCACCCACCAAGGAGCTGAAATTCAAGACTCACTTGCCCTCCTTAATCCCTCTTTTCCCAGCTGGGTTAGTACGTTCCATTAACTGCACACTCTCCAACTTCATTTCTACCACCCAAATCAACCCAGCCTTTTGGCCTTGTTCCCCGTCAATTCATTCCGGATACCACACCCAGTAAGATATTTTTTAAATGTACATCAGGTTTGATCACTGTTCAACACTTCATTGTTTTTCCATTGCACTTTGAGTAAGATTTACATCCCCACCAAGGGGGTTTCCCTGGCCCTGCTTCTACCTCTTGGCCTTGTTGGCTCCTCCCTGATATTCACTTAACTGCCTCACTGCTTTCAGTGAAGCCTTAGCTCAAATGAGCCCTCTTCAGAGAGACTCTGATCACCGAGTCCAAATTTGTCCCCCTAGTTATTATCCCATCTTAATAACACTCACCTTTTTCTAAACTATCTGCATACCTTCATTTCTTTTCTCTTAACCCATCACCTGCACCAACACAACATATAGTAGGGTAGTAGGAAGGGGGACCCCTTCAAGGCAGGAGACTGGGCTTTTGTCTAACACTCAGAAATGAACTGTCCGAGGAGACATATGTGCTGGCAGAACAAGACATTTTTGGGGAAAGGGGCAATGGGATGGAGAGCGAGAGGGTAAGGGAATCCAGGAGAATGGCTCTGCCATGTGGCTGACAGGCTCAGGTTTTATGGTGATGGGATTAGTTTCCAGGCTCTCTGGCCAATCATCCTGACTCAGGGTCCTTCCTGGTGTGCTGTGCATTGCTCAGCCAAGATGAAATCCAGCAAGAAGGATTCTGGGAGAGTGGTAGGACATATGGGCTGGCATCTCCTCTCTCCTTTTGGCCTATCCTGAATTCTTCCGGTGGGTAGCAGCTTGTTAGTTATGATAACTCAAGCAAGTGCCTACTATCAGGCCTGGCCAGGATGGGCAGTTTTGCTCAATGGTTTCCCTAACAGTAGTACTGCTCGCCAATATTCTGCTTGTCCTCAGTTCAATTTCATGTGGAGGGACTGGCCTCCCTTTGATGCTAGACATGGTCATAAGATTCATTCAGCCAAGAAATGTAGGGAGAATTGATATGTCTAATATTTGGATGGGAGAATTTCACTGCTTTAGCCCAAGAGCCGCCCATGTTCTCTTTGCCTTGGTGCTCATAGAAGCATGTATTGAAAGGAACATGTGTCAGTGAGCCCACACATAGAACACAGCTGCAAGAGGGAGTTGCCTGAACCCATAACAAAATTTACATGATTACGAAATAACTTTGATGTTTAAAACCACTGAGCCTTTTTTCAGCAATATCACCTAGCATACTCTTATTAGTATATCGAAGACACTAGAATAAAAGAACACCATGAAAATATCTGCAAATCACACATCTGGTCAGGGATTTGTGTTCAGAATACACAAAGAACTGTTACAACTCAAAAATAAGATAACCCACTTTAAAATGGACAAAAATTGAATAGACATTTTGTCAAAGAAGATACATGAATGACTAATATGCACATGAAAATGTGCTCAACATCATTAGTCATTAAAGAAATGCAAATTAAAACAATGAAATTTCACTCCATACTGACTGTAATCAAAAAGACAGATAACAGCAAATGTCAAGAATGTGGAGAAATGAGAACTCTCATGCATTGCTGGTGGGGAAGTAAAATGTTACAGCCATCTTTTAATATAGTTGATTAGTTTTTCTGCATAAAGTTACCATGTGACCAGGAAAATTCACTCCTGAATAATCCCCCAAGAGAAATGAAAACATGCAAACACTTACAAGCAAAAATTCATAACATTATACATAATAGCTAAGAAGCAGAATTAACCCAAATGGCCATCAGTTGCTTAATAGATAAATAAAATGCATTATGTTGATATATATATATATATATACACACAGGTAATACTGCTTGGAAATAAAAAGGAATGAAATACTGATATATGCTATAACAAGGAGGAAGCTCAAGAAAATCCTGCTAAGTACAAAAACACTAGACACATAGTGCCACACTTAACCAGAAAAGACAACTATGTGAAGAGAGAAAGTAGAAAAGCAGTGCCTTGGGCTGGAGGTGGAAACAAAGATTAACTGTAGATGGACATGAATACCATAATCCCAGTTGGGAATCCCTCCTTTGCAGGGAATAATGAGAGATCTCAGAATAGAGTCAACAATGCAGGGCTAACTCACCTGTGGAATCAAACCCGGCCTAGATTGGCCTTTAACACTGTATGTGCCAACTATTTCAACTTGTATGTGCTTATAGCATTCCGGATACACTACCCTGCAAAATGACTCCTTGGCATATTGAATATTCCAAACTGAAGGAAATGTGAGGTACTAGAAGGACTTTCTGAACTTCTCCCAAAGCAGGTCGTAAAATTCTCATGTGAGAGGTGCTCTGCCTGTACCCATGGGAAAGGAACAGCCTGATCTCCAGAGACAGAGAGATACAGAGAGGAATCTGAGTGAATAGGCTTCACTAAGCTGGGAAAGATAGAGGGCAGGAGGAGAAGGGGACGACAGAGGATGAGATGGTTGGATGCCATCACCGACTCAACGGACATGGGTTTGGGTAGACTCGGGCAACTGGTGATGGACAGGGAGGGCTGGCGTGCTGCGGTTCATGGGGTCGAAAAGAGTTGGACACGACTGAGCGACTGAACTGAACTGAACTGAAGCTCCCCTCCCTTTATTATAGTTAGCTGATGTTGCTTAGTCATTAAGTCCTGTCTGACTCTTTATGACCCCATGGACTTAGCCTGCCAGGCTCCTCTGTTTATGGGATTTTCCAGGCAACATTACTGGAGTGCGTTGCCGTTCCTTTTCTAAGGGATCTTCCCCACCCAGGGACTGAACCCTTGTCTCCTACACTGGCAGGCAGATTCTTTACTGCTGAGTCAGTGGGGAAGCACGCTTAGCTGATACTCTGTATCCTGTCATTGCCCTCCTTCTACCATCACTCTTCAACTCTAGCAAGGAGACACTCAGGTGTAACCATTTCTTCTGGCCTTAATTTCCTTATGAAGGTTCCCAAAAGGAGAAGGCAATGGCAACCCGCTCCAGTACTCTTGCCCGGAAAATCCCACGGGTGGAGGAGCCTGGTAGGCTGCAGTCCATGGGGTCGTGAAGAGTCAGACACACTGAGCGACTTCACTTTCACTTTTCACTTTCACATATTGGAGAAGGAAATGGCAACCCACTCCAGTGTTCTTGCCTGGAGAATCCCAGGGACGGGGGAGCCTGGTGGGCTGCCGTCTATGGGGTCGCACAGAGTCGGACACGACTGAAGTGACTTAGCAGCAGCATGTCACATAAAACTGATATTAAATAAATGTGTATACTTTTCTTCTCTTAATCTGTCTTTGTCAATGTAATTTCCATATCCAGCCAGGCACTCTAAGAGGCTTAAGGAAAACTTGTGTCTCCCACACCGAGTCAGACTGTCTCTGAGGAATCATGACTCCAAATGTGGCCAAAATAATCCTGGCAGTTTATTACTAAAACTACATCCAAAAGAAAAACATTTAACCTTTTATAGGCCCAGTTAGAAAGCTTCCTATCTCAGTACACTTTTTTCTGTCTCACAGCCTAAGTAAAATCAAGTTGGCTGACATTTTTCTGAATGTTTTTAATCTGTGATACCAGAAAAAAACAAAGCCTATTACTAGATATGTTACCTGTATCTTGATAATTACTTATCTTCTTAAGATGTGGTATTCATTGTAAAGATCTCCAAAGATAGGATGGAAAGAAAGTTATTTTTAAAGGGGTAGCTGTCAGTGCTGAAATGCAGCAGTGGGATAGTTCTTCACTGCACAATTTATACAAGTATAGGACTGATGCCTACCTTTCCAGAAAGCAATTGTAGCCATAAGTTAAGATCCTTAAAAGTTAACTTAAAAGCCATAACTTAAGATCCTCAACATATCAACCTAACAAGTATCACCTTGAAATAAGGTCAGCAATGCAGAAAGATATTGGGTAACAAGATATACAAGGGTTTATGGACAACTTATCACTTCTAAGTGTGAAAAAAATGGAAACAATCTTAATGTCAAACAATTGGGGAAATAATAGCCTAGGATATAGTCATAAGATTAAATGTAACATGATTAAAAAATGAAAAACTAGAAAAGAGGACATAAAAATATTTTCCATTATCCATGAGGGTAAAGTGTTAATGATTTTTATCATCTTCATCATACTTTGTGTATTTTTCAAGAATAAGCATCCTTTTCTTTTAAGTATCAACTAGATATTGTTAATGCTATTCACTCTCCAGTGTTCTTGCCTGGAGGGTCCCAGGGATGGGGGAGCCTGGTGGGCTGCCGTCTATGGGGTCGCACAGAGTCGGACACAACTGAAGCAACTTAGCAGCAGCAGCAGCATACAGTTTTGGCTTTCTGCCTTCCAAGCATATGATGGGACTGAATATCCAAATTCCTTTACAGTTGGGTGGAGCCATATATGTAGCTCTAGTTCAGTTGTGAATGGAAGGAACATATTTGGACCAAGAATTTCACTGTCAGTTCGAGACTTCACAACTCCTTTTCTCTGGCATTGCATCCAGCAATAAAGCTGGTGGTCACTGAGTGTCTACCATGGGCATTCCTCTTGTTGACCCATCATGGACATGTAGCATGAACAGTAAGCGAACTTTTGTTGCTTTAGGTCTCTAAAACTTAGAGATAATTTATCACATTAACATCACATATTCTAACACAATTAATACAGAAACTGGCATTCTGGAGTATTGCTGTATGTGTGTGTGTGTGTGCGCACACACACGCACACGCTCAATTATTCAGTCGTGTCCTACTCTTTGCAGCCGCATGGACTGCAGCCCAACAGGCTTCTCTGTCCGTGGGATTTTCCAGGCAAGAATATTGGATTGGGCTGACATTTCCTCCTCCAAAGGATCTTGTAGGGAAAAAAAAAAAAGAAACAGACAATCCACAACACAATCTGAAACACTTGGCTTTGGCTCAGAGTCCAAGCGGCAGATGATTAGAAAATAGAGATTAGGATGGTAGTTCATTTTATGTAGTGGGAAAACATGTGGTAAAACCATCACACATGATAGCTTGGAAGACAGATAATGTACCTATTAGCTTGCAGTTTTGTTTTTTTTTAAGACAGTGTGAAAACCAGAATTAGTAGCATATGTCTCAGTGAGTTTAACAAAATAGTATAAGAAAGAAATGAGCTTAACAAAGAGTTGGCCAATTTGAAAGCCAGAAACATGGGGAGTAAAATCCAAAACTATGGGAACTTGCAGAGTTGGACATAAAATCCTTTTCATTCTTAAATGATAAAACTGAAAAGACCTTTGAGTAAAAAAGGCTGATTAGATCTTCTGCAAGGATAAAATCAGTGATCAAATCAAGGTTTAAATCTGAACAAGTTAAGGTCCCTCAGAGTAAAAATGGCAATTAAGGCTGTGGAATTCAATAAACACTTTCAATTAAACAAACTAATTCAGGGAAAATAAACTATAAGTGGCCTGATAGACTCAAATCAAGTGAAGACAGGGAGAGAAGAAGGGAGCCAAAAAAGCAGAGAATTATAGCTACTCTAAAAAGAGAGGGCGTCCTTTGTAGCTCAGCTGGTAAAGAATCTGCCTGCAATGCAGGAGACCTTGTTTCACTTCCTGGGTCAGAAAGTTGCCCTGAGGAAGGGAATAGGCTTCCTTCTAGAAGGAGTGTATAGGCTATACACTCCAGTATTCTTGGCCTTCCCTGGTGGCTCAGACAGTAGAGAATCTGCCCGCAATGAGGGAGACCTGAGTTCCAATCCCTGGGTTGGGAAGATCCCTGGAGGAGGGCATGGCAACCCACTCCAATATTCTTGCCTGGAGAATCCCCATGGACAGAGCAGGTGTCAAAGAGTCAGACACAATTGAGCACAGCTAAAACCAGAAATCTAGGAAAACAAAACCAAAGGTATGGCTATTAGCATATGTAAGCTGACCAGACTTTAGTCTATTTTAGTAGAGAGAAAGCCTATTAAGTTTTTTAAATATACCAGCTAACCAGCCACTGGCCCAGGTAAAGAAACTATGACTGTTCAAAACTTTAAAAACTTGGTCCCAAACACTTATCATAGAAAGTGTACCAAGTGAGGAAGCTTTTCAGCCTCCAAGAAAAATATATTATGAATGTCCATTCTAGATATGGCCCAGGAGAATAATGGAAAAAGAAGAAGGTCCAGGACCTATGAGAACAATGAGCAAAAGACAAATTTCCAGGGAGTCGCAGTCGCATCAAAAACTCCATAGGATTTCACAATGGCTCTGGCCCAGTGATGGCTTTCTGCCTCCCATTCTTTCCTTTTCCAAATGCAAGAGAGCAGTTATCTTATTCTGGTCCTACTACTGTCTGTGGGAGGGGGTCTCTCAGACTTGATATAGAAATTTCTACATATCATCAAGAGTTTTTGCACCTTGAGTTTGATGTTATGATTGGGTGAAATTTGAGGACTTTTTACGTTGGAGATGGGGTGAGTGTATTTTGTGCGTGAAGAGGAGTGATCCAAATATTGATAACCAGTAGGACAGCACAGACTACCCTTATTAGTATTCTGGGCTCAGCTATATCCAGTTCTTCTCATTTTTATAAGACAGAATTTTCAAGTCCCCTTATGTTTCAGTGAGGCCATGTGACTTCCTGGTCAGTGAGATATGAGAGGAAATAACACAGGTCACTTTCCAGTCACAGCATTTAATTTCTGGTGCAAGACTTTCCAGACTTCGGTTTCCCCACCTTGATGATTCTGGAAGCATGCCTCAAGATGGGGCCTGAAGTGATCAGGACAGAGTCCCTTACCAATCTCTGCTGGATATTTAGCCTAGTGAGAATTATACTTTTATTCTGCTAGGTCTCTAAGACTTGGAAGGTTGTGTTATCTGAGTGTGACCTAGCCTCTCCTGACTGATAAGTCTACAAACAGCAAAATGCACATGTAACTTCACATATCTGTCTTTTCCTGACATATACTGACAAAATCTTTTCACACATTAATAAGTGGTGCTAGCTCACCCTGGATGCACAATTGAAGGGTTCTTAACATTATATGCAATATATTAAATGGTCAATACAGTATTTTTTGGTAAATTTTTAAAGAAAACCTTCCTCTTGTAAAATCTCTAAAACTCTGGAAATAAGCAGGAACGTCAATGCTTGATTTCTGAGTTTCAGTCAGATCACACTAGGTGAAATGGTGAAAGAACCCAAAGGAAAAGTATAATTTTCTAGAATAAGTAACATATCAAAACCATTGTGACAATTCAAAATGAAATGAAATTATCCATTGTACTGCCTGAAGAAGGCCCCCAGAGGAACAAAAGTGACAGTGTCCAACTTTGTTGTAAATGTTAGGAAAAATTTATTTCTGATTGGCAGTCTGCTATAGATTCAAAATGACCCCCTCTGTGCTATGAGACTGTGTCAATCAAAATTAAATGAGGTTCTTTAAATTCTTCTTCTTAATATTTTGGGAAGCTTGAACTAATCTTACTATTTCCAAAGAACAACTGACAAAATGAGAGATCTTTTTTCCCCTAAAATGGTGAACACAAAGATTTATCATAAACTGCCCAGTTTTTAGGTACCATTTCTTATTCCAAAGAGAAATATGAGAGTAATGAATATTTCTGATGCCACTATAACACCTTTAAGGCTTTCCCCAGTGGCTCAGCGGTAAGGGATCCACCAGCAATGCAGGAGACGCTGGTTCGATCCTTGGGTCAGGAAGATCCCCTGGTGGAGGAAATGGCAACCCACTGCAGTATTCTTGCCTGGAAAATTCCATGGTCAGAGGAGCCCAGCAGACTACAGTTCATAGGGTCACAAAAAAGTCAAACATGACTGAGCACACACACAATAACAACTTTAAAACCTAAAAATAAAATATCAGAAGCAAAACCAATTTTTTTTTTCTTTAGTTTTCCCTTTATTTTAGATGGCAGGCAGCATTGGATAGGTTTATAATCTTTTCTAAAAGCATGTCATTTCTGCCATCATTTTAATATGAATTTAATTCTGCTGTTGGCTCTTCACGAAACATTAGGATTAAAACTGTCCAAATATTCTTTACCAAAGCGAATTTTACCTTCTTCGATAGGAACCTTGAATTTTCCCATTTAATTTCTGCAGATTAAAAATTCCCATTTAATTTCTGCAGATTAAACACAGCGTGATGGTAATAAACTCAGTCTCTCTCCAGCTAAATTTTAAGCCCCTAACCGGTAGGGATGGTGCAGACATTCACTCCCAGCATCTCCCAAGATGTATGATGAGTCACTAGCTTTACACTTAATCTCTTTATTCCAAGGTTTTTCAATCTGTTAAACTGACTCCTTACATTATAAGTGTAAAAGAACATTCCAGTGTTTACAAGTTCAATTTGGAGGGGAGATGTCTTGAAAGGAATCAGGGGACACTTGGCATTCTGGGTGAAAGTTCAAGAGAAAGACCACACTCAGCTCTGAGAAAGACTTTGGGGCTGTGGGATGAAATGCTGGGCCAAGTGGAAAAGCATTGCTCTTGAAGTTCCTTGAGAAGTCAGTAAAGTCTACAGAAATTACAAACTGCTAAATGCAACATTTCTCTGGGGAAATGTTAAGAGTCAAGTCTGCATGTTGGTGGACCTAGAGCCAAAACAGACTGGAGCCCACGAGACTATGACCGAAGGAGCCCACACGGCAGGCGGACAACTGGATGACTTGCGGTTCTTTTCAACAGACACGGCATCCAGCCACAAAATTTATGAACAAAACTGTTTTAATACAGTTACTGCATTTGTAAACATGCAGCACAGTTGGAAACAAAGAATTTAAAATCACAGAAATATATTTTGTATCTAAGGACAAACGAATACTAAAGAATTACATGTTCCATTTTTTTTAAGGAAAGGGACAATCATTTTTGTCAAGCACTGACAGGAAGTTGGGTTGAGAAGCTCCAACTTTCATAGGATTCCATGAGCCTATTCTTCAAAGTATGCTGTGTGAGGTTGCCCGAGGCAACATTTGACCACCTCGACTTCTCCACCTCCATTCTTCTCCCGCTGAAAGTGAATGCTAATGAAATCCTCTACAGTTTCTTCATCTGTCATCTGAAGGTCTTTCAATCCTGTCAGAAGCACTGTCCTCTTAGATACTCCTGAAAATACCTAAGGAGGAAAATAGAAAAATAAAAGATAAACAGCAATTTTCTAAGAACTCTGAATTGCAAAACTTTACATTTTATAAGCTCTGCTCAATATTTTGGACATTATCCTAAGAGAGACAAGGGGCCTCAGGAAGATTTTTCAAGGAAGAGAATATCAGAGTTAGACGTGAGTTTCAGAAAGATAACTCTAGCAGAATTGTGACAAGTGGAGGAAAGGAAGGCAACTCCATGGACAGAGAGATCAGTTAGAGAAGTAGTGAGAAGTGGAAGTGAAAAAACTGAGTGATTAAATGGATGTTGGAGGTGAAGCTAAACCAAGAGTTAGGCTTGAGTTCTAGTTTTCAGGATGGTAGACTAGGCAGATCATGATGACCTTTTAGGAACAGAAAAGATGATCTTTCTTTTAGGAACAGAAAAAAGCAGCAGGTTTGGAGTAAAGATAATGAATTCAGAAAAAATAAGAAGGGAAAACCATTTTTAATGCTCAATGATAGTAGATATATGAGAAAAATGTAGTTATGTCTCCACATATAAAAATATTGTGCCACAGTCAATTAAATAAGGTACAGTTTTACATTAAAAAGTATTCTTAAAATAGAAAAATTCATTCTGTATCAAGCAGATACGAAGAGACTATTTTGATATTCCTCATTAATAAGATTCAAATGAAAACAGAATCATAACTTTTTATTTTTGTGGGGGTGGGGAGTCAAGCAATTAGCTTCCAAAATGAAAGAAAAGAGATGACTTTACCTGAAACTTTTTCAAGTGTGTTTCTGTGTATGGAGAAACTGTAACTCTATAGCAGTTTTGATTTATATAAAGAGGATAGTCTTTCATTTTCAAAATCCTGTCAGCAACTAAAAATAAATTTTTAAAAATTATTTTCTTCTTTATTATAGACATTTTCTTCTTTATCATAAACATTTTTAACCAAAGATAAAACTTCCTTCAAATAGAATGTCAAAGTAAACAGTGACTTGAGTGATTAATTTTTAAGAAACTCTGGCAGGAGGAGAAGGGGACAGCAGAGGATGAGATGGCTGGATGGCATCACCGACTCGATGGACTTGAGCTTGGATGAACTCCGGCAGTTGGTGATGGACAGGGAGGCCTGGCGTGCTGGGACTCATGGGGTCACAAAGAGTCGGACATGAGCAACTAAACTGAACTGAAAGTCGCTTTTAAACAATTCACAGTACATAGTTTTGAAAAACATAAGACCAAATGATAAACAGACTCAGCTCCATCTGTCTTACACTATTAGTCAGTCAATGGACAATGTGCTACAAAGGCCTCAGATAGACCCACCTTGAGCTACATAAAATGGGATAACCATCTGCAAAAAGTAACCCAGCCACCCTAACAAAACCCAGTATTTCCCAATCTTTCAAGAAGTATACATGAAAAATATGATTAGAATAGTCTCTCTCTATCTTTATGTGAGAGATTTATAGAAAATTACTCTATTACTATGATATATATAAAATTACTGTAACTGATACATGACATTCAATAAACCTCTGTAATGATGTTAATCAAAGGTGGAAGGGTGCTGAATGTCATCCAGAAAACATGAATGCAAATAAAAAAAAGAATTCATCGGTTTTCTCCAACATAAAAAATAATCAAAATTATTTTTAGAAGCATTTTTCTCCTAGAGGGGAAACAGCTAATGTGTCAAGATTGCATAAAGTTTAACAGAAACAGTTCTTAGGAATATCTGATCCCTTCTTTTCTCCTCTCACCAGTCCACCTTGAATCAGCAATGTGGTACAGCAATTAAGAGTGCAGACCCTTGCTGGCGAGAACGTGGAGGAATTGGTGCCCTGATACACTGCTAGTAGGAATGCAATGGTGCAGTCACTGTGGAAAGCAGTATGGCGGTTCCTCAAACATTCAATATAGAATTACCACATTACCTAGCAATTCCAGAAAGATTTTGAAAAACATTCACCTAACCATAACTACATAACAGGACAAAGGGAGTTTGGAAATTTAAGGAAATGTCTCAATTTTTATTAAATTAATATTCTTTATTTTTTCAATTTTCTTTAAAAAGCATGTATTTTTTTATTATGAAAAAATCTCATCAGGCAATGGCTTTTATTGTATGGTTGGATTTCTATCATATGTAATAAACTCAGGAGAAGCCCTAAGAACTAACCAGAGCAAGAGACTTTTTTTAATTGAAAATTACTTGACTTTGGACACAGTGGGGGAAGGAGAGGGTGGGAGGAATTGAGACAGCAGCCCTGAAAATAAAACAGATATGTAAAACAGATAGCTAGTGGGAAGTCGCTGTCTAACACAGGGAGCTCAGCGTGGTGCTCTGTGACAGCCTGGCGAGGATGGGTAGGGGATTGATGGGAGGTTCAAATGGGAGGGGACATATGTACACTTATGGCTGATTCACACTGTTGTATGGCAGAAGCCATCACAATATTATAAAGCAATTATCCTCCAACTAAAAATGAATTAATAAAAAAGAAAGTCACTTGCACATATTAACAGAAGCAGCTGGAGAACCTTCTATTTTTAATCGTAATAATGTAAACCTCCCTAAGATTATTTAAAAGTCCGTTTCTACGGAAAAAGGGAACAGCTCTCCCCCTTTTCCTTCCTGGAAACGATTCCCTCCATCTAAGAGGCCCTTGTCAATGGTAAAAAGTGCGATGGAAGAGACAGTTTTATATATATATACATACATATAGATACATATGTGTTAAAGTGAAAGTCACTCAGTCATGTCCAACTCTTTGTGACCCCATGGACTCTATAGTCCATGGAATTCTCCAGACCAGAATACTGGGGTGGTCAGCCTTTCCCTTCTCCAGGGGATCTTCCCAACCCAGGGATTGAACCCCGGTCTCCCGCATTGCAGGCAGATTCTTTACCAGCTGAGCCACAAGGGAAGTCCTACATATATATGTATAGCTTCCCTAGTGGCTCAGCTGGGGAAGTCTTACATATACAAAACAAGCTGGTAAAGAAGCCACTAGGGAAGCTTGTTTTATATATATATATATGTGTGTGTGTGTGTGTGTGTGTGTGTGTGTAGATTCTTTACCAGCTGAGCCACTAGGGAAGCTTGTTTTATATATATATATATATGTAAGATTTCCCCAGCTGAGCCACTAGGGAAGCTATATATATATATATATATATATATATGTAGGACTTCCCTTGTGGCTCAGCTGGTAAAGAATCTGCCTGCAATGCGGGAGACCGGGGTTCAATCCCTGGGTCGGGAAGATCCCCTGGAGAAGGGAAAGGCTGACCACCCCAGTATTCTGGCCTGGAGAATTCCATGGACAGAGAAGCCTGGCAGGCTATAGTCCATGGAGCCGCAAAATTTCTCTGCCACACACCCACTGTGTGATCTTGGATAAACTACTTATCTTGCATATGTCTTAGCTGCCTCATCATTAAAATGAATGTAACACCTACGTTTAGAGCTGTGCTATGGATCAGAGGAGATATATATATGAAACACCCCGCTCTATGCCTGGCAGGCGATAGGAAGGCACTAACATGGGGGGACTTGTTATTTCTAACCTTATTCTTAACAGTATTCAGGAAAATCATTTTCAGGACACTACCATTTTATAAGGTTAAAAACATCCCTGTTATTATGCTGCCTAATAAATTCCAAAGAAAAGAAGTAGAAAAAGAAATATTTTCAGACCTGGCAAAGCATAATTTAAACGCTAGAGCACTGTTTAACTCTCTCAATGCTGGAATACCTCCACTTTCCACAAAGGTGATGAGGGC
Organism: Budorcas taxicolor; assembly: GCF_023091745.1. Taxonomy (NCBI): domain Eukaryota; kingdom Metazoa; phylum Chordata; class Mammalia; order Artiodactyla; family Bovidae; genus Budorcas; species Budorcas taxicolor. The sequence continues at coordinate 89,200,902 of NC_068911.1, read as the reverse complement.
GCTCCGGGTCTGCTTGTCATACTCCACGCACTCCACTTCTCCGCCTCCGTTGCGAGACTTAGAGAAACTCAGTTCTAGCTTGTCTCTCATCTGAGTTTCTGGCAATTCATCAGGAATGTCAGTAACGCTGATTTTCATTTTAGACACTCCTACATGAACCTGGGAAATTGTTTCATGTTCAGGAATATGGATGAGAACATCCGTGCTTAATAGCATTCTAAAAAGCTGTGATCACCGTGTTACCTGGAATCTGACTCCTGAATTTAATGGAACTGGGTTGGCCATGAGCATCACATTTTCATTCTGTACCTGCACAAGATGGCGTGCCATTTTGATCACATTTTGGGCAACTGAAAAATAATTCGGGAAGTATTAATTTCCAATATTTCAATACATTTTTACATGTTTGGCTTAACAAAAAAATAATCCTGGGTAGTTGAGCTTTCCTTTAATTTTTTTTATTTTAAAAAAGTGTTTTTTTGGTGGTGTTTATTTTTGGTGATGCTGAGTTGCGGCGAGTGGGGCTTCCACTCTAGTTGTGGTACGTTGGCTCTAGAGAGTGGGCTTGGTGGCTGCGGTGTGCCAGCTTATTTGCCCCAAGGCATGTGGGGATCTTAGTTTCCAGACTAGGGATCAAAGCTGCGTCCCCTGCACTGGCAGGCAGGTTCTTAACCACAGGACCACAGGGAAGTCTCCAAATTTTCTTTAATTTTCAGGGATCTTATTTTTACATTTTTCTTAGGATTTCTAAATGATAATGGTGTTGCCTCCATACTAGGATATGTTAATGCCAAAATACATCAGCATAAACTTACAATGTAGAAATCCTCAAGTTTAAGAGATAAGCCTGATGATCCTTTAGAAATTCAGTACAGTCCACACCCCTCCTTTCCACTGTTGACAGAATTATCAGCGAATTCCCTCAGTACATTAAAGCACAGCCAGAAATTTCTTCCAGGTTGACTAAGCTGGGAAGACTTTTGTAGGTCAGTGTCATTCTGACAATTAATCTTTTCATCATTTCTCACTTCTTCTTAATATGTTACAAGCACCATAGAAATAAATATTTGTTCTCATCTCCGTCTTTCCCAAAGATTACATATTAAAGACCACATAGACTTAAATATCAAAGAGTGAGTCTTCATTTTTTTTTGGAAGGCGGGTCATATTTAACAAAGAATTCTACTTTTACTAAAATGCTCTTGAGATCATTCATTAAAAAGTCAATAGCCTTGGTATACTGACCACAAAACTATCAAATCTAATTTATCCGTGCAAATAGGAGAGGCTCTGTAATATAATTTTGCAAAAATCATTAGCAATCCAACAGCAACTATATGTCAGTTTAAAATGAATGTGGGTGTGAGTTTTTTTAAACTGTGTGACATGAGAGTTCATAACACTTTACTTGTTGATACTGGAGCTTTTATTCTAATACGTCATGAAGACAAAAGATGCCCAATCCTGGGCTTGTAAACCTCACATGTGTTTATGACAACCAGACAGCACACCACAGCCAGAGAAAGAGAGAAACAGGGCGTTGTCATGTGGGAATTCAGATGCCTCGTACCATGATATGACTCTGTCACTTGAATTATAGCGTTTCTGGTTGTTGTTAATGACAACAGGCAACAATAACAGAGGAGGCCAACTATAAGTAATACTTAGATGATGACCTTTCCCTCCCCATCCCCACCTCTCCCTCGTCCCCCAAACCTCCAACATCTGGTGATCTGACGCAGTTGAGAGGCACTACTTGTATTTCAACCCTTGTGACTCTGACTGTCAAAAGCCAACTCCCGTTGGTTTGTGTAGGAACCCAAAGCAGTCCCAGAGGAGCAGGACGTCAGAGTCATGCCAAGGGTGGAAGCAGTGACACAGCCATCTCTGAAGAGAATCTTATTCTCAGCAGCCCCAGGTGATTTCTATGCGGGATCCCAACTTCCCAAAGCCTCACTTCCATCTTTCAGTTATATCCCAGGGACCACCGCCAATGGCCAACAGGGCTCTTGACCTCACCCTCCATCCGCAGCTACAAGGATGGAGCCAGGGTGGACAAAGAGTGTGTGCATATAGTGACCTGCCAGAATGCCTTTCTATTTATTTTCAGGCTATAGTAACTAACCAGGCATCAGGAGACATGAGTTATAATCATAGACTCCCAGCACCTGAGCAATGGAAGGGCTTGTGAATATCTGATCCCACTCATCACTTGACAAATCTGAGAACAGAGGCCCAGATGGTGGCCTGCTCAGCGGAATAACGGTCCAGTAGAAAGTACAAGAGTACTCGGTGTTTGGCTCTCAGCTCAGCTGTCTGTTACCTGTATGGACCTTATGCAAGCAAGCTTTTGTTTCCTTAGTTGAAAAATTTCTAGCATGGAGCAATAATGACAACTAACATTTATTAAGTGTTTATTATGTATCAGATACTGTGCTAAGTATTTTTTCAACACTTCTCATTTAATATTCAAAGCAACCCCATGAGGTAGGCATTGTCACAAGGCCTGCCATAAAAACTTGAGATTTATAAAGAACCCAACCCAAACTACACTTCTGTAAAGAGGCAAAGCTGGGGACTTCCCTGGCGGTCCAGTGGCTACAGCTCTTTGTTCCCAATGCAGGGAGCCCAGGGTCGGTTCCGGTCAGGAAACTAGATCCCATATGACACAACCAAGACCTGGTGCAGTCAAACAAATACATAAAAATACTGGCACTTCTCTGGTGGTCCAGTGGTTAAGAATCTGCCTTCCAATGGCAGGGGACATGGGTTGGACACCCTGCTAGGGAACTAAGATCCCACATGCCGCGGGGCAACTAAGCCTACGCACCGCAACAAAGATCCCAAGTGATGCAACCAAGACCCGACGCAGTCAATAAATAAATAAAGTGCTGTTTTGGTTTGTTTAAAAAAAGAAGAGGCAAAGCTGGTATTCAAAGCCAGATTCTCATTAAGGTGTCCCCAGTTCTCAAGAGGGTTCCCCACCATGGCAAACCTCAGGTCCCACTCCAAATCTTTGACTCCAGAGCTCTTTTCAGTCTCATGCCTTGTGCACTTAGGTAAATCACTTAAACATCTGAGAATCTGGTTTCTTAATGATGTAAACAGTATCTCTATCTTATTACTTTTACAGAGTCATGTGAGTATAAAATGAGATCATGTCTGTCAGAACTCTCTGCTTTGCTACTTTGAAACATTATTACTAGTATTATCATTTGCAGGTAGCAGGAGTAGTATAAAAATGCTGGTATTGGGCATCACAACATGGGTTTGATTTCTAGAGCACTCACATTCTGTGCTAGTGATCATGTTCAAATCACTCAACATCTCAGAGTTTTGTTTTCTGGTCTGTAAAACAGGAATAATCATATCTACCTCAGGGCACCCCTATGAGGATAAGACGAAATGATATAAAAATTCTAAAGCAATGGCCAAATATCTACAAAAACTCTTTGGAAGTCCCTGTGCTTTCTAAAGGTAACATGGTCAAGTTTTTGAATATTAGTCATACCTTCTTCTTTTTCAAAGGTAATAAGTGCTTGTCCTTTTTGCAGCTCATAAGGGACTTTTGAGCTCACTTGACATGAATAGGAGATATCTGAAAACTCGCTGTCACTCTCAGGATTCTCCACAGATGTGAACTTTATCTTTGTTTCAGGAATATCCTCATTAATCTAATTCAAACAGAAAGGTTTGATTAAAATCAACACAAGAAGTAACTTAAATCCTTCTAATGATAATGTGATCTCATCATCCAATAATTCATTCTCCACTGACTTCAGAATTCCACAGAACGCTGAGTGTGGTCTTATTTCATATCACTAGTAATTGCTTCTTCCCAGAAAAATACTCAGTAATCTAGTCAAATGCTGATCCTTTAATATTATTTCACAGATGAAATTATAAGTATATAGTCTCTAACTTTTTCTAATCAATCAATGTTTAAACTGGTCAATACTGTGTGTTGTTTGGTTCTTAAGCCTACATCATTCCTACAGAAAAGTATCTTCTAAACAACTATGCCAATAATAGGCTGTTTCACAAAGGAATCATTGCACAGTATCTTTGGTCTCATTGCAAAGAGGTATGAAATAGACGTGGGTGCATACTGCAGCTATTTTGACAGCAAACTCAGGTAATGTCATCCAAAGAGAAACTCCTAAATTCAGTTCAGTGACTTAAAATTTATCAAATTTAAATTCCCCCTTCCTCAACACCTGTCCATCAACTTTTAACCATTCCCACAACTTAGGTTTATAAAAATGTGGAGGGACACCACTAGCAAGATTTGTTAAAAAAAAAAAAATCTGGAGGATAAAGTTAAGTGGTTATACTTTGGTGCTGAAAATCACTAGGATGAACAGGTCTTTGTTGTTTAGCTTCTAAGTGATGTCTGAGTCTTTTTGTAACCCCTTGGACTATAGCCTGCCAGATTCCTCTGTCCATGGGATTTCCCAAGCAAGAATACTGGAGAAGGTTGCCATTTCCTTCTCCAGGGAATCTTCCCGAGCCAGGGACCAAATCCATGTCTCCTGTATTGGTAGGCAGATTCTTTACTACTGAGCTGCCAGGGAAGCCCCGAACAGACAGTACAGTCACACAGAAATGCACAAATGAGTCAGGTGTTTTCATCTCTATTTCTCATGGTTATTTTACATGTTGCAAGAAAAAGTGTTATCATGAAGAGATTAGAAACAGCCAATGAGTCATTTGGTCTAATCTGACATTTATTCTACAATTTGACATGTCACTTTGGTAGAATTTCTGATTACCATTAAGTCTGATTTCAAAACAATCTGCAGTGTGAAAAGGCAGTGTTTCCCAATAACCGAGAAACATCCAGTATACCCAGAAGTGTCAAGAGCTTTCCCCAGTGAGAGCGGGAATGCCTGCTTCTAGTCCTGAGTGCACGATGGCAGGGAGCAATGCACTCATGGTCCCTAGAGCCCAGTTTTTAGTCCTCTGTGAAGCGGATCAACTGAGCTGGCTGGATTCCCAAGGCCCATTTGGGTTGTAGAATTAAGTGATTCTAGCTCCGGTCTAAAAATTATGCAGGATCTTAACAGAGACTTCTCTAAATCTCACAAACACAAGAAACCTCACTTTTGATATTTAACATTCTACCCCCAACTTCAGAAATAAAAAGTGATAATGCTTTAAAGTAAGTGTTTTAACAATCTGGGTTTTGATGAAGAAAAAAGAAGTGAGAGCTGTCTAATTCAAACAAAGGGAAAATTAAGAAAGAATTTAAATGGTGAAGATACTCTTCCAATTTTTTTTTTTTAACTGTGAAACGCACTTAAATTATTACTTGGATGAGGAGAGCAATGAAAAAATTTAGCGAGAAGACCAAGACTTTGATCCAAAAGTGATTGATAATGACCATCCCTGGGAGGCTGTGTGTGTTGTATTAATGTATAATGAATATTAAAACATGCATTAGCATAAATGTGTGAGTGAGTGAGTGAATATATGAAGTCGCTCAGTCGTGTCTGACTCTTCGCGACCCTATGGGCTGTAGCCCGCCAGACTCCTCCGTCCGTGGGATTCTCCAAGCAAGAATACTGGAATAGGTTGCCATTTCCTTCTCCAGAGGATCTTGCAGACCCAGGGACTGAACTCAGGTCTCCCGCATTGCGGACAGACTCTTTACCATCTGAGCCACCAGGGAATCCCAGCATAAATATATAGCAAGATGAAATTTTATGGAGGGGTCATGCACCTGTGACCAGCACCCAGATCAATCATCAGAACAAGACCAACAACTCAGAAGCTCTCTGGGGTTCCCTTCCAGTTTCTACCTGCCTCTAACAGTAAGCACCATACTAACTTCTAACACTGTGCTTTTGTGCTCTACTTAAGTCAAAATATATGGTACGCCCTCTTTTTCCTCTTTTGGCTCAACACTGTGTCTATGAAATTCATCCATATTATTGTATATAGTTATTGCCTGTTCATTTTCATTGCTGTGCAGTATTCCATTATGTGAATACACCCCAATTTATAAATTCATTCTACTATGGAGGGAGAGTTGATTGTTTTCAGTTTGGAAAACAGTGGTGACATGAATGATCATAATGTCTTAGAAATGACTTCTGTATCATTAAATTTCTTTTCCTGAAAAAAAAAATAGCATCTGTTAAAAATGAGATACAAAAATAATTAAAGGGGTACCTGAGAGGTCCCGGTGGTCTCTTGTAACTCAGCTTCAAGTTTTTGGATCTCCTTCTTTAACTGAATATTTTCCTTTATGATTTCACTAACTGATTTCTAAAAAATAAAATAAAATAACAGTCCAAATTTAAAGAGCCCCAACCTCATTTTTCCAAATGAGTTAAAGAAGCAAAATTTCTCTCTCTGAACAAGGCAAAGAAAGACATTAGATAGTCTCAGAATAAATATGATCACATGAATAAACATTTGTACAATGTTATACATCAGAAAGTGAAGAGGAACTAAAAAGCCTCTTGATGAAAGTGAAAGAGGACAGTGAAAAAGTTGAGCTTAAAGCTCAACATTCAGAAAACTAAGATCATGGCATCTGGTCCCATCACTTCATGGAAAATAGATGGGGAAACAGTGGAAACAGTGTCAGACTTTATTTTGGGGGGCTCCAAAATCATTGCAGATTGTGATTTCAGCCATGAAATTAAAAGACGCTTACTTCTTGGAAGGAAAGTTATGACCAACCTAGATAGCATATTCAGAAGCAGAGACGTTACTTTGCCAACAAAGGTCCGTCTAGTCAAGGCTATGGTTTCTCCAGTGGTCATGTATGGATGTGAGAGTTGGACTGTGAAGAAGGCTGAGCGCCGAAGAATTGATGCTTTTGAACTGTGGTGTTGGAGAAGACTCATAGTCCCTTGGACTGCAAGAAGATCCAACCAGTCCATTCTAAAAGACATCAGTCCTGGGTGTTCTTTGGAAGGACTGATGCTAAAGCTGAAACTCCAGTACTTTGGCCACCTCATGCAAAGAGCTGACTCATTGGAAAAGACTCTGATGCTGGGAGGGATTGGAGGCAGGAGGAGAAGGGGATGACAGAGGATGAGATGGCTAGATGGCATCACTGACTTGATGGACATAAGTCTGAGTGAACTCCAGGAGTTGGTGATGGACAGGGAGGCCTGGCGTGCTGCAATTCATGGGGTCGCAAAGAGTCGGACACGACTGAGCGACTGAACTGAACTGCACTGATACATCATTATCTGTTGATTTTCCTACGACTGCCAAGGATTATTATCTCTATCATATAAACAAGGAAACCACCTTTCATGCTTACCAAAGTCACAGAAATGTTTATAGTAGAGCAAGGATTGAGACCCATGTCTTCTGAATCTTAGCTCAGTGCTCTACCAACTCATTCCTAGCTATTTGTGACTCGAAACATGAATTTTAAATTGCACCATAATTGTGGACATATGTTAGTCTGGGGCAATTACAGATTTTTTTCCCACAATATAGCTCAGGTAGTTTAAAGCATAGCCTCCATTCCATCTTGGATCTGATCATATAATTGTTAACAAAGCTCTTAACTTCTAGGTGCAAGTCAAAGAAATGAAAGGAAATAAAAAAGCAGTTAATGTGAGTTGTGTAAGAGAAAGAATAGAAAGGTGATTCTTCTTGTCAGTCTTGAATATTAGAAGTGAAAAAAAAAAAAACCTGAAAACCCTAATACTCTCCCAAATTCAAGTTAATGTTGGACAAAGACATATAACATGCCTCACTGCAAAACCAATAGATAGGTCAATTTTTAATAGTACTCAGTAATTTTTCCTTTTTACCTGGTTTTGTTTATCTTTCATAACTTCTTCAGCTTGCTCACATTCCTTAAGAACTTGTTCTTTGTTATCTTCATCAGCTGCCATGACTCCCTATTTATTATAAAAAAATAAACACTTCACAAACTACAGCCACTATGGAGAACAGTGTGGAGATCCCTTTAAAAACTGGAAAGAGAACTGCCATATGACCCAGCAATCCCACCGCTGGGCATACACACAGAAGAAACCAGAATTGAAAGAGACATGTGTACCCCAGTGTTCATCACAGCACTGCTTACAAAAGCCAGCACTTGGAAGCAACCTGGATGTCCCTCGGCAGACGAATGGATAAGAAAGCTGTGGTACATATACACAGTGGAATATTACTCAGCTATTAAAAAGCATGCATTTTAATCAGTTTTAATGAGGTGGATGAAACCAGAGCCTATTATACAGAGTGAAGTAAGTCAGAAAGAAAAACGTCAATACAGTACATTTACGCATATATATGGAATTTAGAAAGATGGTAACAATGACCCTATATGTGAGACAGCAAAAGAGACACAGATGTAAGGAACAGACTTTTGGACTCTGTGGGAGAGGGCGACGGTGGGATGATTTGAGAGAATAGCATTGAAATATATATATTATCATATGTGAAATAAATAGCCAGTCCAGATTTGATGCATGAGGCAGGGTGCTCAGGGCTGGTGCACTGGGATGACCCAGAGGGAAGAGATGGGGAGGGAGGTGGGAGGGGGTTCAGGATAGGGAACACATGTATACCCATGGCTGATTCATGTCAATGTATGGCAAAAACCACCACAATATTGCAAAGTAATTAGCCTCCAATTAAAATAAATAAATACTTCAAAAATGGTACATACACACAGTCAAGAAGAAAAAATATCTTTTACCCTTTTATGGATAAAATATCTCTTCTTTGCTATATCTTTTCCCTTACCACCAAAGTCTTTAATATCATGTGAACTACATTCAAACAAATTCTGTATTTCAAATAACTTTCACATCCATAAATATTTAAAAGGTTCTAAAAATCCTTTGCATTTCAATACCATAATAGAACATAATAGGCATTAATATTCCTTTGTAGTTCTCATCTCAATCACGACATGACACTCCATTTTAAAAGACTATTATTTCAGTCCTCTAGACTTTTTCCAAAGGCTTTAATTTAAACATTTAATTCTCCTTATTATACTCCAAGAATGTAATGGAGTGAAAATATCTCCAAACACCTTTCCTCAATGATAACAGAGGTTTTCACAAAACTTCCCCTGAGTTCATACACTAGAACATGAGAAACAAAATTCATATTTATTTCTAAAAATCTCTGATTGAAATGGCATTCTCTTCAAATATGAATATGGCAACAAGTCACATGGTACTTGTAGCACCTGTGACGAAAGTCACCAGGCATGTGCCTCAATTACTGAAGCCCTTGTGCCCTAGAGTCCATGCTCTGCAACGAGAGAATCCAGCACAGTGAGAAGCCCAAGCTCAGCAACCAGAACGTAGCCCTCCCTCACCACACCTAGAGAAACGCCCTCACAGCAATGAAGACCCAGTGCAGCCAAACATTAATCAATTAATTAATTTTTAAAACGTCACCAGGACAGCATATAGTTTCATAAAATATTTTAACTCTCCCAGATAGCCTGCAACATTGCTTGTGCTTAACCCTGCTTCAAAATTATGACAGCTGTTAAACTCCTGACCATAATAATACAGCCTTATAATAAACTGTAGTATACTGGTAAAGTGGAAAGCGAAGCAAAGTGTTAGTCGCTCAGTGTCCGATTCTGCGACCCCATGGACTTTAGCCCAACAGGCTCCTCTATCCATGGGATTCTCCAGGCAAGAAAGCTGGAGTGGGTTGCCATGCCCTTTTCCAGGAGATCTTCATGACCTAAGGATTGAACCCCAGCCTCTTGGGTCTCCTGCACTGGCAGGCACGTTCTTTACCACTAGCGCCACCTGGGAAGGTATCAGTATACTGGTATACATTACTAAATTAAAAATTTGCTTTTTAAATAACACTGATAATCATATTTCAATATAATTGGTTTCCTTTATAATTCTCTGTATTTTGTTTTAGACTACTTAAAAAACTTTTTGAGAAAAGCTCATAGGCTTTATCAAACTGGCATCAAAAGAGTAAGAACTCTTGCCTGCATGTGAATTTACCGAAATAGAGAAGTCCCAGATGAAATATGACACAAGGAATACCACCACTATTTTTCCTGTTTTAGAAGCATATTAATAATGTGTCTAGTAACACAATCTTCCAAGATTTCAACTGACTAAATTCTCACTATTCCTATAGAACAAACAGAAAAGACAGGTATTCCTCTTTAAAAATATAATAGAAGATAAGCAAAAAATTAATTATGGCTTAGTTTACTCAGTGTGAACCCAAGCAGTGTCCAAAAAATTGGTCATATGGTAATTCTACTTTCAATTTTTTGAGGATTCTCCATAACTATTTTCCATAGTGAATGTACCAATTTACGTTCACATCAAGAGTGCACAAGGGTTCCCTTTTCTTCACATCCTCTCAGCATTTGTTAACTCTTGTCTTTTTGATGATGGCCATTCCAATAGATGTAAGATGTTATCTCACTGGGATTTCAATTTACATTGCACTAGTGATTAGTAGGAGAAGGCAATGGCACCCCACTCCAGTACTCTTGCCTGGAAAATCCCATGGACGGAGGAGCCTGGTGGGCTGCCGTCCATGGGGTCGCGAAGAGTCGGACACAACTGAGCAACTTCACTTTCCCTTTTCACTTTCATGGATTGGAGAAGGAAATGGCAACCCACTCCAGTATTCTTGCCTGGAGAATCCCAGGGACGGGGAGCCTGGTGGGCTGCCGTCTATGGGGTCGCACAGAGTCAGAGACAACTGAGGCAACTTAGCAGCAGCAGCAACAGTGATTAGTAATGGTGAGCATCTTTTCACGTTCCTATAGATCTTTCATATATCTTCTTTGGAGAAATGTCTTTTTAAGTCCTTTTGCCCAGGTTTTAATTGAGTTATTAGATATTTTAGTATTGAGTTTCATGAGTTCTTTATATATTTTGGATATTAACCCCTTATCAGATATACTGCAGCTTTGCCTGTGGCTCAGCAGGTAAAGAATCCATCTGCAATGCAGGAGACACAGGAGACACCCTTTTGATCCCTGATTGAGAAGATCCCTTGGAGAAGGAAATGGCAGCCCACTCCAATGGACTGGATTTTCCTGCCTGGAAAATCCCGTGCACGGAGGAGCCTGGAGGGCTACAGTCAAAAGGGTGGTAAAGAGTCTGACATGACTAAGCACTGTACATATACATGCATCAGATATATGGTTTGGAAATATTTTGTGTGTGTGCTTACCAGAGGTAGAGGGTGGTATGGAAGGTGATTTGGAGGAAAGTGGTCAAAAGCTGCAAACATGGAGCTCCCAGTGGCTAAAGGTACATAAACATGATTTATCAAGTAAGTAAATATGTGGAGGACAATAGGAGCCAGGTTCTTCATTGTCAGAGAAGGTGATTGTAAATATGGAAAGGGAAAAAAAATAGAATTACTGCTACAAAATGGAACTGGAGATATCAGAATAATCTCATGATTTCTGATGGATTGATAGGAAAGTACAGAAATTTAAATATAGGTATACGTGTGCATATGTGTGATATTTCCCAGTTCTGTCTGCTAAAGGGGCCTGGAAACAAAGACAATAGCAATGAGCACATTTAGCATCCAGAATTTGGTTTCTAATACTATTCTCAGCTACTAGGAACCAAGGCTATTCAGAGAAATGGCCGTTTCTAGAACTGGGACAGGAAAAGTATAAGACAAGTGTCTTATGATGCCAGAAAGCAAGAAGTGCTCAAAGAATGATGAGAATATGTCACAAGAACAGAGTCCAGCTTGAGGGGGTTCTTACTGGGAAAATTTGGGAATTGATTAAGCATAGAGATAAATGACAGTAATAATTAAATCCACTTAGTACTAAAACAGATAGATAAATTTATATTTTTGTGAAAAAAGGACCATTTAAGTAGCTTAAAATACAAGTACTGCTAACCAAATTCCTGTGCAATCTCAACCACTTAGGTGTTTTGAGGACTCACCAGTTCTGGCACTCACCAGCCCTGAAGGAGATCAACAACTTCAGTAGGGGTAACTCTCAGCTTGCCCTTTTGCATTAAACATATCAAGCTGATTTTCAAGAATATAAGCACCACAAGGGCAGTGATTTTTGTTTTGTTCTCGAAAGTATGCCCTACTTTATCCAGAAGGATACTGGAACAGTACCAAAAGAATGCTAGGGACATGGTTTGTACTCAAGAAATGATATTTTTAAATTGTGTTAAAGTTTCCTTACACTGAGCAACCGGTTCTTGAACTTCACATAAGTAGAATAATTTAGCATGTATTCTTTTATATGTGCTAGAGTTTTAATGGAGAAGGCAATGGCACCCCACTCCAGTACTCTTGCCTGGAAAATCCCATGGACAGAGGAGCCTGGTGGGCTACAGTCCATGCGGTGGCTTAGAGTCAGAGACGACTGAGCGACTTCACTTTGACTTTTCACTTTCATGCATTGGAGAAGAAAATGGCAACCCACTCCAGTGTTCTTGCCTGGAGAATCCCAGGGATGGCGGAGCCTGGTGGGCTGCCATCTATGGGGTCGCACAGAGTCAGACATGACTGAGGTGACCTACTAGTAGTAGTAGTAGTAGTTTTAAACTCAACATGTTTTGGAGATTTGTTCACGTTATTGCATGTATTCATAGCTTATTCCTTTTTATTGCTGTGTAGTATTCCTTACATGGATAGTTCACACTTGGTTTATCCATTCTCCTGGTGGTGGGTATTTGGTTGTTTCCAGTTTGGGGGTCACTATGAAGAAAGCTTCTTAAAGCAAAACAAAAACAAACAAAAGAAATACTTCCCAAAAAAAAAACTTATTAATTTCAAAGTGGAAAAGAGTAAATTTTAGTGAAGAAGCCAGGCAGATGCCACTATAATGAAGTAGTCAAAGTAAATAATGAGATACATCAAAATTATCTGACATATGATAGGCCCACCAAGAACACAGCAAGACTTCTGTGATATTCCTGCCAAAGATGCATAAGCTGAATCTAAGAATGAGGAAACAGGAGACACACTGGCCTGTTCTATTCAAAAGTGTTAAGCACATGAAAGCCAAGTAAAGACTGACAAACTGTCCCAGACAGGAGGCTAAAGATACATCATAACTAAACACCATGCATAATTCTTGGCTCTGTTTGTTAGACACTCTATAATAGGGACAACCGGCAAAATTCAAATTAGATCAAAGGATTAGATGGCATTAATATACCTATATTAATTTTCTGATCTTGATCACTATATTGTAGTTACGTAAAGAATACTTTTTTTTTTTTTTACAGGAAATAAATACTCAAGACTTCCAGGTTAATGGGTCATGATACCTGCATTCAAATAACTCAGGAAAAAGATAAGTTGTTACTTGTAACTTTTCTGTAAGTTTGCAAGGGTTCAAAAAAATTTTTAAAGATACATATTAGTAGTTCTTATTGCATCAACAACTGCAGTCTTTACAAGGCTATTCATCCCTGATCTTACACAATTTAACCCCAACTAGTCTTAGTTGGCCACCTCATGCAAAGAGTTGACTCGTTGGAAAAGACTCTGATGCTGGAAGGGATTGGGGGGCAGGAGGAGAAGGGGACGACAGAGCAGGAGATGGCTGGATGGCATCACCAACTTCATGGGCATGAGTTTGTGTGAACTCTGGGAGTTGGTGATGGACAGGGAGGCCTGGCGTGCTGCGATTCATGGGGTCGCAAAGAGCTGGACCCTACGGAATGACTGAACTGAACTGAGCTGAGTCTTATTTAGACAGCTCCTGGACCAAGTTCCTTAACCACACTGAACAGCCTAAGGGTTTCTCTTCTCCCTCATGTTCCTCAATGTCACATCCTCCCTCCCCTGCCAACCTTAATTTCCACTTCATGAAATCCTACTGTTCTTCAATGTCCATCCCAAATTCCTCCCCCAAGTTCTTGAAGTCTTTTCTGATTCCCCCAAATGATGTTACTTCTTCCCCATTACCTCTTTTGGGGAGCTTTATTTGTCTGCTGGGGCTGCTGCTGCTAGGTCGCTTCAGTCATGTCCGACTCTGTGCGACCCCATAGACGGCAGCCCACTAGCCTACTTCCGTCATTTTCCATGACAAGATGGTCATGACCTTGAGGCCAGGGCCTACATTCCCTCTTCCCTGTATCCATTCGGAGCACGAGTTCACATGCTGAAAACAGTTAATGTTTATAGGACTGCCTGGTATCTTGATTCAGGTATTTGCTCAGCCCCGGACACCTGGGGCATGCAATGTTCTATGAAATGTTCTCATCACATTTCCAGAAAGCAGAAACTGCAAAGTTCTTTAACTGCTTTTTTAAGTCTATTCTTAAATGCTTGTAATAAAAGCTCTCAATAATACATTTAACTCATATAAATGGTCTACTACATAATATTCGCAGAACTTGTTACAGCATATCTAGTATCTGGATACTTTCCCTCCTTGATGAATGGCATGTATAGTAATAGCTTTCCTTTTATACACTCAAAAGGTAGGCAAAATAATGGCCCTTTTAAAGAGGTCCACATCCTAACCCCCATAATCTATGCAAATGTTGGGTTATGCTGCAAAGGAGAACTAAGGTTATAGACTGAATTAAGGTTGCTAATTTACAGCTGACTTTAAAATATAAAGCTCTTCCAGGATTATTGGTGGGGAACAATGTAATCATCAGGGTCCTTCTTCAAAGTGAAAGAGGAAGGCAGAAGGGCAGAATCAGAGTGAGATGTGACAAGGGAAGAATAGTCAGAGAGATGCAATGCTGCTGGTTTTGAGGATGGAGATACGGCACCACACCTGAGCCAAAGGAGATGAGCAATCTATAGAAGCAGAAAAGACGAGAAAACAGGTTCACATCATTAACCTCCAGAAAGGCAGGCAGAGCAGCTAACACCTTGATTTTAACTTAGTGAAGGCCACCCAGACTTATACTGAATTGTGTGTGTGTGTGTGTGGTAATCTGGACAGGTTGCAGGGCATGGAGGACCTTCGTTCCTCGACCAGGGATCAAACCCATGACCTCTGCAATGGAAACACAAAGTCTAACCACTGGACAGCCAGGGAAATCCCCCATACACAATTTTAATATAAATTTGCAGCTTTTAAGGTTTTACTGAGTCCATGGTAATTTATTATGGCAGCAAATGAAAAAAACAGTACAAATCACCTCCACCTGTTCACCACCTATTTCCCTAAGGCAAATCTTCCCATACGCATGCCTGGCAGCAAAAAACAAAGGAAATGAGGCAAAGGAAGGGGAAAAGGAGGTGGAGATGCACAGACAGGATTGCTTCCTGTTGTTTTTTAACTTATGCGTGTCGCATAGATAGGGAAACACCACATTCCGTTTTGGATGTCTCTTTAAATAAAATCCCTGTATGTTCTGAAAAATCAGGCACGAGTGCCAAACCCTGCGCCTGCCAGGAGACTAAATCTCCCTAAGGAATCTGTTTTCCTAAGAACTTTCTCCAGAGACACTACAGAAACAGTGGGGAAACAAACCATTTTAAGTTTCAATTTCATAAATGAAGCACAGCAAAGGAGACGGGGTCAGAGGCCGGGGCTGCAGGCAGAAAGCCCCGTGGGCAGGGGGCAGCCGCGCCCCCTCGGCGGCTAGGTGGTCCCCACGACCTCGGCAGCGGGCAGCGCAGAAGGGCGGCGCAGGTAATGGGGTCGCAGAGCCAACGACACCCCACTCTCCGCCAGGCGTTCCCACCAACCCTCAACCCCCCCGGAGGTCCCCGGCCCCGCGGAGCCCACCTGGTCGCCACTCACGGCCTCTCCAGCCGGGCCCACTAGGAGCAGGAATGGCAGCGCGGGAAGGGGTCGCCCACTCACGCGCCTCGGCCGGCCGAGCGCCGCGCCCAGGTTCCCGGAAACCTCGCTAGCGGCGCGGGTAGTCGCTGGAACCCTCCGGGCCTGGCTGGGGCTCCCTCGTCCGGAAGCGCCTTCAGCCTTTTTCAAATGGATGGCCCGCGGATCAACAGTTTGCTTCGTTTTAAAAAAAGAAAGAGAGAATAAAAGAAGAAAACTACCGAAGGATGATTTTGCTTCAGTCTAGTCACTGGTCGAGTACCAATCCCGGTTCCCCAATGATTAGTCACTAACAAGTTATACCTATTTTCACTTTCGGTTTTTAAAATGTGTTGGTTTTGTTTTTGTTTGGAGGCAATCTACTCCCAAAGTATTCCTGAAGTTTCCATAAACACTCATTTTAAGACATGTTTTAAAAACCACTCCTTCGGATGTGTATCCCAGGACGTGTTTTGGGAAACTGGGCAGAAACCAAATAAAGTGGCAGTCTCTCTTCAGACAATAACTCTCACTGTAATCTGTTGGTCACTGCAGCCTTAATCTACAAATCCTCACAGCCAGCACGGAGTCTGCTTTGGGGTGTTTCTTTTGTAACTTCGCAGGAAATTGGAAAAATGTGGTGTTCAGCTGATTTCTGTGATCCATGTCCCTTGAAACTTTTCTCTGGTATTATTGTGAAGCTTGTAAACAAATACTTCACTAGGTGTGATCTTTTTCTTTGAAACGGAAAACATCTGGTTTATTTCGAAAATGGCAGTGTTTCTGAATCCTACATAGAGAACCACCCCACAGCTGCACTTACTGTAAATAGGTCAGGGAACAGATGCATGAAAATGACTTCTAGACAGAAATTCTAGTTGATAGTGCTGTATAGTAATATGCAAAACTGACATATTGTCTGATAAAAGATTAACCAAAATCAAATTCCTTTATATCAAGAATGCTGATGGCAATCTAGTTTACGT
The DNA here is from genome assembly GCF_023091745.1 of Budorcas taxicolor. Classification (NCBI taxonomy): domain Eukaryota; kingdom Metazoa; phylum Chordata; class Mammalia; order Artiodactyla; family Bovidae; genus Budorcas; species Budorcas taxicolor. The sequence continues at coordinate 89,184,201 of NC_068911.1, read as the reverse complement.
TAGACTTCCTAACTGAAAAAAATAAAGGTATATAGACATTTGTGCTCATCAACCCAGTCAAAAGAGCAATAAAACGCTACCTGATACAGCTTGAGAATTACTTTTGGTCTCCCCTAGAATTTTATTTTTTATTTTATTTTTGGCTGCACCATGAAGCTTGTGGGATATTAGTTCCCTGACCAGGAATTGAACATGGGACCACAGCAGTGAAAGTACTGAGACCTAACCCCTGAACCACCAGGAAAATCCCACCCCTTAAAATTTTAGAGAACGTGAACTCTGGAAATTATTTAGTTCAAACCTCATTTCTTCTTTTATCTTATTTTTGTTTTTTACAAGAAGATAGTAAGCAACAGGACCATGACCACAATGGGACTCATCTAAGATTGACTCCAGTATTGTTAAAGGACAAAGGGTACAGATAGGAGGGAAGCCATTGGGAGGGAGCTGAAGCTGAGCCATGTGTAACAGTCTGAACTCAACTCAGCAGATTCAGGACTCTGCAAAGCACTGAGGTTCTGAAGATAAATAGTCAGATCCCAGATATATTGTTGTTAATAGTTGTAATTGCAAAGATCTACCGAGAACACCTAAGCATTTTATAAACCTTTTCTGATTTGCCAACAGCAATATGAAACAAGTATTATCCCCATTTTGCAGATGAGGAAACTTAACATGCTGATCCAAATGTAGGCAATGAATCCATGATGACAGTAATGTCTTTCTCTATTCTCAACCATGAAATCAAACTCTACATTTTGTTCTACAGGGCGTGAAAAAAAGAAGGAATTCTATGGGCACATGTGATTAGGAAATGCTGCACACTGGATTCACACTTGGGAGGTTCCCAATGCACATCCACACATCAAGAGTTTTGAGAAATATTGCAAGGAAAAATTAAAGCATACATTTAAATTTTTAACTTTATTTAATCTTGAATTTATCAAACTAACTTGACCTTTAAATTCTTTTTTATTTTTCAAGAAACAGCTATTTAAATCTTGAGAAGTTTCCAGTGGGGCAATTTGAACTATGCTTTACTAATGATGGGGTCGGGGATTTGATTCCTCAAAATATGGCACCTTGGATACTGACTATTTTAAGTGGAAGGAGTTTGAGAAAACAATAGAAGCTCTAAAACAGTTACTCTGACCTTCTCCCCACTATTACCTTTCAAAGAACCTCCTGTGAGAGTTGCTGTCTCTATACCTGTAGGGAAGGAGCATTCTTTCTCCAAAGACAAATGGACCCGGAAAAGAATCCTAACCAATCGGCTTTGCTAAGTTTTCCCCAGTTTACTTTGATTACCTCATATTCTCTAGCCTATTATATTCTTCCATGACTATACTCTCTTCATCAAATCTAGCATAAAAATACTCAGGCCTAACTATTTCTGTGGGTCTTCATTTCTTTTTTCTTTTTCTTTTTTTTTTTTTCATTGGCTACGCCACACAGCATGCAGAATCATAGTTCCCGGACTGGGGATGGAACTTGTGTTCCCTGCAGTGGAAGTATAGAGTCCTAACTACAGAATGGCCAGGGAATTCCCATGAGTCTTCATTTCCTTTTGAAGACTTCTATGTGATGTAAAACTTACATTAAATAAATTTGTGTGCTTTTCTCTTGCTCTTCTGTCTTTGTCAGTTTCATTTTTAGACCTAGCCAGGAATCCTATGAAGGTCAAGGAACACTTCTTCCTTCTATCTCCCTACCTGTCTACCTACTTATATATCTTAACATGTCATGTAAATCTACACAGCCATGATGTGAGATGTATATTGTGTTACAGATATATCTCCCCACTAGATGGCAATGAACTTCTCCCAGGCTTCCCTGTAAATGCACCACCTCACCCCCACCCCCACACAAACATATCAGTGTTACATACTGTCCCACGTAGCTATGAAGTGTGATACTAGGAGTAGCCGAACACAAAGGAGAAAGGACTTGCTTCTACCTCAAGAAGTCAGGGAATGTTCCCTCCACAGAACAGGTGAAGATTGAGCTGTCTCTTAAAGGCAGAAGCAGCTTAGCACGCACACACACTTAAAGGCAAGAGGAAGTGAACTGAGATCAAAGTTCAGGTGAAAAATCCCCAAAGAAAGAAACAAGTCAGGAGGCACCAAGAGTTAAGTGGGTATACAAACCACGAAAAAATCACCTGATACCTCTTATGTTGTACTCTTTCTTTTAGAAAAGTCTAGCACACCAAGTTTATACTGCTGTGGCCATGATTTTGGTAATTCTGTTTGCAGTTCATGCTTGGGGAAGTTGGAACATTTGTACCATCCATGCCAAGCACTGTGCAGGGTACAGAGTGATACAAAGGAATCGTTATTGTTGTTTAGTCGCTAAGCGTGTCTGACTCTTTGCGATCCCACAGACTGAACCCTAGTCTCCTGTGGGATTTCCTAGGCAAGAATATTGGAGCGAGGCTTTTCCACCTCCAAAACCGCGCTGGTCCTGCAGCTCTGTGGCAAGCCCTCCAGTCAGGGTTCTGTTCCACATGGTAGGGATTGTTCAAGTTGTCAAGAACAAGGTTACAAGGGATACAAAGAGATACTTCAAGAGATGCAAAGTGAAATTCAGAAGACAGCAAGAGGGCAAAACTGACAACTATGCTCAGAAACGATTGGTAATCCAAGATAAAAATAAGTACAACACGCCTAAATACAGAATGATCGTTCATGTAACGAACAGAGATATTATTTGTCAGATTTCTTATGCCTGTATAGAAGGAGATATGATAGTTAGTGCAGCTTATGCTCATGAACTCCCAAAACATGGTGTGAAGGTTGGGCTGACAAATCTTGCTGCAGCATATTGTACTAGCCTGCTGCTGGCCTGCAGGCTTATTAATAGGTTTGGTATGGACAAAATTTATGAACGCCAAGTCAAGGTGACTGGAGATAAATACAATGTGGAAGGCATTGATGGTCAACCTGGTGCCTTCACTTGTTACCTAGATGCAGGACTTGCCAGAACTACTACCAGGAATACAGTTTTTGAGGCCCTAAAGGGAGCTGTCAATGGAGGCTTGTCTATCCCTCACGGTACAAACGGTTCCCTGGTTATGACTCAGAAAGCAAAGACTTCAGTGCTGAGGTACACCGAAAGCACATCATGGGGCAGAATGTTGTAGATTACATGCATTACCTAATTGAAGAAGATGAAGATGCTTACAAGAAACAATTTTCTCAGTACATAACAAACATAACTCCAAACATGACGGAGGAGATGTATAAGAAAGCTCATGCTGTAACACGAGAAAATTCAGTGTATGAGAAGAAGCCTAAGAAAGAAGTTAAAAAGAAGAGGCAGAGCCGTCCCGAAATGTCACTTGCCCAGAAGAAAGATCAGGTAGCTCAGAAGCAAGCAGGCTTCCTTAGAGCTTGGGAATGGGCTGCCGGGAGTTAAACAAAACCACAATTTTCTAGCAAGATTTTTCAGATAGAGACAATAATAAACTTATTGAACAAGCAGCAAAAAAAAAAAAGAATATTGGAGTGGGTTGCCATTTCTTCTCCCAGGGATCATCTCACCCAGGGATTGAACCCAAGTCTGCTGTATTCCATGGGGATTCTTTACCACTGAGCTACTGGGGAAGCCCACAAAAGAATTAGGTAACATCATTCTGGTTTTCAAGAGGTTTGAATTGAAATATCTAGAGTAAAGGAATGTTGCTAAGAAGGTAGATTTTAAAGGCTCTCACCACAAATAGAAAATGATAATTACATGACATGATGGAGGTATTATCTATGGTAATCATTTGATACTACACAAATGTAACAAATCAATACTTTGTATGTCAATTGTATCTTAACAAAGCTGTAAAAAAATTAGTAAAATAGTAGACAACAGGTTTTTTAAAAAGTAAAAGAAAATGAATATTCTATCCCTTACTATCAGGCAGGGCTCAGCTGGTAAAAAAAAAAATCCCCCTGCAATCGGGGAACCTGGGTTCAATCCCTGGGTTGGGAAGATCCCCTGGAGAAAGGAACGGTTACCCACTCCAGTATTCTGGCCTGGAGAATTCCATGGGCTGCATGCAGTCCACGGGGTCGCAAAGAGTCAGACACAACTGAGTGACCTTCACTCACTCACTATCAGGAAGACAGTACTACATAAAGAGCAAGGTTTTGGTAGGAGTTATTGGTTTGAATACCAATTTCAAATTACTGAAGTTTCCCAGCCTCATTTTTCTCCTCTGTAGAATGGAGCTGTTGTGATTGAGGTACTGCTACATGTCAAAGGCTAAGCACAGTGCATCACCCAGGAAAAGTGCTCATTTAGCTTGACACTGGTAGCCCAGGTAGCTGTTACTATCTTTTCCTTTTTTGGCCGCACTTCACCATGAGGGATTCTTAGTTCCCCACCTGGGATCAAACCATGCCCTGGCAGTGAAATTGCAGAGTCCTAACCACTGGACCACCAGGGAATTCCCTTCTATTACTTACTATCTTATACACGGGCCAGAATTTTTTTCCAGTTTTTTTTCCTTGTATATTTCTTCTGCTTTGTCTTCATACCTAAAAAGATACTTTTAAGACAAAGACCATTTTTTATTTCTTTTGTGTCACCTGCAGTTGCTTAGTACATGCAATATAAATACTTATTTCTAACTAGTAATTAAATACAGAAATAGGAGTCAAACACTCTGGGTCCAATGTTATAACCCCTTTGAATAGGTTTTCATGTTAGTGTATGAAAGTTTGACTAAGTGCATAAAATATTGTGAGATTGATCAAGCATTTAGAAATAGAAGTTAATCCAAGTAAAATAACAATAATAAAATTAACGTATAAAGGACATTATCTTCTTAAATCATGCCTGAGCCACTAACTTCTCATATAAACATAAATGATCAGTCAGAAAATTCTGGGTTTTTGTTACAGTATTTAGAGAATAAAGCTACTGTCTTTGGACAATGCTGAAAAGAACAAGTAATTGTTTTGCTCGTGAAATAGATGCTCAGAAATAAACACTGATCCTTAATATCCAAGCCTGTAAGGCATCAAGCAGTAAACCTCAATATTATATTATGGAAATTATTTTAAGGGAATATGAGAATGTTGCTGACGTTTTCCTGCTTTGCTTACAAACCGAATACTGCTTCTTACAGAATTCTCTCAGGCTGAAGTGATAGGATAAATCTAACCATTTGGCTTGAACTTTAGATCACAGGGGAGGAAAAGCTTAAAGAACCTTGAGATTTTCATAACGCTTAAAAAGAACATAGCTTTGGAATGATGGAAAAATCAAAATATTAAATTCTAAATTAATTATGTTATCACCAAAAATCTCAAATGAGAAAGAATAGGGCAAAGCATCCAAATAGATCAATGTGGCTTCTCAGGGAGTTCAGCAGTTAAGAGAATGTGCATAAACATAGTGAAAACAACTAAAGAAATTGATAAGAAATTTAATTTGCTTGACCATCTGTGATTTTTGATTTGGGAATTTATAGTTTGTTTTTGCCTGAGAAGCTGTATGAGAGGTTCTAAAAATTGCCAAGTAGCAAGATTTGGGTTGGTGTTTGAATAAGTTGTTTCTGATTATTCCCCTGGTTTGAATATTTCTCTACAAGAGGTGTGAAGTCATGGAAACAAGGAAATTCACCAGTCTATTCAGAGCATTAAAACTATATCAGGCAAAGAGCTCAACGTTCTAAGTTAAACTTGTTTTCTATTTGAACTTAGCGTACCCAGTTATACGTAGGGGCATAATTCCCACTAAGATATATCTCAGTGTAGTATATAATTTCTGTTGAATCATGTCTCAAAGTCACAAAAAAGAAAATGTGTCTGCGGGTATGAGAACACCCTGTATACCACGGCTTCTCAAAATTTAATGCCCATCCAAATCAGCTGGGGATCTTGTTAACATGCAAATCCTGATACCACAGGTATGGGGTGAAGGTTCCTCATTTTGCACCTTGCTTGGTGCTGCTGATGGTGCCAGGCCTTGGACTATACTTTGAGTAGCAAGGCTGTCGACTAACTGGTTCACTGAAGAGCAAAGAAGGGGTGGAAGGGGCACTCCAGTGGCTCAGTCAGGGAGCACAGACCTTTTCCTGTCTGCCAGCCCGTTGGCCTAGGTTCACTGGTAGAAGGCAAGAAATTTCCTGGTGTGCATGGTAGACAGGACAACAGCAGTTCCTGTCTTTCATGCCATCTATTTCGGAGAACAGAGTCTCCTTGTGTGCAGTTAGGCCGCCATTACAGCTACTCTGAAATAGAAAGGAAGGAAAAAGCCATGAGGGTGAACGGGTCAAAATGATGCAAAAGTGGAAAGAAGAAGTAAGGAGAAGCCAGAAAAAAAGAACAGGACTGGTGTATTCAGGGATCCTGAAAGGACTATTCTTTTCTATTTCATTATTCATTTCAATTTATTCTAAATAGTTTGCCCTGGTGTCCACTGTAAAAAGATAGAATGACTTCACACACAGAGCTCATTTTAATAACAAAATATCTGCATGGGGCAGTCTGATGATGTTGGACACATAAAGCCAGAGGTAATTCATCCCTCTAAATGCTTGAACTCCTCCAGAGAAATTATAGAGGAAAAACATCTTCATCTCCAATGAAAACAAAACAAAGAAGTGTCCTTCAGATCTGCTTGGTGACATTATGAAATGGAATAGAAACATTATTGCCTTTGGGAGGTTGACCTCAGCTGTTTTTCAATCATTTGAAGAATAAGAACTTTAATTTTGGTGCCAATACTCAAAGCAAAGCTTTCTCAGGTGGATGAACAACAGCTGGTAGATTGGCTTGTCATGGAAATTGCCCCACTTTAAAATCTCCAAGAGAACTAGGCATAGTCTCTGCTCTGACCCTTACCAGTTCTGTGAATCTGGGCATATGTGATGGATCTGACACAAAATAGGTGCTCAAAAAAATGTGAGTTCTGATCATGTTTCCTTGAATTTTCTAAGGTTTTGTTTCTTAGTTTCCTCAAATTTAAAATTAAGACAATAACTTCTACCTAACAATTATACGGTGTTTGGTGAGCTAATGTACATAAAAATGCTTTTTGAATAGTAAATGTAAAAATAATATTATTAATATTGGATTTTGAGTTGATTTTCAGAGGTAATTGTGAAATAGGAGGTAATCGTGAAATGAGAGGTGATTGTAGATGGGAGAAATAACTAGAAAATTTAAATAAAATTTAGGATCTCATGGGGTCACCAAGGAAATGACTAACCACAGTGATTGTTCATTGTACTTCTCCTGGTGTTCCAGAAATGTGCAATGCCTGCTGGGGAGGAACTCTGGACAGCCAAGATTTGCTTGCTTGCCGGTCTAGAATTACATAGAAGAAGTAAGAACAAGTCAAATAACAAGTTTAGGATTCATTCATATTCTCACTGTTTCTCCCAACCATCTTTTCATGTTACCTTATGAACTTCACATAAGACAGATAAGTAATTGTTGAGTGGTTTTTTGTGTGTATGTGAGCTCTAGTCTCTATTCTACTGGGTCCCTGGTGGCTCAGATGGTAAAAAATCTGCCTGCATAGCAGGAGAACCCAGTTTAATCCCTGGGTCAAAAAGATGCCCTAGAGAAGGAAGTGGCAACCCACTCTAGTATTCTTGCCTGGAGAATCCCATGGACAGAGAAGCCTGGCAGGCTACAGTCCATGGGGGTCACAAATAGTCACAACTGACACACACACACTGACACACACACACACACACACACACACACACACACACACACACACTGTCCTACTACCCTGATGATACCCCAAGCAGTGATACAGTTTTCCAAGCTCTTCTTTACTGGCTTCTTTCTGTGGCCACTAACCTCAGCTGCCCTCTCCTAGGGACACTGTGACCAGATGGTTCAGGTTTCTTAAGACTTCACTTCAGATATTCCACACAGTTTCATTCTGTGCCATAGCCATTGTCTCTTTTTCTTCACACCCTCTTGTGTTATGCAGATGCTGAGAACAGACATGCAGACACAGTGGGGAAGCGGAGGGTGGGATGCACCGGGAGATTGGGATTGACATATACACACGACCATGGTAAAATAGATAGCTAGCGGGAACCTGCTGTATAGCATAGGGGGCTCTGTGATGACCTAGATGGGTGGGATGGGAGCGGTGGGAGGGAAATGCAAAAGGGAGGGGAATTTTCATAATGGCTAATTTACATCTAGAATTTATTCGCTAATGATTCCTTCACCCTTTCATCCTACACACCCCTGCCACATTATTCTTTTACAAGTTCTGCTGTCATCATGCCATTCCACACCTTAAGCATTTGCAAGTGACATCTAATATACACAGCCCATACTCCAGCATGCAAGACCCAGCCTCCGTCCCATGCTCCCAGGCCCAAACTGTTTCCTCATCAAGCCGGCTACAGATCATCTTTTCAACTTAATTGTTCATTCATTCTTCTTCTCTGTATCCAACCAAATTAGTCAGCTATCCTCCAATTCCAGAATAGTCTTATCAACCAACTGGTTTTGTTTCTTTCACCATTTCCCCTTCCTGAGATGTTTTCCTTTTCCTTTCAATTATTTCAGTCATACGATGGTACACATGAACTTCTAACAAACACATATCATACCTTTAAAGGTAGTGATATGTAAGATATCAATAGCTGGTCAGAATGGACACTGAACCCCCAGAAAAGCACTAGCCAGGAGGCTGGAATGGTGTCTAGAAGATCTTTCCAGGCCAGGCATCAATCCTACAGTTAACTAGATTCTAGAAGATGGAGGGAAGAGGGAAATTGTTGGGAATTCCTGGTAGAGATATGGCCAGGGCAGTAGTGGCACTGGAGTGGGCTGCAGGGGAGACTGCCACCAATGACACAGAAACATTTCATTATTTAACATCTGAGATGAAAACACCCAGGGCACAGTGGCTGAACACATGTCAGGCTTTGCTGTTGCCTCCCCAGGCTCAACCTAAGTTCCTGTGCAACAACCCCAGAGGCAATGATCCCACCCCCTCTAAATTATTTTAGCATGTTTTACCCATACCACTGGAGAATCCCATGGACAGAGGAGCCTGGCAGGCTACAGTCCATGGGGTTGCAAGAATCAGACATGCCTTAGTGACTAAATCACCACCACCCATACCATTTAATAGGTAATCATAATTCATAGCCTTGAATTGTTAATTGTCTTTTTGAGGGTAATCTTTTCCAAAACAAGAGTTACACTGTAACTCTGCTTCTTCCTAAATGTCAAGTATTTCTTTGCCTTTTTTAGGCAATCACTTATCCTATATTTATTAATGAAAATGGACCGAATGAGAAACTGGGAACTATATACACCATAATGTGGTCATTTCAAATGACCTCATTTATGAAGTGAGGGAGTTACCGACATCTTTGAGACTCTGAGAAGAGCTAGACACTTTCTTCTCAGAAATACCCACACAAAATTTTACATACAATTTCGGGCATCTCATATATCCCCTAAAGTCATTCAGAGATTCCTGGGAGTCCATAGAATCTAGGTTAAGGTCTGTGATTTAAAAGGAATGTTATAGAACCAGAACATAAACCTAAATAATTAACTGAATTTTGTTTTGGTTTTGTACTTATAAGTATATTTATAAGGAAACGGCCCTTATACAGGGGTACAAATGTTTCATATTCCTGTCTTAGAGAAATTGCTGACATTTACAGCCAGACCGTGTTTCACCCAATGTACACTCCAAGTAAAGCTGGTTAATGATGACTATGAGCAGGCCTCGGACCTGAAGCTTTCAAAGCTCGATTTCTTTTATTAGCACTCTTGGTTTTATAAACAGTGAAGCCCATCAACCCTGTTCCTACCCAAATCTCCTGGTAAACTTGAGTCCAGTAGGGTTTCACCAGGGATCCAAACCTTTTTTTCCATTTGGAGGATAATTGCTTTACAATGATGTGTTGGTTTCTGCTGTATAACAACATGAATCAGCCATAATCATTTATATATATATGTCCCCTCCCTGAAAGCCTCCCTCCCCACTTGCGCCCCTCTAGGTCGTCACAGAGCACCAGCCTGGGCTCCCTGTGTCGCGCAGCAGCTCTCCACCAGCTTTCTGTTTCACACATGGTACTGCTATACGTGCCAAGGCCACGCTCTCAATTCGTCCCACCCTCTCCTTCCCCCACCGTGTCCACACGGCTGTTCTCTGTCTGCATCTCCATTCCTTCCCTGAAAGTAGGTTCATCGGTACTATTTTGAATAAGGTTTTGAAGCATCTTGGAGCAGGACAAGTGGCTCAGGCCACAGCAAGGCCCTACAACTACTAAAGACTTAACTTGGATGCTCCCTTGGTAAGCCAGTGAGAAATATTTAGGCAAGCTCATCCTAGGTCACCGCTGGGATCACAGTATCTCAGTGCCGATCTCCTTGCCTCTACCTGGAAGGCAGAAGAGCAGCAGGACCCACATGCTTGCCGTAATGGTCCAGTCTCCCCGGAAATGTGGCACTGCTGACTATGGTTTCAGCTAAAGTGCACACGTTGCCAGCTATACTCGTAGACGTCAGATAACGAATGCCAGTAACAATCTGGAGTGGGACCATCTTTGGTTGAATTCATTAACAGGTACCACTGGCCGAAGTATATCTAACTATGGAGAAAAGGAACATAGGAAAAGGCAAGATCAACTTTGTCTTAGACAGAATTTTGTTCAGCAGGGAAAGCAAACTTGGCACATAAACTAAAACATAGATGTGAAGTATAAAACAGTGAGATCATCATCACTAGAACTCTGTACGGAATTGACTCCCACTGAGTTACGCGCCATGACTCAAAGAGATGGGACTTCCATCAACTCCCCGAGGTAGTTAACTGGCCTCTTGTAATAAATTTCTTTCTTGCTGTAAGAAGAGCACTTATTTATAAGGGAGCTCCCTGCTATGGTAGAGACATGAAAGTCTAGAAAAATTATACTTCCTCATATTTTACACTGATTTCCTTTACTTCTTGAAAAAAGTAGAAAATCTATATACTATGAATATTAATCTTTGGATTGTTTTTGGAGCTCACTAGTAGTATGAACACATTATCAATAGATGTGGATAGTGAAGAGAACCCCAGAAGATAATAATGTGGAAAAACAGGGCAGTAAATGCCAATTAAAATTAGAGCCAATCAGAAGGGATTAACTGAGAGATTGAGACGGATATACACACACACTCTCTCTCTCTCAGTCATGTTCAACTCTTTGCAGCCTCATGGACTGTAGCCCACCAGGCTCCCCTCCATAGAATTTTCCAGGCAAGAATACTAGAGCAGGTTGCCATTTCCTACTCCAGGGGATCTACCCGACCCAGGGGTTGAAACTGTGTCTCTTGCATTTCCTGCATTGACAGGTGGATTCTTTGCTACCAGTGCCACCTGGGAAGCCCATATACACCCCACTATGTAGAGAGTCGATCATTAATAAGAACATACTGAATAGCATAGGGAACTCTATTCAATACTCTGTAATACCTTACATGGGAATAGAATCTTAAAAAGAGTGGATATAGGTGTATGTATAACTGACTCACTGTGCTGCACAGCAGAAACTAGCGCAACATTATTTATCAACTATACTCCAGTTTAAAAAATTAATTAGATAACAATATTAGGACCAACTAAAAAAATTAAAATAAAAATAAGTTTTAATTCACACACACACAAAAACACACACACACAGACACACACACAAGATGTCCATCAACAGATGAATGGATAAAGATGATGTGGTATATATATATACAATGGAATACTTCTCGGCCATAAAAAAAGAATGAAACAATGCCATTTGCAGCAATATGGATGGCACTAAAGATGATCATACTAAGTGAAGTAAATCAGAAAGAGGAAGACAAATACCATCCAATATCATTTATATGCAGAATCTAAAATATAACAGATGGACTTAACTATGAAACAGAAACTGATTCACAGACAGAGAAAATAGGTTTGTGGTTGCCAAAGGGGAGAGGGGGTGCAGAACGGATGGAGTGGGAGTTTGGAATTAGCAGATGTAAACTATTATATATAGAATTGATAACAACAAAGTCCTACCATATACCATAGGGAACTGTACTCAATATCCTGTGATAAACCATAATGGAAAATAAAAAAGAATGTTTATACATGTGTAGCTAAGTCACTTTGCTGTATGGCAGAAATTATCACAACATTGTAAATCAACTACACTCAGACAACAACAACCAGAAAAAAATTAGAGCTAATCTTTGGCTTTTCTGGCCAAAGACCAAAGTAATATTACTGAGAGACACAAAAAAACAGTAGATATTTTCCAAGAACTCTTTGGAGAAATTACATCATTCTCTGGACACATGTCGAAGAGAGGGTATGCAATAAAACAGGCTGTGACTCGGGGCAGCCCTAGTTTTCATCCACTTTGACAACTGTGATGGGATATGGAAGTGCCTGAAAAGGAGAAAATGAATTCTCTCTCTGTCATTCTCTATAGCGCAAACACTGTGATGACTGTGCGATCAAGGGAATCTCGGGCGGTCGAGGGAATGCGCATCAGGAGAAATAATTCCCCTGCTCTTGTGCAGCTAATTCAACATGCTCTCGAAACCAAGCTACGAGAAGCAAGGAGTCGTGGTGAGAAGGACGGGATGGTGGGGAGAAGGGGAAGCAGAGTTGCTTGACTGTCTTCTGCTGTTTCTTGACTTAGGGCAATCCCTATGCAATGAGTGAAACACGCAACTTCTCTCCAGCAATCTGTCTTGGTTATTGCACACAGGGTTGAAGGAGCATTAAGCCTACTGTTTTAGCACTCTTGTCCATTCTCTCCACCAAACGGCCACCTGGCCATTATCAGAAGAGTGACTAAGAGGCTGCCTTGTGCACAGAAGCAACCTGGGAATACTTGTTGAATAAGGTAATATGAATCAACTCATGCCCTTGACCACACTCTTTACCTATTTACACCACAGCCCTGGCTCTAAGATGGCCTGCTCCCTGCGAGAACAGCAGCTATGTCTGAGAATAAAAAACAACTCAAAGAATTTTAGGCTGCCAAAATCTGGAAATGTGGGAAACTTTCAAGCGAAATAGTAGTAAAAGGCTTTAACTATGGGTTATAGGATTACTATTAGAAAATGTTTGGTAAGATGAATGGACAAATAAAATGCAGTAAATATGTACAATGGAGTTATCATTTTAAACAGGAAGTAAATTCTGACATAAGCTACAACATGGTTGAACCCTGAAGACATTATTCGAGGTGAAATAAGCTAGTCACAAATGGATAAATATTGTTATGATTCAATGTTTATATGAGGTACTGAGAAGAGTCAAATTTATAGAGACAGAAAGTATAACCATGGTTGCCAGATGCTGGGGGATGGGGGAAATGGAGGATTTGATATAGCATTTCAGTTTGGGATGATAAAAAGGCCTGGAGATGGATGATCATTACACAACAGTGTGAATGTACTTGGTGCCACTGAAATGCAAGCTTAAAATGGTTACTGGAAAATTCCACCTGGGCTTCGCTGGTGGCTCAATGGTAAAGAATCCAGCTGCCAAAGCAGGATGTGGGCTTCATCCCTGGGTTGCGAAGAACCCCTGGAGAAGGAAATGGCAACCCACTCCAGTATTCTTGCCTGGGAAATCCCACAGACCAAGGAGCCTGGTGGGCTACAGTCCATGAAGTTGCAAAGAGTCGGACGTGACTTAGCAACTAAACAACAACAAAATTCTATTTACCACAATTAAAAATTGTAGTCCTATTTGCATGTTAGTTTTGTATATGATGTAAGTAAAATCAATCACTATTTTACCGTTTCCAGATCGATGGGGTAAAAAGAAGACTGATTTGTGTATCTGGCATTAAATTTCTCATGTATCTGGGAAGTGAGCTAAAGTTATTTCTCATACGGGAATTCAAGAAAGAGGAGACTCAGAATGTTGAAAGAACTTGATCATACGGTGAAAACGGAAGAGAAGACAAAAGAGGAAGGAGGAAGAAGAGGGAGAAAATGACTCCTGACCTTGGCACTCTCATACAAACTCACTCCCACAAGCTTCCACGCACACTATGTTCCCAGCTTTGGATCCAAGATATAAATGCAACCAAGTTGAAATCTGACTTTCCAATCTAATTTCCCAGAACTCCCTTACACTAGTTCCTTTAGCCACTTCAGTCTGGTTAGCCTTAGAAATTCCTGTCTCCTCTCTTCATTCACAGAATCTCAGAGTTGGAGAATTCAGAGGTCATGTGGTCCCACTGTTAGCCAGATGCTTGAATCCTCTCTACACAATTGTTCCTTCAGTAGGGCTGACATCCTACTCAGGTGATCTTTCACTCATTTTTTTTAAGTTGGGCTCACAGACTATTCTTACAAAATAACTACTTTCAGGACAAAAAAGAAATAAGCACACTCTAAACTAAAAGTCAAGTTTTTCTTACTTATTAATTTTATCTTAAAAGAATATTAAAATCCAATTACAAAACCTTTAAGTCTATAGTGATCCCATTTTTGTCCCTTCCCAAATGTGTGTCTGTGTATACCTAGTAAAAAGTCCCCACAGAAATATATAGTTTCTGTGCAAGTAAAGTCATGGGTGCTCTTTATTTTCTACCTTTGTTTATTTGTATCTTGTAATTTTTATTCAACTGAGGTTTGTTATTTTTTCAATAAAGAAGAAGAAAGTATCTATAAAGTGTGTTTATTCATGTAAGTGAAAAGAATTGAAGTGGTGACTAGTTATATAATGATACAATATTTGCAACACAACAAAAAACATGAATTAACTTTGAAATATACTTGGGAGAATTGAGTGTAATCAAACAAATGGAGTGAAGGAATTGGCGATGGCCTTCTGTTTCCAAGGACAGAGAGATTAGTATTCATAGGATCAAAACTAAACCATAATACATAAATTTGATGTTGAAGATAACACAATACAAAGGACTGGGCATTATCTGAGACAATTGTCATTTTTCTCTTTGCTTGATTCTCCACCCCACTCCTTTATTCAATACATGTTGAACCTTAGGGTTTATCTTATGTCACACCAGGTGTTAAGCCTTGAGTAGGAATTCAAAGATGACTAAAATCCTTGCTCTCAAGGCACTCATACTTTTCCTATTTGGCTAGAAGTGCTCCAGTAGGCAACCTGATGCTGTCTTTGAAGGTGTTTTCAGAAATACTTTGGTTAGGGGCATCTCTAGCGGTCCAGTGGCTAACATTCCTCACTCCCAATGCAGGGAGCCTAGGTTCATTCCTGGTCAGGGAACTAGATCCCACATGCTGCAGCTAGGAGTCCTCATGTTGCAACTAAAGTTCCACATGCGGCAACAAAAATTGATCTCCTGTGCCCCAATTAAGACCTGGTGCAGCCAAATAAATGTTAAAAAAAAAAAAAGAAAAAACTTTGGTCTACCACATCCCATTGTCTCTGCATACCTCACAGTTACCTACAGGAAAAGCCTGGGAGCTCTTTCCGTGTTGGCATCTTCAACTTCTGATATCACTGGTGTGGGCAGATCCCATGTACCCCCGACTGATCTGTTTTGGTGAGCTTTGGCCTGGACTTATTAAATATTTATGTTTTTTTTAATTTAATTTTTTTAATACCACAAACATTTTGTATTGGGGTATAGCTGATTAACAATACTGTGATAGTTTCAGGGGAACAATGAAGGGACTCAGTCAAACATATACATGTATCCATTCTCCCCCAAACTTCCCTCCTATACAGGCTGTCACATAACATTGAGCAGAGTTCCATGTGCTATACAATAGGTCTTTGTTAATTATCCATTTTAAATATAGCAGTGTATACATGACCTTGTCAAAGGCCCTACCTATGCCTTCTCTCCTGCAACCATGATGTTCATTTTCTATGTCTGTGAGTCTCTGTTTTGCAAGTAAGCTTGCTTGTATCATTTCTTTGTTAGATTTCACAATAAGGGATGTCATATGACATTTCACCTTCACTGTCTGTAAGTCAGACAGAGAGGGAAAATTATTAAAGATTTGTAACCTGGGCACTCTCTTCCTCAAGAAAAGACTCAGTCTTTCCAGGGATGCCCTGTCTCCAAGGACACACTCTTCTTTACCTTGACTTTCTGTTCAATAGCCATAGCAAGATCTTTGAATGTCCTTCTACACCCTTTCTTCTCGTGATGAATATAAGAAAGAACTAGTAACAAAGGTGAGTAAAAGACTTAAAGTCAATCAAATTACACTTGAAAGCTCTTATCCTCTCATCTGTTCATCAAATTCAGGAGCAAACCTCCAAACCAAAATATTCCCAAGTCAGCACACTTCTTCCCCTTCTTTAGAGCTACGACCACTATCCATGACACCATCCCATTTCTCTCTCTAGACATCTGCAAGTCCTCCTTACATGACTTCCTGTTTTCCTTCTTAACCCACCATGAGTTATTTTCCAAATAGATTCCAAAAGGATATTGCTAAAGCGTAGATTAAATCATGGCTTGCATGTTTGCTAAGTTGCCTCTGTCCGACTCTGCATGGGATTCTCCAGGCAAGAATACTGGCATTGGTTGTCATGCCCTCCTCCAGGGGATCTTCCTAAGCTAGCAATGGGGTCAGCATCTCTTACGTCTCCTGCCTTGGCAAGTAGGTTCTTTACCACTAGGACCACCAAGGACATCTCCTGCTTAACAACCAATGGCTTCCTCCTGCATGTAGACTAGCCTACACTGCTGAAGTGACTTCCATAACCACATAGTACTGGTCATTGCCTGCTTTTCCCCTGTCACTCAGTTCCATCACCGTGGTCTCCTTTCTGTCCCTGGCGTAGAGGCCAAGTTCATAATTGCCCCAGAGCGTATTTTCCAGCCTTTCAGTCTCTCTGGCACACTTGGCCATTGATCTTTGCCTGATGCTTTCTTCACCTCATTCAGATCTAAGCTTTAATTTCACCTCCCCAGAGAGGCCTTTCCTGACTTTCTTTTCTGGAAGCTTCCTAGTCTTTCTCATCATATCACCTTACTTTATTTCTGCAAAGTACTTATCATTATCTGGTAATTTTCTCATTTATTTATTTATTGCTTTATTAATCTGTCACTGTCTCTAGAATATAAGTTCCACAAAAGTAGTAATTTTTTACGTCTTATTCATTACTGTTTTGGGATTGATGTCTGGCACAAAGTAGACATGAAACAAGTAAGTGCTGAATAAAGTTGCTAAATGTGTAAGAGAAAATGTTTGTAGATTTGGTGAGCTTAATATTATACCCATTACACAGGCTCATTCATTCACTCACTTACTCAAAAACAATTTATTGAATTAGTTATATACCAGGTAGTATTTCAGAAAACAAAGACAAATATACCTTCTTGTATACTTAGAATTCCTATACTCAAAACTGGGGAATATAACCAAGAAAAGATTTATAATATCATGTCCTAAGTGCTATATTAAAAATGTGCATAGAATGATTGGGCATGTGGGCTCTTCGATGTGGTGAGTGGGCTTTCTCTAGTTGCAGAGCCCGGGTTCCACAGCATTCTAGTTGAGGCATGAGGCTTAGTTGTCCTGTAGAAGGTGGGAATCTTAGTTCCCTTGCCAGGGATTGAACCCGTACCCCTGGCATTGGAAGGCAGATCCTTAACCACTGGACCACCAGGGAGATCCAATCATCTTGAAGAATGAATTCACCAAATGTGTTTCAGAGAGAAGAAACACAGAACAGAGAGTTGAGAAAAAGAATGGCACCTTTGGGCAGGGTGGAAATATAGGTTACCATCAAACTGTAGAGTTTAAACTTTATTCTGGAGGATTTTAAGAAAGGGAGGACACTCTCTGACTTGCAAGTAAAAAGACTACTCTTGTATCCAAGTAACAAATTAATAGAAGGCAGAAATGTGTCAGAACACAGAACAGTCAGAGGATGACAACTGGACTAAAGTAGGGGCTGAGAGAATGGAGAGAGAGGGAAGGACAGATCTCAGACATATTTAGGGGGCAGAAGTAGTGGAACTTGGGGACCAATTAGAGTTTTTCAGGTTATGAGGTCTGTGAGGATGCAGGATTGATAGACACAAAATTATATCCGCTGGCACAAAGTATCTAAGTTCGCAATAAATAAACGGATACATGAATAAAAAAAGGCAAAGTCTAAAGTCAGTCCCAGTTTCCAGCTTGGGCATCCGATGTTACTGATACCATTACCAATATACGGGTAGGCTTAGAAAGAGGAAGATAAATTCAGATAGGAAATACTGGATGTGTGGCACTTGCGAGCAAGTTTCAGGCTGTGCACATTTCCTCTGCATTCTGCTTGCAAATACAATGGTTCCTTTCTTAGTTCCTCTTTATTTTATGACACCTTTTTATCCCAAGCTAAAAGAAGCCATTTGGCACCTTCAGTGTTGTCATCAGCCATCTCCAGTTTACTAGGAAGAAGTTGACCATGTCACTAATTTTTCCACTGCTACCTGGTGGGCTGCCGTCTCTGGGGTCGCAGAGTCGGACATGACTGAAGCGACTTAGCAGCAGCAGCAGCAGCAGCTACCTTATATCAGTTGCCCTTTTTGAAGCCTTCCAGCCTCCACTGATAGTTCCCCTGCCACCTCGTTAGCCTCAGCCTACTGCCTAATTCCCAAACCAATATTTTAAGGTTTTGTTGTAAGAACAGCCCAACTTCTGTTTCAGTTATCTATTGCTCTATACATAGAGCAAAACACTCTATGCCACCTAATTATTGTTTGAAACAACAATAATTTATTGAAAGAAAGAAAGTGTAGTTGCTCAGTCAAGTCCGACTCTTTGCAATCCTATGGACTGTAGCCCACCAGGCTCCTCTGTCCATGAGATTTTACAGGCAAGAATACTGGTGTGAGGTGCCATTTCCTTCTCCAGGGGACCTCCCAGACCCACGGATTGAACTCAGGCCTCCCGCATTGCAGGCAGACTCTTTACCTCCTGAGCCATCAGGGAATCCCTAATAGTCTATCATTTCTTATAATTTCGCTGTTTGGCATGCTGCATGATTTTGCTGGTCTCACCTGAACTGTGAGCTGCTGGTCATGTGACTCTTTTCAAGCAGAAGCCAGGCTGGCCTGGAAAGTCCAAGACCTCACCACATTTCTGAGAACATCATGCTGTCTGCTGACAGGGGAGCTTTGTTTTTCCTCTACGCAATCCCACATCCTCCACTAGGCTAATCTGGATGTCTTCACAGCCTGATGATCAAGGCTAACTAGGTCCCAGACAGTGAAGAAAGAGACTCATTTCCTGAGGAAGTGAATGCAAGGTCATCTTACACAGGGACATAGAAATGGAGAGACATGATTCACTGAAGGTCATTAGTATAATAATCTATCCCACTCATTCATCCCTATGTAAAATACGCCATTGCTGCATCTGTCATGATTGAGAAGCTGGCTGCAGCAGCTTCTTCTTCTTCTGAAGAATGTGTTCAAAAATTCCAGTTAGGCACAAATAACAGATATCTTTCTCTCTTTAGTTGCGAAGTTGTGTCAGACTCTTGGAACCCCATGCACTTTAGCCTGCCAGGCTCCTCTGTCCATGGGATTCTCCAGGCAAGAATACTGGAGAGGGTTGCCATTTCCTTCTCCAGGGGCTCTACTGACCTATGAATCGAACCTGGGTCTCCTACATTGCAGCCAAATTCTTTACTGACTGAGCTATAAGGGAAGCCCTTACAGATATCTGCTATCTATCAAATCCTGAAGTTAAAGTGTAAAAACATTTGACGACCTTAAGTGGTGATGTTATAGCAAATAAAGGAAAAGAGCTCTAAGTGGAACTGAGGCTTATCACACGCTTACCTGATGCTGAATCAGAGCAAGAGCAAACAGCATGTTATTGAAAGTCTGTGCCCAAAAAGCCCAGAAAATGGCAGCAAACTGAGTCATGGTTCACGTGTGACTTGGAGCCGCAGAGAGAATACAAGATTTCATGCAACATTTCTAGAGAAAGGTGACTCGTGTTAAAAAGTAATTTTTATAAAGGATGCAGTCATAGTTCTCAATAAAATATAAAATAAACACATATTTCATTGTAACTCATTAATTAATTAGGAATGCAGTAAAATGCTAAAAAAGGAAAAACAAATAGGGAGTTCCCTGGCAGTCCAGTGGTTAGGCCTTGGTGCTTTAACTGCCATGGGCCCGGGTTCCATCCCTGGTCGGGGAACTGAGATCCCACAAAATATAGAGCATCAGGAATGCTGAAATTAATTAACTAGTAGACACAAAACTGACCAATATCCACAGGACAATAATTGTATCTCCATTGGACAACTTTATTTACATCTGTATGGATGAGAATAAGTTACATTACTGTCAGATTTATTTAATTTACAAGGTTGTGAAATAGTTCACAGATAATGAAAGACAAGAATATCTATAAAGTCCGTTAGAGTAGAGAATCAGTTATGCACTCAGTTCAGTCACTCAGTCGTGTCCAACTCTTTGAGAACCCATGAACTGCAGCACAGCAGTCTTCCCTGTCGATCACCAATTCCCAGAGCCTACTCAAATTCATACCCATTGAGTTGGTGATGTCATCCAACCATCTCACCTTCTGTCATCCCTTTCTCCACCTGCCCTCAATCTTTCCCAGCATCAGGATCTTACCAAATGAGTCAGCTCTTAGCATCAGGTGGCCAAAGGGTTGGAGTTTCAGCTTCAGCATCACTCCTTTCAATGAATATTCACAATTAATTTCCTTTAGGATGGACTGGTTGGATCTCCTTGCAGTCCAAGAGACTCTCAAGAGTCTTCTCCAACACCACAGTTCAAAAGCATCAATTTCTTGTCGCTCAGCATTTTTTATAGTCAAACTCTCACGTCCATACATGACTACTGGAAAAACCACAGCCTTGACTAGATAGACCTTTGTTGGCAAAGTAACTTGCTATTTAGTTGGTCATAGCTTTTCTTCCAAAGAGTAAGCATCTTTTAATTTCATGGCTGCAGTCACCATCTGCAGTGATTTTGGAGCCCCCCAGAATAAAGTCTGTCACTGTTGCCATGAAGTGATGGGGCCAGATGCCATGATCTTATTTTTCTGAATGTTGAGTTTTAAGCCAAATTTTTCACTCTCCTCTTTCACTTTCATCAAGAGGCTCTTTAGTTCTTTGCTTTCTGCCATAAGGTTGGTGTCATCTGCATATCTGAGGTTATTGATATTTCTCCCAGCAATCTTGATTCCACTTTGTGCTTCATCCAGCCCAGCATTTTGCATGATGTACTCTGCATATAAGTTAAATAAGCAGGGTGACAATATACAGCCTTGATGTACTCCTTTCCCGATTTGGAATCAGTCTGTTGTTCCATGTACAATTCTAACTGTTGCTTCTTGACCTGCATACAGATTTCTCAGGAGGCAGGTCAGGTTATCTGGTATTCCCATCTCTTTCAGAATTTTCCAGTTTGTCATGATCCGCACAGTCAAAGGCTTTGTTGTAGTCAATAAAGCAGAAGTAGATGTTTTCCTGGAAACCCTCTTGCTTTTTCAATGATCCAGCAGATGTTGGCAATTTGATCTCTGGTTCCTCTGCCTTTTCTAAAACCACCTTGAACATTTAGAAGTTCAGAGTTCACATATTGTTGAAGCCTGGTTTGGAGAATTTTGAGCATTAATTTGCTAGCATGTGAGATGAGTCTAATTGTGTAGTAGTTTGAACATTCTTTGGCATTGCCTTTCTTTGGGATTGGAATGAAAATTGACCTTTTCCAGTCCTGCGGCCACTGCTGAATTTTCCAAATTTGCTGGTATATTGAGTGCAGCACTTTCACAGCATCATCTTTCAGGATTTGAAACAGCTCAACTGGAATTCCATCACCTCCACTAGCTTTGTTTGTAGTGACGCTTCCTAAGGCCCATTTGACTTCACATTCCAGGATGTCTGGTTCTAGGTGAGTGATCACACCATCATGGTTATCTGGGTCATGAAGATCATTTTTGTATAGTTCTTCTGTGTATTCTTGCCACCTCTTCTTAATATTTTCTGCTTCTGTTTAGGTCCATACCATTTCTGTCCTTTATTATGCTCATCTTTGCATGAAATGTTTCCTTGGTATCTCTAATTTTCTTGAAGACATCTCTAGTCTTTCCTATTCTGTAGTTTTCCTCTATTTCTTTGCATTGATCACTGAGGAAGGCTTTCTTATCTCTCCTTGCTCTTCTTTGGAACTCTGCATTCAAATGGGTATATCTTTCCTTTTCTCCATTCTCTTTAGCCTTTCTTCTTTTCTCAGCTATTTTTAATGCTCAGACAAGCATTTTGCCTTTTTGCATTTCTTTTTCTTGGGTACGGTCTTGATCCCTGCCTCCTGTACAGTGTCATGAACCTTCGTCCATATTTCTTCAGGCACTCTGTCTATCATATCTAATCCCTAGAATATATTTGTCACTTCCACTGTACAATCATAAGGGGTTTGATTTAGGTCATACCTGGATGGTCTAGTGGTTTTTCCCACTTTCTTCAATTTAAGTCTGAATTTGGCAATAAGGAGTTTATGATCTGAGCCACAGTCAGCTCTTGGTCTTGTTTTTGCTGACTGTATAGAACTTCTCCATCTTTGGCTGCAAATAATATAATCAATCCGATTTCGGTATTGACCATCTGGTGATGTCCATGTGTAGAGTCTTCTCTTGTGTTGTTGGAAGAGGGTGTTTGCTATGACCAGTGTGTTCTCTTGGCAAAACTCTGTTAGCCTTTGACCTGCTTCATTTTGTACTCCAAAGCCAAATGTGCCTGTTACTCCAGGTAGCTCTTGACTTCCTACCTTTGCATTCCAGTTTCCTATAATGAAAAGGACATCTTTTTTGGGTGTTAGTTCTAGAAGATTTTGTAGATATTCATAGAATCGTTTGATTTCAGCTTCTTCAGCATTATTGGTCAAGGCATAGACTTGGATTACCGTGATATTGAATGGTTTGCCTTGGAAACGAACAGAGATCATTCTGTCGTTTTTGAGATTGCATCCAAGTATTGCATTTTGGACTCTTTTGTTGACTATGATGGCTACTCCATTTCTTCTAAGGGATTCTTGTGCACAGTAGTAGATATAATGGTCATCTGAATTAAATTCACCATTCCAGTCCATTTCAGTTCATTGATTCCTAAAATGTCAATGTTCACTCTTGCCATCTCCTATTTGACCACTTCCGATTTGCCTTGATTCACGGACCTATCATTCCAGGTTCCTATGACGTATTGTTCCTTACAGTATTGGACTTGACTTCCATCACCCATCACATCCACAACTGAGAGTTGTTTTTGCTTTGGCTCCATCTCTTCATTCTTTCTGGAGTTATTTCTCCACTGATCTCCAGTAGCATATTGGGCACCTACTGACCTGGGGAGTTCATCTCTCTGTGTCGTATCTTTTTGCTTTTTCGTACTGTTCATGGGGTTCTCAAGGCAAGAATACTGAAGTGGTTTGCCTTCCCTTCTCCAGTGGACCACATTTGTCAGAACTCTCCACCATGACCCATCCATCTTGGGTGGCCCCACATGGCATGGCTCACAGTTACATTGAGCTAGACAAAGCTATGGTACAAGTAAAGAGCACAATATACAATACTTAATTTTCCATTGAAAATGCTACCAGTAAACTTTTGCTCACTTTAAAGTCTTTCACATTATTTTCTGATCTTTCAATGGAGAGAAAAACTGATTCTTGAGCTATGTAAGTCCACATTTGCCTGTATTTCCACAAACAGATTAAGAACAAAACCCAGAAATTTCTGTTTCAAATTAAAATTTACAAAGTCTTGAGAGACACTTGCTTCTACTCTACTGGTGAGAACAAGGTATTAGCTACAAAACCATAGTTCAAAAAAAAACAAAATCATAACACCTGAAATGAATACAATGTATGTCAATTACATGTCAATTTATATATATACATATATCAGAGAACTAAGAACACCCCCCAAAAAAAATCTCCCTTAGGTTAATTAAATTACAGAAAGTAATAAGCCCATTCTAGAAGAGATGAGGCTCACAGCTGCTTTCAATACCAGCAGACAAGAGAGAGAAGGAGAAAGTCATAGATTAGACTGACGCAGTCAACTAGACTAGCAGCCTAACAGAGGAAGCAATTTGTTCACCTCAGTCTCAACTGAAATCTCCACTCGAAATCTTTGGCATACAATGAAAATTTATTTGTAAGACACATAAAGAAGCAAGATGTGACCTAATTTTAAGAGAGGATGTAGTCAAGAGAGCAAACCTCAAGCTGAAACTATAGACCAGAGACAGGAACTTTAAGGTAACCATGTGAAAATGTTCAGCGATTTGGTGGACAGATTAGATAATCTGCACGAATAATGGATAATTTCTTGAGATGGAAACCTATCAAAAAGAGATGGAACCTATCAAAAAGAACTCAATGTAAAATCTGAAACAAAAAATAAGAAATATCAGTTTGACAAGCTCAACAGAAGTCTGCACAGAGCAGAGGAAAGATCAACTCAAATACAGGTGAAAACATAGAAAGAAAAGAGAGAAAACAAAATGGAACAGTGAATCCAAGAGTCGTAGCAACAAATGATCTAACATATATTATATGTACTGGGTCCCCATAAAGAAGGGAGAAAGAATGGGAAAAAGAAGCATGTGAGGAGACAGTGGTCAAGAATTTTCTAAGGAGTATCTGAGTTGGTAAACATGGAGCTTCAGGGAAAATGGAACCCTGGGAAGAGCTTGGAAGTTCCTTACACCTTCTCACAAACTTTGTCTTATGTATCTCTATCATCTGGCTATTTCTGATTTATATCCTTTTAAAATAAACTGGTAACCTAATTACATTGACAATGATTGGCTATGGAGACAAATCTCCCCTAACTTGGCCGGAAAGATTGCTTTCAAGCAGCGTTGCACTCCTTAGCACATTGTTCTTTGCACTTGCTGCCAGAATTCTCGGCTCAGGTTTTGCACTAAAGCACAAGAACACCATGACCAGGAACACTTTGAGAAAACAAAGAACCTAGCTGCCAACCTTATTCAGAACCACATTTTCCAACCTGTGAATGCTGAAGTTATTTCATGGGTTCCTTGCATCCATTCAGGCACCAAGTCATTAGAACAATAATACATCTAACATATCCTAAGAAAGTAACTGGAAAAGAAAATACGCTATATGATTCCATTTAAACGACAGTCCCGAATAGGCGAAACTTATCTGTGATGACAGAAATTAGAACAATGCTTACCTCGGGCTGTTTGAAGGTATTGTCTGGAAAGGAGCAACAGGAAAAGTTCTGAGAGCTGTAAGTGTTCTATATCTTATTTAATCAAAACTCACTGAACAAACCATCTAAAGTCTGTACATTTTATGTAAATTATACCTCTACTAAAAGAATAATAAAAAAAATGTAAAAAATAAGTCTTTAAAAAGTAATCTAGGCCTAGTTCTTAAAAACAAAAGTTGTCAACATTCTGAACTCTTTTAATCAATGTTCAATAAAACATATCAGTCTAACATCATCTTCTTCAAACCCAAGAACTTAGACATGGTGGTGCGAGAAATGAGAAAGATTCTGAATCACCAGAGAAAAACTATTTTAATGCAACCAGCTTGCATGATATCATGTCTGACTAGAATACAGGAATGGAGGAAAGATTTCCATTTTTCACTAATAATAAAAATAAACCTAAGATTAGTCAACTACCAAGTAGAACATAATGTTACTTTTTCTCTAACATTTTCATATTACAGAAAAAACTCAAAGTTTCATGGTGCACAGAAGATCTTTTTAGAAAGATTTCCAAAAGCAGAATGAGAAATTTTACTTTCTAAGTTTTAAAGGAGTGTTGTTTTATTTTAATGAAGTATAAAATCACTCAGAGGAAAAACTTATTCTTAATATTTCTCTTTCCTTTCTTCCTCTCTTTTTCAACCTTCCTCTTCATGATTGTTCTCATATCTTGATTTCATTAACAAAAAATATTGCTGTTCATTATGTAAGGTACTGGTTTAGTGACTGTAAACCAACCAACCAAATAAATAAAAAGCAGTAAGAGAAGTTTGTATAAAATAGAAGTTAATTTCTCTCCCACAAAACTTTGCAAGCACAAGGGTGTGACAGCATCACAGTGTCAAGGATTTAGAGTTTTTACATTGTTGATCTGCCATCTCTAGGGTGCCTCTTTCATATATGTCAATGTCCATATGCCAGGTACCAGAGCTAGTATTCATCAGTTATTTGTATTTGATTGGCCAAAAATTAGTGGAGGACAATTAGAAGGGATCACAGTTTCTTCTGATGCTCCATAAGTTTGACCGTTGGGAAATAATTACCTTTTATATTTATATTAGAATGCAAGAAGTTTGGACTGCCATTCCAATATGGCAAAGCAAAAACACCTCTTGACCCTCATTGTCATTACCCCAAAATCTCACTGGAATCATGGTAGAAAAATTCTTAAAAGAAAAACCTCAAAAATTTACAAGCATAGAGAGGGTGGGAGAGGAGATAATAGCTGCTAAGAGACATCAACAACACAGACAGCATAACTTAGCAGACTAGAGGAAGAAGAAATAAAATGTGCAGTAAGAGTGAGGCCAGAGAATGCCAAGAAGCATGTGGATTAAGTCACCAAATCCTTTAAAGCCCAGAAATTAGAGCCACAAATTGTCTTCCCACAACAGGGGAAGCAGATGAAGCTGTAAACAAGAGCATAAAAGCAGTTCAACCACTAGACCTCCTCACTACCCTGCACAGCCAAGAAATACACCCTCCTCCTCTTTAAAGGACCCTAGAGATATCGCCAAGCAAATCTGAACAGATAGCTTCATGAACATGTTTGCCTACATGGAAAGTTGCCGTATCATTCTGCAGGAGGTTTAGAGCTGAAATAGCAATACAGGCAGAGAAAACTGAACAAACGGGGAAAAAGGCAAGTATTACCTTCAGAGATAGTATCTTCAGAGAAAATATCCATCTTATACAGGAATGCCTATTTAATCATAGTATACTTACCTGACTCAGCTAAAGAGAGCCATTTAAGAATATGCATAGTCATAGTAGTATAAGCACTTAAATACATGTTTATACTTCAACTATATTGGGAGGATGAGGGTGGCAAAGTGTGGAGATGATAAGGAGATGAGACCTAAATCTTTATTTTTCATAGTAGAAAACCAGTGGATAATAACTTAAAGTTAAAAATTAAGAAATAGTACTATAGCATATTATAACAGAAATGCAGGGGTATAAATACCTAAAGAAACTACCGAAAGAATCTAAAATGATTGACACAAAGTAGAAATTAAATGGGTGGGGCAGATTAAAGAGAGGTCAGACAAGAGGTTGCTGTATTTTGTCTTACAGAACTGACTTTGCAAACTCTGATAAAAATTTTAAATTAAATGTAGGGAATTCCCTTGTGGTCCAAGAGCTTCCCCGGTAGCCCAGCTGGTAAAGAATTCACCTGCAATGCAGGAGGCCCCAGTTCAACTCTTAGGTTGGGAACATCTGCTGGAGAAGAGATAAGCTATCCACTCCAGCATTCTTGGGCTTGCCTGGTGGCTCAGCTGGTAAAGAAAGCACTCACAGTGTGGGAGACCCCGGTTCGATTCCTGGCTTGGGAAGATTCCCCAGAGAAGGGAACGGCTACCCGACTCCAGTGTTCTGGCCTGGAGAATTTCGTGGACTTCACAGTCCATGGAGTGGCAAAGAGTCGGACACAACTGAGCAACCTTCACTCACTGATAGTCCAGTGGTTAGGACTCTGTACTCTCACTTGCTGACGGCCCAGGTTCAGTCCCTGGTTGGGGAACTAAGATCTTGCAAGCTGTGTGGTGCAGCACCCCCCAAAAAAATTTTTAGTTGACTTTTTAATTATAGCCATGCTAGTAGGGTATGAAGTGGTATCTCATTGTAGCTTTGATTTGTATTTCTCTGATCACCAGTGATACTGAGCATCTTTTCATGTGCTTATTGGCCATTTGTATATCTTCTTTGGAGAAATGCCTGTTCAGATCCTTTTATTATTTTTTATATTGCATTGTCTTTTTATTGATGAGTTGTAAGAGTTCTTTATATATTTTGGATACTAGATCTTTATCAGATTTTGCAAATATTTTCTTCCATTCTGACGGTTGTCCTTGCATGTTTAATTTTGTAAAATACTACCAATCTGTTTTTTAGAATGTGCTTATCATTTTTATTCCTACCAGCAATGTATGAGTGTTCCATTTTCTATGCATTCTCATCAGCATTGGTGGTGACAGTTTCTTTAATTTTAGCCATTCTGATAGATGCATCATGATATTCTAATTTTGTATTTTCTGATGGCTAATGATGTTGAATATCTAAATGTGCAATTTGCCAGCTATCTACTTTCTTCAGTGAGTTATACATTCTATTTATATGTTTGCCCACTTTCCAATTGGACTATTTTGGTTTTGAATGTTCTTTATTTTAGATACTAGTCCTTTCTCAGATATATGAATTTCAAAGTTTTCTCTCAGTTTGTAGCTTGTCTTTTCATTTTGTTAACAGAATCTTTCCTAGAGTAAAGGAAAAAAATGTTTTTTCATTTTGATGAGGGACAATTCATTAGCATTTGCTTTTAACAGATAGTGTTTGGGAGTCCAATCTAACACCTAGTCCTTTGATCCTGAAGTCTCTGCCTATTCAGATTCTGAAGATTTTCTCCTTTTTCTTTTTTCCTCTAAAAGTTTTGGTTTTACATTTTACTTTGAGTACATAATCCATTTGAGCTAATTTTTAATAAAATGTGAGGTTTAAGTCTTGTTTCATTTTTTCGCCTACAGATATTCAGTTGCTGTAGCACCATTTGGGGGGTATGCATGTGTGCATGCTAAGTCACTACAGTTGGGTCCAGCTCTTTGTGACCCTATGGACTGTAGCCTGCCAGGCTCCTCTGTTAATGGGATTCTCCAGGCAAGAATTCTGGAGTGGCTTGCCATGCCCTCCTCCAGGGGATCTTCCCAACCCAGGGATCAAACCTGCATTGCTTACATCTCCTACATTAGCAGTTGGGTTCTTTACCACTTTCGCCACCTGGGAAGCCCTTTGGTGAGTAATCATTAGTTAAATCCGTTTCCCCTCTAACCTGCATTCACTAATCAATGTCGTTTTAGTTGTGGCTACGAAAGACTTGTCCTCCAAGCTGCACATAAACAATGTGATGTTGCCTGAGCAATTTTTCTACAAACTTGGAGTCATCTTCATTTAGCTTGAGCTAAGCAAAGAGTCAGCTGTGTGTAGTTCCAGCTGAGCTGCTGAAAGCTGGATGAGGTCACCAACCCTTCAATTGGGCCCTCAAGAGTGACCACTTAGTGACCTTTGGGACACACAGAGTCATGTAGCTCAGTCAAGCCTGTGCAGAACCATTTTTATTGCACTTTCCCCAACACCTTTCCTCATGCTCTCCATGCCTCCAACTGCCCTGTTGCTTTATTTTTTATCCCAGCGTGAACCACTGTGCATGCTCAGTCATGTCTGACTCTTTGCAACCTCATGGGCTCTAACTCACCAGGCTCCATTGTCCATCACCTTTCCCAGGCAAGAATACTGGAGTGGGTTGCCATTTCCTTCTCCAGGGGATCTTCCCCACCCTGGGATCAAACCCAGGTCTCTTGCATTGGCAGGTGGATTCTTTACCACTGAGCCACCTTTATCCCATAAATGCCCTAAGCCGCTTACCTTCAGGGAGGCAGATTTGGGATTTGTTCTCCTGTCTCCTTCCTTGGTCTGCCTTGCAAATAAACCCTCTCTTTGCTGCAAACCTTGTTGTACTTCAGGCAAAATAAACCTGGTTCAGTAACAAAAGTCTATTCCTAGGTTCCCTGCACTGAATTAGCATTTCATGCTTATCAAAAATTACTTGGACATACTTGAGTTTATTTCTCTATCTGTTCTATTTATCTATGTGTTTACCCTTCAGCCAGTGCCACATTCTCTTGATCACTAGAGCTACTTGGTGGGCAAATTATATGAGGTAGTGTGATTCCTCTCACTTTGTGCATCTTCTTCAAGGTTGTTTTAGTGATTTTAGGACCTGTATCTTTCCATATGCTTCCTAGGTGGCTCAGTGGTAAAGAATCCACCTGCCAATGTAAGAGACCTGGGTTCGATCCCAGGGTGGGGAAGATCCCCTGGAGAAGGAAATGGCAACCCACTCCATTATTCTTGCCTGGGAAATCCTGTGGACAGAGGAGCCTGGCAGGCTAGTCTGTGGGGTCACTAAATAACAATGACAACATTTTTCCATATAAATTTTAGAATAAACTTAACTAGGAAACTTACTGAGGTGTACAAATACCCTAATTTTAAATTAATTAAATGTATATAACTTAAAAGAGCTATCTGCATGCATGCTAAGTTCCT
This sequence comes from Budorcas taxicolor, assembly GCF_023091745.1. Taxonomy (NCBI): domain Eukaryota; kingdom Metazoa; phylum Chordata; class Mammalia; order Artiodactyla; family Bovidae; genus Budorcas; species Budorcas taxicolor. The sequence continues at coordinate 89,153,887 of NC_068911.1, read as the reverse complement.
TCAGTAGTGTCCGACTCTTTGTGACGCTATGAACAGTAGCTCTCCAGGCTCTTCTGTCCATGGGATTCTCCAGGCAAGAATACTGGAGTAGATTGCCATGCCCTCCTCCCAGGAATCCTCTTGACCCAGGGATTGAACTTGAGTCTCATGTCTCGTGCATTGACAGGCAGTTTCTTTACCACTAGCACCACCTAGGAAGCCTAAAAGAGCTATCTAGAGAATACTATTTGAGTCATACATTTGTCTTTTTCAATTATTTTGAGACATATAGTACAAGTTGGATTAATGCCCATGGCTGGCACTGATTGACTCTTTGGCATTATAGTTGAGTAAGCCATTAAGTTTTTATATTGCTTCAATTAATGGGGGTAAGGAGGTGAAATGGCCATTTGTTTATAGACTTCTAGCGCCTAACATGAACATGCATGCATGTGTGGTTTACTATAAATATGTTATTCAATCAAATTAACAAGAAAGAGAAAACCAACTCAACAGGAAAGTGCACAAAATAGTATAAACAGGCAATTTCACAGAAATGAATGAATATCTAATAAGGATATCTAATAAACTCATTAAAAGCATAGAAACACAAATTAAAGTCATAGGAGATCTTTGAGGGGGCAGGATCTTTCAAAATGCTAAATATGCACAGAGCCTGGCGGGCTGCTATCCATGGGGTTGCACAGAGTTGGAGACGACTGAAGCGACTTAGCAGCAGCAGCAGCTATTTCTGGAAATAGTTATTTTACAGAAAACATAAACACGTACAGAAATATAGGGACTTGCCTAATGCTCTCACGGTTAACACTCTGCACTCCCCGTGCAGGGGGTGGGGTTTGATCCCTGGTCAGGGATCTAGATCCCACATCCCACAGCTAAAAGAGCCTATGTGCCACAGCTAAGGCCCAAGGAGCCAAATAAATAAATACTTGAAAAAAAGTAAAGCCCAGCGTGTCCAAGTTAGCAGTTCTTAACAGAGAAATGGAAACAGCTTAAGTTCATGACTGTGGGACTCACCAAGTTAATTGTGTTTCAGTTCAGTTCAGTCGCTCAGTCATGTCCGATTCTTTGCGACCCTGTGAATAGCAGCACGCCAGGCCTCCCTGTCCATCACCATCTCCCGGAGTTCACTCAGACTCATGTCCATTGAGTCAGTGATGCCATCCAGCCATCTCATCCTGGGTCGTCCCCTTCTCCTCCTGCCCCCAATCCCTCCCCACATCAGAGTCTTTTCCAATAAGTCAACTCTTCTTAGCCATATTATTTAACACTCCGTAGGCATTAAAAACAATGGAGGACATCTAAGTATTTAAATGAAAACATCTCTAAGGTGTATTGGATAAATGAAAACATGTCACAGAGTAACATGTATAATAAGGCTACAAGTATGTAAAAATGCAGATCTACAAATGTGTGTAAAGATACGTAGGGATAACAGATACACTATGTATAGGAGGGCTTCCCAGGTGTCTCAGGTGGCAAAGTGTCTGCCTGCAATTCGGGAGACCTGAGTTCATTCCCTGGGTCAGGAAAATCCCCTGGAGAAGGAAATGGCAACCTACTCCAGTACTCTTGCCTGGAAAATTCCATGGACGGAGGAGCCTTGTAGGCTACAGTCCAGGAGGTCGAAAAGAGTCGGACACGACTGAGCGACTTCACTTTCACTTTCACTTTGCAACCTCAAGTAACTCTTATCATAAGTCAAATTGAACCTGTTTAACTGAATGTATAGGAGCCTGGTAGGCTACAGTCCAGGAGGTCGAAAAGAGTCGGACGCGACTTCACTTTCACTGTCACTTTGCAACCTCAAGTAACTCTTATCATAAGTCAAATTGAACCTGTTTAACTGAATGTATAGGAGTAATACTGGGCTTCCCTGGTGACTTAATAGTAGAGAATCCGCCGGTAATGCAGGAGACTCGATTCAATCCCTGGGTCTTCCCAACCCAGGGAGATCCCTGGAGAAGGAAATGGCATCCCCCTCCAGTATTCTTACCTGGAAAATCCCATGGACAGAGGAGCCTGGTAGGCTACAGTCCATGGGGTCTCAAGAGTCAGACTAAACCACCTCTTAGCGACTGAACTGCCACTCATAGGACTAATATAATGCTGGTCGACCAACACTGACTTTGTTTTCCCACTTAATTTATTAAGACTCTTAATTGATCAAGACTCTTTAGATTTATGCTATTTTTTCAGGGATTGATCCCAAATATTACCAAACAACTCCCCTGGCATTTTAGACAAAGGCAAATCTGGTGCTCATTAATGAGTCATTTTCTTTGGCTCTCATAAAAAAAAACATGGGATTTCAGAGGCACAGAAGTGAGCATTGATCTACTCTTAGACTGTAACCAGCAGCGTAAAAAGTCGACCATTTTTTCTGTAGGCAGGGTATACTGGCCATCTATTCCTGATGGGGTAAGACTTTTCATTTATTTTCTGAAGACCTGTTGAATTTGTGCCTATCCATGCCAACTGCCAGCAGCCTCCAGTGGCACTTGTAGATAGCCTTCTTTTGGTTGCCATGTTTATTAGTCAAAATTTTTGTCTCAAAGTGATCAAAACAGCTGGCTATCTTAAGCAAAAAAGAAATTTATTATAAGGTCATCAGAGCTGACTGAATTGATGAGAATCCAGATAACCCCACTTGAGAAATGAGAATAATCTCAGAGTAGACTGTACGACCAGCTTGAGTAACAGAAACCCTGACAATGGTCACTCAGAGGACAAGGCCTCTGCCTCTGTAATAAACCTGACTTCACAACCTTGCAGGACAAAGTGTAGGACAGTGTCCAATAGGGAGATCCAAAGCTGTATGTCCCCTAAATCTGTCGAGACCAAGATGGTTACTATCTCCCACGGAAAACACACGTATTGGGAGATATCTCAAAAGATAGACGATGAGAGTGCTAGAACAAAATAAATACAGTTTCATGGTGGCCATGGCTAAAGGCAAAATTGTGGACTATTGTTAATATTAAGTTGTTAAGATAGTATTATCAAGCCCCAATATTTTGGCCACTTTAAGCGAAGGGCTGACTCATTGGAAAAGACCCCAATGCTGGGAAAGAGTAAAGGCAAAAGAAGGGGGGCAGAGGATGAGGTGGTTAGATAGTATCACCAACTCAATGGATGTGAATTTGAGCAAGCTCCAGGAGATAGTGGAGAACTGAGGAGCCTGGCATGCTGCAGTCCATGGGGTTACAAAGATTCAGACATGACTTAGTGACTGAACACCAACCAACGGTATTTTCACAATAACCTCAGAGCACAGTTGTTGAATTACCCTGCTTTTTACAGGATCACTGATTTTCATATAAGAATTATACATCTTCCCAGTATCAATAATTATGAAGTGGAAAGTGGTCTTGTTTCATTTGCAATCAATAAACAGCCAATTATTGGAGAAGAAAGTGCTCTAAAGTATATAGATGGCAAACAACAGGCTATTATGGATCTCTTTTCTTCAGCTATAGAAAGTTATAATTAGGTTTAAATAGGTAAATATGGTGGATTTAACAGATGCATTACTATTACTAATATTACTATTTTCCCTCCCAAAAGCCCACTGTGTGTGCTGTGCTTAGTCGCTCAGTCATGTCCAACTCTTTGTGACCCCATGGACTACAGCCTGTCAGGCTTCTCTTTCCATGGGGATTCTCCAGGTGAGAATACTGGAGTAGGTTGACATGCCCTCCTCCAGGGGAATCTACCCAACCCAGGGAATGAACCCTGGTCTTCTGCATTGCAGGTGGATTCTTTACCAACTGAGCCATCAGGAAAGCCCCAAAAGCCCACTAAAAGACACTAAATTTCTTTTATATTTTATTTATTTTAAAATTTTGGCCCCACCTCTCGACTTGTGGGATCTTAGTTCCCAGACTAGGAATTCAACCCCTGCCCTCGGCAATGAAAGCACAGAGTCATAATCACTAGACTGCCTGGAAATTTCCTAAATGGATATATTTTCAAAGATCCTTATCTAATATGAAGATTTTGGATGCTAGAAAGCAGATGTGAGAGTACAACTACCTTAGCAAAACAAGGAACTAAATCCTGTCTTAATAGTGAGGGAAGCTGAGAAGCAACAATTACACTGTATAGAAAAAAAATGCTCAAAAACTGATAGTGCCATATACTTGCATAAGTGAAGAGTGTAGAGGAATCATCATAACTCCCAGATCTGTACCGAATGCTGATCAACTTAACCACCATTCTCCTCCTGTAGAAGACTCAAGCTCTTTTTGGTTTTTGCATTTTTTCCCCTTTGAAGAGGGCAAAGTAGAAGATGTCTAGATAGGAAAAAAATCAATTACAATAGAGAGGAGACATGATGTACTTAAACCAGAGCGATTAAGTGGATATTTTCATAATGAATGATGAAGCCCTGGCTTCTTTCCCTACTTGGCTCTTAGGTATGGCAGCCAGACTGTCTCTCCAAAGTAAATCATTGAAAGATTCTTATCTGGGGAACTGCTGGTTTTTAGTTGTTCAGTTGTGTCTGAATCTTTTGTGATCCCACGGACTGTAGCCTGACAGGCTCCTCTGTCCATGGGATTTCCTAGGCAAGATTACTGATCCCTCCTCCAGAGGGATCATTCTGACCCAGGGAGCGAAACTGTGTCTCCAACATCAGCAGGCAGATTCTTTAGTGATAAAGAATGGTACAGTGATGTACCACCTGGGAAGCCATCTGGGGAATAGGACCAGTCTAAAAGCTCAGATCTAGGAGAAGGCAATGGCAACCCACTCCAGTACTCTTGCCTGGAAAATCCCATGGACGGATGAGCCTGGTGGGCTGCAGTCCATGGGGTCGCAAAGAGTCGGACACGACTGAGCAACGTTACTTTCACTTTTCACTTTCATACACTGGAGAAGGGAAATGGCAGCCCACTCCAGTGTTCTTGCCTGGAGAATCTCAGGGACGGTAGAGCCTGGTGGGCTGCCGTCTATGGGGTCACACAGAGCTGGACACGACTGAAGTGACTTAGCAGTAGTAGCAGCAAAAGCTCAGACCTAAGCTATGTTTCACAAAAACACAGCTCAGCCAAGTCACCCTAAAATGAAGATCATGGCCAACAAGATTAATCTGTGTGCTCTAGGTCTCTGTTCCTTTTTTTACTTGCAATTCTTAAATATGAACAAACACTCAAAGGTTACCAGGAATTGAGAAAGTATGCAATACAAAAAACAATGATGAAAATATACGAATGAAAGGAATGTGGAGGAAATGGAGACTAAGCAGACAGAACAAAATTCAAAATCTAACAAACACAAAAATCTAACAAACCAATATCCTCACATAGTTAAAAAGGATAGTATATCCACAAAATAGAAATATCAACTTTTAAAATGATTAATTTCAGGAGAATAAGAGTGATGGGGGGAAGGGAAGGTATGACGGCAAAAATGAAAAGTTCAATAGAAGTGTTGGAAGGTAAAGTTGGGTACATCTCTCAAAGAGTAAACAAAAAAGACAAGTATGAAACAGAAGAAAAGATCGGGAAAACTAGAGGGTAAGAAAGGAATTTCTAACATCTACTATATAGTAATACGAAATACTAGAAAGAAAGAACTTGAGAAACACAGAAGAAGACAACAAAACAATCAAGAAAAACTCCCAGTGTTCAAGGGTGTAAATTCCAGATTCTAAGAGCCCATTGTCCAAGACAATGATGGGAAAAGTCTCTCAAAGAAGACACAACTTTGTGAAACTTCATAGTACCAGAGAAAAAGAGAAGATTTAACAAGATTCTGGGCTTGGGGAGACAGACACTTTAGGAACAAAAATCTCAGAAGCAATGTCATTATAATTCCGAAGAAGGTAATTTCTAACTGAGAAATCTATAAATTATCAATCAAGCATATCAGTCAGGAAGAGGGTGCCCTCCAGGAGGATAATGGAGAAGGCTGAATAAAGGAACTGATTGTGAAGGTTCAAGCAGAGCCTATTCCCACCAGGGCACAAAGAGAAGAATGAATTCCTAAGATGCAGAGGGTCGTAAGACAAGGGTTGCATCTTTTAGGAGAGGATGCAGACAACTGTCTCAAGCTGACAGGAAGGAGGCCAGGAAATAAAGGCCCCAGCCTCTTTCCCTCTGCCTCCCTTCAGTCTCCTGCCTGTTCCCATGGACCAGACATCCCAAAGATGGGGAACTCTAACAGTGTTGTTTGTGAACCTCAACTCCCAGGAGACCAAGTAAAGTGAAAGCAGGGAGAGTAAGTCATAAAGACTGCTGCTAAGTCGCTTCAGTAGTGTCCGACTCTGTGCGACCCCATAGACGGCAGCCCACCAGGCTCCCCCGTCCCTGGGACTCTCCAGGCAAGAACACTGGAGTGGGTTGCCATTTCCTTCTCCAATGCATGGAAGTGAAAAGTGAAAGGGAAGTCGCTCAGTTGTGTCTGACCCTTAGCATGGACTGCAGCCTACCAGGCTCCTCCATCCATGGGATTTTCCAGGCAAGAGTACTGGAGTGGGGTGCCACTGCCCTCTCCAAGTCATAAAGACTAGATTTGTTTCAATATATAAAGTCTTTAGAATATTGGCCATCTCTATTTATTTATTCCTTTTTGGTTGCTCTGGGTCTTCATTTTGGCAGGCAGGCTTTCTCTAGTTGTGGTGCGCGGGCTCTCTAGTTGTGGTATGCAGGCTTAGTTGCTCTGAGCCATGTGGGATCTTAGTTCCCCAGCCAGGGATTAAAACTTCTTAACCACTGGACCACCAGGGAAGTCCCGGATCATCACCTTTTAAACACTCAATATATCTTACCCATTATTGTTGTTTTTACTATTTGTTCACTATCATTATCATCATTAACAGGGAACTACGAAAAGTCACATGAAATCAAATACTGACAAAATTTCCAATCGTTTGCTAAATTCCTTTCCTCTTTCCCTGATAAGTTTCTTCAACACAGACACATAAAATATATAATAAGTTTTATTAGCATAAAAAAATTTCATCTTGACTCCCAGGAACTTTTCAAATTTTTTTCCAGATTTATTAGGGATATGTCACTTGTAATAAATTTTTATTGGACTTACGGGTAGTGATGTGTAATTCAGAAGTAGTGTGACTAAGCAGGGATGACCACACAGAATTAAGTCAGCACTACTATTTTCCAGGAAAATGTTATGACTTTAACAGTATTTTCCCATGAAGGAACTTAATCAGATCACCATAGTGCAATGTTTTGCAGCATAAGTACTATCATCCCCAGATGTGCTAAATAGAATGGGGTAAGGGGTTGGGATGGGTGTGGCACTTAATAGGAAAATAATAGAATTGAATTGACCTCAAAATATGATTAGTTCATACAGCAAATAACTGATATTATACAAAACATATTGTTCAATGTTTTATCACAATGTGATATAAATTTGAGTAATAACGAGATGTCAGTTTTGGTCTATCAAATTAGCAAAGATTTTTAAAATTATGTTACGTAATACTTGTTGGCTTGGACGAAAAATGGTACTCATACTGAAGGTGGCATGTATGAATGCAAACTTTTCTAGACAGCAAGCTGGTATTATGTATTAAAAGTCCTTAAAACCTTCAGACCCATTACAGTCTACATGGAGGAGACCATATATGAAAAAGACACCATACTATGAATAGTAGAGATGTGTTCCATGTGCTATGGGAACGGACAAGTAGAAGAGTCAAGAAATTAACTATTTAAGAGAAGGCAAGACCATTTCACAAGAGAGGGCATTCTGATAGGATTTTGAAGAAGTAATAAATATTCATCTGTTACACAGAAACATTTCAGAAGTTAGTTACACTCCTCCAGAATTATGCATCACTGTGAAAAACCACAGCTGGAATCAAAATTGCCAGGAGAAATATCAATAATCTCAGACATGCAGATGACACCACCCTTATGGCAGAAAGTGAAGAATTAAAGAGCCTCTTGGTAAAAGTGAAAGAGGAGAGTAAAAAAGTTGGCTTAAAGCTCAACATTCAGAAAACTAAGATCATGGCATCCAGTCCCATCACTTCATGGCAAATAGATGAGGAAACTGTGGAAACAATGACACTTTATTTTTTGGGCTCCAAAATCACTGCAGATGGTGATTGCAGCCATGAAATTAAAAGATGCTTACTCCTTGTAAGGAAAATTATGACCAACCTAGACAGTATATTATAAAGCAGAGACATTACTTTGCCAACAAAGGTCCATCTAGTCAAAACTATGGTTTTTCCAGTAGTCATGTATGGATATGAGAGTTGGACTATAAAGAAAGCTGAGGCTAAAGAATTGATGCTTTTGAACTGTGGTGTTGGAGAAGACTCTTGAGAGTCCCTTGGACATCAAGGAAATCCAACCAGTCCACCCTAAAGGAGATCAGTCCTAGGTGTTCATTGGAAGGGCTGATGTGGCAGCTGAAACTCCAATACTTTGGCCACCTGATGCAAAGAGCTGACTCATTTGAAAAGACCCTGATGCTGGGAAGGATTGAGGGCGGGAGAAGAAGGGGACAACAGAGGATGAGATGGTTAGATGGCATCACCGACTCAATGGACATGAGTTTGGGTGGACTCCAGGAGTTGGTGATGGACAGGGAGGCCTGGTGTGCTGCAGTACATGGGGTCACAAAGAGTTGGACATGACTGAGTGACTGACCTGAACCTGACCTGATAAAAAACCATAGCAGCATGGAAAAACATATTCATCAAAGTGAGGCTTTCCATATGTCTAGAGTGGTGGGAGATAGTTCCTGACATTGCTTTTAAAATCATAACGTAGGAATAAGTTAAGCAATTGCTCATCTGCAGTACTCCCCAACCCTCAACCACCAAACACCTGTAATCCGGGGAAAAAAAAGAAAAGAAAAGAAGAAGAAGAACATAAAACAACAAGGCTAAGATAGAGATAAATATTTAAGAAGCTAATATGGAACTTATTTCAAGCAAAAGGGCAGGCAGATTAGCAAGGAGTGGGTATGAGCAAGTAGTGGCAAGTAGCCTGAAGTGTCACACTACCATTTATAATTATATTCAATATTCAAGAATAAAATAACCATATTTTAAAATAAATATATTGATTTTGTTGTTGTTCAGTTGCTCAGTCATGTCTGACTCTTTGTGATTCCATGGACTGCAGCATGCCAGGCTACCCTGTCCATCACCAACTCCTGGAGCTGCTCAAATTCGTGTCCATTGAGTCCGTGATCCCATCCAACCATCTCATCCTCTGTCATCCCCTTCTCCTCCTACTTCAATTTCTCCCAGCTTCAGAGTCTTTTCCAATGAGTCAGCTCTTCTCACCAGGTGGCCAAGTATTGAAGCTTCAACATCAGTCCCTCCAATGAATATTCAGGGTTGATTTCCTTTAGGATTGACTGGTTTGATCTCGCTGCATTCCGAGGGACTCTCAAGAGTCTTCCCCCAACACCACAATTCAAAAGCATCAATCCTTTGGCGCTCAACCTTTTTTATGATTATTGATTATTTTGGAAAAACTCAATTTTAATAAAGAATTTGTGTCTGCCACTTTTACAAATGAGCTTCTATAACCATTCAACCACAAGCACAGGAGAAGAGTGACAGAAATGAGGAAAATTTGGGATACATTTTTTTTAAAAGCAGCAGACAGTTGGCAGTAACTGATGTTAACTAAGAGAAAAGAGAGTAGCAAACGTCTGTCTGCACTGAGTTTCCCCACTTCCTCTTTCCCCGGGTTTAGAGTAATCTTCCATATCCTCCCGCCAAAAATCTCTTTTTCCATCTCCTCATTGCTTCTTAATTGGGAAACCCCAGGCAGAGAAGGGGATAGGACAGTGTCAGAGTACACATGCCCCTGAGGACTCTCCTGCTCCTCACATCCAGCTGTGTACATAAATGAGAGGGACAAAAGCCAAGAAGGGAAAGAGAGGAAACTCCACTTGGAGAATCCTCAGTTCAGTTCAGTTCAGTTCAGTCGCTCAGTCGTGTCCGACTCTTTGCGACCCCATGAATGGCAGCACGCCAGGCCTCCGTGTCCATCACCAACTCCCAGAGTTCACTCAGACCCACGTCCATCGAGTCAGTGATGCCATCCAGCCGTCTCATCCTCTGTCGTCCCCTTCTCCTCCTGCCCCCAATCCCTCCCAGCATCAGGGTCTTTTCCAATGAGTCAGCTCTTCATATGAGGTGGCCAGGAGAATCCTAAACGGACACTATTTCTTGGAATATCTTTCTTCTCTTTATTTCCTCAAGCAAACTGTGTGTGTGTGAGAGAGAGAGAGACAGAGAAGAAGGAGGAAGAGAAGGAGAGTGGGAGGGAGGGAGGGGGAATTTGGAGCTGTTAACTGCCGATTTGGTTTGCACTTCTGCTGTCTCTGCCACCCTGCTCTAGTGGCGAGGGGGAGAGGTACGGAGACAATGACACCTTAAGTGGAAGACTTTTTCTCTCAGGAGACCTTTTAAAATACAGATCCAGGACTTCCCTGGTGGCTCAGCGGTGAAGAATCCATCTGCCAACGCAGGAGACGTGGGTTCAGTCCCCGATATGGGAGGAACTAAGTCCGTGTGCCACGGCTATGAAGCCCATGCTTCAGAGTCCAGTAGCTGCAACTACGGAGGCCCACGCACCCTGGAGCCCAGACTCTACAACGAGAGAGGCCACCGCAGTGAGAAATCCTCAGCACAACGTGAGAGTAGCCCTTGTTTGCCACAACTTGAGAGAAAAGCCCACACAGAAATGAAGACCCCAAGACAGCCAAAATAAATAAGTAAATAAAATTTAAAATGCTTAAAATTCAGACTTATGTTTTAATTCAAACGATGTATCCTGTGACTAGCATTCATGTAGCATAACTAATTTTCCAAAATTAAAAATGCTATCTGGATTGTGATACTCTGGTGGAATAATCAACAGAGACTTCTTTGAAAAATGTGATATAAAGCCCCAAAGGGATTAGCCTTTACTGAGTGCCTGTTATGTGCCTAGTACTTCTCATGTGTTAGCTCACTGAACTCTCGCAGGAACCTTGCAATCTATTTACTCACATATTACAGACAAGTAAACTGAAGTTCAGCGAGATAAAACACGCTCAGGGTCACAAAGATAATTCGTCTGACTTCAAATTTGTTCTCTTCTCAGTACCATACTGTCTCTCTCTTATGAATTATCATTATTATTATTATGGCTATGCTTCTCAGATTGAAGGTGAATTCAATGGAATAACTGCTATGTTTGTGGCAGGGCTTTTCCAAAACAGGCTTGTTTTCAAGAATATGTTGGTTCATTTGCTCAACAAACCTTACCAATGTGACAATGATGTCCTGAAATCACTTTTAATTCAGAGAACACTACCACAAGAATAAACTCTTAAGAGAGTCTGAGAGAAATTCATTCTACCTAGGGAGGATAAAGGAAACTTTCATAAAGGAGAGGGAACAAAATTTTGAGTTACAAATAGATTTTTTTTCTAGTGGAGGAACGGGCAAACATAGACATATGTGGTACATTTAGAAATGGCATATGTCAACACCCAAAAAATGGCAAAGTTCGTGTGAAAAGCAATTGCAGGTCTCCAACACTGAAACGTCAAGGCTGTATATTATCACCCTGCTTATTAAACTTATATGCAGAGTGCATCATGAGAAACGCTGGGCTGGAAGAAGCACAAGCTGGAATCAAGAGTGCCGGGAGAAATATCAACAACCTCAGATATGCAGATGACACCAGCCTTATGGCAGACAGTGAAGAGGAACTAAACAGCCTCTTGATGAAAGTGAAAGAGGAGAGTGAAAAAGTTGGCTTAAAGCTCAACATTCAGAAAATAAAGATCATGGCATCTGGTCCCATCACTTCATGGGAAATAGATGGGGTAACAGTGGAAACAGTGTCAGACTTTATTTTGGGGGGCTCCAAAATCACTGCAGACGGTGATTGCAGCCATGAAATTAAAAGACGCTTACTCCTTGGAAGAAAAGTTATGACCAACCTAGATAGCACGTTGAAAAGCAGAGACATTACTTTGCCAACAAAGATCCGTCTAGTGAAGGCTATGGTTTTTCCATTGGTCATGTATGGATGCGAGAGTTGGATTGTGAAGAAAGCTGAGCACCGAAGAATTGATGCTTTTGAACTGTGGTGTTGGAGAAGACTCTTGAGAGTCCCTTGGACTGCAAGGAGATCCAACCAATCCATTCTAAAGGAGATCAGCCCTGGGTGTTCTTTGGAAGGAATGATGCTAAAGCTGAAACTCCAGTACTTTGGCCACCTCATGGGAAGAGTTGACTCATTGGAAAAGACTTTGATGCTGGGAGGGATTGGGGGCAGGAGGAAAAGGGGACGACAGAGGATGAGATGGCTAGATGACATCACTGACTTGATGGATGTGAGTTTGAGTGAACTCTGGGAGTTGGTGATGGACAGGGAGGCCTGGCATGCCGCAATTCATGGGGTCGCAAAGAGTCGGACACGACTGAGCGACTGAATTGAACTGAACTGAACACTGAAACTCTGAGCAGATTCAGGGGAACTGTGAAAATGAAACTTGTAAATATGTCCTTGTAATACTTGAAATGATTATAAAGTAGAATCATGAGTGCTAACATTTCTGACTTGTATTTCTTCTTCCCTAAGCTGATGCAATGGACATGAATTTGAGCAAACTCTGGAGACAGTGAAGGACAGAGGAGCCTGGCATGCTGCAGTCCATGGGGTTGCAAAGAGTCAGGCACGACTTAGTGACTGAATAACAACAACAGAAACAAAGCCACACAATTCTGGGATCTCTTGATCTGAAGAATGCCACATTCTTACAGGTAGCAGAGATGACCAAACTTCAGACATGCTTTCATGCTATGAGGTGCATTAGAAAGGAGCATCCCTACACAACTGTTTCCTTGACCTTGTGCAAACGTAACCTCAGATAAGTCTGAATCATTATTCCTATCAATTCTTAAAATTCACCCAGTTTTAATAGTTCAGCCTAACATAAAAATGAAGTTCCAGAGGTAGAAATACAAATGATCAATAAGCCTATGAGACTATATTTATCTCATTGTTTTAGGATTTAACTAAGTAAATGTGAAAACTGTGGGGCTACAAGATATTCTCAATGTCTCTCATACTTTTTAAGTTTCTGTCCTTTTGCAATATTAAGCTCCAAGATAATTCTTCTTTTCTATCTCCCAGGCCTTATTCAGTCTTCAGTTGTGTCCATTCCGCTATTCAGCTCATCTAGTTTTCGTTTCAATGATCATATTTTTCATTGCCATCATTGTTCATTGATTCTCTTTCATAATATTCTGTTCTTGTTTCATGGTTACAATCCACTCTTACCTCTTGCTCTATAAATCCAGCCTCTGCAGATGTTAGCTGGGTTTCATGTTTCCCTTCGTGGTTTTGATTTTTCCTTTAATGGTTGATGATTTTTGGTTTTCAGTTCCTCTGTGTATTTGAGATCCTACATTTACCTGTCTGAGAACTCTGCTTCTGTTCAAAAGAGTCTGCATCAGTTATCATCAGGAAAGAGTTGAATCTGATGCCTGTTTACAGTAGTTTATCTTCTGGAAATACCAGCTCCTTTCTGAGGGTAAAAATCACCCAGGATACTGCCCTGCCTTGGACTCAAGTGCTCACCCCCACTGCTTCAGTTAGGAGGGGACGGTTCTGCTGGCTTCCTCTTGCTGGGCCAGGGTTGACCTGGTTGACCATTCTAGATGCTTCCTTAATCATACAAATGATTGCTGAAGAGATCCTTTCTATTCCTTACAGTCACTGTTATGTGTTCAGAGCAATCCTGGAGCCAGTCCCATCTTCGGCAGAAGCACCTTCCTGCTTATGTATTTTCCTCTTCTTAGCTAATCATGTGTGTTTCTCTTTGGAGTTTTTCAAAATTTCTGTGCAATGATGGCATTTTCCCTGATTTTTAGTCCTTCTATGACTATATTTTTTCTCTTATTTTTTTTTATTTTGTGGCTGCTGTGGAATGTCTATATAGGAGAGATTTAAGGGCTATAATCTGTTCCTATGGAGGAGACTTAAATTCTCTTTGTTGTTACATAATATTGAGGAGAGTTCCCTGTGCTATACAGTAGGTTCTTGTTGGTTATCCACTTTAAATATAGCAGTGTGTGTATACATGTCAATCCCATACTCCCTAACTATTCCTTCCCCTTATCCCTCCCCCGGGCAACCATAAGTTCGTTCTCTAAGTCTGTGAGTCTGTTTTTGTAAATTATTATTACAAAATTATTCTTTTGTAAATAAGTTCATTTGTATAATCATTTTTTAGATTCTGCAGATAAGCAATATCATATATTTGTCTTTCTCTGTCTGACTTTACAGAGACTTAAATATCGATGATATGCCATTGAGTGCTATTGAAACATGAGTAAATAAATAATTATTTCAAAACTTTGTGTATATGTATCTGTTCTTGCAGACTTCCTTGGCAGTGGTTAAGACAGTGGTTAAGACTCTGCTTCCAATGCAGTGGGCATGGGTTCAATCCCTGCTCAGGGAACTAAGATCCCACATACAGTAATGATGCGGCCAAAAAATATTATACATGTGTGTGTTTTTGTATGTATTTAATTCTATTTATTTATTCTCCCAATAGTACCTAATGGCAAAATATATTAAATATATGGTAACACGCATACACACACAAACACACTTTTCCATTCAATTAAAAAGTCTCTTCCTTTAAAACAGGTTGCAGTCCTTAATTCTCTCAAATAAATGCATTTAACTGGACCAAGGATTCATAGAAGTTTATGAACTAGAGGACTCCTGAAAAAGAGTTGTGAAGTTTGAAAAAATTAAGGAAAGAAACATGTGGGAGATTGTTTCTTGGCCCTTAAAAGGCACCCTCTATAACTTCAGGATCTAATTCAAATTCCTTAGGTTTGCAAAGAAGACTTGACTTGGCCTCCCTCTGGCCTCACCTCCGATCACTTCCCCATCTACTATGCCCTTTTCCCTGCTAAACTGGAGAACTTGCTGTTCTCCAAATTTATCAGCAGTTTCAGTTTCTGAGCCTTCCTTTGCTTGGAACATTTCGTCACTGGCAAGATTTTCACATCCAAATAGTAACACTGTTTAAAGATAATTCTTTGTTTAAAGACTTCAACTGATAATGTATTTCTTACAATTAGCTACCATGTTTCAGCCCATGATATGCAACATTATCTTCCTTTTCAAGGATGCCAGAGCATGATGTACAAGTCAGCCTCTCCTTGATCCTAAGACCATCAATATCTCTGGAGCATTGCCTGTGCAGTGACAGGGTATTAGATAGGTAAAAAGACTTTCAGAAACACCTTATTATTCCTTCTCTGGGAGATAAGAATGATAACATTATTGACTTCAGTAATGATGTGTGAACAGGATTCAGCAGACTTGGGTCTTAATCCAGATTCTGATCAATATGACTTTGACAAACCAAGACAATTTAATTTCTCTCAGCCTTGGTTTCTACACTGAGGATGTATCCTCTACATGAGGGTGCTAGAAAGATGCTCCCTCACCTTTCTCCCAGGTTTCTAATTTAGTAGCAGATCAAATAAATTTTTTTTAAATTCTGAATTATTTTAATTACTCAGTAACCAACGATATTATTAAAATACTCAAATAACACTAAAAGAAAAATGTTTCCCACCAGTTCTCAGAGTTCTTCCTTCTCATTCTTTGCACTGCTGCCCAGTACCCCAAGATATTGCCAGACCATCATTTATATAATCATTCCTTTGCTGATGTACATCACAATCACTTCTATTTTTCTGTCTTATTATACAGAATGTTAGAGGGAACATCCTGGTAAGAAGTTGCATATTTTCTAATGTATCTGCTTTACTTACAGCAAGAAGTCTGTGCTCTGAGTTTTGTTCCCACCATAAGTTGGCTGCTGCTGCTGCTAAGTTGCTTCAGTCGTGTCCGACTCTGTGCGACCCCATGGACGGCAGCCCACCAGGCTACCCCGTCCCTGGGATTCTCCAGGCAAGAACACTGGGGTGGGTTGCCATTTCCTTCTCCAGTACGTGAAAGTGAAAAGTGAAAGTGAAGTCGCTCAGTTGTGTCCGACTCTTTGCGACCCCATAGACTGCAGCCTGCCAGGCTCCTTGGCCCATGGGATTATTGGCTAAGCAGCATTAAAACAAAGGTCTCCAGTGTATGCAGATAAAAGTCCCCTAGAGATGGAAGCTTCAGAATAGCGACAAAGCACTTTCCCTTGAAGTCTGACAATTGTAACCTGGAGCTAGATGAATTTCAGCTGTGGGCAGCCATCCCTTGGAGAAGGATGTCAGGGCTGATATGTAGGGCGTTGACTCTCTTGAGGTTTGGGCCAAGGATGAGCATTGACGACGTCTTAGAGAGGGGAGTAAATCCTTGAGAGAACCCAGAACCTCACAGCTAGGTGAGCTACTCGATTTGCTGAGTCACTGGAGCCGTAAAGACAGAAAATAACAGAGAATCCCTTATCTTGCTCCTCATAAAGCCCTCTGGGTCTCATGAAGGAAACACATGTAATTATCGGCCAGAGCAGGAAGGAATCTGGAAGCTTCTCTCTTCAGCTACTATGGAGGCCACTGAGGGAGGTCAGTGACCACCCTGACCTGAAGAGATGCGACTAGTGAGAGAGAAGCCCTAGACCCGTGGAGGGCAGCACCACAGAACAAAATAGCAAAAGCAGAAGAAAGAAGACCAGTCCAGCTGAAAGCGCCAAACAGGCCAAGGAAGACTGTGAACTGACTTCAGACATTACAGGAGCTCTCTGTACTGAAGGCTACGAAACGCCAGCATGGTGCCAGGGGCGCTTAGAGTCAACCAACATCCCCCGCAGTCCTCATGGGTACTCCAAAAGGGATATTATTACATATCCCTGGTGGACATATGAAAACATGAGTCAAGCAAGACTCAAGAAGTTCTCTTTCCTTTCTTTCTTTCTTCCTTCCTTGCACAAATATTTGTTCAGAATCTGTGATGAGGCTGGTACTATTCTCAGCGCTGCAAACAGAGGTAAACCAGGAGGTAAGGTCCCTGCTTTCATGGATCTATATATCCTAGCAGATGATGATAAACAATAAAACAAATAAATGAATCAAAATATAAACAAATACATAAATAAACAAGAAAAATATTAGATGCAATAAGTGTATTAAGAATATTAGGTTGTGATGGATTTAAAGTAGGGATATTAAGGGAATTTTTGGAGGTGATGGAGACGGTCTACATATTTTAGAAAAAAAAATTTTAACAGTTGATTTTCAATGCTGTGTTACTTTCAAGTGAACAGCAAAGTAATCAGTTATAAATATACATATATCCACTCTCTGAGATGCTCTACATCTTCCTTAGGGTGGTTACACAATTGTGTGCATTTGTCAAAATTCATAGAATGGTATACCTTATAAAGGGTGACTCATCATATGTAAATTAAGTCTTGAAAACCTTGACCTTTAAAAAATAGGATCCTATAATAAAAAGCTACAGAAGACTGCTTCGGGTTGTACAACAAAGCCTCACCTAGACGGTTGTCATTAAGTTGAGATTCGAATGTAAGGAAGAAGGTGAATTGAAAGGCATGCTTTTTTTCGCAAAATCTCTATGGTGGGGATGAGCTTTGCATACTCAAGTTAGAGCACAGTGTGTGAGGTTGGAGAAGTGAACAAGACCCAGAACAGGGGGGAGGTTAGAAACCAAAATCAAAAGATTAAGGCTATTTTTGTGCCACAGGAAAACTTAGGTTTTTAAGCAAGGGAGTTACAAGTTCTGATTTCTGCTTTTGAATGATCATTCAGACTTGTAGAAAGCAAGAGTGGAAGGAAGGACACAGGAGACTATTAAATAGTCCAAGCAAGAGATTATGGTGTCACGGGATGAAAACACAGAGATAGAAAGGATGAAAACATCAAGATAGAAAGAAGGAGATATAACACAATATGCTTCCACGCTTAGTCGCTCAGTCGTGTCCGACTCTTTGAGACCACCTGGACTATAGACCACCAGGCTCCTCTGTCCATGGGATTCTCCAGGCAAGAATACTGGAGTGGATTGCCATTTTCTCCTCCAGGGGATCTTCCCATTCCAGGGACTGAACCTGCATCTTCTGTGTCTCATGCATCTACCTGCTTTACCCACCACCAGGGAAGCCCCCAGATACCATATAACTCTATTATATTAGTTAGGATAACAAGTAAATCCTGATCTCCGTGGCTTAGCAGAGTAGGATTCTCTTTGGTCTTCCTGACTGGTGTGCTTTTATTTGGTACATAGAGGATGAGGCTCCGTCTACCTTCTGACTGCACTCTCCTCCAGGGCTATGGAAGTCCTCCTCATTCAGTTATCAGATGGCAAATACATGGCCAATTGTGGGAGATTTTTATGGGCCTGGTCTGAAACTGTTATGCATCAAGCTAACCCACACTATGTTAACTAGAACCTCATACGGTGTGTTAACTAATCACATACTCCATGCACCTAACTGCCAAGGAGGCAAAGAAAGGTAATCTATGACTGTGCCCAGCTGGAAAGGGAACCTGGTTTGGTACTCATCAATCTCTGCTGCCATTTTCTTTCAGAGGTAGAGATAACAAGACTTGGAAAAGGATTGTGTGACACTGATGAGAGGAAGAGAGGAATCAAGAAGGAAGCCTCAGACATGTACACACTTCTATATTTTAAGTGGATAACCAGCAAGGACCTACTGTGTAGCACAGGTAACTTTGCTTAATGTTATGTGGCAGCCTGGATGGGAGAGAGGTTTGAGGGAGAATGGATACATGCATATGTATGGCTGAGTCCCTTCACTGTTCATCTGAAACTATCACAATATTCAGTTCACATTGTTAACTGGCTATCAGTTCAGTTCAGTTCATTTCAGTTCAGTCACTTAGTCATGTCAACTCTGCAATCCCAGGGACTGCAGCACACCAGAGTTCCTTCTCCATCACCAACTCCAGGAGCTTGCTCAAACTCATGTCCATCGAGTCAGTGATGCCATCCAACCATCTCATCCTCTGTCACCCCTTCTCCTCCTGTCTTCAATCTCTCCCAGCATCAGGGTCTTTTCCAATGAGTCAGTTCTTCATAACAGATAGCCAAAGTATTGGAGCTTCAGCTTCAGCATCGGTCCTTCCAAGGAATATTCAGGACTGTTTTCCTTTAGGATTGACTGGTTTGGTCTCCTTGCAGTCCCAGAGACTCTCAAGAGTCTTCTCCAACACCACAGTTCAAAAGCATCAGTTCTTCGGCCCTTAGCTTTCTTTATGGTCCAACTCTCATATCCATACTGGCTATACCTCAATAAAAAATAAAATGTTCCCCAAAGAAAGAAGTCTCAGAATTCTCTCACTAGTGATGCTTGGTAACGGGGGTAGAAGAATGCCTAGGATGTGTGCTTGATTCCTCACCTTTCTCTGATCTCACCTGTTATGAGGGAAGATGAAGAGAAGGAGACACAAAGATTTTGCCCATAGCAATTGAGCAAAACATGAAGGCAGAGAGGGAGGAAGTTATTCTAAAGGGAAACTGTCCCTGATGATATAAAGTATTTCCCTGAAGAAGGGTGCACTCACCTGGCTAAGTATACCTAATACTAAGTGAGCAGCCATCAGTCTTGGTGCAGCAAGCAGCAGCTACTAGTCTTACCAGCATTGTTCATACTGAAGATGCTAAGACCAAAAATCTTCCTGGTAGGTTTTCCCTTCACTGAGTCAGAGGATGTGCAAAGACAATGGGCATAGTTTTACTTTTAACTATACCCCTTCCCCAGACTCCCAGGTGAAGAATCAAGCCTACTTGATAACATTTTAAAAGGAAATTTTGAACTCTTTGAGGTCACCTTTTAAATCTTCATATCCAAACCTAGTATACAGCATACTTAACATAAACTATGCCCTCTGTAAACATTTGTCGGAGAAGGCAAATGGCAACCCACTCCAGTACTCTTGCCTGGAAAATCCCATAGGTGGAGGAGCCTGGTAGGCTGCAGTCCATGGGGTCGCAAAGAGTCAGACACAATTGAGCAACTTCACTTTCCCTTTTCACTTTCATGCTTTGGAGAAGGAAATGGCAACCCACTCCACTGTTCTTGCCTGGAGAATCCCAGGGACGAGGGAACCTGGTGGGCTGCTGTCCATGGGGTCGCACAGAGTTGGACACGACTGAAGCGACTTAGCAGAAACATTTGTGAAAAATTAAATATTTATATGTAGGCTAAAGGTCAAGATTTCATGGGAAATAGATGGGGAAACAGTGGAAACAGTGTCAGACTTTATTTTGGGGGGCTCCAAAATCACTGCCGATGGTGATTGCAGCCATGAAATTAAAAGACGCTTACTCCTGGGAAGAAACGTTATGACCAACCTAGATAGCACGTTGAAAAGCAGAGACATTACTTTGCCAACAAAGATCCGTCTAGTGAAGGCTATGGTTTTTCCTGTGGTCATGTATGGATGTGAGAGTTGGACTGTGAAGAAGGCTGAGCACCGAAGAACTGATGCTTTTGAACTGTGGTATTGGAGAAGACTCTTGAGAGTCCCTTGGACTGCAAGGAGATCCAACCAGTCCATTCTGAAGGAGATCAGCCCTGGGTGTTGTTTGGAAGGAATGATGCTAAAGCTGAAACTCTAGTACTTTGGCCACCTCATGGGAAGAGTTGACTCATTGGAAAAGACTCTGATGCTGGGAGGGATTGGAGGCAGGAGGAGAAGGGGACGACAGAGGATGAGTTGGCTGGATGGCATCACTGACTCGATGGACATAAGTCTGAGTGAACTCCGGGAGATGGTGATGGACAGGGAGGCCTGGCGTGCTGCGATTCATGGGGTTGCAAAGAGTCAGACATGACTGAGCAACTGAACTGAACTGAACTGAAAGGTCAAGATTGTTTATATATAGCAAGTTATCTGAAAGCAAGCAAGTATACTACAAGACCTCAGTACGAATTTATGAACAATGGTTTGGCTTCAGTTTTGATCCCATTATGACTAATCTCATTTTCCTTGGAAAGATGCTTAATTCGAAACCACCCATTTATCTTGTTAGATGCAAAATACTTAATTTTCTTAAGAACTTCTAAAAATTTAATATTCTGTTCTATTCATGATTCTTTTTAGTATTCTCTATCAATTTCATTGTCATGTTAATTAAGTTAATGTCTTAAAATCTATGTATATGAATTGTAACTTTTTCACTCATTATACAAATGATACAAATTTATTGAACAAAAATTTACAAAATACAAAACTAAAAACAAAAAGAAGAAAATATAAAATGCTTATAACCGAACCATGCTGAGATATTTGGCATCTGTATGTATACCCTTCTGGACTTCATATTTCATATATATTTATATATATCCCTCCTTTATCAAGATAGGATCACTCTGAACTTAATATTTCTGCACCTACATTTTAAATAGTATTTAAAAAGCAAATTCCAAGTGAGAATGTTTTAAATTTATTTTCAAATATGTGTTGTTTGTTCCAGCTTCACACATCATGGTAATTTTTCCTAAAAGCAGATATAGATAACACTTACTTTATGGACTTCAATAACACAAATGAGTCAAAATTTAACTAAAAGAGTTTCAGGTCAGTATAAGTAAGGGCAGCGTAGCAGGGATTTACAACACAGGTAGAATTTGAACCAGTTGATCTTTAAGTCCCCAAAAGTGAGTTCTGTTATTCTCTATCTAGAGTAAGGGAAGATAAGAGGTAGAGAGGAGGAAGCAAGAGTTTTTAAGATTTACCAGAGGTACAGGGAACTGTATGATGGTAATGAATGCATATGGGGAGTAAGAAAGAGAAAAACAAATGTCATATATTAATGCATATATATGGAATCTAGAAAAATGTACAGATGAACCTATTTTCAGGGCAGGAATAGAGACAGAGATATAGAGAATGGGCGTGTGGGCATGAGGGCAAGGGGAGATTGGGAAGAACTGGGAGATTAGGATTGACATATATACACTACCATGTGTGAGACAGATGGCTAGTGAGACCCTGCTGTAAAACACAGGAAGCTCAGCTTAGTGCTCTGTGAAGACCCAGAGGAGTGGGATGGGGGTGGGAGGTGGGGGGTGGAAGTGAGGTCCCACAGGGAGGGGATGTATGTATACATATAGCTGATTCACTTCTTTGTACAGCAAAAGCTAATACAACATTGTAAAGCAATTATACTCCAATTTAAAAAAAATTGGAAGACAGATCATACGCAAATTGGGGTGTTGTGTATTATAAGGAGGCAGGGTGGGGAGAGGAAGGGTATTAAGTATATTAATCATTGCCTCCTTCTCTTTTGTTCTCCTCTTCCTCTTTCTTCTTCTGGCTTTAACTTTTGTATCTGAATGTCCCTAGATCTCCAAACTTCTGAAGTAATTCTTTGCTATGAATACCCATATACAGATACGCGACCGACTCCAGTATTCTTGCCTGGAGCATCCCGTGGACAGAGGAGCCTGGCGGGCCACAGTTCATGGGGTCACACAGAGTCAGACACGACTGAAGTTACTTAGCACAGCACAGCACAACACATATACTCACTGCTTCCTATAAACTAGGACAGATTAAGTTATGCTAACAGTAATGAACAACCCCCAAATCTCAATGACATAAAACAATAAAGGTTTATATTTCATTCACGCTACTTAACATCAGGAACTTCCCTGGTGGGTCAGTGGTAAAGAACTCGCCTGCCAATGCAGGAGACGTGGGTTCAATCCTGAGTCAGGAAGATTCCCCTGGAGAAGGAAGTGACAACCCACTCCAGTATTCTCATCCAAGAAATCCCATGGACAGAGGAGCCTGATGGGCTACAGTCCATGAGGTCACAAAGAGTTGGACACAACATGTGACTTAGCAATTAAACACACACACACACACACACGTAACATCAGATTCAGTCAGGGATCCAAGTGATAGACCAGCCACTATCTTAAACATTTCCCTCCATGCCGGAGGGAAAGAGAGCTCTAGAGAATCAGCAATCAAATGCTCATCTCGGAGATAACACACCAAATCTCTGCTCATATCTCACCAGCCAGAAATAGTCACATGATCTCACCAAACCATAGGGTACAATGCTACCAAAGTGCTGCTGGAAGGTGAAGAACAAGAAATACTTGGCAGGTTTTACTAATTACTGTCACACTATATGCCTATGGGAAGTCCAATGTCAGTTTCAGATCTCTTTCTGACATCTGTTTTCCCATAAACTTGAAAGCACATTGTTCTGTTCAATGTCATATTCAGTTTCTAAAAAGCTTTTTGATATAAAATAATTAAATGTTTCACTTTTCCATATATTTCCCATCGTTCTACATAGACTCCATTCAGTTCAATGGTGCTTTAAAAGTTTGCAGCACTGGAAGACTGAGTATCTCCACTTGAAGATTAAGTATTTATTGAATAAATGAGTGGAAATTTAAATTTATTCAATATTTATTTATTGAATAAATGAGTTTAAGAACCCACATGTTTCTTAAACCTTGCTCTATGCCATGCATTAGAATTTCTCTCCAATTGTTTTAAATTGTGCACTAGGGAAGTGAGTTTTATTTCTTTTATTGCCCTTATTCACACCATGGTCTGTATGAAGCTCTTGGGATGGGTGGAGAACTCCTGTACTGTAATTTCATGGCCTTACTGCCAATGTTCTTAATTTTGTCCTCTACTGACGTATTTTGTAATTCACTGAGCTCCACCTTTTTCTTCTCTTATCTTCTCTTGCTCTTTCCTTCACTTCCCAAGATTACAAAATACATGACATAAACAACAAATTATATAATTTATGCTTTAGTTTTAATACTATATGCCAAACAATTGTTTCCCCACAATGTCTAGCTATTTTGTATTGTTTAGATTATTATAATTATTCATGTGATTTCTTAGAACGTGTTTCTTTTTCCTCTCTTCTTCTCTCTACTGCTTGATCCGCATCCACCTGACACTTCTCCATAGCTTTTCCCTGTTAGCTGAGGTTGAACATATTGAAAAGGTTTTAAATGTCTCCTCTCTTCCTCTGACATTTGACATTCTGTCTCTCTTTAGAGTCTCTCTTTTTAAAGTTTGTGGAATAGTGACATCACCATACCACTGTGCCACTTCAGGCAATCTTAAAGCTTGTTCAATGCACTGTTAGCCCAAATCAAGTATGACAATCTCCCCACCTTGTCTTTAGGTGTCTAGAAGGGATTGGGCTCATGAGCACTGAAACACTGGGAAAGCGGTTGAAAGGCGACCTGCCTCCGCCAGAAAAAAAAAAGGTCCTGCCTGGCTTGTAGTCAGTGACTGGCAAGTGCAATCAAGAGATGGAAGGTGTAGGGAAGTAAGGTGACATTTATCTCTAAAGGCTGAACACTGGACTAGCAAAGTCTTCTAGCCTTTGAAAGGAACTTTCATCAATGTATCTTCTCTCAACTCCTCAAATACATCATGGGTAGGAAATGGCAACCAACTCCAGTGTTTTTGCCTGGAGAATCCCAGGGACCAGGGAGCCTGGTGGGCTGCCGTCTCTGGGGTTGCACAGGGTTGGACACGACTGACGCGACTTAGCAGCAGCAGTGTGTACTGGGGGGAAGGGGGGTGGGCAGGGAAGGTTTGTTTTCTTGGGCAACTTTCAAGCTAAGTTCACAAACAAAACTCTTTCTCTCCTCTATCCTTCTCCCTCTGGTTCCTCCCTGAATTCCCACCCATACCCATAGCATCTTTTCCACACAAAACCCTCATTCTCCTTTTTTCTTCCACAATAGAACTGAACACCCCCTCAAAACCAGAACTCACAAGATTAGGCAGTGTTTCCTCTTTGCTTAATGTAGGGTTTCCAAACACTGTGCAGAGATGGGGGGAAGTGCCCATAGGAAATGGGAGGAGGAGAAAGAAACCCTCCCCCCTTGATTGGGTTAATCCATTAAAGTAATCATTAAAAGTTTATGCTAAAATAAGGTGAACATGTACACCTTGTCATACTTGGAGATTTGTTAAAATGAATAAATAAATAAGATGAATAAAGAAGGGTATCTCTTGTTCATTATTTGGCCTAGTTAAAGGTTAATTTTCAACCCTTTTCTAGTAATAATTTTTTATGAATAAGGACAAGAAGGGACTGAGTACCTTTGAGAGATGCAGAAAACACATGGGCAGAGAATGTGACCAGGCAAAGAATGGGAGAAGCTGTGACAGTTCAGCTGTTGCCTTGCCCAAGTAAAGTTATATTTACTTCCTAAACTATGGCTTAAAATAGTCATATAATTCCATTTTCCAGAGAAATATCATGGTTTGTTCCTTCCAACTATCTCTTCATCCTATTCCCGCTGACCATACCTATCTTCATAGTCACACCTACCTGGTCTAGACTAGATTCTTCTTGGCACCAAACTCAAACCCTCGAAATTCTGTGGGTGAGCTGGTGTATAATCATCTCATCTCTCATTTGCTCTGGGTCCAAAATAGAGATTTTTGAATCCTGACAGCTTTATCCAGCCTCCGTGAGTGTCTAGTAAATTCTGTAACCTCAGCCTACCTCCTACAACTGCTCTTTCCAGGGGAGATGAGATCAGGGCAAGCCTTTGATGTACTATGCAAAGATGCCTAAGAGATTCAAGTTAACTTTAGATCAGAGCAAGTCCAGAAAGCTGACCATTTCAAAAGATTGAATATCAAAGGAGGAACTAAAAAAGCATGAGAGAAATGAATATAATAGGAACAAATGGAAGCAGTTTCGTAGCAGGAGTAGAGAGGATAAGTAGCAAAGAATGACCAATGAGAAAGAGATGTCAAAGCTGCCCCTCCCCGAATGGCTGTCAATCAACAGGAAAAGCCAGGGAGCATCAGAGCATTGGGGTTACCGAACAGGTTACCCAAAGACCCTGAACAAGAGGAGAGGAAAGTTTGGGTATTTTAAGGCATGGTGACTTCACTATGATAACTGTACCTATTATTCTGATAATCTTCACAGTTAGAGTAGGGAAGCTAGCACCGTATTTTAATTGACTTTATGACAACCTACTAACCCTCCTTCCTCCCAAAATAACAAGGATTTGTGACCTGGAAAATGTTGTGTACTAATAAGATAGCCCCAAACTGCTGGAATGTCCTAAGCATCTGAAACTGAACTACTTTTCTGAAAAATGATGTATTTACCTACCTTGGACCACAGTAATCTAAGGACTGCGACAAACCCCACCCTAAGACAGAAGCAGACAGAAAAGAAAGTAAAAAAATCCTACAACACTGGAGACAGTTCAGAATTGGCCAGCTATGCACACTTTTTGTTTCAAACCTTCTATTCAAGCTTGACAATGTTTAGGGGAAACTGAAGTATTAATAATACTACCAGGGTCAAGTTCAAGATTAATGTTTAACCCCAAACCCCATACCACATTTGACTTATTGCAAATGAGATACTCATTATTGCAAATGGGTTTCTCTTAAAATTCTTACTGAAGTGTCTTTCTTTTGTTTTTGGAAACCACTGCTGAATCTGCACCAAGTTACAAAGAACTTCCTAACAGAGGAGTGTCCGTGACAGATGGAATAAATTATCCCCTTTCCAAGTAAGCGAATTTTAAAATGTAGATGATCGTTCTATATCCTTAGTTTGAGTTGCCAATGCAAATGAGTCAGAGGATTTGCCTCAGACAGTGAGTTAATTGTGTAACTCTACAGCAGAAAATGCCATTGGAGAGCGCGTGCTGACCTCACAGCTGAAAAGAAAAAAAAAAAAACACATTTAAAAGATGTGGAAACCAGATGTTTCAGACACATTTCAGCCTCTGCTCTGAGAATTTATCCCGAGCAGCCCCTGACAGGACATTCTTTCTCTACGACTGAGATATGATCATCTTAATTTACTTATTTGTCTTGCTATGGGAAGAGGCTCACGGATGGGGATTCAAGAATGGAATTTTTCATAACTCCATATGGCTTGGTAAGAAACTTCACTCATGAGCTTCTTGCTGGGGAAGTCACTTCTTTGAATTCATACAGAAGTGAATCAAAGCTGTAAATTTTTCTCTTCTGTTTAAGGCTGATGTTTTCTAAGAAAATTGTTTGGGAAAAACAGCTGATGGAGTGTATATATCATTTTTTTTAAGTGTTCCTGCCTTCTAAAATGTTAGAATAGCTTTTTATAAAGAGAACTGTTGAGTAGAAAATAGAAGTTAATATTTATAGTCCATATGAATATGTCCTTTAAAATTTTCAAAGCAGGTGTGGTAGTATAATGGGGAAAGTGTCTTTAACAAAATAAAGTTACTAATACATTATTTTGTTCGTATTTCAATGCATTTGCAGTCATATTTCATAACAGGTAACCATAAGAGAATTATAACAGGTAAATTAGAATATAAAATAATTTTACAATCACTGCTCTGTGTACTCTGACCTATAGTATAACTCACGTTTTTCTTTCAACTAGTTTTACAAAGCCATCTTGTAATATAGAAAAAATGAAAAAAGCTTGTATTTCTGAATGTGTTCTTATCACTTGATTTATTTTATCTGAGCTAGCCATTTAAATACTTTACTACCTCTTCTGTTAGACAAGGAAAGTTTCTTTTGTTGTTTTGTTTTGTTAAATGTAAGGAAATGACACAGGCCTAACTGAGAATATAAACAATAGACCAAAAAAAAAACTAAATAGTTAAAACCCCAAATGCTCGATAAAGTACTCTAAACAATGTTTTAATTCTCATGATACAGATTATTATTGCTTTATGTTCACTGTTGTATCTGATGGTGAAAATTTTTTGAATTGCTCAAGAAGAAAATTGACAGATCCTTATATAAAACAAAGAAATAAAGAGAAAGTAAAATTAACCTAGATCTTGATTTTAGGCTTGCTAAGCAGCACAGAGTTGTAGTATATCTTCCCTTTCAGCTTATTTCTTTCTGGTATAACTACAGCCATGCGGATTTCATTAAAAAGCTCGATTTGCAATGCACAGCCTTACCGCCTCTTTTTTCTGCTTGAGCCAGTGAACTACTTTCATGCTGAACAGTGCAATCCATTTGGCCAAGATGGGGTCTGGAATTTACTAGAGGAATGAGCAAGTCTTTCTGTTTATTTTCATTACACACCATTGAACTTGGGAAACATACACCTATTTGTCAGAAATGAAAAAGAGGATCATAAAGCTAGTAAGAGTTGAACCCAAATGGATAAACTGAAATTCTGTCAAATTCTCTAATGATGAAGCAAAATGTAGTTTTGGGTTGTTTTTTTTTAAAGTGATGTTGTATATCACCAAAATAGAAACCTGGACAATAGAAGTACTGTCCCGGAGGTAGAGGGAAGCAAACCCAAATATTTGTTAATAGTATGCTGCACATCTGGGGCCTGGAGTGATTGCATATTGCTTCAAAGTGGGACAAATTATTGACCAGTCAGCCTGGCATAAACTGTTTACAGTTGGTTAGATCAATGTAGTATTAGAAAACTGTTTAGAGGGAGAAGAGAGTTGAATTATAAGGCAGGAATCTGCTAGCAACTATCAAGAACAAGGCACTTAAAATTCTTGGTCTCAGTTCCATGCTGGTAAAATGAGAAGTCTGAAGTAAGGGACCGTAAGGTTTATTTTTAACTCTTGTATACTCTTAATTTCTTAGATAGTAAATTTTAAGACACATAAGGACAAGTGACTTCAACTAGTTTAAATGGAAAATCAAAAAATGTACAAATAAGCAATTCCTTTTAACCATTGTTTCAAATCTGAAAAAGGAGAAGGGAAAAGTAACATTATCATGAGCTCCTATTAGAATCCAGAAGCAATGCTTATAGGTTTCATAGTTTGTATATTCCAAAAAATAACTGTCATTATTCCCATTTGATAGATGAAGAAACTGAGATTCAGGCAGTAATTTATACAAGGTCACACAACTGGTCTATCACAGAACCAGAAGCAGAAATCAGAGCCAACCTGCTACTGTTACCACTTACTATTAATAGAAGGAAAAGGAAATTATTGGTTAAGCAGATTTTCAATTTTAATGAATGACAGCTAGAAAAATTAATAAATTATTACTTCTTCTGAAAAGTGAAACTCTTTAGATTAAGACTCATTAATCAAAGGACCATTTTAGTACTATAAATTCTGAATTAAGAAATACTTTAAAATAAATCTGTGCTTAAAATATTCAAGTACATATGCCAAGAGTTCTCAACTTGTTCATAAGGCAAGATAATGGGAAGTTTGGATCTCTTTCAGGAGCAATGTGGTATATTAATATCATTTAATCAATTAAAAATTATAGTATAGACATTGCTGCTATTTAAGTTACTATCTTATTACTAGACAAGTTTCAAGAGGTACCAAAGTTTTAAGAAAAACTACTGGGAATAAAACTAAAAATTATTTTTTAATCTTTCTGTTTCTTTTTTCCCCCTCCAAACCTCTGTTAAAAGAAAAACTGAGACATACTTAAAATTTTGAGTTTATCTGAGCAACAATCCATTTGAATTCGGCAGCATCCAATTTAACAGAAGGAGCTCCAAAGAGTGGTACAAAATGAAAAACTTTCATAGGCAGAAAGGTGCAGGCATAAGGAAGTTTTACTAGCAAAACAGTAGGCTTTTGATGGCTAAGTTACATTCCTTTAGGAGATAGTAGCGGTCTATCAGACAGATGATCTAACTAGTGATGATCAGGAGTCTTCTGACTGACTGGTTTAAGATTCCATTTCTGGGTAAGCTGAAACTATACTTAAGTCTTCATTTGGTGACGTGGGACTTAGCTTGCTGTCTTGTTTCTAATACATCAGATTTTTATTTGGGGAGTAAAATATAAAGGAAATTTTAGTTTGAGAAATCTGGGCAGACAAAATCAAATTTTTTTCAAATAAACACCTTTTGGAATACAAATACAATTCAAACACTTTTTAAAAGTAACAATCATCTCCATCACATATATCATTAAGTACTACGTGTCCCTCTTCTCTACTAAAAGCCTCAGTATCCCTGTACTTCAAAATAGATGTACTTGCCTTGCGCATTAGTGCCCAAGTTGCTTAAAAACAGGGCTTGATTCCCCAGAACCTAGCAAAGTACCTCATGGTAAACTCTCAAAACAGCTACATTGGAAACTGGTAAAAGTTGAGTTAATGAGGCTTTACCTATGAAGGACACTTGGAAAGTAGGTAACTCTCAAAAGAACGAATGACTTTGATGTTCCTTGTGTTTTCTGACCTCTAAGTATCAGACTGACTAACCCACTGTGTATGCATGATAGGCTTTTACCATATAAGGTATATGAGCAGGATCTCTTGAGTCTAGAAAAGCAGGGAAAATGCCAAGCAGCATCTCCTATTGAATTGACATTGTCAACTTCAGCTTTGCGTGGAGAGTAAAGAACAGTATTTCTAATACTGCTGGATTCATATCTTGCTGCAAGGCTGGAAATATAAATTCTTGTTGGAAATGGTCTTAATGGTGGCTGATTACACAGGTCGGGGTACAAAGACTTAACAATAATCTTGATAGTCTACACAGAACTATTAGAGCTATGTTATGATTATTGTCCTGGGAATCTTTTCACATTGTTTCTATGGCAAAATGCACTCCAAACTCAAAACAATCCATTTAAACTGATCTACTAGGACACAGCTCACGTATGACTTAATACCATCTAAACTGTGCTGGGAACAAATGTGAACTAAAAAAAGACAAACCGGGTAAAGAGCCTAGGAACTGGTAGTTAGGTGTGTCCCACTTTTTCGCAGCTGTAGTTATATCTATTTTTCTTTTCTTTAATGCACTATTTGGTGCCTTTGGATTCTTTCAAACTGTTCCTCAGTTTTCAATTTGTTTACTAAATTCTCAACTACATTGCATTACTCATTTCCCTCAAATGGATATTTTGGCTTATTTTTCTCCTTCATTATGAGCCAATTTTCATTGGCTTTTCTTTTCAATTTTCATTCCTTTTCTTTTCCTAGTGTTTACCTTTCCAAGTTTTTAAAACCAAGCCAAAAAAACAAGTTAAAACTTTATCACCTTTGGATAGTGCAGAAATACAATGCTGTATTAAAACTTTATTTCAGGCTCTCAGTTCAAAAACATAACTTAGTCTTAAGTTTCTCTCTGTGTCCCCCCAAAATTCCCCTCATTCAAAATGTTTCCCAAAGCTTTCTAACAATGAAAACTCAGCCACTCAAGGCAGCCGACCCAGGGAACCCTTTGGCAGGGACAATAGCTGATGTAATCTTCCAGATGAGGCCACAAAATTTCCCTTGTTCGACAAGAATGGATAACAGTGCATTTATGACATTTTGTGAATTCACAGAACAAGCAGCAGGCGTGTACCACAGAGAAGCACGGTCTGGCAAATACAAGCTCACCTATGCAGAAGCGAAGGCGGTGTGTGAATATGAAGGTGGCAGTCTTGCCACCTACAAGCAGTTAGAGGCAGCCAGAAAAATTGGTAACTGCTTTGAATATAATATTTCTTCTTTTTCACCTTTGGAAAAAAAATTTTTCCACCTTTCCTGCAACCTCTTATTAAGACTTACTTCTCCACCTCTGCTTCTCCCGTTTTCTCTGCCTAGAGCTAGATGGTGGACACTTTCTAAAATAAGCAACTGAGTTGGGGTCACTTCCCATTCCGAGCAAATAAATTAAAGTCAAAAGCAAATGAAGATATCATCTTGATATCATCTTGATATCATTTAATTTACTCATTAATTCTAAGCCATTGCTATTCATTTTTAATATTATACCATTTTATCTTTTCTTGATCTCTGTGGGTTTCCTCAGCTGTTAAATGATATTACTATGTTAAATCTTACAAAGAAATTCACTTGGTAGAAGAAATAGTGAATTTAGTGATTTTTTTTCAAGTTTTTCCTTTTCGTTTTTAACATTAAGTGGGAGAATGCATTTGTACTTTAGGATCAAAAGCCATGAGGAAAAGAGTTGTAAAGCACCAGATGAAAGATATTGGGAAGATGATGTCAGGACACCTGGTGAAAACCCAGTAATTAACAAATACTGTTTGCTTCTTTATGATAAAAGCTGGGGGTTGGGAGAGAGCGAGGGGGCTGCTACTGTCTCTCCTGGACTTTCAGGAGAATCCAAAAGGCCACCTCCATTCAGAATTATCTTCTCCATTAAAGAAATCCCTTTGCTTATAGGAACATACCTGGCAAAGCTCACGCAAATATTTTATATTACCCAAGACAAAAATAAAGGTGTTTTTACAAATGGCCCAGAGTCTTCCCCAGACGACTGCTCAGTCTATACCCACAGGGCTGTGTGTGACACAGCAACTGGAACAATGCAGGCAAAAGCAGAGTCATTCCCAGCCACCAGGGACTCGCAGTCAAATCGTTCTTGGATGGCATTGGCAAATGTTAAAAGAGCCTCCAAAGCTGAGCAAGGAAAACAGGGCTAAGGCTTTGTTTGAAATGTTGAGTACTTTTATCTTTATTCAAATTTTTAAAAATATTAGCAATATCTTAATTGATCCTGAAAGAGACACTATCATTTGAAAAGATTTTTTTCAGTATTGGTGATAATTTTAGTTATCTCATGGCACTAGTAGGGTCATTTGTGAAAAGAAGCCAGCTCTGAAATTGGATTGTTTTCATATCCATGGTATTATTGTTTCTTAGTCCATCTTTTTTATTTTTTTTGCCAAGATGTCATTTTCTAGTAAAAGTGAGATGTTATAAGAACTTTTATATGTGTTCAAACTTTATTTTTTAAGAAAACCGTTTTCCCCCTTATATATGAACTGGATTTCTGCAGTTAAGACCCTGTCCCTGTTGGGAGGGGCCATCTTGGTTGAGATGACCTTTGCTTAGCTGAGGGAACATACAAGTTAAGCCATTACCCTTTCATTCTCTTACAGGATTTCATGTCTGTGCTGCTGGGTGGATGGCCAAGGGCAGAGTTGGATACCCTATTGTGAAGCCAGGGCCCAACTGTGGATTTGGAAAAACTGGTATTATCGATTATGGAATCCGTCTCAATAGAAGTGAAAGATGGGATGCATATTGCTACAACCCACATGGTTTGTGGAAAACAGTAATTTTATACTATGCAAAAACAGTTACATGTTATGAAAAAGAAATGTCTTCTTTTTCCAGAGACAAATCAATTTAATAATGACAATTTTTAAAAAATTTTAAACATACATTTGGCTGCATCAAGTCTTAGTTGCAGCGTGTGGGCTCAGCTGCCCCATGGCATGTGGGATCTTGGTTCACCAGCCAGGGATCAAACCTGTGGGCCCTGCACTGCAAGCCAGATTCTTAAGTACTGGATCACCAGGGAAGACCCCAGTAATGATAATTATTAATAACAACTACCATTCATAGAATGATTATGTTGTGCCAAATGCTGACTTACGTCCCTTCAGCCACACTGTCACTTAATGTTCACAACTCTGCAAGAAGTTATTGTTATACTCATTTTAGACTTCAGGAAACTGAAAGTTCAAGAACTTAAGTACTTTCCCCAGATCAGACAGCTGATAATTAGCAGGCAAGTGAGATCTCAAATTTAGTTTTCTGTGCCAGGGAACTTCCTGAGCACAAAAGAAAAAAAAAAAAAAAGCAGATTATAAACTTATCACAGTGAATTAGCTAAAACTATGAAGTAGTGTAATACTACAAAATGTTAACTGTTCAAAGTTATCCTTTTAATAGAATGAGAAAAAGGAGACAGAATAAACAAATTGTTTTTCCTAATTTCTTTTTGTGTATAAATTCTTAAACTTCCAAACTAAGCAACTCCCACTCTGTTTTTTTTAATGAATATGTACTGGATATTCTAGTTATTGTTATATAGTATATGTTTTATTCATATTCTTTTTCCATGGTTGATTGTAGTCAGGAAAAATTTAAAGAGAAAATTAACTCATCATAATTACTATGAAGAGTAATTCTTGCTCCATGTTCTTAGACAAAAACAGACGGGGAATTTATTTCCCCCAGGATAATATTACAAACTGTTACAACATGTCACAAACTATTTCCTACATTTATGATCATAAATATCCTCAGGTGGCATCCCATTTGGATCTACTTTATGAGAAAGTCTGTAACACAGTAGGAGAGTTACAGTGAAGTTCTAGCATAGTATTATAGAATATGTTACCGTTTAATAATATTAGTCATTGGAGAACAGTTTCTCATGTTTGTAGCTAACCTATATTTCAAAATAATATGTACTCTGGTAGAAACGAATTTTGTCTAGAGCTATCACCTACTCCCGCTTGAGACAAAATATGAATAAATACTTACAGCGCATTCATATAGACTCTTTCAAACCACTTTGACATACGTTAAGCCTATACTACACTACGTTTATGGAGAAGGAAATGGCAACCCACTCCAGTATTCTTGCCTAGGAAATTCCACGGACAGAGGACGCTGGCTTGCTACAGTCCATGGGGTCGCAAAGAGTCAGATACAACTGAGCGCGCAAGCACGCGTACATTTAGTCCCGTATTTAGTCGTTGTTAATAATTTATATTCCTCCTTTTCCTCTCTCTCCCCTCCTCTCTTCCTTTTTTTTTTTTTTGGTTGTGCTGCACTGCTTGCAGGATCTCCGTTCCCCAACCAGGGATTGAACCCAGGCCAAGGCAGTGAAAGCCCAGAATCCAAACCACTAGGCCACCAGGGAACTCCCCCTTTTCCTTAAATATATTATACAGGCACTTCTCTTTTTACTCTATCTTGGAGATACTGATTAATTAGTAATCATCATTTTCCTGATACTGTTATGATTTTTTTTTCATTCCAATCATTTTTCAGTGAACTATGTTTCTCCCATTGCTAGTTCAGGAGGCCCCCAGTCCCCTTCAGGTTAACCACATCCTAAATAAGCAGCGTGTCACTGAATCTAAAAATAAGCTGAGAATTGAGTAAGAACAAGTCTTCTAGGAGTCTGTACATTTCATTGCTCTTTTATAAGAATGCCAAATTAACTTACAAATTTTTGTAAGTTGTATTTATTTCTCATAGAGGCTGAATTAATGATTATAAATTAATCAGTATCACCAAGTTACAGCTGCTTGAAGCAAGGAAGAACAAGATCATTTAGAAGTGTTCAGAAGTAACCTTGCTCATTCAAGTTCTGACCATGTGGCATGATGCTGACTCCCTCCTGCATAAACACTTCTTAGCCAATTAGCAGTCAGTGCTCAAATTTATAAAGTCAGATTTAAGAAGTCTGCTTCATAAATCTGTCATTTTCTAAATAAGCCAGAGATGAGGCAACAGTTATACATAACATGAAATATAGAGCTGGTAGGTATAGCTAAATATACAACCAAAGTAGTTCAATATTTGGATTTTTCCCTAATCTAGTGATATATACATCAAAGATACAGGAGGCTGGGAATTTCCTCGTGACCCAGTGGTTAGGACTTTGTACTTTCACTGCCAAGAGTGTGGTTTCAATCCCTGGATGGGGAAGTAAGACAGTGCAAACCACAAGACATGGGGCTATATATATATATATATATATATATATATAATTTATATATAGATATTGTGTATATGTAAATGTAGGATGCTATGGGACAGGGAAAATCACTCCCAAAGTAGGCACTTGTTAATCACATGTCTGACTCTTTGAGACCTCATGGACTGTGTAGCCACCAGGCTCCTCTGTCCGTGGAATTCTCCAGGCAAGAATATTGGAGTGGGTAGCCATTCCCTTCTCCAGGGGAATCTTACCAACCCAGGGATCCAACCCGGGTGTCGTGCATTACAGGAAGATTCTTTACCATCTGAGCCCCCAGGGAAGCCCTTATGTGCCCATAAACACTCTATATTTTATAATATTTAATAACACAATATGAATAGCTTACACTTTGCATAATACCATTAAGCTATCCTCTATATTTATCCTCAGAGTAGTGCTGTGAGGGAGGTAATAGAAGAGGATGACTACATTTATTTCATCGATGAAGACACTGAGGTACAGACTGGTCACCGAGCTCAGACTAGGTTGCTGACCTTCCCTGTCACTCCCTAGCCTTTCTAAGAGCCTATTCTGCCCTGGAGACACAAGCTCCTTAACCTCTACGGTGTTAAGGATTCTAGCACAATTTTTTATCATAGTTATTTTAAAGAAGAATATTCTTGTAAAAAGCCTCTAATTGATACAATAAAAATATCTTTGAATACTACCAAGTCACCACCTCCACACCACCAGTCAGATTATATTTGAATTTTCAGTTTCTATCTTTTTTTTTAAGATGCTAGACATTTAGTTGATATGGAATTAAAATGAACTGGAACCCTGCTATAGCTTTCCTTCTAGGTCATACTGCAAAGTTACTGTTCTGGTAGAGATTGTTCGCTTTTATAAGAGGTTATGGGACATGACAGAAATCTGTGAAATGGTAA
The DNA here is from genome assembly GCF_023091745.1 of Budorcas taxicolor. Lineage (NCBI taxonomy): Eukaryota > Metazoa > Chordata > Mammalia > Artiodactyla > Bovidae > Budorcas > Budorcas taxicolor. Next base: position 89,117,577 of record NC_068911.1, on the reverse strand, counting down.
ATGACTTGAAAAAAGCAACATAGATATGTCCATCAAACCCTCAAATAGAATTAAGTTGCTAATTTAAACCAGTAAAAGGAGTATAGAATGGTTATAAATTCTTCCTTTTAACTGGATTAGAATGACCTGCAAGTTCCCTAGTGGTCTTTATAAGGATTTTCCAAACAGAATTTATTGGATGCATTGTTCTAAGTGTTCAAGTCCCTGAAGACACAGTGGTGACACCACAGGACAAAATCCCTGTCATGGCTGGTGATGTAGATATATGTTGGTGAAGTAGGTATATGTTGGTAATACAGGTAGGTATATGTATCAAGATTTGTCAAAACACATTTAAGTGTGCACTGAAGATGTGTGCTCTATGCTTAAAATGTGAACAGAGCAAGAAATGTAAACAGGAGCACAATTATTTCTTTTTGCTACTTTACTTAAAAAAAAATCACAAGTGGTCTATGTTTATTTTCGAGAATTTAGCAACTATTAACAAAAAAATACAGTTATTCTTCAGCTAAATTACACACAATATACTATGGAGGCTATACATTTATTCATGTCTTTATTTTTATTTCATAAAAAGTACTAAATAGATGGACACTAAGAAATGAATATCTTTTTAAAGTAGGAATCATCTTTTTAAATGCTTATTTTTTCTTTTCTCATTTCAGCAAAGGAGTGTGGTGGTGTGTTTACAGATCCAAAGAGAATTTTTAAATCTCCAGGCTTCCCAGATGAGTATGATGATAACCAAATCTGCTACTGGCACATTAGACTCAAGTATGGTCAGCGCATTCACCTGAGTTTTTTGGACTTTGACCTTGAAGATGACCCAGCTTGCTTGGCTGACTATGTTGAAGTATACGACAGTTACGATGATGTCCATGGCTTTGTGGGAAGGTATGTGTTGCTTCTCCATACAGGAAGCTAATGAACATCTGATATTTTGCATGATGCTTCTTTAATTTCTCCCCAACTATCCCTACAATATTGATTTTCCAGTTTATCTATTCCCCCGCAACATCCTTTCCTTTCCTAACCAAGATTTTTCTTTCCACTGTTAGTCCTAACAAGCCATAGTCAGCTGCTACCTCTACTTATGATAAATATAGTGATAGCTACTTTTTGATTTGTTAAATTGTAACAGTTAAATATTCTATTTATGCAGACCTCAAGATTTGACTAACAGGAGAAAGAAGATATGTAGGATGGGAAATTTGTTGGGGTTTTTAAGTGTTCTGATTTCTGTCAACCTAAATTCAGTAATTGTTGCCTTTCTTCTGTGTACAAAGCATTGTACTAAGCATTATGGATATAAAGTAAACAAGTACACTAGAGGCCCTTCTCTCATACAGTTCAGCTAATTATACAATGGATATCTTCTTAAAAATAGCTTTCTTTGCCATGAAAAAACAAATGTTCCTTTCCTCAGTATTTCTCTCCTGGTTTTTCAACATGCTGGGACACAATATTTTTGGTGCGTGTTCTCACCCAGTATCTTTAATATAGTTTACATTTTACAATACAAATTTTGCAACATTGTATAAAATATTATAAATTAAAGAGAGCACAGTTAGGTGTTCTATATATTCAGGTCCCCACTTAATGTGTATTTTAAAATATCTATCATCAATGGACTATTGGTTATCAATTCTCTATTATCCATGATAGTAATTTAATGAAAGAAAATAGTAGTGGGGGTAATTTAAAATAATAGACAGTATATTTTTCTTGACTTTGAAATCTGTAACTTAAATAGACAAAGGTATTTCTTGTATAAGTAAATAGCAGTTTTTGGATGGAACGTGCTTTTTTGCTGTTGTTGTTGTTTTGTTCTTTAGCTGAGACTACTACTATGGAAAGAAATACAAATAGTTTTAAAAAATAGTTTGAAGAAGACTAGAAGTAGGATCTGAGGAATTAAGAACAAAGTCTGTTTTGAAAGAATGGCTCTCCTACCTTGGGACTTAAGATAACATTTTTATTCTAAATCTAGTTTCAGAAATCAATTACAGTTCTAGATAAAATGACTTTTTAATTTACAGGCTAATTTGTTATTTATTGGATTATATTGTGTGATTTACCTTTATGATAGACTTTCTCCTTCTCTGGAATAAACTACTTTTTCTTTAGAAACTAACAAAAACCCTTACTTTTTATATAATTGTGTGCCAGGGAATTCCTTTCAAGCCATGATTCAGATAAAATCACATCATCTTATAAGGTCCAAAGTAATTTTTTCCTTTTTAAATCAGTCATACTCCCCATTCTTTAACTGTGAAGAAAACTTCATGAGATTAATCAGAAACAGATTTTTTAAATTTCCCAAATAGATTCAAATTGTCTACCACACATAAAGCTTTGTAGACACACAGAGTAGAAATGCCACAAATTCTTTCCTAAGAGTCTCAATACTGCAAGAAGTCTATTTCAAGCAATATTTTAGCCTCTCTTCTCTCTTACAAGGGCTTTCCAGGGGGCTCTAGTGGTAAAGAACCCTCCTGCCAGTGCAGGAGATGTAATAGACTCAGGTTCAATCCCAGGGTCGGGAAAATTCCTTGGAGGAATGCATGGCAACCCACTTCAGTATTCTTGCCTGGAGAATCCCAGGGACAGAGGAGCCTGGCGGGCTATGGTCCATAGGGTCACACAGAGTCAGACATACTGAAGCAACTTAGCACTCATGCAGGCCCTCTTATAAATCCTAGTAAAAATAAATAAACAATGCTGCTGCTGCTGCTAAGTCACCTCAGTCGTGTCCGACTCTGTTGACCCCATAGACGGCAGCCCACCAGACTCCCCCACCCCTGGGATTCTCCAGGCAAGAACACTGGAGTGGGTTGCCATTTCCTTCTCCAATGCATGAAAGTGAAAAGGGAAAGCGAAGTCGCTCAGTCGTGTCCGAGTCTTAGCGACCCCATGGACGGCAGCCCACCAGGATCCTCCGTCCATGGGATTTTCCAGGAAAGAGTACTGGAGTGGGGTGCCAATGTTGTAAATAATAGAAAAGTGAGCCATTGCTTAGAGGAACTGGAGTAGGCAATGGCATCCCACTCCAGTACTCTTGCCTGGAAAATTTCCATGGACAGAGGAGCCTGGTGTGTTATAGTCCATGGGGTTGCAGAGAGGCAGGACTGAGCACACACGCACCTCTTAGGGGAAATGTAAAGTACATCAATTATCAGCTAGTCACTTGCAAGAGCTATATTATAATCATTCATGCGGCCTCTCCTTTTTAAAAATTCTCTTTCAGATACTGTGGAGATGACCTTCCAGAAGACATCATTAGTACAGGTAATGGCTCTAAATTGAGGAACAAAACTATGATTTGCTTTCTCAGTGTCACTGAAAGTGAAGGATCCAACAGTTATTACTATATAACTTTCTAAAGTTGACAACTGAAGACAGACATGGCTTGCTAAAGTGTGTAGTCTCTGGTTACTTGCAGCAAATGCAGTCTGAAACAGTCTTGAGTCTGCAAACCCATAAATACTGCTGTATCTTCTAATTCCCATAAAATGTGGTAACAAAAGGCCCAAATGTTCCATTGATAAAGGATTGAAGTAATTTGTCAAGTTGTTAAAAATATCTTTAATCACTGAAGAAAATTTTAAGTTGTATTTATTGCATTTTCACATTAGTACAGCAATCCTAAGGAAGTCTTATGAAAATCACAGATCTGTTAGGTGTTTTTAATAGATATTACATGATAAAAGGGCTCTAAGGTCAGGTAAATTCGGGAAACATTGGGTTAAACAGGTTTCTTTGTTAGAAGACATTAGAGAACTTTTACTATGCTAAGTACACATCAGTTCAATTCAGTTCAGTCGCTCAGAAATGTCCGACTCTGCGACCCCATGTATTGCACCACGCCAGGCCTCCCTGTCCGTCACCAACTCCCGGAGATCACTCAGACTCACATCCATCGAGTCGGTGATGCCATCCAGCCATCTCATGCTCTGTCGTCCCCTTCTCCTCCTGCCGCCAATCCCTCCCAGCATCAAAGTCTTTTCCAATGAGTCAACTCTTCGCATGAGGTGGCCAAAGTACTGGAGTTTCAGCTTTAGCATCATTTCTTCCAAATCCCAGAGCTGATCTCCTTCAGAATGGACTGGTTGGATTTTCTTGCAGTCCAAGGGACTCTCAAGAGTCTTCTCTAACACAACAGTTCAAAAGCATCAATTCTTCAGCGCTCAGCTTTCTTCACAGTCCAACTCTCACAACCATACATGACCACTGGAAAAACCATAGCCTTGACTAGACAGACCTTTGTTGGCAAAGTAACATCTCTGCTTTTCAATATGCTATCTAGGTTGGTCATAACTTTTCTTCCAAGGAATAAGCGTCTTTTAATTTCATGGCTGCAATCATCATCTGCAGTGATTTTGGAGCCCAAAAAAATAAAGTCTGACATTATTTCCACTGTTTCCCCATCTATTTCCCATGAAGTGATGGGACCAGATGCCATGATCTTCATTTTCTGAATGTTGAGCTTTAAGTCAACTTTTTCACTCTGCTCTTTCACTTTCATCAAGAGACTTTTTAGTTCCTCTTCACTTTTTGCCATAGTTAATCTTAAAAGACTAACTATAGTGAGCAATGTTTTCCAGATCTTTTTCCTCTTGCTAATTATTTTATGAGACTGTTCCTTGAAATGTGCATCTAGAAATGTTCCAGGAGCAGCATACATTTATCGCAATGAGCAATACCACTGCTATTGCCTCAAACTGCTACTTTCTGGCTAAGAACTTTTACTTTCTTTGATGTCTTCATTTTTCTCTTTATTTTCATAACTTGCACCAGTAATTCGCATTCTGGCTCGTTTTCCTCTGCAACATTAAAAAAAAAAATTATCACAATACTTCTGCAACTAAAAACAGCAAAGCTACATTGAGTTGCAATTTCCAAACAGTCCTTAAACTGAGATACTACAAGCTGAATTAGTCCCACACCCGAGCTTTGCAGTGCATGCAATTTTCATTGATGAATCATTACAAGAGATGGAAATTATTGTTCAATATTGGAATGATTAAAGCTTAAAGTTTATTAATTCATTACTATGTCACAATCTCCTTAGGAAGAGTAATCTTTTAAACTTTTTATTTATCTCTTATTCTTTACTTGAGAACATATTTCATGTTAACAGAAAACTGAAAGAAGACACTTTATGAGATGTAGGAGGGTAGTTAGGAGGGGGGTGAGAATTCTATTTTTAAAAAAGTAAAACAGAGGGCGAATCCAAAGGAAGCCTGAAACTTGACATTTTTTTTTATTTTGTCTAAAACAGACTCCAAATGTAATACCAAATCAGTGTTTTTCTGGCACAACTGCAAGAAGCTAAAAAAAGAAAAACCCACACAATTTATTATTCAAAAAGAAACAAATCAACAGAAAGAACATAGTTGAATAAAATGCCAAAGATTTAGCAAAACAGCAAGAAGAATACACACTGATACAGAGTAATAGAAAAAGAATATATAAAATAAGTTTGAAGTACTATCCTCTCAGTCAAGATAGTGCTGTTTCCATTTTGATCTAGTTTTCTTCTTAAATATATGCTTACTCACCCCAGGATATTTACATTAAAAAACAAAAACAAAAAATAAACTAAAAACTACCCATAGCTATGCCACTTTAATAAAAGGTATATAGGGAAAGAAAGTGCCCACTCTTCTCACCTCTCCCTACCCAAGAAAGGCATTGGACAACTATGTGGTGTCCACCTTTCCCGATGTCTTCCTGTAACAAACAAACGTTACATACATGGAGACCATGGAGCTACTTCAAAGTCACAGTATAGTTGGGAAGCCCTGTATATTTAGATCACTCTAATTCTTTTTAATGACTCTTAATAGGTGCCATAATTTGTCATACACCAATATTTAACATCCTGAAGGCAGTTGTTGCTGATTTTTTTGTCTTTTGCTATTCAACATTTCACTAGACATTTTAAAATATATGTTTATTTATTTGTCTGTGCTGGGTCTTAGTTGCGGCATGTAGGATCTAGTTCCCTGACAAGGGATTGAACCCTGGCTCCCTGCATTGGGAGTGCAGAGTCTTAGGCACTGAATCACCAGGGAAGTCCCCTAGATATTTTCTACTTCTACTTGTTAGTGCTATTTTTTTTTCAGAGTTAATTCCTAAAAGTGAAATGTTGGGGTCACAAGTAATGTACACTTAGGGGTGTGTGTGTGTGTGTCTGTTCGGTTGAGTCTGACTCTTAGCAACCCCCCAGACTGTAGCCCGCCAGGCTCCTCTGTTCATGGACTCTTCCAGGCAAGAATACTGGAGTGGGTTGCCATTTCCTTCTTCAGGGAATCTTCCTGACCCAGGGATCAAACCCACAGCTCTTGTGTCTCCTGCATTGGTAGGCGGATTCTTTACTACTGTGCCACGTGGAAGCCATAGATGTGGATAGATGCCAGCAAATTGGCACTAGGCCCTACTGTGCCAATTTTTATTTTAACCACTGAGTAGTCTACAAGAAAATTTTCTTTTTTCATTTAAGCAGCTCTCCCAAGTTTGAGAAGAGTGCAGTAGATCAGAGCATGAACTCTAGGTTCAAACCTGGTTCTGCCATTTAAAACCCTGTGGCCTTGGGCAAGCTACCCAGGCTCTCTGTACCTCAGTTTCATTTATAAAATGACTATTTTAATAGTATGCACTTCATCATGTTACTGTGGAAGATAAGATGAAAGATACTTAAAGCTGTGCTTGACAAAAGCAAGCATCAGCATTCAGTGTGTATGGGGATTTTGCAAAGAAATCTGGATTTATGATTTGGATTAAGAAGGCTTTTCCCACATGAAAAAGAAAAATATCCCTACATATTTCATATAAAGAAGTTTTTCTTTTTTATTTTTGGTACATGTTGGTCTTTAATGCAGGTAACACGTAGTTAAGCGCTTTGTTTAAAAGAGAGATCTAGCTTTGTGGCTTTTTTCCTTTTTTCGTTTTCTTAACAAATGTAAGGTTTGTTGCCATCATTTAGTAAATAACCGATCTATATCTCACTGGTTTGAACTGCCTGCTATTATCCTGTAATTCTATGGATATTCCTTCTACAAAGAAAACCTTTTAAAACAGAATAGACAAAATTTCCTGTAGGACAGATTAGAGAGCCACAGGAAAAATCTGGAAGTCCTTGCTTCACCTGGCAATGATACTACAGACTCAACAACTTGAAAATATAGTTCTGAATTCTAGGAGTCTTGTTCAAGAATTTTTATGTTCTCCATATGAGAATGATGAGTCGTTGAAGTGTCAGCCAACTTGAAGGAGAGTAACATCTTGGTTCTTCTGCATCTTCCTCCTCCCCAGGAAACGTCATGACATTGAAGTTCCTAAGTGATGCTTCAGTGACTGCAGGAGGTTTCCAAATCAAATACGTCGCAGTGGATCCTCTATCCAAATCCAGTCAAGGAAAGAATGCAAGTACTACAAGTACTACTTCTACTGGAAATAAAAACTTTTTAGCTGGAAGATTTAGCCATCTATAAAAGCAAAAAAAAAAAAAAGAGAGAGAGACATTCAGTATTTATGTTTCTATCTTTTGGAACACTTTTGATCTCACTTTTATATTATTATTATTAACATTTATTTATTATTTTTCTAAATGTGAAAGCAATACCTGATAATTTGAGGAAAACTGGAAAATACAGAAAACTCTGAATGAGAAAATAAAATCTCCCATAATCTCCTTGCATAAAAATAGCAAGCATTAAATTTATACATACTTTTTTAGTCATTTTTCAATTTGTGGTATATGTATATATGCATCTATATGTATTCATACTTCAAATTATTGAATCCTACTCTATATACAGTTTGACATCTTGAATTTTTTAACCTTGAACTTTATGGTATACACATTTTCCCCTATCACTGAGTATTCTGCAAAAACATGATTTTGAATAACTGTAAAATGTCCATGGTATGATTGTCCCATACTTTCTGTAAACCTGTCTCTATTGTGGGAATTATTGGTTGTTTTTATAAATATTGTTTCAATAAACATCCTTGAACATATATGTATTTGGACATCCCTCTAATTATTCAAGATAGGGTCCTAGAGGTGGAATTACTAAGTCAGAGATTAATTAAAATAAAAAAATTTTGAGGTAGATCAGCTGGACTTTATGACACTGAATGGGATGGGTGGTAGGCTGGATGGCAGGTGGGCCATACTCACTCAGCAGACGAAGGTATCTTCTAGGGAAGCTAGAAAGTGGATGGACTAGGAAAATAGTAGGTTTTAAGGGCACACTAAGGGCACATTTCATCTCACATGCTAGCAAAGTAATGCTCAAACTCCTCCAAGCCAGGCTTCAATAGTACGTGAACCGTGAACTTCCAGATGTTCAAGCTGGATTTAGAAAAGGCAAAGGAACCAGAGATCAAATTGCCAACATCTACTGGATCATCGAAAAAGCATGAGAATTTCAGAAAAACATACACTTCTGCTTTATTGACTATGCCAAAGCCTTTGACTGTGTGGATCACAATAAACTGTGGAAAATTCTGAACGAGATGGGAATACCAGACCACCTGACCTGCCTCCTAAGAAATCTGTATGCTGGTCAAGAAGCAATAGTTAGAACTGGACATGGAACAACAGACTGATTCCAAATAGGAAAAGGAGTACGTCAAGGCTGTATATTGTCACCCTGCTTATTTAACGTATATGCAGAGTACATCATGAGAAACGCTGGGCTGGAGGAAGCACAAGCTGGAATCAATATTGCCGGGAGAAATATCAATAATCTCAGATATGCAGATGACACCACCCTTATGGCAGAAATTCAAGAAGAAATAAAGAGCCTCTTGATGAAAGTGAAAAAGTTAGCTTAAAACTCAATATTCAGAAAACTAAGATCATGGCATCCGGTCCCATTACTTCCTGGCAAATAGATGGGGAAATAATGGAAACAGCGACAGACTTTATTATTGGGGACTCCAAAATCACTGCAGATGGTGACTGCAGCCATGAAATTAAAAGATGCTTGTTCCTTGGAAGAAAAGCTATGACCAACCCAGATAGCACATTACTTTGCAAACAAAGGTCTGTCTAGTCAAAGCTATGGCTTTTCCAGTAGTCATGTTTGGATGTGAGAGTTGGACGATAAAGCTGAGTGCTGAAGAATTGATGCTTTTGAACTGTGGTGTTGGAGAAGACTCTTGAGAGTCCTTTGGACTGCAAAGAGATCCAACCAGTCCATCCTAAAGGAAATCAGTCCTGAATATTCATTGGAAGGACTGATGCTGAAGCTGAAGCTTCAATACTTTGGTTACCTGACATGAAGAACTGACTCATTTGAAAAGACCCTAATGGTGGAAAAGACTGAAGGCGGGAGGAGAAGGGGACAACAGAGGATGAGATGGTTGGATGGTATCACCAATTCACTGGACACAGGTTTGAGCAAACTCCAGGAGTTGGTGATGGACAGGGAAGCCTGGCACGCTACAATTCCATGGGGTCACAAAGAGTCGGACACGACTGAGTGACTGAACTGAACTGAACTGAACTGAACTGCAGGGCACATATGAACTTTGTGATATTGACCTTTCTTTTTTTAACTAAAAAAATTGTTTTCAAATTTTTTGGCCACCCCACATGGCATAAGATTTTTTAGTTTCCAGACCAGCAATAGAATCTGTGCCCCCTGCAGTGGAAGTCTTAACCACTGACTGCCAGGGAATTCCCTGCGGTATGGACCTTAATTGGAGATGGGTCAGCAAGCCTATTTTCCTCTGACCATGTTCAGCTATACAAGGACAAGGACAGATTAGTGAGAGAGTAGGAATCACCAGAGTTGAGCTTTTGCCAAGTGAGTGTGATAAGACAGGGGTAAGGGAATAGAGGATGTAGGTCAGGAGGTGTTGCAATGATAACTTGGGAAATTTAGATTCCTAAAGAGTAAAGAGAAGACAGGAAATAAGGAATAGTAGAAAAGCAGTAGACGGAAGTGAAGTTCTCAAGGGGGCTTAAAGGGCTGTCGAATCAGTATGAAAAGGGACACATTGGAGAGATAGTAGGTTGTGATCTGAGAATGAGACATTAAATTTATGATAGGCACAGCAGCGCTCCCCCTAAGATGTCTGCAACTTAATCCCCCAAACCTATGAATATGTTCCCTTACTTGGCAAAAGGGACTTTGCACAAGTGATTAAGTCAAGGATCTTAAAATGGGATATTATCCCGGATTGTCCAAGTGGGCCCAATGTGATCACAAGTGTCCTTAAAAGTAGATGAAAGAAGCTTAAGAAAAGAGAGTCAGAGAAAATACGTGACAAGAGAAGCAAGGCCAGAAAGATGCAACATTGATGGCCTTGAAGACGGAGGAAAGGGGCCACAAGCCAAGGAATGTGGGCGACTTTTGGAAGCTGGAAAAGGCAAAGAAAGAAATTCTCCCCTAGAGCTTCTGGACAGAATGCATCTCTGCTGACTCAGATTTAGCCCAATGAGTCCCCACTGGATTTCTGAACTATGAACTATAAGATAATACATTCATATTGTTTGAAGCCACTGGGTATGCTATAATTTGAGGGGAGCAGTGATAGAAAGGAGAAGGCAATGGCAACCCACTCCAGTGTTCTTGCCTGGAGAATCCCAGGGCCAGGGGAGCCTGGTGGGCTGCCGTCTATGGGATCGCACAGAGTCGGACATAACTGAAGCGACTTAGCAGCAGCAGCAGCAGTGATCAAAAGCTAATACACCTTTTAATCAATTTCATGCAGGCTTAGACACAAGAATAAAAGTCTAATTCTAGATAACAAAGCATACACAAGAAGTTATAAACAGAAGAGTGTTGTTTCTCTAAACTCAGCAAAATTAATTTAGGTAAATATTATTTAAGGCTAGTATATCATTTCTTTGTTCTTATGTTCTCCTGCCTACATCTAATACTTTTCCACTTCCTTACTCATTAATTTTTTTTCATCCTTTTTAAAAAAATTTTCCCTCACATCCATAGGCTTTTTGGTCTTTTTTTCCCACAGTTTTCAGAAATTTAAGGATAATTGACTATCAATATTATATTATTTCAGGAGTACAACATAGTGATTTGATATTTTTATACATTACAAAATGATCACCATTGTAAGTCTAATTATCATCTGTCACCATACAAAGTTGTTCAGTCACTCAGTCGTGTCTGACTCTTTGCAACCCCATGGACTGCAGCATGCCAGGCTTCCCTGTCCTTCAAGATCTCCCAGGGCCTGTCAAACGCATGTTTATTGAGCCAGTAATGCCATCCAACCATCTCATCCTCTGTCGTCCCCGCCTCCTCCTGCCTCCACTCTTTCCAAGCATCAAGGTCTTTTCTAATGAGTCAGCTCTTTGCATTAAATGGCCAAAGTATTGGAGCTTCAGCTTCAGCATCAGTCCTTCCAATGAATATTCAGTGTTGATTTCCTTTAGGACTGACTGGTTTGATCCCCTTGCAGTCCAAGTGACTCTCGAGAGTCTTCTCCAACATCACAGTTCAAAAGCATCAATTCTTTGGCACTCAGCCTTCTTTATGGCCCAACTCTCACATCCATACATGACTACTGAAAAAACTGTAGCTTTGACTATATGGATCTTTGTTGGCAAAGGAATACTATTGATTATATTTGTACCATGAATATGAATTTAAATAATAAATTGAAGAATGTATAAATGTTTGAAAATTATAATGCTGTCTAGGATATAAGGAATTATTATTGATGATAGTGGTGGTAAATATAAATCCTCTAAATTTTTCCAGAAAATAATATTAAAATGAGTGAAATATTTAGAATGATATTCTAAATATTCTTTTTAATAGATGGCATTATCACACTGACCTAGATTCCCCTATATCCAGATGGTATTGTGAGAAGATTATACACCATCAGAAACAGGTTATAATGACTTCTAAAGATTTGGCTGAATCATTTACAAACCTTTCTACTGAGATTTAGGATACATTATGATCATATTCTAAGATCTATAAAAATATTTGGAAAGGAAGAGTTATATATAGATAACTTTTAGCAAAAATTTTAGTATAAAAAAATGAGTAAAAGAAAAACTGACATAGAGCATTTTAAAAACATGATTTTCTTAATTCAATATAGCATCTTTTGTATTTCTAATCTAATATTTTTTACATTCTAGAAATTTCACTTTATTTGAATGTTTTCAACTTAATACCTGTTCAGATGTGTTTGTAGATTGTTTCTCTATTTTTTTTCTTTGTCATGTTTATGTGTGGGTTTAGGAGGTTCTTTTTTAAGCTTTAGTTACTTTCAATTGAATGTGATCTTCAATTGAATGTGATAGCAATATTATTCTCTGAAAATAAAACAAATTTACTAATATTTATATATATATATACATATTCAGTATTTTATTTAACATAGCATTCAAATTCATATTTTTTTGAAGAAAATTTTTTGCAAAGGAAGTTTTTTAGGAATATGTTTTATAACTCATTCCTCTCAAAAAAATATTTTCTTCCAGGCTCTGTTTATTTTGAATGGAAGTTGTTTTCATGTCTTGTATTGTTTTTAAATTTCTAAAATATATATCTATAGCTGTTTAATTTCCTTCTGAACAAATGCCCAGCAAAGAAAACCACAAGAAGAAATCACATCCCACAAAACCTCAATGTATAAAAGTAGATTCCCTAAAAACACAAACTCTTGGGCCTCTGCTGGGAAAGCCACATCCTTAAGAGTATTTTTAAAATATTCTTAAAAAATAAAAATTTGACTGTCAAACAACTATAGACAGGACTATTACTTGCCTAAGTATTAATAACTTTACAGTTGTTCTCTTGATGTCAAAAGAAAAGTTACGTGGTATTAGATTTAACTGAATTGAGACACTCATTTAAAATAAAATTACATGTAGAATACAGTACAAAAAATAATTTTCTCATTGCTTTTTGAAATATTATCCTTGCTACAGTGAATGAGAATCACAAAACAATTTTTATAGTGTTCTTTTTACTTCTCTTTGATAAAACACCAAGTATTTTAGTAATTAACATTTTTCGAATACAAACAAGAACACTGAAAATAACAGGGTACTGGGACTTCTCCGGCGGTCCAGTGGCTGGAACTCCATGCTCCCAGTGCAGGGGGCCTGGGTTCTACTCCCAGTTAGGAAACTAGATCCCACATGCTGCAACTAAGACTTAGTGCAGCCAAATAAAGTAAGTGACAGTGTATTAATGACACCAGTGGTGATAGCCTTGCATCTCACTCAAGAAAAGCCAATGGTTCCCATGCCCCCTCCCTCTAACCTCTTTCATCTCATCTCCTTTTTCTTCCCTCACCCCTCATCCACAATTATTTCATCCCAGCTACACTGATATCCTTAGTGGGCCCTTTATTCTAAACATGTTCTCCCTAAAATTTCATACTCTCTTCCCTACTCTATTCTTATCCTTAGAACTTATTGCTACTTACATATTTAATTATTTACCTTGGTTTGATCTCCTACTGGAATGTAAGCTCCATGACAACAGTGACTTTTGCTAGGATTTTATTTGCTTGTTTAACTATTCTATCTATAGGCCCTGCAAAAGAGCCATCACATAGAAGATCCTCAATTAAATGAAAGAATTATTAGTGTTAGCCTTTTATCTAGAATGAAATACAGTATATGAAATATAACTTGCTTAAAACTCATAAGGGCTTCCCTGGTGGCTCAGCAGTAAAGAATGCCAATCCAGGAAACATGGGTTCCATCTCTGGGTTGGAAGATTCTTTGGAGAAGGAAGTGGAAGCCCGCTCAGACTTTTGAGAGTCCCTTGGACTGCAAGGAGATCAAACCAGTCAATCCTAAAAGAAATCAACCCTGAATATTCATTGGAACGACTGATGCTGATGCTGAAGCTCCAATACTTTGGCCACCTGATGCAAATTGCTAACTCATTGGAAAAGACCCTGATGCTAGGAAAGACTGAAGGCAAAGGAAGCAGGCAACAGAGGATGAGACAGTTACATAGTATCACTGACTCAATGGACATGAATTTGAGCAAACTCTGGGAGAGAGTGGACAGAGGAGCCTGGTGTGCTGCAGTCCATGGGGTCACAAAGAATGGAATATGACTTAGTAACTGAACAACAGGTGCATGCACGCATGCTCAGTTGTGTCAGACTCTTTGCGACCCCATGGACTGCAGCCCACCAAGCTCCTCTGGAATTTTCCTGGCAAGAATATTGAAGTGCGTTGTCCTTTCATACTCCAGGGGATCTTCTCAGCCCAGGGATCAAACCCACGTCTCCTGCTTCTCCTGCATTGGTAGGTGGGATCTTTACCACTGTGCTACCTGGGAAACCCAAACAAAAACAACAAACTCATAAAGTCAAGTGGAAAAAGTATTAAGTATGGGCTACCATGAATATTCTTACTATCTGCCAAGAATTAAGTAATCAGTTCAGTTCAGTCACTCAGTCGTGTCCAACTCTTTGCGATCCCATGAACCGCAGCACACTAGGCCTCCCTGTCCATCACCAACTCCCAGAGTCCACCCAAACCCATGTCCATTGAGTCAGTGATGCCATCCAGCCATCTCATCTTCTATTTTCCCCTTCTCCTCCTGCCCTCAATCTTTCCCAGCATCAGGGTCTTTTCCAATGAGTCAGCTCTTCGCATCAGGTGGCCAAAGTATTGGAGTTTCGGTTTCAACATCAGTCCTTCAATGAACACCCAGGAGTGATCTCCTTTAGGATGCACTGGTTGGATCTCCTTGCAGTCCAAGGGACTCTCAAGAATCTTCTCCAACACCACAGCTCAAAAGCATCAATTCTTCGGCCCTCAGCTTTCTTCACAGTCCAACTCTCATATCCATACATGATCACTGAAAAAACCATTGCCTTGACTAGATGGACCTGCTGGCAAAGTAATGTCTCTGCTTTTTAATATGCTGTCTAGGTTGGTCATAACTTTCCTTCCAAGGAGTAAGTGTCTTTTAATTTTAATGGCTGCAATCACCATCTGCAGTGATTTTGGAGCCCAGAAAAATAAAGTCAGCCACTGTTTCCACTGTTTCCCCATCTATTTCCCATGAAGTGATGGGACCAGATGCCATGATCATAGTTTTCTGAATGTTGAGTTTTAAGCCAACTTTTTCACTCTGCTCTTTCACTTTCATCAAGAAGCTCTTTAGTTCTTCACTTTCTGCCATAAGGGTGATGTTATCTGCATATCTGAGGTTATTGATATTTCTCCCAGCAATCTTGATTCCAGCTTGTGCTTCTTCCAGCCCAGCGTTTCTCATGATGTACTCTGCATATAAGTTAAATAAGCAGGGTGACAATATACAGCCTTGACGTACTCCTTTTCCTATTTGGAACCAGTCTGTTGTTCCATGTCCAGTTCTAACTGTTGCTTCCTGACCTGCATACAGGTAATATAAAGTGTATGTTTTACACTTTATCAATAGGGTCCAGTCAGGAGGCTTGAAACCACATAGTATTAAAATGTGAACAAGGCAAGTTTACATAAAGAATTATTAACTACTACAAGAGATTTTTTATAAGCAGCAATATATTGGCTTGTAGAAAGTAAAAATATAAAGAGATATCAGCATAGGTACATAGAACCATGAGCTCTACAAGACAGAGCATCCTTGATGGAATCCCCCAGGACTGAGACCCAGACCTTGATGGAGTGTGTAACATTGGCTCTTGGGTGGTAAAGAAGTCACAGTGGTATTGAAATCAAGCAGGACCCTGCAGGGTCCTCCCAAGTACAAGCCCCTCTATGTCCCCACTTCTTATTTATAGGAAAAAGCTTTAGTCTCCTCGGCCTTCCCTGAGTTCCAAAGAGCACACTCAAACAATTAATGATTAGAGAAGTGAGAGAATACAGAAAGTAAGGAAAAGCAATCAAGCCAGGAAAGTAATACTACCTTGAACAATGCTGCTAAGTCACTTCAGTCGTGTCCAACTCTGTGTGACCCCATAGACGGCAGCCCATGAGGCTCCCCTGTCCCTGGAATCCTCCAGGCAGGAACACTGGAGTGGGTTGCCATTTCTTTCTCCAATGCATGAAAGTGAAAAGTGAAAGTGAAGTCGCTCAGTTGTGTCCTACTCTTAGTGACCCCACGGACTGCGGCCCACCAGGCTCCTCTGTCCATGGGATTTTCCAGTCAAGAGTACTGGAGTGGGGTGCCATTGCCTCCTCCTCTCTTGAACAATAGTTCAGTGATAAACAGAATCACAGGATTCCTAGCTTCTCCTCAAGGGATATAGATAACAATCTGATGTGTATTTTTGAATGATTTTGCAGAAGCTAAACCCCTACCCACCCACCACACAGTGGAGGATGTCGACTATGTGCTGATCAAAAGCACTAGACCCCAGGGCTTCCTAGGTGGTGTTAGTGGTAAAGAAGCTGCCTGCCAAGCAGGAGACACGAGAGATGCAGGTTTGATCCCTGGGTTGGGAAGTTTCCCTGGAGTAGGAAATGGCAACCCACTCCAGTATTCTTGCCGGGAAAATTCCATGGACAGAAAAGACTGGTGGACTAGAGTCCACAGGGTCACAAAGAATCAGACACGATGGAGCACACACAGAAAAAACAGTGGATTTTTGTGAAAGAAGATACTGAGGTAAAAGCACTAGACCCCAGACTGGCTGGAACCAGAAGACTGATCAAGATTCCTGAAACAAACATTAACCTGCTACCTCACTACCAGCCAATCAGAAGAATGTCTACAAGCTGACCGTGCACCCTGTGACCCTTAGTCATAATGCTGCCTGTAAACATCCTTGCCTGAAAGTCATTGGGGAGTTCAGGTCTTTTGAACATTCAGTTCAGTTCAGTTCAGTTCAGTCGCTCAGTCGTGTCCGACTCTTTGCGACCCCATGAATCGCGGCACGCCAGTATTGCATCCATCACCTCCCTGTCCATCACCAACTCCCGGAGTTCACTCAGACTCGCGTCCATCGAGTCAGTGATGCCATCCAGGTTTTCCTCTGTCGTCCCCTTTTCCTCCTGCCCCCAATCCCTCCCAGCATCAGAGTCTTTTCCAATGAGTCAACTCTTCGCATGAGTTTTGAACATTAGCTGCCAATTATCCTTACTTGCATGCATGCTAAGTCGCTTCAGCCGTGTCGGACTCTTTGTGACCCTATGGACTGTAGCCCGCCAGGCTCCTCTGTTCATGAGGATTCTCCAGGCAAGAATACTGGAGTGGGTTGTACCCTGCAAATAAATGTTGTACTTTCCATCACCATGATCCTGAGTCAGTAGATTGGCTTTGCTGTGCAACATGCAAGTGAACTCAAGTTCAGTTTGTAACAGGACAGTGCATGTGGAACTTTCTGGAAAGCACCCTACTGGGGAAAGCTATTCATAGAGCGGTGTCTCGTGGAAGACCCCTCATTACTCAAATCATTTGATGTGGGAGCTAAGGAGACCTGGGTGCTATTGGTCTTGAAGCACTGCAGGAGTTGGATGTTGAAGAAGCCCTGTGTACCCTAAGAACTTGCTGAGTAAGCACTGTAAAACCAGGAGGGAAAGCAGAAAGCCCCTCCCCCACCTCTCCAGTGCTCTCCACTGACAAAGCTTAACACTGTGCAAAGGTGCATAAACAATAAACTTTTAAAATTTTTTCTTTTTTTTTATTCACATGTTTGATGGAATATTTGTAATCCTATAACATATATTTTATTACCTAACAAGTTCTTTCTTTTTTTAATTCTTTTTATTTATTTATTCATTAAAAAAAATTTTTTTTGTTTGTACCCCATGGCATGTGGGACTTTAGTTTTCAGTTTCCTAACCAGGGATCAAAACTGTACCCCCTGCATTGGAAGCAGAGAGTCTTAACCACTGGACCACCAGGGAAGTCTCATAAAGGATCAATTTTAAAGGGCCCATCTCCATTATCACAGAGCAGACAATGAAATACTTAGAACTGAAAAGGAATGAACTGAATACCAGCACAATGTCTATTTCCCAAAATTATAATAAATAGTACTATTTTATATACTCCTGAATATTTGGAAAAATGCATATTTCCTACCTGAAACCTATATTTTTAGGAGACTCTATGATATAGGCCAAGATTTTATCCCACAGAAGCACCATCTGAAATATACAGGCCTTCGGAATACGTGGACTTACCAAAGTAAAAATGTCATCTGTGCTCACGTTCTGGACAAATTCATTTGAATGTTATAAGTGATAGCTATATTGATCAATTTAGTGAGCTGCTCAGGAATGATAAATTCAAAGGTAAAAAGATGAAAGGCTTAAGAATTAGAAACATTTAATATTAACTGCAGCAATTACAAATATGTCTTATGTTGTCATTTTTGCTGGGAAGCGTTCATGTTTGAATTACAATAATAAGATCTTCTTAAAATAGTAAGCAGTACACTTTGAACAAAAGTCTAAGATACATCAATTATAGGAAAACTTAGGTCCATTAAGGATTTCAGGCATGAAAATTGCCTGAACTTGAATTTTGTTTGCTATATTCTTAGGCTGTTAAAACATTCTCTTTCAAGTATTCTCAATGAAAGTTAAGCTTTAAAGTATTTTCCAATAGAATACACAGTTTCCCCTTTATAAGAGTTTATTCAAGATATATAAGACATAGCTCCTGCCCTAAAGTCAATCTGAAAATATAAAATAGCATTAGGCTTTTAATGTTACTGAGAGGGGGATTCCTTGCCTGCCCAGTGGTCAGAACTTGTCACCTTCCACTGCCGGGGTCACTGTTCAGTCCCTGATGGGGAAACTAATATCCTGCAAGCCCTGGATCATGGCCAAAAAAAAAAAAAAACACACAAGCTGTCACAGAGAATCAGATTTGGAGGGGTGCATAGACCAGAGTGATTAGCAAAACACAGCAGGTTGAGTCTAGACGGTTGGCTGCATTTGAAATCAAATTTTTCCATGTTTATTTTTATACCTAATAAGTATGCCTCATCAACAGTTAATTCATATATTGTAGGCAGAAGTAGGAAAAATTGCCCCAGCATATGAGCTGTTTCTTGCAAAACCAGAAAGAGCAAGGTTAGAAGATAAGAATGATTAGAATTGTGAAGTGTGACAAGCTGACTTTTTCTTTTCAATTTAAAGGCTATATGTCATTAAGTTTAAGAATGCTGTGGAGGACAATGCATTGCTCGATGAACGCTGGCGTTCCAGCTACAGTTTCACTGCTATGGGGAAAAAGAACATGTTGCCTCAATGGCAGTATGTGCAGCACACTGGATCATCTATTTACATACCCCTCCATCTAGAGGTATGTAAGTCAACTAAGATTTCTGATTCTTTTTGTTTTCAATTTAATTTAATTTGGGGCTAGTTTGTCGGCTCATATTAACAAAACTTAAGAATTGACAGATGATGTATTACGAGTATTGTTCTTTCGATCCTACTACTCATTCTACTTCTCCGTCTACTCATTTCTACTCCTTGAGAGCTATTTCCAGTGTCTCGGATAGCCTGCAAAAAACAGTCTACATAAACATATATATTTTTAAGCAATTATTTACTTACTTTAATTATTTTTTTTTTAATTTGGCTGCACCGAATCTTAGTTGCGGCACTCAGGATCTTCACTCTTCACTGTGGCACTCGGGATCCTTAGTTGTGGCACGAGAACTCTTAGTTGCCGCATGCAACCTCTTAACTGAAGCATGTGGGATCTAGTTCCCTGACCAAGGATTGAACCTGCGCCCGCTGCATTGGGAGCATGGTGTCTCAGAGCAGACCACCAGGGAAGTCTCCTACATAAATGCAAATATATATATTTGCACACAGATACATATATTTTATTTTCTCTTCCTCATCTCTGTCTTAATTAACTTCATTTATGATACATTACACAAATAATACAATTTACCAAGTTTATGTGTACAATTCAATGAGCTTTGGTAAATGCATACACTCACATAACTGACACCATAAACATGGTATAGAATATAACTATAACTTTTGAAATGCCAACCTTGGGCCTCTTTGCAGTCAGTCTTTTCCTGCCATCCCTTGGCCCCTGACAATAACTGAGTTTGTTTCACTAGAATTCTGTCTTTCTTAGAATTTCACTGAAATGGAATCATAGTGTGTGTAGTCTTTTGTGTCTGGCTTTTTCATTTAGCATAGCACTTTGGAGATTACTTCAAGTTGCTGTTTGTATCATTTCTTTTTATTGCTGAGTAGTATTCCTTTCAGAGAAGGCAATGGCAACCCACTCCAGTACTCTTGCCTGGAAACTCCTATGGACGAAGGAGCCTGGTAGGCTGCAGTCCATGGGGTCGCAAAGAGTCGGACACGACTGAAGCGACCTAGCAGCAGCAGCAGCAGCAGCAGCAACAGCAGTATTCCTTTGCATACAGTTTGTTGGTATTCATCAGTTGATGGACAAGTGCTTTTTCCAGTTTTTGGCTGCTATGAAAGAAGCTATTATGAACATTCATGTACAAGCTTTGTCTTGACGGATATTTTCATTTCTCTTAGGTGTAAAAAATACTTAGGACTGAAATTCCAAGGTTGTATAATAAATTTACATTTAACTTATTAAGAATCTGCCTATTGCTTTCAAAATGTCTACCATTTTGCATTCCCAACAGCAATGAATAAAAATTCTAGGTGGTCATATCATCATATACTTGGTATAGTGTTGTTGTTGTTGTTTTTGTTTGTTTGTATTAGCCATTCTAGCAAACATTGAGTGGGTATTAATTTGTATTTCCCTAATGGCTAACAATGTTGAGCACATTTCCATGTGTTTATTTGCCATCTTTATACTTTTTATAGTGATGTGTCTGTTCAAATCTTTTGACCATTTAAAATTTTTATTTGCTTGTCTTTTTATTATTGAGTTGTAAGAGTGAAGAAGAACTAAAGAGCCTCTTGATGAAAGTGAAAGAGGAGAGTGAAAAAGTTGGCTTAAAGCTCAACATTCAGAAAATTTAAGATCTTGGCATCCGGTCCCATCACTTCATGGCAAATAGATGGGGAAACAGTGGAAACAGGGACAAACTATTTTTCTGGGCTCCAAAATCACTGCAGATGGTGACTGCAGCCATGAAATTAAAAGACACTTACTCCTTGGAAGGAAAGTTATGACCAATCTAGACAGCATATTAAAAAGCAGAGACTCCCGAGAAAGCCCGCATGCGCGAAAATCTAGCCAATTAGCAGATGCTAAGGAACCCTTGCAACCAATCCGCCCCTGTCAACTCCCTGTCTTTGTTTTAACCCTATAAATACTCCTGTAATTCAGGGCTTGGGGCCCTTGTTCCACTCCATTGCATTGGATGAAACTTGGGTCCTGGCTCGAGCTAGAAATAAATTCCCTTTCGGCGTTTGCAAAAAAAATAAAATAAAATAAAATAAATAAATAAAAAGCAGAGACATTACTTTGTCAACTAAGGTCCATCTAGTCAAGGCAATGGTTTTTCCAGTAGTCATGTATGGATGTGAGAGCTGGACTATAAAGAAAGCTGAGTGCTGAAGAATTGATGCTTTTAAACTGTGATGTTGGAGAAGACTCTTAAGAGTCCCTTGGACTGCAAGGAGATCCAACCAGTCCATCCTAAAGGAGATCAGTCCTGGGTGTTCATTGGAAGGACTGATGTTGAAGCTGAAACTCCAATACTTTTGGTCACCTGATGCGAAGAGCTGACTCATTGGAAAAGACCCTGATGCTGGGAAAGATTGAGGGTAGGAGGAGAAGGGGACGACAGAGAATGAGATGGTTGGATGGCATCACCAACTCAATGGACATGAGTTTGAGTACACTCTGGGAGTTGGTGATGGACAGGGAGGCCTGGTGTGCTGCGCAGTCCATGGGGTTGCAAAGAGTCGGGGACGACTGAGTGACTGAACTGAAATGAAGTGAAGAGTTCTTTGTTCTAGATACAAGTCCTTTGATGTATGTTTTGCAAACATTTCTATTGGTCTGTTTTTTCACTCTCTTAACAGTATTTTTTGGAAGAGCATGTTTTACATTTTAATGAAGTCTAATGTATCATTTTCCTTTATAGCTTATGTTTTTTAAGTCCTATTTAAGAAATATTTACTTACTCCAAAGTTATTAAGATTTTCTCCTGTATTTTCTTCCAGAAATTTCATAGGTTTTATTTTCACATTTAGGTCAGTTAATACGACTTAATTTACAAATGGCAAATGGTCATCTTTCTTTCTTTCCTCGCACTAAATTGCATAGGCATCTTGGTCAAAATTCCATTGACTATACATGTATAGGTCTACTTTTGGATTCTGTTCCACTGATTTATAGGTCTATCTTTATACACCTTCACTTGATTATTGAAGCTTTATAATAAGCTTTGAAATCAGGAAGTTCTCCAAATTTCTGCTTATTTTACAATTTGTTTTGGTTATTCTCTCATTTTAATTGTTTTCCCTTTAAATAGGCCATGTTTCTGTTTCTTTACTTTGTGCTTGTTTATTGAGATTTGGGCATCTGAAAATAGCTTAGCTAGAGATTTGGGCATATGAAAACTAGCTTAGCTAGAGATTTGGGGACCTATAAGAACTTTTCTGGGTAAGGATCTTCTCTGGACTTGTGCAGGTAACTTCCCAGTCAGAGGTTTGCCTCTGCTGCTTCTTGGAGCTCATAATCTTCTCCTCCCTCTAGTGTCTGTCTGAGGTACTGCGGTCTCTCTGGTTGGGTGGTGGTGGTCAGTCCCTAGGTTCTGTCTCACATTTTGCAACTCTATGGACTGCAGCACGCCAGGCTTCCCTGTCCTTCACTATCTCCCAGAGTTTGCTCACACTCATGTCCACTGGGCCTTCCCTGGTAACTCAGCTGCAATGAGGGAGAATTGGGTTCGCCTGCAATTCGGGAGACCTGGGTTCAATCCCTGGGTTGGGAAGATCCCCTGGAGGAGAGCATGGCAACCCACTCCAGTATTCATGCCTGGGAAATCCCATGGACAGAAGAACCTGGTGGGCTACAGTCCATAGGGTTACAAAGAGTCTGACATGACTGAGCAACTAATCACACACATGTCGTTGAGTTGGTGATGCCATCCAACCATCTCATCCTCTGTCACCCCTTTCTCCTCATGGCTCAATCTTTCCCAACATCAAGGACTTTTCCAATGAGTCAGCTCTTCACATCAGGTGACCAAAGTATTGGAGATTCAGCATCAGTCCTTCCAATGAATATTCAGGATTGATTTCCTTTAGATTGACTGGTTTGTTCTCCTCACAGTCCAAAGGATTCTAAAGGGTCTTCTCCAGCACCACAGTTCGAAAGCATCAGGTTTTTCGGCGCTCAGCCTTCATTATGGGCCAACTTTCACATCCATATACAACTACTGGAAAAACCATGGCTTTGTCAGCAAAGTGATATTTCAACAAGCAATCTTGACTCAGCTTTGATTCATCCAGCTGGCATTTCGCATGATACACGCTGTTCAGTTCAGTTCAGTTGCTCAGTCGTGTCTAACTCTTTGCAACCCCATGGACTGCAGCACGCCAGGCCTCCCTGTCCATCACCAACTCCCCGAGTGTGCTCAAACTCATGTCCATTGAGTCGGTGATGCCATCAAACCATCTCATCCTCTGTTGTCTCATCCCCTTCTTCTCTCACCTTCAATCTTTCCCAGCATCAAGGTCTTTCAAATGAGTCAGCTCTTCACATCAGGTAGCCAAAAGTATTGGAGTTTCAGCTTCAACATCAGTCCTTCCAATGAACACCCAGGACTGGTCTCCTGTAGGATGGACTGGTTGGATCTCCTTGCAGTCCAAGAGACTCTCAAGAGTCTTCTCCAACCACTACAGCTCAAAAGCATCAATTCTTCAGCACCCAGCTTTCTTTATAGTCCAGTTCTCACATCCCCACATGACCACTGGAAAAACCATAGCCTTGATTAGACGGACCTTTGTTGACAAAGTAATGTCTCTTCTTTTTAATATACTCTCTAGGTTGGTCATAACTTTCTTTCCAAGAAGTAAGCGTCTTTTTATTTCATGGCTGCAATCAACATCTGCAGGGATTTTGGAGCCTAGAAAAATAAAGTCTGACACTGTTTCCACTGTTCCCCCATCTATTTGCCATGAAGGGATGGGACCAGAGGCCATGATCTTCGTTTTCTGAATGTTGAGCTTTAAGCCAATTTTTTCACTCTCCTCTTTCACTTTCATCAAGAGGCTCTTCAGTTCTTCTTCACTTTCTGCCATAAGGGTGATGTCATCTGCATATTTGAGGGTATTGCTGTTTCTCCTGGCC
This sequence comes from Budorcas taxicolor, assembly GCF_023091745.1. Classification (NCBI taxonomy): domain Eukaryota; kingdom Metazoa; phylum Chordata; class Mammalia; order Artiodactyla; family Bovidae; genus Budorcas; species Budorcas taxicolor. The sequence continues at coordinate 89,093,377 of NC_068911.1, read as the reverse complement.
ATCTTGATTCCAGCTTGTGCTTCTTCTGCCCGGCATTTCTCATGATGTACTCTGCATATAAGTTAAATAAGCAGGGTGACAATATACAGCCTTGATGTACTCCATTTCCTATTTGGAACCAGTCTGTTGTTCTAACTGCTGCTTCCTGACCTGCATACATGTTTCTCAAGAGGCAGGTCAGGTGGTCTGGTATTCCCATCTCTTTCAGAATTTTCCACAGTTTATTGTGATCCACACAGTCAAAGGCTTTGGCATAGTCAATAAAGCAGAAATAGATGTCTTTCTGGAACTCTCATGCTTTTTGATGATCCAACAGATGTTGACAATTTGATCTCTGGTTCCTCTGCCTTTTCTAAAACCAGCTTGCACATCAGGAAGTTCATGGTTCACGTATTGCTGAAGCCTGGCTTGGAGAATTTTGAGCATTACTTTACTAGTGTGTGAGATGAGTGCAATTGTGCGGTAGTTTGAGCATTCTTTGGCATTGCCTTTCTTACAGATTCAAATGAAAACTGACCTTTTCCAGTCCTGTGGCCTCTGCTGAGTTTTCCAAATTTGCTGGCATATTGAATGCAACACTTTCACAGCATCATCTTTTAGGAGTTTAAATAGCTCAGCTGGAATTCTACCACCTCCACTAGCTTTATTTGTAGTAATGCCTCCTAAGGCCCACTTGACCTCACACTCCAGGAGGTCTAGCTTTAGGTGAGTGACCACACCACTGTGGTCATCCAGGTCTTTGAGACCTTTTCTGCATAGTTCTTCCATGTCTTCTTGCCACCTCTTCTTAATCTCTTCTGCCTCTGTTAAGTCCTTACCATTTCTGTCCTTTATTGTGCCCATATTTGCATGAAATGTTCTCTTGGTAGCTCCAGTTTCTGCCTGATATAACAGCTGTTGTACGGCGTCCTTTTCAGCTTCCCCCAGCCCAGTATTTAATGTTCACATCCATTCTTTTCCCATCAGCACATTGAATCAGACAAGACAGAAATCAATCCCTTGGGCAGAAAAACCAGACCATTAGATTCACTTTTTTGTTTCCCTTCCAAGGGAGAATCTAGGAGTTGGGAGTGCCAGTGCTTTACTGGGAGCAGGCGGGGAAGACAGAGGAGCTAAGATAGGCAAATGGGAAGATCTTTCCTCCTTGCTTCTTTATGTCTCTTCTTGGCTTTGCACTTGGCTGTTGCAGCCTCTTAACTGCTTTCTCACAGAGGCAATTTGGCACCTCTATTGTGTTTTTTAATTTTTAGATATTTATCTTTTGTTTTTTGGCTCACTATGTCTCTGCTGCTGCTCTTGGGCTTTCTCTAGTTGTGGAGAGTGGGGGCCAATCTCTAGTTGTGGTGTGTAGGCTCTCGTTGCTGTAACTTCTCTTGTTTGGAGCACAGACTCCAGGACGTGCTGGCTCAGGGGTTGTGGCGCACGGGCTTAGTTGCCCCAAGGGCATGTGGAATCTTTCGGGACCAGAGGTCCAACCTGCGTCGCCTGCACCAGCAGGTGGATTCTCTGCCACTGGACCACCAGGGAGTCCTGGCACCTCCACTGTTACTAAGTTAGTGTCTCCACGGGGAACAAAGGCCTGGAATTTCCTATTCTACCATCTTCTTGCTATCACTGCTCTTGTTCACATTTTTCAGTTTTGAAAACTCAAATTTACAGAAAAGTTCAGACTACTATAATGAACACTCACCTAAGTTGACTAGCAAAGCTATGGCTAATATTTTCACCCATTTGCTTTCTCTCTCTGTCTCTCATATGAACAAACACTGAACTATCTGAAGTTAAGTTGCAGACATATGTTTGACTCTAAGTATTTCATGTGTATTCTTTAAAACAGGATGATATTTGTCAAATGATGACAGGATCAACACTTGATATAACAGTGTCGAATTGGTTGTTTACTATAGAAAAGAGGTTTTAAAATAGGACTTTGGGGATTGGCAGGCTTTTGGAAGCATCCATGGGCTAACGTCATTAATTGTGGTGTGGTGACTTGGGCTCCTGTTGACTCTTTGGCACTCCACGTATGTTTACTGGACTGAGTTCATACCTGATGGGCTGACTTTCAGAAGCGAGGCCCTGATGCTGATCAGTTTGCTTTTAAAATCCGTGTTCGCTGAGGTGAGCTGCTGATCAATTGAACAGGCAGCTGTGATGGTTACTTATAATTACGGCTTCTGAGGAAACAGTGTTTTCCAGCATTCATGGGGATCCTTTTATAATCCGTCCTCTCTTTTCATCCTCATTCAGTCAAGCTGAAAAAGCGACCAAATGTCCAGATTTTTACCACCACTTTTGTTGACTGTTCCAGAGTGTGAGGTTCCCTTTATGGAGATATGATTTTCAATTTGCACATTCATCATTGTGATTTTATCTTGCTTTTATCTTTGAATCATTTGCTGAATCACTGTTAGCCCAGTGGCTGGGTGGAATCATTTAAAAGTTTGGACGACAGACACTGAACAACAGTGACACAACAAATACAATGAGAAGTTCCTGTAATATTCAAAGGGAAATGAAGATACACCATAGCCATGCACCAAGACTTTTACAAGACTGAGGAATAAAACAAGGCCTAACAACTCACCGAGTTGACCTTAGTTTTGTCTTTTCTTCCAACATTAGTTTTTTCTCCCCTAACGTGTTCTTGCCTATACGAGGAGAAATTTTAGTAATAGCACAGACTCTCTCCTGGCTAGCCGAAAAAAGAAAATTAAGGCTATTCTGTTCTACTACCTGTAGGGCTCACTCAATGATAAGGAACACATTTTCAGTTACCATTTGAAGTTGTGCTTGCGGGTAGGGGAAAACATTTTGCGGAGGCTTTTCCCACAAAAGGTTTTATCTTTTAGACTCTTTTTAAAGAAATGTAGTTCACTCAAAGTGCTGAGGAGTTGAACTCCTCGAATGATCTCACAAATAGCCCTCCAGATCATTAACCCTGGTTCTGGGTCAGCACTGAAGAGACTGACTTTCGCAAAGGAAAAAATCCAGGAGGTACCCAAAGGGCATGATCAATCTAGAAGTTACAGATCTGTTGTTTCTGGGTATAGTTAGGAGAAACAATTGCCACTAAAGCACAAGAATAGTTGTATCCTTCTCTTGCCACAAAAGAATATTTCTGTTCATTTATATGTTATACTTAATTTTATATAATCTCTTATACACTATTAACTAATATATAGTGTATTACATAATATAGTTATTAATATATAAGCTATATTATATATTATAATACTGTATGTTACAATATCATATAAATTTTAAAAATATTTAATTTTTATTATGTAACTAACATACCTTCAATTCCTTTTCAACCTGGCTGTATTAGCAAAGCTTAGCAGAACTAAATTATAGATTTAGAAAAGTGATTGTTTTTATTTTTAATTTTTTTTTCTTTTCCAGCTTTAAAAAATACGTTTATTTATTTAATTTTATTCTTTTCCAGTTTTACCGAGGAGAGGTGGTGGTTGTTTTTAGTAAAGTTTACATCTAAGCACATCATTATTATTCATTAGGGGAACATGATGGACTGAATAAAAAATACAAACTTTCAATCAGTAAAGAATTACAATTTTGTTAAAATACAAAATTTCAATCAGTATTATTGTGTAAAATAATTTAAGAAGAAGTGTTATATATAGAAGAGTATTGCTCCAGCTCTCTTGGGAATTATAGATCTTTTTCTGATTTTCTGTTCTTTTGGCCACACAGCTCGAAGGATTTCATTTCCCTGGCCAGGGATTGAACCCAGTCCATGGCAGTGAAAGTCCAATTGCTAGTCCGCTAGGGAAATCCCCCAGAGGTCTTGGGAAAACACATTTTACAGTGTGTAGCTACCAGCTTATTCTTAAGATCTTGAATCAGCAACCCACTTTCAGGAACCATCAGTTATTGGAGGGTCTCTGGAGAATGTCTGTTTAGTATCTCCAATAGCTGTAACTTTTCAGTTGTGTTAAGGTCTTTATATTTTTCTAGAAGATTGTCAGTGGTATAGACAATAAGGTTTGGAGTAAAGAACAGAATCCTATGTAACTAAAATTTACCCCATCAGTTCAGTTCAGTCACTCAGTCGTGTCCGACGCTTTGCGACCCCATGAATAGCAGCACACCAGGCCTCCCTGTCCATCACCATCTCCCGGAGTTCACTCAGACTCATGTCCATCGAGTCAGTGATGCCATCCAGCCATCTCATCCTCTGTTGTCCCCTTCTCCTCCTGCCCCCGATCCCTCCCTCCCAACATCAGAGTCTTTTCCAATGAGTCAACTCTTCGCATGAGGTGGCCAAAGTACTGGAGTTTCAGCTTTAGCATCATTCCTTCCAAAGAAATCAATCCCAGGGTTGATCTCCTTCAGAATGGACTGGTTGGATCTCCTTGCAGTCCAAGGGACTCTCAAGAGTCTTCTCCAACACCACAGTTCAAAAGCATCAATTTATATTGCTGGATAAATAAGATGAAATATTCTATACAGGAAATTCAAGATCTAATAGTATTTTAACCATTGTGAGTGTTGTGGCTTTTCAACAGGCAAATGTCTTAACTTATCCAGAAAATAAATGTACTATTAATAGTACATATTCATAAATGATAGAGGGAACCAATTGCTACAATTCCTTCGGTGATCTCAAAGGATCTTTTAGGGCATGATCTTAGTGTTTGCCTTATTTTCACAATTTTTCCAGGTTAATTTGTGTTGTAACAGGGCATGAACTGACTACGTCCTCTGTTCCTGGAAGTATTCACATAACTGTTTGATTCTGTGGCCAATTTGTCCCTACTACGATGGGCTGTTTCATGGAAGATTCCACAAGTGTTCATTTGGGGTGTTACTGGGTGCTGTCAGATGGCCATTATGGATTTGCCAGACTTTATCCTCATAGATTAGATACCTTAATCATCCCCAGTATTTATTTTCAGAATTTGGGTATTCAGATTTTATCCATCTATGATGAACTCTTTAAACTTCTACATGAATTTATTGTTCTTATTTTTGTTTTTGATGATTTAATGATGTTCCTGTATAACTACTTTAATCAGGGAAATCTGTTTAGCATGACAATCTGTAAACATGTTTATATAGTATATGTAAAGTATTACTATAGTGATTATGGAATAGTATACTCACCTTTGTAATATCTCTGAGTGTCTAGCTTTATGACAGCAATTATTTTAGCATGAAGATATCAGGTAATTGATGTATCTGTTATTGTATATCCTTTTGGTGATGGTTGCACAATCTGTGACTATACTAAAGCCACTGAATTGTACACTTCAAATGGGTAAGTTGTAAGGAATGGAAATTATCTCAATAAAGCTGTTAGAAAAAAAAGGGAGGAATGAAAAGCATGACATTTATTTCACATAAAAGAATAAATATGAAAAATTACTCAAATTCATTATCAGAAAAAGGCAGATCAAGACCACAGCAAGATACTCTTTTACACCAGTGTTCAAAATTATCAAGTTCTAGGAAAAAAAATATTGAACTCTCCTATAAAATTGCTTGTGGCATTATGAATTAGTAACAGTACTTGGGAAAACGAGTTGTCATTGCCTTATGTTCTTATTTCCTGTGACTCAGAAATTCCAGTAAGTATATATCAATAGAAAGAGATTAGTAGTGATCACATGCATGCTGAAATGTGTAAACATTTGAAGGATCCAAATTACTCAATGACAATATTTTTCAAATGACCAATGCAAACTGATACAAAATCATACATGATTAAAAGATCCATTCAAAATTCAAGATACACTAAAGTACTTTAATGTAACAGAATATAAAAAGCTCATCTGATTTCAGATTCCACATTGCAATGAATCTTTAAGAAACCATTGCTTGGAGGGAGGTGGGAGGGGGGTTCATGTTTGGGAACGCATGTACACCCGTGGTGGATTCATGTCAATGTATCGCAAAACCAATACAGTATTGTAAAGTAAAATAAAGTAAAAATTAAAATTAAAATAAAGAAAGAAACCATTGCTTGTCAAGTTCTGCTGTTACATAAAAGAAAAATATCCACAATTATTTGAAGAGGCTATAAAAACACTGTTCCTTCTTCCAACTACCTCCCTATGCCAGGCTGGATTTTCCTCCTGTTCTTCAACAAAACAACACAGCACAATAAATTAAAGGCAGAATACTTTCTGAGAACTCAGCTGTTTTCTGTTAAGACAAACAAAAAAGTAAAACATAATGCTATACTTCTAATAATTTTCATAAAATCTTGTCATTAAAATATATTATTTATACTAACACATAGTGGACTCGTTTTTGTTTTTAAATGAATTTTAAAAGTAAATGTTTTAAAATTTCTAGCAAAACAAAACCAAAGCAAGCAGCAGGAGAATATGCAGGTCTATGGCAAACATTTTCAAATGGTAGAGCTTCAAAGCAAAAGGTCTAGTAACTTTATTAAACTCTTCCATATAGCTACCAAATGACACTACTCCAAACCAAAAGGTCTAATTACTTAGAACAAAGACCTAAGTGTAACAACCTTATGCAAAAAACTTAGTTAAACATCCCAGGCTAAAACAATAAACACAATAATGAGAAGTCAATGAAAGTAGAGCTCAGGTGGTTACTGAAACTGACTCATCTGGGAGCTGACTTAACAAAGTTTGGACATAAGGGCTCAGTAAAAGCACCTGTTGACCCAGAGCTTACCTGGGATAATGCAAAATCAGCTTTTAAAACAATCTTAGCAGAAATTCCAGAATTGCCAAGGGATAATGAGACTTCTATTGCCATCTGAAATAAAAGGACAAAGCTGAATTTGCTCCTTACCATAGTAATGGAGAACTACGCTGGTCAGGCAGAATCTGAGCAAACCTAACTGCAGGACTCATAGTCTTTGGAAAGCATGGCATTCAGGATGGGTGGGCTTTGAGAAGCATAGAAGGGTTGGCATGATCCTTAAAAGCTTGGTTATGCAAGTGACTATTGTTGATTGGTTGGTACTCTAAGGCATATTTTTTGGATTGAGTTTATCCCTGATTAGCTGACTTTTATAAGCAAAAGGCTAACGATGATCACTTGGCTTACAAAAGCAGGTTCACTGAGATGAGTTGTGTTTATCAGCTGAATGTGTTCTCATCGTGGCTTGGTTCTATTTTTGTTTAGTCACTCAGTTGTGTCCGACTTTGCAAACCCGTGGTCTGTAGCCTACCAGGCTCCTCTGTCCATGGGATTTCCCAGATAAGAATACTGGAATGGATTGCCATTTCCTTCTCAGGGGAGCTCCCTGACCCAGGGATGGAACCCACATCTCCTGCATTGGCAGGCAGATTCTTTACCACTGAGCCACCTGAGAAGCCTGACTTGGTTTTTATAGCTGCAGAAAAATCCATCTTTTTCTAAATTTGTGAGAATTTCTCATTCTGATTTTCTTATAGAACCATAGGACAGTTATTAAACATATTTGTTATAACATGTCATTGTTCAAATTTCACTACTCCCTTAGAGCAAAAAAATTTTCAACTGAAGCATAGTTGATTTACTAGTGAGTTATAAGCTGGAATCAAGGTAGGCGGGAGAAACATTAACAACCTCAGATGTTCAGATGATATCACTCTAATGGCAGAAAGCAAAGAGGAACTAAAGGACTTCTTGATGAGAGTGAAAGAGTAGAGCGCCAAAGAACTGATGCTTTCAAACTGTGGTGCTGGAGAAAACTCCTGAGAGTCCCTACTGATCCATGATCATGCATGCATTTAGTTGTTATGGGCCTTGAATCATCTTTATTCTAAAACAGTGCCTCTGCTTTTCTTTGTTTCTCATGACCTTGTTATCTGAAGAACATGGGCCAGCTTTTTGTTTGACTTTGGTTTTTAAAGAGCACCCTTCAATATGGATTTTTCCGATTCTTTCTTAATGGATAGATTTAGATTATAAATTATTGGTAAGCACATCACAGAAGTGATGTTGTTACCCCAGTGAATTACTTCATGGAACCTGAGTGATACTAATTTGTGCAAGTTTTGGTGATTTTCATAGTTGTCTCCACTGTAAAGTTACCATTTATCTCTTATTTACTAAGTATCTTATGAGGAGATACTTTGAGACTGTGCTCCTCCTTAGACTTTTGGTCAATGGTTTTTAACATTACTGATAATTATTGCCTGAATCAATTATCATGGTTGCACAATGGCATTTCCTAACTCTGTCATTCTGTCTCTTTTCTTTATTTACTAATATTTTTAGTATCAGTATAGGCTCATAATTCTTATTTTATTCAATGGTCTATGATTCCACTGTTCCAGATTCAGCCAGTGGGAGCCCTTCAAGCTGGCTCTTGTGTCCTTTAAATATATTCCCAACATTTTTAAAGCACTTGTTAATTTCTGGCACAAAAAAAGATATTCCAGGCTCTTCTTATACTTTCTCAACCCAGCCCTGGTATTAGTCATTTCTCTAAGGATGTTTGGATCCTTTCAGTGAAACATTTTTTTCCCATTAAAATAGTTTGGATTTCACTACATATTAGTAAGTACATAGATAGTTGAATAGTATTCTACAGTATAGTTGTACCTAATCTATTTAACATGCCTTCATTGAGTTGTTTCCAATCTTTTTTCTTAAATCAAACAATCTGGCAATGAAATGTCTCCAAACTTTACAAATGAGCATATTTGTAGGATAATCATTTAGAAGTGGTATTTTTGCATCAAAGAATTTGTAGCTTTGATAAATACTGCAAATTGTCTTTCCTAGAGATTGCACCAATTAACATTTCTAACAGTATCATGAGGGCCAAAAATGAAGCTTACAAATTTAGGTCAAAATACTGTTTTATCCATAGTACACTTAGACGACTTATAATTTTCGATTGTTTTATTTTACTAGAATAGGCAGTTTAAGAAAAATTTCCTTAATCCAGTGATCAGGAAAAGTAGAACATATAATCCTGCCCATGAGTAGCCCTGGTGATGAATTCAAACTGGATTAATTTTCTGGATTTGTGGTTATGTTCTTTCTCCACAAAGGCCTGAAGTATAACAATGAGTCACTATTCCTTTTGGCTGCTCAAGACTGTCAGTTTCAATTATCTTTGTAGCTCTCGAGCTTCTAAAGACTTGTTTTCCCTCCATAAATATGTTTGAGATATAGGAAAATGATTTCCGCCATATACCGAGGGGTCCTTTCAAAAGCAGATATCTGTGTTTCAATTACAAATAGTATTAATAGTTAAAAGCTGTCCTATAAAAGTTAAAGAAAATTTGTGCCTGGAGCACAGTAGGAATCTCAGACTTTGGTTTTGAAAAGAATAGTTCAGGGGCATATTAAAAATGTAGACTACTTGACTTGTCCAAGAACAACTGATTCAGTAGGTCTGAGAGATACAGACCAGATATTTGCAGTTTGAAAAGCTTTCCAGTTCATGACGTAGTGATTCTGGAACCACATTTTGAGACTTGAAGTGAAAGTCAGTTGTGTCTGACTCTGTGACCCCATGGACTATATTGTCTATGGAATTCTCCAGGCCAGAATACTGGAGTGGGTAGCCATTTCCTTCTCCAGGGGATCTTCCCAACCCAGGAATTGAACCCAGGTCTCCTGCATTGCAGGCAGATTCTTTACCAGTTGAGTCACAAAAGAAGCCCACATTTTGAGAAATATAGCATTAAATAACTGTTAATGAACTGTAGTCTCATACTTTTAATGTGGGCTAGAAAAACCATCTCAATGAAAAAGTGTTTTGTTGTTGTTGTTGTTGGGAGAGTATTCATGGTTTTCTAACATGTTTTATTTAAATCTGAGAAACCAATGTTTCTATGGCTAATATTTTCTGAATATTTATAGCATGTACCCACTCATTGTTTAAGCATTTTTCATGTATTGATTTACATATACCTCATAAGCCTATGAGGCAAGTGCAATTACTCCCATTTTACAGAAAAGGAAACTGAGGCACAAGAGATCAAGTGACTTGCCAGTCACATGGTTAAGAAGTTGTAGGGTCAGGATTTAAACCCTAGTAATCAGCCGCTCTCATACTATATTGCCCCTCTCTTTTCATTTTAACTTGAAGGAACTCAATTTTCTCATCTGAAAAGGAGTTGACTTTGTCCTAAATGGCAGGAACCTTCTGCACAGTGGAAAGTGTGTAGTTACATGTACAGATAAAGCTCTTGGTCTGTGAAAGGATTAAAACACCTCTCAGTTAATATAATTATATAACATTGTATAGAATGCAAGGGTAGTAGATTTCATGATGGTCATGGGTAATGTTGTTAGCTCTATATTTTTATTGTATAGGAACTAATAATGGGATAAAATAATCTTTAAATTTTTTTCCATCTATTAATTATTGAAAAGTCCATCACAGGATCTCTTAGTAACATAGGATTTAAAAAGCTAAAAAGATCTCAAAGTCTGCCCTTCTTTAAATGAATCTAGCAAAATAGTTATCGTGTTGGGTAATGTTTCAAACATCTCTCAGAACCTGTATTGTTGCTGTTTAGTTGCTAAGTCATGTTCAACTCTTTGCAACCCCATGGAATACAGCAAATCAGGCTCCTCTGTCCATTATCTCCCAGAGTTTGCTCAAACTCATGTCTATTGAGTCTATGATGCCATCCAACCATCTCATCCTCTGTCATCCCCTTCTCCTGCCTTCAATCTTTCCCAGCATCAGGGTCTTTTCCAATGAGTAGGCTCTTTGTATCAGGTGGCCAAAGTATTGAAATCATTATACTCCACAGTTTTTAAATGACAAAATTAAACTAACTCATATATTTCAGAAAAAATATGCAATTTTTCAATCAACATATTCATGTAATAGTGAAGTGAAAGTGTTAGTCGTGTTTGACTCTTTGCAATCCCATGGATCCCGTGTCCACGGAATTCTTCAGAAAGGAATATTGGAGTGGGTTGCCATTCCCTTCTCCAGGGGATCTTCCCAACCTAGGGACTGAACTCAGGTCTCCTGGATTGCAGGCAGATTCTTTACTGTCTGAGCCACCAGGGAAGACTATTCATGTAATAAAAACCAGTTAAATTCCTACTATGCACCAGGATTTGTGCTAGGCATTAAGCAAGGATATTTATCATTTACTGAACTTTGAGGATGGTGTTTTTCTTCTCATTTTACTGATGAACACATGGAAAAGTTAAGCATTTTAGGGGCGGATCCTAAGTTGCAGAGTGGGAGAGCAGTATTTCACTCCTCACCTATTTGATTCCCAAACTGGGCTCACTGCATTAACTTTAATAATTTGGATTACAGATAGATATTTTATGTTACTAAATGGTTACTAAAAGAGTTCTTTCAATAGTGAGCTTTTGTAGGACTCTTACAATGTTCAAGAGTAAATCCACCATAAAAATCATATCCTACAAGGCAGAGCTCATTAAAAGTTGATGAATGAATGTAGCTTAAACAGATTAATTTTGGGTTACACACGACTACATTAAAGTTCCCTAGTTTACTCTTTGAGATTCACATTGTTTATTTGTAAACTCAGGAAAAGTACTTCATCTTAGAACCATCATGAGAAATAAATGAGATCGTATATTAAAACATCTGGCACTCAGTAAGAAACAGTTTTTAGAAAAGCAATATTATAATTCTGAAATATGTTTAGGTCATAAACTGGATTCTAGTTGGACAGGAGGACAGATCTAAGAATTATTAGGAAGGACGATTCATTAGGACACAGGGACAAGTATGACAAAGGAGTCACTGATAGACATGGCATAGGCTTGATTGTGGCTGGAAAATATGTGATTAAATAAAGAATGGGGAAATTGAGCAGGAATATTGGATACTGAAAGAGGAACTCCCCAGGTCGGTAGGTGCCCAATATGATACTGGAGATCAGCGGAGAAATAACTCCAGAAAGAATGAAGGGATGGAGCCAAAGCAAAAACAATACCCAGTAGTGGATGTGACTGGTGATAGAAGCAAGGTCCAATGCTGTAAAGAGCAATATTGCATAGGAAACTGGAATGTTAGGTCCATGAATCAAGCCAAATTGGAAGTGGTCAAACAGGAGATGACAAGAGTGAACGTCGACATTCTAGGAATCAGCGAACTAAAATGGACTGGAATGGTGAATTTAACTCAGATGACCCTTCTATCTACTACTGTGGGCAGGAATCCCTTAGAAGAAATGGAGTAGCCATCATGGTCAACAAAAGAGTCCAAAATGCTGTACTTGGATGCAATCTCAAAAACAACAGAATGATCTCTGTTGGTTTCCAAGGCAAACCATTCAGTATCACGGTGATCCAAGCCTATGCCCCAACCAGTAATGCTGAAGAAGCTGAAGTTGAATGGTTCCATGAAGACCTACAAGACCTTTTAGAACTAACACCCCAAAAGATGTCCTTTTCATTATAGGGGACTGGGATGCAAAAGTAGGAAGTCAAGAAATACCTGGGGTAACAGGCAAATTTGGCCTTGGAGTACGGAATGAAGCAGAGCATAGGCTAATAGAGTTTTTCCAAGAAAATGCACTGGTCATAGAAATCACCCTCTTCCAACAACACAAGAGAAGACTCTACACATGGACATCACCAGATGGATCAACACTGAAATCAGATTGATTATATTCTCTGCAGTCAAAGATGGAGAAGCTCTATACAGTCAACAAAAACAAGACCAGGAGCTGACTGTGGCTCAGATCATGAACTCCTTATCGCGAAATTCAGACTTAAGTTGAAGAAAGTAGGGAAAACCACTAGACCATTCAGGTACGACCTAAATCAAATCCCTTATGATTATGCAGTGGAAATGAGAAATAGATTTAAGGGCCTAGATCTGATAGATAGAGTGCCTGATGAACTATCGACGGAGGTTCCTGACATTGTACAGGAGACAGGGATCAAGACCATCCCCATGGAAATGATATGCAAAAAAGCAAAATGGCTGTCTGGGGAGGCCTTACAAATAGCTGTGAAAAGAAGAGAAGTGAAAAGCAAAGGAGAAAAGGAAAGATATAAGCATCTGAATGCAGAGTTCCAAAGAATAGCAAGGAGAGATGAGAAAGCCTTCCTCAGCGATCAGTGCAAAGAAACAGAGGAAAAGAACAGAATGGGAAAGACTAGAGATCTCTTCAAGGAAATTAGAGATACCTGGGGAACATTTCATGCAAAGATGGGCTCCCTAAAGGACAGAAATGGTATGGCGCTAACAGAAGCAGAAGATGTTAAGAAGAGGTGGCAAGAATACACAGAAGAACTGTACAAAAAAGATCTTCAAGACCAAGATAATCACGATAGTGTGATCACTCACCTACAGCCAGACATCTTGGAATGTGAAGTCAAGTGGGCCTTAGAAAGCATCACTACGAACAAAGCTAGTGGAGGTGATGGAATCCCAGTTGAGCTACTTCAAATCCTGAAAGATGATGCTGTGAAAGTGCTGCACTCAATATGCCAGCAAATTTGGAAAACTCAGCAGTGGCCACAGGACTGGAAAAGGTCAGTTTTCATTCCAATCCCAAAGAAAGGCAATGCCAAAGAATGCTCAAACTACCGCACAATGGCATTCATCTCACACGCTAGTAAAGTAATGCTCAAAATTCTCCAAGCCAGGCTTCAGCAATACGTGAACCGTGAACTTCCAGATGCTCAAGCTGGTTTTAGAAAAGGCAGAGGAACCAGAGATCAAATTGCCAACATCCGCTGGATCATAGAAAAAGCAAGAGAGTTCCAGAAAAACATCTATTTCTGCTTTATTGACTATGCCAAAGCCTGTGACCGTGTGGATCATAATCAACTGTGGAAAATTCTGAAAGAAATGGGAATATCAGACCACCTGACCTGCCTCTTGAGAAACCTATATGCAGGCCAGGAAGCAACAGTTAGAACTGGACATGGAACAACAGAGTGGTTCCAAATAGGAAAAGGAGGACATCAAGGCTGTATATTGTCACCCTGCTTATTTAACTTCTATGCAGAGTACATCATGAGAAACGCTGGGCTGGAAGAAGCACAAGCTGGAATCAAGATTGCCGGGAGAAATATCAATAACCACAGATATGCAGATGACACCACCCTTATGGCAGAAAGTGAAGAGGAACTAAAAAGCCTCTTGATGAAAGTGAAAGAGGAGAGTGAAAAAATTGGCTTAAAGCTCAACATTCAGAAAACTAAGATCATGGCATCCGGTCCCATCACTTCATGGGAAATAAATGGGGAAACAATTGAAACAATGTCTGACTTTATTTTTTTGGGCTCCAAAATCACTGCAGATGGTGACTGCAGCCATGAAATTAAAAGATGCTTACTCCTTGGAAGCAAGTTATGACCAACTTTAGTTCAGTTCAGTTCGGTCACTCAGTCGTGTCCGACTCTTTGTGACCCCGTGAATCGCAGGACGCCAGGCCTCCCTGTCCATCACCAACTCCCGGAGTTCACTCAGACTCACGTCCATCGAGTCAGTGATGCCATCCAGCCATCTCACCCTCTGTCGTCCCCTTCTCCTGCCCTCAATCCCTCCCAACATCAGTCTTTTCCAATGAGTCAACTCTTCGCGTGAGGTGGCCAAAGTACTGGAGCTTCAGCTTTAGCATCATTCCTTCCAAAGAAATCCCAGGGCTGATCTCCTCCAGAATGGATTGGTTGGATCTCCTTGTAGTCCAAGGGACTCTCAAGAGTCTTTTCCAACACCACAGTTCAAAAGCATCAATTCTTCAGCGCTCAGCCTTCTTCACAGTCCAACTCTCACATCCATACATGACCACAGGAAAAACCATAGTCTTGACTAGATGGACCTTAGTTGGTAATGTCTCTGCTCTTCAATATGCTGTCTAGGTTGGTCATAACTTCTCTTCCAAGGAGTAAGCGTCTTTTAATTTCACAGCTGCAATCACCATCTGCAGTGATTTTGGAGCCCCCCAAAATAAAGTCTGACACTGTTTCCACTGTTTCCCCATCTATTTCCCATGAAGTGATGGGACCGTGCAAGACCTTTATGTTCTGAGGAGAGACAGAGATACAGGATTTGGAGAGGCAGAGAAGATAGAAATTAGTTGAATGAATAGATGAAAGATGGATGAGTTAATACATGGACAAATTGATAAACTAAAACAAAATATCCTTTGGGTGTCTGATAATATAAAATTCAGTGGGAGCCGGTTCATGGTGGTTGCTTCAGAATTCCTATAAAAGAGAAGCTTGGGTATAGCAATCTAGTTGGAAAGATGTCTGGAGAAGGGTCTATGTGATGAATGAGATTTGTCTAGAGGCTACAATATCTTAGTATTGATACTTTAGATCAGACTGAGAAAACACCAAAGAACAGGGAGGGGGCAATGATTGAGATAATGGCTGGAACAATGCCCCTCAGGCTAACCTGCAAATCTTCCACTTCAGTCATATGTAAGATAATTAAATAGGTTTACATACAAAGAGCTATCAGCAGGGAGAAAGTGAAAGTGAAAGTGAAGTTCCTCAGTCTTGTCTGGCTCTGCGACCCTGTGGATTATAAGCCCACCAGGCTCCTCAGTCCATGGGATTCTCCAGGCAAGAATACTGGAGTGGGTTGCCATTTCCTTCTCCAGGGCATCTTCCCGACCCAGGGATCGAACTCAGGTCCCACATTGCAGGCAGACGCTTTAAGCTCTGAGCCCAGCAGGGAGATAACATTTAATTCTCCATTGGGATAAAGGAGATAAGGGAAGGATTTCATTAAAAGGTATATTTTAGTTGACATTTATCACACTTGAAAAATTGACTTAGTGTTCTAAACACAAAGAATAACATAGACCTTCAAAGGCACAGAAAATTTACAGATTTTGGCAGATTGTTTAGTACCTGGCTGAAGTGGGGCTCAGGCTGGAGGTGAAGCAGTGACCCAATAATAGGCTTGCATGTTATGCCAAGAATTTTGAAATTCATCCTGTGATTGATGGGAACTGCTAAAGGATCTCGGGTGTGAGAGTGACAATGATAAAATATTACAAAACATCTCAGGAAGAGCATGGTTGTACACACTTGAAAGAGGAGCAAGATGACCACCTCAACCTCTTTAATTATAAATGAGGAATTAGGAAAAGAAAAAAGAAAGAATAGAACAAAGGCCCTATACACAAAGGATTGATATTCTAGTAGGGAGAAACAGACAATAAAAAAATAGATACACAATGAAATATCAGAGTGTGATAAGTGTTAGAAGAGAAAAGCCCAGTGAGGCACACCAGCTGGGTGGAGGTACTGAATATTTGTCTCAAGACAAAGTTAATATTTTTTCCACTAATCTCATAGCCTTCATAAAAAATAACAGGATTTCAAGATCCTCTCTCTTTCCAACACAAGAGCTCCACAATACTGAAATCTCAATGCAATGCAATGCTGTCCATATATTTGAGTCTAATAACCTCTTTCCCTTCTTAAGTATCTGTGTTTTGCCAAAATGCAGAAAATGAGCAAATTTCCCTCCAAATGTTTAAGGAGTTGCTATCAGACTGCATTGAAAAGCTTTCTCCTCCATTATGTCTGAAGTGTCTCTACATTTCATCCACACACAGCTTTAAACTATTTCTTTAATTTCCACAGCTTGGCTCACAAGGACTTGTGTGTCTCCTCTCTTTTCCTTCATCTTTTTGTTTAAGAAACACGCTCTGAGAGCTTGGTTTGGCAGACGCTTTGCTAGGTGCAGATAACACAGCCCTGAATTCAGTACAGCTGATAGTTGTACAGTGTGGATAAGTAGAGGCTCAAGCCGGGTGGCTGCACCCATGAGACCAGGGTGGAAAGACCAGTTGCTCTTGGGCCTTAGATGTCTATTTTAAAGTTGATATAATTTTGAGTGCTCAAAGGTCTATAAAGAGGGTAAGGACTTTCATTCCCCGGTGGCTCAGATGGTAAAGAGTGCGGGAGACCTGGGTTCAATCCCTGGGTTGGGAAGATCCCCTGGAGAAGGAAATGGCAACCCATTCCAGTACTCTTGCCTGGAAAATTCCATGGACTGAGGAGCTTGGTAGGCTACAGTCCATGGGGTCGCAAAGAGTCGGACACGATTGAGCGACTTCACTTTCAAGGACTTTTATTAAGGGTATAAGTAGGTTCTCCAAGTATTAAGTCTCCAAGTGTTAAGTGTTAATCAAGTCCCACCCTTCAACGCCTGAGGCCAATTAGAAGAATGTCGATCCTAAATCAACTGAATCACAATATCTAAGGCTGGAGGGGGTGGGGGGCAGACACTGGCAGTTGAATCGTGAATATGCTCCCGGCCATTGTTGCTGCTGCTGCACTGTACACTTAAAACATGAGAGCCTCTGGCCTCTTCAACGTTTTCTCACTTGGCTTTCACCTGAAATCGGTACTATTATCATCCATATTGTACACGGGAGGAAGTTGAGGCATAAAAAAGTTGATAAACTTGCGAAGGTAACGCGGAACTAGGGTTGGAATCTAGACGAATCTAAACGCTGCTCGTAAATATCACAGTACAGTTATCTCCTGTTGTTAAATGATTTGTTGCTAATACTTCAACAAATACTGGACTTGCAGTTTGAAGATCCACTAAATTTAGTCTGGTGAACTTGGCGATCCGCTTCCATTTTGAATTTCAAGTCTCTGGAAGGTAAAAATTGGGCCCAACCTCCTTCTCCATCCCGCAAGGTGACCTGAGGGGTAGGGAGGGACAACAGGCGGGGAAGGGAGGCGATCGATGATTTGGGCACTCCGCCCCCTGTTGGATTGGCTCGAGCCTCTCCCGCTAGGCCTGTTTTACTCCCGCGCGCTCCGGGGCCCGCCCCCGCCGCCATCTTGGTCGAGGACGGAGTGGGCCGCACGCGGGAGTAAACAGCCCGAACCGGGTAAGTGGAGCTGCGGCCACGTCCGGGTGCTGCAGGGCAGCGGCGGAGACGACGCAGGCCTATCCTCGTACGTCGGGGTGAATGCTGGGGTTTCAGTGCTAGGCTGCGGGGAACCTTCAGCCTGGTCAATCTCCGCCCCCTCGCGGCGAGACGCCTCGTTCCCCGGGCTTCTCCCGCCCCCCGCTGGTCTCCTCCCCCTGTTGAAAGCTGCCCGGGAAAGTGGTGGCGGGAGCGGGTCGGGACCGGAGCGCAGCGTGGCCCTGGGTGCGTGTTGCGGCGCTCAGGGGAAGGTTAGGCCTTTGGGTTTGTGCGCCAGAGGCCCCGGTGTGGACGCGGTGGGGCTGTGAGCCCGCGGCGGGAGCGCGGGTCTGGGACCCGGACTAACGCCGGGCCGCCGGGTCGGTTTCCAGCGGTCACCGAATTGTCTGCTCTTCCGGTCCGGGCCTCAGGGTGGCCGACATGACGGCCGCGGATCAGAGCCCCCTGGCACCGCTGTTGGAGACTTTGGAAGACCCTTCCGCCTCCCTTGGAGAGCAGACCGACGCTTACCTGACCCTGACCAGGTGAGGCCTGGTGGGGGTGGGTGGGGGTGGGGCACCCTGGGGGGTCGTGGGGGGAAGACAGTCTGGGTGCTGCACGCCGAACGAGTTTGTGTATTCAAGAAGCCTGGGAGCTGGCGGGGGGACGCCGGGGTCGCTGGTGAGGCGAGGTGGGGTGGGGGGTGCGTGCTGGGTGACATTCCGGGGTGCAGGTGCTGCAGCCCTTCAACGGTGTCTGTTGGAATGAGGAAGCCTGCACGTGTGTCTTGTAAGAGGAGGATTAAGAAAAGTTTGATTGGGAGGGATTTGGCCAGAGAAGTGGTTTTTCAGTGTAAGCCACCTGTATTTCGGGACAGTGGGGAAACCCGGAATTGGTTTTTTAATATAGAGCAATAACTCGAGTTTTATTTAACCGCAAGTGCTTCACACTATTTTCTCCCCTGCAGACTGTATTTTTCCGAGTTATCTGTCGGTTGTTTGGAAATCGATACAAAACGATAAATGTTTAGTAAGTTTCAGTAAATTTGTAACTAGCGATAGGTTTCCTTGTTTCTTCTTCACCTAGTGAATCTGTCAAAACGTGTACTGTGTGGATGCCCAAGTTATTCTGAGGTTTATTCACGTTTAGTTGTTGTTTAGTCGCTAAGTTGTGTCGAACTCTTTGCGACCCCATGGGCTGTAGCCCACTCTATCCATGGGATTTTCCAGTCAGGAATACGGGAGTGTGTTGTCATTTCCTTCTCCAGGGGATCTTCCCGAGCCAGGGATCGAACCCACGTCTCCTGCATTGGCAGGCAGATTCTTTACTGCTGAGCCATCAGGGAAGCTTCACTTATTTCAGATGTATATCGTATTAAATATTCCTAAGTATCTTAAGTACTGGATCAATTTGCCAATGTTCTAACATGATGTTTAAAAAGATTGTGCAGGTATTTCATAGTTCATTTTTGTATCTGCCAATTGCATAAACTTAATGTTCTTTCTGCTTTTAAGTCGTATGACTGGAGAAGATGGAAAAGAAATCATTACAGAAATTGAGAAAAAACTTCCTCAGCTATTTAAAGTTCTAAAGGTACATATCTTTGTTGTAAATAGTAAATAGTTTTTTTTTACTTTGGGGGGGTAAGATTTTGCTACCTAACTCAAAAACTTTGACTCTAACATAAAATAACAGCAGGTTTATTATAGTACTATTTGAGGACTTGCAATGTATCAAGTGCTGTCTAATTTTCTTGTTTTCTCTTACTTAATCCTCCCTGTCCAGCTGAGGCTCCTCTTTAATCCACACTTTGCAGAAGAAATTAGTTTAACGTGTGTAAATTTAGTTGCAGTGACCACTTGAGTCCAAAACTTTCACTCTTAATATAACAGTGCTTCTAAATGATTCTGTGGTTTTGTCTTTGATCTACTGTGTTGGTAACATTTATTGTTTTATCTTCACTCACCCATATTTCTGCTATTCTTACTTGGTTAAAAAACAGTTATTATGCTTATCTTGTTTGCTTGTTTATAGGGAGGTTGTGTAGTTTAGCATCAAACTGAGGACATATATTCTTGTCCTCGTTTGAGTATACTGTGGCTTTGTGGCTTTCCTAAACACCTAACTTAATTTCCTTGTTTTTGGAATGAACAGGTTGAACTAAATCTCCAAAGTCCCTTTGAGTTCTTATTTTTATAACCCTGTTTTTGTGCTTTTATGTGGAGGTACTCTAAAGATGTTTATTGCACACTTAAACATTGTTTTTGGCTAAATATTGAGGCACTGGGGATACTGCCTTGCCTAACCTTAAATATTCTTATAGCTTTCAGTTCTTTTTGTTCATATAAGCAGGAACTTCACTGTGTAATAGTTCAAGACTTATCAATAAGTAAGCAATGTTAACGGTATTATCCCATTTTTCTTTGTCATTTTCACATTTCAGTACTGTTTGATGTGATGATGACATGTATCATCTATTTGGTATTTGAGAGTATGTAGGATCGGGAAGTCATTTACATGCAATTTGAATCAAGTTGCATTGTTTGTAAATAGAGTTGGTAACTAAAATGCCTGATGAATAATTATTTAGAAGCCTGTGGGTGGTTAATGATAGGATGATCAAAAGTTGATCACACATATGCTAGCTGCTATTTAGGAGATACAGTATTAGCTCTCATAGTCTTCAGTGTGTAAGACTTCATCTATTTGTGATTATCTGAACTGATTGCCTTAATCTCCCATGTATCTCAGGGTTTAGTATTTTGGATGTTTGGTTTGATTAATTATAAAATGGGTGGTCCAAGGAAGTGTCTGTTCTTATATATGACTGCTAACATTTACCATTCTTCCTGGTCAAGCATAGCAAATAGTTGAGGATTTCTTGGATATCTGATTTTAGAAGCAATGGGGAAACTTACGGGGTCACACAGTCGGACACAACTGAAGCGACTTAGCAGTAGCAGCAGCAGAGATACATTAGTTTGGAATAGGAAATGGTACCAAGAAAGATGCAAGGCTACAAGTAAATGTAGGATTAGGAACAAATGGCAAGACTATGACAGGTTTGAGATTTTATAGCTTTTACATGCAGAATATGGGGTTGGGCTTTGAATTCCAAATGGTCATGGATTCAGTCTTCTCTCTGAAGTATTGAGATGACGTTTAAAGTCTGTTGCACTTTAGCTACTTAGTGAACGTTACTTCTAACTCCTTCCCTCTCTGTTAGAGGTGTTGTTCCACTCTATAGCTGAATGTCAGCTTTTGCCTTGGAATCTTTGCTTACTTTATGTAAGTTTTGCACCTACTTTTACTTCCTATCTAATGTCTTCACCATCTTCCATTTGTTGCCCCCCCTCTTTTTTTTTTGCTTTCAGGTGTGCAGAGTTTTGTTTTTTTTTTTTTAAGGAAAATATTTAGCTGATCTCCACATAGTTTCCCTCTTTCTTTGTCAAGCTGTATCCATGGTCTCTTAGTCTTCAGTCCAGTCCCTCAGTCGTGTCCGACTCTGCGACCCCATGAATCGCAGCATGCCCGGCCTCACTGTTCATCACCAACTCCCGGAGTTCACTCAGACTCACATCCATTGAGTCAGTGATCGAGTCAGTGATGCCATCCAGCCATCTCATCCTCTGTCATCCCCTTCTCCTCCTGCCCCCAATCCCTCCCAGCATCAGAGTCTTTTCCAATGAGTCAGCTCTTCGCATCAGGTGGCCAAAGTATTGGAGTTTCAGCTTTAGCATCATAACTTCAAAGGACACCCAGGGCTGATCTCCTTTAGAATGGACTGGTTGGATCTCCTTGCAGTCCAAGGGACTCTCAAGAGTCTTCTCCAACACCATAGTTCAAAAGCATCAATTCTTCGGTGCTCAGCCTTCCTCACCGTCCAACTCTCACATCCATACATGACCACAGGAAAAACGATAGCCTTGACTAGTTGGACCTTAGTCGGCAAAGTAATGTCTCTGCTTTTGAATATGCTATCTAGGTTGGTCATAACTTTTCCAAGGAGTAAGCGTCTTTTAACTTTTCCAAGGAGTAAGCGTCTTTTAATTTCATGGCTGCAGTCACCATCTGCAGTGATTTGGGAGCCCCCAAAAATAAAGTCTGACACTGTTTCTACTATTTCCCCATCTATTTCCCATGAAGTGATGGGACCAGATGCCATGATCTTCTTTTTTCTGAATGTTGAGCTTTAAGCCAACTTTTTCACTCTCCACTTTCACTTTCATCAAGAGGCCTTTTTAGTTCCTCTTCACTTTCTGCCATAAGGGTGGTGTCATCTGCATATCTGTGGTTATTGACATTTCTCCCGGCAATCTTGATTCCAGCTTGTGTTTTCTTCCAGCCCAGCGTTTCTCATGATGTACTCTGCATGTAAGTTAAATAAGCAGGGTGACAATATACAGCCTTGATGTCCTCCTTTTCCTATTTGGAACCAGCCTGTTGTTCCATGTCCAGTTCTAACTGTTGTTCCTGACCTTTATATAGGTTTCTCAAGAGGCAGGGCAGGTGGTCTGGTATTCCCATCTCTTGAAGAATTTTCCACAGTCTATTGTGATCCACACAGTCAAAGGCATTGGCATAGTCAGTAAAGCAGGAATAGATGTTTTTCTGGAACTCTTTTGCTTTTTCTATGATCCAGCGGATGTTGGCAATTTGATCCTCTGGTTCCTCTGCCTTTTCTAAAACCAGCTTGAACATCTGGAAGTTCACGGTTCATGTATTGCTGAAGCCTGGCTTCTTAATCTTACTCCCTTTTAATCTATTCAAGGATTTGCTGATTTTTGCCTTTAAAATATAATTTTGTTTTTTATCAACTTTTCCATCTAAAAGTTCATTTGCAGTTGTACTTATTTGTAAAAATGTGGTTTTGTTTTTGTAGGCTCACATTGCCAGTCAAAACTCAGAGCTCAGTAGTGCTGCTCTACAGGCCTTGGGGTTTTGCTTATATAATCCCAAAATTGCCTCTGGATTATCAGGTAAGTTTGTTGTGATGGAATGTTTTGAGAGTTTATAGTTTGATATTGTTAAAAGTACTGTTAAATCTCAATTTCACAACCTGTAATTTAGGGTTTGCTTTTGAGAATGAGTCTGTAGATTATATCATTGTAGTAAAGTTTCTTAGACATAGCTCTAGCTTTGATAACAATAAAATTTGTTCTAGAAGAAAATACAGTAAGCCTATTTTAAAATGTTGAGAAAACCATCTTTTATAATAAACATACCTGCTTTGGAAGTTTATAATTAGATGGAATTAATTTTGGGAGATTGGATGGGTCATTTATTTTATACAAGCATGTGTTAAGGAATTTGCTATTAGAAAAGTTCTTTTACTTAGTGGTAAATTAGATAATTTGGAGCTAAAAGTGTTAATGAAAGCACAGTATCTGATGCTCTTCTGATTTTTCTAGTATCCTTGACCCTCTGCATCCTTGGATGCAGAACTCATGGATATGGAGATCTCAGTACTACACCATTTCATGTAAGGGACTTGAGCATCTCCTGGTGTTTTATATTCCTGAGGGGAAGTCCTAGAACCAATCCCCCATGGATATCTGGGGAGGACTGTAATCCTAATTGTTGCTCTATAAGTAGCTTCTCATAGTATAGGTATGGGGATGACCTTTAGAGATGGATAATTAGGAATAGGGAATAAAGATATCAGAGAGTTGTTACCATCTTTTTTTCTGAGGGAAAAGTTTTCACTTATTTAATATACAGAAATGTTAGCAATCTGAAGTAGGAGTTGTTCGTTTTGTAGCAGAGATACAGGATTTATAACATCTTGCCAAAAATTGACTCGTACGTTCAAACCTAATCAGTCAGTTTAGTCGCTCAGTCGTGTCCGACTCTTCGCCATCCCACGGACTGCAGCATGCCAGGCTTCCCTGTTCATCACCAACTCTCAGAGCTTGCTCAAACTCATGTCCATCAAGTGGGTGATGCCATCCAGCCATCTCATCCTCTGTCATCCCCTTCTCCTGCCTTCAGTCTTTCACAGCATCAGGGTCTCTTCAAAGGAGTCAGTTCTTCACATCAGGTGGCCCAAGGGTTGGAGTTTCAGCTTCAGCATCAGTCCTTCCAATGAATATTCAAGACTGATTTCCTTTAGAATTGACTGGTTTGATCTCTTTGCAGACCAAGGGACTCTTAAGAGTCTTCCCCAACACCACAGTTTGAAAGCATCAAATCTAATAATAAGATCGTAAAGAAATATTTTAGTTGAAAAATTACTGATTTCAAGTCTACCATCTGTTTTCGCTGAGTATACCTTCTCTCTGACCAGAATTTTGTGTTTTGGGGAAAAGTTTGATTATTAGCATAAGTTTTCTGGTCCTTTTTTCTGGATATGCATTTAATTTTAATGACAATGATTTTTATCTATTAGGGATTTTAAAGGATATAAAAGATTCTGCATAATTGTTTTTCTGCTTGTTTTTCAGAGATAAATATTCAAGAACTGCTTTCAAAACTGAATGATATTGTTAAAAGTTCAGATAAAAATGTTCGTACTAGGGCACTTTGGGTGATATCCAAGCAGACGTTTCCCACTGAAGTTGTTGGCAAAGTAGTGAGTATAGTTTTTGTATATGTCGTCTTAACTACATGCCAGTTAAAAAATACAAGCTTACTCGGTTTGTTTCTGTCTTTCAGGTGTCTAGTATAATTGACTCATTAGAAATAGTATTTAATAGAGGAGAGATGCATTCTGCTGTTGTGGATTATGAAGCATTAAATGTCATTATAAGGTATGAGTTTGGATACTATGTAAATTAGAATAGTTTCAGTAATTTAGAATTGGAGTAATCTTTTGGGACTTGAAATTGAGTTAGACATATGAAAGAAGGAAATATCTTCTAGACTAAAATTCTCAATAGGAAGAGGAAAGTAGATGTGCATTAAGTTACTAGGTTTCTTTATTTTTACTGAAATACTCTTAAAAATATCTCTGTTAAAGCTTTTGCAAAAGTTTAAAAAATAGAGACTTCTAAGTTGGCTATAGCAGGTAATTTGAAAGTGAAGGTGTTAGTCACTGAGTCGTGTCTGACTCTTTGTGACCGTATGGACTGTCCGTCCATTGGATTCTCCAGGCAAGAATACTGGAGTGGGTTGCCATCCCTCTTGCCAGGAGATCTTCCTGACCTGGGGGATGGAACCTGGGTCTCCTGCATTGCAGGCAGATTCCTTACCATCTAAGCCACCAGGGAACCCGGTAGCAGGTATTTAGGAAAGTATGAAAACAATTTCTAACAGTGGATGAGGGGAACAGGAAAATCTTCTATCTTCTTCCTACCCATCCTTGCTTTTCACAGTGGATATGCTGACAACACAAACTACTGATGTGCTTTGTCTTAACTTGTTTTTCATTCTTTAGTTGAAAGTGTTCTTTAGTTGTTGAGCTATATGCTTTAACTAGTATCCTGATGCCCTGATTGATGTTCACAGTATATCATGGTTCTCTAGCTGGTCTCTCCTGTAAGAATATAATTTGTGTAAAAATAATTATTAAAGTTTTTTAATCTGAAGAAAGATGATATGTTTTCATTATTTGAAAAATTTATTAAAATAGGGAAGTCTACAAATTGTTATGTTAGATCTATTTTTTTGTGTGTGTATTATAGATAATATTCTAAAATAAATGGACCATATTGTGCATATTTCTGTGTACTGTTTACTTTCCTGGTAGTTTAGACAAAAAGGTAGTTTAGAAATAAAACTACTTAAACTAATTTAGTCATTGATTTCTCTATTACAGACTAATTGAGCAAGCCCCAGTTCAAATGGGAGAAGAGTCAATTAGGTGGGCAAAATTGGTCATACCTTTACTGGTTCACTCAGCCCAAAAAGTACATTTGCGGGGAGCCACTGCTCTAGAGATGGGAATGCCTTTGTTGCTTCAGAAACAACAAGAAATAGCATCTATTACAGAGCAGCTTATGACTACCGTAAGTAATACTTTTTTGGATATTGCACTGTGAGGTTTTGCACCGAGCACAGAACTCATATTGATGTAATTGCGCTATGATCTAGGAAGTTCCTCTTTGAATTAAATTTAAGAATTGCTTGAATTAATGTCACCCACTTCTAATTACGGTAAGGAAAGGAGCTGTCTATTCAGTGTTAACTGCAATCCAGGCATTTTATTTCATCCCCAAAGGATGAATAAATTGCATTTTTGGAAAAGGGAGAGCATTATCTGATTCATCGCTTTCTGGATTGTTACAGCACAATCCCAGGAGCTACAGATTTAAGGCATAAAAGTGCATGTAGTGTGTACAATTTCCTAAAGTTATTATTTGCCCAAATTTTCAGGTTTTTCAGCCTGCCTTGTAACATTTATTGGGTACCTGTTATATACTGGACATTGGTTTAGGTACTGTGTATATAGCAGTGAAGAAAAGCAATTTGTTTTGGAGCTTATTTTCTAGTGGGAGCAATAATAAAGTATGTAGTACATTTAGGAAGGAGATTATGGGAAACAGTGGGGACTGGATGAAAGTGCTTTCCAAGAGGAAAGGTGATGTGGTCAGGGAAGGAAAAAGAATAGGTGATTTGAAGGTGTAATAGGAGTTAGTTAATTGAATGATAAGGAGTAAACTTATTCAAGTTAGGAGGAACCATGGAAGCAAAAGGCCTTGTTCTGATGTGCTAGGTTGTGTTCATCAAACACTGGGCAGTATGATAAAGTGAATGAGGGTGAGAGGGTAGAAGGTGATGTCAGAAACAGGGCCAACCCACATAGGACCTTGTAGACCATTGTAAGCACTTGCCTTCTGTTGTTTTATTGCTTGGTTTTAAAGCATCTGGATTACATCGAAAACCATATTTGAAGGTTTTGAGTCTATGAGTGATACATGTGCAGACTTGGCTTTTAAGGGGATCCCTTTGCCTATGTTGAAAAAATTTCTAGGCAGGGGTTGCATAGGAGCAGGGAACCTAGTTGGGAGGTAGTACAGTAATCCAGGCAGAGGGGCAGATGCCACATTCTAAAACCTGGGGTTTTGTTTGTTTCGTTTTTTAAAATTCAGGATTCCTCATGGTAATGCCTGAGCTGAAAGTTACTCCAATGTTTTTGTGAGATTTTTAACTGATAAATTTATTAATTTTTTAAGAGCTAATATAGACAGTCCTTGAACAGCTCCAGTTTAACCCGTGTATAATTTATAATTGACCCTCTGTATTTGTGGTTCCTCTGCGCCTTTGGAGTCAACCAACCACGGACTGTAGTACTGTGGTATTTACTGCTGAGAAATACCCAAGTGTAAGTGAACCACACAGTTAACAAACTTTATTCAAGCGTCCATTGTATAAAATTCTTAATAATAAATTTGAACTCAAATTTTATCAGATGTATTACCCATGAAGCTATTAATGTATTTTTTAAGTTAATAGAGAAATCAAAACATTATCATTTGAACTCTGATGATATGCATGCTGAAGTTTTTAGAGCAAAGTATATTGGTGGGGGAAAAGAAAGCTATATTAACGGATGGAAGAATGGCCTGACAGGTGATAAGACAAGCATAGTAAAATGTTAGTGGTCTTTATACTTGGACATTTACTATAAACTGCCAGCTTTGCTATATGTGTGAAACTTCCTGATAAAATTTTGGGAAAAGTTACTTGGCTGAGACAATCAATTTAATACTGCATTCTTTTCAGGAGTCTTTTGGTAAATATTTTCGCTTTTTTATTTTTTTTTTCAGAAATTACTTTCAGAACTCCAGAAACTGTTTATGAGTAAAAATGAGACTTACGTGTTAAAATTATGGCCTTTATTTGTCAAACTTCTTGGGAAGGTAAGTTCACTGTTAAGGTTTTTATACACACTGGACCTTTTATTTTCTTAACTTTCCATAGTATAGTTGATCCTCATTATTCATGCGTGCCATATATATCAAAATTGACCTACTTATTAAAGTTTATTTGTAAACCCAGTGTCAGTATGTGCGCTGCTTTTACAGTCAATTGTAGACATGTAGAGTGGCAACAAATTTGAGTCTCACATGGAAGCATGCATGTTCCAGTCTGAGGTTGAGCCAGGGTTATTTCTGCTTTTTTGCTTTAATTCTCAATGTCCTTTAGACAGATATCCATTTCATGATACATTTGGGGCCACATTTTTCATGTTTTGCACTTTTTCTTGGAGATTTCAGTTTTAAATGGCCCCCAAGTGTAGTGCTGAAGTGCTGTCTGGTTGCTAAGCAGAGGAAGTCTGTTGTGTGCCTTAGGAGAAAAGGCGTGAGTTATAGCGCTGTCTGCTGTGAGCTCAATGTTAGTGAATCAAACTGTACATATTAAATAAGTTGTCTTTAGACCAAACACACATGAAGCAAGATTGTGTGTCAGATGGTTGATGAAAATGTGATCAGAGGCTTACAGGAACCTAATCCTGCATTTTCCTTAGAAGCCATGGCACAGAATTTGCTAATACAGTATCAAGGCAACTTGATAGAACATAACTATGAATAATGAGAATTGACTGTATATTCTTTCTTTAAGCCTGGTTTTGAGGGGGGAAGTTGTGATTTTTTTTTTATATTGTGAGAAGCATAATATTTATCATAACCATCTTAAGGTATACAGTTTAGTGATATTAAAAGCATTTACAGTTGTGTAAACATCACCACTGTCTATACCCAGAATTTTTTGCCATCCCCAACAAAAACTGTACATGTTAAATAAGCAGTGGCTCCCTCTGCCCCCCTTCCTGCAGCCCCTCATAACCTCTATTCTGTTTTCTCGCTGAATTTATTTGCTAATTCATAAGTTTTGATCTTGGTTCCATTTTGAGTTTATTTTTGTATGTAGAATAAGACGAGGATCCAGCTTCATTTTCTTGCAGGTGAATACTCCAAGCACCATTTGTTAAAAAGACTGTTCTTATTGAGTGGTCTTGGTAATCTTGGTAATTCTTATTGGTAATCAGTTAACAGTATTTGTGAGAGTGTTTTTGAAATCCCTATTCCATTGGTCTATTATGTTTCTCCTTAAACTATTACCATAGCTTTATTTTTGGCGGCTGCATCATGTGGCATGAGAGATCTTAATTCCCCAATCAGGGGTCAAACTCATGCCCACTGGTTTGGAAGCATGGTGTCCTAAACACTGGACCGCCAGGGAAGTCCTCACTACCATACGCTTTAATTACTCTAGTGTTGTAGTAGATTTGGAAGTCAAGGGAGTTAGTCTTCCAACTTCATAATTTTTTTTTTCCAAAGTTGTTTCGGCTAAATGGGATTCTTAAATAATGAATTTTTGAGGGTAAGCTTTTATTTCTCAGTTGGAAAAGGCCTTTGGAATTTTGATAGAAATTGCATTGGACTTGTAGATTACTTTGGATAATATTGCTATTACAATGATATTAAATCTTCCTGTTCATGAACACGGAATGGTTTTCCATTTATTTAGGTCTTTTCAAATTTCAACAGTACTTTGTAGCCTTTAGTTTAAGTCTTTCATCTCTGATAAAACGTATTTCTAAGTATTCTTTTAGGTGCTGTTATAAATGGAATTGCTTTCCTAATTTGCTTTTTAGACTGTTCATTGCTTTTGTGTAGAAACAACTGATTTTTGTGTGTTGGTCTAGTACTCTGTACAGAGAGCCTGGCAAGCTGCAGTCGTAAAAGAATCAAACGAGACTTAGCAACTAAACAACAACTTGTACCCTGCAACATTGCTGAAAGTATTTTATTAGCTCTAGTGGCTTTCTTAACAGTTTCTGTGAATTTCTAAGCCAGTTTTTTATTTATATTCTGTTCAGATTATGTGTGGAATATAATCACTTGTGACTGTTAATGTTCTATCCTGTGTATTTTTTATTGGAATACATTAAACAAATGAATGTTAATAGTGCCTATAATTGTTTCAGGCAAGTAAAAAACTTCCTAATGATTTTTCCTTTTTAGACCTTGCATCGAAGTGGGAGTTTCATAAATTCTCTATTACAGCTGGAAGAACTGGGATTTCGTAGTGGAGCACCCATGATTAAAAAAATAGCATTTATTGCTTGGAAGAGTTTAATAGATAATTTTGCTTTAAATCCAGGTAAGTAATATTTTAAGACTGATTTTTGTTATGA